>NC_046187.1:58343894-59593894 GCF_011004875.1 Balearica regulorum gibbericeps
ATCTTTGTGATGTTTGTGAAAAATAGTATCTATTACGATAACCAATCAAACCCAAAAACGAGAGTCCAGGTGGAAGATAGTTTATTAATCAAAACTGGACAAACCTTAAATTATCATTGGTTAATAACATAAAATATTAATGAGAACAGCTTTATAATGGGTGTGAGTACAGTGGAGATGATTACAAATACCCTATAAGTATAGGGTAGACATATCTGAGCTAGCTTCAAGCTTTCTATAGCTGAGCTATCCGGATGCTAAGCACTGATGTGTCTGTCATGGCATAGACGCAGCAAGGCCTAAATTTTTACCAGTATACAGTCTAAATAATATAAATCAAGTTCAGAAATTTCTGCACTGTCCTACAGTCAAAGTAATATAGAGCCACTTGGCACTGGAGGCTATGGAATTTGACAGGGAAAAACTTATGTGACTGAGTAATGACATCTGTGCGTAGGACAAGGAAATTAGTTACATAGGTGGCTGTAATTCAGATGTGTTTGGATTTGTTTTGAGCACAAGTTTTTTGCATTACTTAACATTTAGTTAATATAAGTGTATGAAGAGATTGTGTTAGCTACCTATACTTCCAGCAGAACGCATTCCCCTAATATTAGTACTATAGAGAAGAGAGGCGTTCAACAAGCTAGACAGATCTACACACGTAGTCAAGAAGTGCTACTCTGCAGCAATATGGATCGAATTTGGCTGTCATGATTTGTAAGTGAAAGTGTGTCTCCCAATTATAATATAATTTTCAGTAGTTTTCTCTGAAATGCCTTAGATTTGATTAAGTTACTGCCAGAACAAAGTACATTTTCTCTGCATTAATCATTAGAAATAAACTTATATTTTAAATTTATTGCTAATAAGTAGTACATACTGTGAGTGATTGTTCTTTGTTTATGGATGACTGCTAGAGCAGCTTGAATTTTATAATAATTCATGAGAAATTAATAAGCAGTCATAATGAATAAACTTAGGGACAGTTTAATGACTGTTCATCAGCAGTTCATGCACAACAAATCCAAATGTTTATCAAAGATGTTCATAAACATAGTGCACAAGCAGCTTTAATGAACTGATAAAGAACATTAATGAACATTCATTATGAATTTCCCTTTGCTGAGAATGACATACTCAGAGGAGATCTAACATTTCAAATTATTTTCTTTTTAAAAAAAACCAAACATGCATGTTTCAAAAAATTCTAGTATTTAGAATAGGGGTGAAAATAAAATATAGATTAATTTTTTTTTTTTTTAATTGAGGCCAGGAATAAGTTGTGGTGGAATCTAAGAATATCTGCTCTTGTCATGATCTGTGTGAGGGATCTTTGAAGATCATTTTGCCAAAAGTCTGCCAGATATTTATAGTCATCATTTTGTGGATTGGTACCTTCACTGTAGATTTCATGATTGTCTATTTTCGACAGAATATGGATAAGTAGAAATGTAGGGCTGCATTCTAAGACCCTTTTGAAGAAGAAGGTTGAACACTAAGCAGAAGAAAAGTAAGAAAAAATTCTAGAGGTGTCAGGAAAGGGAGTAATATTTAGCATCTTGCAGAAGGGGAAATTATTTCTAGAGTTGCATCTGGATACCAAAGCATATCATCAAGTTCAGAATGGGATTGCACATTCATGGACAAGAGATCCATTATCGGGGTTACTAAAGTGAATATGCAGGAATGTGCCTTCTAACATCTCAAATGATTGTGACTGCTTAGGGGATGTGAGGGAAATAATAGAGGTTAGGCACTTGTATTGTCCTTAAATGGAGTGTCTTGTTGCTGCTATCAGAGACAGCATAAAGAGCATTCATCTAAGCCAATAGAGCTTTTCTTATGTTTTTAGATGATACTTTCAGTGAATAAAGAGGTTAATCTTTTGGAGGTTGATGAAAGATATTTAATTTAGAACATGATTTCTTTACTGTTAGAGTGGTGAGGTACTGGAACAGGTTGCCCAGAGAGGTTGTGGATACCCCCTTCCTGGAAGTGTTTAAGACCAGGTTGGATGGGGCTTTGGGCAATGTGGTCTAGTGGAGGGTGTCCCTGTCCATGGCAGGGGGGTTGGAACTAGATGATCTTTAAGGTCCCTTCCAACCCAAACCACTCTATGATTCTATGATGAGCATCAGAGACTTCATGGCTGAGACTATGATTATCATTGTTTGCATGCTGTATGTAATGCCAGATGGAGGATTTATATTGACATGTATCTTTTAGAAAGTTGTACTATTGTAATGCAGATTTCAACTTGTTTTGGTAGTAGGTCATTTAATTATAACCTAAAATTTGGAAAAAAAAAGTTGAACTTTCAGTTCTGTATTTCTCTATTATACCAGGGGAGGTTTGGACTGGATATTAGGAAAAATTTCTTCACCAAAAGGGTTGTCAAGCACTGGACCAGGCTGCACAGGGAAGTGGTTGAGTCACCATCCCTGGAGGTATTTAAAAGACATGTAGATGTGGTGCTTAGGGACATGGTTTAGTGGTGGACTTGGCAGAGCTAGGTTAATGGTTGGACCTGATGATCTTAAAGGTCTTTTCCAACCTAAACGATTCTACAATTCTATATACAAGACTATGTGCTTGAAGAGTTGTATATATTTTGTCTATGGAAACTTCTTTCAGTTCATACTTTTTTCAATAAAATTATTAACTCTTCCCCCGGTCACCACTACCACTGCGTTTATGGAGGAGTAACTGTGTAGGCACTGGCATTTGTGCTCTTCCACTTCATTATTTTGGAAGACACTATGTATCAATACACAATTTCCAAAGTGTCTCTTCAATAAGCTTGTGATTATGGCAGAATGTCCACAAGGGCTATCAGATATACAAGCCTATGCTGCTGCTGAATGCTAGCTGGGAAATAAAACTTGTGAAGAAGGAACTGTGGAACAGCCTCAGGATGCCAATACTGGTTTTCAGAACAGTATGAAGAAAATGCTTTCTTGTTTACTTCCATGCTGTATCTGCTGCTTTCCTCATTCAGAATCCTAATGCAGCAAAATAGACCTGAGCAGTTCTATAAGGTGACCTTTGAGAAAGACCCATGAGCACATTGACAAGCCTATTTGATATCTGAAGGAAGAATTCCTAAGCTGTTTTCTTCCCAGTAAATTCTGTGCATTAAATCTTAAATGTTTGTGGGAAAAGTTGTATTTCTTCTTATGTATCACAGAAACAGAATGTTAAGTAGGAGAAATTCAGTGCAACAAATTAAAATCATAGGTTCAGGAAACCAGTTTAACACTTTCTCAGGTTATGATTTTGTTTATGAGTACATCTGGAAAAAAAATAATCCTTGTAGTTACGAGTTATATATTATTCCTCTTGATTATCATTTCACTGTTGAAAAATGACTATATCTGTTATATTTTATTCAAATTGTATTCATAATCCGAAGTAAAAAGTGGGTAAAGTATTATTTAGCATGGTTCATTTTCATTGGAGATGCAGTGAGAAGTAGACTAATATCTGTTCACATTCATAAAACACAGCTATGGGTTCCATGTTATTTCTAGTAACTGACTAAAGTTTCACCAGCAGTGATGAAGGCTGTTTAACTATATGCTGGTTCGTTTTCACAGCAAGTTAAAATGATATGCACAGCATATTAGTCACAATTTCATTGCAGAAACGTTGGAGGTCAACTGAATAAAATCACATTTATCTGCAGAGGAACTAGAGGAACAAAACATTATTCTTTCAACTGGGATATGCTTTTTTATCTCTAATTCATAGTTATTGGAATAAGATGAAAGCTGTACTAATCGTGCTGAATTTGCTTTGCATACAGAATAACTAAGCTGCTTCTGGTTTTACTACTACTAAGAACTCTATAGATACTCATATGACTTGTTATGCTCAAAATCATGTTATGAGCAAGAAGGAACTTACATATATAAAGCCAAGAATTTATTATTAGTATAATTGAAATCTTAACGGTCTAATCAAGAAATCATTCTTATTCCACATCTAATTATTACAAAAAAAGGAAAGAAAAGTAGAATGGAAAAGTCTCAGTAATAGCAATCCAGTTAAAACTATTACGTATGGGCTTGCTGGTACCTACCCCTTCTCCTGGTGTTGCGCTTGTCCTGCCACTGCCTTTCTGGGTCCTAAGGTCAACAGTTTCAGCCTCCTGTGTGCGTGTATGTTGGTGGAGGGGGAGTATGGCGTCTACAGTCCTTTGCTGGGAGGAATGTGATGTTGATGGTTTCTTTTTTATTCTAGGATCCACTTGTGGGTTTTTTTATGCTTGTTAACTTACTCTTTTTTTTCCTCTTTGTTATCCCTAAAAGTGTTTTTTTTCTCCCCTGAACTCCATGTCTTTAACTGACCACCAATGAGACCCCCATCTTTGGGGTCTCCAGTGTTAGTTGGTTTCCATCTCTTATCCCATGTCAGTAGTCCTGCACACCATGACCAGTGTTCCCACTTCTCAAGGCCTCTACCAGGCCTCTATTTCTGCTCACTCCGTTATTATGTTGGAATCATAAATACCTCATTTTACACAGAATGGCTACTTGTTACTATCTGTATAAAAACTACGGTTGTACCATGAAAAGTTTAGTGTAAATAGAAGTAGTTATAGTCACCTGGTCATTAAAGGGAAGAAATTAGAAAAAAAGTCTGGTAGTTAAGCTAAGTAAAAACAAAGCTCCAGACAGGTGAAGACAAGTTCAGGCAGAGCAAGCCTGACAAGTCTTAGTCCTGAGGCCATGTAAGCTCAGCAGCCTGTAGCCAATTACTGTGCTTCTGGGCTGCAGGGTTACCACCTTAACACTTCTAATTTCTCTTTCAAAATTAAGAGACAATTTTGGAAGAATCTGATCAAAATTAGATTCACTGAAGATAATATGGTTAATACTCAATTATTCTAACCATGTGAACTAGTCTTGATTTTTCTTTGTTTCTTATTATTACTTCTCCATTCTTACACATCCTTGTACCTCTTTTGGGTTAAATATGTACACAAACATGTTATCTTTATACACGAGAACTTTTAAAGTGTTGCAACTATTTTAAAATTGGATTGCAAGTGCGTTAGAAAATCTAAGCAACCAGATACCTTTACTTTGATCTTCCACCAGACCCTTAAATACTCTTTAACTGTGACTTGCAGTGCCGTCATCAAATTCTGGCTTGTCCACCTCTTGGTGAGATTTCATTTCTCCAGCAGCATTTCTACTATTGTTACCAGAAAGCAGCAAAATAATTTACTCTCTAAGACTTATTTTGAAGTTTTAGAAAGCAGGCATTCTTTATTGCAGCGCTGGGTGCATGGGGGATAACTCCACCTAATGTGCACACCCAAAAGACAAAACTAGCAAGTATTTATACTATGTTAATATACGTATTCATTATATTTCTGAGTAGTGCTTATCACATTCATGGATTTTCCAGGAACTCGTTAGCATATGTTAATGTCTTTCACCCACGTTTGTTGGCACCTCTGGGTGGTCCTTGGGGGTCTTCAGACTGAGTCCTGGTATCACATATCCCTCAAGGCTGGTTTTGTGATCACCTTGTAACTTTCTTATCTTTGCACATCTGTTCTTCCAAGGCCGAGCTGTTTAAAATGAGATTGTTCAAGAGCTTCTTATCTTACAACTAATTATTTTCTAAGTTACAATGGTTTCCCTTTTGTGTGGTTACATCTATTGAGCAATGGCTCTAATTGCTTGAATTGATCTTAATATTTCAATATTCACAGGTATCACTATGGTCTTGCACCAGAACTCTGTTAGGGAGAGCAGGTAGCAGTGAGGGATGTCTCTGGTACTGGAGCTCAGTTAGATATTTAATCCTGATCAGTGTAGTTTGGTGAAGGAGGCTGCCACCACGAAGCTGAGTGATGTCCCTGAAAAAATACTGTGCTTTTCAGAGGCCAGAGAGGTACCTCAACTGAAATGTGGTTTCTGGTCCATTTCAGTTTCTTGATTCAATTGAAAGTTATGGGAATTTTCAATGGAAACAGGTATGGTTTAGAATGCATGAATAGTCTATGACATATTTGAGGCTATGACCTAGACTTCATCAAAGACAGCGAGTCCTTCCAAAAACTTCATGGGATAACTCAGATTGGACTGGATCTCAGGAGGGCTGTAGCCCAACTTCCTGCTCAGAGCAAGGCCAGCTGTGAGTTCACCTAGGTTATTTGCTTCAGGCTTGATCCAGTTGGGTCTTGAAAACCTCTGATGCTGGAAACTCCATAGCCTTTCTGGGCAGCCTTTTCCACTACCCAGTTTTTCCCTTGTATCCAGTCTCCAGTTCACAAAGTTTTTCCTTGTATCCAGTCACAGTCTCTCTTGCTTCAATGTCCACTGTGTCTCAGCCTCCTGGCTTGCACTACTGCGAGGAGTCTGGCTCTGTCTTCTTGATTACTTCCTTTTAAGTACTTGAAGGTTGCTATTAAAAGGATTTAAGAAGTTATTACACCCGTATGGAAAAAGGAATAAAATATTAATTCAATTTCAATGTAGAAATTAACAATATAAGCATGGATCTGATTATGCTTTTTTTTCCCAAACTGCAAATAAATCTTTGTTCTTAGGTAGGTAATCTATTTGCATAAAAAAAATTTTTTTTTACCCGAAAGGGTCATTCATACTTTTTGTCAAGCTAAATTGAACATATGTGGTTCACCTTTTTTATATAATGGATACACACTAGACAGACAGGCTTCTCAAGAATACCATCATTTAAGAAAATAAGTCTTTTGTACAGTGCATATTCCAAATTTGGAGAATTCACATGAAAAACATAACTGTTCACTTTTAGTTTTATCTAGAAGATCCTGACTATCTACCACAAAGTGTCGCCTGTCATATGTATGATTGTTTTTTGTCTTTGGCACCACCAAAAAATATAATGTGTCAAGAAGAATTTTTCCCTGAATTGTGGAACAAATCAGAGGTAGACAGGCATTTACAAACAGATTCGATTTGCTGTATTTTGCAAGCTTTCTGAGGCAAAGTGATAAACCATAGCAGCTTGAAGTAATGTGATGAGAGCACTCTATCATTCTGCATACACTTAACTCTTTTCACTATCATCCTGCTCTTAAAAAGTGTTTATGAGAAACAAAAAGAACTATCAGTTTGATACAGATTTGTAATATCAGAAATGCTGAATCATGGATCCAAATAAGCTATGTGTATAAAAGCATTACATGTTGAATTAATTAATTGTATATTACCTGGGAACTTCTAGAGGTTGCTGTTTTTCCCATAGATGCCCTTATATTTAAAAGATGTGTTGGACTGGATTTTGTTGAACAGTATTATTTTTTGACTGTTTTCAGAGCTAAAACTGAAGATCTTTAAAAAAAAAATTTTCTTAATTTAAAACAGTCTTCAGTGAACTTTCCTTTTTTACCCATCCTTGAGGGTAAAAGAAGTGTTCTAGTAAGATTTAAATTTTGATGGATAGTTCTGATAACAAAACCCATAAGTTTTAAGAATGAAAATAAGTAGTAACTTCATTAAGTGGGAGGAAAACAACATCTAAACCACAATACTCACTTCTCCAAGAGCCAGGTGCCTAACACTGAAGTTGTGTGAGGAACACTGAATATGTATGACAGAGGCACATATCAAAAGACACAATAAAATGACATAGAAAGAAGTCTTGAGATTGAATCTTTGTGTCTATGAAGTTTTGTGTGTTTAAAAAAATCATATTTCAGCATAACCAATGCTAACAAGTTATAAAAAACCAAAACACCCGAAGTGGGTTCAAGTTTGCATTTTTGACTGGGAATTAGAAATGAATAATGCATCATAGTCAAGTCCTGTTGGAAAGGTATCCTCCATAGATTAAAGAATTTATATTTTTCTGAAAATATACTGATAGAGATATATATCTGAAACATATACTGTATAATATTGAAATCATAGAAGTCCTTTACCTTTCTGAGCATAGGAGTACAGTTATTAAGTAAGGGCTGGTAGCAATAGACAGATACCTTTCTTTGAGATATGATGAAACTACACAAAGGTAACAAAATGTCCAGGTAAAAATGCAATAAAATAGAATAAGCTCTTATCTGCTCAAAATAGGGTTGGCAGTCTTTATTTTTAGGGTGGGAGAAATATATGATAAGTGTTTCTGAAGAATAAATCCACATACAACCTTCACAGGGCAGGAATGTAGGCTTCCTGATAATCTCACAGGGGTATTAGTGAAAATCCCTGTAGGCTGAAGAAATTAGGTCTCCTCAAAGGTGATGTGAAAGAGGAAACAAAAAGTGAAGTAGCTCATGCCAAGGAGAAAGAAAGAATGTTTGCAACAAAAATCTGTCCTCAGATGATATGCTTTAAAAAGATATCTTTTTGATTTATTTTTTTTTTAAGACCTGAAATCAAATTTATGCTTCTCTCGGCCAAAACAGTACATTAAAAAGCTTTCATCTTATAATTCCTAATTAAAAAAAAATAATCTTAGAGCAGTATCAATTTTGTATAAATTTCCTAAGTTTCAAAAAAGTCTAGATTTTGTGAGCTTTTTGTTCTTCACAATTCATCAAAATCAAACATATTTTTCTCTTTATGAGATATTTTGTTAGTAGTTAACTTGCCTTTCTTATTCCTTAGACTGTTTTTTCTGTTTATACAGACAAATCTTAAAGATGTAAGCTGGAGTGAACCACAGCGCATCGACTGGAATCCAGGCAGGCAGAAATTAATAGCGGTTGCAAAGGAAACTTCATTTCTTCCATGTCTTTCTTCCATAATAAAACAGTGAGTTCTTACTTATAACAGGGAGTACTATTGCACAGTTGGGGTTCTCTCCAACTGCATGTTCTAGAGGTAATAAGCTCAAGTGAGCCTGTAATGATAGCTAGACCCGTTACTCTACCTATCTATTACCTCGTCCCATGGGTCCACTTTCTTGATCTGAAATGTCCTGATAACCACTTTATCGCAAAAGAGCGAGAGTGTCCTTTTGCTTTCTCTTTACGTCCAGACTGCCAGATTTTCTAGGGAGAGCATGTTGTAACTCTAATATATACAGACATTCTCACTTCGTTTGGCCTATTGAATAGTTCTTTGCTGTATGCTGAAGCTTCAGGAAGAGAAGTTGAAGGAAGTTGGAAGAGTGTTCTTTGAGGAGATGCTGGATCAGGTGCCCTCAGAGAGAGGAGTGAACTGATCCCGAGTAGTGCACGGCTTGCTGATGGGTTGTCTAATATAATCTTACAACTTGTTCTGTGAGTAATATCTTGTGTAAGCCTTTATCTTCATAGGAAGGATCAGAGATACAAAATCAAATGATTCACTCACTGATTGTGTCATTAAGTCTATAAATTTTCAATCTTCTTTCTTCTTCATACTTTTTTTTCTTAGAAGTATGCAAGATACAAATGAAGAGCACAAAATTAATGAGAAATAATAATTTTAAGCAATTACTACATCTTAATAAACTGAAGGGAACACAATTATGTTGAAGTCCATTGTTTGATGAAAGATATTGTATTACACCGATAATGCTCCATGAACAGCAGATCTTTTAAAGGTTTCTAATTGAGTCCTTTTCTAACCTTCCTGATAAAATGATTGAATTCTATAATCACTGTTGGGTGGTTTTTTCACTGAGGGCTGCGTACGTGTGATCTCAGACTTCTGTGGATTCATTTCAACGTAAGATTTTGCTATTTCTTACAGTAACCTGTGGATAGAACTGTAAATGCCCCTTGACTGGTCTCAAGGTTATGTTTTATCAGGTTGCTGGGGGGAAAATAAAAAAGGAAAACAGCAGAAGCACAATGGCATTGGTCTGTGAAATGAATGACAGAAAGCTGTCATTCATTTACCTTGAACAGGTGCCAATAATCTTAAGTGAAATCACTCTGTCTTTTTTTCTCCTTTTAAAATCTTTGAGAAGAGTTGACTATGAAGTTTTTAGCAGATCTAAGGAACTGTTCACAAATTCATCATGTTCTTGTCCCGTACTAACACCCCTGGAGAAGCAGTAAGCAAATCCAGGAATGTTTGATGCCGTATCAGTGCTCTTGAAATGAATCAGAACTTTCATCTAAACCCTGAGCCTTTAACAGGGGTTAATATTAAAAGTGACATGCTGAGGGGAAGTTGTACAATTTCTCTAGCCATAATACAGTATTCCCGGTATTTAAATATGTATATTAATGACATTACAAGCAATTAATGTATCGGTGGAATTAAGTAATAGTTATGGACTTCGCTAAGAATTGGCCTCTCCCTGCAGTTCAGAATACTTCCTGATGCTGAGGACTGGTTTCTGACTTCTGTCACCTGCAATTCCTGGCACTGCTGTACTGGTTGGGAGCTTTCAGCAGAGTCCATTTGCTCTTTAAATCAAATCATTCTGCAGTATCCTAGCATAGTCTGTCTGCTTTTTGCTTTGTTCACTATGGAGGTGCTGTATTCTGCAGCTTATGTCTTTGAAGTCTCTCCTCCAGAGCCAGCTGGAGGTATGTCAACAGATACATGACCTGTGGTTAATCTGGTTTTGATTTTGGTACATCCCATGCCTTCACCAACTTAGTAGCAATCAAACTTTTGATATCAAAAGATAATCAAAGATGATAGCCTTTTCTTCTCCCTCACCCCTTATCAGCCATGAAAGTCCTTTGGCTTACTAATCCCTGAACTCTTAGCTCCTGAAGAACACAGCTACCCTGCCCATTCAGTCAGCAAACGGGAGGAGGCTGGGACATTCCTTACCCCTCTCTTCTAGTCTGACCAGCATGTGAGGGTGGGCCTATTCCACTTTATACTCTGAAAAATAGATCTCTCAATGTAAAATGTGACCAGCAGGTCGAGGGAGGTGATCCTGCCCCTCTACTCGGTTCTTGTGAGACCCCACCTGGAGTACTGCGTCCAGCTCTGGGGGCCCCAATACAAGAGGGACTGGAGCTGTTGGAGCAAGACCAGAGGAGGGCTGCGAAGCTGATCAGAGGGCTGGAGCACCTCTCCTGTGAGGACAGGCTGAGAGAGTTGGATTGTTCAGCCTGGAGAAAAGGAGGCTCCGGGGAGATCTAATTGCAGCTTACCAGTACCTGAAGGGGCCTACAGGAAAGATGGTGAGGGACTGTTTATCAGGGAGTGTAGTGACAGGACAAGGGGTAATGGGTTCAAGCTGGAGGAGGGTCAGTTTAGATCAGATGTTAGAAAGAAATTCTTTACTGTTAGAGTGGTGAGGCACTGGAACAGGTTGCCCAGAGAGGTTGTGGAGGCCCCATCCCTGGAAGTGTTCAAGGCCAGGTTGGATGAGGCTTTGGGCAACATGGTCTAGTGGAGGGTGTCCCTGCCCGCAGCAGGGGGGTTGGAAGTAGATGATCTTTGGGATCTTTTGGGTAGGGACCTTCCAACCCCAACCATTCTATGATTCTATGAAAAATAGTGCGCTCAAACAGCAGAAGTCTTAATTAGAAGCTATGAAGTTTTCCAACATTTCCATGCAAATATGGCTTGATCCTTTTGCTTGGAGACATTCTAGGAATTAGTGTTTCTTTTTTTTTATTTGTGCCATTCAATTTTTCTCCTTATTATGGAGCCTAGCGACAAAGGGGCCAATTAATGTTAATTCTGATGAGCTTTCTTAGATACAGTTATGTGTCCAAAAAGAAAGGGATTGATGCCACCACATCATCCCATGTATCGTACAGAAGAATCTAGATGATGAAGCCTGAGTTGCTATTGACCTGTGAAGCAAACACAAAGGTAGTAAAAATACTCACACAAAAAATGTGGTACTTAAGCAGTCATCCTCTGTCCTCTTTTCTACTATTTATGGCATATGAGTTTAAATAAGGTTTTTTACCAGCCTACTTTTCCAGCAGTTGCATGTCAGCCTTGTGTTTTTGCTACTTAAGGGGCAAAACAGGTTTCTTTCTCACAAGTGAGCATATCAACCTACTTACTTGAAGTTTTTTTCTACTACAACAGAAGGCTGTGCAATTTATGCAGAGGACTTTGCAACAAACCCGTTTTCTTAAGCTATTTTTTACTACTAGCTGTATTCGTTATTGCCTGTTTTTTTTTACAGTGTATATGAAATAACCTATTTTTTGTCAAGTCATTGGCACTTCTAAAGCACGCAATGTAGTAAAACATAACTGCTATATTTCTTGTGGATTTACAGAGTTTCATCATTTCTACCTTTGGTATAAGCCATATTGCATTTAAAGGACTTGTTGTGGTTTCAAAAGAGTGGATCATTCTTTTGAAAAGCTTTGATCACTGCAGTCATATTGTTGCACCTTTTATCTTGCTGGTACATTGATTTTAGCCAAAGATTGCCTTTCATGAAACTCTGAACTTTAAAAGCACCTCAGTTTCAAGAAAAAATACTCTGTGAAACATCTGAAGGCTCAGTTTTGATCTTTTTATGTGCATATTACTTCTAACTTGTTTTCAGTGGGACAGTTGTATGGTGCTTGTGCTTCTAAAATGTGAATTACTACCACTATGGAAAAAATTTCAATAATTTTAAAGTGCACGAAAATAATCACGTAATTCTGCCTTTCAGTTGTGGTCCCCTTTTGGTTTTTTTTTTTGTTAATTAGTTAATTGGACAAACAACCTGTAGCTTGATGTCATTATATGTATTGAAACACAGGATTAAAGGAGTGAATGTGTATCGTGTGTAATTTTAATGTTTTTCTTAATATCTATTGTGCTTTGGTGTTCTCTAGAAGTTTCTTAACTGGACTACATAAAACACCTTATATCTTTTTTAAAAATGTGCTACAAGTATTATTGCTACACTATATAATTTGTAGTATACCTGGAAGATTAACTAAATAGACATAAAGATAAGAAAATGTATTTGAACTCTGTGACGCCACTCTACTCATGTTTGTGTTTCTGACTTTGTAGCACTGACTCTCATGCCACCGGCCCTTCTGATCTTTTTAACAAAAATGATCAAAACATAATGTCTGACTATTAGGCTTACTATGTAAATTCTAGCACACCATGAAATGGCAGGAGAAAGGCTTCATGTTAATTCTTCTCTTAACAAAACAAACCTGAACAAAGTTGTTCTGCAAAGGCACTGCAAGAAGATGGGTCTGGCAACCTCATCTGAACAGCTGGTAAGGAAAGGAAATGTCTGCATTTCAGTAGGCACTGCTCTAACTCAAGGTCACTCTGTTCTCCCAGAGCACTCCTGTGTTGACATTTAGGTTCCCTCTGAAAATTGTATCTCAGAAGTCTTCATTTTTAGCCAGGAAATGTTCCCAAATGGTAGCTGAATGTGAGAAGTATGTGGGACTTTCTGGGGCACTGAAACTTCACAGCCTGTACTACAGTATGGACAAATTAATGCCTTGATTTTTATTTCTGTATAAATTCATATGCTTGAGACTTTCTTTTCTGGGAGTCTCTTAACATCTTTTATATTTACTCATGTCTAGAATTAAATGAAAGGAATACAATTTTGCTTTGTCTCAGTTGTCTAAGGTTCCCTTACTAACGCTGGACATCAACTATTTGAACAGAGGGAAAAAGAAAACATTGTTTTAAGACACATCAAAGTCTTGCTGTTAAGCAGTGTCACTTTCTTCATTAAAAGTAATATCTGGGAATTAAGATAAAGTTCTCCTATCTTAATTGGATAAGATGCTATAAAAATGCATGATTCCAAATACAGTTAAGACAATGATTTCTTCCATTACCTTTCAACAGAATGGGACTAAAATCTGAGTAGCAGTTGAAAGGAGGCGAATCATCTATTTTCTAATTGTCAAAGAAATTTTGAAATGCAGGAAAAGTTAGTTTAAAAATTTTTTCAGCTGTTACTCTCTTTTTTGATGGAACAGTGAAAACCAGTTCCAATTCGTTTATGAAGGCAGTAATAGCTTTGAGTACTCCCACTCTAGCTCTTTAATAAGTGGATCTCACAATTACAAGGTGGTACTCAGACTGAAATTTTGATTGCACTATAAGTTCATTTTGCTGTAGTTTGGTCTACCTGTCTCCAGTCTCACCCTCTACACAGTTAAGAAGTTTCAGAAGTCAATGTATTGCTAAGCAGTACATGCTCCTCTCACTGCTTTGTCTTCGAGTACTTTTGGTAACTGTATTTCATGTCAGGCTCAATAAGCTGTTTTTTTATTAGAAAATATTCTAGTTTTCCCTAGTGTTTTCCTGGGGCTTGCAGGTTTGTCTATGTTCTTTACTCATTTTACATTCATATTTGCAGTCATATAGACTGTAGAGATATGGAAGATTTCCTGATAGAAATTAATCTGTTTTTCTAAGAACCCTATCTTCAGATGGGTGGAATAGCATTCCTGGAGGTGCTATCATAGGTGCTTATCTTGTGATAGAAATGACAGCTCTTCTGCGTTTGGTTTGTGTGCTCCAAGTCACATTCAGTTTATGGAGCCAAATTCTTTATTTCCAGAACAATCTTATAAAACAGGTGATTCTTTTACAGCTTTTAAAATATAATTTGCTCTGTTTATTCTAGGAAATAGGTGATTCAGTACCCATCAGAATGAAATGTCAAACAATTAATCTTTCCCCACAATAATTCATAAAGCCAGTATGTGGATGGACAAGAATGGTAAAAAAAAAAAAAAAAAAAAAAAAAAGTTTAAAAATGTTACAAAAATGTTGAATGTTAAAAAAAAATAATCTGTGCTGCAGGCATTCTTGGACTGCGCTCACATTCAAAATGCTGATGCCAGACTTGGAGAAAGATGTGAAGCGGCTAGGTTTAATGAAGAACAGGCAATATTTTGATGCCTTTTTGATGCCTATATTTGCTAGTACTGAAACATAATGATTAATTCTAGTCACAGTTCTTCACTCAAATTCCCTTAATAGTAAATCCAATATGTTAAATTTTGTTGTTTGGCAACTTCTGAATGCTCAGTATTCCCATTGTTACTGGGCACAAATTTATGAGGTAGGGAGAAACTAAAAAGGCTATAGAGCATTTTTAGTATTGCTCGGTGCAGTGCATGTGACTAAGAAAAGGCTGGAGCTGTGCAGTCTCACTACCAGTGGCCTCACAGCCCGATTCATCCACACTGTGGCATTTTTCACCTTCATAAAATATTTGTAAGGCTTCTTGTAGTGTACTGAAGATTTCTAGGCCAGATATTTCCAGGAAGGAATCTTTTAAGTCAGATCACAGAAAGCACTCTCAGAACTTAAGCTTTCCATACCATAAATCCACCTATTAGATTTCGCTGCTGCTGCTCCTAAAAGTCTGAAGCAGTCTGAACCTGAACACCTGTGGCCAGCAGAGTGATGCTAATATCCCCAACTGCTGAGAAACCAGCTCCTGAAGCAATGCAGAAAAGATCTTATGGGTTGATAACTCATGGTATTAGGGCAGCCCTCTTAGGCAACTGATCTGGGAATGTACCTGTCCTCCCTGGTGTTTCCTGATCGGCTGGATGGGGTGGAGTGGGGCAGAATCAGGGTGTAGGGGAGCTTGTCCCCACAGCTGTTGTGTCTCCACTCATCTGCTCAATGCTAACCTGCAAACAGGTCCTTCATCTTTTGACCTTAAGAACAGGGAGAGTCCTTCCAAGGACTCATTTTTTTTCGTAATTTTAGAGACAGCACATTCCTGGAACATCTATGAAAATGTTCTCTTTGTGCATAACTAGAGAACCAGTTTCTGAAATAAGGGTATTTGGGGGGGGGGGGGGGGGGGGGGGGGGCGGACACATGACTCAAGCTTTCTCCTTAATTTCCTAATTATGTTAAGGATTTTATTACAAAAAAAATCATTCTCTAATGGTCATTAGCACACCATACTGTTCATTTTTAGGCTTTCTGGAGGTTTTAAAGTTCTTTGAAGCAAAGATTATCTTTTAATTGAATGTATGCACAGTATTTACTGAAAGAAATTCTTACTTTGCCTACAAAGGAGCTGTACTTTTAAGCATTTCTTGCATGAGTGAGCTACAACTGCTATGTTATTCAGAGAGTCACGCTATTTAAACTCAGGTACTGAATCAATAAAACCTCCATCACAATTCTAAGCAAATCTTGAACCCAACCAAATAACAAGACTATACGCCCAGTAAGAAGATATCCTATGTGGGAAAGTCCTACTGCTGTTGAAATGTTAACAGCAGGAAGAGTTACAGATCATGAATTTATTTCGTCCTTACAAGCAACTGCTGCCAGTAAAAACAAGACAAAAAAGCAGTGCTTTGACTGACTGAAGTTGACCTCTGTCAGTTACTTTGTCAGACAGAAAAATGGTAAGGTGTCACTATGATCATGAATAGGCTCATAAATACCCAAATTTCCACCTCCTGTTTTGGAATACTTGGATTCCAAACATGTATGAATTAGTTTGCCTACAAATCAGCCTATCGCCATTTTACCAAAGTACTTGATTACGATATTATGCAAAGCTGCTAGAGCAAATCATGTGAATGTCACTGGAGTTCCTCAGAAGGTTAAACATTATAATTTTACGACAGTAGCTGTCCAAATTTGTGCACAGTACATATAGTCTCAGCTAAGTTCACAAACTTATGCCACAGTATGGTATAAGGAGGCAGGTCTGCATACAGCTGCACTGGTGTCTGAATATGGGAGCGCTTCCCCGGTCATCCGGTACCTCAGCAGAGTTCATCAAAGCTGAAATCTCTCTGTATGGGGAAAGGAGAGAAAGAAAAGCTGAAAGCACTGGGAAGAGCCTCACTGAGTTTGCCTGCATCGTACTGGATGTGTGAACTTGGTGTGCCAGGAATGCCGGGGAACTGGGCAAAGAGGCAGAGCCTTTTTACCTTGCCACAGAGGGTGCTACTGCCTGCAGGAGAGGTGGAACTACTGAGGACGGGATTAAGGCTCACCGTGTGTACAACCGGGAAGTAAATTGGGATCAGAATGGGAAGCAGATTAGGCTGATGGATCAGTCATATGGGGAGTTAATGAGAGCCGCTTTGCCAGAGTCCAAAAGAAAAAAAATGTCTGGAAGGTTACAAGAACTTTGCAGTATTAAGAGCCTGAAAATATAGCTGTTATTCACCAGTAAACAAACTCTGTTCAGAGTAAAGGTTATCTTATTTTGAGAGAATTTCGTAACACACCAGTGGGGTTATTAATGTGCAGTTTTTGGCAGGATATGAAGGCTTTTGAGTTCTAACAATTTGCAAGGAAAATCTCACGTGCTAAAACAGTTCTGAAATACACGTCAATGTAGATGGTCTTTAACAACACAGTATGACTTCAAGACAAAAATACTGAAAACATCAATGCAATACAAATGGGTCGTATGGCATTTTTATTCCGAAAACTTTGCCTACTGCCTTATGCATATGCAGGCATATATGCTTACAAAAAACTCCCAACAGACTGAGCAACTACGTCCTTATGCTAGTGGAAAAAGTAGAGAGGTCTAAGAATATGCTACTGAAAAAAAAGGTTTAAGAACCACGTCTGTCAGGAGCTTTACTGAATTTTAACCATGTGGCACAAGGCTTTCCAAATTGATTTCAGCTTTCTATCAAGCCTTCTGGAAAGCTAATACGGTATCTAAAATAGAGGTATAGTCTGATTCCTCAGTCTATTTTGAAGCATTAGAAGTAGAAACAAAAAATGAAGCAACAAAAGATCCCCAAGTTAGTTCTTTCTTTTGGTACAAATACCAGAGTAGTAAAAAATTGCTTAATGAAAGTGCTAAAATATATCCTGACATTTCTGAAAGTCAAATCCAAAGTGTGTGGATGTTTACTAGCTGTAAGTGAACCCTATACATACTAGATAGTTACGTGGTTTAACTACCGTACCAGAAGCAACATTCGTTCTTTTCTGAAACTAGATTGGAACCTTACACATAATTTATCAGGTAAGAAAACTTGGTAAACTGTTTTCCGCTTCATTGAAAAAAGACTCGAAACAAGCATATAAGCAAAAAATACGCGTTCTGTGGTATGATGGGGGAGATGTATTGCCTTTCCCTTTCTCTCTATGGTTCTCCATTCTTTGCAGCACTGCTATGGCTCCAACATCCCATCGTAGCTGCTGTGGTCTCCTGTGTGGCAGACACAGATAGTCAACATCAATGTGGATTAACTTTTTTGTCTCTGCTGGAGGACTTTCTGCTGAGGACCTGCATCTAACATGACACATGTTAGTGTGGAGTTGGTCCTGCTTTCCCTAATATCATCACTGTGTTACGTATGAGGGAGGGAGGGAGGGACTGAGACCCCATTAATGTCTCTGTGTTGACTTAAGTGCATACAGTGTTGGTTTGCAATAAGAGGATAATTTAGTAAAAAGATATTCAAGGAAATAGGGCTGGATATAGTGGCAGTGAAGGGGATGCTGAAGAGAAATTTGTAATTTTAATAAATGGGTAGAATGAAATTATTTTCTTGCTTGAAACTTTTTTTAATTTACAGAATGCATGGTGTTATATGTCTGAATAGTAAATTAGCAACCAGAGAGAAAATTTTGTTTTTGAAAAGTAGAGAGTATTTCCATGATGTTGACTCTTAGATATGTCATGTGCAATGGCATCTTAACTAAATTTTTAGAGTATTTCTTTTTTTCTTTTTTAGGACTGATTTTTCCTCTTTATAATTTAGATATATTATTTACTGGATACTAGATACTGAGTTATTAAAGTTCTGAGAAACATTGGGGTTTTTTCTTCTTTACTTTTTACCTTTGTGTTGTATTATTAAAGATCTGCGTGGATGGAGAATTGCTAAGAGTTCGGAAACCCTTGAACATTCAAATGTTTCGGATATTATGCTGATGTAGGATTTCATTTCGAATGTTGTCATTTGGAGGTCTCAAAAGGCTAGCAGGTATCTGAGGTGTTACCCAGCTGTGCACAAAAAATGTTACATGTGTAGTATTGTGTGAGAGAGAAGGCCAATGGAAGAGGTGCATTTTCTGGCAAATGATCAGTAGGCAAAGGATATCTGAACAGAGGAATAGTAAATGGAAAAAAATGCGTACGTGAAAGACAAAGAGCAAGTGCACGAAGGGTGAGAAGGAGCATGGTTATCTCTGAGGATGAGAGATGATGACATATGGGTAGACAACTGCTTAAAAACATCCAAGAATGCCAGACACGGCATTCAGGTGTGTTCATAGGGAGAACCAAAACATTCACTTTCAGTTTGTATTTCTTCCTGCAAACCTTTTTCTGATTATTGATGATGACGACATATAATAATAGTGTTTTTTCTCCAGTTATAATGGTTAAGGTAATGGAGAGGATTAAAAAAGCAATATCAATATCACTACTCACTTAAATGTAAACATTTTGTTTCCATGAAAAATGGAACAAATATAGTAATCATGCTCAAGCTAAAGGGTTTTAAAGAAAATTATATGAATAAATTGATTTTGAATGAAGTTTAAGATTCTGGAGATCAGTGTAACCCCTTGTATCATCAAAAATAATAAAAATAAGCATCCTGCAACTTTTAATATGTCAGCTGTAAAGCTGAGTTGAACTTTCTCAGCTTTTGTTGAGTTTAACTGGCAGTCATCACAGAACTGAATTTGATAGAAGAATACAGATGAAAGGGAGAAAGGACAGACAGAAAATGACAGAAGTCCTAGGAAGAGATCCCAATACTGAATGATCATGGTTTTTAAAAATTAAATATTGTTATTCTACTCAATTTCTCCCGTCAATTTCCCTCAAATATTCATTGAGATTCTGTGATTCTAGCAGGAGGAAGAAGTAATGTTTCAGAGATCCTTTAGTGTGGAATTCAAAAAGAGAGAGGGAGAGAAATTTTTATCTGATACAACTGGTTTCATGAAATACAATTTGTATGTCTGAACAGAAGAGTAATTTTATGAGTGACAACTACCCAGGGCTGTCTTGTCTGACATGGCAAAAGCTGTAGAAGGAGATGTGTGAAGAGGTAAGACTGAAACATACGGCCATGTAAATGTCACAGTGGGTACGTATGATACATTCCATCAAGGGAAATTAAAAGGTTAATGACAATCCCTGTTTACCAAAACAATACACTTTCTCATTTTTAAATGTTTTGTCAGCAAAGGGAAAACAATGTCTAGGGGAACATGGGGGAAAACATAAAAACCCTCTGACATCTGTTCTGGTTTTTACTCATGAAATAAGCCCAGAAAGATGAAAAGGATTTGAGAATGATTGCTGGGTGTGCTATACTATGGCTCAACCTCAAGGGCACAATAAACTTAGAACAAGTGCTTGGAAACAGATCAAAGATCCAATGAATTATTTTGCATTTTTAACCTCTGACCAAAACACCATATCCTGAATACTGTTGCCGTTAATTGGAGAGCTTAAAAGATAAGTAGCATACAGGGACAACCATTGCCATAGGAAAGTAAACCTGTGTGATTAATTATGGCATATTCCCTTGTCTATTCAATATGTTTATGTAAAACTTTTTTATTCTTTCAGCAACAATATTAGAACTTTTCCCATATTGAGTAATACTTAAATTTGTACGCGTGCAAGTTAAAAAAGGTGACAATGTACATGGATATCTTTGTGAGCTTAATGCTACCCACCTAAAAAAACTAAACAGAAACCCTCCCTTAACCTGAAGGGAAGATTGTTCAATTATATTTCTCACAGTATAATGACAAAAGTCAAATTTATTTGTAAATCTGGGTCCATTTTGAAGACATCAACACTTAAGCAACTCCATTTGCAATTTACACATTGGTCTATAATGCAGTGATATTCCTTGGAAGTTCATGGAAAAGTCAGTGTGTTCTTTTGGTCTATCGTGAATAGTAAGATGGCTCTGGATCAAGTTGGGTATCTGTTAAATGTTGTTGATTAAAAGATTTGTGTAAATTTACACAAAATACTTTGAATTATGTCTATTCAGTTTGATGACTTTTTGTTATTTGCAAGTGTTTTGGTGACTAGTTACCAAAATAATGTGAAATTAATTCTAATGGTATAACAAACTTATTAAAACAGGAAGAAAAGGTGGGACTGAATTGCAATTTCATCAACTGAAATTGAAAATCATATCATTTCAACAACTGAATACTGGATAAATGTATTAATTCACATGCATAACTGTCTCCCTAATCAATACCAGCGATGTTACTTTATACTTATGAAAATTATAGGATATGAATATGATAGAAGTAAACAGTCTTTGTAATTGAAATGAATAATCGTAAATCCTGTATTTTGTGTATTTGACAGGCTGTATCTCTGACCAGATTGCTCCTCTTTCCATTGGTTCAACCATATGCTCAGTGAAATGGAACTAAAGACTTAAAATTCTCTCAGAATTACAGGATGCATTCATAAGAATTTAGCTGGAAGAAAGACGGTGTTATGATGTACAAAAATCTTCAAATTACCCTATTATTTGTTTCAAAGAGAAATATATAAAGGTAGAAGATGATTCCTTTTAAAGTAAATTCTGGTTTTCTTTTCTGTTTTTCTTAAAAGCAAAACACCTGGATTGTCACACCTTAGAATATGCTGCATAGCTTTAGATCCAGAAAAAATTCTGGTCATAGATACTTTTCAGCACCAAAATATGACTGCTATCTGTATGCTTTTCTTTTGCCAACCTTTTGATGTTACTTGTTACTATAAATGGGTGATGGACCTGTTAGTTTATACCTGTTAGTTTAGTCAGCCATGGCAAATACAAGAATTTCAGAATTTGCAGTCACGGGTTGGAACTTGGAAATTACATTGTGTAACAAAAAGAGCCTGAGTATTCATTGCCTGTCATTTGTCAGCTGAGGCCTTAGGGGTTTGGGTTTTTCTTGTTTTGTTTTGTGGGGTTTTTTTGTTGTTTTGTTTGTTTTTTTAATGAAAAAGTCCTGCTTAACATAATTAGTAGTGATTAAAAGAATTACATAAGGTATTTTCTTTTTCTTAACATAAGGTCAAGCAAAAAAGGTAATAATTTCATTAAAATGTAAATATGTCAATTGAAATTTAGATAACAGAGCATTAATGATTTAATTAACAGGATGAAATCTTCCTGAAAGCACAGACCACTTATGGCAAGGTCCAATAATACTGATCTGAGCACACATAACAACTGATTTCAGTGGAGAAATACTGTCTTCAGTGAAAAACTTTTTTCATACAATCATGAGCCTGAATACTTAATGGTTTTTCTTTAGTGAATATATTCAGGGGAAAATAAAAGGCTGAATAAAATTGAAAGAAAGCTATCAACTGTATCACAATTTCAGGTTAGGCAATTTAGATTTACTTCAACAGTTTTTCTAAATAAAGCTTTGATATGTTTCATGAAAGAGAAGTGCAATTTACTGTTACATTGGTCTATTTAAATAGGTTTTGAGAGGGATAACTGTTCTCAGTAAAAATGTAGGCACTTGTACTCTATATAGTTCTGAGCATTAACGATTATGTGCCAAATACATCTAGCAAATGCATTTCTCTTCTGTTATTCCAATAGAGTTGCTGTTTATCTCAGTTGAATTTAGCTTCAAGACTAATGGCTAAATCTACAGAAGATGTTAGCCCTCAAACACCAGTATTAGGCACATACATTTAAAATGTAGGTCCTCAAAACATTTGTCCATTTGTCTTTTAATTCTAGAATCACCTATAGCACACAGGCAAAGATTTTAAACTTTTCATTGGTAAAATGTCTGTTCCCAGGCATCTCTAGAACTGCTTTAGCATTTACGGTGCTTAATAGTCACGTTCGACGATAGTGGTTACCCATACTTGTTGCTGATACGTGTGAACATTTTTACTCCACTTCAGTTTTAGACCCATGCAATGGCTTTTAACAAAGGTTTGATCATGTTCTTGGTTTCATGACTTGAACCCATTGACAAAGTGATGTCAGGATGACTAGGAAAGAGATCATACACAGACTGAATCAGTTGTGTCCACTGCAGCTTTCCATATTGTCGTGGTTTAGCTGAAACCAGGACACATATATCTGAACTAAAGCATAAAGCTATGGTTAAAGCTTTTCATAAAGCCTGTTTGTAGCCAGAAAGCTGCTTACTTAAAGCCTCTGTATTATTTGCCACTACAACGTTAGTGGACAGAAGCAAGCAAGCAGGGCATTTCTTTAGCATTTAAAGGCAACTCACAACTCATTTATGTTTCCAGATCATGAGAGTTGTCTTCATAATGTAATTTATGCACATCAGTTGTTTACTAGAAACTCCAGGTAACAGTTTTGTACAACTAAAGACTGAAGACGGGCGACTTTCCTGGTGTCATGATGTTGACTTCCACTCTTTTGTGCTATGCCACTATTGTCTCTAGCACATTATGATCCGCAAATTAGTCTATATCTCATTTGCAGGCCTGATTTATTAGGATAGCGGACTTGACATAATATCTTAGAAAACACGGAATTATGTTGGTCCTGTGTTGGACAGGAAGATGGATTAGAATTGTCCTCTTGAAGTTCCTTTCATGGCTATTGTTCTGTGTATCTGTATCCTTTGTACTTAGAACTGTCATGCTGGATTGGACCTCAGGAAAGATGTAGGTGAAGTAGTTGTCTTTTATTTAATACCCAGGGAGTTAGATCAATGAGACAGGATATGGGACTTCAAATTCTTGTTTGCTTGAAGAACACAAGTCTTCTTACACTATAGGATAATATGTTAAACATTATCTATAATGCATTCTGGACATTTAAGTTGATCTTGCTGAATAGTAAATGGCTGTTAAAAATGGGACAGTCTTATTAGAGGGTGGATCAAATATGCAATTTGCTTTTTCATGGTTTTTGGAGTCCATTAATAAAATAACATGAAACACAGATTTCATGTGGCTCAGGAATTCTTCCCATGTGAAGGACTACTGGATAATAAGGTTCGAGGTAAATACAGGGATATACTGGGCAGAAGTTGGTATGAGGTCAGGCAGCCATTGAGTGGCAGTTTGAAGGAGGCTGAGCCCGTGTGAGGCATGTGAGAAGCCTGACAGTGGGCTTTCTGAAGTGTCCCTTCCGTTACTTTAGCAATACTAATATCTTGAAAGCTGCTATATAAGACAAAAATCCTACTGTACAGGAAAACCGACACAATTTGTTCATCAGATCTGTATTTCCCTTTCATAATTGTGAAGAATGGTCATTGCTAGAGCAATGGCAAGTAAAGAGTCCAAATCTCAATTTAAGATTTAGATCAAATCCAATCCTGTGAAAACATAATTCAGACAGACCAATATGCAAACACAGAATGTGTTATTTGGCTCTGGAGTATCATAGATACATAGTATGCTCAAACACATAGAGGCTCAGAGAACATTTAAGAAATAATAAACTTCCAATGATACAAATATTCTTAAACTATTTTGTCAAATTAATTGTTGCACACCTAGATAAGTCTAAAACAAGAATATGTTCTCAGATACTATCTGGCAACTCTTTATATTGGCTCATGGCTATTATTAGATTCTAATAGTAACTGCTGGTAAATGTTAGCTCTTCTAGTGAGGACGTCTTAATGGTAGTCACTATGCTTATGTAAATTTCTTAGTCTAATCAGCACTGAATAGAAAGAAGTAATTTTTAAATTAAGGCTTTAAATTAAAGCTTTATTTTTAAATTAAAGCTTTATTGCATTTATGTTAGTTCACCAAAATTGTCATAGTCTTGGGGTTTCTAAAGACTGCTCATTTCTAACATGACTGTATTTTAGAAGAGTATTGTTCCAATTGTTCATCTCTCAATATGCAGAGATTATTATTTAATACATTTCAGTCAAATTGTGGAAAGAGCAAAACTCACTGACACTTCTGAGACATTTCTATTCTCCAATCTCTTGATTGTAACAGTTTCTCCAAGGTAATTGCTCTGAAATTCATTTTCTAATCCTACAGTTTTCAATTGTTGGCTAAAGATTGAATTAGGAACAAGAGCCTAGATCCTCAGAGGATCCTCTGAGGGCTTGCACTTACGTATTGCTGTTGCATTAGCAACTGCGCACTAGTCATATCTTTGACCTTAGTTTAATTGCAAAAGGTGGTCTGTCATGAATGTATGAAATGCAAATAAATGTCAACTGACATATTAACAGGTTAATTTATTCATTAGAATAATCATTGCAAAACAAACATAGCACTCATTAATAAAAACCAAGTGTATGTCAAGACTGGGAAAGCACTGCCACTGTGTGACCCTTCTAGTAAGCAGACAGGCACTCAAAGTTACAACTCTGGCAGAGAAAAAGTAAATGAATGGGGGAGAAAAATGAAACAAACCAGGAGACTCTCACTATGCTGTTAGTAACAAAGTTTCTCAGTGATCAGTCTGGGCACCAATTTCATACAATAGTTTTAGATAGGCACAGAAGTATGAAGTTCTACTGAAGATTGGAGAACACAGTAGATAAAGGGGTCAAAATATCCACATAGTCAGAAGTGAATGATCTTGAAGATGATGATTTGCACTTTAAACTAGCTAGTGGAAATGGGATGTAACTTACTAGTATAAACTGCAAATCATGCACCTGGGGAGCAGACAGATGATTCCTAACTGTCAAGCAAAGTGATCTAATTTAACTTAAACAACAGTTCTCTGTTAGCATCTCAGACTGAGATGGATTATGGTGGAATAGTTTTTTAGAATGCATTAGGGAGACGTAACCTATGGGGGAAAGATCGTAACTAGTAGCTGGAGACAGTCAGAGGGGCAGGAAGGTTTTCACTGGCACAGACAGTCCCAGGAAAGCATGTGGATCCTTGGCCTTGGGACCTCTGGTCAGCATGATTGCTGTTTGTGATATTCCAGTTTAACCCAAACATTAGAATTGCAACACTGATGCCCAAACGATGCTTATTATAAGGGGAAATCTCTTCTGTTTTATGGGCACCTCAACAGGAAACAGTTTGGTCAGTTCATTTGATTCATAAGATTAACTTCAGAAATGCTCCCCCCCCGCCCCGCCCCTCCCCCCCCCAGGTGCTCTGATCAAAAGTGCAAAATAAAACTTATGTCATTTTATAAGGAAAACATTCTGAGAACTTTCTTGCTATTAATATTTCACTGTTCATCTCTACTGAGTTGAAGATAAATGTGAAAATGGTTTTAACTTCTGAATAAACCAATTTTCTGTCAGTTATTATATGGTGAGGGCTCTGTAGATTTTTGTTGTACTGTTAAAGAATATCCTTACATAAAGAGAAGATAAGATGCTATTGCCCTATGCTTTTAAGAAACTTATGAAAATAAGAGGTGTGGATCCAATGTGGTTAGGTTCTGATAAATAAGTCCAGACAAAAAAACCCGCTGCTACTAAAAATAAAGAAGGAATAAATAGGGCAATTCTGTAGAATGGGAACAGCCCATAATTCATTGGTTTTCAGTGTGTGTAGAGCTGCCAAAAGAACAAACCAATATCTATAAACTTAAGGGACTAAACGCTAACCACAATTTTTCTGTGTAATTTGTGCATTGTTTTCTATCAAAGAAAATTGGAGTCAGAACAGCTAATCTCAATTGCCATAAATCCTGTTACTATATTCTCCTATGCAAAATTAATGAACAAAATAACTAAATAAGGAGGCACTATAAATGGAAAAAGTCGCAAAATTATACCAAGAACCTTAAAGTGAGATAATGCAAATCCATACCTGCAAATATTTGCAATGTGTGCAAAATACATGTGAAAATGGAAGTGTGTGGCTATTTCTCACCAAGTATTCTTGCTCAAAATACTGTAAACAATCATGAAAATATGTAGCAGCAAACATAGTGTGTTGTAATTGGTTTTGTTTATAAATGTCTAGAAACAAAAAAAGGAAGTCAATTTTCAGTAAGGCAGAACTAAGAAATCAAAGTGCATGGATAAAATATCTGGGGACGTAAATATTCACAGCAATAAGTACATTCATATAGTCCAAAATACCTCCTGAAAAATTGTACCAAAACCCCATAAAACCTGTTCCTAAACATCCACAAACTTTAAAGACTTTGGGTTTTCCAAACATACTGGTCACTTACTGTAGAGAAAAACTCTTCACTTTTTTATGCAGCACAGAAGTTATGTAGAATGAATGGTAAGGTTAGGATCTTTTTTCCACATGCCACTCTGATCTGCATACATGGGTATTGAAACACACCTTCAGATATTTAAGGTTTAATTGTTTCCACCAAAGCACACACTGAAATCGTTCAGCTTTGGTTTATTTGGTTGTTTTTTCCCTCTGCCACTGTAAAGCAGTAAACTTTTTTTTTCAGATTATTCACACAAATATATAGCAGAACCCAGGAATGAAAACAGTAACTTTTTTGAACAAAGAAGTGAGGGAGGAAAGTGAATTATTTTTGTGCCAAAAAAATATACAGTTTCAGTCTGAGCAAAACTGCTTGTCAGAAAAACCCATGAGAAAATGGCTGAACGCCTACAGATAGCATCCTAGCTAAAGGCAGCCTGATTATGTGACTTCAAGCCATGTTCAATCTCTGAAAGAGGTTATTGCTGTCACTGAAACACAGAGCAAGGTTTGGGTTTTTTGTTTTTTTTTGCTGCCAAATAATCAGTATCTCATTTGTATATTAATTCCACATTTATGGAAATACAGTTTTGGTTAGTGTGATTAAGAAGGATAATGTATTTGAAAGTCAACATTATCTTAAGTCTCATTCACCAACTATGCTTCCAGTTCTGCTACTTAGGTAGGGGGCTGCCTGCCCTCTTAAAGGGTAAGAGAGGAGCGAGTAAAGCTCAATATGTCTTTGTTCCTTTCTCATCCTGATAGGGAAGGCACATAACACACATTATCCTTCAAATGAGAAGCATTCTTAGTGATTGAAAATCAAACATGCATCTGTTACCTGTATGGAATGTAGCTGGTCAAGGCTAACCAAGGATCTGGGAAAATTCCTGGTCACCTTTGCTTTGCCTTAGTTTGCCTCTCTGAATTCCAAGCTTCATCATATGACTTTATAAAGCCTTATCTGAGTGTTACTCCAAAGGTACTGTAGTTACTCAAACAAAGATTAGAAACAGATATCTAGTTAAGCTGGTTAATATTCCCACTAATTGGCTGGACAAATATTGGATCAGTCATCATGAACTGTGATGTCACAGGTCTTGGTGAAATAGCATTATTCCTTATTGTCCATGGAAATCACTAATACTTGTGGATATCCAAAACCTAGCAGCCACAAAGAAGAATGCAAAGTGGTGAATAAAGTCCCCCCCCTTTTTTTTTCAGATTGTTAAACTGTTTCTGTCACACATAATGACTGCTATATAAAAATCCATTTAACAACAGTATCGCTGAGCCCTGTTTTACATATCTTTCCATGACCAATGAATAATGTTTCATGACTGAGGAAAGATCCAGGGAGGAAACCTAATTTTAAGCAGTCTCTAATCATGTAAAGAGTTTCACAATCTATTCAGATGCGTTTTCCAGAGTGTTGCTTCTTAGAATATCTATTTCTCTTTAAGCCTGTTTAAAACGCTAATATACTTAATACCTATTTGCAATAACTAAGAAGTAATCTAGTCCATTCAAACTCAACACGTACTAATTTCCTCAAGACTCTTGAACACTTTATAGTGCTAATTATGTCTATTACTGTCATTTACTTTGAAATTATATGTGTGCTCCCTTCTGAAATAGAAATCCCCAATTTTGCTTAGTAATGAAGAAACTTCTCTTTCAGTAAGCCTTTCTGATCTAATGGCTCTGATTTCATTTAGAAATAATAGGTTTACTTATACAAAGAATGGTGACATGTATGTTAAATGCAGATAACTGCTTATCAAATTTGTTCTAATTAGACATTTTTGTATTATAGGATTAATGTAGACACTGTTGGGACACTGCACAAGAAGCATGTGTATTTCACAAGTAAGTGAGATGATTTTGTAAAAGCAGTTTTGCATTTTTTCACGCTGTTTCTCCAATGTACACAGGGTTAAGTATAGTGCTAAACCCAGTCAATGTCACTAGAATAAAGCTGGGAAAGCTTTTTGAATCTAGTTAAGTTTGAACCCGATACATTGCATATTTCCCTATGTGCAGCTATGAATTTGTTCATTTTTTCATGAACACGAATCCCAATTCAATCACCTTTTGTTAAAAAGCAGTGATTTACATAATTGTGCACCGCGGTTCCATTGTGAAACACCTTTGGAAAAACTGATTTACTAGAAAAATAAGCGTATGCTTTCTTTTGTCTGGGAACTAGACAAAATGGCTTTGTACTTGAGGTTTTGTTTGTCTGCGGAAGATAGAGCATACTTTATTTGCAGCTGTGTCCTCATACTGAAGGCATGGCTAAAGATGAAGGCCCTAGTGCTGACTAGGGTGAAACCTTTAAATCCTGAGGAAAATCTGGTGCACTGAAAACATTGTAAGTATCTTTTTGGTTTGTTTTGAGTTTATTTTTGTCAGAGAAAGCTAGTTCCTTTTAGTGAGATAAACATGGGATAAGTAATCTTCCAGTATATGATGCCAGGAGCCTAATGTATTTAAGATCTTCCTTTGCTCTACCCTGCACTGTAAAAATACCTGAAATTGATGCAAGGCCTAATAATCATCTATGCCAAAATTACTGTAGAGAAGGGAAGATGGAGGGAAGGCTTGATCTTTTGAGAATGTTAACAGTTACATGAATAAGGAAGGGGTAAACTGGTTTTCATATACTTTTTTGATAAGACTAGAGAGTTTTAAAAAGAATTCAGGAATTTTATCAGAAAAAAATTGTTATTAACTGCTTGGTTCTAAGAGGCTGAAGAGAACAAGAGTTTAGCAGAAGGAACCTAATCCTAAGAGTCACATGATAGTGAAATAGAGATTTAGGAAAGAAGGACAGATGATTTCGGAATATATATGTGCCTTCTGTTGGTTTTGGTTTAGTTTGGGGGCTTTTTTAGAGATAGAGATACCAAGGCGTGATAGTATTTTAAAAGTACATACTCCAGTTGTAAAGAAAATCTAGGGAAGAAGATAAGAAGGAGGAAGAGCAGTATTGGGAAATTTTTGGAAGAAACCAGAAAAACAAAGCAGCATGATGTTATACTGATGAGAAAAGAGAAAAACATGAGAAATCTGATCAGTTGTTTTTTCTGAGAATATCAGAAACACCTGTCTCCTAGAAGGAGAAAAAGTGTAGAGGAAGACACAAATTTCAAGAGAAATCAGAGAAAGCAAGTAGTGATTTATGCAAGTCACCAAAGCTGTGTAAGACTTGAAGCTATGGTTGGGTGTTTGATGTACTCTGGTATTCTTTTTATTACAATGTAATAACAAGAAATGTATCTTGCTGACCTATGTTGTATGATAACATTCGCAGCCTGAATCTTTTGGCTAGAGATTGTAACCAAATACGTAGCTCAGAACAGTCTGATCCCTAGCTGAGGGGCACAGATGATATAAACATGAAAGAACCCCAAACCCTCAAAAATTTGAATTATAGGAGGTGACTAATAAAGGAACAGACAATTAATTGAACTCATCTTGTTTTAATAAAGTACCATGGCACCTGTTAGTAATTGCACTTACACTGATAATGAGTCAGTAATTGTTAAAATGTAATATAAAATGAGTTCACTTAAGAAATTTCTGAAGAATTACTTTGAATTACAACAGATTAGAATCATGTACATATCCGGTTTCTGTGTATCAGCTGAGGTGTGGTAAAATATTAAAGATAACATGATTATAAATGGTGCTCTAATTTATGCCATAAGGTTTTGTTGTTGTGCTGTGTTTTGTGGACTGGTGAAGAAAACAGTTGCTGTTTTGGCTCCAGTATAGAATGCCAAATCCCCTGTGACTGCCAAATTGTGCTGCATTTAAGCCTACTTAGCTTATACCATATGAAGTCTTAGTGAAGTGAAAGGTGACGCTTCATGAGATAAAGTACTGCTAGTGATGAATAAGGTCATCACAGTTAACTGCTTCTCTACATGTCACTTTAAAAATAATACACATATTATTAGAAAGTAACAAGATCACATCAACCTCAACAAATCTGACATTCGTGCTGAAGAAAATGACAGTAATTGGATACCAGCTTTTGCTGCAAAGAAGATAATACTGTAATATCACTCCATTTTATACAGATACAACAAATTGAAACAGTTGATTTTACTGAGAGCAACTAAAACAGAAATGGAAAAAATACATTAACATAGCAGGAATATTCCTCAGTCCAATAAAAAATCATAAGTAGCAGGAAAAGGAGAAAAAAAGACCAAAGTGCTAAATAAAGTGATAAAGAAACCATATATAAGAAACATGCATAAGAAAATAATTTGTTGACAGGGAAGGATTAAATGTCTTAATTAAAAAGTAGTGGAGTTATTAATTCAAACAGCTTACACTTTACCTAGCAATTGGAAACCCGGCAGGATTTATAAATTACAGTTTTCTATTAAAAGCAGTCAGTGGAAGCATCAGGAAAAAATGCAGAGAATGCACATTTCAGATCCACATAATGACATCCACCACATCCCTGTAGGGGTACTAGAAAGAGATGTTTAAGTTGTGTACCAATCTCATTTTGCTGATAACACTTTTCATCAGAAAAGATGAAACAAATGTGACTTTCAAAATGTAATCACGAAGGACAAGGACACTGGATAACAGTAACCACTTTAAATGTCTCAGGAACTTGCACTGTAAACGTGCATGTTATTAACTTGAAGGCAGACCAACATACTTCAAGGCAAACTGCCCAGATTATTTTAGTTCTTGAAGTGGGAAGGACACATAGTACTTTAAATGTATTATACAGGTTACAAAAGAGAGGCATATTCTCAACATCACATAAATATGAAATAGCCTGAGGTGAAAAAGAGCTGTAACCAGAGGCCATTAGACCGCTTTTAGCCAGATAAATAACTCTCAACAGCATAGCAAATATGCAGTATTTCACCAAAGGTACAATGTTGCATTTGTAATATGCCTGAAAGAAACATTTAGTAGACAGAATGATGATATGATGACAACTAATACTGGACAGAAGAAATGACTTTTAAAATACTTCCTAAATTACAGAATATGGCTTTGCAATTGAAAGATACAATTGGACTTGCAAGAATGCTGGCTAAAGTCAGCGAATAATTATAAAGGTCTTACTAGGAAAAACAAAAATTATTCAACAAGTCAGAAAACCTGATTGTAAAAATGATGCTGATACAAAGAATAACAATAATCTCTTAATACCCTGCTGAAATATATATTATAATGCATCAATTTATAACAAGGGCCCAAAAAAGCATTTGCCTTTCTAGAATTGTAGCTAAATGGAAAAAGAAAAAAGACTTACAACTGATTGCTCTATTCTATTGGGAAAAAAATCCCTGAGTAGAAAATTTTATTGAAGTAATTAGGCTGGCAGTTGGATTACATTCAGCAAAATAAATCAGAGTAAAGCATGGTCAAATATGTATGTAAGACAAAAATATTTCCTCATTAGGCGCATACTTTCCCTTACACAAATATGAAGTGAGAAGTGGCTATAAAAGGGGTCATGGGCAAAGTATATATACGTTAAATGCATGTACACCCATGTAATTAGTGGCCTGGTTTTCTCTCATGTTTACATTACTTAGGCCAGTTCTTGCAGACATCTATTAATCTGCTTGGTCAATATGAACAGTTCTTCCCACATGAAGCGAATTATTCATATATGTACATAATTAAGGAATATAACAGTATCTTCTTGAAATGGAAGGCATTTATCCTGTCACTGAGACTGTAAAGCGTACAGTTAGATCTGGATCCAAGAACTGATCTACATCTTCACCTAATTCTCCATCTGATCTTTGACAGAACCAGTTTTGATGTTTGGCTTATAGTTAATTCATACTTAACCATAGTTATCTCCATTTCATTATATCATTATGCTGATCAGGATAAAATATATCCTAAAAGATAAATTTGATAGATTTGAGGGATTTTTACCTCCCTCTATGTTTTTCAAAAGAAAACCTGTATCCATGACACTTCAGGGCTAATACTGTAAATTTGACAGATGCAGATAAAGCTTTCTGATTGCATTTCTCAAACTTAACTGTTTTTGTCTTCATCCTCACTACTACTGAAAATATTGAATATCCTGACCAAAACCATCATACTATTCAAAATTAAATGTTGAAATGATGGGCAGAATGCATAAACAACATTAAATGATTTAGATGGATATGTCTTACTTTATTTTAATACTTACTTATTTTCAATATAAAAGTACTAATCCTAGTATATACCTTTAATTGTCCAGGAATATCAGACCACATTCCTGATGGAAACTCAGAAATCTTATGAAGACAGAAATGTGTAATGTGTAACTAGAATCCAGCCATTTTATTTCAATGGATTGAGCTTTCCTCTGTAACATTGCAGTATTTTTATTTCCCAGAGTAGCTGCACATATAGACTTATAAAAGAATTGCCATGGAACAGAGATTCTCTCCTCATTCTTCCATCTCTAACAGAGGCCAGAACAGAGGTATTTAGGAAAAGAATAACAGAAACGGGACAAATACAAAGATACCTTTCACCTAGTGTGTCCTCTTGGCTTCTAGCAGTCAGCACTTTATCTGGACTACAATGATGCATTTTGCAAAGAATTCCTGTTTTAAAACTCCCTCTATGTAATTTCAATGGATGCTCCCCTAGTACATTACAAAAACTAGTGAACATTTGCTTTGCTCACTCCATACTGCTAATGGGTCTGTGTCTTCTCTCCCTCAGTTTGTCTGTTTCTCCAAACTGCTAGTCAATTAGGCTTTTTAATGTGAGAATTTTCACTTGGAAACCACTGCATACCTCTGATCATCCTTGTCTCTCGTCTTAATAACATTTCTAATTCTACCATGTCTCATTTGAAACAGTGAATGAAATTGCAAGGAGCTAAAGGTGCAATATGTAAGAGCATGAGGATGTTTTCTGCCTTCATTTCTAAATGTTTTCTAGCACTTTTTAAAGCATTTTGGAAGACTGATCTGATTTTCAACACATTATTGTCTTAATTTCTTCAAGTTAAATGTTCTTATTTATAATGGAGAGCTTTTAAAATAGTATTTGTAGAAGTATGCAGTTATATTTTACCTTAACTTTAGCTTACCAACATTTTATAGTTACTGTATGTAACTATAGTTACATACTTTCCTTTGGGACTCTTAATTATGACAATACTGTGTCACTTGCAAATGCTAGGAGATGAATAAGAAAAAGACGTTAATTTTTAATGTAGTGTCCCCAAAATTCTATTAAGTTTTTTAGCTGTGAATTTTACTATTTCAGTCTTTTCTTTTGATTTCCACTTGTCTTCTGTCTTTTTGTAGTCAAAAAGTGTAACTCAGTTTTACCTTCTACTCATGGTAATTTTTCATAACTACCACTTCCAGAGAGACAAAGTCATCTCTAACTTCTGTGATTCAGATTAACTTGCTGCAGATGTTTGTAAAGTAATATGGAGGTAATTATTTATATAGAGATCACATGATAATCCTACTATCCCAGATATTTGAGATTGTTCAGCCTGAAGAAGGCTCATGGGGAGTCTTGTCAATGTGTATAAATACCCGATGGGAAGAGTAAAGAAGATGAAGCCAGACTCTTAGCGGTGCCCAGTGGCATGACAAGAGGCAATGGGCACAAATTGGAAGACAGGAAATTCTGACAGAAAATACTGTGAGGGTAGTTGAACACTGGAACAGATTGCACAGAGCAACTGTGGAGTCTATCCTTCGAGTTACTCAAAACCTAACTGGACATGGTCCTGAGCAACCTGCTCTAGCTAATCCTGTTTTAAGCAGGGTGTTTTGCCAGATGACTTCCAGAGGTGCCTTCCAACCTCAGCAGTTCTGTGATTCACTTGCTCAAGGGTGAGAAGACTTACGATATCCACAAAAAATGCTGGACTACACAATTGCAAAAGGTGGTAAGTGCACTAAAGAAAGGAAGGCTTATGCTACCTTTTGGATCTATGCCCAGGAGTAACAGAAGTCTAACCTGCACCCCTAAATATGCTTCTCAGACAGAAATGTATCTGTTAGCATATCAATGGCATTAGTAAAGAGAATACAATTTAAAAAATACTAAGATATCAGTTTGAAATTGATATGTAATGGTGCCACACCAAAATCATTATTTCTATGCTGTCATTTGACTTTAAATGTAAAAAAAGCAATGCTATGCTAAAATTATAACTGATTTCCTTTTCACTCACCTGTAGGAAAATAAAGGTAAAATACTTAGTTCTGTAGAAAGCTGGAAGAGGTAATCTGTTTGAAGTAAAAAAAAAAAAAGGTATAAGCACATGCAATGGACTCCTAAAATAACAAGTTCAAAGTAGATGGAAATCTAAATGGCTGAATAAAGGCTAATGATGTGTAAATTTCATATTAGACACTTCACGTGGCCCATCTGAGTCATAGAATTTTCCTGCTTATACTGTATTTTCCTGCGCCTTACTGACTGTAATAGTAATGCAAAATTTTAAGAACTGTTAGATCATGTATATCAGCACTGGAACAGGCTGCCCAGGGATGTGGTTGAGTCACCATCCCTGGAGGTATTTAAAAGACATGTAGATGTGGTGCTTAGGGACATGGTTTAGTGGTGGACTTGGCAGTTTATAGTTGGACTCGATGATCTTAAAGGTCTTTTTCAACCTACATGATTCTATGATCCTATGATTCTATCTTTCAGGTATATCCTGCTGGAGTTTTAAATTCTCCTTTTAACAAGGGAGGGATCTACAGTACTAGAGGGCTTGTAACTGGGTAGCATATCTGAGGTTTCAACTCTTCTTGTGTTAAGTTCTTCATTATAGTACTTACATCCTCAAACTAGTTATGGGAGTTAACTTTCTTTGAATTCCTTTGACAGGAATCCTAAACCAGTGCTTTCCATTATAATTTCCTTGAGGCCACTGCAAAAAAGACCACAAATTCATAAATAGGCCATTAGTTGTCCCTTAAAAAAAATAAATCAGTATTTAAATATCAACACATTATAAAAATGCTTAAAAAGTAGAAATCAGAAGACACATGGAAGTGCTAATCTGGTATAACAATATCTGGTCTGCTTATTATTTCCTGTAAAGATTGTCAAGACTATCTTATTTTATACAATAATCCCAAATGATGATTTGATGCTGTATACGCAGAACAAGAGACAGACTTTTTGTCCTAGACTTCACAGTCAGACAAGAGAGAAGGGTTTGGTTCCTGTTTTAAAGAGCAATTAAGTAAGTGGCTTGCTGTTGTAGGAATTTTTCATCATGCACAAATTGGATTCAGATTTTCTGAATCTCTGTTCTGTTCTTGATACACTCTTATTTCTCTCTGAACTTTTGCCCAGGACATGTAGAGCAGCAATGAATATTTATAGTTTAGCAAATAAAGACAAAAAAAAAAGGTTTAGGTTTTTAAACACAAACTTTATGGCAGTTTTCTTATAAAGCATTATAACAACAATAATGCTTATAATTTAAATAAGAATTTCAGAGAACTATTAGTATTAAGAACATATTCTTAATTAAGAAGTGCATTCTTAACACAATAGGTACTATAATTAGCTATCAGTAGAAAATCCAGTAATTTTTTGTATAGTGGTGCACATAAAAAGATGAAATTGTGTATTTTGTCTTATTCATGGACCAACAGTGAAAATGAAAATAAACTTCATAAGTAAAACTTAAAAAGAGTTTGACTGAAACACCTTGGCAACTGCAAACAGAACAATGATGAATTATGTCTCTAGAATATAAGTGGTGCAATTATAAGACTCAGAATTATCTTGAAACAATACATTTGTTCTACTACATAGGGAAAAAATAAAAAGGAAATGCATTCAGCTAACAGAGTTATCCCATATTGAATTCTTTTTCCTTTTAAAAGACAATTGAAAATAAGGGCAGTCATCCCTCTGGGCAGTTTTAAAACACTGTGGCATCTGAAATAAGTTAGTGAACATCACTAGAGAAATGATAGGAAATAAAACGTGCAGATTTTTGGTAATAAAATGACACACTGTGTTGCTATCAAAATCAAACATCAGTCAAAGTAATAGTCTTGTCAGAATTATGACTGGAATTGGACAAGGACTACTGAAGCTAACAACAGACTTGGATTAAAGGTGGAAAAAAATGCAGATCTCGAGGGACTTTGTCTATGCAATCAATTTAAAACAATTCAGTAATAGAAGTATTACATTAGAGGATACTAAAAATATAACATTTATCCTCTTTGTCCTTGAAAGGACATATAAAGTACATAGGCATGTAAAAAACATTGGAATTAGTAGTGGAAGTTATTGTATTATCAATTTACCTAGTTTTTAAATGTTAGCCAGTGCATGTGAAGATATGGGATAAAGAAAAGAAAACAACAGAACACAATAACCAGACATAGAGCTTTGCTTTATCAGGAAATGTAACAGGAGATTTGATTTAACAGGAGATTTGCTTTCTTAGGAAAGGAACAATTTTAAGGCTAGAATCAAAAAGTTTGATTGTGATCACAGTAAATTAGGACTAATTTCATCACACTATGGCTATTTTCTCTTCCCTTCTTTTTATCTGAAAGAAGTATGTATGTATACATTCTTACTCAAGCCAGAAATTATCACTTTGTCATCAATGAAAACTCAGTCTTATCTACAAAATGGCAAGCAGTTAAACTTTCCAAAAGGAAGCTTTTTCTCAACATCTCTTTGAGAGTGTTTGAGACTGCTCTAATTATCAGTTCATGTCATTTGCTCATTAAGAGTGAAGCTCTGAACTTTATGGATATTATGAAGATTGAAGGATAATTCTTACTCCCATCTTCATTAGGGCTGCAAATGGAACTATCCTAGACCTAGAGGACAGCAGAACAAGTTTATGCTGGCTTGTGGGAATAACACATCTTAGAAAATCTGCCTTTGAAATTTTTTAAAGAACTTTTTAAATTATGAAAAGCTTTATACCTTCACTATTTAAAGCAAGTTTTTGAAATTTGGCCTGGAGACAACTGTGAGATGATAAAAAAAATAAAAACCACAACTTTTTCTTCTGAAATTCAGTTAAGGTTTGGGTGACATGTAGTATAGAATTAATGTCAGTTAGACTTTTGGCAAAGTTCTAATCTCATGTTAAGATAACATACCAGGAACAGTATGCATCAAGACATAGTCTACAAACCATCTGAAAGTTAACTGCTGCTGGTAGCACTGGTTAGGTTTTTTTCCTATGAATTTTTATTTCATTAGCAAAATCCAATTTCTTGAACCTGAAATGTTGCATTTAAAGATCCTGAATGACCTTTATGCCAAAAGTCTATTCAGGTACTCCATGTGAGTGCTATTGGTTTTATTCAGGAACAAGAATGGAAAAATTACACATTTAAAAGTAGTTGTAAAATAAACACATATCAACTAATTTTTTTTTTTTTCCATTTAGAAAAGAGATGTCATTTCCAAGAAAAAAATGACATATGGGAATCAAAGTCTCATATGATGGGAAGTTCCTCCCTTACTTGCCAAAATCTGAGAACCGATAGCTCTTCACATTAACAGTAACAGAAATCCCCTACACATTAGAGAAATCTGTGTTGTGCTAGTATAACGAGGTTAGCTAACCATTCTTTTTATTTGTGTATCTGAGAAAAAAACCCTAATAGATTATAATATTTTACCTTAAATACTTAATTTTTGTCAGGAAAAATAATGTTTTGGAATTTACCTGTGAATTAACTAAAAAGTAGGTGCTGCAGAGGTCACAAATGACATCTCAAGTGACGTGTGATATTCCCATATGTTACTCCTTTTCTCCCTCCTTGTGACCTGCAGCATGAGGAAAGGATGAAAGAGGAAGGAAAAAAAACCCCAAACCCAAACAGTCTCTACACAATTTGTAGAGATACTGGAAGAAATGAGGTTATATGTAACATTACAGAAGCAATGCACAATTAACATCAGCTTTTCTGTCCTTGCACATTTTCGTGAACATCTCTGCTCAGCTACATCTTCTAGAGATTGGGCTGGCATTTTGTATTCCATATGCTGACTGTATCAGGAAGCAAAATTCTTTCTCAGAGTTTGTATTGCACACAGTTGTTTTGCAAATTCAAATTGAATACTGGTTGCATAATGGGGAGTTTGTACATTATGGTTTTAGTATTGACTACTATTTGACACTTGAGAAAGTAGTAACAGCGTGATTCCATGTGCAACAATTATTTGTTTAGAGATTACTGAAACCCTACTGAACCTGGGCTTTTCAGAAGAGAACGCAGCTTTTCAGTAGAACAGGTCTAAAGTCTGAGGTTTCAGATCATTTGTTTTCCTCTGTGAACTGCAACCTTTATAGTTGCACAGTGCTACCTGTAAAAGGATATATACCATCAACAGGAGCTTGTCACAAAATCCCCTAGAACTCTGAAACAAAAGAACAGCTTGGCTTCCATGTGACAACTGCGGTTTAATGGAAGGATAACAGCAGGTATCTTTGGTGATTGCCAATATAGTGTATACAGTTGCGTACAGCACTACGTTACGCATATATGTCCCTAACTGAGGTCAAGGGGTGTCTACTGTTCATGATGACTATTTTCTAAGAACCCATAGAGTGTAAGTTCTACAGCTCTTTCTACCTTTATTAGAATTATTCTTGTTTTCATGTCCATCCCTTTCTAGCCTGGCTAGCCTGTCTTCATCAACTATGTTTTCGTGCAGTACTCTTCCCTATGTGGCCTGAGTTTACAAGGTTTTGGCCAAGGCTGTATCACCTCATTACCCATTTGAGATTTCTTCAGTTTCAAACTGGTTGCAAGATAACTGATTCTGCTCTAGCTCTGAAAAAGGGTCAGATTGTGCACCAAGTCTGACATACTCTGTATGCATCAGACGTGTAGAATATGCGCAGATCCATTGGGAACATGCATCACCTAAAGCAGCCCCTTCTCACAGAGATAAATGAGTGCTGTACGCTTGCTCTGTGTTACTCTTGAAAAGTCCTTTGCATCAAAATCGCCTCTTACACAAAACATAACTATGATATGCTCCTAAAGATCTGGATCCTACTTTTTTCTTTTTTACACCAGATGATCAAGCTGCCGTCCACCTATCTTTTTGATAGGCAGCTACTGTCAAATCACCTGCAAAAACAAGAGAGTTCATTAAAAAGAACACATTTTTCACAAGGATGTCTTTACCCCCAGTGAAAGCACAAAACAAAGACTGCAGAATAAAAGGACATATGAAAAGAAAATCTTGAAGAATAGGCTCAGACAAGTGAGAAACACAGAGGAGAAGTAAAACAAAAGGAATTCATCTAGTAAACATATCAAAAACAGATAGTAAAATTAGTCAAGACAGTTCTTCAAGCACAAATGAGATGGCAGAGTTAATGAGAGGAAAAGCAAAAAAAAAAAAAAAAGCAGTAAAACCAGCTCTCATGCATTTTGCAGATGCGGCAATAATATAGAAATTACTAGAAAATTGTTTGCAGTATCCATTTGTTTTGAGAATGTAAGCCAGATTTTACTTCAAAAGCAATTTCATAATAATGACTTTTCACATGGAAGAGATAAAGCAAAATTAGACAGGAAATTCAATACTGAAAATATTTCTTTGGTTCTACTCCAGCTTACTACTTTGCTTCCTGGATGTCTGCTTTTCTTTTTTAATTCTTTTTTTATTTTTTCTCTGTAGCAGATCTTTACCCTATTTGGCTTATATTTTAAGACCAAAGTTACTGTACCTTTTATTCCATCACTGATATTTGCAAGCCAGCAGGTGCTAAAAGTGCACAAAAGTGCACATGAGCTTGAGAGATCATTGTTGAATCACAGCGTGGAGCCACAGATAATATGGATATATACACTCTAGTTTTACTGAAACAGACTTTGAACTCTCATAGGTTTGGATATCAGTTGGTCAGATATTTCATTTCAAGGAAATTATTTTTGTGTGTGTATATGCCAAAAGAAAATATGATGTTAATCCAGTGAGACTTGGGCCCCCACGCTGCTTGAAATAAGATTAAAGGGATTGCCTACCAGGGTGAAGTTGTATTAAGTTTATAAATATTCATTGCTATATTGAAAAGTTTAAAGCAGACCGAATTTCAGTTAATTGCTCACAGAAAGTAATCTTCTTATTTAAAAGAATACTGTTAATTAGATTTTCAAGGAAAAAAAAGACTGGGAACCCAAGATTTTTATACAAAGAGAGGGCTTCAGGCAGCTGAGTTTTATGAAACACAGAAGTGATCAGATCAGTTATGAGGTTAAACTAGTTACTAGTTTGGTATGGAGATATTTTGCAGTTTCAAGATAGTATCAGTATGTTTTGGAAGGATTCATTGCAGATGAATGTTCTCAACCAATCAGAAGTTCCTGAGTATTGGTTTAAAAGCTACAGAATCCTTTGCTACATCAGACAAAAGTAAATTAGTTAAAAGACTGCGCTACATCATGCAAAAACACAGACTAGAGGTGTCAGAGTAGCAGAATGATCTGTATTAGAGGGGCTACAATAAAAACAAACCAAAACAAAACCCGCAACACTTTCCCCTGCCAACAAACCTTGCTCCTCAGTAGGCAGCACAGCTCATACCAGTACTGTAATGAAGAGAGTGGCTACAATGTGTTGTCAGTACCCAAAGAATCACTTGTTAATAAACATGCAAATAATGTTAACAAAGCAGCATTTTTCTTATAATGCCTTGCAAAGTGCATTGCTTAATCTGTATTTCCAGCAACCACATTAACAAGGCATACTGTTGGAATTCAGTAACACACAGGAAAATATCAGTGGTAATGAAAAATACTGATTTAGTTTCTTTGCCAAGAATTGCATATATTCAGGGAACTGAAGGTTAGAAGCTACTATTTGTCTCATTTTCTATTTATCACAGGCTGAAATAATCTAACAGTTGTTCATACATAAAAGAAAAAAAAGCTGCATTTGACTAGGGACTTGTCCACATGGGGAAATAAATGTGGAATGAGCTAGAACGTGAAATTATAGGCCACTAACTTCTCTCATTAGCTCTCCAGAAGAGCACTCCTACTCTGCTGTAAGAGTGCTGCTGTGAAATGGATTTTATTATACTTTGGAACTGTATTAAGATACAATGCATTAAAGTTTTCTTTAGTAGGATGTTTTCTTTGCCAAACAGGAGGTTATAGAGAGAGCGACTGTAAGAATGGCAACAGTAAAATAAATAAATTCCTTCTCCTCATTAACCTCCACATGTAGACAGTTTCAAAATAACGTGCAGTTAAGATCTGTCACCCAGACTATGCTAGTAGAAAGAAACTCCACTTTGATTATTTACACCAAAGGTTAATCATCCTTTTAATAATGATGCTTCTTTTCACACTTAGAATCTATAAAACCCTTGGCTTTCAGTCTTTAGTTCTTTCTTTTCTTTTTAACTATTCAATTAAGAAGCCCTTTAGTAGTCTATTATGAGAATACTGAAAGAAAGGAATTATTAAAATCAGTGGAGAAAGCTCTCAACTTCAGAGGATTTGAGACTGCTTCAGAAAATCAAAAAGTTTTGTTACTTTTTTTCATTCCTTCCTGAAGTTTGTTTTCCAGTCTGCTGAATAACATATCTATTTTGTTCAACATTGCAGGAAAAGGCACAAAATGAAACCGATTGGCTCCGAGAGTCAATGCATAACCTCTATACTATGGATGCTTATAGGGTTTAAACTCTTAAATGTAAGCAATCAGTCATGCGGAAGTGCTCATTCACCTGCTGGGCTGATCTCTTCTAGGTTGTTATTAAAATAGGAGTGAGCCCAGGAGATGAATCTGTAATTACATGGATCCAGTTGTTTTGATATTTCTCACAGCTAGTATAGTGCTAGATCATAAGTGGGACAGATGTCTGCCCTGATACCACGCAAAGGCAAATCATTGCATTAAAGATTGTGCTTGGGTATCTATTATATTGGAAATGAGTTTTGCATACTTCTGAAAGCATGGTTTCCTAAATTAAGCTTCCTGTGAGTTTGACTTTGTAAGAAACAAAAATAATAAAGACTAATGTTAATCTTTCAGAATTACAATATGAAATCATCATATAATTTCTGTAATTAATATTCCTCTAATGATTACACAGCTATCTAAATTGCAATGAGATATACTCCTGCTCTTTGAACTTTGCTTTAGAAGAGCAACAATAAAACAAAGCACTAATTTTAAAAGTTTCTCAGCCAAACATACTAATACTAAGCCTAAATCAGAAAGGTGAAAGAAAAAAATCCTGTATATCCTATATATTTGTTCTTATAGCTATGCTTGTGTAAAAAAAAAATAAAAATAAAAATAAAAAAATCCACATGCGTATTGCTAGCTTTTTCCTTTTAAAATGCAAAAAGCCATCTCCTTTCCAATATAAAATATACAGAAAAAATCCCTTAAGATGCTGCCAACTTAGTCCTTTCTCAGTCTTGCCTATGTCCAGAGAATAAAAGAAATGTGCTGATTCTGCTGTTCTAAAGTAATTATAAGTTATTAGATGACTGACAAAGATAACTTTATGGTTTCATCTATGCCACATAAAACATTTAAAAAAAAAGTAATTGTTGATCTTAAGTGAAAGAAAAATGCTTACCTAATGATTTCTAGCTCTGTATAGGTAGCAGAGGAAATCATGATGCAAATCAGACAGTAATATATCTCATGGAAATCTCTGTGCAAGTATATTCACAATTCTGTAGAGGATAACAAAAGAAGGTATTTCTGTTCAGTAAGATATCTATGAAATGCTTGTGATATTTGCAAACACTGATCAAATAAAACTTGTCAGACTTCTTTTAAAAAAATAATTAATTAAAAAATGAGAGTTTTAGTTTATACTCACTTTTTTTCTACAGCTGGTTCTTTTTTCCATAACCATTGATGGTGTTTCAAAAGAGGTCCTTTCTGCATGTTTTTTTTTTTTTGGATATACAGTTCCTTAATAAAAGGACATTCATCAGGAAAACTTTAGACAGCTACATTTCATAGCAGTATTTCGAACAGTTTTAGTTTCTTACTTCTCAATCTATTTAGCACTCTGCTTTGGTGTAAATATCACACTGATAAAGTTCTGGAAGTCAATACTGAATAATAAAGTAAGATTCCTTTTTCACAGAAATTATCAGTTTTTCCAGCACGATCCGGAATTTCAAACTCATTGCAACCCAGACTAAGAATTCATGCACTTGCAATCCTAAGCCTTTTGCCCTAACCTTCTTGGATCTAAAAATCAACTTTTACAAAACTCAACTATTTTATGTGGTAATTTAGTAATATGGGACACAACCCCCAAATGCCTTTTACTTAAGCTATATAATTACATATTGTTTAAAAAAAAAAAAAAAAAAGGTTTGCAGTCTATGATCAGCTCAAGGTTTATTGCTCCTGGCCTAGATCAAGAGAAGTGCTTATGTGTTCAAAAGATTATCTTTTTTTTTTTTTTTTTTTTTGCCCAGTGATATGTAATTGAGTTCATAATAGTTCTCTTTCATGACGAACATTTGAAAAAAACTAAAGTATTTGCTAATAAAACAACACATTGTTATTTCTTTTCAAGTGGGGTCAAAATAGAAGGACAGGGATGTTCTTTAAAACTGGCACTGATGCTATAAATGTCTCTGCGAAGGAAAAATCTTGCTGCCCACTTATTACAGATGTGTGAAGAACCTTTAACTGCTCAGATTCATTAAGTCTTTTATAAGCAATAAAAATTGCACATAAATGCTCTTAGGTTCCGTGAAATTTAAAAATCATTGTCTAGGAACACTGGACATATTTGTGTTTTAAGTATATTGTAGTCCTTAAGAAAAAGCCATTCTTCATGACCTTTCAGCAAATTTTCCACAAACTGACCAAATGTGTCCTTTTATCTTTTTCTGATTAAATACTGCAGAATTATCTCAAAACCATTTGTATTAGAGTACTTACTCCTGCCTGCCTTAGTTTAGGTTGTGTGACATTTCTGCTTATACACAAAATGGAAGAAACTGGCAAACTGATCTTGCATTTGTATATGCTCCAATCACGAAGAGTTGGAAGCAAAAATCAATGTTTTGTAGGCTCTTTTGAATTAACACAACACTTTTTATTCAAAGTGGATTACTATTCCCTTGGCAGAAAGAAAAAATACATACCTGGATAGATACTGACAAAGCAACAGAGTATTTTTTGGGCCAAATTTCTGACATTAATTTCCTTCAAACATTAACAATGAGAAATAATCTGCACACCACAATGAAGCTAAATGTACTGCCAAATTCTTTTTACTTAAAGGTTATAGCAACTGAATATAATTTTCTCTGGAAGGAGAAATCAGGTAGAATTAGTACAGGCTGTGAAGAGAAGTGACATCTGAAGTAAGAGTTAACTGCAGCACATTCACTCTGTGTATTTTAGTTAGGGACATTGCATAAGAGTAAAAACACCATCTGTTTGCAGCCAGAAACAATTTCTGACTTTAGGTGTCAAGAAAACTGGAAAAGTAGCAGAACTTATCCCTAAGGAGTATAATGTGTCGAAAGAAATAACAAAGTAGGAAGCATGGACTTACTTTGCTGAAATACTAAGTAGTGAGAACTTCTTTTGAAGTCATTGAGAGATGTAGCTCTCAAAATCCCTGAAAATCAGATTGACCAAAGAATTAATTAAAATTATGCTAGATTAGCATATATAAGTCACACTCTTATTTTATCCTGACACTTTTGTGTATTACTTGGCACTGGTCAATAAGCCACTTTGTACTCAAATAATTATTTAGAATTTGTATTAGTACAGTGGCAAGGGACCATACTAATAATCTGTAAAAGTCAATAGAAAAAAGTCTGGTCTAGGAGATAAACACTGAAACATTGTTTATTACAGATAGAGAGGAACTGACCTAACATCCTCATTTTAAAAGGCAAGGAAAAACCTGCTTTAAAGTTAAATTTAAAAAGAAAAAAAAATTTTTTCTAATACATAATTCTTATTCTTTGATTTCCTTTAGTTTTTAAAATGTGCACAACTGTGTTGAACATGATCATCTAAACAATATAGAACATCTGTCATTAAAAAAATATTTAAACTGAAATAAAGTATCAAACAAGACCTTTTATCATGTGATGTCGGAGCAAAATAACTTTGCAACATAAATTTTACTTTTCCATATTTACTATAAAAAAATTAAGGGATGGATATTTAAATTTAATAATCTGCTAAAACTACCTTCAGCAAGGTTTTGAACTCAACATTAAATTTCTTTCTTGGGAAAACTGGGAAATGAAGAAATAGAGATATATTTTGGATAAAACCCCAAAATTACATAGAATGTCTTTTTCCTGCCTCCAGTATAACAATTTAGAAATAAAGTTAAAAAACAACAACAATAACAAAAGCCCAGAGAAAATGAGAAGCAAATCTGTAGTTGCAGATCCTGATAGCTCAAGCTACTCAACAGGAAACAAGAGCATTTGACATTTTCAAACCATATTTTTAGATCAGCACTGTGGATTTTTAAAAATATCTTTAACAATTGTTTAGGTTTTCTCTCACAGTAATTTAAGGACCACCACCATCTCCTTAGGTCTTGAAACAGAAGACAATCCTTGTTCTTGTGATGGCACTATAGAAACTGGAATGACATTAAAAAAGAAAAAAAATGTGGTGAGTATATTCTTTTAAACTGAAGGCAAAGCTTACACTCAATGTTGGTGTCATACCTATGTGTCATATTTTATAGGACTTATGGTTCAAAAGTGAAATTTTTTTTTTTTTTTTACATTCTTATTTTAAACTGTGATGTTCATGAATCAGTAATTTTCTCTTTTGGATGAGCAGAATGGGACTCGGATAATAACGCTGAATTTTTTATCATAAAACAATTAATAATATTACTATAACTTACAGTTAAAAAAAGTAAAGTAACCATTTCTGAATTTTTTTCCAGTAATATGTTTCATGCAGGTTTTAAGATACTATGCTGTGGTATAAAGTTTTACTTTATAGCCTGGATAGATTTCTACAATATAATCATGCCTTCCTCATTTAGAAGAAATATAGCCTTCCAAAAAATCAAGCTAAGTTTATTGTATCAAACCACAAATAATGCTTAAATCACCATGATTTCTGGCTTAGTGACAACATTTTATTCCAGCTGCCAGAATGAATTTTCACTCCCTACAGATCCTTTTCTTTTATCAGTACTGCCAATGAGGCAAAGAAGATGATCTTTACTCAGCTGAGACCTGTGTGCCCCCTCTGAAGTACTAGTTGCAGTATTTACTGGTAAAAAGGTAGAGAAGGAGAAAATTCTAAGCAGCAGTTAGAAAAATAAGGAAAAAAGGGGAAAAAAGAAAAAAAGGCAAGCTTAAATCTCCTTTTCGACCTAGGAAAAAATAGATTGCTTATGAAGGGACCAGTCAAGAAAGCTTTTGTGTGGGCTTTTCTGAAAAGAAAAAAAAAAAAAAAAAAAAAAAGGAAAGTAATTTTCAGGTCTATCTTTGCTAAACCTGATAGTAAGAAATTAATTATTCTATATTAGAAAGGCTGGGTATTTTTGTCAAATGAAAATAAAAACTGAGGCCAACTTTCTTCTCCTATCGGTTTTGCTATCATTTACAGAAACACAGTGTTTCATGTCAACAGATTACAGCATTCACACCTGCTTAACACATCCTAGCATGGGTGGTATGAAAGCTATCTTAGTACAAATAACCGCAGAGAATGCAGACCAACAAAAATCTGTTCCATGTTCTTAATATACCAAAATTCACTCTGGGAATACGTAATTCTCAGGTAGCTGTTCTGGTTTGACATAATCTATTAGCATAATGTTGGGATACTATTAATAGATATATATAGAGATAATAAAGTTTTGGGGCCAGGGTACTTTCTTTAAGCTTTCTGTACTGCAGTAAATTTCCTGAAGCTCTTCCAATTTTATCTCCACTAATGTCATGTATGCTACTAAATCAACAAAAATCAGAAAAGAAAAAAAAGGCTGATAGAGCTTTCTGCTTTAATTGCTGAAATTCCTGGAATGGAGTAGTTTTCAATTTCAGGACTTTACAATGGGGATCGAGGAGCCTGAAATAGATTGAAAGGATATTATATCAATTGCTTTTACCTACTTTCTAAATGTTTTAATAATTTAGTTAATACTTTAATGGCATTTTATGAGACAAATGTATATATGTGCATCACTATAACATTTTAAATGATAAAGCAAGACTTAATTGCTCTGTAGAACTCTATGGTAATTGTAGCTAATTTTGAAAAATACTCAAGGAGTTCCCAGTGTTTCAAGTTAACTATGTGTGTAATTATGTTACTATGAACTCTGCCTTGTCACATAAATATTCATGCAATTACTCCAAGATATGCAATATTATAGTTACTATGCACACACACACTTACAAGGTTATAGCTATCAATCTAATTATTTCATATTTCTGATAGCAGCTGAAAGCTATAAACGTTCATTCTCAATTATACTTGTTTACATGTTGTGAGGATCTGGACCCAAGTAAGTAAAATAAATGTTGTTTTCAGGAGCTACCTTTTGTCTGAAGGATTTTCAGTATTTAAAACTCTTTGGAGTATTCCTGTGCTAAATGCAGCACTGGCATTAAAAGGTCAGAAAGCAGGTGCATCCGTAAAACTGCATGAGTTCCCTCAAGTTGGCATTTTGTGGATGTACAAAATAAATAATGGTGGGGGAGAAAAAAAAGGAATATGTCAGACAATGTATTCAAAGATTAAGATTAAGCAGATTTTTCCCACCCTATTTTTCCTTTGTCCTCAAAAAGAAAGTATCTAATAATGTACTTTAAATAGCTTCTGAACACTAGATTGTTAAAAGTTATACTAAACATTATACTATACATTTATCATTTTAAAGAAAATAAAATCCTGTATGGAAGAAGTGCTATCAATATTGCATTATCATAAATGTTTCCCTGAATAATAATATAATATAATATAATATAATATAATATAATATAGTAAATTTCAAATATTTATTATATTTTCCTGAGTAGCTTTAATTCTAATAGACATATTATTTACGTTTGCATAACATCTGCTGGTATTAAGTAATAAAACTAATTAGAATTCCTCCACAAAGAATGTATTTTTCACTTTAACAAATTACAATCTACTGTTACAATTCTAGCAGGACTTGGAGTAAAATTAAAAAAGGATAATCATACAAACCCTACTTTACCCATTATTGTTATCATCATCTGTTCTAACATCACATGCTGATTTCAGTCAAAGTATGAACTTCTCTCCAATAACCACATGTAAGGATGAATGAATAATATTTGAAATTGATGTGCCACTGATTGCGTGCGAAACTTAAGTAGGTTCTTCTGTGGCCAAAGACTCTTCTCCACACAAAAACGCTTGGGGAGAATCCAGCATCTTTATGAGAATGCTTAACTAATGAGCCAATAATTTGATGTCCTAGACAGAAAAGGTTACTTCTTCAGATAGATTATATGCTAATTATAACTCAATTAGCCAGACAGGAAAAAAATATAGACTTGTGTCTCTGTGGCTGTGCAGCAATAGGCATGTTATATGCATGTGCCTAACCACAGAGGATGTAAAATCATTTTGTGTAAAATAATTTTAGGAGCTGTCATTGTATTTCTGTTCAGCTATAGACTGCAGTGAGAAAATTTTGTGGAGACTTTGTTCGTGATTCCTTTTTGCAATTTTGTTTCCGTGTATATATTGTTTAATGAAAACTGTAACACAGAAATCATGTTTTCTTTATTTGTTTTTAGAAAACCTGAAGTCTTACCTAGACTTCGCTGAAAAGTTGTTTCTTTGATGCAGTGAAATATAGTACTTGGTTAGGATGGAAACTGTGTGATGCTTAGTCTATCTAGATAGAAAATAAATATGCAAAGTTTAAGGACATTTTCATTCTTTCTAAGAACAAAATAAGAGACAGAAAATACCCAACATCTGCTCAAATTCAAGTATGACTACAAGAACAGAATTGAAGACTTATTTTTGTTTTGTGTCAGACTAAGCTTTCCTTTAGATGGGATCAAGGTGCTGCAAAGTCCATATATACAACTAGAATTCACACAGAATAAAAATATGTAAAAATATAAGAACTGAATGAGCTCCAAGTAACATTTCTAAAGTAATGCAGTAGACAAGAAGAATTTCAGACTGGAGAACCTAAAAGAGTACAATGCTTTCAGTTTGTTCAACAGTAGGTATTACTTTTCATTGTGGGGTCTGATTTAATAAGATTGGCTTATGGAGCAGCTTCATCTATGGGGAAAAGTAAAAATGGCACATGAAAAATTTCTTATTTAATCAACTCTATAAGAAAAAAACAATTGTAAAAACAATTTAGACAGCTAATAAAAAAATTCAGAAAGTATAAAATTAATCATAAATAACACTTTCTAAGACATCAAACAATCATCTATAGAAAGAAAAGAGTAACTCTTTTGAGCATGTACAATGTGGAATATTAAAAAACCCCTATCACTCAGGCATAATTTAAACATTGAATCTTCAACAAAAAATAATTTTCTCTTGTTCTGTGGCAACTTTGCAACAGGAAAGATTAAATTAAAAAATAATAATACACATATACATACACATACACACATATATTCCATTGCCCTGAATTAGATACAAGAATAAAACTCCATCAGGGGATAGTGGGGTGGAGAAGCAAGAACAAGGAAAAGAATGAAAACAATCCAGATTTTGCTGTTGGTGCTATGAAGTATCTAGTACTAATACTGTGCACCACAGCACATTCTACAATAATACAACAATCTATACACATAATTTTTTACCAGTATGAAACAGAATAGATGTTCTAGATCGCCAAGGTCTGTTTGCATTGAATTGGTAATATGGAAGATTTTTTCAACTATTTTATTAATTTTTTTTGACATGGTTTACAGAGCTTTTTAGTGTTTGAAATCCATTTTTTATTCCAGTTTGAGAATACTAAGATAATTTATTATAAATAAGAAGGGAAGGTCCATAATGTTCTATGAAGATAATATCCAGATATGAACTGTCTGGTATGAGGAGTTTGTCTCCAAATTTGCTTTATTATTATTTTGTAGCTTAGAAAAACTGGCATATATCCCTTCTATTTTCTAAGTAAGAAGATAATTGGGTCTTGATCAAATTATTGTCATATGTCTTTATTCTTATTTAGCTGTGTAATGCTTCACTCCAGAGACTGGGGAGAGAGAAATGATTGGTAGCCTATAGTGTTTTACACAGGGCAAGCTCTTCAGGTGAGTAGATGTCATAATTACTTTGTTGTTAGGAAGCACAGCACGATCTAGGGGAACTGAGCCAGAAATTTCTTGTGATCCTTCCCAGATTTGACTGCAATGGGACAATAGTGACCATGTGCAAGTCTGGTGTGACTGGATTGCTTTTAGTTGCCATCTGAAAATATTAGCTGAAGTTGAAAACATTCATAGCGGAGAAAGAGAAGGAAAATTAGAACTTTGCAGTAGAAGACTTAAACAGCTCTGTTACATGACAAAGGATTAACTATACTATACAGAATCACATCCCTCTCTGTGTTCCTCTTCACCCTCACTGCACACCATGCATGTAGTGTATTAATGGTATAAATTTTAAATAAACAGAGGCAATGAATGGGAAAATCTATCACTAGTTGGACTGATTGTTTAAGGAAGTATATTCTTCCTAGCATCTGATTTCCTTCTGTTTGGTAAGAAAGGAAATGAGAGATCTGATTGAGTATCTTGATTGACACAATGCAAACACATCACCTACAAGTGACTAAATGAAATCTTATTTCATGTAAGTAACAAAGGATTAGAAAACTTATCCCTTTTATAAAAGGTTATGTTAAAGGTTATTTTATTTCTTCAAAAGTCAGTCTGCATTTTGCTCGATTCACTCTTCATCTATGCTGTACATCATCTTAACCTCAAGATTTCCATTACTTTCTACATTCTAGTGTAGTAAGTTTTCCATAAACTTAGGTCAAATCCTCCTCATTTATGATGGTATTATTCTGGGAAAATAATGTTGAAATCGGTGAAATTACTTGGTAAACAAGGCTTTTAGAAGCATGAGAATAATTAGAATTATGTATTGTTGCTTGTAGGCAAGACTTTGTTTCATAACGCTTTATATGTTTGCATCTACTTTGATTTACTGTCAAAATCAATTTTGTTAATATTTCATCTCAGACATCAAATTATTTTTTTTTATACTGTGGTCTTCATTGTAGAATCTGATATGAGCATGTGCCTTCCACAAAGATGAAAATTTTTACAAATGACAGAACAAAAATAGCTTATTCTTTTCTATTTCCAAAACTCAAAGAAGATGATGCAGTTTTCTGTACTGGATCTAATTAGATTGATAAGGCTAGAAGGGTTCACATATAGTAAACTTTTGCATTTATCTTAAATCTTCTGTTGTTGTTTGTCTTCATTTATGGCAAGCTACTGCCCATAACTCTTACCACAACACTGCATTCATAAGACCAATCATATTTTGTGGTAAAACTGTTTGTAATCAGGGACGTTAATGCCCAATGCTACAATAATTGCAACTGCAGCAATTGCAAGTATGTCTGAATTTTGTTTCCATCTTTTGATTTAATAGTATGATGTCATTCAGAGCTGTACATACAATTAAATGTCACATATGCACAAAATCTGTAACATGCAGATCTCAGAGGAAAAAACACTGTGGTAAAACCTGTCTGAGTAAACAAATGTATGAGATGACAGAGAGTATGCTGGTAAAATGCTTAGTTTGAAAACTGTTATTTCAGGGACTGAAACAATCCATAACAACATTTAATTAACAAACTGGTTATTTCATTAATTTCATTGTCTCCTCCACTTTTTCTTATGCCTTCCCTCTCTTTTTTCTGCACTGTTTCACTCTTTCTTCATATTTATCAGCTTTAACTTATTCTTAAAAAAGATACTATAAGAGACTACATTTATTTTCATTTAGTTTAACCAAAGGAAGCTGGTTTTGTTGTTTTGAAATCAATATGTAATATCTTTAGGGAGATATCTGCATTCCAGGTTGAAAATAAAGTGGGGTTTTTTTTGCACTATCAATCCTTTTTTTCTCGTGGTACTGAAGATTCACTCCAGAGAATCTGCTAATTCTTATTATTTTACTCTTCACCACACTCAAAGGTCTCCAAAGATGACACTTATTACTTCAAATGTGCACAACACCTCTGCACAGATGAAATAAGTTTGCAGGCAATGAGAACAAATTTACTGTGGCAGTGAAGTTCCTCTGAAATGACTCTGCAACTGCATTTTCATTTTTTAATAGACGGTATCTTTCTTATAAGAAAGGCCAATATAGAGTAAATCTGTTCGTAAATCTATTGACACTTTCTTACTTTTTTTTTTTTAAATGATAGGAAAAGACATGCAACGAAGAGCTATACACAATATATAGAGAACATATGAGGAGGAAAAAATAACTTAGGTTACTAAAAATAATCTATTACTAAATTTATATATTGAGAAGAATTAATTGTGTCAGATCTTTTGTCAGGAACCTTGCATATTCAAAGACATTAATACTGTTTGTTGGTTTATTTATTTATGAGCTTTTTAAAATGTGAAATGCACTGCTGGACGAGGAATTTTGAGAATCTAAATGCACAACTGATATAGCACCAGGCTTTTACGCAGTGTTATTTGCATACTTTGTTTCCATTCTTTTTATGAATGGCATGCTGTTGCATTTGTATGGAAGTGTATGTTCATACATATTTAAACTAACTTCCCTTGGCAGCATAATATAGAAGTGTCATTAATCCTGTAAATTTCAGCCAGCAAATGACTTGTTTCTCACCTAACAATAGCCATTAACATGGCATCAACCCCGAATGTGTTTTACCTCGAATACTGCCGTGCAGTAACCATCTCAACCTTCTGAACTGGTGCAGAATGCTACATAGAAGATTTATGGGCAAAGTGTTTGAGGGCGCATCCCCTCTGTCATCTGCTCTCTGCCTCCATGCATTTGCCCCACATTGCCTTCCTGTGGCACGGCAATTCAGAGGCTGGATGCCAATCTCAAAGTCACAGACACTGTTGTGCATGTATTAGTATACTCTCTTATATCCCTTCAGCTCCATTCTTTTTATCTGGTCCAATAGGAGGAAAGGGGAAGCTAGGATAAAAAGAGGGAGTTGTTAGTGCCTCTTAGCTTATATCAGTTATGGAAATCAAGATAGAGTTACCTGTGACTGGAGAAGTGGAAGAAGGAAGCCATGTCAGGAAGCCTAGATAAGTTCAAGTTGTCTCATCACAACTAGAAACAAGTCCTCTCGTCTCCAATAGCCCTTCAGTGTGCCCTCTGTTTAGGCCAGTTCAACAGACCTCTGTGAAAGCACAGCGCAAGGTGCTATTCTGTGATTTACCACCAAAGACACAAAGTTATTTTTTAAAGTATTTTTGAATGTGAAAAGAATCAAAATAAATATATTTAAAAGGTAGTGGCCGTACACTGAAGAACAAAAAATAATTGCATTTATTGTAAAATGAAGTATTGTTTAGATTCACCTTCCAAACGAAGCTGCGATAAACTGAAAGAAATATTTTACTCTTTAGGCTTTAATCCCAAACCACATTTTAATACTTTTAAGGAATACTAGAAGAAAAAAATAAAAGAAACAGTAGAAGTAGCATTCTGAATAAACACTGCTACCATTTTGCTCAAATAGTGCATTTGAACTCACAGATTCACTTAAACACTGACTCTTCTAAGCGGGTGTTATATGAGTGGCCAAAAGACAAATGACCAAGATACTGACCAACATCTTTTGGAAGCCCCAGTTGGTTTCTAGATACTGAGCAAAAATTCAAGATAACTCCATTCAAAAAAAAAAAAAAAAAAAGGAAAAACAAAAGAAAGAAAAAAAAAGAAAAAAAAAGAAAAAAAAGGCTCTTGAGTTTAGACTTCTATGTCTACGTTGTTATTTACCCCTGATCAGTAATTTCTTAGGGTTGGTGGATCATATTGTTCGGTACCTCTCTGACTAGAAAACACATTAGCACATGGTATTGTCTGACCAGGTAATCGCCAGTGGCCAGATCCACTAGTGCCGATTGATTCCAATGCCTTCTCTTTGTGGTTCTCTCCCTTTCTCTTGGAGAAACCAGACTGGGATCTAGAAATCAAGCCAGAATCACTCTCAGTCATGCAGAAATACTCAGAGAATGTCTTCCATGTAAGGCAGAAATCCTTCAGTGTTTATGAATATGCTATTTATGAAATACGGCTGAGAAACCGGTGTTTTTTATACAACCTTCTTTGCTAGGTAAACAAGAGTTTTATTTCAGCTACCTCACAGAAGCAGCACCGTCACCTGTGGCTGAATTATACAAAAATATAACCCAAAAGCTGTATGCTGGTATATATAAGCTTTAGCACTCAGGAGAAGATTTTTAGGAGAATTTCAAGTATGTAGAACCACTTGTGTAGTTAAGGCTCCTAAATTCCAGGATCAGGTAGGGTTTATTCTCAGCATCCTGTTACAATGTAAGTTTTTCTGCTTATAAGGTATGTGTTATGTATCAGCTTTCTGACATACCAAAAATTTCCCTGTGGTTTCCAGAAAGCCTTAGACAGCTTCAGGTTTGTGACTGCAACACCATGACTAGACGCTAATTTCAGCATCTACTAAATATTGCTTTGAAGACTCCCAAATCCTTTACCAGATATAGCCACTTGTCTATGAGGCCAAAGATCAGTGTTGGCTTTTTGGGGTGTTGTGGTTTAGTATGTTTAGTTCATCTCTTCATTTTGCTTATGACATTAATAATTCTTTTTTTTTTTTTCCCCCTAACGGCAACTTAAATCCAAACAAACTTCTTGCAGATAAGTTGTGTGCCACTACCTCCCTCCAAATTAATTCCTGGTGTTTTTTCTTTCCTTTTTTTCATTTCCTTTTTTCTTTCTTTACTCTTCCAAAGTCTATACTTAATCTGAAACATTAGAATTGAGATGGATAGTTCCCATTCCTATTAACAGGATCTTTAGGCAGACTCAGGGATCCACTTCTGTCCTCTTATCACTACTTTATAAATTTATATTTATAAGGATACACATTTTAGAAACATTCCACTCCACTGCTGTTGAAGATACCGGGGCTCTATGTGACACCATAGATATAGGTTAAATGAACTAGGAATCTCTTTTCTCTCATCTCTGACTCATTTTATAAGATGGAAAGAAACAGAAAATGTAAAGCTTCTGAAAGAACAAAAACATTTAAAAACTTCAGTCTACTTCATGAAGATCCACAGCACTTTGTGTAACTCATTGTTGACGTTGCTACAGATCTCCCTCTGCCCCTGGCCTGCTGCATGGCCTACCTGCACAATTTGTCTTTTCCAGAGTATGAGTTTCACCAGCTGTAGAGGTGTACCAGGTTTTGGTTAAAAAGCTAGCCATAGCAGTTCTTCCGATTTAGGTGCGTGTATATATATCTATCTCCTATTTATATAGTAAACACCCTATTTACATAATAATGAAAAAACCCTGATGTTAGAAACACTCTGATTTGTAGTGCCCTGGAATATTAGAGTATGAGAAGCATCTATTACTGATATGGGCAGACACAAGTAGCTTTTCTCTACTTGCTGTTTACCAGAGAGGCAGAACATGTTAGCTTGGGAACAGCACTACTCTGGGGAAAAAACCCTATGCCTTCTGGTACAAAATTAACTTATGTTTAGGCAATTTAGACTGTAGCTATCCAGCTTGTAAGTATGGCTTGTTTCACATTTCCTGGAAATATACCTAAACTGACAATTTTATATTTAGTCAACTAAAAAATAAAAGCAAAAGAAAAATCAGGAATGCTCAAATTTAGTTAGGGTGTTGTCTCCATCTGGATTGCTCTTGCAAGGTAAAGCTGCTTTTCAATTCATCTATGACAGCTTTCCTGAGGTATTATTAACCTGTATTTCAAAGTGTTTCTGTAATAAACTTAACTGAACTTGTATTTAGGTGTTTTAAAATTGGAATGTCTGAGATCAGAATTTTTGGGGGTTTTTTTGCTATTAGGTACCTTTTAATTACATGCCCAGCTAAACTAATCATTCAAAGTATGTACCTATATGCTTTTCAAGCAAGCTGAAAGTTTCAGATACTCAAAAGCTTACCTATATTAAAGGTCATTTCTAAATTAACTAACACCATGTCTTGGAATATCTTGTGATTAGTTGATGCTTAACATTTCAATGAATCTTATAAATCTGTTTGGTTATGGCCAACCAGAGTTAATTTGCAACTAGTGTACTGTTACAAAAGTATTAGAAACTGCTAGAATAGTAAGCTCAGGAGAGTTACTTGTTCCCATAAAATAAGACTTCACTTTTGCATACTAATTGAATTGTGTTTTGTTTTAAAAGTAGAGACAACTTATTTACCCTGAGGATACATTTTATTATCATGTGAAATATGGAATGTTATTTTGCTTCAGGAGATAAAAGCAATTTTCATCTGAATCCCTCTAGAAACTAGTGCATCAGCTTACCTAGTCATCTGTAACATCTGTGAGGGCTATCTTTCAATAAGCGTTCTTCAGTATTATTAATTTGAGCAAGGCTTGTACAAACTAAGTGTTTCATGAAGAAGATACTTTTTATATTTCTTCTAAAGCTAAATAAGACTAAATCGTAGCTGTTGTGAACAGATCTTACCTCATCAGATTTAAAATTACAACATCCTGTGGTGGGTTAGCCCTGGCTGACAGCCAAACTCCCACTCAGCTGCTCATGCCCTCTTCAGCAGGGCAGGGGGAGAAAATAGGAAGAACAGGAAGAAAGCAAGCTTGTGGGTCAAGATAAGACAGGGATATTGCTTATCAATTACCATCATGGGCAAAACAGGCTTTACTTAGGGAAAATTAACTTAGCCAATTACCACTCAGAATAAGAATGTAATTATTAATTCAGGTAAAGGGAAACAAAAAGGTAAACATTCAAGCAACACCACTCCTACTCCCTTTCCCAGGCGCAACTTCACTCCCAGCTCTTCTGCCTGCCTCCCCCATGCCATCCCTGAAGCAGCACAGGGAGATAGCTTTGCCATCAGCCTGTGCCCTCCAGCACAGGGGCTTCACAGGCCACGGAGAATACCTGCTCTGGTGCCATGGAACAGCACCTCCTCCTTCTGATCTTGGTGTTCCCTCTACCAGTTCTCTCTCTCTTATTTTCTGCCCTTTCACAAAGGCACTTTCCCAGAGGCACCATCACCTTGGCTGTGGGGCTGAGCCGTGCCCTGCGGCGGCTCTGTTGGAACCGGCTGGAACCAGCGGTGTCTGCAACCGGCTCTGTTACCTCTCCTCACAGAGCCCCTGCAGCCCCCACTGCCAGCACCTGGGCACCTGCGCTCTAACTTAAAAAGGGTAACTGTAGAAGTTTTACAAAAATACAGCTGTTTTTCCCTAGTCCACTTTCCAGCCTTTAAGCTTTTTCTTTTCTAAATGTCTGGCATCTTCTGTGAAGAGTCCTTCAGACATTTAAAAAAATCCCAACAAAATCTTATCTGATCTCCTGAGTTTTCTTCAGTTTCACAGTCCATGTGGACCTTAACCAATCATAGCTCCTTGCCTAATGGTGTTAATGGTAATTCATTTCTTCTTCTAATTAAACACAGATGTAGATCTAAAATTTAAGAAAATAGGAAAAGCTGTATTCCCTTGCCAAGCTCATAATTTCCTTTTTCTACCACACTGCAGGGTCGTTGACAGTACCCCAGAGCCTACCACAGATGCACATTAATTACCCGTTCTCTAATTACTAGGGTACCAGTATAACTGTTCAACCATTCATTAAGCTTTCTTCACAAGTTTGCAAAGCCCCAGAGACATGTGCAAGAAGCACACAACTTGGCAATGTTAATTGAACCCTATTAACTCATAAAATGTACAAAAAGTGTAACTATTGATAAAAAATATTTTTTCATTTGGTCCACTAAGACCACAACATACAAATGATCATTTTTGGTGCAATCTATTTGGACATCCAACAATGCAGCTGCTCACAGATTGTTAATTTTTGGGCATACATCAACAGGATTAGGGAAGAGTCCTGGCTGTTAAATTACCAGTCTAATTCTCCATTGAAGACATGCGTGGAGGCAGTTAGCTAGATAAGCAAATCTAAATAAGATGATTATCTAGAAAGTTAGAATATTAACAAGAGGAGACCTGTGAAATAAATAACGTTATCAAGAACTAGGGAAAAAAAAAATCTTAAACTGCTTTGTAATTGATTTATTTCCAGTATTTAAAGAGATGTTCAATTTTAATGTCTCAAAACATTTTTGCCAACATCATTCAGTATTTAATATGATTGAAGGAAGCGCTATGACATGAATGAATCAGTCACAAAGAATAAAGTCTTGCTTTTAAATACCTGTATTTTTCCTGTATCTGATATGCCTTTGATTTTTCACGTTCATTTGTTGTAAAAATGCTATGGGTAACCACCTCCTGTTTTTCACAAGCTTGTGAGGTGTCGCGATGACTTTCATTTAGCTCTGGTTTTGGTTTCATGTGCTCTGCACCAACAGCTTCAAAATGTATCTTTTCTTCTACCTTATTGGTATAGAAACCATTATTACCTACTAATACAGTTAGTATTTCTTGATAAATATAGAAGTTAATTCATTAATAGTGGCTTGTAATCTACATGTTGTTTTTCCAGGAGTCAGAATCCACTGATGGATTCTCAGCATTTCTTAGCAAATTCCCTGACTGACTTTAAGTAATCACGAGCCCCTCTCAATATATTCAGCAGGATTAATTATGTACCTAAGTGACTTTTCAGTACAGCAGCAATTAAGACCTTGTGTTGTTATATATCCAATAGTCCATAAAATTTACAGTTACTTCTATTTGTTATGTTACCTACGCCAGAGTAGTCAGTAACTCTTTTCTTGTACTTAGTAGATCTATTACTATATTTTTAAAGCTTTGTAGAATTCCAAACAAGGAAAATTTAGGCCTAAACACTCCAGTTCACACAATTAAGTAAGTTGAATAGTGAGCAGTTTGAAATACATGAACAAATACTCTGCCTTTAAGGGTATAGTAAAATTAACTGCTGAGTAATTGTCATTAAAATAGATGCCACATCTTTTTCAGATTAGTGTAAGTGATTTGCTAGAACTTACTTTTGTAGTAAGTGTACAGCTAAGCTATAATAATAAACCACTCTTTACAATAGGTACTCATGCAAATTTGACATAAATGATTTCTGCAGTCTATAACAATTAGCTTAATATAGAAATCCTTAGAAAATGTGTGCATTGCCATTTGAAAAAGGTATAGAAAATATAAAGGGAGATTCTTCTCCTTGTAGTGTATTTCTGGATACCAGACCACCATGTTGTATCAAATGAGAATCATCTCAACAATTACTTTGTGCTAATCAGTAAAACAAATTAACTCTATACAGATGATTCTGCTTAAATATGCATGTGAACTTTACTGCAATTAATCAGAGAAAAAAAAAAAAAAAAGAGAATACAACGTATGTTGATCGATCCTGTCTAAACTCATCCAGAAGAACCTCAGCTATATCTCTTGCATTTTGAAACAGCAAAAGAAATGTGCCAGTGAATTGCTCAGTCCTGTCTCTGGTCTGTAACATTTACTGTTTCTTGATTCAGGGATTTTTTAATTTTTTTTCCTGATCAGTTAGATCAGGATTACACTTGATTACGGATTACACTTGAACGTAATCATACTGCCTTTACTAGACTTTTGGCTGATTTGATTATTTGAGTACTAAGATTATTACAAATCTTTCCTGTCAGAATGAATTTCCTTTGCCCTTAATAGTGAAAAAAAAAAAATAAAATTCAGGGAATTAAATACACATATTTAATGCCTTAAATGAGATGTTGGATCAGTGAGAGAATAAAAAACAGAGAAGAAAAAAAAGCACTAGTAACAGTCAAAAGGCTGATATAACAAAAAATAGCAAATAAAATTACATGTAGTACCATGCAGGATTACAGAAATGGCACACCAGAAGATTTACAACCCAAGCTCCAGGCAACACCAGAGTTTCCACGGAAGACAACTCTATAGCCAGCGTAGGCATACACCAGGTTTTGGGGACAACGCTGGATTTTGGACACATCCCCCAAGGCCTAGGCTACGCCCGGCGCTGCCTTCCCCTGTCCTGGCGGGACCTCCGCCTGAACCGGAGCTGCGAACCGTCCCGCGCAGCCAGCTAGGCGGGCCCGCTTCCCCACGCAGGCTCTGGCTGGCGGCCGGAGCGGGCCCTGGCCTCCCCGGCGGGGCCGCGCTCGCCCTGGGCCGACCGCTGGCCGTGGGCGCTGCTTGCCGCCGAGGCGCTGGCGCTCGGAACCCGCCGGAGTATCGGTCCCACGGCACGGCAGCCCGGTCTGCGCTCAGCCGCGGCCCCTGAGCCAGACCCCGACCTGCGGGTTGACGTCGCGGCCCAGCCTCGGCCCGTCCCCGGCCAGGTACCCGCTGCCTTCCTGGCCGGGGCGGTAGGAGTGGCCCTGGCTGCGAGACCTGGCCCGGCCCGGCCCGGCCCGGCCCGACTGCAGGGGAAGCGCCTGCTGCTCCCAGGCAAGAGGGAGCTACCGAGCCCTGCGGCGCTCTGGCAGAAATTGGATGGCACGTACTTTCTTTCTGGAAATACTATGTGGCATGATATCCAAGTTCCTCTTCCTAAAAGTAGTTAGAACCGCTGGTAATTCAGTACCGTATACTGTTTCTCATTTGGCATACTTCATGCATACTGCTATTAAAACATGGGAGCATCGTAACATTGTAAAGACTTGAGAGCTAAAATATTTGGAAGATTTGATTTCTAAGTCATTACTTTCACAGTGCATATTGTATTTATCTTGAAGGTGATATATTTTCCCATTTGTTTCTGGCAGCAAACTTCTTTAAGTTGGCTTAATAATACTGGACTATTCAGAAATATTTAAATGCATGAAGAATACATCTTTTTCAGGGAAACTATGGACTTTATATTATATAAGAGACAAAGTAAAATGAATGTTAGTTTGTCCACTGGTAATTTCAAGTGAAACATTAACATAAGGTTTATAACGCACTGTCCCATATTCCATTTCTTTGGGCAGTCTACCTATGTGATAGACAATGTCTTAGTTCTGTTTTAATAGGACTGCCACTGAACACAGCAAATTTAAAAGATTGCTTGAACCTAAAATTAAGAGGGAATATAAAGATTGCAAGGAGGAAAGGAAGACTTATTTAATATCTTATATTTCTGATTAATGATGCAGTAGACTATATCATACCACTATGGATGTTTTGATGTGAAAATCGCCTTTTAATTGGATATTTAGATGAGCTATATTCTTTATTATTCATATGAAATTATAGCTGTATATATCACTTTATGTATTAACATCTTGTACAAGGACTTCATTTTCATTTAATTAGTTTCTCTGTAAAATGATTTCTGGTTTTGAAATTATGCATTTGTACATTACAGAACAATCAAATTATTAGCCTCACTGCCAAAGATCAATTTGGAATTCTGAGAAGTGTGATGAGGTAGGTTTTCCATCATTAAAATTACCTACAAATTCTTCAGTGCTGTCAAAATGTCAATGGCTGTTATTTAATTTGTTTATGACTAGCAGAAGTAAATGGGATTGTGTAGTAAAATGGAATTTTAAAGAAAGTTAATCTTTCCACAAGTGGAATGTTTTGCTGGAAGTCTAAGAAATCACTGGAATAAATGTGTCTCTTTTTTTATATGTCTTTGCCTCCTAACAATGGCTAGTTTTAAGATAGGCACAAAAATGTTGCATGGGTTCTCATTGAAACCTGATGGATTCAACCATCAGTGAAGTTTACCTTTTTTTTTGCACTGGATTGTGAAACAAGATGATGAGAAAGGAAGACCTAAGGTTAATTTTGTCTCCTGATTCTTTATTCTTTTGAGGGCAACGCTGAGGATGGCAAACAGAGAATGACATACTAAAATAGCCAAGTGGTCTCTTACCCTTTGTGAGAGGAACAGAAATATGTAAACAGAGCACAGTGAAATTCTACTGTGACTGCTTTTCACGTGCATATTTCTGTCCGAAGTGCTAAGAAGTAGTTTTTAACTATTGAAAATGCTACCATCCTATCCTGTCCTACCTGCTATACTGGGGGACAAAAGGAGAATTTCTCTGTGCGTGATTTCAGGAGACACTACAATTTTGTGATTTTTCAGACAGCTGGAATGCAAGCAGGCAATATTAGAAATCTGTTGTAAACACAGTTCTGTAAGGTCAAGTATGTTTGTCTTCTCCAGGGAGGAGTTAGAAAGTGTTGATTGTAATAGGCATATCCTGAGCTTCTGTAATCGAAAATAACTGATACAAATCATCATGTTCATCTAGTTTAGAGCTGTACATGAATGTTAGTGCAAAATGTGACCTATTAGTAACTAGCATGTTTATACTGATTGTAAAATGAGGTAAATGTGAATCTCACATTTCCTTGGGAAAGAAAAAAGTTAGAAGAGAAAAATACTTGCCACCACCTTTATTCCTGGATAATGGTTATTGCGTATCATCATGCAAATTTGGAGAGGATTAGGACATACAGGGCAAATCCCTTTATTAAGCCAGAGACATTACTATGACAGCTACTTACATTGTTTACAGTTACTCATGTTTCTTTCATGCCTAGAAATGCCTTATGTTTGTGTTTGGTTTTGTTTGTTTTTTTTAAATCATTAAGTTTTAGCCCTGTTTTGAGCTCATTTATATAGTGGGAGAGTATGAATGTTGTGAGTTGACCCTGGTCAGCAGCTAAGCACCCACACAGCCACTTGCTCACTCCCCACTTGACTCCCACCAGAAGCAGAGAGAATAGGGGAAAAAAAGCGTGAGAACTCATGGGTTCAGATAAAGACAGCTTTTTAAGTGGAGGAAAGAGGAAAAAAACATGTGATGCAAAGGGAGTCACACACCACCTCCCACAAGCAGACCGATGCCCAGCCGGTCTCCAAACAGCAGCCACCTTGGAAGCCAAAAACTCCTCACCTTCTTCCTCTCCCCCCAGTTTTTATTGTTGAGCATGATGTTACGTGGTATGGGATATCCCTTTGGTCAGTTGAGTCAGCTCTCCTAGGTGTATCACCTCCCAGCTTGTTGTCCATCCTCAGTTTATGTGCTGCAGGTCGAGGGTAATGAGAAAGCTTGATGCTGGTGCAATCACAGTTCAGCCATAGCCAAAATACTGGTGTGTTATCAGCACTGTTTTAGCCACAGATCCAAAATACAGCACCATATGGGCTGCTATGAAGAAAGTTTACTCCATTCCAGCCAGACCCATTGCAATGGATTAAATGATTTAAATCAGCTGCTGCTGTTAGCAAGCATAAAGTCTGAAAAATAAGCATTAATAAACACAAGCTACTCTTCTAAAGATTTTTCTTGGTCTGGTGCAACTGCTTTACCATAACAGTAATGACATAATACAGACTGAAGATCTTTACAATGCCTGCCCCAGTTTGCAGAGGAGAATTCCAATGCAGATGTAAATCTGATTTCCATTTTTACAAAAAGTATTAACCAGTCTGTCCTGGCATTAAGACCTCTTGGAAGTAGTTTCTGTGGAAATACCTGGTTTTAATGTCCCTCTTTCCACTGGTTCTTGGCTACCCCAGTAGAGAATGGTAGTGTATAACTGTCAGCTTCTGTGTAGACTTAGACAATGAGGAATATCAAGCTTGAAAGATTTCAGTGTATTTTTAGAAAGAAGGTGCATTTCAGGATCTGTTTCATAGTCAGTCATGTCCTAAATAGAATTTCCTGTTAGCAGAGATAAAATATGTTTTAGATTTCAGATCTGTATTTTAATTAAATTTGTATTAAATCATGCTAGAAACTGCTTTAAAAGCTTCTGCAGAAAGATCTTTAAGTAATAGTTTTGAACGAGGTGACTGTTAACCACAGTAAGCTAAAAATGCCAAATATAAGAGCAAAGTTTATTTTGGAATATGTGTCACAGTTTACAGATGATGAACAGAACTTACAATTGTGTGGACTTCATAACAGTTGAATTTGCTGCTGCAATTTTTAAGTGGGGGAAGAAAACCTACAAAATTTTCTTTTCTAAATTAGTCATACATAGCAGTAGTGCATTTCTATCTTTCTGCTAAACTTAGACCTCAGTGGGGATTGAATGTCTTTGTCTCTTAAAAAAACAAAAGCTTAACTCTCAGAGGCAGCAACTCCTGGCTCTCAGCTCTAGTTGAGATTAGAGATTTGGGAGTCAGGAGCTCAGAATCTGCCCACAAACCTTAGACTGCTGATAGGGAAACATGCCTTAGATTCTTTTGTCCTGCATGAAGAAATTATTTATTCTCAGGATATCTGTACCAATAACCAATGAGAAATACAGTGATGATGGAAATTATTCTCTTATATTTAGGATTTCTTTCAGTAAAGCTGAACTGAATGGAAGATAGGAAGAAAAGAATTGATTTTACAGGATTTACCTTTCAATTGATAGACACTGGTGATGATACATGTCTCATGCATGTCTTGTGACAGGTAGCATGGCCCCACTTTTTATCTCTTTTGCCATTTTGGTGGTTGTTCAGATATTTGGAAAAGAAATTAATTTTCAGTAACATTTTTAGCCCATTTCCTCGAGTGGAAATAATAACACCAAAGTGGAACAAAATTCTTTCTTCTATTAAACATTTTGTAGATTTTAAGGCAAGAAGATGCCATTGTATGTAACCAGTCTAATTTTCAAAATAGAACAGAGTTTTGTCTCTAATTTCAGGTAGCAAGTTTCTAACTTCTGTTTGAGCTTCGTATGTCTTCCACAAAAATATTTAGTCCTAATTTCAAGACTTTTTAGTGATGGAAAGTCAATCACATTCCTTACAAAGTTGTTTCTTATGGATAATTGTCTTTACTATGAAATACTGTACCTTATTTATAGCTGGAAATTTATCTAAGTTCAGCTTGCAGTCATTGGCTATTGTTATGCCTTTGTTTAGTAGATTAAAAAACCTTGCCTTTGAAAAGTAAGTGAATAGAGCTTTTTAAATCTCAAACTCCAGACCTTGAATCAGTCTTATGAGGATTGTCTGAACTTCTTCCAATTTTTTGAGAACTTTTTGAAGATTTAGGCAGACTAATAGTCTCTCCAGTGTTGTATTTAGAAGAGATACTATCTTCATATTTCATCTTATATACATGCATACTGCAAAGTACCTCTTCTGATGGTGTTTATTTGAATTTCTGTTAACTCTTAATGTGACTAATGCTGTTTAGCCTGTGTTTTTGAGTGTCAGAATTTTGATACAGGGTACTTCAACAACTCTTTGAATTTGAATCACACTAAACATAGGAACTAATAAGAAAGTCGGGATTAACTTGGGCAACCCAACCAAATTCTGGTTAATTAAATATCTCCAAACCTATTAGCTCTAATTTTCTTCTCATCTAGGTCAGGTTCATCATGATGTCTGAGAGCACTGAACTGTGAGTTTTACCTCATTCGCCTGTATTTTTGCTTCTAGTGCTAGCAGGTATTCTAGAATTTACTTCAATCAGTAACAGCACAGTAATTATATAAATTGGCCGCACTAGTCTGCAAAGAGAGGAGAGGCAGAGGATGGGAAATATTCTTCTGATAGCTCATCTGGTCACTCAAATAAAGGTAGAACAATCTATTTGCAGAGGGAAAATAACCTTTTTTTCCCCTCCTGAATTTTAAGCAACATTGGAAAATCTCTCTCCTTTGTAATGTAACATTGAGTAGCAAGGAGGTTGTAGCGAGGTAGGTGTTGATCTCTTTGACCAAGTAACAAGCGATAGGACAAGAGGAAATGGCCTCAAGTTGCACCGGGGGAGGTTTAGATCGGATATTAGGAAAAATTTATTCACTGAAAGGGTTGTCTATTATTGGAACAGGCTGCTCAGGGAAATGGTTGAGTCTCCATCCCTGGAGGTATTCAAAAGACACGTAGGTGTGGTGCTTAGGGACATAGTTTAGTGGTGGACTGGGCAGTGCTAGGTTAAGGGTTGGACTTGATGATCTTAAGGGTCTTTTCCAACCTAAATGATTCTATTAGTAAAACAGGTGGCTGTCTTTGCCTGGTTTTTGTTTCTCCTTCGAATCATCAACAGCCAGCAACTTGCTTGGAGAGTGGCCTGATCTTCAAGATCAGCCAAATCAGGTATGTTCTTGACGTGGTTTAGCCCCAGCCGGTAGCTAAGTGCCACGCGCTGCTCGCTCACCCCTCCCCCGGCGGGATGTGGAGGAGAACGGAAAAACAACGGCAAAGCCTCGAGGGTTGGGATAAGGGCAGTTTACTGGGACAGCAAGGGAGAGGGAAAACAATCAACAACAGTGCTGATAACAGATAGTAACAATGGGTGATAACAGATAACGATTTTACCCGATTTTACCGATCTGACAACCGACCAGACGGTCAACCCTTCCCAGAGCCGCGCCGACACGCCAAACCCGCCCCTGCCCGACTGGCCCCCTTTTATGGTGAGCATGACGTCACATGGTATGGAATAGCCCCCGGCCAGCTTGGCTCACCTGTCCTGGCTCCTTGGGAAATTAACTCTATCCTTGCCAGAACCAGGACATTATCCACCCCTTATTCCATACCATCTACGTCATGCCCAGATTATTTTACAGAACTCATTGCCTTACTCTATGGGCTATCGCTCTAAAATGTCTGTTGAGTTCATTTAGTCCATAGTTTTGGGTTCCATCTGCCATTACAGTCTCAGAGCAGGAGCAATGGTGCATGCAGCTGGATTGTTGCACACTGCATCCGGAGTCTTCACAGCCGATGTATCTGGTATGGTCCATGCTCACAGTCTGGATGCCAAAGATGTGATTTTTTTTTTTCCGATAAAGTTTCTGGGCACCAGTTGAAGGCAGTTCTAGTTCCATCATCGTGGCACTTTGTTCGGTTTCAAAGTCCGTCCTTCATTAGTTTTGGGTGATTCTTATGGTCATACCATTGATACAGTATATTGCTATTAATATCATGCAATTTAATTTATTGGCTATTTTCACCCAAAATCAAATTCCCTTGGGGTACACACCGGACTTCCCCATCTTTTCTCATCACCCACCAAGTGCACCCTGGTCCCTGAGCAAAAGCAATCCCGCAGATGGGCTTGCCTTTGCCTGAAGCAGGGATAACCCAAACTGTTTTACCCAACATATTTTTCATGTGCACTACAGGAACTTTATCCCCTTCTACTGGGCGTGGGAATTTTGACTGGGCAGGGCCAGCTCGATTGGCAGATCCCCTAGTGTTAACTAACCAGGTGGCCTTTGCTAAATGCATATCCCAGTGTTTGAGAGTCCCACCACCCATTGCCCTCAGGGTGGTTTTTAGCAGCCCATTACACCTTTCAACTTTCCCAGAGGCTGGCGCATGATAGGGGATGTGATACACCCACTCAATACCATGCTCTTTGGCCCAGGTGTCTATGAGGTTGTTCCGAAAATGAGTCCCATTGTCTGACTCAATTCTCTCTGGGGTGCCATGTCGCCACAGGACTTGCTTTTCAAGACCCAGAATAGTGTTCCGGGCAGTGGCATGGGGCACAGGATATGTTTCTAGCCACCCAGTGGTTGCTTCCACCATTGTAAGAACGTAACGCTTGCCTTGGCGGGTTTGTGGGAGCGTGATGTAGTCAATTTGCCATGCTTCCCCATATTTATATTTCAACCACCACCCTCCATACCACAGAGGCTTTACCCGCTTGGCTTGCTTGATTGCAGCGCATGTTTCACATTGATGGATGACCTGTGAGATGGCATCCATGCTCAAGTCCACCCCTCGATCACGGGCCCATCTATATGTCACATCTCTTCCTTGATGACCTGAGGTGTCATGGGCCCACCGAGCTAGAAATAATTCACCCTTACGCTGCCAGTCCAAATCCACCTGAGCCACTTCAATCTTGGCAGCCTGATCTACCTGCTGGTTGTTCTGATGTTCCTCAGTGGCCCGACTCTTGGGTACGTGGGCATCTACATGACGTACCTTTACAACCAGCTTCTCTAGCCAGGCAGCAATATCTTGCCACAGTGGGGCAGCCCAGATGGGTTTGCCTCTACGCTGCCAGTTGCTCCGCTTCCACTGCTGTAACCACCCCCACAGGGCATTGGCCACCATCCATGAGTCAGTGTAGAGGTACAGCGTTGGCCACTTTTCTCTTTCAACAATATCTAAAGCCAGCTGGATGGCTTTCACCTCTGCAAACTGGCTCGATTCACCTTCTCCTTCAGCAGCTTCTGCAACTCGCCGTGTAGGACTCCATACAGCGGCCTTCCACCTTCGATGCTTTCCCACAATGCGACAGGACCCATCAGTGAAGAGGGCATATGGTTTCTCATCTTCTGTTAGTTTATTATACGGTGGGGCTTCTTCAGCACGTGTCACCTCCTCCTCTGGTGACATTCCGAAATCTTTCCCTTCTGGCCAGTCTGTGATCACTTCCAGAATCCCTGGACGACTGGGGCTTCCTATTCTAGCCCGTTGTGTGATCAGCGCAACCCACTTACTCCACGTAGCATCGGTTGCATGATGTGTAGAAGGAGCCCTCTCTTTGAACATCCAACCCAGCACTGGGAGTCGGGGTGCCAAGAGGAGCTGTGCTTCAGTGCCAATCACCTCTGAAGCAGCTCGAACCCCTTCGTAGGCTGCCAATATCTCCTTTTCTGTTGGAGTGTAGTGGGCCTCGGATCCTCTATATCCCCAGCTCCAAAACCCCAGGGGTCGACCTCGAGTCTCCCCTGGTGCTTTCTGCCAGAGACTCCAGGTAGGGCCATTCTCCCCGGCTGCGGTGTACAGCACATTTTTTACATCTGGTCCTGCCCGGACTGGCCAAAGAGCTACGGCATGAACTATTTCTTGTTTAATTTGTTCGAAAGCTTGTCATTGCTCAGGGCCCCATTTGAAATCATTCTTCTTCCGGGTTACATGGTAGAGAGGGCTTACTATCAAACTGTAATTCGGAATGTGCATTCGCCAGAAACCCACAACGCCTAAGAAGGCCTGTGTCTCCTTTTTGTTGGTTGGTGGGGACATGGCTGCTATTTTGTTGATAATATCCATTGGGATTTGACGCCGCCCATCATGCCACCTTATGCCTAAAAATTGGATTTCCTGCGCAGGCCCCTTCACCTTACTTTGTTTTATGGCAAAGCCAGCCTGCAGCAGGATTTGGATTATTTTCTTCCCTTTCTCAGAAACTTCCTCTGCTGAGTTGCCCCATACAATGATGTCATCAATGTATTACAGGTGCTCTGGGGCTTCACCCTTTTCCAGTGCAGTCTGGATCAGTCCATGGCAGATGGTGGGGCTGTGTTTCCACCCCTGGGGCAGTCAATTCCAGGTGTACTGGACACCCCTCCAAGTGAAGGCAAACTGTGGCCTGCACTCTGCTGCCAAAGGGATCGAGAAAAATGCATTAGCGATATCAATTGTGGCATACCATTTGGCTGCCTTTGACTCCAGTTCATATTGAAGTTCCAGCATATCCGGCACGGCAGCACTCATGGGCGGTGTGACTTCATTCAGGCCACGATAGTCTACCGTCAGCCTCCACTCGCCATTGGACTTCCGCACTGGCCATATGGGACTGTTAAAGGGTGAGCGGGTTCTGCTGATCACTCCCTGACCCTCCAGTTGATGAATTAGTTTGTGGATGGGAACCAGGGAGTCTCTGTTGGTGCGGTATTGCCGCCGGTGCACAGTTGTAGTAGCAATCGGCACCTGTTGCTCTTCAACCTTCAGCAACCCTACAACAGAAGGGTCCTCCGAGAGACCAGGCAAATTAGACCATGGTTCAATTTCCTCCACTTCTAAGGCAGCTATTCCAAAAGCCCACCTGTAACCTTTTGGGTCTTTGAAATACCCTTTCCAGAGGTAGTCTATGCCCAGGATGCATGGAGCCTCCGGCCCAGTCACAATGGGGTGCTTTTGCCACTCATTCCCAGTTAGACTTACTTCAGCCTCCAACAGAGTCAACTGTTGGGATCCCCCTGTCACACCAGAAATAGATATTGGTTCCACCCCTTCATAGTTCGATGGCATTAGGGTACACTGTGCACCCGTGTCCACTAGGGCCTTGTACTCTTGTGGGTTCGATGTGCCAGGCCATCGGATCCACACAGTCCAATAAACCCTATTGTCCCTTTCCTCCACCTGGCTGGAGGCAGGGCCCCTCTAGTCCTGCTCGTCATAGTCACTACTCACGTCTTGCAAAAAGGACTTAGAAGTCCCTTCAGGAGGATCAGAAGTGCGATCTGGCCTTTCACTTGGTCTGGGGGGCTGCCCGGTGGAAACTGGAGCAGCATTCTTTCTGGAAGAGTCCCTTCTTACAGCTGTCTTGCCTTGTAGCTCATGTACGCGTGCCCGCAGCGTTGAAGTGGGCTTCCCATCCCATTTCCTCATGTCTTCTCCGTGGTCATGCAGGAAAAACCACAGGATACCTCGTGGTGTGTATGCTCTATATCCCCTCTCTGGAGCAGAAAAACGCTTACTCCTAACAGCTGAAATGCGGGTCTGTACAGGTGGGGAGTAAGATATATCCTCTTTGAGTTGATGGACGTCCTGAGACAGTTTCTCCACAGCCGAGACTAGGGAGGAAGAAAGGCTCTCTTCATACTGCCGGAGTCGGCCCGCCACTTCATCCACCGTGGGTGCCTCTTCACTTTTCCAGTCGATTACTGCCAGTGAGTTGGCGTACGATGATGGTGCACTTCGCACAAATTTTCGCCACATGGGTCGGGTACAGTGGACTTCATCGGGGTCTGTGGGCAACTGTGCGTTGTCCGGATCATAATAAACCATCTCCCACACAGCTAATTCCCTCAGATATTGAATACCTCTCTCCATAGTGGTCCACTTGCCTGGCCAACATACGACATCTTCGCTGAAAGGATACCTTTCCCTCACACTTGACAGGAGGTGCCTCCAGAGGCTAAGGGCCTGTGCCTTCTTCCCAATTGCTTTGTCAATGCCCCCTTCCCTAGACAAGGATCCTACCTGCTTGGCCTCCCTGCCCTCCAGTTCCAGGCTACTGGCCCTGTTATCCCAGCAGCGGAGCAGCCAGGTAATAATATGCTCCCCTGGAAGGCGGCTGAAATCTTTCCGCATATCTCGCAGCTCACTCAGGGACAGGGATCAAGTGATCACTTCTGGTTCTGGCTCTTCTTCTTGTTCTCGTGATGGCCCCGGTTCATCATCATCTTTCACTAAGCGAACTGATTTCCTTGTGTATTTCTTTTTGTGTATAGGGGCAACTGATACTGGTGTGGGTTGATCTTTTGGCTCGACTACAGTGCCTGTTGCGGTGGTTTGGGTAGCTGCAGTGCCTGTTGCAGGGGCCTGGGCAGCTGCAGTGCCTGTCGCAGGGGTTTGGGTAGCTGCAGTGCCTGTTGCAGGGGCCTGGGCAGCTGCAGTGCCTGTCGCAGGGGTTTGGGTAGCTGCAGTGCCTGTTGCAGGGGCCTGGGCAGCTGCAGTGCCTGTTGCAGGGGCCTGGGCAGCTGCAGTGCCTGTTGCAGGGGCCTGGGCAGCTGCAGTGCCTGTCGCAGGGGCCTGGGCAGCTGCAGTGCCTGTCGCAGGGGCCTGGGCAGCTGCAGTGCCTGTCGCAGGGGCCTGGGCAGCTGCAGTGCCTGTGGGTCCGCTCTCTCCCTCTGGATGGTGCTGTCTACTATCAAGCAGTGTTTGATAGATTGTGGCCAGGGCCCAGCACAGCGCAGTAAGTTGTGTCTCCTTAGAATCCCCACAGCATTTTCCTTTCAAATATTCTACCATTTTATCAGGGTCTTGCAGTTGTTCAGGAGTGAAGCTCCAAACCATTGGGGGTGAAAAGGTCTCTAGATACCCACCCATACTCTCCCACATGCCATGCCAGCCCTGACCACTCAGCCTTGGGGAAGATCCCTGGGTGGTACTCTTGAAAAGATTTTTGCTAACCCTGAACAGGAGTGGGAAAGCATTCAGGAGACCTAGCAATAGGAATATACTGGCCTGAACATTCCAAGGGTATTCAAAATACTCAAAAATTGTTGTAACCAACCAAAAGGGAAAAGAGGAGGTGAAAGAGTGGGAGAAGGTATCCCCCCCTGTCTTCCCCATAGATTGGGTCCAATTATTAATCAATTCTGAAAGATATTGACCGAGGTACGGGCCTGACCTAAATGCTACATACACATACCAGCTCAGACCCATGACTGTCAATGATATCTTATCATAAGTCATTATCACACAATACAACAACATGAGAACACAAACCCCTCTCCCAGAGGTGATAAACAGCACCACAGGGATTGCATAGAGTAAACACGGGTTTACAAAACAGAGCCATGTGACCAAACAGAACATCATTATGACCAGTGACTGTTTCAATAACATTATAAATGCTTATAACAACTTTGTTTTAACACACTTGGGTCAGACTTCTCGTTATCACAACCCCTCGGGCCCCACGTTGGGGGTGGGGCAGTCCACAAGGACTGACGTGGTTTAGCCCCAGCCGGTAGCTGAGTGCCACGCGCCGCTCGCTCACCCCTCCCCCGGCGGGATGTGGAGGAGAACGGAAAAAACAAGGCCAAAGCCTCGAGGGTTGGGATAAGGGCAGGTTACTGGGACAGCAAGGGAGAGGGAAACAATCGACAACAGTGCTGATAACAGATAGTAACAATGGGTGATAACAGAGAACGATTTTACCGATCCGACGACCGACCGACCGACCAGACGCTCGACCCGTCCCGGAGCCACGCCGACACGCCGAACCCGCCCCTGCCCGACTGGCCCCCTTTTATGGTGAGCATGACATCACATGGTATGGAATAGCCCCTGGCCAGCTTGGCTCACCTGTCCTGGCTCCTTGGGAAATTAACTCTATCCTTGCCAGAACCAGGACAGTTGTCATTCTTAGAACTCCAGTACTATTTTTTTTTTTTTTAGATGTGCTTGTAATCAAGTCGTCTTTGCCTACTTTCAGTAATTTATGCTTGTTTAAAGAACAGGCACTTGTGTACGTTCCAGTATCTTAAAAAAATGATGTATCAGTACCAGCCAAATAACTTACAAACACGGTCCAGCCAACTGCAAAGTGAAGTGAATTGAAGCTGCAGTGTGTACTTTTGGGAGCGGGGAATTAGCATAGAAGAGACAGATGCAGGCAGATGGCCAGCCGGTTTGCTGGCCAGGAGAGTGCTGCATGATTCCAACTGGGAGGTTCTGCTTAGAGCAGATAGCACCCAGCACATGGAGTATGAGGTCTCTCTGAATGTTCATTTTAATTTAAAAGAAGATCCTTCATCCTGGGTTTGCATGGGTTTGCATCGCCTTTTTACAGTTTCTCTGCTGGGTGGGGAAGGGTTAGCAATTACAAAATTGAATGTGACTATTGTGATATTTTGTCAATTGAATTTTAGTAAAGCTATTGCTGCTTTCACTTTTGAGAAAGCGCTTTTTTCTGATTTTCTAAAAGTGCTGGATTTTCTGTACACAATCTGATGTTGATTAACCCATTCCTTATGATTATGTATTTCCCCTTTTGGTTTTCATGGAGTAATGTATTGTCAAAGTGAGGAGATTATATATCCAAAGTATGTGACTTGTAACAACTACTGCAGTAGAGTCACAAGGCTTTTAAAGGGAGATACTAAATTTACTAAGTCTGTGGTTCAAGCTGTCTTTGTAGATGGGACATCTTTAGTGAATCGTATGGTTGTATTTTAGAAGGCTTCATTTTCAGTTCTTACTTGCCCTTATGAATATTTTTACCATGAGCTTATACGTTCATTTACCAAACAATAAGAAAAACTAAACCATTGTCCCTCTAATAGTTCTCACCAACTCTCTGCTGCTTTTAATGTAAGCGAAGATGACCATATTTGTTAAGACAAGTTGACTTCATCAGAGCATGGGGAAAGACTTTATTTGACCACAGATTGTCAAACAATATGACTATGTAAAATCATCAAGCGCAAATCATGGTGATTGCATTTCTCAAAGGAACCCTCACTCCAACAAATCACTGGCAGAAATGCTACAAAACCACTGCCTCTGTGGAGGTAATCCATAAGCAAAAACATAAAAAGTGTACACCAAATGTAATCCAGACTGTTAGACCATAGTAGATATTCTTACCCTTTGGTGACAGGAAATTTCTAAGCAGTGGTGAGCAGAATGGATCGTGTTAAGTCTGAGAGGCTGAATGTTGTGCTGTAGCAGACGTGAATGCATGGCACAGGGTGAACCATCTACAATGTTGACTGCATTTAGCAAGCCAGCCTTTCAATTGCTGTGAAGAGTAGAAGTAGTCCTCAGATGAAGACACCTTTGTTCGTTCACTTGCCGAAGGACCTAAGATAAAGCAGATTGTTATAAAGAACCCACCCTGTTTCATTCAGCAAAGTGCACTAATGAATTATGCACTGAAGAGCTATATGCATACTTGTTTGTTTTGAAGTGTGATGTAATGCAGCTATGAGCCATTTTGTTGTGAGAAATCTGAAATTTAATTAGAAATTGGTTGAGTGATAAACAAAAAAATAATGGACAAAGTGACCATAAGGAGAGTTGCTGTTTTTCTTCAATAATTTAACAAATAGGAATCTACGTATCTTTATTCTGAATCTTGTGTCCAAAAGGTGGCAGGTGGCTTTGAGGTGATTTACTACCTGTTCTATTTCCAGGTACATCTGGTAAAATTACAGCCACATTCAGTGCAGTACTTAGGCCTGACAGCAATCAGAACTTCTGGCTTTAATGTGTGGCTTGCTAAACTGCATTTTGTTCATGCAGGCTCATGATGCAGGTCCGTATGGTTTTTAGTTCTGGAAGCAGTGTTTCTTTGTGCTAGGCAGTGCATTTTTTTGTGCTGTACTTCTGTTTACTTATGCTTCTACAGTTTTATAGAGCAAACAGTAGGAGAAAAATTCAGCTCACTGCTGACATCTGAATGTTACATGAGAAGTCAGGATTCATCCTCTGTTTTTTTCAGGAAGATTTCAAATGGAGGAAAGTTAATCTTTTAACTGCATTCAAGGTGGTAATGGGGATACTGAAAAAAGAGAGAAAGAAAAACTTCTTGCAGAAATAAAAGTGTGGTGCTTCCCAGTGGCCCCAGAGGTAGTAACAGATTGATCTGTAGACAAGTAAAATAACAGTGGAGATTCTGGGGCACTTCTATTTTGAGTACAGGTTGGTAGTGCTGTGTAAGGTATTTCATGCTGCAGCAGGACTGTGTGAACAGAAAAATAGACGTCTATGTGATCTGAGGAGTATTTGAGTTTGAAATTCCCTCCTTACATGATAGAATATGATTTCCTTATGACAGCTGGAGATCAATAAGGAGCAGGAATTGAAAGTACACTTGGACTCATCTGTTCCCTATGGGGAACACGGGGGCTCAGAGGTGTGTGTAAGCATGTATTATGAGGGCCATAACTCTTATTCCCTTTCTGATGGCAGTGATGGTATATCAGAAGTCAGCTAACAGCAAAATTCTTTTCTGTGTATGTGACAATCAGTTTGTGGCCCACACGATTAAAAAGCAGATGGCAAACGTCCTATGAGTCCTGAGGTTGGTATGGGCTTTTGTACTTTATTTTTTATGATACAATATCCTGTTCTGGGTAGAATGCATACTGGGACTAGATAATGGCATAGCAGCTGCTTTGTTGCACTTCCAGGATGAGAGAAAGAGAGGAAGCCTCCCAGAGCACCAGTGATCTAAGGGTAATGCTCATATTGTTTGAAAAAAGTCAGCATATATGTATCTGAATTTCAGAAACATGGTTGAACTCTTCAGTATGTGGAGGACCTTCTGCACCTTATTAGCAGAGGCCTGGCAGCTTCACTGTTACAGGCTGCCAGGTTTTGTCATGAACTGTGGGTTTACTTGGTATTACTAGTGCGAAAAACTATGAAAGATTGAGCCTAAGATGGTGGACACTGGCTTGCTGTTGAATGTCTTCAGGGTATTACTGATACTTGTAGTTTCACAAAGAAGGCAGTCCTTTAAAAGTTATTTTAACAGCATTTGTTGGGTCATTAGGAGGTAAGCCAGTTCAGCTTTCAGTAGAAGATACATAAGAATCAAAAGGGTAGGTGATGTCCTTTTGCTACCAGCTTCCATAGAGCTGGCTGAGGCAGTTAAAATTAATCAGATATATAAAAGCTGATAGTTGAAGTAGCCTGAAGACTAGACAAGTCCAAGCACTTCTTAATTTTTAATGTCTCAGGACAAAGAATCTCTAGTGTTTTTTTTAATTCTCCACGTCATGTTTCTATTAATGCAATTAGTGATTTTTAGCTTTTGAGAAATTAAACCTTCAGTGTTTTTTGGCACACAGTCGTTCCAAAGAGATTAGCTTTGTCAGCTGGATCAAGAGTTGTCAATGGGCTGATGAAGATTTAAGTTTTGCAAGTCCTTCCTGAGTGAGAGGATTTTAATAATGGTTAAGATATCCTACACTTACTCTTTTCTTAGTGACTCAGTTTGAGGGTGCAAAGCTTGATCTGAAACCATGCAGCTGTGTAGTAGGAATCTTATCTTTTTCTGTATCTGGGAAAACACGGATTAGCTCCCAGAAGAAATATACACTGTGAAATAGTGGAATGGCAGTGGCATGGGACTATGCAAGATCATGCTTGTGAATCACATATTGCAGAGCAGCTGTTTAAGCACACTTCAGTGTGCTTGGTGAGAACAACTGGAGAAAAACTAGTAAACTTAAAGGAGAAAACACATGAGAATTTTAGGCTGTTCTCATTTGTTGCCAGCCATATTATTTGCTTATTGGAAATACTGCTAAAATGGGTATAGTACTAAGCTATTTGTATTGGAAAGCAATTGTGGGTGTTAACATGGCACGTGAGTGTGGTGGGTTGACCCTGGCTGAGGGCCAGGTGCCCAACAGAGCCGCTCTATCACTCCCCTCTTTCATTAGACAGGGGAGAAAAAGTACAATGGAAAAAAAAAACCTACGGGTCGAGATAAGGACAGGGAGAGATCATTCTCTAATTATCATCACGAGCAAAACAGACCGAACTTAGAGAGGGAATTCATCTTATTTATTACTAAGCAAAACAGAGTAGAGGAATGAGAAATAAAACCAAATCTTAAAAACACCTCCCCCCACCCCTCCCATCTTCCCAGGCTCAACTTCACTCCCGGCTTCAACCTCCGCCCCCCCCAGCGGCACAGGGGGACGGGGAGTGGGGGTTACGGTCAGTTCCTCACGCGGTGTTTCTGCCGCTTCTTCATCCTCAGGGGGAGGACTCCTCTCATTGTTCCCCTGCTCCAGCATGGAGTCCCTCTCACAGGAGACAGTCCTTCACGAACTTCTCCAACGTGAGTCTCTTCCATGGGGTGCAGACCTTCAGGAGCAAACTGCTCCAGCGTGGGTCCCCCACGGGGTCACAAGTCCTGCCAGCAAACCTGCTCTGGCGTGGGCTCCTCTCTCCATGGGTCCACAGGTCCTGCCAGGAGCTTGCTCCAGCATGGGCTTCCCACGGGGCCACAGCCTCCTTCAGGTGCCTCCACCTGCTCCGGTGTGGGGTCCTCCACGGGCTGCAGGTGGAATCTCTACACCCCCTCATCCTCCCTCCATGGGCTGCAGGGGGACAGCCTGCTTCACCATGGTCTTCACCACGGGCTGCAGGGGAATCTTGCTCCGGCGCCTGGAGCACCTCCTCCCCCTCCTTCTTCACTGACCTTGGTGTCTGCAGATGTTCTTACATCTTCTCACTCCTCTCTCTGGCTGCAGAAACTCTCTCTAACTGTTTTTCTCTTTCTTAAATATGTTATCACAGAGGCGCTGATTGGCTTGGCCTTGGCCAGCGGCGGGTCCGTCTTGGAGCCGGCTGGCATCGGCTCTGTCAGACACAGGGGAAGCTTCTAGCAGCTTCTCACAGAAGCCACCCCTGTAGCCCCCCCGCTACCAAAACCTTGCCACGCAAAACCAACACAGTGAGAAAGCAGAATCTTAATGTGGGTATAGAGGTTGACATGGATAATATCTGATTATAGAGGGGCAATTACAGTAGCCCTGGGAGAAATCATAAGAGTTAACAGTATTAGTTCTGAAAGAGGAAGAATAGCACTTTGGTCAGGTGTTGAATAGCCACGTCAAATGATGCATGTCACTTCAAATAATCAAATTCTGTATCGTTGAGTGCCTGAGAACTGTCTTTGAAGGTAAAATATGTAGTAACAAACTTCTGGCCAAAGCCTAGTTCCATGAAGAAACAAGAAGGCATTAATGGAGAATCTTTTAGAGAGGGCTTGGCCTTAGATCCAGTGAACCAAGTATGTTCTATCTTTGTTCAAATAATTACTTTCAAGATAAAGAATATTTCTATGAATAAAGAATATATGTATATAATAGACATACATTTGTCAAATAAATATATGCACGCTATTAAGTTATGGTCTGCATCTTTGTGCCATATTCACCTTCTGCCCATCTGATTGAGTCAGTAGGAAAAGAGGTTGGGCTTTTTTGTTGAAGGTCTGATTTTTATCTAGCAGAACATGCAAGGAAACAAAGCAGATATGGCTTACATTTTTGGTAGTTCTATTCTAGAGATATCATTAACAGAGACAGGAATAAATGGAATATGTGATGTCAGATCTTGTTTAGTCTAACAGATTTGCCTAGGTTCTGTAAGTGCAGAAGGAACTTTACTGGAAAGAAACAAAATACATTAAATAAAATATTTATACATTAAAAATGCAAATTAAAAGTCTGGACTTCCTGAAAATGTGAACATAAAAACTGTAAAATCCAAAAAGGGGGCCTTAAATAGACATAGTATTTAAACTTCAGGCTCAGAAGTACACTGTGATTGTACATGGTATAAAAGAAGCATAACAAGAAATCCTGACAGTGAGTTATATCATTTTCACAGCTCTGTATAGACTGATGAATTACAGTCAATACATACAGAAAAACTTAGTGACGATTCTGAAAGATGATCTTATGCCCAAATGATGATGTATAAAGAGGTATACATGGCTGCCTAACTGAAAGAGGATGCTTAATACAGCAGTTGAAGATCCATTAATCTTTAGTACTATAGTTCTGAAAGAAAAGTAAGGTGTAGAAATGTTAATAGCCTACTTGCTGAGATTAATGACAAAATCTGTCCGTTGATTTGATACTCTAAACATGTCAAACATATGTACGAACTTTTATGGTATGCATTTTTCAGACAATAAGCCCTTTCTCTTTCCCTTCCCCTCTCCTTTCATGGAACATAAAAAGAGGCCTTATTGTAAAACATTCATCTGAACACAAGAAAGTTGTACATCAATTTTAAAGTACACTTATAAATTTGTTATGTTAGGCTCAGCACAAATAAAGAAACAAAAGCCCCTTGTCTCTGAAATGGCTGCAGAAAATCGCATTTGTTTCTGATAATATGTAGGTTGATAAGTAATTTCCTCTGTAAATAAAGCAGTTATCATGTCTAATAAAATGGTAAAATTACATTGCCAATATTTTTTTTAGTGTACATTTGCCAAGAAATTACATTGTGACTTAGCCATTCAGCTGAAGAAATGAGAAAGTCCTTGATCTTTTTGCTCTAAGTCTCATTCAGGGAAGACCATTAACTTTTTTTCTTTTCTTTTTTTTCTTCTCCCCCCCAATAATTTGATTAATCATTTCAGTTACATGTTTCCACTTGGCAGCCTTCTGAATCAATGGTTCTATCTCAGCAATATGTCAAAACCAATGACGTTGCAAAAGTTTGACTAAGCCTTGACATGACACTAAATGAGGAACTTTATCTCTTGAGACAACTGAGTGGATTAGATTAAATGAACTTTAAGAGGAACTTTAGAGCTACAAACATAACCCACACATTCCATAAATACTGACTATATCTGCAAATGTGCACTGTCTAGCACTAATGCTGAATTTTGAATTTATATTAATTCTGTTTAAGAATTGCCCCATGTCTTTATTGCCCCATGCATAAATGAAATGGAATGGCAACTAAGTAAAAGGCTTTCACGAAGTGTGGAAAAATTATAAAGATAGCTTGAAACTACCTCTTCTGTAAAATCCATCAGTCATTTTGGAAATTAGTCATATTTAAACCCGTAAGACTTGTTATGCAGGTAAATATTCTTATACAGAGAGGATACCTGGAAGTTTCTATTGAAGCTATGGTCTTACAAAATCCATTCAGTGTGCCTAGATCATCAGTGTGGGGTTGGGGGTGTGTTGAACAGGAAAGAAGACTCGAGCTTTCTCTGCGTCTTCCTGTGGTTTCTACACAGCATGGGCCTGAGGCACTTTGGCTTGGGGACCCTCCTATAAATCTGTGTGAAAGATCTGCATTTGACTTTGCTCTCTGAAAGAATGTGATAATTTTAGTTTTTCTCCTCGAACAGCTTTTACCTGATATATATTTTTTCTTTATAACCAGAAATTTAGGGATGAAAGAGATTAGGGATCCTCTTCTGTGAAATGCAACAAGCAGATGTGAATGGTGTGTAGGTGTGAATTGTGTAAACAGTGCGACTCGTGAACAAGTATGAATTTAGTTAGATGTGTAGGGATTTGCATACAATTCCCTTTTGTTTGTAAACCTGCAACTTCTGTAAATTAGCACTGAGATAGTTAGCTATCTTTTTTTTTGTATAGTTAATGTCTTGTGTGTGATGATATTTGGATCTTCCACATGAGGAATGAATTCACCCCACCTAACTTCAGCTACATATATACCAGGCCTGCATGTTAAGTTATTGTGGTTTAACCAGCAGGCAAAACAACCACAGAGCTGTTTGCTCTCTCCCCATCCTCAGTGGGATGGGGGAGAGAATTGGAATTAAAAAAAGGTAAAACTTGCAGGTTGAGATAAAGACAGTTTAATATGGCAGAAAGGGAAAAGAATAATAATGATGATGATGATGATAAAAGAATATATAAAACAAGTGATGTGCAGCACAATTGCTTACCACCCGCAGACCACTGATGCCCAGCTAGTTCCCGAGCTGTGGTCCCAGCCCCTGGTGAGGTTTCCTCAAGTTATATACTGAGCATGATGCCATATGGTATGGCATATCCCTTTCGCCAGTTTGGGTCAGCTGTCCTGGCTGTGTCCCCCCCAAGCTTCTTGTGCAGTGCCTGGTGGGGCAGTATGAGAAGCTGAAAAGTCCTTGACTTGGTGTAAACATTGCTTAGCAACAACCAAACACCAGTGTATTATCAACATTATTCTCATCCTAAATCCAAAACACAGTGCTACACCAGCTGCTAGGAAGGAAAAAACCTCTATCCCAGCCAGAGCCAGGACAGGTATTTATCTAGGCTCCCTTTATAACTGAGAAAGGACTTAGAATGGATGATTTATCCTATTTATCTTAAACACTTCTTTTATGTGTGTTGGTGTGTACAGGCTGCTATAGATATTTATCTGTCTTCATTAACTGCAGATTAAGGCTGGAAGACTGGCTTAGACTATAGACTTGCTTTTAAAATGGATTAAGTTAGGTGAGATGAATCCATTTTAGGTGCAAAATGAAATCAACTAATTAGTAGAGTTAGTTCCTTAGCTTTAAGGTCATGTTCCCTCTGCATGCATAAAGATAAAAAGGTAGAACATTCAGATATCAAAATTTATAGAGCCTGTGGATGGATAAATTTTTGTGTAGGAAAAAGGAGACACTGAAAAAGACCAAGAAAATCAATACTGTGGGCTATATAATTCTCTGGAGTGTCCCTTGGCATATGCATGCCGTAGTCAAGAGCATGTGTGTTCTATGTTGCTGTTGTTATTCCACATACTTCACTGGCTAGATATCTGCAAAATAAAGATACCAAAGTTCTGTTCTTTCTACAACAGTGTTTTAAAACACACAGTAAGAGGTAAAATATTTTGTCGAGCTGTCCATTTTCAACAAAAGCAGCCTAAATTAATTCTCTTTAGTTATATAACCACATAGTACCATCATATGATGTATCATACTGAGTTGTGACATTAAAAGAGTTATTAATTAATTTTGCTTTCAGATTGCTGATTAACTTTTTGTTTTTCACATATCTTGGACATTTTGCTAATCTTACACAAAATCACTATCCATGGGCAATATTAGTTTGGTAGGAGTTATGTTGCACTGTATTTTGTGAAACTACGAGCATATAATGCATCGTTGTCAAAGTATAGTATGTCCAGGGTCTGGGCTGAAGGGTAAAGTTGAAGTTGCAGGTGAAATTGTCAAATGTTTTTTAGAAAGATGGATCTATCCTAGAGAGGCTATTTTAATGTATTTATAGATATTTTTGTAGATACTTATATATGTTATTTATATTTAACAGATTTGTATTCTATGCTGTGATTAAACCAGTAAAAGCTATGTCCCTGAAACATTTTTTCCTTAAAATATGTGAAAGGCAAAGGAAAAAGAAACAGTCTTGCAGCAAGTTATTTCCTTATGAAATAGGAAGTGTTCTCTAAGAACATTTTAGAGAGAGATTAGTATTCTCTCTAACAAAATGTAATTTTATGGTCTGCATTTCATTGGATATTTATATAGATGAGAAGCTGATAACTGAGAAATGGAGCTGTAAACTTCTTCCTGAGACACATGGCCAATTGAACTTTCTTCAGTAATAAGATGTACATGTTTCATTTAAAATAAAATAATAAATCTGTTTTTATTTCAGAATAGTAAACCAAAGCCCACACATCTCTAGGGGTAGCTGCTGGCATTAATGGGACTGCTCACAGAAAAAGATATAGTGTAATATGTCTGTCAACAATTAGCATTTTTGTGCATTTTCTGATTGAGAAAAGTAATTCTTGTGAGACTCAGAAATATTTTGGAGGTCTACTTGATTTATGACTGTAAATTGTGATATTTTGGAGGATCCAAATCTTTTGCCATTACACGTATTATCTTCTGTTTGCATAGCCACCTCTTCCTTTCTTTAATGAAAGAAATAAACATGCCATTATTTTTCTGGGCTATTCAAAGGTCAGCAATCTATTTTCTATTACAAAAACATTAAATGATTGATAACTGATGCCATTATAGCATCAGCATCTGATGTCTGCCATGAAGAGCCGTAGCTTCTGCCATGAAGCAGGAGCAATATATGCTTAGCTCTGTTGATTTTATTCAACAGAAGGCCAGAAAGACAGAGTTTTAGGCATCTTTATTATCTCCATAAAGGTTTTAAAATTTGTTATATAGCCTAGTCTTTCTCTTGGGGTAGTCTAATACAACCCTCAACCAATTTCAATTATAGAAGGATCATATGAAGGAAATATTCATGTAAATATAACCTAGTCTTGCTCTTGGGGTAGTCTAAGGCAATCCTCAACTACATCCAATTATAGACAGATGATATGAAGAAAGGACTCATTTAAATATAGCTGACAGGTTCACAGATAACTAGAAACTGGTAGATCATCTAATCTGACTGCTGAGATAGCATAGGCCATAGGATTTCATCATTGAGCCCAATAGTCTAAAGAAAAATGCCTTCCAGAAAGCAATCCAGCCTTGATTTATAGGAATCAAAAAATCTGTTGCTCCCTTCAGGCATTTTGGTAAACAGTTTCATTTTCTCTGTAATTTGCCTGTACGATATTTTAATTTGGTCACATTTATCAACTTTATATGAAACATATGCCTTCTGGGATAATATTTCTGTATTTTTTTCTATAAATAAGACATTACAATCGAAACAAAATAATTGTATGCTATGATGGTTTCTTAAAATAGGCTGCAATATGCTCTGCATGGTAAACAGCAGAACCCTTTCTTTGTGTTCTAGCTTCCTAGGTACACAAAGCATACACAATATAACAGTCTAATTAACTCATAAGGTGCAATTACATGTCCACTGGTTGAGGGATGTGAGTAGCGCATCTTTTCTGATTTGTTTTTAGTTTGCGTATTTGATCACAAAGTGCTAGTAACACCCTCTTTTGCAAGTTCTCTAATATTTATATTTGCTTTGTAGAAAATCTTTGATCCTTTGCTTAGATTTGCACAAAATAAATTATCATTATTTACTAGAACCTCTAAAGACTGAGAGGAGTCATGTGTTGGCGAGCAGGACAGCTTAGGATGTTACAGAATTTAGGGTTCTGGCCATACAAGACTGATGATAGTCCTATACATATTTCAGCATTCAGATTTTTTGCATTAACTTTATTTTTCTGTTTAAAATTAAAGCTGTGATTGCAGAATTAGGCAAAAGAGTGATAACACATATTTGTTAAGATGATAGCGAGCATGAGCAATGCTAATCTGATGTCTTTTTACAGGCCATACTTTGCTTAGCTTAAAACTTGGTAAAGATGAAGGTTTTTTGGTTCCTTTGTTTTTGTTTCTGTGATAGAAATGGAAAAACAAGCACTTTGAACACTGTAGAGCTTCTATCAGTAGAACATCAAGAAAGAATCTAATACCTGTGGAAAGCTTAGGGAAGTTGGCCTTGTTTACTCTTCATATAAAATTTCAGGATGTCACTTTGAATTATTAAGGTGTTTTCTATTTGTTTCTTGAAACACTGGAAACCTGACATGGGAAAAGAGAAGAGAGGTCTCCGAGTTTCAAACTATTATGAAACTGAATGGGAAGTGATTTTAAACTCCCTTGGTAATCTTTCACATACCCACAAATATATCTTAAAGGATGCTCTCTGTAATAAATCACTATAATATAGGTCTTATGTCTGTCAATATTATAACATCTGTAAGCAAAATAGATGTGAGCTTGTAAAGGGATTCACATAAGAGACCGTCTTCGTAAGTGAAGTCAGTAGTATGCAAATGTAATGTGTATAGCTGCAGCATTCATTGCAAGGGTTGTGGGAAGTAAAGACTGAGCAAAACACCAAATTATGCTGATACTCTTAATGTGGGTTGGCATAGGACTCAAGCAGTGTTTAATGGATGGCCTTAGAAGGTATTAAAAACCCCCAAATTTTTATTATGATAAAATCTTTAATTCACTAGTCAAGGAGTTGTTTTACCCTCAGACTTACTTTATCCAACTTTAACACTCGTATTATGAGGATTAAGTAGGCGATTTTTATGTAACACCTTGAAAATATAAAGAGCAAAATACAAGTGTAAACACTTGTCAAATATATCTAGAAAAAATTAAGGCATACTAGAATCACTAGTCAGGTTTATTACCTTTCTTTTTATACAGGGATTGTAAATAAAGAAACTACTGCTGCTTCAAATTTTTTTTCTCCGGTTTTGCTAAGGGGCCTCTAACCCCATTCTTTCAGCTCAGGAATAGATCTTCATAAATCGTGAAGTTACTGCTATTGATCTAGCTATTTTTTTGAAAAAACTTCAAAAGTTAGACACTAGTGAAATGTAGGTATTATTGTTAAATGGCCTTCAATCCTTGCCACATCATTATTGTTTCTTTTCCTAGGTGTTCAGAACCACTCAAACGCTGCCATAATACAGTGTGCCACCCGAGAAACAGCTGCCTAGTTAGAACAGTGTCTTAAGGATGCAGAAATATAACTGCTTTATAGTATGTTTTGCTCTCCCCCCCTCCCACTTTTAGTTGAGTAATTTTTCCTCCACTTCATTATATGGAACTATTTAACAGATACTTTATTGTTTTTTTTTTTCCTCATCAGCTGACAACATATTTGTCAATAACGTTTTATTTTTCCTTTTCTTTCTCAAAGGTGTACTAAATGACCAGATATCATTGCATTGCGTATGAAACCTGTATTGTGTGGAAAAAAAGAGTAGTTATTACTTGCTGGTTTTAAATATTTATGGGCAAGACAGCATGTTTCAACCAAATTCCAGAATATTCTTAGAGTTGTAGGGTCCAAGGTAGTGAAGGAAAAACAAAACAAAAAAAAAAAAAAAAAAAGGAAAGTGAATCAAAGAAAATTCACTCAATAGCCAATGTGACTATTAAGCAGGTATCCTTTATTGCAGCGCTGGGAGTCGCGCCGGGATATTTCCACGAACGTGCGTCTCGACGAGAAACAAATTGTTCGTGATTTATATTACAAAAGAGTTTACATATTCATTAGGTTTCTGATACATTGAATACATATTCATTATTATTCCGGGAACTCCTGAATATATGCTAATGTCCTGATACGCCTGCGCAGTTTCTTTCTCAGGTGGTCGTCAGGGGTCGTCCTCCTCAAATCTTCCTCTTTCTCCTCTTCTTCAGTGTACAGAGTTGGGTGACCTCTTCTTCATTATCCCCGTTTTGCAAGCTCAGCAACCTTGTTATCCATCCTGCCCAGATGGTCCCAGGCTTGTTGGCATGTTGGGCCTCCCTTTATCAGGTTGCCTCAAACTTTGTGTCTTTTCTAGTTCATACCCAAGGACTATTCCCTAATTTACGGCTTCTCTTATCCTGCTTCTGCATTCCAACTATTTTATTAATTGTTTTCTTTTGTACTGGAGCATGAGACAGGCGAAGCCTGAGTTTGTGGGGCCTGACTCAAGTATTGCCAAGTTATATTTTTTTTTTAATTGTTATACGCTAATTAGATTCCCCTATTCATTCCCCCCTTTTCATTAAAGTTGCGAATTCTTTCGCAAGAAGGCCTACAATACATTCTCTTTTTGCGATGTTCTCTTAAAGTATTTCCCTGACTCTACTGCGTGTCTTATCTTATTTTGTTTCCAGTTCTCATATTCTCCTGAAGTTCGCCTACTACACCAAAATGCACATTGTATTAATATACAAGTCAGGATTATCATCAGTCCTATAAGCAGGACAAAACCAAATAGCTGCCAGAGCCAGGTCGAATTAGGTAGCCAGGAAGTTAACTTGTGCCAAATTTCTTCAAAACCCCATGAGGTATCTTCTTTAGTTATTTTATGCAATATTTCGCTTTGTCTACGGATTTCGTCTAAATCTGTGGAGATTCTACCGCTTTGGTCTATGTACATACAACAGCTTATATTTATGGTTGCACAAACACCACCTTGTGAAGCTAATAATAAATCAAGGGCCATTCGGTTTTGAATCACTTCTTTTGACAGACTAGTTATTTCAATTTGCAAGGCCTGTATTGCATCAATGGTTTTGTTCTCAATGTTTTCTATTACTGCTGAAATGTTCACTATAGTTTTTTCTAGTTCACTTACCCCTAGCCATGGGAGAAACCACCTTACAAAACTATGGAACTTAGTAAACCTATCTGCTATAGCGTTATGAGTTTTCTTTATCCTTTTGAGGGAAGTTGTTATTCTTTCATCCTGTGGGTATAGTTTGTCAACGATAGTAATGTTAGGAACTAAAGCTCCAAGAGTACAAGCTCCTTTCCATCCTAGGGGCAATATCTTCATAGCCAATGTACCACATAGCCAATACCATCCCGTTCCTAATGGGACCGGGAGTCCAGTATGGTTCAACCTTTGAAAAACAGGATCAATCAATGTCATATTTAAAGAAATGGACTTGTTACATTTTGAATATTCTCCTACAAAGGTGCCCTTTCCTGAACTTACTAAACAACTATTACTTGAGGTATAATTCGCTATCATCACGTCTACCTTCCATTCCTGGTTCCATTTGGACTGGGAATCTTTTCTAAGGGTGGTGTTTGCCCAATAAACCGGATTTGTCCAGGAGACATTAGATGGAAGCGGAACTCCTATTAAGGATATTCCATGGCTGGAATATTTAGGCATCTGAGTGATGGTTTGGACTAGAGAGAAGTGTAGATTTTGATTGCATCCTTCTACCTGACTGACATGGCTCAGGCACTTGAAATGGTCCATTCCACTTCTCTTCCAATGGTTTACCTGTGAAATTCTTAACATAAACCCAGTCTCCGGGTTTAAAAGGATGTATGGGTTGATCTAATCCTCTAACTCGTGTTACTAGAACAGTCTGTTCGATTATATTTAACTGTCTGTGACTATTACCTTTTCCTGTTACACCCATCTGAATCTTGTTTGAGGTATTTGGGTTATTCTTTAAACAAATTTCGCACCTTTGGGTTACTTGTCTCACACTAGTGTACAAATTTCAACTTACTAGCTTCTGGTTTAATTGTTTATATAAAGCATCTGTACCCCAATGTGTTTTCTTATGTTCATCTAAAACTAATTTCCATAACAAATTAGAGGGTACTATTATTCGTCCATCTGGAACATAAAACCATCCATCTTTTCCTTTGTTACCTTCTAAATCATTGATTAATTTTTTATCTTCTTTGGAATACTTATCTGGCTCCAAATCAGAATTTGGAATTTGAAGTTTACCATCTGGAATTAAGGCTGCCATCACTTTACCCTTTTCTGCTGCCTTTCTAGCCTCTGAGTCTGCCAATTTATTGCCAATCTCTTGGTCGGTGTTACCTTTTTGGTGCCCTTTACAATGCATAATAGCTACTTTTTCTGGAAGATTTACGGCTTCTAGTAACTTTAGAATTTCTTTTGCATGTTTAATATATTTTCCTTGAGCAGTGAGAAGTCCTCTTTCCTTCCAGATAGCACCATGGGCATGTACAACTCCAAAGGCATACTTTGAGTCTGTCCAGATATTAATCTTCTTCCCTCTTGCCAGCTCTAACGCTCGGGTTAGGGCAATGATCTCAGCCTTTTGTGCTGATGTCCCTGCAGGTAATGATTTTGCTTCTATTACCTTTTGGGTAGTGGTCACAGCATATCCCGCTTGGCGTTCTCCGTGTTTCACAAAGCTGCTTCCGTCTGTATACCAGGAGTCCTCGGCATCGTGGAGCGGCTCCTCTTTTAGATCGGGGCGACTGGAATATACTGCTTCCATCGTTTTTAAACAGTCATGGACCACCGGCTCCAAGATTTCCCCGCTAAGGAAAGAAGCTGGGTTCACAATGTTAGTGGTGACTATAGTTATATCATCTTGTTCCACTAGTATTGCTTGGTATTTCAGAAATCTAGAGGGGGAAAGCCAGTGTCCTCCTTTTTGTTCTAACACGGCTGAAACTGTATGAGACACCATTACTGTAATTTTCTGGCCCATTGTAAATTTGCGTGCTTCCTGTACATTCAGGATAACTGCAGCTACTGCTCGTAGACATCCAGGCCACCCTTTGCTTACTTCATCCAATTGCTTAGAAAAGTAAGCTACTGCTCTTTTATAAGGGCCTAGTTGCTGAGCCAGCACCCCTAAGGCTATTCCTTGCCTCTCATGAGAAAATAGCCAGAAGGGTTTAGACACGTCAGGAAGACCTAAAGCCGGTGCTCTCATCAGTTCTGTTTTCAGTTGTTCAAAGGCTCTTTTTGCTTCTCCTGTCCAGGTCAACTTTAACTGATTATCTTTTAGTAATTGATTCAATGGTTTTACTAAGAGTCCATAATTATATATCCATAATCTGCACCATCCTGTCATACCTAAAAAGGTCCTAAGTTCTTTCGCTGTTCCCGGCAATGGTGTGCGGCAAATAGCTTCTTTTCGACCTTTACCGAGTTCTCTTTGTCCTCCCGAGATCTCAAATCCGAGGTAAGTGACTTGTTGCTGAATCACTTGGGCCTTTTGCTGGGAAACTTTGTATCCACTCAATCCTAGAAAATTTAACAAGCTCACTGTCCATTGGGCGCAGTCCTCCTTAGTAGTTGTAGCCACTAGTAAATCATCCACATATTATAATAAAGTCCCTGTCTGAGATGGAGGAGTCCATGTTTCGAGTTCTCGGACCAACTGGTTCCCAAAAATAGTAGGGCTATTCTTAAGTCCTAGAGGTAACACCGTCCAAGTTAATTGTGTTTTCCTGCCTGTTTCAGGATTTTCCCATTCAAAAGCAAACAGCTTCTGACTCTCTGCTGCCAAGGGCAGACAGAAAAATGCATCCTTCAGGTCCAGTACGGTAAACCAAATTTGGTCCTGTACTAGCTGATAATTCTTCCCATCCGGTTTCTTCACCGGTAAAATTGGGGTATTATACTCTGATTTACATTATATGAGCAACCCGTATTCTATAAAGTTGAATATTAACCTTTTAAATTCCTTTTTGGCCTCTATTTTTAATGGGTATTATTTTGTCTTACCAGATTTGTTAATTCTTATGGGTTTCGCTCTTCTGGATCTACCCGGGACCTCATTAGCCCGTGTCAAAAATGTCACTGTATTCTTCACCTCCTCGGGAATTCCTTTGTTAGTCTTAGGTTGCTCCTGCAACATAAAAACTCTTGCCTCAATGGCTTTAGATTCAGGGATTAATAATTGAACTTTTCCATCTTTAAAGGTGATATGCATTTCCAATTTACTCAATAGGTGCCGTCCCAAGAGTGGTATAGGACATTCAGGCATATATAAAAATTGGTGAGTTATCCATTGTTTTCCGAGCTTAAAATTTAAAGGATGGAAAAGGCACACTGTTTCGCTTTCCCTGTGGCACTCACAATGTTTACTGTATCATCGCTCAATTTTCTTTGATAAGTATTTAACAGAATAAGTTGCCCCGGTATTTGCAAGAAAATCTATTTTCCTTTTTCCCAGCTCTACTGTAGCCAGGGGTTCTGCTGGGGAGGTTTCCCCCGGTCCCCTTCAGGACCTAGTTCAGGGGAACTGAGGTTGAAAGGGAGCTGCTTATCGTGCCTCCTCCAGAACCTCTGGACTGATAGGAACAGGACCCCTAAAACGGTCCTTAAATTTCTGATAATCCCATTTTCAATGTCCCAGTTCTTTACAATATGCACACTGATGATCTCCTAAGGTATTACTGGTATTTTGTGCTGGAGGGGTCTCGCCTCTCCCCCTTGGTATTGCCGTCCTCCCTTGAAGTTAGTTTGCTGACGCTTCCTGCAGTGCAGCTCTCACATTACCCTCTCTTTCCCTGTCTCTCCCTGCCTGTCTCCGCTCTTTCATTTTCTTGTTGTTCTTTTCTAACTTCCTTCTACAAAACAACATCAATTGTAACACTGTATTATATTCCAAATTCTTATTCTTGGGCTGTTTTTTTTTAAAACTTTCTCCACTCTGATTACTTCCCATTTTACTATCTCGCCAACCACAAACAATCTTTACTATTTCGGTAGCACACTCCTTTTTCTCAAGGGGTTCACACTTTACACTTAGCACACTCTATGTCTGTCCCAGATTGAATTCACAATTTCTGTTTATACCATAAACATTCAAAAATGATTATTGATTCACAATATTTTTGGGGTGTCAAAAGCAATATTCTGATTCCCACATTTATCAACAATTCTACTTCAGGGGCTGCATCATTCGGATTTTTAGTTAATCTTTTAACACAGCAATAAAGGACATCCAAACTTACATGTCAATGCTACTATTAATCTAAATAATTACCCACAAGGGTATCATTAATCATTCGCTTCGTCCTTCTCCGGCTGTTTCCCTCGCGGGATAACAGAACCGCGGATCCGGACTCCACACTCGCTTCGTACGTGATTGTACGTCTCACACACTCACACAAATTCAAACACCTCAAGTTATACTTGAGAAAGAAAAGAAAGAAAAAAAAAAGAAAATTCTTGAAACTGTAACTGTTAAGCTCCTAAACAACCAATACCTCCAGACAGTTAGTTTTCAAGTGCGTGTGTGTGTGTGTAACAGTAACTGTTAAACTCCTAGACAACCAATACCTCCAGACAGTTACAAGTGCGTGTGTGTGTGACAGTAACTGTTAAACTCCTAAACAACCAATACCTCCAGACAGTTACTTAAACAAATAAAAATAAAAACAAAATATTTTAAAGAATACCTTTCAATAGATGGTCCTTGTCTGCCCCCGCAGTGATCCGATTGAGGAGAGGAGTCTCTCCGGAGAAATCCCCGGGGGTACCCAAGAGAGTCCCAATCTCAATGGGTCCTGCAGCCGGGCAGAGAGGGTCCCACCTGGGGTGCCAATCTGAATCAAAGAAAATTCACTCAATAGCCAATGTGACTATTAAGCAGGTATCCTTTATTGCAGCGCTGGGAGTCGCACCGGGATATTTCCACGAACGTGCGTCTCGACGAGAAACAAATTGTTCGTGATTTATATTACAAAAGAGTTTACATATTCATTAGGTTTCTGATACATTGAATACATATTCATTATTATTCCGGGAACTCCTGAATATATGCTAATGTCCTGATACGCCTGCGCAGTTTCTTTCTCAGGTGGTCGTCAGGGGTCGTCCTCCTCAAATCTTCCTCTTTCTCCTCTTCTTCAGTGTACAGAGTTGGGTGACCTCTTCTTCATTATCCCCGTTTTGCAAGCTCAGCAACCTTGTTATCCATCCTGCCCAGATGGTCCCAGGCTTGTTGGCATGTTGGGCCTCCCTTTATCAGGTTGCCTCAAACTTTGTGTCTTTTCTAGTTCATACCCAAGGACTATTCCCTAATTTACGGCTTCTCTTATCCTGCTTCTGCATTCCAACTATTTTATTAATTGTTTTCTTTTGTACTGGAGCATGAGACAGGCGAAGCCTGAGTTTGTGGGGCCTGACTCAAGTATTGCCAAGTTATATTTTTTTTTTAATTGTTATACGCTAATTAGATTCCCCTATTCAAAAGCTTGAGATTTAATGGAAGATAGTAGGATGTACATCACTGAGCAGCTATGTTCTCACGTGGACTGGTTTAGTGTCGACAGGCCTGGATAATAGAGTAGGGTTTAGTACTGTTAAATTTAAATTAGTAAGAAATTCTATACGATATTTGGCACAAACAAAAAATAAAAAACATGAATACTAACCAGAAACTTAGCATGTCATCAGCTGGTGAGTAAGAGGCTGTGGGTCTTGGTAGGCTTATCAGGTGGAGAAGGGCCCAGGCTGGTGTTTGGGTGGGGAAGCACAGTGTGCAGTACCTGCGAGGTGAGTGTGCGAGTGCACATGTGTATGTGCTAGCGAGCCCCCAGCTGGACCAGCCAGTGCGTAGGGTGCCAGTGGGGAGGGCAAGAGAGCCTGGGAACTGGTCAGGGGTGCTGGATGGACAGAGGGGTCATGCCAGTATTTGAGGGATCTGCTGAAGTGCATGTGAATCGAGCGAGCGTTGAGTGGGTGCCTCAGTCAGTAGTGAGCCTCATTTTCTACCATCCAAAGAGGAGGGGAGGACTTGGCTGCCTGTGCTTGTGTTCATGTCAGTCCTGCACGTAGGTGATGTTGCAGGCAGCACCTTGGCTGTGGCAGCCTGTGTAGCTGGCCTTGTTGGTGTCCCCTGTGTGTGCGCGTGTGGGATACGCTTAGCGTCACGACTGGTTGAACTTGCAAATGAGAAAGCCGCAGCTGCATCCATTGTCCGGGGATGGACATCTCTGGATCTCTGAGCTGCACTCCAGGGGCCCGCAGGAAGAGTTACTGGGCCCCAAGGCTGCTGGAGGCAGTGGCACTTCCGAAATTCCTCAACAGAATGTAATCAGAATACTTATAACCAGCTCCTGAATTTTCCTTGTAAGTTTTTTTTCTTCACAAAAAGCAATTACACTGATGAAAAAGCACATTAATCCCCAAAGATTGTTAATCTTTACAATTTTATACTATCATATAGCCATAAATATAAGCAAAATCCCTAAAGATCTGTTAAAAAGAAAGTGTCTTTCATGAAAACACAAAAAAGTAACTACAGAACAAACCAGGAAAAAACCCAGAAAACTTAATATTGTTGTGAATAAAAATCAAGGTCAAGTTTATCTTGCAGCGAACAGAATGTATATTAATTAAAGATAAAATTTCCACAAGCTAAAATAATCTTGTAACACTTTACTAACATAAAGATACCATAATCCACTAAATCACTGCTTGTTCCTATTATATGTATATAAAAAAAATAGTGGAAAGTTATACAACCAGTGCACTAGTAGTGCAATTTTCAGAGCTCATGTGGCATTCCATTGAAGTTTAGAAGACTCAGTCGACATGCAGGTTTTCTGTTTTGGGGTTCCCCCCCCCCCCCCCCCCCCCCCCCCCCCCGAATAAGAGAATTACAGCATAGGAAACTACCTAAGTAAGTAATTGGTGACAATTTTCAAACACTCTTTGATTTATGCTGCATAGTTTAAAGGTCTTCATGCTTATTTTGGTATTCACATGTATATATACATTTACATAAACTCTAATTTTCTGTGTAAAAAGAAAAAAAGCAGAATTCTTTGGTAAGAGGAGCTAATTTGCATTATATCAGATGTTAGACATGATGTGAGATAGCTGTTATGAAAGATACTAGAAACTTTATATTACAGAAAGTGATAACATTTATTTGCACCAGTTTTCATCCTTGACATACTGTGCTTTAGCTTTCATAATTGTCAGTGAGGTTTAACTTCCTCTTCATAGTACAGAATCACCAAATTGCCTTCTTTGGTGCACTTGCTGCCTTTTGTGATTCTGTAGTCAGGCGTTTTCTGTGGGTATCACAATTCCTCTGAATCTTGAATAAGTGAATCACAGAATGGCCGTTGTTAGAAGGGATCTCTGGAGACTGACTAGTCCAACCCTCTCTGGGGCCACCCAGAACCAGTTGCCCAGGACCATGTCCAGATGGTTTTTGGATATCTCCAGGGATAGGGAGTCCACAACCGCTCTTGGCAACCTGTGCCAATGCTCATTCACTGTCACAGTAGAGGAGTTTTTTCTTACGTTTAAGTGGAATTACTTGTATTTTAGTTTGTGCCTCATCTTTTTTCCCTGCATACCACTGAGTGGAGCCTGGCTCAGTTTTCTTTATAGCTCCACTTTGGTTATTTATACACACTGATTAGGTCTCCCCTGAGTCTTCTCCAGGTTAAATAGTCCCAGCTCTCTCTCAGTTTCTCCTCATATGTCAATACTCCGACCCCCTAATATTCTTGATGGCTCTTTGCTGAATTTGCTACAGTATGCCCGTGTCCTGCTTGAACTGCTAAATAATTCCTATAAGAATTCCTTTTGCTGTAGGAATTATGTATCTGATTTTTTGTGCTAAGCAGTAAGATAACATACAGAGTGATTTTCAAGTACCCAAAACAATGAAGAGGCCCAGATCACTACATCTAAGTCTGAATTTCTGGTAGCTCAAAATGCATCAGATATGCTAAAATAAAAATTTTGACTGGTAATCATTAAACTGCTAGCCCATCAAATAAATTCTTATTTGATGAGAACTCAGTAATGGGGCAGGGTGTGTGTGTGTGTGGATATATATATATATAAAATTCAGCATATGGGCAACTTACAACTGCCAGGCCAGAGAAGTGAAGATGATAAGATACATCATGAAAATGTTTGAACAGTCATATTGGTTTAAACTGAATGTCTGTCTAGCCCAGCACCCTCTCTGTCTACTTAGAAATAATACAAGAATGATACAAAACTTACAATGATGTTTTTCCTACATCCTTTCCTTGTTTTCTGCAGTTGGCAGTTCAACGATTCCTGAAGCCAGGAGTCCTTGCATTTAGTAACTGATGGAATAATTACTTACAGACTTCTTTTCCATGATTTCTTTTCTAAAGTGTGAAAGAGCTTCAGAATCTAATGCATATCTTATGAAGAGCCACTTCATTAGTATTTGTTCCAAAGCTTATGTAATTTCTGATTTATTTTCTCACAATAAAGAGATTAAATTCACTACCTTAAATGTATATGTATCTTTATTTATTCAAATAAACTGAAACTCAAATTTTCTTGCAATCACTCATAAGCTTATAAGATCTGTAAAGCTAAATTTGGTAATTAATTGCTTGTTAGCCATTCTCTTCATAATGGCCAATATGTTATAAATTGTTAGCAGAAATATCTCTGATCTAGAGAGATTCTCAGGGAGGAGGGGAGACGACTTGGCAAAAATGAATATTGAACTTTTTTCTGAAACTGTTCTAAACTGATTTAAATATCCTGGTGTGGAGAAGTGAAGTAGTCTCTATAGTCCAGTATCCTGACTGTAATACTGACTGATGTAAAAAGCTTCATGATTGTATGCAAGTATCTAGTAATGTAAATATCTAGAGTCAAGTAGCCCTATTAAGACCCTATCTTGAGCTACAATAACTAAAAGCTGGCATAAGACTTGAATAATTTAACTATGTCCCCATCCCCTCCCAACCTGCACCCCACTTTCTGTTAAATTTTTATTTTTTTGAATATCCCTTTCTGAATCTGTTTATGTTCCTATCTCAATTATAGTGCTTTAATTGCTTTAATTTCCCTTCAGTGTTTTATTCTGTCTTTTTCTTTTAGGAGATAGGAATAGAATGTTCTGCAGGTTATTGTTTCTGTTCTGTACTTTCTTATTTTGTTGTATATCCTCTTACTCTTCTCCTTTCTAAGATTTTAAAAAAAAAAGGTCCTAGGTTTTTCAGTTTCCTTTCACATGAGACTTTTTTTGTCTCCTTAATCATCATTGCTATCCTCCTCTGCCCTTTATCTGGTATTCTTCCATAAGTTGAGTGGCAATTTTCTATCAGCTACTGCAGTGAACTATTTTTAGTTATATGTACATGCCTCAGCAAAAATGCAACAACAATAATTAGGGAAACTGTATCTACCATAAAAGGTCAATTTTAACGGCAGTTTCTATTTAGAATAATCAGCTCAGCCTCTATATAAGTAAATGGTTTCTAGTGAGCATCCAAGATGGAGCACAACTATCATGTAAATAGTTTAGGACCTCATATTACTTTAGTGTTGTATACATTTATTGTTCATTGAAGTTCATAGGTTCTGAGGTCACTCAGTGGCACTTTAAGCATGAAGGCCTTTTTACACATTAATCTATATTTATACTTTGTTTTAACTTTAATATTAGAGCACTTCAAAGGAAGAACTAGTAGCCATAACAACTACAATTTGGCATGTTTCAACTGTTTTATTTCTGTATGCAGTTTAATAACTTTGGCTTTTCAGTGGTTGAGCACATTTGATTTAATGCTCTCTTCACGTTTATCTGTGTAGTGAGGACAAAAACTAGTTTTGATCTGGTACCTCAATTGTGCAACTCCAAACTCTTTGTTGGAATTTCAGTACTGACAATTATTCCTAAAACCTTTGAAAGGATGAGGGAACAATTATAAGAAGAGTATGAGAATGTGGTGAAGCAGAAAGACCAAAATCTGGTACAAAATGTAATAGCTGTTATGATCAGAGATACAGATTGATCTTCATCATAATCAAAATCTTCATTAATACACAAGGATTAACTTCAAACTGTAGTTGTATGGAATACTCTTTTAGAAATGACAACGTGTTTGCAAACAAACTTTTTTTTAGAATGAAAAGTGGCTATTTAAACAAGTGAAACTGCATACAAATGAAAAACCCTATACACTAGTTAGAATTAAGGAGCAAGGATAATTAATGAACAAGGACGAAATATTTGCAAGTGCTACAGCAGCTGTTTACAGACATGTTATGAAATAGTTTGGAATAAATTATAGATAGAAATGTGACCAATGTTTAAAATAGTTTGTCATGTATATGTGCATGTCTTACAATATAGTGTATGTAATATGCATAAACATAATTTAGATATAGTAAATATTTAATAGCATAGATATTATGCATATACTCTGAAATATATAAATATAATAAAATCCAAAATAGAAAAAAGAGTGCACAAACATTAGTATTAAACAACATAGTGAAAAACTGTTAGATGTAAGAATGTAACATAAAAAAAATGATAATGTTCAAATGCTGTTTGTTATTATACATAAAACTGTAATAAAGCAGAAAGGATAAAAGTTAATTCAGGTTTTTGCAAATATACCAAAACCAGAAGGTATTCCAGGGAGTTTGATAAGTCAGATAGATAGTGACATAAGTATAAAAAGGCCACTTAAAAATATAAAAGCAATATAAGCTCCTTAAGGAATGTGAATTTTCTGTAGTGCTCAACAAATAGGATCCAGTTCTCAGGTTATCCTTCATCACTGTGGCTATTAAAAGTAAATGGTACCTATGTTGGATTAATTTTTTGTCAAAAACAGAACAATTTTTAAAATTTACATTTTTTCACGTTGCATCTTATAATAATGGTTGGAATTACTGAAGTGGGGAGATAATGGGAAGTAAATGATAGATAAGGAATAGAAAGAATACCTCAGAAACAGATAATGTAAAAATCTTCAAGAACTGAATACTTACCTGCATGTGATTCAACTTAATAGTCAGAATTAAATCAACTCTAGTGTGAAATAAAAAACAATAGTAAATATTTTCCTCATTTTAAGATATGCTTTTAGCCTGTAACCTTGACCGAAGAACTTTATGCTGGTACAGCAGAGAATTTGTAAACCAGAATTACTTGCTTTTAACTACTCAATAGAAAATTAACTTTGTGACCTTAAAGTCATGACATGCTTGACTTCCATGAAAAGGAAGACAGAGAACATTGTGCATTCTGCCAGCTGTCTTCTGGTTTAAAGTATCTAATGGCTGATAGAATAAAGAACATTTAAGTAGATAATTAAAACATTTGATTTTTTTTACCAATTAATTGACTGGAATAATTACCACACTCAGCTTTCTTATGTGGTGTCTTCTCTATATGTTCTTTAATCACATGGTCATATTCAGCTGGCTATGATTTCCTAAAGAGCATTTCATAATATTAAAGTGCAGCTAATTGGAGACGGAAGGTAATCTTGCTAAGCTCAGCCTAAGGATACTCTTTGATTTTAAAGGGTTGACTTCTTATCTGAATTTGACAATTGGATTATTTAAATTTGTATTGACTTTTGTCAAACTGTTTAAATATGTAGCTCATAATTTAACTTATAGTTGCACCAACTTGTTAAAACATATTTGCTAAGATGATAAACTCATTGCACATTCTAACAATAATGAGCCGTGAGTTAGTGACAGGGACGATGTATGAATCTGAGGTGAATTTGTAACTTCCTTCTGTGCTTGGCTGAGTGATAATTCTTGAAGCAAGCTTCTTGGCTCAGAAGTTTTACTTCTTTGCTGTTCATACCTTCTATCTCATCAGAGAAAAGCTCAACCTCTTTTAGTCTCTCACCATGATTGTTTCCTCCATCTCCTATGGGTTTATCATTTTGCAGGTCTGAAATTCGAAAAGCTCAAAGAAAATAAGAGTAATTGTGTGTCACAGGAGAACTTCTAGGTAGGGCAGAGGCAAGAACAGAAGCACTCAGTGGTATGTCATTTAAAATTCATTTACTAGGAAAGATGGATAGAGTGGTGCATTGTGATTTTTTTCCAAGACTTCTATTCTTATGGCACTTGCGCTGTAGTCTCACAGAGACCAGGGCTGTAGCCCCTCTGGGCTAGTGTTGACCAGCACCATGGATGCAGAAAACTGGACATTCACTGTAGCTGCTCAGCAGGCCTAAGTCCTGGCTGGTGGCCTGGCCCCTTTGCATAGTACTTGCACCTCTGGCTCAGCTTTCTGCAGGATCTTGGATGTGGCGAGAGGGCAGTTGACCAGCAGGCCGAGGGAGGTGATCCTGCCCCTCTACTCGGTTCTTGTGAGACCCCACCTGGAGTACTGCGTCCAGCTCTGGGGGCCCCAATACAAGAGGGACTGGAGCTGTTGGAGCAAGACCAGAGGAGGGCTGCGAAGCTGATCAGAGGGCTGGAGCACCTCTCCTGTGAGGACAGGCTGAGAGAGTTGGGATTGTTCAGCCTGGAGAAAAGGCGGCTCCGGGGAGATCTAATTGTGGCTTACCAGTACCTGAAGGGGCCTACAGGAAAGATGGTGAGGGACTGTTTATCAGGGGTATAGTGACAGGACAAGGGGTAATGGTTTTAAGCTGAAGGAGGGTCGAATTCTTACTGTGAGGGTGGTGAGGCACTGGAACAGGTTGCCCAGAGAGGTTGTGGATGCCCCCTCCCTGGAAGTGTTTAAGACCAGGTTGGATAAGGCTTTGGGCAATGTGGTCTAGTGGAGGGTGTCCCTGCCCACAGCAGGAGAGTTGGAACTAGATGATCTTTGAGGTCCCTACCAACCCAAAACAGTCTATGATTCTATGATTCTATGTATTGGTTTCTAAAGTAGACTGTTGGCAGAAGCTGGCAATGGCTTGGCAGGTTGTGTGACACCAGGCTAGTCTCATCAACATTGTCCATGCCAAAGGTCAGTGAATGGTTTTCATAATAGTTTCTAACGTGTTCTGGTTTCCCACCCCAAATATGTCACAAAAGTGAGGAGGTAGCAACAATTCCATAACAAAGTTAATCTCTTCCTTAACTGTTTTTCCAGCTTGTACTGGATTAGTTTAATGAGTCAGAACTGAGCAGATGTAGTAGAGGTCTCACATACCTGGGACTTTACCCTGTGCCATGCATCTGTAGTACCTGATGGTAATGAGAAATAATTATAGATCTAAAGGGCTCTCCTGTTCTTTGTGTCATTATATAAGAATTCTAGCTCATAGAAATGAGCTGCCAGCACCTGTGGGAAAACCATCTCGGGGGCAGAGATTCAGTGAAATAAATGGAAGTAGCCTTACCAGTTTTTGGATAGCATCTGCTATTTTGAGTCTGTGATGCAAATGTTGAGAGCCTCATTGTTGAAGAGCAAAGAAAGGAATACACATACAGGAGGCTAACATGATGCTTATGTCCTCTACTGATAGCACTACAGTCCTGTCTATCATGCATTTCTGTGGATCTCATCTTTGCTCACAGGCACATGCATCCGTACTCTACAGAGTGCAGAGTCCATAAGAACAAAAGAAAAATATCGTCTAGTGGATAAATTACATCTTTTCTTGAAAACAAAAAAATTCTGATTTGCTTAGGAATTAACACGTTCCTACATCTTTCCCACAATTTTTTTTTCCTTTTTTTTTTTTTTTTCTTTTTTCTGCGGGTGTATTTATTTCTAGTTAAGTAAACTGCCATAGCATTTCATCAGAAGCCTTTGCCATGAATGACAAAAATGCCATTTTATCTAAAGAAAAGTAAGGTGGTGAGGCTATTTTACAAAAAGATGATTAAAATAAATTTTAGCTCAGTTGTTTGACTGTCATACTGGTTGAAATTTCCTGCCTTCGGTTTTCACATTTCTTAGAACTCTAGTGTTTGTCGTGTCTGTCATTCAGCCAATTAAATTCACATTGAGAACAATGGTTCTGAGGGAAGAGAGTTTCATTCTAATGAGCTCCTATTATAGTTTACATTCTTGTACACTAAGTGGAATTTCAAGAAAGTATCGGAACCTGACAGGAGAAGTATTCTTGTTAGTGAAAACTAAGATGAAGACGTTGTGTTTCTGAGATGCTGGGATTTATCTTCACAAACTGTGAATCTAGAATGTCCTTTATGTTCATCTGTAATTGCCAAATCTCTGTTATTTGTATTGACATTTTGAATGAATGTAGTCAAATCAATATGTCTCAGTGGAGGTGAATTTTTAGAAGTAAATGATGTGTACAGGGTGTGAGAATGATTGTTTCAGTCTTGATCCAATATAAACTGCTTAGTGAGAGTTACACTATTCATTTCAATTATGCTATTCATTTAAAGCTGCTTGTTTAAATGAAGAATATTTATTTCTAAGTGAAAAGTTTAAAATAATTAACTTTTTAAAATTGTTGCTACAATTAGTGACAAATTAATGTCATATTCTATAAACAATACAATCTTTTACTTATGTAATAGCAACTCCATTGGCTGACAAGTAAGAGACAGAACCAGATTTAGAAAGAAGAAGCTGCTAGTGCTTTTATTAAAAAGCCATGTTTCTACTGACAAGAACTACAGCAATTCATGTCTCTGCTGAATGGCAGTCTCCAGCAGAGTCCTGTGTAGAAATATTTTCTCATACTATTTGAACTTTGGAGATTTCAAATTCTTTCTTTGCTTCTGCACTGAAGCAAAACCAAACTTTTTGAAACATATTCAAAGTATAAAGTAGTGAGGCTTAGAAAAGGATGAAGGTAAAAAAATCCTTAATAGTCTGATGGAAACATGCCTTACCTGATGTTCCTGTACCTTGAACTGTCACAGATATCTGTAAATGCTCTAATCAACAGCAGAAAGCCATTCTTGGATAGATCTCTCTCTGGGAGAGATTCCTGTTATATAAATACGTTGATGTTTATCTGATAGATTTGGAATCTCTTTTTTCCAAATTCACAGTGAAATGTCATGAATAGAAGGCAGCTGATTGTTGGAAAAGGATCTCCTGTAACAGAAACTACACTGTTCAACTGAGCAGCCTTTTTCTACATATTGGTGCTTGCTAACAGAAAGCACTATAGCCTACATTAGTACATGCATGTACATGCATCAAACAGTACATCTGATAGTACAATAGGTTGTTTCATAAAGCTGAAAAAAAGGCATTTTGCATACAAGCTCATTAAGTTCATTCCTATGAGTAGCTTTTTCTTTCTTTTTAAAAGAGAACAAATTTTTCCATTTTAAAATGGAACAAACTTTAAAAGCAAAGGACTAATGTAGTGTTCACAAGTGCATAAAAATCCTAAATGCTTCCTTTTTTCATGTTACAAAAATACCTATGTCCACAACAATCCGTAGAGTTTCAAATTCTGTGCTTAAGTTTGTCTCATGTTTTAAAAGAAATGCTAATTTCATTGCACTTCCACTGACTCCAAGAAACTTGCAGTTCTAGACAGTGAAAGGCATCGTATTACTGATGGACATATACTCTAACTAATCCACATCTATTGAACCTCACTCAGGAGATAATTTATGGGTGTCTTTGTTGTACAGAATATAAAATCAGGGGATCGTATTGGTCCTGATCTTCTTTTTTTTTGAATCTATACTACATATTTAATCAGCTGAATTGGCAGAATTACATGTATCTGTGTAATACCATTTTGCAAAAGATACTGTAAATAAGTATTATAACAGGACATTCAACAACTGACAGCACATAAAACCACCATACTGGATCAGATTAAAGGTCCATCTACCTTGGTACCTTATGGAAAGCAGTAGATGGGAAGGCAAGTAAGCAGGTCTGCCAAGCAGCTGGTCCATTGGGTTTCTGTAGAATATTCCCATTATAGGTGGATACCCAGCTATTCACTTGATTGACTGTGAAATTGTACTAAACCAAGAAAAATTAAATCAAACCCAAACTAAACCAACCAATGGACTAATCGGCCGAACAAGCAAACAAAACCCCCAAGCCCCACAGTATCAGAACGAGGAGGAGGCAGAAAGTTGATTGTTTTTTTTTTTTTTTTTCCAAATGAAATTAGAAACCAGTTTAGGAGTGTTCATTTCAATTTTGGCCAGTTCTGACTCAGATCTTAACACTTTTCACAGGCCGTCTCTACAGAAGTAGGAGGCTTAAATATTTCCAGTATGAGATCTTTCTGGACTTTACATAAAGGTAACAGTATAGAGTTTTAAATTTTTTCCTTTCTTTACCCTCAACAGAAATAAAACAGTACAGTTGTAGAAAATACAATCTCTATTAAAATCTAGTCTAGTTATGATATGCTATTTAATCTGGTATCAAATTTAACATAAAGACACACATAAAGGCAAATCTGCATGTGCTTGCAACATTTCAAAGGAACAGCAATACACCTCATAAAGAACCAATGTTATGGGAGACCCATCCTCAAAATCCAGTAGCGTGTACGTAAGACAACACACAGACTGTAAATGAAAGTTCATTTGCAATGTGACCTTGATAAATGCAGAATGACAGCAGAAGATTAGCCTTCCAGACACATAAAGCAGTATTCAAAAGAACTTACAGTGTCAGTAGGAGGAAAATCTCCATGTATAGTTTCCCCAAATGTCAACTTTTTAATTTAGTATGTAGTTTAACAGCAATTCTATGTTTAAATGACCCAGTTTCCACCAAGTGTTTCAATTAACTCATCCACAAGGCGATGCTGAAAGGGATGCATTTTTTAATAAATGCAGATTTATATGCTCTTAAGAATTTATATTTGCCCTCTAACTATTACAACAACAATAAAATCTTCAAGTTTACTGAATGGTCATGAAATGCACAATCCTTGATATTAGATATGCTGTTCTTTACTTTGTTAGGTTTTCTTAGAAATTATATTTTCATCCATATAAAGCCACACAGATGAAAATGTTTCAGATCTGAAGGCAGGCAAAAGCTTTTTCAAATGAATCTGTGAAGAGGTATATATGAGCAGTATAAAGAATCTGATCAATAGAAAACAGAAGAGAAGCAGGAAAAGAAAACTAAAATTAAGGATGAAGGAGCTAACCAGGGAGCAGGGAACACAGTTAAGGTTTGCTTCGCAGTGCATCAGAAACACAGGATCAATAAGGACATTGCTTAAACTGAAAATAAAAATTACTTGTGTAAATGTGCTTTACTATTCCAGGCCTTTGTGATTACATGGTTTCGAGACTTCTCTGCTGTTGTTCAGTTCTGAATTTCTTATTTTTTTCTTCTATAACTCATCAGTCTGGTTTTCTTTTTCCTGGAAAGCTGTCTTCTGCAGCCTAAACCTATTTGTCTATATACATTTATCTATACTATTTTATAGAAATATAAAATACAATAACTGAGCATGGGAAAAAATTAATATTCAGTCTGTGTTATACTTCTATGTGTCAGGAAACAAAAGAACAAAGATAACTGAGACAGGATACAAGCCAGATGTTGACATGAGTTAAATCAGAGAGATCCATAAATTCATGTAGTCTCAGACTATGATTTGAGCTTTCACATTCTGTAAGAGACTTACTGAACTTAGAGGGCAGCAGTATCTGCTGATGCTCTCAGTTCTCCTTAATGATTCATATTATATGGATTGTATCGCTTACAGGTGGGTAAACTGACAAAAGTCAACAATAGGCCATAGTTCAGCCTTTCTCACCCAAGAAGCTGTGAAACCTTGAACTAAATGCTAACTCACGGAAAAAGCCATCGCATGCCAATCATACTGTAATCATAGTGGTGAAGAGAGTGCAGGTGCTTCTGTAAGATACATTTTGATCGAAAAGCACCTGCTGTGAGGTCAAAAATGCTACTTGTGAGGTGCAGGAACAAGTGGATTATGTATTATATTCTTCTTCCCAGGATTGAAACAATACATAAAATTTTGTGTTAATGGCTTGTTCCTAAGAGCCCAGAAAAGAGAACTGAAAGAATCAAAGAAAACCCACATCCTTCTAGGGTTCTAAGTCTTATTTTTTGCAGAGAAGTGTCTTTGGATTTTTATAATATACTCAAGAATCTAGGAAACAGATGCAAAAAAAAAAATGAAACAAAGGCTGCGGATCAAAATGAGAAAAAGTCTACTGAATCAGAGCAAAGTTCTGCCAGTCTAGAAAATCACAAGGTTGATCTTTACAGGCAATCAGGGTTGCTTGAAGTACTGTGTCCCTCTAACAGCAAATCTGGTGAAATGATGACCTCTGATTTTGACAGAAGACATCTGTGTGGTTCTTTGAGAGAGAGCAGGAATTAGAAAAGGGGCATTTTTTATACCAAAAGCTCTTTCCAGGTTCGCAGATAACAAGTCAGCCTTACGATGACTTTGACTGGGTGATTGCTCGTGCTAATGAGGTGTTGTTTGAAACCTCCTTTTCAAAAAATTTGTGTTGAATCATGTCTGACAGTAACATATTACTTTGTATTGGTCCTATGAAACAGCATTTTCTCCAGTGTACCCAGCAAGAGAAACAACAAATGATTTAAAAGGACAGAGCCAGTCTTAGAAAACTTGATGACAAAGACTAGACATAAATATTTTCAAGGGATTCTCTAAGTAAATATCTTTTGAAAGATTAGAGGCCATGTCAAACTATTGAACTCAGTGCTGTAAATCTGCTGTTGACATTAGTTTATTCACCACATTTTATATAATGAACCTATTTATAGAGGCATTGAGGAGGAAGGGGACCTTGTACACCTATAGAAACAACCAGAATGAATATATGATCATTCTGCCTCTTTTGCTTGCACTTGCATATTGCCTTTCCCTAGAGTGAAAGAGCCAGATTCATTTGTTTTATTCCTGTTTTTTAAAGTGGTCAACAGTACTTTCTTTTTTAATTCCCCCGCACTCTGCAAAGAAAGACTTTGCTGATACTGGTGGTAGAGAGAAACAAGAGAGAGGAATGGCCTCCTTTCTTCTGGGTCCAGTTTTTAATGGATCAGTCTCCTTGCCTTTTCTGTCAGCAGGTTGCATAGTGTGGCAGATTTAACCTTTAATAGGTAACTAAGCATTGATTACCTTAGAAGAACATGAGTATTTTAAATTTAGGAATGACTGATCTTTGAGGATTAAATTCAGCTAGTGATACTGGACAGAAACTTCTTATGCTTTTCAGAGGAGTTTTTTTTTTCCTTCAATTTAAATCTTTTTCCCTTTTCTCTTAAAATCACATTATAGTTCTTTTGATTTAAATAAATGAGGAAATAAGTGAATAAGGAAATATGAGGAAGCTAAGTATGGTTTGTTGTAATAGATAGAACTCTGTTCTGACTTCTTTTAATTTAAATAAATGAGGAAATAAGTGAATAAGGAAAATATGAGGAAGCTAAGTATGGTTTGTTTTAGTAGATTGAACTCTGTTCTGACTTAGCTTTTATAGGTAAGATTTGAATGGTATTTTGTAATTATTATGTTTTTATTATTCTGTTCATATTATACAAAAGATGACTTTCAAATGGGATTTCTGTGTGTTAAATGAGTATTTGAGTTAAAAGATTGCTGGAATGTCATGTGCATTAGATTTAGTGACTCCAGCTGTGGAAGCAGAATATCTGAAGTACTGAAGCTCAAGAGCAAATGTAAATAAGAGGACCCTTAACCTAACTAGCCAGCCTGTCAGAAAAGTGGCTGCAATGCAGAATCTCTTAATGTTGGATAGTTGCCCTTGAAAATGTTTCTGAAATATTAAAGTATGTATGTGAGCAACCATGGGAATTATTGAACAGAGGATAAAAACCAATAAACAGTGGAGAGTTTAAAAAAAAAAAAAAAAGGTTTTATTCTTTCCTCTGTAAGTCCATGGGGTAAATCTGAAGTTCTTTTTCAACAAGAGTCAGTCCTTGCAAAAATAGAGGGAAGAGGATTTTCTCTGCTTCAAAAGGTTTTCTAATGTTTTCCCAAGTTAACACTTAAAAGTGCTTCTTCTGAGGCTTGAGGAGAATTTTAAAAATGGAAAGACTGAACATCTGTCCCTTGTTCTAGAATATGAAATTTAACCCAATGGACTAAAGGCAATGTAACTCACTTCTCTGGTATAAATATGTACCAACAGCTGAAGAGGGTCAAACTTTTTAATTAATCTAGTTACTCTAGAAGTTCCACTGGCTTTTAATCAGAGGTGAGCTATGAAAGTGTGTTTAAAGTGCCACAATTGCACTTTAAAATTACTACACCTTTGAATACATAGTCCATGCATATAATACAGCAGAAAGTAAATAGAAGTTGAGCTGTTAGGATAAAGAAAATTTGTTAGGATAAAGCAAATTTTTACCAAAGGTAAAATTACACTTCTGCTCTCAGTCTTGTACCTAGGGTACCCTCTTGCAAGCAGTACTGGTAGGAAATCAGGTCTCGGAGGAGATTTATTCTCTTTTTTGATCTGTCTTTGCTATAATAAGGAAAAAGTTTACAGCACTTCCCACTCTCTAGTAAATTACTTTATGTGCTGATTAACCATTTGGAAAGGCATACTCATGCATAAGGAAACTCTTAACTGAACTAGAAAGATATCTCCAATGGCCATCCAAGACAGAATTTAAAAAAATATACAGAAATATAAAGCCGAAAAATATCCTGGACAAGGGAGGTATATTAGGACGACAGCTACTGAGCTGAAGGCAAAAAGAAAGAGGTCTATGAAATCAGTATAATTTTTGCAGAAATATTTAAAAATGTGCTGAACGTACTGAAAGTGTGCAAACATATAAATCAACTCCTTGCATTTCCACATATTTTGGGGCAGAAAGAAATGAAATTACCATAACTGAAATTTATGAAATTCTGAAGTTCACATCAATTGTGAAGTTGTCCCTTTGCATCACACCCAGTGAAAGCTTCAGTAGCTCTGTATTGTTTTCTTATATGAAATGAGAATATTAGGATAAAAAATAATATGAATTATCTTGCAGGAAACTCATATTGCAGGACTAAGCAAATATAATACAAAACATATCAACTTAATGGTTAAAGCCAGCAATAAGATGCAGCTAAATATGGATAAGCTAAAATTGGGAAAACCTGTATGAGGAGAACAGAATAGCTAAGAAAAGTTTAACTGTAAAGGATGTAAAATGTAAAGAACTTTGATACTATTTGGCTTATTTTCAGAATAACATAAAAAAGGCAGGAAAACAGTGATGATTTAAGAAAAATAATCACATTCAAAATAGGTGTCAGGAGCACTTTTTTTCATGGAGAGAATGATAAATGTGTGAAACAGGCTGTCAGGCATAGTTGCTCAGGCAGAAACACAGGGGTCATATGAGAAAAATGAGATGCCTTCCACGGGGGAGTGGAGTACTAAGAATGGAAGAACTTGGACAGGCTGAATAACCTCTTTCATTCCCTGATGAGATGTTATGTTATCCTCTCAGTTGTCTTTTCTGCAGTTATTTAATTGAAAAATTCATTCTGGTTGCAGCTTTATAACATTGTCAGAGGATTTCTTAATTCTGGTCCAGAATTTGCATTCTGATAATATATTTTGAAGACTGAACACTAGTGTAACTTTAAGCAATGCTGATTCTTTTTAGCTTTCTTCTCTGAAGTATTCAAGTGAATGTGTCACGTGTGTGAGGATGTCAGACCAATCTACGTTATAGTGTCATGATTTTGCCCCAGCCAGCAGCTCAGCACCACGCAGCCGCTCGCTCACTCCCTGCCTAGCAGGGTGAGGGAGAGAATCAGAAAGGTAAAAGTGAGAAAACTCGTGGGTTGGGATAAAGACAGTTTAATAGCTAAAGCAAAAACCATGCACGCAAGCAAAGCTAAACAGGGAATTCAGTCCCCACTTCCCATGGGCAGGCAGGTGTTCAGCCATCTCCAGGAAAGCAGGGCTCCATCATGCGTAACGATGACTTGGAAGACAAATGCCATCACTCCAGAGGTCCTCCCCTCTTCCTTCCTTCTTCTTCTACCAGCTTTATATGCTGAATATGACATCATATGGTATGGAATATCCCTTTGGTCAGTTGGGGTCAGCTGTCCTGGCTGTGTCCCCTCCCAGCTTCTTGTGCACCCCCAGCCTCCTCACTGGTGGGGTGGGGTGAGAAGCAGAAAAGGCCTTGGCTCTGTGTAAGCACTGCTCAGCAGTAACGAAACCATCCCTGTGTTATCAACACTGTTTTCAGCACAAATCCAAAACACAGCCCCATACTAGCTGCTATGAAGAAAATTAACTCTACCCCAGCCAAAACCAGCACATATGGTTGTGTCGGTTTGTGTTCTACTGTGTCCTTTTGGTAGGAGACATGGGTGCAGAACAGTGAGGTTTTTAGCTGAACAGTGATGGAAGAAAATGTTGATAGTAAGTTCTGGTGACATTTTACAAAACTTTTCTTAACCTTTTGATAGTGTTCCTTTTTTAACCACAAGGACTTCATGACCTTGCAATCACTACTAATTCCAAGGTATTTTTAATACTTTACAGGGAAAAAAAAATGATCTAGAGTATAATCAACTTCATATGATTGAATAGTGTTTAATAGTTGTTTGCATATGACACCAAAGTAGGGCAGGGAGGTATGAGTAGATACTCTTGAGGACAGGACTGCCAGTCAGAGTGACCAAGACAGTATGAAGGAGCAGGCCACCAGCAACCTTCTGAAATTCAACCAAGACAAATGCAAAGTTTTTCTCACAGGGACATGCCTGCAACAACACAGGCTGGAGCCGGACTGCCTGGGGAGCAGCTCTGCTGAGAAGGACTTGGAGGGGATGCTGGTAGCTGGCAGGCTGGGCAGGAGCCAGCAGTGTGCCCTGGCAGCAAAGCACGCTGAGAGCAACCAGGTGCATACCAACAACAGCATGGCCAGGAGATCCAGGGGAGTGACTATCCCCTTCTCATCAGCTTTTCTGAGACTACATCTAGTATCCTGCGTCCAGTTTTGGGCCCTTCAATAGAAGAAAGGCCCAAATGAATTATCTGGAGTGTAAATTCACCCTTAGTTACAAGGTCCCCAAGCTGATCAGGGGCTACATGCTTGTCCTGTGAGAGAGGCTGAGAGATCTGGGCTTGTTCAGCTTGGAGAAGAGATGGACTTTGGGGCATGTAACAACAGTTCTCTGTACCTACCAGGAGGTCACTGAGAAGGCAGAGCCAGGCCCTTCACCGTGGTCCTTGGTGGGAGGATAAGAGTCAACAGACACAAATGGAAATGAGAGAAGGTCGATCTGGACTCCCTGTTATTGCAATACTGTTAGTACCTTTGCTTTAGAACCTCTGTGGAAGGTGCTCTGAGTTCCGAAAGCATGTGTCTTTGAGTGTTAATTACCTCTCACACTTGTACCTGGGAATAATATTGATTGTAGTTTTCCCCAAGTCACTTCTAAAAGGAGGCCTTTTATAACTTTCTAATATCTGAAATTCTTTGTATGTTGTTTTCTCCTTCATTTCTTGCTTCTTCAATTCTGTGGTTGAAATTCTAGCATCTCTAGAATGGGATCTCTTTTTCAGGATATTTTAATTTAGCTCATATTTTCACTAGCAATATTTAAATAAAATTTTAATTCCTTAAGTACTAAAAATGTATCATATAACAGTGAATAAAAAGGAAGGAATTAATGCCAGGTAAGAAATGGTTTTGTGGTGCTGTGTTGCATCTGCAGCTACTTTCAAAGTACATGCAATGTCTCCTCCACGCTTTCACACCTGTGATCAGCTGTCCAACTTCTGTATATTTTTCTTCATTTATTTCAATCCAATTTCTTTTGATACAACCTTGATACAGAAATTGTTTAAGAACAAACATTTTTTTTTCTTCTCTTTTTAACATAAATACTACGCAGTGGATCAACTGAGCAGTTTAAAGGTCACATTTTTGTCTTTTGTAATGAAAATATAAGAAAGACAAATAACAAAAAAGCTCTACATGAAATCTTTGAGTCGTTGTGAGTATTTCAAAGAATGTGGTTCTTTCAAATCTGGGAATTAAATTTAGAGTCTGTAATCCTAGACTTCAAATAATACTATTTAAAGTTCTAAGCCATTTCTGTGTAAAGCTAGTTCTGGAACGGAAGTGGCAAATGGAGAATGTTGCAAAGATTTTTAAACTGGCTGTTTATGAGCTAGGACTAACACTAGGAACAGGATTGCTGCATCATGACTATTAGACAGCTTGCAGAGTTGAAGAAATATTTCTACTTCATTCATAACCGGATTAGATGTGCAGTCATCTTAACTGAAATTTCTTACATGTAAAAATTGCGTTTAACCTGACCGTGCCAGAGAAACACGCAGTTACTTTAACTCATTGAAAGGCCAAACAGTGTTATAAAACATAACTGCTGATAGAATTCTGGATATACGATATCCTGTATTACATGAAAGGTAGGAGAGGAATGGAAGATTTAGTAAATCTTCAATATCAAACTAATTTCAATCTCTACTTGGCCTAGGATGATTAATTTAGTGGATGTACTGACATGTTTTCATAAGACTTTCAAAATGAAGACAATCTTTTGAAAAGAGTTACTTCATGCAAATGAAATTTAAACACACAGTAATACAGATTATGCACAAAAATTACTTTGTTCTGTTGCCATAGCTCACTAATGCTGTCAGCCGCAGTGCTAGGGGCAGGGAGCCTTCGTACCAAGCTGCAGGTGGCCCGAGTCACAGTTTTATAACTTTTCAGGATTTCATTCCTAAAGAAAGCTATGATTTTAATCTAAGCATAAATTACGTACATCAACAGTTCATAGTCGTGTAAAACAAGAAACAAACAAGATGCACAGAGGAAAAAACCACAAACCAAAGGAAACATTCCGATACTGAAGCAAAGGCATGTAGTTGTGAAGGTGAAGTGAACTTTCTGAGCTGAACCCCAGGTGGTAGTACAGAGTTGACCTTAGTGATCTTGCCTCCTGGTAAACTGAAGTGTTTTCTCTTGACTATTTTGCACTTCATGATAGCTGATACTAGTTATCCTGAGGTAAGAAGAGGAAAGAGAAGGGTGAAAGTGCAGAAAACATTGCTATGCCAGAAAAAATGAAAATTCTTAACGAAGGGCTTAAGGGCAGCCTGTAAAACAGTCAGACATTGAAAATACCAGTAATTTGCATTGAGCTATTCTATAGTCCTGACACAAGAAGACAATTTTGATTCTACTTCTTAGTTTCAGCACAAGGGGCAGAGTTTAGGTAATGATCAAGAGGAAAAGAAAATATGTAGTGCAATATGACATGCAAGGCTTAGGCATGTTGATTGTGACATGGCTTAGTACTGGAGAGTCTGATCCTGCTTTTGTCAGTCAGTGGTCAAATTATTACAAGCTTCAGAATGAATAACGTGAAATACTTTATCATGTGTTGAAGGTAACATGCATTAGTTCGACTTCTTCCCTCTCTTAGCTTTAATAATGGCACAGTTTTAAACAGCATTCACAATTTAATTATTATTTTAGGGATTAGTTAGATAGTTTGAAACCCTGTATACTGTTGTGCTTTTCTTTTCCTTAAGTATGAGTTACAAATCTGAACATCGCCATTAACATAATGTTTAGTTGTGAACATCTGAATATGAGTAATGAATTGCTGTGTTTCTGCTCCATCAGGGAAAAAAAAATAGAATTTTGATATTGATGAGGAAGAGTGATTAGCTCCAAAGATGCAGAGGGGAGACAAAGACAGTTTTTTTCTTGAATCTGCATAGATAGAGACTAAATGGCCTCAAATCAGCCGTGGCAGTTACTATTAGCCTGCAGCTATAGCAACACCTTTTCCCCAGCAGGAACAGTTGTAGAGCAAGGAGTCTTCGCAGTAGTAGCCACAGGAGTATACTGGGAGAGAATATTAAAAATGTCTGTATGCAGCATTGTCATTTGATGGTGAGTGCTGGAATGTGGAATGATTTCTTCAGCACAAAAAATCTATTACAATTAATTCAGATATACCTCTGGGATAGATTTGGTGTTGAAGAATTCTGCAAGATGTGCAAATACTTTTGGCTTTGATAAGGGAATTTATTAAAAGCCAAGGGAAAGTGGGTAACCAGAAAATTGAAACTGCCACAAATTTCTACCGTAGTCCAAGACAGTGTGAAAATATATTTACCTTATCCTTTCTGTAAACATTTTAATAAGGAAAAGCTTAAAACAATTAGCAGATTTCAGGTTCAGTTTTATGGACATCTAACTGTTTAACAGCTAACAGACTGTCCAGTGCAGTCTTCCAGCAATCTAATGAAGCACTCAGGGATAGTCGGTATAATCATCGTAGTTAGCAGCGAAACAGTGTTAACATTAGGGTCACTCCTCAGTGCTCTGAAATCCACCTCAAGCATTGTCTGTGTATTTAAGAGGAATCTTAAAAAAAAATAAAAATCTTTATTTTATTTCACTATGTACATCGGGGAAAAGACTATGCATACTGTACTGTTAACTTTCAGAACCAGTGATGGCCATGTAATTATGTAGGTTTGCAACTCATTTGGAGAGAAGTATGCAAAGTAGGAACTACATTATGTTTGTCACCATCTGTCATGGTCTCAGTCATCTAATGTGCAACACTGTGCAAGAGTTTGTGTTACTAGTTTATCACTGGTACAGCTTCCTTTGTACTTTCTTTTACAATCAGCTTTTTTTTTTCTTTTTCTTTTTTTCTTTTTTTCTTTTTTTTTCTTCTTTTTTTTTCTTTTTCTTTTTATCACGTATCAGAAATTTTCTGGATTGGTCCTGATTTCCATCCAACTCAAGTAATGTTATTAAGATGGTACAGTCAAACAGTCCACAGTTAGGATATGATCAAATTAGAATTTTAATCTTAATTTGGTTCCCTTGTGTGCATGGTCCTTAACTACATGATGACTTACTGTTTATTGCGTACACCCTGATTAATCATGGGTTTTTAGAAGCAGCTATGTATCTTGTTTTCTCTCACTATTGAATGCATGCCAAATGCCTCATTTACTGCACACCATTGAAATTCTACTCAGAAGTAATTGTTTTATGAGATTTTTTGGGGTGCTCGCTTCTGTAATATGGGAATGCTTCAGGAACATTCATTTATCCTCAAGATATGCTTTTACCTTAGACCTATTTTTACAGATAAGGCTCAAGGACACACAGAGGTAGAGGGAAATAGTATCCACTAATTTTCAATGTAATCTTTCGTACCTCTAAACTTTTTAGGATGAGTTACTGTTTTAGAGCACAGTCATTCATTGTACTGAGCTGTGATTTGCAGAAGTGCTGGCCACTTAGTTGGCCATTCAAGGATAGAGAAGTATCAAGTTAGTGATGAACTCTGGAAAAATGTGTGTGTGATTTACTACATATTTCATAAGAACACTGTGAAAAAATAATGCAATTTGAGGCATGCACATTTTTCAGGGCAATATTCAATTCCTTTATCTTTGTGAATAGTATTTCTTTTGTCATAATGTCCTGCTTCAGGTGCTGTGTAATTTCCAACTACTGAAACAAACAGTGGAGGGCATCTTACAAGTAATTTACACTTCTGTTTCACACCCTGAATATTTACCAAAATATTATCTATCCTGTATAAAGAATAAGGCAATGATGTAATACTGCAATCTTCTTGTGCACAGATCTCTCAAATACTTCACTTTCCCGCCTCTGTATTTTAGGGCTCTGATCCCTTTAGTCTCAGAATCCCTTCCCACTCATGATCTCCAAGTTTGGAATTCTTGTACAGCTATTTTCTGTGCCTTTACCTATACCCCTCTAGTCCTACTGCTATGTTTTCCTGGTCACAGTCTACTTATTTCCCTCAGCTTCCCTTCTGCATACAAATCAAATACCTTCATTTCACAGGCTGCTGATACCTGAGCCAATCAAAATTAGATTAAGATCCCATCCAGGATGAGAAAATCTTTGAGCAGTAGTTAGAAGGCACGTTGTCATTTTTCCTCTTGTGTTCCTGTGTTGACCCCCAAAGGGTGCTCACCAAGTACTGCTGAAATCTGGTCATCACCAGAAAGTGTGAGAAGGTGCAAACATACTCAGGCCATTCAAGGTCTTTGGAAATTTAACTCTGTACTGAGCACATTGGAGTAGTTTGAAAGTTGCCTCAGAAGGCAGCATGTGGCAATTCTGAGAGAACATAGTGCTGCTGTCTGCTGGGCATTTGTCAGCTTAAGGTGGTTCAGCACCCAGATGCAGGCTTTCACCTATTAAATTATTAAAGTATTTCAGTTGAAACAGCAGCAGTGTTTTTCATTCTGGACCAAGACATATTTCTCCTTGTTCTGCTCTCAGAAATAGGCACTATTTTGCTGTAAAATAAAACATATAAATGAATAAATTATAGCAGAATGATAAATACAGTCAGCATGAAATAATTGAATTCAAATGATTAAAGCCTGATTAAATTAGGAAAGGTGAAAATGAGACCTCACAATAGGCAGAGTTGGGCAAACTTAACAAAATGAGTGGCAGCATTCATCGATTGCTGCAGTTGCAAATGGCTGTTGCAAACAGTACTTACGTTTAGGATTTAAATAGCTAACTTTGAAATTCTCAGTACTGTATGCAAAAGAAGGTAAATAGGTAGAATTTGATTAAACTGCTTAACCTCTACCGCTTTGGGAATGTACATTCTAAGAAAAAGATTTAAGTTATATAATTATCTTCAATTTCTTTCTTAACATAAGTCATGATACGCAACTTCAGATACCTGCACATAGTAAACACAGCAATCATTTTGCTTTTAGAATAATCTCTTTCTTATACTGCACTAGTAAAATAACTGCAGAATTCTGCTATCCTAATCTGCCTCATTTTTTAAGCAGTTATTGTGATGATATTTATTTTCAAAGTATTCCAATGTTAAGACATTACTTTTAGATAGTTGGGTGCTACAGTAAAAATGCTGTTACATTTGAAAACACAAGACATACTGCAAATCATTGTTTTTCATTAAGCCAAGTAATATAAATCTTGGTATTTTAATTGTAAATATAAGTAGAAATGGTGTTTGTTTATGTGAATATACACACATACTTGGTTTTTATAGGCTTTCAAATTTTTGAAGATAGCGAAAGTTTCCATGTTTTCAGATGAAGAATTAGAATAGTCCTCTATAAAATTACTATAAGTACAGGTAGGATCACATCCTTGCATTAATGAAATACAGCTGGTAGTGACATGTGAGAAGTCCAGTTAACGGACAGGTTTTGTCCAGAAGTGACTAAATATTTCAGTTATTCTCATTTCCTTGTCTGCCTATGCATGTAGGGAAGAAACATAAATTACTACTTATGGATGTCTCTGTCTTTTCCAAACCGCTGCCAAATTTGGGATATCAGATCATTCCTTAGAACTGTGGGCTATATGAACTGATTTGAGACCAACCCTGTATCCTTTTATATTAGATACAATAATTATAATTTTGGGAAAACCAATTAAAGATATCTCACCAAAACCTCTGTAGTTCTAGAATCCGTACTGAAATTCACTGAGTTTTGTCACAGCGCTATGGAAGGAGTTTAGTGACATGTGAACACCTTCAGAAAGGATTAATTTTTTATCACAGGGTGGGAAACCTTTATTCATCTTTTTCATCAGCTCCACAAATAAATTCCGCAAAATGAAGTTGTGACTGTGAGAACTCTTCAGTGAGGACATATGTTGAGTACTGCTTTCCCTTTCATACTACTTCATTATTTCATGTAAAACTACATGTAAAATTTGCTTGAAACATAAACTAAGAAAGCATTTGATACCGGGGAAGGACAATTCTGTGAAGAGGTAGTTAAAGTCTCATTTGGGCCATCATTTCCTGCATGTAAGCATGGTAGGTAGAAGTAGAGAACTCCATCCTTTAAACTCAAGCTGTTCATGAGCTGTGCTCATGCACATTGTAAAGAAGATAAATATGACAATCTGTTTCTGCTTTCCAGAGAAACATAACTGCTTTAGCACCCAAGAATATTACTGTTCACAATGATAATGATGTTTAAACCAAGTCATTAAAGCCCTGCTTTGTTGTTAAAAAAGTAACACTAAGTATTAAAAACTGATCAGAGTGTGAAATATTTAGATTTTCTCTACTAGGACAAATTGTTTTCAGTTATAACTGAGTAACTATATGAAAAAGAACACCGTAGGGTTGTGCATGTGTAATCAACAGCAACAAGGCTACTTGATTGTAATTCTGAGAACAAATTACAGTGACATAATAATTTTGGTTCAAATCAGAGCCTTTATTGCTCCCCTAGAAGTCCTTGGGAGCAAAAAAACCTATATACTTCACATCTTGGTGAATTACAGTCCTTCTCATCATAACCAATGAGAACGCTGTCTCCTTTTATATATATCAGCTATTAACATAGATTGATAGACTATCATAGTTATTGACTTCATTTGAGGGTTGTAATAAAAAGAACGCAACAGATGTATATAATCTTTTTCATTTAAATACCTTTCAGACTCTGCAGATGAGTTGTTAAAATGTAGAGCAGGTAAGTATTTTGGTGTGTGACATAGGGGAAACAAGAAAGATTAATATGTGGTGTGGTGTCTCCAGTGTCGTAATTTTTCTAGGTTGGATTCAGTTTACTGCTATCCTATGAGCAATCCCGCGAGCACTTTGCAATATTGCAATCTAATATACCCTTTCTTTAAATGCATCACTTACCACATGCAAGTTTCAGACTGGCTACAAGCTGCATTACAGATTTCAGATATGAGAATTAAGAAGTAATCAGGATCACTTGCTATGGAATTAATAGCAATTAGTAGTCAAAGCGTTTTTGGACACATGATAAGTCAATTAGAGTCTGCTTTTCAGAGCTGTGATCATTTGTAAATACCTTCTAGGTTAATATGAACTTTGGCTACAAAATTGAGACTAGCAACATTTTTGATCTCAGGGACTGATGCAGTAGCAAGAGAGTGGTTATAAAGTGGCCACACAAAGCCTCTCTTTTGAAATCATAGGCAAGAAAAAGGGGAAACCTTTGCACTCTAGAATATGCAATGCCCCCTCTTAACACTGATTCTGATTTGAAGTCATTTATGTTATAAACAGCTACATAAAAGAATAGCCTACACATATACTATTAATTTTCCATTTCAAACATCATAACTGTTTAAAACTTCCCTCCCCTTTCCTTCCTCAAGGCTTTCCTGTTCCGTTCCAGATTCTTCCATTAAAACCTGACAAGTTGACACTTTACGTATTGTGCGTGTTGCTATGTAGACTGATAAACCAGTGCCTTGCTACCAAAAAACCCAGAGCAGTGCAAAGATATACAAATGCACATCAGCCATTATTTCCTCTGTTAACATCGGAGCATCTGAGTGCTTCAGTAGGCTTTTCCTGAGGGTTCCTTTATGGGTTTTTTAATTAATAGAAAATAGAAAAATACATTGGGAATATGTTCCAAATAAATAACAATTAAAGTTCTTCAAAGATAAAAATGAGTGTGATAATCACAGATAAAAGTTGTAAACCTGAACTGTCAACTCATTATCCTTCTGTTCCAAATGAATCAAAGGGGATACTCGTCGTCACTGTACTTATGACTTGCCAAAGATTTAGTGACTGCACTAATGTAGGAGTGAGAACAGAAAAGTCTTTCATAATAGGATAAACAATTTGCTCCAGTCTTGAAGTACTGGGAGGAAATAATATTGAGCTGTTACACAGATGAACTTGCAAACATCTTGCAAACACAGATGAACTATCATTCTGGATAAATTACTCCACCCTCATCTTCCCTATTTATGGCCATCATAGCAGAAGAATGAGAATATGGGGAATGAGAAAATACTAGAAGTCGGTATAGTTTCTGTAGGCAATTTTTCAGACATTACAAACAGTACATGACTGATTCTAAAATACTGTTGTGATACTTGATTTTGAAGACATACAAACGCATTTGAATTTCTGTTTGCAAAATGTGTAAGTGTTGTGGAGCATATAATCATATAAGGGCGCATAAGTTTTTTAATATGTTTGTGGAATTCAGGCAGGGGTGCTTGAGATGATTGCTGATAAATGTTTAGACCCTCTCCCCAGTGTTCATGTTCCTTTCTCAGTCACTGAAATTGCTTACAAAGCATAACTCTTTGTTATTAAAGGTAACTTTATTACCATTTCCATGCTTGTGTATTCGTGCTCCAACTTTGTGAAATCGTCCCCATTTCATCACTGGGACAGACGATATTGTCTGAAGGTGAGTGTTTGGCTTCACTTTATTATGACCTGTACTATGAGTTTAATTTGAAAGTGGAATTAGGCTGAAATGACCAGATGTCCTGGTTTAGCTGACGCAGCTGGGAAAATCATGGAGTGAGTCCTCCTGGAACATGTTTCTGGGCACATGAAGGAGAAGAAAATGATTTGGAACAGTCAGCATGGATTTACCAAGGGCAAATCATGCCTGACCGGCACAATTGCTTTCTGTAATGAAATAATGGATTTGTGGATGACAGGAGAGCAGCGGATATCATTTACATCAGCTTGAACAGGGCTTTCAACAGCGTCTCCCACAATATTTTTTTATGAAAGCTAGAACATTATGGTATGGGTGGGTATGCAACTACATTAAAAATCTGTCTGGCTGATCATCCTCAGCAGGTAGTGGTTAATAGGTTATACTCTACCTGGAGGCATGTAAAAAATGGAGTACTGCAGGGGCTATCCTGAGACCTGTCCTGTTTATCATCTTCATCACCTGGAGGAGGTGAACAAAGTGTGCTATCATCAAGTTTGCAGGTGATGGTGAAGTGTGTGAGTGATAACATGCTTGAGGGCAAGGCCACCATTCAGAGGGACCTAGACAGGTTGAAGGAATGGGTCACTGTGAACCTTATGAAATTTAGCCACGATGACCATGACAAATGCCAAGTCCTATGCCTGGGAAGGAAGAGTGCCCTGTAACAACACAGGCTGGAGCCGGACTGCCTGGGGAGCAGCTCTGCTGAAGAGGACCTGGAGGGGGTGCTGGTAGCTGGCAGGCTGGGCAGGAGCCAGCAGAGTGTGCTGGCAGCAAAGCAGGCTGAGAGCTTCTTGCAGTGTACTAACAGAAGCATGGCCGATAGGTCTAGAGTTATCATTTTTCTGCTCTCCTCAGTACTTAGGAGACCACATCTAGAGTCTTGCATCCAGTTTTGGGGCACCCAATAGAGGAAACATGCTGATAAACTGGGGTGATTTTAGTAGAGGGCCCTCAAGATGGTTTGGGGCTAGAGCACTTGCCCTGTGAGAGAGACTGAGGGAGCTGGACTTGTTCATACTGGAGAAGAGATGGTTTTAGGGGCACCTAACAGCAGCTCCTCAATACCTGCAATTCCTTCAGGAAGACAGAGCCAGGCCCCTCACAGTGGTCCATGGGGGCAGGATACGAGTCAACAGCCGTAAGTAGAAATGAGAGAGGGTCAATCTGGATATAAGGAAGACCTTTTTCCATATGAGGACAGTCAAGTGGTGGAACAGGCTGCTGAGAGAGGTTGTGCAGTCTTATTCCTTGGAGGTTTTCAAGACTGGACTGTATCAAGCCCTGAGCAACCTTGTCTGATGTCATGGGTGACCCTACTTGGAGCAGGAGGCTGAACCAGAGATCTGAGGTCCCTTCTAATCTGAATTATCCTATGATGCTATAATCCAGTTTAAGCAGCATTACCTACATTCTGGCAAAAATCTTTAGGTCACTCCTCCCATGTTTTTACCTAGGATTGAAGGCTTTTACTCTTGCATATGCAAAAAGCAGCATACTGGGAAGTTAGTCATTCATGGCACAGTGCAGTGAAACCCAGCTTCTGACATGGGTTGTGACCTGTTTTGCAGGATATGCAATCTTGGGAAATTACTTTTGGCATTGATAACTGTATTGGATCAAGTAATCTAATGCAGCGGGAATGCCTTCTTTAATGTTATCTACCACAAAAGCATGCTCTCTGCTTCATCATAAATTAGAGCCACTTTTGAGAAAGAATTCAACTGTATTTGGAAACACAAAAGGGGTGACTCCTGCCTACAAATGGGACACGGAAATGGTAGTATACAGAAGTAGAGGGAAAAGAGGTTATAGTAGTAAGAGATGAGAACCTGTTGCATGTAAAAATATAAAAGAGAGTAAGATGCCCTACCAGATCAGACTAATGATGCATCTACCTCATTCCGATTCAAACAGAGGTATTGTTTTAGACAAACATGGGAGCCTAGATACTTTCTGTGGTCTATTCCCCTTTTCTCTCATAGCTCTTGTATTAGGATACTAGAGAGTACATTCATAGCTTGTCCTTTTTTTAGCTTGTCTCCTGTAGCAGCATGATCCAGAAGTTTGCTGTTGACAGTGCTGTGTGAAGTACTCCATTTATTTTTTAAGAGATCTTCTACTAGCTTCAAGTGCCCCAGCATATTACGTGAACAGCAATTCTGCATTCAGGTTATCAGTTGTAACATATGCATATTGTAGTATTAGTGTCTTTAAAATATTTAAGTTAATGATAGTATGAAATGTGAAGACAGGAATATTGTCAGATGTGGAAAGCTGAATAAGTATATTTTTGGTAAAAAGAAACATTCAAAAAACAAAGTCTGCATCCTCTGAATAGTAAATGATTCTTAAATTCTTATCTTCATACTTCCACCACCCACAAGCTTATATATTAAAACACAACAGGGAAAAATTAGAAAAGATATTACCATCATAGCAGTAGAGTGCATGAGTGGCAATTTACTATCCTAGTATTGGTAATTTGAGAAATAGGAAGTATTTTATCCATTTTCTTTTTTTCAGAAAGCCTAAATGAAAAAGCCTGAATAGTAACTTGTCATTGTTCTAACAAATCGGGTCTTACTACAAGGAAGTTAATTTTTCTGTGACTGTCAAGAAGCAGCAAAAATTCACCTACAAAATCAGACACTAGAAAGAGTGACAGTAAAAGAAAATAATGTAGCCATGCTGCATATCATTAGTACCATATTAACAAGAAATAAAGCTTAATGTAATTTTAACCAGTAATTTTTTTGTCCACCACACATTGGTTAAAACCAAACCTGCTAATAAAGTTCTCTAGGTTTTTTTGATTGTTCCAACATCGTTTGTAACATTTTCCACAGATAACGGAACTAGTTCTTTACTCTCTTTCACTATTGTAAAAATGAATGTAATTACATGGTAGAAAAACTAATCCAAGAGAGCTCATAGTTCTGAATTGTGAAACATGATTCCAGTATTTCCAGTAAAGCAGGGGCAGGGTTGGAGCACCAAGCCAGTTCTGGTCCAGTGTGTTGGTTTTGCGTGGCAAGGTTTTGGTAGCGGGGGGGCTACAGGGGTGGCTTCTGTGAGAAGCTGCTAGAAGCTTCCCCTGTGTCTGACAGAGCCGATGCCAGCCGGCTCCAAGACGGACCCGCCGCTGGCCAAGGCCAAGCCAATCAGCGCCTCTGTGATAACATATTTAAGAAAGAGAAAAACAGTTAGAGAGAGTTTCTGCAGCCAGAGAGAGGAGTGAGAAGATGTAAGAAACTCTGCAGACACCAAGGTCAGTGAAGAAGGAGGGGGAGGAGGTGCTCCAGGCGCCGGAGCAAGATTCCCCTGCAGCCCGTGGTGAAGACCATGGTGAAGCAGGCTGTCCCCCTGCAGCCCATGGAGGGAGGATGAGGGGGTGTAGAGATTCCACCTGCAGCCCCTGGAGGACCCCACGCCGGAGCAGGTGGAGACACCTGAAGGAGGCTGTGGCCCCGTGGGAAGCCCGCGCTGGAGCAAGCTCCTGGCAGGACCTGTGGATCCGTGGAGAGAGGAGCCCACGCCAGAGCAGGTTTGCTGGCAGGACTTGTGACCCCGTGGGGGACCCACGCTGGAGCAGTTTGCTCCTGAAGGTCTGCACCCCGTGGAGGAGACTCACGTTGGAGAAGGCCGTGAAGGACTGTCTCCCGTGAGAGGGACCCCACGCTGGAGCGGGGGAACAATGAGTCCTCCCCCTGAGGATGAAGAAGCGGCAGAAACACCGCGTGAGGAACTGACCGTAACCCCCATTCCCCGTCCCCCTGTGCCGCTCGGGGGGGCGGAGGTTGAAGCCGGGAGTGAAGTTGAGCCCGGGAAGATGGGAGGGGTGGGGGGAGGTGTTTTTAAGATTTGGTTTTATTTCTCATTCCTCTACTCTGTTTTGCTTAGTAATAAATAAGATGAATTCCCTCTCTAAGTTCGGTCTGTTTTGCTCGTGATGATAATTAGAGAATGATCTCTCCCTGTCCTTATCTCGATCCGTAAGTTTTCTTTCATTGTACCTTTTCTCCCCTGTCTAATGAAAGAGGGGAGTGATAGAGCGGCTCTGGTGGGCACCTGGCCCTCAGCCAGGGTCAACCCACCACATCCAGAAAAATAATTGCTGTGTTCACATGGAACGAGAGTAAGGTCATACAGTTTGCCACAGAAGCCTGTGACTTGGAGTGCAAAACAAAAGTTTTGCATCCCAACCCGAGCTGGTTAATTAGACAGCAGATTAGCCTATAGCTACCTAGTCAGAGACTCTTTAAAACATGCTGCTTGTAATTTTGGTTCCATGATCAGTTTAGGCAGAGATCTGGGTACATCTCTTTAAATAGTCATCTGAAATGTAAAATCTCAAGTAATTGTAAGAATGTTGTGTCAGTGGCAAGAAAGTTTAAATTCATTATTGTTACACATACTCGTTCTCAAAATTTCCCCATAATTTTTCCCACTACTGTTCTTCCCAGTTCATCTTAAAATGGGAGCAGTTAAATGTTAAGAAATGGTACAGTGTCTTCAAGTTCAAGAAATTTTATTTAGCCAGCAGTATAGAATTTCTAAATACCATTTTAGAATGCAGAAACAACAGGTTTAAGATCTTTGCTGCTCTTGTAATTGATTGTCCTACTTCCTCATGGCTGTTACTTCCCAAGTAAACCTTGTGTGCCATAGAGGGAAATAAAACCTGGTCATATAATCCATAATATTGTAGGCTTCTATAATTATTATAACGAACAGCTGAAGAATGCAGTAAGGATTTGTCCCTCACCAAAATATCTGCAACATCTAAGGATGTCTGTATATTTATTTTTAACTGATAATATCTAGGAAAGACCATAGCTGAATATGTGGCAAATTAAAAGGATTCCCAGGTCCAGTCATGATTCTTAAATTCATACTGTACCTCACAGTCATTCTGCTGGGGTCTGATTCTGTCAGACTATAGGCATCTTTACAAGAATATTATGCACCTTGCTTCCCAACAACTTCAAGATTAAGTTACTAAGTCGACAATCTTTTAGTACACTAATATCCTATTTTTTAGTTCACTAATATCCTATTTTTTCCCCCTCCATACACATCACTAAATAAACCATGGGGTAATAAATGTTGAGGCACAACAATAATGGATTCAGTTGATATTGTCTTCCACTGGTGATGGACCTTCTGCCTGTTCCAGCTTTGTATCACACCTTTGTTCCCCATATCTTTCTTTACTGTCGACATTTTTGTGTATAGGTGCGGACTGCACCATATATATTCTATACTATAAAGTGGCCAGTGTGAAAACTTTGTAGAGAGATGAATGCTGCACTGGATTCCAGCAAACAAACAGGCTCTTCAATAAGGTTGCAGAAGGCTGCAATGATATGTATTAGTAACCTGCCAAAATACATGTGTTTATTTAACTCATATTCTTATTTGCTGTTCCATAAAGATGATGCAAAGAGGATTCCAGGGAAAAAAAAGAATTAGAAGTCTTTCAAATAGGTACTTGCTGCCAAGTACATTGGGTATTAAAAAGAAGAACATTCAGAACAAAAGTCTGATTTCACATAACCTGGAAGGTATAGAAGTGTTGCACAGATCAATAAAAAACTGTTGGAGTTTATTAGATAATGTCAGATACTGTTTTTTTGAAAGTTATCACAGAGAGGAGTGTGTTACTTATGAACAACAGAAAAGATTTAAGATAATATTTCTATGGCAAGTAACTTAGTTATTTTTAATGATAATTCAAAAAGGTAAAGCTGCTTCATTCAATAAGCTATCTATCTGTCTCTATTGTATTTATACCTAGATATATTTTGGATATGGGTATATTTATATCTTTCTGTATATATTTATACCTACATATTTATATATATAAAATACTCTTTAATTTGCAGTAAAAAGATTACTTAATTGATGAGGTCTGTATTGCCTTCTGGAAATAATAGATCCATTATCTTCCTAGAAATTTCCTGAATTTCAGTGTATTTCTAGAACAGCTTGGACATGAGACAAATCACAGAATCACAGAATCACAGAATGGTAGGGGTTGGAAGGGACCTCTGGAGATCATCTAGTCCGACCCCCCTGCTAGAGCTGGATTACCTACAGCAGGTTGCACAGGATCGTGTCCAGGTGGGTTTTCAATGTCTCCAGACAAGGAGAGTCCACAACCTCTCTGGGCAGCCTGTTCCAGTGCTCGGTCACCCTCAAAGTGAACAAGTTTTTCCTCATGTTGAGATGGAGCTTCCTGTGTTCCAGTTTGTGCCCGTTGCCTCTTGTCCTGTCACCGGGCACCACTGAAAAGTGTCTGGCCCCATCCTCTTGACATCTGCCCTTTAGATATTGATGAGTATTGATGAGATCCCCTCTCAGTCTTCTCTTCTCCAGGCTATACAGACCCAGCTCTCTCAGCCTTTCCTCACACGAGAGATGTTCCAGTCCCCTCATCCCCCTTGTAGCCCTCCGCTGGACTCTCTCCAGTAGTTCCTGGTCTTTCTTGAACTGGGGAGCCCAGAACTAGACACAGTACTCCAGACGTGGTCTCACCAGGGCAGAGCAGAGGGGGAGGATAAGGTCCCTTGACCTGCTGGCCACACTCTTCTTAGTGCACCCCAGGTACCATTGGCCTTCTTGGCCAGAAGGGCACATTGCTGGCTCATGGAGAGCTTGTTGACCACCAGGACTCCCAGGTCCTTCTCTGCAGAGCTGCTTCCCAGCAGGTCAACCCCTAACCTGTACTGGTGCATGCATGGATGCTGGTGCATGCACTGATGTGTGTAGCAAATGCTACTAGCAGTACTTAGGGATCAGGAGTTACAGTTATGGGTAGAATCAGAAAAACATACTTCAGCATGCCACCACTACTGACTTAAAATTGAGAATTCAAACTCCATAATGTTTCTTGGAAGTTAATTTTATGTTAAATTATGATTTTCAAAACTAAAAGAAAAGAAACTCTCTTTCAGGATCATTAGACCTGTAGTTCTTCAGCAAAATAATGAGCCCAAGAAACTCTGTGTTCTGTAATGCATTTGTATTTGAAGGATGATACTCTTACTCTTGTTCCACTTAAAGCTTCAGAATAAGAAGTTAATAATTTATGTTTTCTGCTTGCCTCCTGCATAGGGCTGATTTCACCTGAAGGACATAGCAGCCACTATGTCAATAAATACGCTTTGTAGATGGATCCTTGTGAAACTAATGACAAAGTCTTTCATTTGGATAAAAATAGTCTTCAAAAGTCTAAGCAACTGTCAGCATTCCTGGGGTTCTCATATTACATTCTCTTCAGTAATCTTACTAGAGCCCCTAAGTACAGTAGCACTGTTATAGTATGTGATTGATGTTGGGTAATTAAAACCTTATCTGTCTGGAAACCAAGTTTGGTAAGCAGCAGTATTTATTAATACTGATGCAGGGACTTACTAGTGTACATGTTTGAATCTGTCTGTAGGAGCAGTAGTGTAAGAGTTATTGATAGCATGGATTTATTTGATAGCTGTGCTGGGTCTGGAAGTCATATATTGATAGAACTTTTGCTGGTAATAAAATGTCAGATTAAAAGAAAACAGCAGCATTCTTATTTTTAATGGTGAGTAAAACTTACTGCCTGCTGCTGCCTCTGACAACATAAGATAAGCCTAAAGGTACATGTTACAAAAGAATTGAGTTCCTTATACAAAGGTGCTTGTCATCTAAACCCTTGATTATATTGGAATGCCTTAGCTTCCAAAAGTATATCTAGCAAGAAGGAAAATCAGTAATTGCTTTGTAGAGGAGCATAAAACACTGAGCTAACATTGTGAATTTAGTATGAAACCGAAAAATGTACTATCCACTGATACAATGCAGAAATGTTTGTTAACTACGTGCAGCCATAGACGACAAAGCAGTAGAAATGTCATAGGCAGGCAATACATATGCATGCATATACATTCACAGACTCATATATATAACAGATGTCATGAGAATGACATTCTCCATTCATGTTGCCAGATTTTCTTCTAACACTATTCTTTAAACATTCCTCCTATTTCTACGTATTTTTATAGATACATTTTTATTTTCTGACCTTCCGAGTTAGAAGCAATCATGATACCACCAGCAGTTCTTGGATTTTTTTGTTTGTCTGTTTTGAAGTTTAAGTAACCCCTGGTTTTGCATCAACCTACCATTTTGCATCTCCCAGGTGTAAGATCAGCTGGATTACATAATCAGAATTCTTGGGCCAGAATCCTGAAAAATAAAAGAAAAACCTATTTTGTATCTCATAGTAATGGCTTGTTAGTCAAGAATTTGGCATGTCTGTCAATTTTTTAAGATGAAAAATATATGCCTGTGTATAACAGTTTGGAATCAACACATTGCTGAAACGAATTGAGACCTCACACGGCTGGCTGTGTCTTCATCTTTTATCTCATTTCTTCTGGTCACATTTTTAAAATCATGTTTATAGCCATTACAATCACAGACTTGAACAAGCAATTACACACTTTGTCTTTTCGAGAGGCATGTTTTCGTGTTTGGGTTTGGGGTTTTTTTTTCATTCCATGTCCTTGCTTACTTTTAAATTGCATATATTGGGTCCAGTCCATAGCAGTGAACGTTAGGTACATATCACCAACTTTGATACTCTATGCATTGACTTAACCTTCATATTAATATGCAGTCCTTGTAACTAAATGTATCCTAAAGCTTTAAGCATGTGATCATGTTTCAGCATTTGTCTTTGGAGACGTTAATAGGGTTATTGAGCAACAGAATGATAATCAGCAGTTTTAGAGGTCATTCATTATACACTGTATAAATATTTCATAAATTCCCTGCTGTTTACAGATAGCAGTAGTCTAAAAAGAAATTGCAAATGTTCAGTATCTACTGCAGCTGATCTAGTTGTTAATGCTTGTTTTTTTAAAAAGCTATCTATATGTTTATGCAAATTATAACCTCTACATGACGGTCTCATAGCATGGTCCAGCAGAATGTGTCATAATAGAAGTTCCAAGGATCATTGCATTCAAGTTCATCTACACTGTTAAAAAGAGTTAAGTTTAACTTAAATTAAACCATGCCAAATGCCAAATATCCTTAAATTAGTAAATATCCAAATTTCCTAAAAAAGTAAATCTTGCATCACCTTTTGTATTTTTTAGGTATTTACATTTGGGTATACAAATGATGTAGAGTCAGACATATAATTTTCAAAAATAATGTCTGTTTTGGAATTTAGCAGTTTAAGTGTTGGCATAAGGCTTGACTGTTTGGCACAGTTGCTGGGAGTACACTGAATAGCAAGCACACTTTGTGGGACCTTTTGCAATCTGATATCCAGACGCTGGGTTTGTCCCAGCTGTGTGTAAGACTGGGTCATAGATGTCCTTCCTTTAAAGGTATCATTGATGTATAAATACAAAAGAAGTTGTATGCAGTTGTGTACAGGGACTACACCTGCTGTGGAGTACAAATTCAACTTGTGCCACCTCAGATACAAACCTGTAGTGTAGTAGGATAAATCAAGACAAATAAATGCTTCCTAAACTAGCTGATGAATCTGATATTGGGGGAGTCTGTGAGGTCTTTGTTGCCTGCTTTGAAGCCCTGTAGAAAAACAAGGACCAAATTCCTATCTTTCCCTGTTTTCCTGAACTTTTCATCTGGATTTGTACTGCAGAGGGCTTGAGAGACAAATGTTTCAGTACATCAAAAAGTAAGATCTGAAAAAAAAACCCAAACCCAACCTAAACCCAAACCAAGCAAAATATAACTACAATAAAAATCCAAACCAACCTATCCGCACTTTCATCTCAATGCTATTTCGGAGCTTGTTAGGACCAGACTACTAAATCATAGAGTCATAGAATAGTTTGGGTTGGAAGGGACCTCAAAGGTCATCTAGTCCAACCCCTCCTGCCATGAGCAGGGACATCTTCAACTACATCAGGTTGCTCGGAAGTCCATCCAGCCTGACCTTGAATGTTTCCAGGGATGGGGCATCTACCACCTCTTCCAGTGTTTCACCCCCCCTCATTGTAAAATATTTCTTTCATATATCTAGTCTACATCTACTCTCCTTTAGTTTAAAACCATTGCCCCAAGTCCTATCGCAACAGGTCCTGCTAAAATGTTTGTCCCCATCTCTCTTATAAGTCCCCTTTAAGTATTGAAAGGCTGCAATAAGGTCTCCCTGGAGCCTTCTCTTCTCCAGGCTGAACAACCCCAACTCTCTCAGCCTGTCTTCATAGGAGAGATGCTCCAGCCCTCTGATCCTTTTCATGGCCCTCCTTCTTTCTGGACCTCCTGCAACAGGTCCATGCCTTTTCTGTGCTGAGGGCTCCAGAGCTGGGTTTGGTTTTTTTTTCAGGAAACTTTCTAAGAAAAGTTTTGCAGTGTCTCCCCAAAGGCCAGGGTCAACTTTTCAAAAGCAGCCTTTGATTCTGGATGCTCAGCCTGAGACAGCTCTTTTGAAAATGTTACTATAGATATAAAATCCTTAATACTTTTATGTTAGGCAGCTATCAACTAGAGATTTTTCCTGTTGGGACAAGATGGGGGCTTGTAGCCTTCTGCAGCTGACATAAAGTGGCACCTAGTCTATCAGGAGCAAGTACATGCAAGGAGCTAACACTAGCACTGGGTATTAAACAGACATCTTTGGACACCAGCTTTTGCTCAGCTCAGCTCCTACTTTCTCTTGTACCTTTGTTTTTATTTTCTCTTCATCTTGTATAGAGATTGCCCACGGCAGTTCTTTGCAACCCTGCATAACCTGAGAATGAAGGAATTAAAGTTCTTTTGTACAAGCCTCTGTGTCCTTGTGCCAGGCTGGAAAGGGAGCCCTTCCAATGTCCTAAGCATCTTGCAGTGAGACTATGGTTTTGTGGGAGGAGGCCTCTAAATTAAGTTAAATGCTCTTAGGAGTCATTAGGAGTGTATCAGGATGGATTTGATCAGGTGCATAGAAGGAAATTGAGGTACTGGATAAAAGCTCAAATTTCACAGGTTTCTCAAATTACTTTTTAAAATACATGTGCATTTTGCAAAATTGAGTAACAGAAGAAAAAAATCTGCAGTTCTTTTGGCAAAGAGGAGAGATTTCTCATTCACTTTTCCTTAAGCACTCTGGAAAATATTCCAGAACTCCTATCAGCTTTTTTATTTAAATGATTATTCTTTTTGCATTTCAAGCCAGCCCATTCTCTTTCTCAAGTCATTCACATGTCTTCTCTACTTTCCATCTCGAATTCTCTCTCTTTCCAGTCTCCTTTTGGATCCCTCTGGAAAATTCCATCCTTTTTTCTTGCTAGATACTCTGTTTCTCTTACTTTCAGTGTAATTTAAAACTTACTCTTCTAATAAGGAAAATTGTTAGTGTGTTGAGTAAATAATAAGGAATTATGTTTTGGAGAGAGAAACAAAACTTACTCTGATAGAATAAACAGTATTTTTGGTGGGGTTCAGAGATCTGGGTAATTCCACACAGGACATGATGCTGCCCAATCATTCTAATTTTAGTAGTTTTCTAAGCAACTGCTCTTATGCTATGATAAATGTATTCTGCAGCTCGTAACGGAAAACAGTTATGCAGCTATGCGTAATGTAAGAACACTAGTCAGTCCAATGTGCATGTGATCAGAGAGGTTGTTTATGCCACTAAGACAGATACCAGAATTAAATATTGTCATAGAAGTAACTGTTGTCCCATCAACAGAAGTCAGCTTTATGTTCTTAAATCAAATTTTCCTCATCCCAAGCTGTTAAAAATCACTGTTGCTTCTAGAGCTGAAATGCAGACCGAGCATTTGCAATCCGCAGAAGTGTAATGCACAGTTAGACTACAATTTTTTTGAGTGGGCAGGTGTGTAAAAAAAAATATTAAACTTACTGATATGCCTTCACCAGCAAAGATATTCTTAGTTATGTACAAAGGTTGTGATGGCAAGTTTTTATTTCATTCTGTATATACTGTTCTATATTTAGAAAAATTAACAGTAAAGGTCGATGAAGACTAGAGATGCCTTCTAGAGTTTTTATTAGAGTTATTTGCCTGAGTCTGTTCAGCTGCACATTGGTCGGTAACTGGCCATTTTGAGTCAAATTACCTACCTAAATGAGCTGAGCAAATGCTGGCTCAATTTAGTTACATCCTATGAAATTTGTACATTGAGTTATTCATTTTAGTGAATAGTTTGCTGAAGACTAACATTCAAACAGCATTTACCATTATCTTGTTAATAGGCCTTACTGCTTTAAATCTACTAAGAATGCAAATAAATGATAATTCTGCTCTCATTAAGGAAATCTCCAGTGACTTACTTTGGTTAAATGTTCCAACAGGCATGTTTAGCACTTCTTTGGGGTTGGTAAAGTTCCAAAAGTCTGTAAATTAAAGATCTGTGGAGTGCTATAAAATATGCATAATGAAGCCCTGGATGTAAATTAAGAAGATTTATATTGCAGCATTCTGCTTACGTTATTCAATCTGAATGCTTCACAGGTTTTTATGAAGCAAATAAACTGTTCTTTTTCTTGAAATTCATTTTGAATGGTCACCATGGATTCATTGTTACATTACTTAGTTCATGCATTAAAGACTGAATTGTTCTTTTTAATCTATATATCATACTAAAGTTTTATTGCACAATGCTTTTGAAGCCTAGGTACTCCATCTGTAGTAGTAGTACATTGAAGTTGCCTATACACAGAAGTAGTTAAAATAGAGCTGAAAACAATGTTTATGAATATTCTTCTACTTTAAACTCATGTATTCACTTGAATCATGCTTATGATTCCCATTATTCATAGTCAGTGAACATTAACTGAAAAAAAAGTTTATTGCTGAGGCTCTTTAAATATTATTTATGGAAAATAAATAGAAATTCTCATATAAACTAGAACCTCACATGGGTTTTCTGTGTGGTTTTCAGAAGGAAAGAAGCTAAAACGTAAGTTTGTGTACAACTGCGACCCAGAGCTGTAGATCTGTCAAAAAAAACCACATGAGGGCTTTGGGTCTCTACCCTAAAAAAGGGCAAAAGCATCAGGAAAAAGAACCTGAGATGCAGTTGTATTCTAGGAAACTTGCTGTGGAGTTGTTTAGTTCAGGAAAATGCTGTTTTCCGGAGTGGAAGATCATACTTGGTATTTTAACTGATCACTTCATTGATGATTCGGTTCTAGATCAGCTAAACTAAATGGTGGTAAGGATATTTCAGATCTGCATTGAAAAAGAATTAGTTTGATTATATCCTTATTCTTTTGGTCTTATTAATTAAGCAACAAAAAGCAACTACAGCATTCTATTTTTAGGGTCTACATGCATATCTGTGTATACCTGTACCATTGTTAGAATAAAGACCTACTATAGAACAAACTGTCTTTGGCTTCTAATTCTTTAATTTCTGCTTATTATTTTCTGTTTCTTTTCAGATGAAGCAGCTCACGTTGTGGAATTCTGAAACCAGTGGCATGGAATAGTGCAATCAAAGTTAAACTCAATGAAATTTTAAATTAGCCACAGAATTATGTATGAATAGCAAGAATGTTGATAAACCAAATATTGTGAATACAATAACAATTTTGAATGGTTGATTTTTTAATTTTGTATTATTTGGAAAAAATATTTTTAGAATTTTATTTTGGTGTAACTAAGGGATTTCCAGGATTTCAGAGCTATACTACAATATTTTATAGTATTTTATCAAGCTGTTTTATTACACTGTATTAAATATAGGTAACATCTATTGTGCTGTGTATGTTCAATATAGCCATTCTTATAATTCTTTATAACAATAATTTCAAAAATTTTTACACATTTTTTTTAAAAAAGAAGAAGTAATATTCATGTGCTATACAACTAAACCACTATGGTATTACACATAATTCAGTTTGAACACCAGGGATTATAAAATGCCTTTGGAAATTACAGCCTGCTCAAATTCTTAAACTGTGTTTTGTAATGAAGAATAGAGGAAGAGATTAGTATTTGAGCTTTTGGATCACATTATGCTATGATGATAGAGTACATCTAGAAACAATTAAGACAGGGATGAATATGAGAACACAGAGCTTACTGGAGGGATACTTTTATAAGAAACAGCGTATGTAGAGCCCTTCAGATTCAGAGTAGAAACCCAAACAATTAAAGATAAATGATGAAGATAAAAACATTTAAAATGGAATAGCTACACATACATTTGCATGTTTATCCACATATTCAGAAATAAGTAGTGTGTTCTGTTAGAGGGATTAGTAAGGGGCAGAGCCAAAATAGAAATTCAGTGCAAGAGCCACGGGGTCCAACTGGATTTAATCTGGCATTCCATCATAAAGAGCGTTGTGACTTCAAAAAGTGGCACTCAGAATTGATGGTGTCTGGCAAAATTCCAAAACTCTTTGAAACTAGAATGGATGGCAGGGTAACACCCCTGGTTGGACACAAGTAGAGCAGAGGTATGGCCAAGGAGTGGAGAACATTATATTAATTGACAAGACCTTGTGTGAGACGGATTTCTGATTTCTGATTCTGATTTTATGGACTGGGCTAGAATCTTCCTGCTTCAAAATGTCATGTTGAAATAAAAACAGAGGCAAACCACAATTTTGCTTTCACAATTTTAGCATCTAAGTTGCTTATGTTCTTGTAATCAATAGTGTAACAATAGCAGCAGCAGCAAACTTTTCTAAAATGCCCTAATGTAAATGAGGACAGTGCATGTATTTTTAAAGATACTTTCCTTGCTTATTAGTAAGTATTAGAAGCATATCCTTGGTCTTTGGATAAGAGAAAAGCCTGTAGTTCTCTATGTGTGCAGTGCTTAAAAAATTCCGAGTTGCTGTCAGTGTACATTTAATGATCTCTTTTGGATGCAATGACTTTGATTTTCCCCTCTTGTGAGACCCTGATCTTCAGGATGAACCTGTTTTCAAAGTTCACCTCTGGTGAATTTCCAAATAACCAAACCCATAGATCTCTGTACAATTTAGTTTTTCTGTTCTCACCAAGCTCTTGTCTACAGTGGGCACAATTTTAATATTTCATATGTTTTAGTGACTCAGGTTACAGTGAAGGAAGGCTGAATGTACTTGGGCGTTTTGATTTTCACCTTATTTATATCGGAGGCTGACATTAACACAGCTGTCAAATACAAAAAAAGATTCAATGATTTGCATGCACTCCAAGCTTCTTAGGCTTAATTTGGAAGGGAACTCCAGGGGGGTCATCTGGTCCAACCTCCAGCTAAAAGTTGAGTCAAGGGAGATGGGTTTCTCAGGGGTCATATTCAGTCAAGTTTTGAATACTTCCAAGAATGGAGATTCCACAACTGCTTCGCATAACCTGTTCCAGTGCTTGACTACCCTCATTGTGAAATGTTTTCTCTTGTCCAGAATGAACAAAAAAAAAAATCACCTATAACACAGTTCTTACTTACATATATGTACTTACATCCTTTCATACAATATATTATGGCTGGATTGCAGAATTACATTCAAACTTCCTCAGAGGGAAGCTTATTTACTGCGCAGCACTAGGAAACAATGCCAAAACTGGACTGTAACATTGGTCAGTTCCTCAGTGCTAGTAGACCTTAAAGGGGATCTTCTCAACATAGTAAGTATGCAATTATTTTAAGTTCAAGCAGTGTGGATACAGTGCTATGGCCATTATTGTATATGAGCCGGCTGTGTATGTATCATAATCTCTGGAATGCTTTTACTCTGATGGTTAGTGCATTTGAAAGCCACACATTCATTTTTATTACTACCCCATGCTGGTTAGATTGGGTTGCACAACTATTTGAGGAAATATATGTATTAAAATTACATGTATTTGTAACCCTGCATGATAAGGCAGGCGAGATATCTTATGAAGTGAGACTCATAACTACATGCTTAGATTGTGGTCTTATTCCAGATGAAACTGATTTTTTGTATTAGAATGCTACATATGTTGTTTAATTTAAAATGTTTTCCCATTGATTTTTTTAAATTCTTAAACAGAGCTCAATATTGGTATTTTACTGAAACAAATATAAAAAAAAGTTCTGACAGTATTTTTGATTCATAAATGGAGCATCATTTAGCCCCTGCAAAAGACTGCCTGACTCTCTTGTAGGCATTCTAGATACAAAATGGGGTTTTTGTCCATTGTTTCTTTGTTTTAACTTCTGGTTATCTTTTGTGTTGTTGGCTGCCATTACTATGAATCTGCCAGCTAATGGAGTGCTGCAAGCTCTCCTTCCTCTGGGTACTTGTCTGCTGCTAGCTAACATTTTGAATACTCGTTATTCAGCACCAGCTAATTCCCCAGGACAATTCTTCGGTTCATCACTTGGCAAGTAAATGTCATTTACATCACCTGTGTCTTTTTGGTTTGTTTTGTTTTGGATTTTCTATCTTTACTATCTTTGCTCTTTGGTGACCTCTTACTGCTTGAGAATCCTGATGTAGCTTCTTGAATCAGGAGAGATCCATACAGCAAACCAGAAGATATTTGGCAATTAATTGATTATGAAGGGGCCTCAAATTATCTGGTTGCCTGAGGGAAATACTGTATTCCTCCAGAACAGTCACAAGCTGTTGTGCTTTGAAGATTTGCAGGAAGAGAATGATATGGGAGATTTTGATTAAGGGACCAAGGGCAGATGTTGCTTGACTAATGGGATTTGTGCCACTCTATTATGTGCAAAATTCAAAACTCAAGATAACATATGACTTTTGTCATTATCCTTTTAATGAAACTACAGTATGTGGCTATGAACACAAATCCTGCTAAGTAAACTCAGGAGAATTAGTTCACTGTACACTTGAGTTCCAGTTACTGCGGAAAAATAACTGAGCAAGAAGGAATCAAGCCACCAACACATTACAAAATTTTACAGTAATGATGTTATCAAGTATTTTTTTGTTTCATTGCTGGATTTCTTTGTTTTTCTGACTGCATTATATGAGAATAAGAACAAACAATACAAATTTCTATAGCAACACCATATTTCAGCCAAGTATCTCAATCAATTTTGCAAGTATTGACTGATCAATCCTCACAATTACTGTGGCACTGGAACAAAGTACATGTGCCCTTAAATCACACCTGCCTGCCTAAGAAATTAATTACAGACAATGCAAGATTTAAGAATAGAGAGAAGTAAAAGAAGCAAAGCTTGGTTTCAAGAAAATTGTATTTAATATGGAGTTAGCTATTTACTGTACTTTAAGTTTGACTACTGTTCTAAGGTTAATCACCTCCCTGAGAATTGCCACACAGTTTTTGCAATGACCACTGGTAACCCTGGTTTTGCAGTTCCTGGAGAAAGTTAATTGAGAACATTTAAGAGAATGAAATTTAAAACTGCTTTTCATTCTTCTTATTTTAACAAGCTACCTCAGCAAAGCAACTATTATTAATTACATTAATCCATAAGAATATAGAACTTTATTGTTTTGAAATTGTACTGCATTTTAAGAAGTGGTATAAATGGTAAAGTGTAGAATATTAATAGTATTATTAACCACAGTAATAATAATAACTTAGCATCTTATCAAATGTATTTGCAGCCTATTGCATTATTCCTATTAAGAAGGATTTGTATTGGAATATCAGATATTCAATAACACAATTTTATTGGCATAGTGTAAGAGTTCAAGAATTTTTGGTTTTGAGAAGTGTAACAGAAAATATATTGTACTGTACCTTAAGATTTTTCTACTGGCACTGAGTTTCTGGATGTGCTTTCCCACGCTGAATCAGAAAGAAAATGTTCTAATCTATCATTTATGCCGTGAACTTCTGTATATTTATAATTTCATTTTTATGATTTATAACTTCATTTTTATGTTGCTTCATTATTCACAGGTGCCTATCCTCCTAACCAAATCAAAAGATAGTTCTTATTAACAATTTTGGTCGATTAGTAGACAGGAAATATGGTAAGCTAAGTCTTCTAACAGTGTCACCATATTTGGGCAGACAGGTTAATTCCTAGCTTTAAGTTTTCTTTTGAGCATCATTAAAAATAAATCCTGCTATGCATTTCAATCAAAAACATTCACATTCAGGTTATAGTCACTATCAGTGATCATCATTATATGTATGTAATATACATGCATTGTACTTATATATCTATACACACAGACTCCTTAATATACCAGTGATGTTAATTACAGAGATCCCCACATTCACTACTGGTATGACTGAATATGCATTTTAGAACGTAAGGTTAATTTTAAAAGAATATTTAATTGCTCAAAGATGTTTAAGTTTCTCTATGCTTTAATCCAATGTGATTAAAGGGAAGGTACTTGAATAAGCACATTTGACTTCCCCAAAATACTTTTACATTTGCATATAAATTATTAGATTACTGAGCAAAGACCTAGAATTAAATTCCAAGCAGAAGATTCAATCCCAAACATCAGGGCAACATGAAATTTGCCTGAAAGTACTGCTTCAAGACAGTACAGTAATGGACAACTAACAATCACTTGAAGAGAAAGACTTTAATAAAAATCAAAACTGGTTAAAGTAGAGATACATCAGGGTGACTACTCAAAATAAGTGATTGCCTAACAAGAGTGGTTTCTTAGATGGATTTTGCTATATATTAGGAAATTACCTTATGCAGCAGCAACAGGAAATTAAACTCATAATATATTTATATGTACAGTCATATGTTTATACATACCGTCATTCCTTGTTTGCCTTGGAAAAGATTAATGTTAATAAGTAAGCTGTCTTTCTGAATTTTACAAATATGATCAATACTTTATATGTGGTGAAAATAAACTCTGGGTGCATGGATGTTTTTCAGCAAGTTGGCAAACACAGGAGATACTAGCATTCCAGATGCCCAAGAACTTATGTGAACTAAAATGCAGTCATTTTTGGATGTTGGGCAGAGTATATGTTAGACATTCTAAAATAATAAAATATTAGAGATCTTTTGTTAAAAAAAAAAAAAAAATAATCTATTGCTGGCATATTGTGTAAACCAGAGAGAATATCTTAGCTGTAATGAAATCAACTAAAAAATTCCCATTGATCCCCCCCCCCCCCCCCAAATTTTTCCCATTAATAGCTTGAGACTGAAAAAAGTGAAGGTATTTTAGTTAGCACGGTAAGCTGTCCCCTTAGTGTCAGGTGACAGAAAGCACAAACTAAATTTTCTCTAATAAAGTTAGGACTTCATAGAAGTGAAGAGGTGGTGAAATAGCCATGGTATGTCTATCCAAACCTGTAAGTAAACATCTCGGGGAGGAGACTTTGCTGCCATGTCTTCATGCTATCTTTAGTAGTGATACAAGATTTAATGGATGTCAGGGTATTTATACACTAACTGAACTAATTTTGCTTAAGACATACTTTTCTTTTTTGTAATTTTGATCAGATAAAGTCTAGACAATACGGTGGTGGCAGTCATCATAACCTTAATAAACTTTTCTGCAAGCAGATCAAACTCAGAGCACTTGCAAAACAAATAGCTGATTAGGGTGGCAGCCTTTAGAGAAGAGCAGGATCTACTTTTCCAGTGCATGTCATGATGGAGTTAGTCTGTCAAGCGTGGACAGCCAATCTTCTTCCCTTGTGCCTGTACAGATCTCAGTGGTCGCTCAGGAGGCAACAGAGTACACACAAGTTCTCAGCAGCAATAGTCTCAGTAACCCTTCTCCACGCTTCTGCTCAATCACTTTCCATTTTGCAAGTGAGTGCAAGTGGGAATCTTACAGAGAGGGAGTGTAAAGAAGGTCATAAATTAAAAAAGAGATTTTCCCTCATGCACATCCTTCAAGTTTCTCTATCTTTCTAGGGGAAGGTAAGGAAGAAACAGAAAAAAACTCCAAATGCTAGCACATTTTAAATCTTGATTTTCAATTGTTACAGAGTGTGGCTGCAGCTGATTTGATTCACAGAGCCACAGAGATTCATTCCAGCTATTTTCATGGCTCCACATTTCCTTATTTTCTGCTGTTTCCATGCTTTTTGTTGTACAATAAGTATCAACCATTTTTAATCAAGTACTAAGTTGACAAACATATTGGAGAATGTGTTAGTTTTTAAAAAGATAATATTTTACATTTGGGGAAAAGGAAAAGCCAACAAATGGGAAATACTGTCGAAGTCTGAAGTTAGATTATAAGCACGCACAACTCTTTAAAAGACCTTAAGAATAGGAACTGTTCTGGTATGATTTCTGCAGTATATCAGATGAAAGGTTGCTTTTGATCAGCATCACCCATCATGTCTTATCCTCTTGTGACACTTATCCTTTAAAAAAAATGCTGTGTACAATATAGCAAGGGCATAAAAAGGCTAGTCTCCAATGGCTTTTAAGAACATAGCTTACAGAGAATCGTATGACCCATGCAACAAATCTGATTTTTATCCACCTTTCCTATTATGCCTTAAAACTTGCAAAGCTTCATCAACTATGGTCAGTCACTGTGGAAAAAACAAATATACAACCCCCTCAAATTTTTCTTGATCTACATATGTATTTCATACAATTTGGAAGAAATAGGACATATAAGTGTAACAGTTCTTGCCTGTGCCTATCTTAGGTATATTTTTATAGTCTGCATGAAGACATCTAGCAAAATGCTATTAATTGATACAGTCAGCATTATGCCATTTGGCAGATACACAGTTTAAAAAATGAGGTCATTAGCAGTCTGCTGAAAGGACATGGATCCTTACTATTTCTTATTAACAGCTTGTAAAATCATAATTCTTACAGTGTCAATATAAGAGTAACACATACAACATTTGTAGACAAATACATGCCAGGTGTTGAATACAACCCATTCACAAATGCTTTTGAGAGTACAAGCCTACAGTTTCAATAGGAATCATGTTTTTTCTTTAATCAATATATAAATATGCAAATATAATCCCTGTTGACATCATGGTAAGTTTCATATTTTACAATGTTTCTTTGGTGTCCTTGAAATAATAAAAGTACAAATAACATTTTAAGGCATTTTAGATGCCATATACAGTAACTGCTCTAAAATTATGATAGATTCTTGTATAGTGGATCATTTTTTTCATCCTGAAATAACTTAGGCTTTTTTATTAAAAATAAAATCTTTTACTATAACATCCAGGGCTACCGACCGATTTGTCACAACTTCATTATGTGAAATGGGAAGAGTTTAAATGTTTCAGGCTGGAGTAAGAGAGAAAATGGAGAGCTCAATTTTATTCTTTGTGTTATGCTTAAAATATTGTTTGGATCCTAAGTAAGCAGAGACAGAATAAAAAGCCTTCTGATACACCACCTCAAGTTGTTACCACCTCTGCCAAGCAAAGCGGGACTTGGCACAGCAAGCAACCATGTATGACCTCCAGGAGAACCTGAGTGCTGTAACAAGTGTGCCAATAGATGGAACTATTTCTTTTAATGCCAAGAAACACGGTTGCTGTGGTTTTGCCCTTTTAAATGAAACAACATTGTGGCCCTGATCTAATAATCTGATACCATTTTTGGAAAGAAGTGGCTCATGTTTTCAAAATTCTAGCATAGAGATCAAAAGTACGGCCATCTGAAATTACTTCAGCAATTCTAACAAGCCTCTCTTCCATGTCTCTCATTTTTCTGGAGCACTAATTTGTGCTAATTGATATCTGCCAACTGAACCTAGAAATGGCTGTTCTTATCAAGAAATTTCTATCTAGATGCCAGTAATATGTCAGTGGTACCTGGGTGAAAGCACAGGAGGCAGTGGGTGCAAACTGAAGTGCAGGGAATTCCAGGTAAACATAGGAAATGTTTTTTCACTCTGAGAGTGGTCAAACACTGGCACAGATTGCCCAGAGAGGCTGTGGAGTCTCCATCCTTGGAGATACTCGGAAACTGGCTGGATGTGGCTCTGAGCAACCTGCTCTAGGTGACCCAGCTTTGAGCAGGAGGGTTGGACTACACCAACTCCCAAAGGTCCCTTCCAACCTCAACTATTCTGTGATTCTCTGATACTCTGACACTATGGATTTGCTCTCATAAATGAGGAACGTATGTTGTGCAGGTAAACATAAGCAGTTTCACTGGCAGAACCCCTTGTTTGGTTCACATTCACTTTACTTCTGCATGGATAGCAAATAGTCTGTTTGGGGGGAAAAAAAGTCATACATCATTCAGCCACATTCTTTGCCCCAACTAATTCACCCCTCCTAAAAAGGGCCTCAGTTTGGGCAGGAAAGAAGCATGATATCCCCCTCAATGATTTCTTACATTCACATTTCATAGATGTGTACTTGGTTCTAAGCTGCATGATTCCATTAGGATCAGAGGAACCAAGGAAAGGAGGTGATGTAGCAGCTACACTCTGTTCATTATGTAAAATAAAAAAGTGAATAAAATACTCGCCTAAGACAAAAGTATATGATTGGTCTGGGAATTTAAGTATATGCTGCCTTATCCCTTGAAACACAAGTACTCTAAAGTGAATGTATTCATCCTGTATGTGTTAAGTAGCCAATGTAATGCAAGAGAGCTCTTTCATGGTATCTCACTGGAGTGTCCCAAATCTTACTGGTATCTGCATAATCCAGAAATGTTCAGGACACCTATCTCCACCGTCTACATGTTCAGTTTCCTGCTTGAATTTAAAACTCCTCTAATTATCAGCCTTTCTCCAGAATTTGAGTGATACTTTGTAGAACAGTTTGTCCCCTAAAAGGTGTGATTGATGTCTGCATTTTTAAAAATATCTTTTTCATTAAAAATTGCCAGAAAATTAACACAAATCTATGGGTAGTAACTAAACAAGACATCAAATTCTTAATGCACTCCTTTGTGTCGCTCTTCCAGATTTATTTTGTGATAAACACTTATCTGAACTAATTCATCCAGACACATACCAATAAGGTATTCAGTTTTATTATATTACTGCAATATTACTATAATTATGTAATTGAGCCATAGGCTAGATCTATAGTTAGCAGTAAGGAGAGGAGCATCTTAAGGGATTTTAATTTGTTCCTGTAAATTGTGCGAAGTTGTGGATAAACTTCAGATTCATCATAGATGAGGGAATTTCCCAAATGTCTCAAGAGAAAAAAATCCAACATGCTTCCCACACACCTTTTTTAAGTAATTGCCCACTCCTGCCAAAGAAGTTGTCTAAAATCTCAATGCAAATGTAACTAAAGCTGATCAGGAACTCTAGATACATATCACTGTGTATAAAAAAAGTTCAGATAATGCTAACAGTAGATGCATGAACACAGTCAATATGTCATAGCAGTAAAATTTATAACTTGCCAAAACCCCATGTCACTTTATACTTTGCCATTTATCAAGAGCTATGGAATGATAATGTTTAAGATTTTTTCTGGCTGTTTAACAACCCGTTGGTGGGGAAGGAAAGGCAAAGTTAAAGATCCGTCACAGAAGATGACTTGCTGGCAACGTCCTTTCATTTCTGAAATAGCAGAGCACGCCTAGTATTTCTACTCAGTCTAGGAATGACAGGAGTAAATGAGGAGCACAGCAGTCTGTGAAGTAGCTCTCTCCTTATCAGTAAGGGGTGCTGTAGATTACAATAACAGCTAGCCAGAAAATGTGGCAAATAAAATAAAAACTGTCCAGTCTTTCATCAAATATTTTGATTGAAAGCAATGGACAAACAGTTTTGAACAGGACATCATTTTCTCCAGTGATTTTCCAAACTTGCTATCTCTTTTGTTTCAGAAGAGATACAGCTTCCCTCCTTCACAGAGAATTCTGAATCAAATTTATACCATTGAGGGGAAGAGATAGGTTCATGTGTTTTCTTTACATACTACATACACTTTAATAAAGCTACCAATGGTCCCATAGGCATTTCTGAGCATAATAATTGTTTTTAACTAATTGTAGTTAATTCACTCTCTTTTATCAAGATGTTTTAAAAATACTCAAACCATAAGCATTTTCACTGGGAGAATGAAGGCTTATATATATCTCATATGTAAAGTTGAGCTCTGCTAGTTCTTGTTAAAATTGAACTCAGTTTATGGATTCACAAGTTTTTTAATAATAAAAAGGGCGATTCTGCTGATAATTCATATTTCCTGAATAGTAGACCATGAACTTTCACGTAGTCACTTTCATCAAACCCATTAAACAGTAGCTAAACTGGAATACAGTAGTAAGAAGCAATTCAGTTTGTGGAAGGCAATTGATAGAATAGATCCTGCATTTGGGACCACAACCATAATCCCACAAAGAAAGAACAATAATGAAAAAACAATACTTTTAAATGTGAAATTGTGCTTTAATTAATTTGAATATTTCAGTGAAAATTCTTGTTGTGTGGAAGTGGAAGATGAATCAATGAGAGAATCAGCTCTAGATAATAGAGAAGTGTCAGATATGATTGAGCAAATACACTAATGACAAGGGAGCTGTTTCTCTTACCTACTCCCTCTCCTTAAGAAGTTGTGAGAAAGCACAGTCATGAGTTGAAAAAAAAAAGTGCTTTGAGAAGAGCTAAAGGCAAAATGTATTTTAATTAGACAAAACAAAAATCAGCATGTAACTCCTGTAAGGAGTAAATGAGCAATAAATAGATATGATCAGCTTGCTACATCTGTTCTTGTACTTATTCTACGTGCATTTGAATAAATGGACCACATTTCCTATTTAAGTAGTTGTATTTCTTGAGAAAGACTCTGTTCTGAGTCTTTGCTATCTTGTGCTTCATTGTTTTTTCATCTTAATCAAGTTTTAGTAATTTGTGTACCTGTAGCAGTTTGGGGCTTTGAAACTTTTTTCTGGTTCATTTTCAGTAGGCTCAGTCTTCTTGAGCTTCCTAACAGGGCCTTTGCTGAAGATTTCTTTGGCTTTCCTACTGTTTCTTTTCCTCCCCTTTACTTTCTTGTTGGATCTTTTCTATACTCTTCATTCTTTCTGTCCAATTTGGAAGACTTGTAGACACTGATGTCGTTAGTCTCCAGAAGGATGTTTTGCCAATCAATCAGGCTTGTGAGCCCCCATTTACAGTTGCTATTGCCTTTATGTATTTTATGGCTCAGAGTCTTCTCAAAGCAGTGGGTCAAAGCTTTGCCTGTACTCTTGCCTTGCACCGTCTTGGGGAGGAACTTTGCTACTTCAAGACTTTAGGTTTTTTTACTTTCTAGTCATCCTCTCAGTCTTTTCTTATTAATGGCTTTGTGATGTTGTAATGAGTATCTTCCGCAACTCAGTGTACTGTGAGAAAGATGGACAGACCTACAGTGGTGTTTCCCCTGCATGGGGAGATGGTTCCAGTGTTGGCAACTATCACATGCACTCACTTGGGAGAATTTTCTATGGTAAAGGGAAAAGAATCTGCAAGGACAAAAAAAGAGATCCTGTACATGATCAGAGATGAACAGGTTGAGCCAAGAGTTTGAGCAAAGATTTTGCTAGTCTGATGGCACATCTAAGAGTAAGGGTCTGCTTTGTAAGGATAACAGTGGCTTAAATGGAGTTTTATTTACAAGGCCTTTCTGTTTTGTATTGAACTTATTTGCTTGCTTGTTTGTCTTCTCTTTTAGGAGTTCATTGTATGGAGTTCTATGCTGATGGTTGCTAGATTTCTGGATTCAAAGCCCCTGTGGTGGTGTTCCGTATTTCTCGTTAATTTTGAAGTCCAGTCTTTCTCTCTGTACAACTTGCTGTACTGATCTGTAGTATTACAGGTCTGTTCTGTGGATTTGGTTGTTGTGCATATTGGTAGCAAGAGAGTTATTTAATAAACACATCGATTCAGCAACATGAAAACACTTGGTCTCTGTGGTAGAACAGAAAATCTGTTGTAGGATCTTCTGATATTTTTTTAGCAAGATTTCAAATGAACCGTAAGCTCCACATAAGAATTATCCTATTGATTCCAGGTTATTTTTACATCTTTATTTCGTATCTAGCCTTTCTCCTTTGCCATGAGCTCAATGAATTGAGTTGCACAAAACCTGGAAAGCTGCGTGGCACTTTCTGCAGATTGTATGAAATACATGTACAGTGTGCATGAAAAAACAAATGCTCTACCTAGTACTGCTAATTAAATATAGACTTCAAAGTCTGTGAGATTCTGATAATGTCATTACTTTGGAAAGCACATTCCTGAAACATGCCAAGGAGCTGGTTAATCTCAGAATGCTATGGTGACTGCACCTATGACATGCTTTGGCCAGATTAGACATTCTGGTGTTGAGTAATCTACCTCAAAATTCAGTCTGAATAAATTCTAAATCTTACACTCCTTTACTAGTGTCTTCTGTGCTGTTGTTACAACTGTTTAAGACCAAAAACTCTATAGCGGGCAAAACAGACTTAACTTGGGGAAAATTAATTTAATTTACTGCTAATTAAAATAGATTCAAGTAATGAGAAGCGAAAAGTCAAACATTAAAACAAGAAAGTTAAATGGTTCTTTGCAGATAACTGCAATTGCATATTGAAACTGAAGTGTTCAAAATGCACTAAAGGATATTGAGGTTGTAAAAGGGAATGATTTATCAGTGCTGCACAATGGGAGGGGAAAGACATGGATTTAGGCTGTGCATATTCCCCATCAGCATTGTGTGGGGTGGGTGCAGGTGCCCAGTGCTGGCAGTGGGGGGCTTCAGGGGCTCTGTGAGGAGAGGCCGGGGCTGCCCCGTGCCGGACACAGCTGGTTCCAGCTGGTTCCAGCCAGTTCCGGCCAGCTCCACAACAGACCAACTGCTGGACTGAGCTGAGCCTGTCAGCGAAGTTGGTGCTGCCTCTGTGAAAAGATACTTAAGAAAGGGCAAGAACAGTGAGGAGTGCGGAAAAAAGTGTGAGGAACAGCCCTGCCAACACCAAGGCTGGAGAAGAAGGAGAGGAGGTGCTGCGGACATGGAGCAGATATTGCTCAGCAACCTGTGGAGGACCCCATGCAGAAGCGGACCGACATTCCCTGAGGAACTGCAGCCTGTGGAGATCCCACACTGGAGCATAGAAAAAGGCAAAGTGAGTGGCAGAGAGAAACCAACTGTTAACACCACCATCCCCTCTGTGCTGCTTGGGACAGGGGGTGGAGGAGCTGGAAGTGAAGGAGGGAAGTTGGGCGTGGAAAAGGGGGGAGGAAAAGTGTTTTAATGTCTTTTTGTTTCTTACTGCCCAATTTATTCTAATTGGCAGTAAATTAAATTAATTCTCCCCAAGCTTATTTTGCTTGCAATAGTAATTGGTAAGTGATCTCACTTGGTGAGATCCCCATTTGGTGGGGAGTGAGTGAGCGAGCGGCTGGGTGGGTGTTTAGCTGTTGGCCAGGGTAACCCACCACAAGCCTGCACAGGCTGCCAGCAGCCCTGCAGATAGAAACTTGGGCTGGTTCAAGAAGCGGACCAGCATGTTGCTGAGTGGTAAGCAAATCTTGAACTGGCTTGATGTAATTGATCTATATCGTGGAACAGTTTAGATTTTTAATCCGTAAGAGTTAAAAAGAAATAGGACTATGTACTATCTTGCAAAGGCAATAAACTGTTCTCACACATGAGCAGCATGACATGTTAAACATTTAGTAGAGACTATGCATATTTTGTGTAGATAGATATGAAAATATCAAGTTTTGGGAGTTCTTAAAGTACACAGAGGAGATATCAGTTATGTTACTATTTATTTTGAAGTACAGGTGTATTTCACACATTAAAAGCATGAACCAATAAGTGCCTACATAAACAATGCTTTGTCCAGATATCTTTAATCACTGTTGTTTTGTTCTGATCTCACTTTTCAAGGCTACATAGAAGTATTTATAAAAACATGTAGTCACAGACTTACTGAAATGAACAAGTATTCAGCTCTCACAGGCAATTTTTTTTAACTCAGTTTAGATACTTTGTATTTTTTTCCTGTCAGGGTACACATTTATTACTCTTAAAAGACAATATTTGGCACTAGCAAAGATAATTTTACTCCAACCATAATGAGTACATTTATGAATTCATATGCAGATAATTCCATAATCATTAGAGATAAATTGATCAATATAATTTATATATGAAATATAGAATCATAGAATGGTTTGGGTTGGAAGGGACCTCAAAGGTCACCTAGTTCCAACCCCCCTGCCATGTGCAGGGACACCCTCCACTAGACCAGGTTGCCCAAAGCACCATCCAACCTGGCCTTGAACACTTCCAGGGATGGGGCCCTCCACAACTTCGGGCAACGTGTTCCAGTGCCTCACCACCCTCACCGTACAGAATTTTTTCCTTATATCTAATCTAAATTTACTCTCTTTTACTGTAAAGCCATTACCCCTCATCCTATCACTACATGTCTGGTTATTCTTCATTAGTTTGAGTTAAACATGGATTTACATTTTTAAATATATCCAGCTATTTCTCTCTGCATTTGACACTACTACTTTGAAAACAGACTAAAATGGACATAAATGGACCAAAATGAATATTTTGCATAGGGAGTAACTTTATTTTCTGGCTGACTTGTATCAGAAATCTGTTTTGTACATGTTCTATGGCTTGTATAAAATGCACAAAGTAATGAGGCTCATCATTATCATGCTATTGTCATTTCAAAGCATTGAAATGCAAAAACTAGCATTATCATTAGTTCCACAAGTTTTTTCCACATAATGAAAACAATTAATCAGTATAAACTGAATGTTTCAAGTCACTGGCAAGGAATGAATTCATAGACTCCTTGCAAGTAGTACTTGCACAACTTTTTTGCTTCCTCTGTTATGCAGGTATTAAGATTTTGGGTGTCTGTTCTGGTGTCCAGTCATAAAAAATGAAGGGAAAATAGAGCTCATTCAATCCATTTGCTTACCCTAAGGCAAGACCCAGGTTTGAACATATTTAGACATTTTTAAGAGTGACTAATATAGCTCTGGAAAATCATAGTTTCTCTAGGATATGTATTTCTATGTTCCCATTCTTACTGAAGTTAAACCTGTTTGACTCTCCATAGGCTTGGGAGCAGTTATCCACTTACTTACTCTTTAAAGTTCATCATGTTCAGTCCTCATTCTTCTCTCTAAGCTTAGCAGAAACCATTCATTCAATCTTTCTTCAACAATATTGTCTTATAAGCCTCTGATCATTCACTTTTCTCTCTCCTCACTGCCTCCAGCTGATGCCTAAAACTAAATGCAGCACTTTAAATGAGGCTTACTAATGTGAGAGAAAAAGATTACTTTTTGTGTTACAGACGTAACATGAGATCCCCCTCCTGTGCAAGATGACATTTCAACTTCTGTTCAGTTTGTATGTACTAAATTCCCAGGTTGCCTCTGAACTACTGCTACCTGGCTGGTTACTCCCCGCTGTACGTAGGCAGTTTCTTTTTCTTGGGTGTGGAGTGTTGTACATACCGAGTTCTGCCCTGGTTTCTCCTCGCATGCCACTCTTCTGGCTGGTCTGTCTTGGACTCTCCATTCTAGTCCTCTCTTCTAGTGCTCCCCAGGGCTTCACTTCATGTGCCACTTTCATAAGTATTCCCTTTATTCTACCATTCGCAAAAGTAACAGTAAAAATAGATCCTTGCCTTGCAGAACCACTCTTGATATAGCCCTTCCTTTTGACAGGGAACTACTAATAACTGCTTTCCAACTACAATTTTCAGCTGGTTTACACCCCTTTCATCTGCACCATGCTTTTCAAGGTTGTTTATCAGAATGTCACATCAAAAGAATTAGGAAAGTCAAGTTATGACATCTGCTGCTTTTCCTCTCTTCTTAGGGTCTCCTATCGTGTCAGAGAGGGAGATTAGATTGGTTGACAGTATGTGTTCATGATAAATCCATGCCGACTTCTTATCTCTTTCTGTTTGTCCCTGTACTTAAGGGGAGAAACTTATATTTATTTTTTTTGTTTTAGGAATCGATTTCAGGCAAGATGTCTATAAATATAAGCACTTGGTTCTTACCTTTTAAAGCTGAGAAGTATGATGCCTCATTTATTTTTCTGAAATTTCAAATGTCCTTTAGAATTTCTCTAAGACAACTGCTAACGGTTCCCACTTTATACCAGCTGTCTAGGGATCTTGGGTCTGCATCAGCCTAAACAGACTTAGAAGTACATAACCTATTTAACTACTCTCTAGACTACTGCTTTCTTCTTCTTACCTATTCTTACTGCTTGGTATTATGATTTTTTTTTCTTAAATTTACTGGTGAAATATTTATAAATAGATATATAGCTGTAATATGCAGAGACAGTCTCATCACAGCTGTTTTTCTCAGCTTTCAGGTACTTTATTTCAGCTTTCCTAGTAATAGTCTGTTCTTCAAATGAACATGATTTGCAGAGAATAATAAACTCTTATGATATATATAAAATAAGCCTATGAAGACATTTACTCATATACAATTTGCATAGAGTATTACCCTTTGCTTGAACTGTAGTAATTGTTTGCACAAGAGTTAAAACTGGTTTAAGATTTACATCATCCACGTATTCTTCAGGTCACTGATGCATTTGTCTAAAGACATTCAGTTTTTATTAAATAGGAACTGCTTATTGTTTGCCAGGTAGTTTGATTTCCTTTTAGAAGAAGTTATAATCTCTGGAGAAAAAACATTTATTGGTGAATTTAAGGTAAGACATTCTGTAATTCAGTCATATGCAACACATATATTACATCTACTTGACAGTATTCATTATTGTAAATAATTAAATTTTTTTGCTGAGAAACTCACAAAAACATAAACCACACGGTTATATCCTGGATCATGTTATCAAACTGTGTCCTGAATTTAGGATTGAAAATGTATAAAGTACAGTTGAGTGTTTAAAGACTACAGTGTTATTTGTGTTAACCACTTAACGAAGATAGGAAGGTTGTCTGGATTCGTACTAGAAACAATGTGATTTAAAAAAAGGAATATTGAGGTAATGTTACTGAAATGTGCAAGAGTTTGGGCAACTGAGAGCTACGAGTTCTATATTTAGAAGTATGGGAAATTGTTTACACTCGTGGAGCTGTAAGAATAAATGGTATTTCATCTGAAGTTATAAAACAAGCAATCATGTAATCCAAAGTTAACATACTCATCTGACCAGAACAAAATTGAGAGTTTTCTTAATCTCTGATTGTGGAGGATTGTTTGAACCCTGGTTACAGAAGTAAATGTTGGTATTTATTTAATATTAATTTAAGATTAATTTCTTTTATCATTTACAAATATATTTTTAATCACTTTGCAGCAGCAGTGTCTCTGAAAATAGTACCTCTAGGGCGTTTGAATACTAAGGCCAAACTTCAAGTGAGGCATCTTCATCTAAGATATGATGTGAGTGAAATGGAAGGACCTATGTTCAAATTCACAAATTCAAATGGTAGATTCTGCCTCAAGGGAAATAAACAGCGATTTTTTTCCCCCTCTGATTTATCTGTATTTCTATCACTTCAGAGCAGCTACTACCCATGCACAGCTCCTTGAAAGGCTTCACTGGAGTGATGTCAAGTGGTTTAGGCCTAGCTAAAACTGCCGGTTTAAAACATAATACAATTTCAGAAGCATATAGAATTCCAGTGGTTTGGATTCAAAGCAGTTTATTAGCAGCTCATGAGGCAGTCTTACTGTTGCAATAAAACTTGAATTTATTGTACATTGCAGGCAGGGGTTAACTTAATCCCACACACATGGCTGACCAGATCTGACAGTCTATTCAGAGGTGTGAAGCAGTGCATAGCACTGTGAGAGGGCAAATAGATTCAAAGAAATATATCACTTTTAAATCTTCTACTTAATGTGTTCTTTTTGCCTGTGAATTCATATCTAAGTAAAGGTAACATAAGGAATTTTTTTTCCTTAACTGTTCTGAAGTGCTGTTCAGCTAAGGCCTGGCACTATTAAGTTACAAAGTAGACAGGTTTCTTACCCCAGTGATTTTGCATCACACCTTTACTTTGCAAGTTAGTCAATACAAATATATCCTTTGGACCTTAATCCTATAGACTTTCATTCTGCTGCATTTGCTAGTGACAAGCATTGATAATGTAATCACATATAATAACTGTAAACTAGGTATAGGGAGAGTATAAATGCTATGAAAATAAATTTGATAATCACGTAATTGACAGTGTAAGGGGCTGCTAATCCTTTTAAATATTGTTGTATTAAGGCTGCCAATAATGAGAAATGGTCAAATTGCTATGTGGTTGTTGCTGTAAACTATATATTTCTATCCTGTCTAAACATATATTTAGAATTACAGAGTCATATGGGTTGGAAAGGACCTTCACAAGTTGTGTAGTCCAAAGCAGCTAGAGCAGGCTCACGGCTTTGATGTTATTTTACTTATCAAGTTAACCCACTGGCAGTTTACTTATCCCTCTTATTTTGCACTTAACTTTGACACTGAGGAGAGGTTTGAAAGGAAAAGGAAGTATGAGAATTTCAAGGAAGAAAATTTCTGAAAACTTTTTTTTTTTAAGGATTATTACATTTTACATCTTAGAGTAGTTTTCACTGATTTAGTAGTAAAGGATACCTGCACACTTCCCACTTCTTGATCATCCCGGTTCCTGAATGTGTCATTAACTGATTGCTTGTTACTACATGTATAATGAACTGTTTCAATCCTGGTTTGATTAAAACCACAAGGGTTGAGCATTTTTTCCTGTGGCAGATAGCAAACAATGCTGTGTGCTTGTGCAGACACCTATGTGCAACTTCGATTTGCTGCAAAGGCAGAGCAGGTGGCAGGAGCATGTGGTGGTGATGATGAACAGAAGCTGAGTGACTTTTGTTAGGGGAGGGTGGCCTTGTAGTCTCATGAGACCTGGTGCAGTGTGCCTCGGCCCAAAGTGGCAGGCACCTGCGTGCAATTACTGTTAGCTGTTTCATTGCTCCTTAGCATGATGGATGGTCTGCAAACAAATTAGTATGCAGTTTGTGTGGCAGATACTGTGGAATTTAAGGTTCAGAGGAGCGAGCAAGACAATACCAGAATTAAAACTCCGGCCTTTGGAAGAGCATACTTCAGCTTGCTCTGGGAACTGCTTGGGATGATCCCATGGGAAACTGCCCTGGAGGGCAAAGGGGCCCAGGAGAGCTGGCTAATCTTTAAGCACACCTCTTCAGGGCACAAGAATTGTTCCTTCCTGTCAAGCAGGCATGGCAGAAGGTGAGCATGGATGGACATGGAGCTCCTGACTGAGCTCAGATATGAAAAGGAAATATACAGATGGAGCCAGGCTACATGGAAGGGATACAAAGACATTGCCCGCTCATGTAGAAATGGAGTGAGGAAAAGGCCAAAGCTGAGCTGGAGCTGACACTAACAAAGGAGGTGAAGGGCAGCACAAAAGGTTCCTCTAAGTACATTGTCTGAAGAAGGAAGGTTAGGGATGGGGTGGGCCCATTGCTCAGTGAGGCGGGGGACCTAGTGCCAAGGGTCAAGGAAAAGGCTAAGGTACTCAGTATTTTTTTTGCCTCACTTGTTACTGGTAGTGCTTGTTCTCTGGCCCCTTGGGTTCCTGAGCCTCCAAGCAGAGTCCCTGGGAGTGAAGGAGTACCCACAGTATGGGAAGAAAGAATTAGGGATCATTTAATCCCCTTGGAGGTATGCAAATCTGTGGGACTAGATGGGAGGCGTCCAAGGGTTCTGAAGGTTCTTGATGATGTCTTTGTGAGGCTGCTCTCCGTCATCTTCAGAAGGTCATGGCAATCAGGGAGCTTCCTGATGGGTAAAAAAAGGCAGATATCACACCCATCTTCAAGAAGGTCAAGAATGGGGATCCAGGTAACTACAAGCCAATCAGCCTCACCTCAGGCCCTGTGAGGTTTATGGAGCAAATCCTCTTACAAGCTGTTTCTAAACACAAGAATGAGATTGGAGACCGTATCTGGAGTACTGCACCGAGTTTTTGGGCTCCCCAGTGCCAGAATGATACTTACATTCTAAACTGAGTCCAGCAGCAGCCACCAAGATGGCTGAGGGCAGGAGCACAGGGTACATGGGGCAAGTCTGGGGGAACTGGGTTTGTTCAGCCTCAACGAGAGAAGGCTCAGAGGAGACTTTATCGCTTCTTACTGCCATCTCACTGGAGGATGCAGAGGCGATGGAGCCAGACTCTTCACAGAGATGCACATTGATAGCACAAAAAGCAATGAACATAAGTGGGAACATAGGAAATTCTAATTATATATTAGGATTTTTTCTTTTTATAATAGTGATGATCAAATGCTGTAAAAGGGAGGGTGATGTTCAAGACTTGGCTGCCATGGCTGGGAGCAACCTGATCTGCAGTAGACTTGCTTTGACCAGGGGATTGGCACCGTTGACTTCTGGGTCACCTTCCAATCTAAATCATTTTATGATTCTGTGAAACTTGTATGCTGGGTGGGAGAGGGAAGACAATATAAGTAATGCAGCTAAATCAACAACAGCTGAAGGTGTAGCATGATGAAAATTTAATTTTTGTCTTTCAACAGCAAATTTTTCAAAATATTTATTGCAGAAAATAATTTTGAAATAAACATTTTTGTCTTATCTGAGGTAAACTGGATTAATGTCAATTTAGCATTGCTTTTGCAAATTTCTTTGTTTTCTGGTGGCTTTAATTGCCTGAATTTAATTCCCAACTTCTGTTTTCTTGCTTTAATTTTTCTTTGGTCTTTCCTTAAAATACACAAAAATCCTTGTTATTTTTATACATAAAAGGTTTTGAACATCTTTAGAAAAAATCAACAATGCTTATAATGCCATTGATTATCTGTGCTTGGCACTGTGCTTTATTTAGCAAAAAATAGAATGATTCAATAATGGGTCACAAGTTCCTAATTGATCTTCTTTTGTCCAATGAGATTACTTTAAGCAGGAATCAGTTCTAGCTATACTTTGAGTATCCATGTGGAAGCATTGAACTGCGTGTCTTACATCATCACAGACCATGTATAAGCAGAGTTGCGCAAAAAAAAAGTAACTTTAGTCATTCCATGGCACAGAGAAAGTAACACCAAAAAATGAGAATTCCTAATGCTATATGGTACTACTGTGGGAAGAGACCGGTTGAGCAGAAAAGTTTATTTTTGAAACATAACACTTTCTGTCCTGAACACCACAGGCAGCTTCACAAGTATAAATTATCTCTCCACTAATGAGCATCAGGGTCACACTTTACTTGAGATTCTAAATCCATATCATTATTCTAAAACGTGTTAGTGAAGAAAGCTTCATTTGCTATGTAGTGAAGGAGCTTTTAGGGATTCCTTTTAAGTGACTTTGATTAACATCAACAAGAGCTTAAAATACTTCAGTGTCAGAACTTTTCATGAAGGTTTAAGATTTCCATAAATGAATCAAGAGAGAAAAGAATCAGAAAACCATAGCAGCTATGGGGTGATTGTGTAAATTAAAAAACCTGCAAACCTATAATTAATAGAATTATCATCTGTTACAGAATTCTTACAAAATGATAATCATAATTATATACTTTTAATCCTTTCTGAATAAAATGGTCTGTTAGGCAAACATGTTTATATACTGTGGTGGGTTGACCGTGGCTGAGGGCCAGGTACCCACCAGAGCCGCTCTATCACTCCCCTCCTTCTCTAGACAGGGGAGAAAAGGTACAACTAAAAAAAAACCTAATGGGTCGAGATAAGGACAGGGAGAGATCATTCTCTAATTATCATCACAAGCAAAACAGACTGAACTTAGAGAGAAAATTCATCTAATTTATTACTAAGCAAAACAGAGTAGAGGAATGAGAAATAAAACCAAATCCTAAAACACCTCCCCCCACCCCTCCCATCTTCCCGGGCTCAACTTCACTCCCGGCTTCAACCTTCGCCCCCCTCAGCAGTACAGGGGGACGGGGAATGGGGGTTACGGTCAGTTCCTCACGCGGTGTTTCTGCCGCTTCTTCATCCTCAGGGGGAGGACTCGTCTCATCCTTCCCCCGCTGCAGCACGGGGTCCCTCTCACGGGAGACAGTCCTTCACGAACTGCTCCAACGTGAGTCTCTCCCATGGGCTACAGTCCTTCACGAACTGCTCCAGCGTGGGTCTCTCCCACGGGGTGCAGACCTTCAGGACCAAACTGCTCCAGCGTGGGTCCCCCACGGGGTCACAAGTCCTGCCAGCAAACCTGCTCTGGCGTGGGCTCCTCTCTCCACAGGGCCACAGGTCCTGCCAGGAGCTTGCTCCAGCGTGGGCTTCCCACGGGGCCACAGCCTCCTTTGGGTGCCTCCACCTGCTCTGGCGTGGGGTCCTCCACGGGCTGCAGGTGGAATCTCTACACCCCCTCATCCATCCTCCATGGGCTGCAGGGGGACATCCTGCTTCACCATGGTCTTCACCAGGGCTGCAGGGGGATCTCTGCTCCGGCGCCTGGAGCACCTCCTGCCCCTCCTTCTGCACTGACCTTGGTGTCTGCAGAGTTTCTTAAATCTTCTCACTCCTCTCTCCAGCTGCAAAAGCTCTAACTGTTTTTTTCTCTTTCTTAAATATGTTATCACAGAGGCGCTGATTGGCTTGGCCTTGGCCAGCGGCGGGTCCATCTTGGAGCCGGCTGGCATTGGCTCTATCAGACACAGGGGAAGCTTCTAGCAGCTTCTCACAGAAGCCACCCCTGTAGCCCCCCTGCTACCAAAACCTTGCCACGCAAAACCAACACATACACACACACACACATATGTGTGTGTATGTATATATGTATATATGTATTTTTGTATATAATTTCTGAACTTTTGATGTTACTTCAAAAAGTTAAAATCTAGCAAAGGAATTAATGAAGGCACATCATTGATGAACATCAAGTTCATTGAATGTCAAATTGTGTTATTTCCCAAATGTTAAAATAGTACTTAATAGCCTTTGATGCAGCAAAACAAAATAGATGTTTTCTTTGATATGCATGTGCAGAACAAAGATGGCTTTGAAGTCTTTTTTTGTGTATTCCTTTAGCAGCGAAAAACTGACATATGATCGTAAACTTAGATTATTTGAAAGTATGAAAGCACATGAGACTTAAAAGGAAAAGTAGGACAATTTTCTTGACAGAAAAGTAGTGCTACCTCTAGTGTCAGTGATGTTAATTGACTATACTTGAACTTTCCCAAGACTTCAGGTGATTAGTTTGTTTAAACTGAAGGGATACTGTTGTGGCTTTATAAACCATAAATGATGTAGAGAAATAATAAAATGCAGTTGGCAAAATGAATGATTTAAAAGTGACTTCTGATTTGTCTTAGGTGTAGCTATTGTCTGTCAGTAGATCTTTGAGAACACCAGCCACCACTGGATAGCAAAATTTAGGTATGTTCCTTCTGCACAGTCTGAAGAGGGATGGAGAATTCGATACATCTCTTTGCCTTGATTCACTTTTTGTGAAGTACGTAAACAGGTATTTGAAAAGATATGTCTCCTCCACAAAGATTAAAAATAAACCAGCAGGCAAACTTCCCTACTATGCTGCATTTTTTAGACATGATCCCAAAACTTTCTATTCATTATTTCTACACCTATACTTTGTATTTGGTAACTAAACACATTTTTTTTTTTCAGAAGCCCTTGCTAAACTATCTGTATGACAGCCAAGTGGCTCTTCAGATTCTGTGCCTCTGCAAATTTGTTGCAAATCAGTAACAATTTCACAGCTGTTTTAATTTACTTTTTGATGACTGATCAAAATATGAAATTTCTTTCACTTCTCTTATGTCTCTATATCCAAAGTCTAAAATCATGTTTCTTTGGAAAACCTTTGCTGATCTTGTTATCCTGCTCAGTGGCATTAACTGTATGTTTATCTTGTGATTCTCAATCAAATAAGTTAAAACAGAATAAAAGAAATAGCACACCTAAAATGCAGGTTGTGCTAACCTGCAGGTATTTTCTTATCTCCTCCAAATCCTGGCAAAATATGAGTAGTCTTTCTGTCTCTGACCTGGGTTTGGCTAGGATAGAGTTAATTTTCACAAGGAGCCAGGACAGGTGAGCCAAGCTGGCCGGGGGCTATTCCATGCCATGTGACATCATGCTCCCTATAAAAAGGGGCTGGTCGGAGAGGGGTGGGTTTGGTGTGGCTCTGGGATTGGCTGAGTGTGGGCTGGGTGTCTGGTCGGTAAGTTGCCTGGTGTTATCACCTGTTGTGTATATTCTGTTGTAAGTACTGCTGTTGTTGTTTCCCTCTCCCTTGCTGTCCCAGTAAACTGTCCTTACCCCAGCCCATGGGGTTTTGCCTTGGTCTTTCCTGTTCTCATCCCCATCCTGCCGGGGAGGGATGAGTGAATGGTTGTGTGGTGCTCAGCTGCCGGCTGGGGCTAAACCATGTCAGTCTCCTAGAATCTTCCTCAGTATTTCAGGGAACTGGTGGCTCTTCAACCTGTACTAGTCTCTCAGGTTCCTTCTGTGATGTCCTTGGCAGTGATGCTGGTGAACATCTGCGAGATGGTGTGGACTTACTCCTCTGACAGATGATGCAGACTTACTACTCCCTTCTGCTGTTGTCCCTTTTTTTTCTCTGCCCTTTCCTGACCTCCTGCTCATAAACACAATTCCTGCTCTCTTGGTCCCCTGTACACAAAGCCATTTCCCATTGGCTCAAAGTAGGCTCTTCCCCGTCTTACAGATAGGGAAATTCCTCTCAGTTGTAATTCCCAATGGCATTATCCAGGCTCTGAAGTCTGAGCGTTCAATGACTGTCTTGAAGGAGGTTTCCCAGATCGTTCCCTGTCTAAAGTACATGCAGAAGCACAAATAGCACAGCAATCTTCACTAGTATTAGCTTCATGAGTACTTTCCCAGACTTCTGAGTAATTTGCCAGGACCAAAATATGCAATTTAGCATGTGAATGCCTAGACGTCATCTATTGTTTTTGAAGACTGAAGCAGGAAGAATGCTTGGGTAGCAGTTCGGCATTAGGAACTAATCTAATCATAAGCATGAAAGAAGTGGTAGATCAGCTTCAGTGATGTGTGATTCTGTTCTGCTTTGTAGCTTAGACTATAAAATAAAAGAGATGAGGCAAGGGCAGGCAGGGCAAAAAATGAAGGAAGGAGATGATGCCTCCCTGTGGTAGGAAAAGTATAGGCTTAATGGTACTTCCTTGAAGCTTCTTCACGTTTCCTAGAAAATGGTTTGGACATTTAAGATTAATGCTAGCTGATTCGCTAGGCAGTTGGTGTGTGCAGTGCCACTCCCAGTAGATTCAGTGGTGGATGAATGTACTGTCTTCCAAAGGATGCTATGATCAAAGCAAGCTTCTAGTGGTTCAGCAGTACCTAGAGCAACAGCTGCTTTAGGATTTTAGTTAAATCCCCTCTTTTGAGTGGGCTCACATCTGGCAGGCAGTGAGTAAACTGTGCCAGTAAAAACTCAAAGTTCAGTCAATCTCTGACAGAGGTGCCTCCCCAGTCAAGAATGGCATTTTGTGGAATAGCCACACTACTGTCCCTTACTACTGTCTGTGTATGGATTCACTTTTATCATGGAGCCTTGTATTTTCTGCTGATTGCCTTGCTCCTTGGTAAACCTGCCCAGCTGTAGTAGATCACTACTGGAGAATGGGCAGTCTGTGGATAAAGGAGATGATAGCCAGTATGCTTAGAAGAGAGGATTATCACTTCTTGAGAGTAGGAATATGTGTCTTAGTGAGTCTAAGGCTAGAGTGGGATGCAGATGAAAGGAGAGCCATGCAAGGGAAGAGTATGGAAAAATGTCACTGTTTCATTAGAGTCTTACCCTGCAAACACTACACAACAAGGTAATGAGTTATTTTTTATTTCTATGGTAAATTGAGATGACAATATAGACACACATCTAGATACTTTTTATTCAGGCTTATTGATTATATGGCGTCTAACAATTTTGTTACTTGTAAAGCCATTTACAAGGAAAATAGTCACATATATTATTGCAACAATTTTGAAACCTTATTTTTGTCAGAAATCATGTCTTTCAGACTCCAAACTTTCAGGCCATGACAATTTCAAATTTGAATAAGAGAGGTAGCTCACTGAATGCAATAGATGCATGGTTTGATAATCTTCTGTAGTGTATGTTCAGGTAGTAGTAGTACACTGTTGTTCTAAGGCATCTAGAGCTACCTGAGACTCCCTAGAGTATCCTAGACGTTTGTCCATATTACTTTGAAAATATTTGTCATACCTAACAAAAGAGTGATTATGTGCATCTGGAAGACTCAAAGACATATATTGTTCTTTTAGTACTGGTGTAAACACTTCTTTAAAACATTTTTAATTAGTCTTGGGTACTGACTATTTGAATTTTCCTAATGGAAAGGAACAAGGATACAATTATACTTAAATGAAAGAGTGGAAGAGTGAGTCAAGTCCAGAAAATGTGAATTATGTGACATTTGAAGTATTTTTGTTACTGAATGAGAACTTGTCCAAGAAAATGAAAGTTACATATGGTACAAAGAAGGAAACAAATCAAAGTCTGCAGTCATAGTTCCTATTCTAGTAAAATATACCTGTAATAAAATCATGTTGGCGGGGGACCCAGGTTTACATTTTGTTTTAAACTCTTAGAAAATTACTGCGAGTTAAAGGTGAAAGATCTCAATGACATGAAAAGTTTAAAGATTGTGTTATCTTGAATTCTCAATGGGAGCTATTGTCCTACATAATTTATAGCAAGTTTTTCTTTGATCTTTTATATTTACAGAGGGTATGTGAATGCAAATTTTAAAGCTAAAATACTCCTGTTAATTCTACAGTTTGTACTTACAGTAATTATTTGGATTAAGTTTATATTGAGTCAATGTTGTAGTAACAAACCAGTCATTAAAAAAATAAGTTTATGCTTCTATATCTAATTGCAAAATCTGCCTACAAAGTTTCCATCTCAGTATCTGGATCAGAGTCTGTAGTTACAACAAGCTTGCAGTTAACTGAAAATGAAATAGTCACCATCTGAAGCTAACAAAGTACCTGATTCTTGATCTTCCTGCCATTTAGTTTTTCACTTATCTGGTATCCTTGGGAACTCTGACCTACTGGGCTTACACATTCGTTGCTGTTTTTAAATTGCCAGAGCAGTATTCCAGCAGAACAATGAAGCTTGCAATTGAAAATGCCTAGTTCTGCTTGACAATTGAAACAAACAAAAAAATTCTTAAAAGAACTAAATACTTTGACACAGACTTGACATCTGGGCAAGACAATTAATAACATCATATCATTCCACCAGTGATAAGCACAGACTGGTAAATTCTACAAAGTACTATTTCCTACATGAACGTGTGGAAATTTGTCTTAGTTTTTGTAGACAACTATCAGTCAGTACTTAATTTACATCAAAATATTAACGTTAAAGTAAAAGTCAACTTTGCATGTATAAAAGACTGGAATCTTCAAAAATTGGATGAGGATTCTGTGCCTTTATTTCAAAGGAAAAAACCCACAACCAGCATTAATGACCCTGTCCATTTTCTAGTTAGTGCAGACTTTTGGCAATTCCTTCTACTCAGATGTCTGACATGGGTTTTGTCAAGCAGGAAATGTCTAACTTTAAAAATGCCATTAAAGGAACTGAAACTAAAGGAAAACTAAGTCTTAAGATCCTTTCCCTTTCGCTCCTTGGTACAGCAGAGTGCTGTCAGGACTCATCCAAGTATAGCCCTGCTCAGATGATGATATATGTATTAACAGCTGTATGAGTTAGACACAATCTAGCTCATGACATCGGAGGCCATAAACAGTTCAACTTCCTTTATACCTGAAGCGCAGGGTCACATTGTTCTTTGGAAATGTATGTAGCCAAAAAAAGTTTTATAAAGCATAAATCTTGATGATTTGAAAATCTCCCAAACCTTTATGCATCAGAGCACAGTTCTGAATGAACCTTAGACTCCAGCATGGGATATCAGACTTCGTGGTTGCACAATCATTTGCACAACCTTGAAGAAGCAGCAAAATGCAACAGAACAGGGAAGTAGGAGAACATTTCAGATTCTGCCTGAAAAGCTGCTTTAATTTATATTTATACTTTTGATATGGCATGCTACTTTTAGAGATTCATTGGATTTCCCTTTCTAACAAAAAAACCTGTGCTAGTGAAACTGGAGAGAAGAATATTCACATTGTGTGTTAAAAATTTCCTCCATATTAATAACCATTCAGTATCCCTCGTTCTATAGTGGATACATATTTTTAAATATTAACTTCTATAGATAGCTTGCCTTATTTTTTAAATCAATAGCCCTATTTGGAAATTGCATTTCTTTTGAAAACCTGGATAAAATAAAGCATTCACAGAGGAAATACTCATAGCTGATTGTGTATCATTGACCCAGTTTGCAAATTAGATGTACTCCATCTTTTTCATAAATAATGAGCACTTGATTCTAACAAAACAAGTAAATTTTTACTAATTATGAAGAGTAGGATGAAATGTAGAATATAGCCCAAGTGTTACAAATAGCATAACAGTACAACGGAGAGCTAAACTCAGTAACTAGTGCCAAATCGGAACTGTTTAACTGCTCTAGATTTAGATCTCACTAAGATGGGGAGGTGTGACTCCTTCACACCTGCTGAAAATATCTTGGGTGAGGTCTAATTCAGCACAGTCAGATTCCTAGTTCTCCAGCTCCACCACAAGCTGGGTGCTGGAGTCCATGCAGAGATTCTCTGGAGGCTGCTGTGTTACAAGTCTACATAGTAGGGTCCCATGGGTGTCTACTAAATGATGAGGCTTTCACTTCAGACCAAAGACCCTGGAAATACATTTGTTTCAAACTTTCGGCCAAAATTTGAGTTAATTTTTTCAGCATTCATTAAATTAGCTTAAAAAGTATTGTAGTATAATTTGAATATAGAATAGCTAACCTGGCTACTTTCTGCTTTGTCAGGATGTAGGCTGCAAAGTTTGATGTGTTGTTTTGAGCACTTTGTGTGAAATGCAGGTTTTATTTTTTATTCAGATTAATAGACTTTAACTCAAGCAAATTTCTAACTCTTTTTAGAAAAGAGTGGTATTTTCCAACTCACAGCTGTTAACATGGTGCTTAGTATCAATAGTCTCTTCTTTTCCACTTCTGGGATCATAATTGCAATGAGTCTTTATGTATACTGTGACAGTATTGCCAGAACAACTTCTGAAGTATTCTTGTGGTTTTGCTTTAGAAACTGCAGAACGGAGAAGAAACAATAACAATAAAAATAGGAACAGGGTTGCATATTTAAAATGCCTGGTAGTTGTCTAGCAATGCTCTCCACAGTATGTGGGAAAGATTTAGTATTATGCTAGTGCCAGAGCTTGGTTCCTATTTCTCTCTTCTGATAACTCATCCGGGAAGAAGAAATGACTCATATAAGTAGTTTCCACTCAAATTGTTGCCTGAGAAGTTGTGGCAACCTGATTTGTACCATCTAGTCTTCATAGCTTCTAAAAAGGAATGAGCCTGATAAGTACAGTAAGTTTTAATAGATCAGGGTCAATTCTGATTTTGAGGAACAGAAGGAAAAGTATTTTTTTAGTTTTATTTTTAAGCCATGAGATCATCAGGAAGGGTATGGAAAGCATTGCAAGCCATCATTTGAATGTAAGAAAGCTACTGAACTAATTTGCATGTTTATATCTGTACAAGGGCATTTTTTTCTTATACCTAAACACAAAAAGCTGGAAACTAATCCAGGTGTGGCCTCAAAAGTGTTGAGCAGAGGCAAGTAATCACTTCTCTCAATGTACAGGCTAAGATTTTGTTGATGCAGCCCAATATGCAATTATATTCCATCACTGCAGCAGTGTATGCTTACTTGTTGACCACCAGAAACCCCAACTCCTTTTCTGTGGGTGTGCTTGGTATCCAGTCATTGGTGCAGCACATAGCAGTGCACGAGAGTCATCTATCCTGGATATGGGACTTTCCTACTGTCTTTACTGAGCTTCCTGAACTTCTTGTCAGCCCATTTCTGCAGCCTGTCAAGGACTCTCTGAACAGTAGCTCTACCTTCTAGCATACTGGTTGTTCCCCAGTTTGACGTGATGTTCAAAGCTGTTGCGGGTAACTCTTTTGAAAACAGGCATAACTTTTACCTCTTCCCAGTCACCATTAACCTTCATGGAATGTCAAAGTCTTTCAAGGGGAATAAGGAACAGCCCTGCAACTACAATGCCTATCTTTCTTAATATCCTTGGATGAATCCTATCTGGTTCCAAATTATTAATGCAAATAATTTGTACACTCTATTCTGCTAGGCCTCGGAAGTAAGTTTCATCATGTCCTATGCTAGGGAAAGTAAATGAGATAAAAAACTTAAGAAGTGAGGTTTCCAGGTCCCAGAGGAGACATCTGAATTGTGTGATCAAAGTTCAATTTCCATCCTAAAAATAGTATGGATTAAGAGACAGTTATGTAAGATTCTTAGTAAGGATCTTTGTAAATCTTAATGATTATGAAGTGTCTGTCATATATCTGAAGCAGTAGTGTCAAAATTTTGATCTAACATAGAAGCAGCATTCATCACAAGGCCATACATTGCTGTTTCTCTCTTCAATGTTGTCAACTAGACATCTGGTGCAAGAACTGGCAATTCATGGAGGCCTACATGATAGTACACCCTCGTTAAGGGCCAGGGATCTGTCAAGGCTTCCTACAGTTTGGCCTAGAATCTTTCTTGTTGCTGAGACACCTTCCTGATGGGTCTTCAAGGTGCCTAGGTCCTTCAGGAATTTTCTGGACACGCTCGAGAGAGTGTTGGGTATCATCTAGTTGTGATATATTTGCCAGGGAATTCATGGTGGAAATTGTTCTTCTGCATCTATCTCAAGATCATCTTTAAATTAGTTTTGGGAAATAAAGATTTTTATAGAAACCTTTGCTGATTCTCAAATGAGAAGCTTCTCACTTATTTTAAAGGAGACAATGTCGTAGTAAGATTGGATGAATCTATTTTTTAAAAAATAATTTTAATGCGGATGGGAAACACCATGAGTATACAATATTTTCAATATCACAGGTTCTTGAAACTGTTAAATTGTCATATTCCTTGAACTGCATTCACAAATGGGATTCAGTGTAACAATATTAACACTACGAATTTGGTATCATTCTGCATTTTACACAGTTATCTCAGGTTTTTGTTAAATGCAAAGCACCCATGATAATAGATAATTAAGAAGCAGAAACATGTTCATTTAATGAAACAATATATATATATGGCATGTACATTTAAAATACTAGCAGACGTCCAAGCTGGCCTTCCGCTTGGCTCACTGCACCTGTATATACGAGTCAGCTCCATACATTATTATAAATCCTTTTAAATAGTATTTCTTTAAGGATTCCTGAGGTTACAAGCTAAAAGATGACCATAGATTGATTGAATCTTTATCCCTTGGCATACATATCTTAACAGGAACCAAAAAGAAGATCAGAAGTGAGACGTGTAAGAACTGCAGGAACAAAAATTACTGAGGTTGAAAGAGCTAGCACTTGCAAAGTCAGATTGTATAAGCGATCATTTCACAGAGCTAATCAGATTTTGAGACAGTCTGATCACTCGTAGTTAGGGATGCTGATAAATTTGCAAGACTACATCTCTGCTAAACTTTATTTCCAGGAACATTGTACATTTCAGGGTTTGCAAGAACAGTTGAGAGAAACTATTTTGTAGTACAGAATAGCAGAGTTTCCAGGTGGGTAGAAACTCATGGGCAGCACGCTATTATGAAGAGTGGCTTAATGAAAGCACAACTGCAGCCTTTCTCTGAGGAGAACAGATTTAAAAAGGACTTTTGTTGCCTTTATTCACCAGAAGGAGCAGAATCAGCCAATCAATGAACCAGAAACTATATATCTGATTGAAGTTCTGTGTTGGGTCACTTAAATAATTCTGTCGAACAATAAAAAGCAGCTTAGATCTGGTGAGTGGAAAAACAATCCTTTGATGTCAATCTTTTCTCTTGGATAGATAAGCTTGACTTTTCTAAGGGGTGGGAGAGAGAAAGTAAATTCAGATTCAAAAATAAGTGTAGACTGTGGCACGCTACTAACTTTTCTGATGATGTTCTACTTAAAATCAATAATATTTTAAAACATTTTGAGGTTCCTCTGTTGATAGTATAATTACCTTCCTACATATTATGTGGAAACTTAGACATTTATTTGATTAGAATGGCACTTTTAACTTTAATCTGCCCTACAATACTGTTTAATTTATAATTGTATTGTTATAATAATGTTTTTTGGAAGCATCACTTTATGCACAAAATAAATCTTGCAGATAGCAGAATTTCACTTTAACCATGAAAGAATGTAGCTAATAACAGCCAGTCCAGGTGTCAGAATTAAATTTGGATACTATGATCATTCATTAATAAAGTTTACACATACGCAGAAGTAGAAACCTATAGGAAAGAATTCAAAACTATTTCTGAATCACTTTCAATATTTTTTTCAAAACCAGCTTTTTTGCTGTTGTTAAGGTGCTTATCCTAAAAGTCTTTATTGTCTTTGAAAATATGTATGTTAATTTTGAGCATTTTAATTTTCAATTACTGTTTTAAAATATTTTTTAGAAGGTTAAGTAATATAAAATTAAAACAAATCTGCATTTTTGAGTGAAATAAAATAATTCAGAATGACTTAACCTGATTACTTTTCCTATTTCTTTCTCCTTCATTGTGCCAAAAATCCCCACCAAAGTAAGATCTCAAAATTATTTTTCAAATCAGGTGCCCCACAAAATAATACCTCTTTTTACTTGTATTTCAATAAGGATCCCTATTAAATATTTTTTTCTTGACATAGTGCCAGATAATCATTGTAAAGTGACATAATGCCTTGTATCAAATTCTGTTAAAAGGAAAGAAAAATTGTGATGGATACTTTTTAAATTTTAATTTTAATTAATGATGTCATTTGAAATTTGATTTCTTCAAATAAAGGTTGTAGAGGACTTTTTTTTTTGTCCAGAGGGGGTAATTTCTCCTTAAAAAATAAACTAATATTAATGAATCTAAGATAATCCAAATTAATGATTCAGCATTCATTTTCAGAAATGACAGTTTCAAAATATATTTCAATTCTGAAACCTTTCTTAAGAAAACTAAAGTGAATTCCTCATTTTTTAATTGCAGCAATTGGCTGTTAAAAATACTAGCGAAGTCTAAACGTTCTTAACATTAGCATTTCTAATTATCTAATGTCCCATTTTTACTGAGGGTTATATAGCAATTTAATTGCTTTGTAATAACTTGTGAGCTGTATTTGAGAATGATTTTTCTTCTTTCCTTGATTTACATAATTTTACATAATATAGGTTAGGGTTCATGTTCTTCTGTAGGTTTTTTTAATTCCTTATAATATCAAGTGCTGAGTTAGATAACTTCAGCTGATTCATGATTTTGGTTTTTTTAAGTTTTATAATATGATCTATATTTGGGCCTATTAATCTTTGACCAAGTTAAATAATAATAATTTGAGTGGAAAAAAAGAACAAGCAAAAATAAAATCATATAGAATTTATCTACAGTTTCAGTCTTAATCATTTGCTTTTTGCAAGCTAATATATGTTCACATTTTTACATATGGATCTTTGAATTTTCAATGCTCGTAAAAACACAAGCTAGGTAGAAGATGCATAAGTATAAAACTGCAGTCTTACACTTAAGGCTAAAATGTTATGCTTAGGAAAATTTCACAAAGCAAGTATATTTTAGAATGTTTCTTCTGAATTGCTCTTTATTCTTTTCACAGATAGTTTTGGTGGTAATGAGTAAACAATAAACATTCAGATCAGTTTTCTTTTGTATATAAAATCCTCTATGGAGCATAAAAAAAGTCAGAAATGGATGATAATAGGCAATTAAAAACGTGAGAAACTCTACAAGGAAAATTAAGATTTCTATATACAAATGGCAAATGGAACATTGCATGAGGTAGAATATTATGCTGTTCTAACTCGGGGATGGTTATACATTTTGAGATTAATAGCTCCAGAAAATCTTTTTTGTACAATTTGAAATGTATAAAAAAATCAAAGCTATAAATAGAAACACTTTTAACATCCAATCTAATCTCAAGCAAATTCTGCTATGTAGATTACATGTGTTTATTTAGCATTCTGATCATAATCCATGTCAGAAACTGTCCAATTTTTGATCAGTCTCCATAAAAGGTTAGAATATCTCATTCCTCAAGCTGTAATCCCTCATTCTTAACTGTACTTTGATACTTGGAAGCTGGAAAAGAGACAAAGACAGAAACTTACAGAAAACAAACATTCTTGTTTGTTTCTTAAATTTGGCTTGCATACTCCCATGTAGAGAATAAAACAAAGGTAAAAATATGGTGCCGAGGCAAAAAAAGATTGCTGGAAAGATTTCCCCAGTGTTACATAGCAAGGGAAGAGCATATGGCTGATTCTTTTTGTGGTCATTTTAAGCTCTCTACTGATTCCCTAGGTGTGTTTGGGTTTTTTTAATTAATTTTTGTTCGGTTTTGTATTTTTAATTAATTTGTAAGTTATGATGGGGGGTGTAGAATCTCATCTGTAAACAGAGGTGCTGGTTACAGTTCTCTATTGGGAAGATAATATTGGGCACATGCTTTGTGTGCCAAAACTCCATGAACTCTAATGAAAGCTGTATGCATTCTACTGGGACCTAAACATTGACTGCATGGGAATTGCTTTTTTTTGGTCTTAGATTATTATAGTATCTATTCTAAAAACTGTCATAGAAATTAGGTAGAAAAATACTGTGATTATTCTAGATAGATCAGCATTTTATAATGTAAGTAAATAAAAGAAGAGGGGTTTGCTTTTGTACTGCATAAGGAAGGAAGAAAACCCCATTCCAGATTAAAATTATCCCATTCCAGGTTTTCATTGAAATCAGTGTGTAAATGATCAGATAAATTAAGTCCTTTAATATTTTCATAAATATAACAAGTATTGAAGATACATTTCTACTAGCGAAATATGTACGCTTCATAACATCTCTGGATATTAACTTAACCTCTTACATAAGGTGTGAAAGAAGCCATGTATAGACATAACTGGAAGCAGATGGGCATTGTAGGTCTGATGTAGGCATATGTGATTTGATCCATTTGTTCTCCGGAGGGCTGGGCAGAAGACTACTGAAATGCAGAAGACATGGTCCCATTACCACGACTATGTTCTTGTGTTAGTAAGCCCTGCCTCAAAACGGCTTATTGGCTTGAGCGAAGACCCATGCTATGAACTTTTCAATTCGAATTTCTTCAGTTTTAACCATCCAGTGCATCATATGTATCTGTAAAAAGATACATAGGCCTATCATAAATGTCATAAATATCTGCAGTTACCTGTCAATAATATCTGGACTTCTGGGCTCCCCAGTACAAGAGAGACTTGAAGCTACTGTAGAGAGTCTAGCCAAAGGCCATGAATATGATGAGGGGACTGGAGCATCTCTCATATTAGGAAAGGCTGAGAGAGCTGGGACTGTTCAGCTTAGACAACAGAAGGCTCAGAGGGATCTTATCCATGTATATGAACACCTGCAGGGAGGGTGCAAAGAAGATGGAGCCAGGCTCTTTTCAGTGGTGCCCAGTGACAGCAGCAGAGACAATGGGCACAAACTGAAACACAGGAGGTTCCCTCTGAACGTCAGAAAATGCTTTTTCACTGTGAGGGTGGTGGAGCACTGGCACAGGTTGCTCAGGGAGGTTGTGGCGTCTCCATTCTTGGAGATATTCAAAAGCCATCTGGACATGGTCCTGGGCAACCAGCTCTAGTTGGCCCTCCTTAAGCAGGGGGGTGGACCAGATGACTTCCAACCTTGACCATTCTGTGATTCTGTGTGTGCTTTTCATTAGGTTAGCCTTCTCGGCAGTCATTCATTCCCTGAACATTCAGCTCTGGCCCTTCCAGTCTTAGCTGAACTGATACTTTAAAAAGCATAGGGAATACAGCTCTCCAGTGTTAGTTCTTGTATTCTTTATAAGGGGATCATCCTAAATGCATGCCAACAAGGTTTAGATATAACAGCATTTGATGAAATACATTAAACTGATCTAGCTGAAATAAATAGAGCATAAAATGTGCAAGGTAGATATCCTTGAAGTATATCGGTTAATACAGTTATTTGCTTCTCACCTGCCTCTGCAGAAACTTTATTCTTAGACACTACTTAATTTCCATTGAAAAGTTTTTTGCATTTTCCTTTGAAGCATCTGGTGGGAGACATCTATACAACCTGTCAGCCATCTGGATAGCCCTCTGTAACTATAGACAATTTTGTACAGATATTACAGGAGTTCTTGTTTTGTGGATCTCTCCCAATTAGAAGTTTGCCAATGAGAGCGCCAGGTTGGATCAATACTTGCAATTTTCTGTTTCATCTGTTTTTTCCTCATGGCTAAGCTTCATTCATTCATATTTTGGTAATATCCTATTATATTGCTTGTGAAGGAGTGTGTATTCCTAGTATCTGTTTGGATTTTGCCAAACTTACTACCTAAAATAGCCCTGCCTCTGTACAAACAATTTGAAGGCAGTGTCTGTTGATTTAGCAGTGATGTAGTGATATGGCTCAGCCTGTTTTCCTGGTTAGATGAGCAGCTTAGGGTTACACTGGGGTTTTTTTGTTTTGTTTGTGTGTTTTGTTTAGTTTGGTGGGTTTTTTCTTTTGTATTGCTATTCATTAAAGCATGTTTCTTCTGTGATACAGGACTAGTTAGTTAGTCTAAGGGGAAATATTCTTCTATAATCTCTTGCACTTACAGTAAGAGTTTGTAGTGAAATTAGTAATGTCTAGTTAAATTCCTGTGAGAGTTTACACTGCATGTTTCAAAGGGTAGTATGTTAACACACTTGGGTATGTTATAAACTACATACAGCAACTACTGTAATTTCCTCAAACGTGTCTTCACCGTAAATTGGACAAAGATGTTTTACTTTGCTGCTGTGTGATATTTTCTTTAAGTATGTATGTTGATAATTCCTATATGCCTTTAATAGAGAAGCTGATATTTTATGAAAGCATTTCTGAGTTGACACATATACATCAAATATAAATTGTCTGTGAAGTGATGCAGTAAGGTAATGAGTTGAGACTCATGAAAGTCAACTTTTTTGTTTTCCTTTTTTTTCCTATTTTCCCCTTCAATAATATGATGAATTCTAACAACTGAGATATGGGATAAAATTTTAATGTCCCTTGTATACAAACCACTAACATGCATGGAAACAAATGTTAGGACAATATATTTGTCTATGATACATTATTACAGTCTCAAAAACTGAATGAATGTTGTTTCTGGTTTGAATGAGTTCTGCCCCTCCCACTGCCACCCTCCCTTCCCCTAATAATACTGACTAGCTTTCCGGGAAATGGAAGTAAATGATCTGTATCAATGCTTAAACCTAGAAATAATTATGTTATTGCAATAAATATGTTGATGCAGGCATCACTGTTATTAACAAACAGCAAAATGCAGACAAGAGGTTCTGACAATTCATGAGTAATCAGTTTCTGGAGGACTTGGCTTTTCCTGTATCTGGTTTGGATTATGAAAATGAAAGATGTTTTCTTTTTTTTTCTCTACATTGAAAAATGCAGGGTGTGGCTTTCTCTGAAGTATTTTACAGCTTAAAGGACTAAAAATGTACTATACAAAAATTAGCTGTTTTAACTACAAAGTTAAATAATGTGAGTTTTTGAGAATGCTGTAAAATATAAAAATACTAGCCTCATTTTACAGAGGAAAAGTGGAGATTTAAAGGATAGAATTGCAGTATACAAATTCAGCTAGATAGAGCTGGGGCCAGGAGGGAAGAGCAGCAGCTCTTTAAGCATAATGTCATACTCCTGCTTGCACTGCTGAGGAGCTTAAGGGAGCTCATGGAAAGCTTTACTTCACCGTGGTTAGGAAGAGCTACAGTTTCTTCTGGACTGATGATCCTTAGTAAAGGACAGTAAATGCAAAAAACCATAAAAGGCAGTCCTTAACATTTCAGGGATGCTATCTTCTATTTGTCACTTCCACATATCATCATGTTGAGATCTGTGGTTTGGGCTTAGGAAATAATATTAATGCTCCTGTACGCATTTGACCTTCTGCTCTTTGAGTGATTCAAATAAATCATAAGCTGAGAGCCTTGGACAGATGTGGTAAATATTAGCCTTGCAGGAGATAGAAGTACTATGTGTGGGAGATGCTGTGCTTTCATAAAAGCTGTAAATTCATGGTGTAGATGGTGAGATACAAGTAAAAGTAAAAATGTGCTCTGAACTGTCAGGAGTCTTATTGTTCCTGTTTGTTGGGTTTTTTTTTGTTTGGGTTTTTTTTTTTTGAAGTAGTATGTGGAGTGGCATATAAAGAAATGGAGGTGGAAGAAGTTCATGACCAGCTCCAGAACTCAGTAATACCTTGCTGTTTAAGCCATGTTTAAGAGAATGAGGTGTAAATACTCTGTGACACAGTGGAGAAGCAGCACTGTGTAAGCAGTTGCTCTTTATCAGCAAAGCAGATTCCAAGGCACTGACCTATACCTGTTGGTCAGACTAGCTGAAAAACAGAAGCATGACTGATGGATTCAAGAGGAATTTCATCCTATTCTTCATTAAGATGAAACTGAGAAGTCTGCACATTGTCTAGAAGAAGTATTTGCTTATGAATCCAAACCAGTAGAATAAACTAAGTAGCATGAAGTTACAACACTTTCAGAACAAAGAATCGAAACAGGATATCCTGTATTCCGTATGGATAATCTCATAATTTGTTTTGGGCTTTTTTCCCCTGTTGCGTCTTCAATGCTGTCTTTCTGTTTTGACAAGAATTTTGATCCAAAACTTTAAGGTATTTTAGTTAAAAGGTTTTTGAACTTAAGATTCTGTGAAGTAAAAAGTTTTCAGCAGTTTTCTTAGGTCTATCTCTGAGAAAGATAGTGGAAACCCTGTAATTTATGTAGAATATCTTTTGTTCTAGCTGATTTCCTAACATAGAATTATCTACAATCTAACAGATATTGATTACATGCCCCTCTCTTCCAAGAGGCATGAATATAATAGCAATGAAAACCAAAACTGGACTAAGCTAATAACAGCAGCAGTGGTAGCATAATATTGGCATACATTCCTATTAATAGCTTATACCACCTACTACGGTCTGAATATGTGCTTTTTTACTTAAGGTTTTCCTGAATACTGCTTTGCTACTTAAATTATTTTACTTCCTTCTTATTGTTCTCAATATATTTAGTGCTGAATACATTTCTGTTAAGAAGCTTCTGCAGTCTGGCAAGTAGTATGATAAAACCTCAGTGCTTTGAACATCGATCGGACAAACAAAGCACTAGGTTCAAAAGACAAAAAGCAGAAAAGATTAGCACAAACCTGAAGCAAAATTGATATCACATATCAATAAATCTAATGTGCCTTGTGGATTCTGATTCAGAAAGGAAGATCACACAGCTGTGGAATTTGTTTAAAAAAACCTTGCCACTCAGCTGATGTATATAATAGCTATTCTTGTGGTGTGCAGATACAGGGGAAAAAATGAAAGCACTTCTGTTTTGCAGACAGGGAATTGCTGAAGTCAATTCTCAAAGCATTTGAACTAATAGTTTTGCAATTAAACAATTTAATTTTAAAGTAGAAAGGACCTTGAGCTTCCTCTGTCTAGGTGGGAACTGTGTATTCTTATTTCTAAAAATAAGCTTTTAAAAGTAGGTGTTCAGGTATATCAAAATTCCAGCATAAAATGTTTCAGAATTTTGAAAATCCATCTGGACTTGAACTTCCCCATATGCTTTTCACATGCTTCTGACAAATTAGTGTAATGATGATACCTTGAGTTCACTGTACAGTCACACATACTTCAGGGAGCAGGCCAAGGGTAAAACACTGGACTGTCAATTTGTTATTTTTCTCTACACTGAACATACACTAATAATAAAAACCCTAAAAGCACATTCTTTTTTCTTTAGTCTTATGGCCAATATATAAGCATATTCTTGACTTGCCTCTGAAACTGAAAACAGGCATTGGATGAACCAAGTACTCCTAAGTTACCTAGAGAAAAACACTGCTTTATTGTCACACTGTCCTTTCAACTCAACTGAAAAGACCATACAACTGTTTTCATCAACTACTTTCTAAAAAGACTTCTATGAATTAGGATGTTAAGAATCCCATATGTGCTGCTGTAGATATTACCTTTCCTAAATCTTTCCACATTCATTACTTCTCTTCAGGTCTAAGGCACATTCCCTCGGCTTTCTTTGCTCTAATATAAATGGAGAAAAACATGTACATTTTAACAAGAAGCAGAAGCCTATCAAAAAGAAAACACTCCAGTGCACACAAGTCTCCCCTCAGGGACAGGCTGAGAGGAAGAATGAATTGCACATGACAGCTGTTAGGGTTTGGCTTTGTTTAATGCAGTACAGGCAGACACTGGAAAGGGTGGCATCAAAATCCCAAACAAAACGAAACCTATCACGGAGCTATCAGGCAGTTGTGTGGAAATGCACATTGCTATGGATGTATTATGCCTGTAGATAAGAGTTAGCATCTAATAGCTGCCATTTTCTTCTTTCGTTGACACAAAATGCCAAATCTTTCTTCTTGTTTTTTTTAACCTGCTTGTATGCCATGTAATGGCTGGGTGAAAGTTCAAAGATAATATTCATCTGCACTCTTGATGTTTCTTTCTGCAGCACTTACTGCATGCAAATTACTGAATTGAAAAAGAAATATCTCCAAATCAAATTTCTGTAATATTTAAATTCCTTTTCATTTTCAGTAATGAAATATTAAGAAATACATCTAAAAGAAATACTAAGAAATCGGGCTAAATTTAAGCACTGGTGATGCAAATCTGTTTAAAGAATTTGTTTATTGTTCCGTAAAGGAGTTAAAGGGTTTGGTGGCTTTCTTTGCATGTTTCCTTTCTGCTTTGCTTTATGAAGGTATTTTACAACCAAGATATGAGGGTGGTGGAGCAAAAGAGAAGCAGAACTTGGTGTAGATTGAAGGCAGAGCAAGATCTCAGGCCAGCTATCATCCCAACTAAAAAGCCATTATAAGTATTCCTGAGCATTATTTTCATGATAATTAATTCAGGACCCGTCCACCCCCTCCAAGTAATGAATGACTCCCATTAATCCCTGAAGAATCTTTGATCCGATATTTACGCGTCTTTTGTAGAAGAAATGAGAAACTTTTCTTCCCTTCCTGTCTCTTCCTTCCCTCCCATCTTCCTCCTGCTGGAACATTTTGGCTGGGTTGCCAGCCAGAAGTAGGCAGGAGCCTGCTGACTGCAGGCTTCTCTTGGACAAGTGATACAGCTTGCTTTAAACACACTAGTACCCGCAGCTGAGCCAGAGAAACAGATGGAAAAAGTTTAAAATAAAGCTGCGTAAGCTCCAATGAGGCAAAAAATATATACTTTTTAAAGTTTTGTTAGCTTTCTACAAAAACTGCACCCCAGGGATGGTTCTGTCACTGAATTTTATAGGCCAGGTGTTCGCCTGAACAGAAGCAGAAAGAGAGAGGTTTTTTGGTTTCTTTTTGGGTTTGTTTTTTTTTTTTTTTTTACAAAAGAGGGGGAAGTTTGCTGTTTTCTGTTATGTGAATGCTTTCACAGAAGAAATCAACAGGGGTCCCCAAATGCAACTTTAAAACCAGCTTAAAAGGCTTCTTTAAAGTGAGTATTCAAATATTGGGAAGGTTTATTTCCAGTTTCCATTTCCCCTATATTTTTTCTGTCCTAGAATAATAGTTTTATTTGCTTCTGAAGTGCTGAAAATTACTTTTAAGGAAACCTAAGTGACAATAGATTCCCCCCCCCCCCCCCCCCCCCCCATTAGTTTTCTGGATGTGTTTGAGAAAGATTTCAAAGTGAAAATGGGTAGGTATAAACCTGCAGTTCTTTACAATGATTGATTATTTTTTCCTTATATTTTGACCTGGTTCTTTAGCTTCATCATACCTACTGAACTCTTTTGATTATGGCAAAAGCATACCATTGAAAACAGTACAGCTGCTCATAATGCATAGTTAAATGACCAGAAGCAGTGATGGAATAAGTGATAGCTTATTTGGGTAAAGAGAAAAGACAGTATCTTTCTCTGCAAAAACAGATGTAAGTTGAACAAAATGTAGAGGAGATCTGTTCTTGTTAAACCATTAACTGACTTTGTATTTTTTTAAATGAATATTGCATAAGAATAAGTGTGTGACTTGTGGAATTTGGTAAATGGATTTACATTTAATCAAAAATCTTCTGCTAATTGTATAGCAATACTGCTAAAACATAGGTTAGGTATTTGTAGTGATGTTCTAAAAACTGAAGCTTTTGTAACATGTTTCTTTCTCCATGGGGTCTAAATGTGATTGCTTTACTCAGATGAGTAGACAAAATTGACAGCAATGGAAATACCACCTTATGAAAGGTAATCACAGTTTAGCTAGTGGCCTCCTCTTGATAAATAATCAAAACACCAGTTGGCTTTCCCCAGTAAGCATAACTGTAATTTTCTCCATATTAGTCTTCCCAAAGCTACTAGAATATATCGAGTGGCTGGCAAGTAAGCATAAATACTTATGGTCATCTTTTCCCAAGAGTGATATTATAACAGTGCTTAAATGTTTAGTTCTGACTGATTGATTGCAAAACTCTGTACCACTAAGGCTCTTGAAGCAGTCAGTGTAAGTCAATTTTCTTTGCTTTTCTTTTTTTGGTTCAGAGTTCCTACTGGTGCAAATAATAGGATAAAGCTTATATGTAACAGAATTATGATTAAGAGATGTAGTAATGGATAATGTTTGATGGGAGCATGCTCTATAATTTTGTTCTTTTTCCATAGTGATAATTTTTCTGAAAATATTGGGAAATAATTTTTCCTTGTCCTATGTAAATAAAACATCTTTTGTATTTTTTTATTTTTTAGAGCTTTAAAATTAGTTGAATAATAAAGCTTTCTGTTTTGAGTTTGAAAAATAAACCACAACATCTTTTTTATCTGGAAACTGAAAAAAACCACTGAAGACTCTTATCTGTCCCAAGAGCTTTTAGTCTAATGTTGTTCCTGTAGAAATTTGTGAAGCCATATGGGCACAGTAGGTTTCACAGAATCATTTTCAATTTCCATCTATGTCTAACATATTGCAATGCACAATTGTAACTTGAAAGGCAAGAAGGTTCATTTAAGGTTTTTGAAAGTTATCAAATTTCAATAGATTTCTAATAAGTTGTAAAATTTCTGCACTTGGATGATATTGATAACAAGGATGAGGTTTATGACATGGATGTTAAATTCCTGAATTAAAAAATTATATTCCATCCTTAACAAATACTTATTTGCTTTTCCCTCCACCTCCCAAACCTTACCTCACCACCCCTGGTGTCTTTGCAAGCTTGGTGTGCAGGTGCTATATAAGTGTGTTTAAATCCCTTTGCTTGCATACACAGAACATGAGGGCAGTTATTCTACTAAATATCTGCAGGTCTTTAAGTAACCGGAGCTAGAATGTAGATGGAGATTTCTCCTTGAAGAGATACATATTTGAATAAAGTCTTTTACATGCCATACTCCTCTAACAGATTCAGAACTATTTGATGCTACTTGCTTCACAGGTTAGTCTGGTATTTAATGAGGGAAGTAAGTTGTGATAACACCCTGGAGATCTGGGAAACTGATCCTGGGAAGATGGTATTTCTTTTACGTAGTAATCTGCTCTAAGCTCCTGCTTTAAATACAAAGACTATCTTTCATAGCCACTATCTGTCTTGTGACAACGTTTGCAAATAATCTGTAAGCAATAGTGCACACATTAAAAGAGGTTTGTGTTAATGATAAGCAAACATAAAAGGGACTTAAAATTTAACATTATAATTTTGGACAGGTATTCAAGTACAGGTTAGAGTTACATGACCCTATACCTTATGACAGGGAAGACTTTTCTCATTAAATTTCCTCCACCATGTCTTATCTTCTTGAGCTACAATACTACAGTGATTCCTCTCAGCAACATTGCTGTGTAGGTGTCTACTCAGATTTTAGTTTTATCTCCTGACTGAAGAACTGGCAAAGTTGAACTCTATGCAAGAACCTAATTTCCTTTGCATTTCTTACAGGAATTTAATTATACAATTGTGGTTCCTTTTGCCAGGAACTATTCCTTTTAGATGTGTTCTATGAACTGTTATTCTGGTTGGTTTTTTTATATTGTACAAAAATACTACTCATTTCCTGGCCTCTAAACTCAGGAAATACTTATTTTTTTCACCCTAATTTGTTTACCTCTCACAAAAAAAAAAAAGATAAAGGGGTCTTAATCAAATATTGCTGAGTGCTTACAACAACTTATTTATTGAATGTTTTATATACTTCTGTTTAGCACCAAGCAGCTATAAAGGCTTCATGAAACTGCATCTTAATGATACAGGATCGTAATTTAGATGGCAAATCCACTTTGCCTTCTGCAATGAGAGTTAGTTAACCTGTAGAGCCACTGCTGCCTTGATTAACGTTAGTTTATTTTGTTTTGGTTATATCAACCCTACTGACTTATTTTAACCTCCGTCTAATGTCCATCTTACTGTTGTGTCAGTCCCTGTGTTTATATGGGATAAAGTCCTCTTGACTTCTTAGACGAAACAAGTTGTATCCCATAAAAGTCAGGTACTTCTGCCATATCCTTTCCTTTTTTTCCAGTTTCTTTTCACAGATAAGGTAAAACAAAATGGAGAAATGAGTTATTCAGATCTCAACAGCTATTCCTAAATTTTCCCTGCTGAACCAACACATCATTCACAGCTAGGAGAGGTTAACAACGAAACAGCCACCTAGATCTCTTACCAAGGGCTACATTTTACTGTTACTTCACAAATATGCATACAAATTTGTGTCTGTTATAATGCATTTCAGTCCTAATTTTAATATCTGATGATTTTGTGTTCATGGTATTTGTGTTTTAAGTTTGATATCTCAGAACATATGCTTGCAACAGCTGGAGCATTTTGGAAATGGGAAATTCTGGCTCCATTACACATTAATAACAAAACTCTGACTACACTGGGATAAAGTTAATGCCAATCTCTTGCATGAGGTTTGTATGATATTTAGATGTTTGTGATTAAGTGACATCTGAACCTATATATAGGGCATACATATACTATACCTTACTATATATAGGGCTTACAAGGGCATGTAGTGATAGGACAAGGGGTAATGGCTTTAAAGTAAAAGAGAGTAAATTTAGATTAGATATAAGGAAAAAATTCTGTACTGTGAGGGTGGTGAGGCACTGGAACAGCTTGCCCGGAGAAGTTGTGGATGCCCCGTCCCTGGAAGTGTTCAAGGCCAGGCTGGATGGGGCTTTGGGCAACGTGGTCTAGTGGAGGGTGTCCCTGCCCATGGCAGGGGGGTTGGAACTAGATGGTCTTTGAGGTCCCTTCCAACCCAAACCACTCTATGATTCTACATTTATCTATATGGAGAAAAACCTGGTAAACATTGTAGTTTTATTTATGGGTACTTATTTTAAAAGTTGGACCTTAGTAAGAAATTTCAAATTGGGAAATAAGTTAGATTTATTTTTTGTGTCTCCTACTTTTAGGAATTGCAGGTCTTGGTGTCTGTAACCATAGCTATCTCCTAAAATGCCTTGACTATTGGACTATTTTTAGTGGAGTTACAAGTTATATCACTATATTTTGAATTTATCAGGTAGTGTCACCACTACTGAAACAACATACACTATATAACAAGACAGATTTTCAAACCGTTCCTGATATTCACAGGCTACTCATGATTTACATTTAAAGAGCTGTGCAGATATTAAAGAAAGGCAACATATCGTATGTCAAATTGAGTTTGGACACAGTCTGAAGCAATTAGGATTACTTCAGTTAATAAAAAGAACACTCATGAAGACTGATATGGTATAAGGGTATTAATTTTAAGTGGAGATTATAGCTTTATTTTGACATGCTGAATATTAGCCAGTCATATCACAGAAAAAGTTCTGGGATGACAGCATGCAGTCTGACTGAGCATCTGCCTGAAGCATTCTGCAGCAAATTCCAGATTCTAACATCTGTCCAAAAAAGATGTAAGGTGGGTTTATTATTAAGGCACTAGATGGGTACTTACATTTCTTTATTACATATTAGTTCTAATAAGAACTAAAAAGGAAATACAGTGATGGTGAGGACCAGAAGAAAGTTTATTTCCAAGGGCTTGTCCTGGATTATCACTGTTTCATTCAGTTTTTTTCCAGGGCAATGGTAGCTGTGCTGTACCTATAAAAGCTCATGCCAAACACAACTCTGCCCTTTTCAAATCTTTTTAAACCCCTGCCCAGAAAACCAGAGAAGTCAGAAGCACAAGGCCACCCAAATATGTCATCAAGGGACTTACCTTCGAAGATTTTCTGTAACACAGTCTATATGCAATTACATTCAACAGGGATCACTGAACAGCTTAAAAATGGAGAAGTGGCACGGCCAGGAGATTACTGAACAGGCCTCTGTTCTGGGCAAAGATCTGTTTGCTCTCTGCGGCACATACATTTAGCAGATGTACAGATTTAACGGAGTGTGTGGGGCTTGTTCTGCAGACTGTTAGGACACCGATAATTTGCTAGGATCAATGTAACTAAACTGCTTTAGGCTGACTGAGAACTGGGCCATATATATATATATACACACACACTAACTTTAGTTAAAAGTTACAATAGAGAAATGAATGCAGAATATGTAAAAGGGATGAATTACATGGTTAGGTATTTGTAGTGTGGAAGACAGAAACTTTGTGGTTGTTTTTTTTACAGTTTGTATAATGCGATGTCTAAAACCACGGTCAACCAAAAAGAGAAGGAAAAAATAGGGGAGGGGAAGAGGGAATAAATCAATTGAAATGAATTTTACTAGAAGCTACTTGTTAAGTAAAAATTCATGTACACAGATAACTTGTCCTCAGTAAAGACTTTGTGGTTTCTTAACCTTTCTCATTTTAAGTTGATGTAAGTTGATGTGGTTTAACCCCAGCTGATAACTAAGCACCACACAGCTGCTCAATCACTCCTCCCCCCTACAAAGGGATGGAGAAGATAATGGGAAAAAACCTCATGAGTTAAGATAAAGACAGTTTAATATGATAACAAGAGAAGATAATAATACTAGTAATAACAATAATACAACTGATGCACAAATGCAAGTGTTCACCATCTGCAAGAGGGAAAAAAAAACAACAACCTGATGCCCAGCCTGTTTCCAAGCAGCAATCCCACCTCCTCGCTAGCTTCCCCAGTTCTATCTGGAGCATGATGTTCTATGGTATGGAATCTCCCTTCGGCCAGTCTGGGCCAGCTGTCCTGGCTGTGCTCTCCCAGCTCCTTGTGCACCTGGCAGGGTGTGGGAAGCTGAAAAGCCCTTGACTTAGTGTAAACATTACAACTACCTAGCAACAACTGAAAACATCAGTGTGTTATCAACATTATTCTCATACTAAATCCAAAACACAGCACTGTACTGGCTACTGGAAAGAAAATTGTCTCACTTGAAACCAGGACATAAGTCTATTAAATGATAACTATTCCAGAAGTGCACTGTTAGAATAAACCTATGAAAAAATAGTGCTAGTATGTAACTCTTTCTGAGGTCTGTAGGGAGGCAGTTAATTGACAAGTGGTTTCTATTTATTTATGAGAACAATAAGAACAACGTGGGATGAATTACTTCATTAGTACTGATGTGCTATTTTTTCTTTTTTTTTGCCACAGAGAATAAAGAGATAAAAATACATAACTAAATATCTTACTGTTAATATTCCTAGACTATATGCGGCAAGATTAAAATGCAAGAGAGTAAGTGGAAAAAAAAATTGTAAGTCAGTTTGTTCTCTAGAAGTTAATTCATTAAGGTTGACCCTCTTGTAGGTCTTTTGTCAAAATTTTTTGTCTTTCATCTGTGCAGCTACCGCTGCATAACATCCTAATAACTTCAGTGAGTTATTTCAGAGATATATTTTTTCTGACACATGCTGCCTCAGGCTTCTCCTGAAAACATCATTCTCCAGATTTTGGCAATCACTTAGTGTCTATCATTCTTTGCCATCCTTCCAGTCTTTCTCTTTGCCTTTGACTACTTTCCAGGCAGCTGTTCTCATTATCTGCTCTTAAATTCATCTCCATTTGGAAAAACGCATCAAGTTTGCAATAGATCAGTCCATTTCCAGCTCACTGCCATCCTTTGTTTGCAACAGTCTCACTGCTTGCAAAATGCAAGGAATCATAAGTGACTTGGTCATGTAGTATTTGTCAACTTTTCTTCTTACAGCACTTGTCTGATAGATCTTTTCCTCAAGGCAAATGTAAACCCCATGTGTTCAAGATCAGAGGAAAGCAATGTAATCACAAATTGGAAGAATAATTTGCAGATGGAATGTATTAATTAAAGACGGAATTTAGGTTGAATTGTAAGCATAATCTTTAAGACTGGATATAAAAATCAATCCTTCACACACTTAAGATCTTCAGAACTGAGCTATTAAAAAAGGTCCCCAGAACAGAAAGAGGCAAAGCTTGGCAATTTGTTAAAATCATGATTAGGCAAAGTATATAATGGTTTATTGAAGTGCAGTGTTCAGTCATGCAAATTAAAAATTGGTAATATCTCTTCTTCATATGTGAGAATGAAATGTTGCAAAAGATGATGAGAAACATTATCACTGCAAATATTCAGAACCACATTTCTATTCTTTCAGCAGCAGGAATCACAGCTCTGTGTACTTGAACAACAGCCTGCCAATGTATTTGTCAGTATGTAGTAACAGTTAAATCTTACTCACATTATCATCTGTATTTTCAGGTACAGTGTGATATACAAGGAAGTAAAAGCTGAATAACTAGCTTTTTGGTTTAAAGTAATTAGCCGAAAGATCTAAACTACACCTCAGTGTTAGTGTTTCAGTTGGCCACTCTCTCCACAGGGCCCCAGGTCCTGCCCAGGAGCCTGCTCCACTGTGGGCTTCCCACAGGGTCACAGCCTCCTTCAGGTGCCTCCACCTGCTCTGGTGTGGGGTCCTTCATGGGCTGCAGGTGGATATCTGCTCCACCATCAATCTCCATGGGCTGCAGGGGGACAACCTGCCCCTGGTCTTCTCCATGGGCTGCAGGAGAATGTCTGCTCCATGCCTGGAGCACCTCCTCCCCTCCTTCTTCACTGACCTTTGTGTCTGCAGAGTTGTTCCTCTCACAAATCCGCACTCCTCTCTCTGGCTGCGGTTGCTGTTGCACAGTTTTTTTCCCCCCTCCTTAAATATGTTATCCCAGAGGTGCTACCACTGTTACTGATGGGTTCGGCCTTCACCAGCAGCGGGTCCATCTTGGAGCCGGCTGGCATTGGCTCTATCGGACATGGGGGAAGCTTCTGGCAGCTTCTCACAGAAGCCACCCCTGTAGCCCCCCACTACCAAAACCTTGCCATGCAAACCCAATACAAGTGATGGGACTAGTGAGTCTAGTTAGTTTTTTTTGTCCAGGAATTATTCACTTTGACAGAATGAAAAGGTGGATGTGTATTTTTCTTTCACTTAGAGGGAAAAACAAAGTATCAAAAAAAGATACTCTGCTGCCTTGGATAACACTTGCTTTTTTTTTCTTTGTCAAATTGTTAGAAGTGTTTTTCCTCCCTATTTATTGATGATTGCTTTTTTTCTTGTTCTCCATAGTCGATATTATGCAAGCATTTCACACGAAACAGACCTTTGTTCAAAGAGCAAATAAATAATCCAAACTCCCAGACACTGGGGTGGAAATGGAAGGACATTTTGTTTAGAGGACATGTCTGTGTTACTGAGATTAGAGATTGTAGCTGAATAAAAAAAGAAGTGCTGCTGGACTTAGCTTTTTCTGTCTAGTTTGCTAAATAGAGCACTGACACAGGTACTAAAAATCCCTCATATGGTGAAATCGGGAGAGTTAGGTACCGTCAAATAAGATTAGAAAAACTCTTCACTGTAAGAGTGAGCCACATACATCTAGTCAATACTCGGTTAGTTCTGAAGTGCTCTCTGAAGTCTTTCATCTGACTAGGACTCCAGGCAGACATTTCTTTTCATTTGATTTAAAGAATCCACTTCTGCAGATAACTGTGAACAACACTCCATTTTCTTAAATGCACTTTTTATAGAAAATGTTCCACTGTCTAGAGAACTGCACAAAAAGTAGAAGCATTAGGCTGTTTTTAATATCTTCTAGGATAGTGTCACAGGCTTGAAAGCCCCAGCATAGTCTTTTGCTGAAGTTGTACTATTGCATAGTTTAGAATCATAAGATAAAGTGGGATGATTTTTTTTATAAATGCATTACTTATGTATCCATCTTCCATTAAGCAGTTATTAAATTAATTCTTTCTGAAACAGAGAAATTCTACCTACTCCCATTTAGCTAGTCTTCCTTTCCCCCTTCCCTTATGCTATCCTTCACTCTAGCAGATTCATTTTTGCTGGTCTTTGGTTGCCTTGTGCTAATGACAAAGTGAGGGGGGGGATTTAAAATCACAAAAATCTGGTTGTCATGAAAGCTAATGGCAACAATCTGCTGGTTTCACAAGACGTACTTATTGCCATGGGATTTGTTTCAGAATCCATGGAGGAGAAGAAACTTTCTACATCTTTATTCTTAGCTTTTTAAACTTTTTAGACATTTTAATTTTTTTTAGGGGAGAAATCAACCCTGAAATAAATTATTAACTGAATAAAATATGAATGAAATAGTTAGGGGTAAATAAAAAAAAAAGGAAATGGTTGTGCAAAGTTTTATTGGTAATTAAGCATACATAATGCTAGGTTCAGTAGCTGTTAAAGCATTAAGGGATACTTTAAGCACAACTACCTTGTCTCAGTTCCTGAATTTATAGAAATGCATCAAAAATATTTTCTTTATAGTAACTTTGTTTCATTTTCACTTTGTTCCTCTACACAAACCATAAAGAGTGGCTTTTCCTAAAAATCTGTTGTTGTTATGATAGTCTGTCAAATGGAATAAAAAAGAAATCTTTGATATAGAGAACAATTGGCTATAGAAAAAGTGAAATAATTGTAATCTTTTACAACCAATTATAAAACTGAGAGATCATTTCAGGAACAGTCCTGGTGTAATTTGACACACTAAATCATCATGATAGTTCTAGAAAGGCCCTGAAGATACACTTACATAAAGTACTTAAAGATAATAGCAACTAAAATGAAATAAAATTAACAAAACCTGAGCTCAATAGCATTGTATTTCCATTTCTCTGAATTATTTATGGAGTGACTTGCGTTTTTCTGCATGAAAGATTTAATTTTAACCACTTTTTAGATAACCAGGCTTGTTACTCCGTTGGAGTTTTTGGCTGTTTGTGTACATATTCTCTCAAAAATCAGCAAGATAATTGTAGTTTTGGTTTGGCTAATTAAACTTCAGCCTGGACTTAGACAATGCTTACAAGTACTTGGATCATACTCAACAGAACATAAAGTAGTGTCTTAAGAAACTGTATTTGAACAGACTCTGTTTTGAATTAAAGAATAATGCATGGAAAGGATCTGAAGCGTATCTCAGCAGGAGATGCTGATATTCTTACCTAAGAAGAACATTCACCGTCCTTGCTTTCACAAAAATTTCCTTCAGCATCTGAGAAATATCACAGAGAAATATTTATACTTATGGACAATTTTATATTCTCTATTCCAGTAACCTGCTAATTTGTGTAACACCATTTTAAAAAAAGAGCATCAGCAAACTATTCCCTAGCAGAGAAGCAATTTCCCCACTTCACACAGAGTGCCTCTGAGGACATGTGCTATAGTATAGGACATAAATACCAAGTTTTCTGGCTGGAATACTGCCTGTATTCTATTTTATTAATTAAATGCATATAGTATACTATATTTCTTATATAACTATATAGGCTTTATTGTTAACTTTTTTCCTTTCCATGGTTTGGATAAGATAGAGAAGAAACCACAAGTTTGTTTTGTTTTGGTTTTGTCTTTTAAATAAAAATACTTTCTAACTCCTTTATGTGGGAGTGAATGTGTGTATATATGCACACAAAAATAAGTGTTAATAAAACACTAGATATATGAGTTTATATTCCTATTTTATTTGGGATATGTGTAGTCATTAGATAGAGGAAATTGAATTCCATTCTAAACTGTATTTTTAGTTTCTTCTAGCTTTTGAATGGGAAAACTAATTTACGTTGGCTTCCAAATTGACAGATATACCATGAAACTACGGAAAAAATGGTTCTTCAGAGTTTGAGGAAAATTGGGCAAACTCTGTCTGAGCTCACATCATTAAAAAAATTGCCCTCAAATGAATTGACTAGTCTAATCTTTCTGTGCCCCCTACTTTAAAATGGCACAAAACTTCTTTCATGTAAATTGAGCTACCTGAAAAGTAATATACAAATGGTGTTGGGAAATTAGAAAAGTCAAATAAATCAAATTTAATGTTTTTCTTTTCCCTCCTGTAGTCCTAATCTAAGTGCTCATGGTTATTGAATTAAGTGGGGATGTATTTAGGCCTCAACCCAGCAAACCACTTAAACACATTTTTTTATTTTAGTTTAAATTATATGTCATGTAAGACTGCTGCCTCCTAATTGATTTACTTTCTTATAGTGTGTGATTTGTCATTCAAGAGTATAATTAATATTTCAAATACAACTTTTCTTAAAATCAGTAGATCTCAAAAGTAAGAGTACTTCTGAGCACTGGGGTCAGCACCGGGATTCAACCGGAAATTTGAGATATGCGTGCATAGAGTTGTGGACAAGAAAGAGCTTTGAGACAGAAATTACCAATTATATCAAAGTTTCATAAAGAGATGTGGTTTTACTTTAAAAGTACTTTGGTTTTTTTTGTTTTATATATTCCAGAACACTAGCCTGTTTTGAATGCAGGCTTCAGAAATGATCCACAATGATCAGGCCTCACCTAGTTTGCGGGGGGGGGGGGTGGGGGGGGGGGGAGGGCAGGAATCTCTGCTGAGACAAATAACTTACTTTTTGTTAATTGTTGTTGTTTGGGTTTGGATTTCTTTAACAAATCAGCTTGAATGCTGAGCATTTTAGAGAGTTATATAGACTTCAGATTTTTGTGAGTAAGTCTCTATGCATATAAAATGATTAAAATACTACATACAATAATTCAGTTATTTTTCATAAGAAGTGCTGGAATTCATGACATACTAAGCTTTCATCAAAGTAAACACACAGATATTGGCAACCACGTGAGGACTGCTAATATCACTCGGAAGGTCACTTCTGTAAAATATGCTGGTTTTAGCAACCAATAGAAGAAAGTTCACAAAGGATATGGTTTAGATATATTTCCCTTGGGAAAGTTTGGATCAATAGAGACTTGACTGCAAAAGGCATATGTGTAAATTTTTTTAAAAAAGGCAAAAGGAAAAGAAAAGCAGGTTGAAAGTAAATGTCTGGTTTTATATAACAAAGTCTTCAATGTTGCTATATTCTCCATAACATGGAGGGATTGTACTAAATGTAGTAAATACAAAGAATCTACAGTATTATGCCATTATTAGTAAATTCAACAAGGTTGTGCTGGTTAGTGCAGCATTTGTATTTTCTTTCCAGTTTATCATGACTGCATTGTAAATTTTTTGTGTACATCAATTCATGCCTGGAAGAAATATCTATTATATCAAGTTGGGAAATTGTTGTCATTTTAACAAATAACCTTGTTTTATAATACATATAATACCTATGTGTGTTTGTGCATATATATGTATAAAATATATATGCAGATTATATTTATCTATAGATACAGCTATCTATCTCCAGTGTCTCAATGACTACTAAAAATGCTGGAAGCAAACTGTAAATACTGCAAATATGGTTCTTAGTGGTCATCCAGCAAGGGAAGACAAACATGCCTCAGAAAATCCAAGGAAAGTGGAAAATATGTAATTAAGAATGTTTTCATTTGCTTATTTTTTTTCCCAGATGACCAATAATTAAATGAAAGCCAAAAATATAACTCCTAGAGGAAGAATCACAAAAAGGAGTAGAGGAAGGATCTTTGAAATTGTTTGTTTGTTTTAGTGTGCATAGTCCCAGAATATCATTTCAGCAGAAGGTAAAACAGGTCTGATGATACAAATTAGGAAGGAGCAAAACCAAAAGGTAGGAAATTTCATAAGGAGGAGAATTCGAAAGCAGACTATAGGAAAGACTAAGAAGTTTGGGCGGATTGACGTGAAAACAGATTGCTTTCATGTCTACAATTTTCACATAATTTTTCTAAAGCTTCCTTATCTTTTATGGAATCTAATTTTGATTTTTCACTGAATTAATCTCTTCTGTGTGGGCTTTAAATTAGACCAGTCATATAAATCATATGTTTTAGAAGAAAACATCAGTAACATTCATTTCAAATAAAGGAAATATTTATGTGTGTGCTGCAGATTTCTCTTTCAAAAAACGTGCCAGAAGAGAGTGCATAAATAAAAGATGAAGACTTCTTTGAGGCTGGTGAGAATACATTTAATGAAAAACTGGTATAAAGTTTGGTGATGCATCTTTTGGTGTTTTAAGGGAAACCAAAAAAATCCAATGCCTCCAGTGCCTCACCCTTAGAGAAGTGAAATTTTCTAGGTACTTCATGAAAATATTGTTGACCCAGTTATTTAGAGGAGAAAGGCAATGCATATCTCTGTATTTTTAAAGCCTTGCGTATGGCCTTGTATTATTTCCTTCACTAAACAAGTTTATTTCTTGAACTTGGAAACTTCTTTTTGGGTTTCTTTGTCAGTAAATTTCTGGGGAAATCTCACCTACCGTGAAAATTTGGGAAGGAAGAGTGATACCCTGGATCCTGCAGCTAGCAAGTTTGCTGCATGCTAACAGAGGAGAGCAGAGCAGTATACCACTGATACATGAAAAAACTGGGATACTGTTGTTCTGTTTCAGCTCCCAGAATCGTGGGTTGCAGTAATACAGCCTGGAAATCACTAGCATACAGATTTCTGTGGGCAGATCCTTATGCAGAGTGGGTGTAACGTTTTTGAAGAATGAAAAGCTGACTGCAACCAGTGTTGATGGTGGGCCTCTTGCATGCTCAGCTTGATTTTGAAAAGCAGAGTCATCTTCAAAGCTATGTGCTGTTCTGGGTAGTTGCCTGATGTGTTCTCCTCCCTTTTGGAGAAATAATGGTGCTTAACTGATTTGCACAAAGCTATACTCCAGTAAACTAGTGTCAATTCCAGAATATCAACTTTTATGCCTATCTTAGCTTGCAAGTATGAAGATAAATGACCACACAGTTGTCTGACTTCATGTATGTGGTTTTTTCCAACTCTTTTCTAGTTTATTACTCTTCCAGCAGCTAATTCACTCACTGCTAATCTTCCATTTCCCTGTAACTATCTTTCTAACACTTGATTTATCACCAGTGTGAGACTCTTGATTTATACCAGGTATATTAATCTTTTTCCAAGATGCAACAAAGCCAGGCTTCTGCTGCATTTTGCATAAACTTCTTTACGTCACTATATATTGCATGAATACAAATCTTTCTGTGAAACTTTCATAATGCAAACCATTATGAAGACATTGTCTAAAGGTAATTATGAGCTGCCTTTTAGCTTCATGTTGTAAGTTAATAATGTGGTAAGGATCATGTATGTATCAAATATTTTATCTTTTGTTCATTTTCAGTACTGGCTTGCTCCATGTAATAGTGTAAGAAACTGTCAAAACAGTTGACCTGGAAAATATACTGCTTCATCAGAATGGGATGATGATTAGTATCATTCAATTACAGAATGATATTAGTGGTGCCTGATAGCTTTCTGATGTTTGAAGTAACATTTAAAGCAAAAAGAAAAGGTTCAGTAAGACCGGACTTCCCAGAGCTGTTGTCACTTTGACATGAGTTTTTTTGCAGAGAAACCCTGACCTTATACACTATTGTTTCTGCAAGACATCGTTCATCAGCTGTGCCTGTGTGAACATGGACATAAGATGATATAGGTGTCTTTTTCTTAAAATTCACATGGGAGGAGGAGGAAAGGAGGCGTTAGTTTCTTACCTTGTCTGGGAAGATCTTGGCTGGGCAGTGGGCACAGCCCACTGGAGAGTTGAGCACTAGCATGTTAAACAACAAGGGTCTACTGCTACGTGGCAAATGTGGTAATTATGACTTGGGGCATAATTGCAAGACTTAGTAATAACACAGAATGAATTAGGTAGGAACTGAGCAGTCTAGAAAAGTCATTAACTATGAAAATGATTTACTGTTATGTTAATTGGAAGAATGTTCTCAAGAACTGTTTCTTTACGGAATTTTCCAATAAGTAGTATCAACTACTGCTGCAAGAGTACAGCATAGCAGCATGTTATTAGTTATTTGTAATGCAAGATTTCTGCAGTTTTTTAAGTTGCTTTAAAATAGGTCAGAGAGGAGATGCTTTGTGAGTAAAGCAATGCTCTCTGTCCCAATAATGACTTCTAGCAGGGAACTGGCAAGAGTTAAAGCCGGTTACTGGGCTCTTTACAGATTCTGAATCAGCAGTGCCTGGGTTAAGAGGTTAGATCCATTCACAATAGAGTTTCCCTGCCTGGAGGAAAAAGTGCCCAGGAAGGGACAGAAGACATCTATTAAATGAGACCGAATTTCATCTGTGGTTTCATCTATGCCATGATGAGTGGGTGGAATTTTGCCCTGACATCTTAGATAAATGCCCTGTATGTACTTGAGATTACATGTGGTAGCATTGTAATATTTGACACTTGGTAGTGATCCAGAAGAATGAGCAAGAGTCACCCTTCTCTCTGTGGTGGAAAGCTTTCTCCTGGAATACTTAGATCGCTAAAACTCACAGTCTCAGAGACTAGCATCAGAAAGCATTGAGTGCTGGATTGCTCAGCTTGCAAAATGGTTCCACTTGTTATTAAATGACCTTAAGGTTTTCTTCACTAGTTTAACTTGAATAATACGAAGCCTGCATCCAAATGTCCCTATGGCAGCCATCAGGAGGGAAAATTGTAACTTCTTCAAGATTAAAAGTTCAAACTGTGATGGTTGTACCTTTTAACACCATAACCAGCTTTTACCCTGATCTCTGTAAGCCTGTTAGCTTCATCATGTTGAAGAGATCATGACATCTTCCAAAGCACCTGGGGGAAGCATTTCATTTCAGTTCATTGACTAAGCTGTTCTCCGAGACAGCAATGTCACCCAGCTGTGTCTAGTTTTTTTATGCTTAAGTAACTATAATTAAGGTATAGTCTTTACTCCTTTGCACTAGTACAGTAATATTTTTAAGTATTTAAATAAAAACAAACCCAAAAAACTTAGCTAGGATGAAATGCAAGTGCATGCAGGAGATGAGGAGTTACCACTTCTATTTAAATACAATTTATGTAGAACTGTGAGAAGAGTTTATGAAAACCAGAATTCTAATATAATTATTTTTTTGCTGCTTGTGACTTGTAGTATACACAAATTCTGCCTTGTTAGTTACTAATCTTAAAAAAATTAGCTTTCTGTCTCATCACAGTGAAAGTCTGAATCATGACAGGATATTGCAGAATATGTAATAGACAGCTGTATCCCATAATAAATCTTCCACTGTAGCAACAGTGGCAGTCTTGGTTTTTTCATTAAACTCAAAAGCATCCACTGTTCCTGTTATGTCAAAAAGGACATATTTAATAAGTCAAATCTTTTTGTTGAATTTGAGATAACAATTGAGCATAATTGCTACTTCTAGACCAAACTAATTGCTTTCATGTATTTTCATCTGTTTGGGTGAAGGGTGCATTTTAAGGATCTGTTAATTTAAAGTTGTTCCAGAAACAGTGAAAACCAGTCTTACTTTTAGATTATGTATTCCCCAAATTCATTTTGCATATAAACTCATGTTAGATATCAGATGTTAGCATTGTGGCTGAAAGTAGTCTTTCATTCATATGCGTGTGTGTGTGCACTAAACTATAACCTGCAAACAGTGTAAGTATACGTTAACATAGTGAGATAAGGAATTCCTAACTCTTAGCATTAGATTAAACAATACCTTTTTTGATATTTGTTGCATGTGATCTTGGGCTAGCCAGACAACTTGTGTGGGTCTTTTTCCCAAATATCCAGGAGACGATGTTTTCCTTGGCTAGATGTTGCGTAGGTGCATTGTAGTAAGTAAGTGGCATTCATACTAAATGCAAAATATGTAATCCTTCTGGGAAATGGTAATTTCTTGAATTAGAAAAATCAGAAAGTCATAAAAACTTTTTATTTCTGAGAAAGAAAGATAAGATAAAGCAGAGGGGAGAGAGAGGGAAAAAAATACAAATTTGTAAGCTACATCCCACTTCACCAGATTTGTATGCCGACATTTGTTTGGAAGGTGGAACATTAGTAGGTTAATAGTCTACTTTGAGACAACCCGTAAGAGATATAGAAACAAGTGCAAGACAACATATAATATCATTGATTTTGTCATCTTGTGTTTACTGGGTGTCATAGTTTTGCCCCAGCCGGCAGCTAAGCACCACACAGCTGCTCGCTCACTCCTTTACCTTCCGGAGGGATGAGGAGGAGAATCAGAAGAAAAAGGTAAAACTTGTGTTGGGATAAGGATGGTTTACTGGGACAGCAAAGGAAGAGGAAAATAATAACAATACTTACAACAGAATATACGAAGCAGGTGATACAGAGTGCAATTTACTCACCACCCAGAGCCACTGCCCCCTGCTTTCACTGAGCAGCGGCTCCTCCTTCCTGGGTAGCTCCCCCCTGATATCTGGAGCATGCCCTCATGGTATGGAATGTCACTTTGGCTAATTTGGTCAGCTGTCCTGGCTGTGTCCCCTCACAGCCTCATGCAAAAATTAACTGTCCTAGCGGAAAAGCAGCATGGGTTAAAGTACACTTACGGTTTTAAAATACAGTATGATGCTAGGCCTAGGTGAGTCGAAGTTGTTGGGCTGTGTGAAAGAAACTTAATCTGAACTGAAACAGATAAAAAACTTAAAGCAGATCAGGGACTATTATGCCTTCACATGCTCATAGTAAAGCGAGACTTTCTATTTCCTTCTTTCTCTTTTTGAAAAATGTTAAATTTAGGATGAATTATGAATGTAGATGGCTTCAAAAACATGAAGCAATCTCTTCCCCCAAGAGAAAACAGTAGCATCTTTAAGCTCTCTGAAGAGCAACTGTTTCCTCATTATATTTATTCATACAACAATGAGTTTTGACATGAGATCAGGACCTCTAGGCACTATTGCTATTCTAATTTATTTAATATAGTGAAGGAATTCACGTTAAATAGGGAGTGCTTTGATACAGAGCTGAATTGATGCCTCTGTGTCTTATTTGTCTTTAACTGGTCTTTAATCATTACAGTTTTGTTGCAATCTATATCATTAACTTAAGCTGATTGCCCATTAAATATTGTAAAAGTGTGCTAAGCACTTCAGGAAATTAATATTTGTATGCTATTTGCAGCCAGCAGGACTAGGGAAGTGATTGTCCCCCTGTACTCAGCTCTGGTGAGGCCGCACCTCGAGTGCTGTGTTCAGTTTTGGGCCCCTCACTACAGGAAAGACATTGAGGTGCTGGAGCGTGTCTAGAGAAGGGCAATGAAGCTGGTGAAGGGTCTGGAGCACAAGTCTCGTGAGGAGCGGCTGAGGGAACTGGGGTTGTTTAGCCTGGAGAAAAGGAGGCTGAGGGGAGACCTTCTTGCTCTCTACAGCTACCTGAAAGGAGGTTGTAGCCAGGTGGGGTTGGTCTCTTCTCCCAACTGACAAGTGATGGGGCAAGAGGAAAGGGCCTCAAGTTGTGCCAGGGGAGGTTTAGATTGGCTATTAGGAAAAATGTCTTCACTGAAAGGGTTGTCAATCACTGGAAGAGGCTGCTCAGGGAAGTGGTTGAGTCCCCATCCCTGGAGGTTTTTAAAAGACGTGTAGATGTGGTGCTTAGGGGCATGGTTTAGTGGTTAGAGTGGCAATGTTAGGTTAACGGTTGAACTTGATGATCTTAAAGGTCCTTTGCAATCTAAATGATTCTATTCTATGATTCTAGACATTTCTTACTGTCTTACATTATCTAGAATATTTTGGATACCTGCAGGATCATTGCTAATAATAGGTAAGAAATTAAATAATGTAGAAGGCTGATATAAATTCACTGCTTTATCATGGGCTAGTCACAGTTTTTTGAACACTAACTATGTCTCATTGTGAAGATGAGCTGGTTTGTAGTGTTATTAAAATTTCACAAGACTGTCTCTTCAGAAGGAGAAACAAAAAGGAAATGTCCTTGTTTGGGAGGAGGAGCTACCTGCCTATCACAGATTATGGAGCTTTTTAGAGTAGTATACCATAGATTATTATGAAGTATTTAGTTGCATAAGTATTCTCTAATCAGGAATATTTGAACAAGGTCAAACTAAGAAAATGCTATGTATTTGCAATTAGGAAAATTTTATGCATAAATACTTACCTAGCTGTGTTCAAGTTGGGCAAAGAAATATAATAATCATAACTTTTACTGTCACAATTTCCTGCCAGATAAATAAAATTTAAGTCAGACTACTGATCTGTGTGTCTTGTATTTATGACCTTGATTTCCCAGTGTAAAACTTCTATAAAATGTTTTTTCTCTTAAATAAAAAAATGTTGCATTCAGAGCTTATATTATCTATAAACAGTATATGTAAACTAATACTGACACATGGATTGCCACTCTCTAAGAGCTTGTCTTCTGTTTGTCAAATTCTGTTTCTTTGAGAAGAGGGAAAAAACCTAATTCCCATGGAACTTATTAGAAATATATGAATATTTCCTTAATTGTTTTTCCCCTAGTAAAATAGGTGAGAATATTGAGACCAAAATGTGTGTGAGGTATGAGTATATATTCTAGGAATTTTCTAGTGTGAAAATGGACCTGAATTAGAAGTGTTGGGACTTGCTAAAAACAAAGTCTTTGAGTCAGGAACTGCTGGGCAGGAAGTAAGAAGTCACAGAAATAGGAATAAGAGAACAATATGAAGGAGGTATTTGACTGGGATCATTAGTTGAGTGAAATAGCCAAGGGGTATATTGGATGACCCTGAAGACTCAAGTAATAGAAATGGGATGAAATTCAATAGCACAGCATGGAAGGTCATACACTAGGGGACTAATAACAAGCATTTCTGCAATAAGCTAGGAGCTGATCAGCTGAGGTGCAGTAGTCAATCACAGGATGGCTATAAGTTTCCGATGTGATACAATCCAAGGGTGTGTTAGCTAATATATTTCTAGGAGAGAAAAGGAAAACTACAAACCTGTATAGAGACCTTACTTGTAATATTAAGTATTGATTTGGTCATCTTGTGTTCAAAATAGGTGGATTTAATCATTAGTAGGTATGGAAATGTACTACTCAAGTATCTTTGCTTTTAACCCTTAAAATAAATTCTGAGAGGAGGTATGATTTGTTCCACATAGGCACTTTAGGGAGGTAAATATCAGTACTAGACATTAAGTCAATGTGTTTTGCTAGGATATGAACACACACATATTAGCTGTCTGTGGATCAAATTGGGTAGCTACTTAAAGGCTGATAACTCTGAGTTGTGATATTCCTGTTCAGCCTTCTAAAATAAGCAAAAACCCATAGAAACAACCTAGATGAAGTGAAGCTTTATAAATTTTAGATGGTTTGAGATCTGGCTAGCTGTAATATCAAGTGCTGTAATGGAAAAAACCTTTTTAGCTAGATCAATCAATTGAACAATCAATTTTTTAATATGCATAAACAGCCATTAATATGTGTCTATGATGGATACAAAAATGTTACAGAAGGAAGGAGAAGCTGGGAGATAGATTTAAAGAGGAATGAGTCAGAGAGCAGTTTTGGCATGTAAATATACTTTGGACAGATTGAGGATTAATTTTTTCAGAAGCTCTTGTGAAGGCAAAACTGTAAAAAAGCTGTTTTGGAGATAAATATGTTGGTCAAGGTAAGTGAATGGGTTAGGGTGGAAGAATAATTTTCCAGAAATACATAGATGTTCAAAGACAGCTTCAGGAGTTTATTTCTGGCTTGGTAACTGAGTAATTATCAATGACATGATTATTGCTATGAACCCACTCAGAGGGGTACTTATTTGCTACTTATTTGTATGTAAGACAGAGTAGCAGGCTCATTAGCTTTGCCTTTGGTCAGCAGAGCAAAAGGATATGATGGAGGAAATTAGTTCTCCCAGTGGTGGAAGGCTCTGACACCTGCCATGGCTCTTTTCCTGACTTGCAATTGCTGCCTCGGTTTGCTACTCTAGCTGAATGCTCCCCCTAACTCTGGGCACATGGTAATTCACATGTGAGTACTTAATTAATTGGTTCATTTAATTGGGGGGGGTGGGGGTGTGTGTGCGCACGTGCGTGCGTGTGTGTATGTGTGCAGAAAAAGGCCTTATGCTAGCAGTATTTTTCCCCAGGAGAGCTTGCCCATTTGAGAGGCATGGTCTCTGTGTCCCCTGATAGCAATTAACAACTACTGAATTGCTCCTGCTGAATAATCATGAAATTCGTCTGTCTCGGATCATTTCATGTAGTCTAATAGTGCTTAAATTTAGTATCTTGCCAGACTGGGACCCATTAGAATCGACAGTGATTTCATGTGCTTTTTGAGCTAATTTAAATGAATGCCTTATCTAGATATGAAACTACTTCATGCTTAGTGTTCACATATTGATACTTCTTTGAATATTTTTACAAATATTTGGGCAAAATTTAAATTTTAAAATTTAAATTAAGAGCCTTTAAATTAAAAACATTTTCTAAATTTAAATTAAAGATCAAAATAACAGTACATATCAGCACATTTCTGCTTCCGTTTAGTAGCTAAAAGTTCAAAATAAAATTTCTTATTTGTCTACATAATTAGCATATTAAGACTTGATATCATTGCTACCAAATGTGATTTCTTGAAGGCCACATTTCTAAGTTTGGGGGTTTTTAATTTTATTTTTTTTTCCAGGAAAGCATGGTGAACAAAGATATCTGATAGGTCTTGCATGTTTTCTCTGAAAAATCTTGTTCAGAAAAATAAGTTTGTAAATGTGTTGTTTGAACCAGACAGCCCAGACGCACTTGCCATTTGACACACTTGAGTGAAGCCTCTGACCAGCAAGGGTCATGCTAAAAATCAGGATCCTAACATCTGGAAAAAAAAAAAAAATCACAATGGTAGTTGTGAATGAAAGCAATATTTCTTTAAATCCACTGTATTTTGAGTTTGTAAAGAGCCCTGACCTACAGAGCTTCAGATTCCTTCTGTAAAAAAGGTGTTGTCTCTACTGACTAACTCTTGACATCCAAAAAAACAGTCTTTGAAGGCAGAGATCATTTGAGCCTGCATGTTCCTTCTAAAACACCACATTACAGTTAGATCCAACTTGGAATTGTTTGAGATTTTCTTTTTGGGTTTCAATGCTCTGAATAATCTATCCAACAAGAACTGGGACCACCAGTGTGTTTGGAAAGGTCCTCAGCCACTGTCAGAAATTTCAGAGAGAACATTCTCAGGGGCCTTTCTGATCATGTGTCCAGGGCAGAATATGTCCATTTCTTAAACAGCTGATATTTCAGTTTAATAATGAAAGTCAATTCTGTGTCAAGCAAAATCTTAACTATGGTAGTAACAGGAAAGTGCCATTCTCTTTCATCTTTGGATCACCATACTAGATTTTCCTTGCTGTACTCTTTTCTTATACTTTTTTGAGAGCATTGGCCCCACATGGTTACATCTAACTCACACCAATGTAAATCAGGTGTGTTAAAAAGTACTTTAAAGCAACGCTGACTTAAAACCAGCAAAACAGAAGAAAAAGCTCCCATTATTTGATACTGAAGGACATGCTCTTCCTGTGAAGTCTCCATATTCTTAATTTTTATATAGCTGCTCTTATTTTCAAGAAGATGATACTCAGAGAAAGTACTGAACTAAAATAAAGCAATAGAATAAGAGGGTGTAATTAAAAGAAAGACTTCTATCACTTCTTTAATGTCACTTTTGCTTTTACTTCAATTAATTGCCTCCTTTGGTATTCTTTTTCTTTATTCCCTAGACAACTTGTATTCTTTTTTTTTGCCTAACTTCAGTATAGCCTCAAGTGCTGTTTTTCGGGTAGTGCGTATCAGTCATTCTCAAGGATTTTCAAACGACCTCCTCTTCTTCCTTTTCAAACATTATTCTTACATTTAGTACAAACTTTTCCAGAAATAGTCTAGATTTGTGCTGTCAAGGCCCTCTTCTTACTATTTTTGTGGGAGAATAATAACTGTCCTTAAAAATATATATTTTGTTTTCGCTCTGTCCCTCAAAAAGAACACCCCACAACACTCTAAGCTAAAAAAATCTTCTAAAGATGAGTTCTCTTAAACTTAATACCCAAATCCAGACACTTGTCAGATGGGATAAATTTGAGCACATCTGAACATAATGCCTGCCCTTCTCATACCACAGGCTTTCACTTTATGTACCTACTTAAAAAACAAAGTCACAGCAAAGTGACAGAAGATTTGCTCTTCGGTATTTATGTCTCTCTGAAGTCCTAGAAAACCTAGAAAAAATTGTCAACTAATCATTGGAAGATTAAAAAAAAAGATGAAAAGATTTAGTCTGCAAATTGATTAATATTTTTAACTTTAAAAAATATTCAGCAATGTTACTTACACTTGTGAACTGCAAATGTCCTTTGAACAATAAGTGAATATGAAACAAAGAGAAGACATTTCCAGAAACACTTAGTTTAAATTAAGATAACTTTGTTTTTAAAATTTTTAATATCCAACCATGCCTAACTTTAGACAAAACTTAGAGTAACACTCCCTGGATAGACTAGTATCCAGCATTAATACACAGGTACAAGTATGTCCTCCTTCCAGTCAAGAAGCTCAAACCCAATCTTCTAGTTTATATACTGCAAACATTTAGCAGTATAATTTAGTGAGATGAATTGTCTTATCAGTTCTCTTCATCGTATTAGAATTGCAACAACAATAGAAAAGAGAGATTAATAGAAAATAAACCAAAAGGAAATACCAGTGAAGAGAGAGGAGTAATGTTAAAGGGGTGCCATGATACCTTTGAAAATGACCATAAAAGTTCTTGCTATATTCAGTGCTCAGTGCACAACTAAATAAAGTTTACACTAACAGTAAGGGCTACTACTGCAGAAAGGGAAGTTTGGTTTTGGTTAGTTAGCTTGTATCAAATGATTTCTGCATATTATGTCAATAATTCAAATTTATGTTAGTTAAACTGCTGAAAACTACTATATTTATAAAATAAGCTTTTTTAAAAAGAAGAGATCAAAGAAATGTTTTTGCCATTTTTTTAAAGACTGGAACTGCTGAAAAAAAGTAAAGATTAGTTAAACTTCCTGTAAAAATAAAGCACAGATATCTTCAGCTGAAATAAAACGAATTTAATCTTCATACTATATCATATTTATGCAACCAGAAAACACTAAAAACTATTTTTCCAAATGCAGGGATAGTAATAAGTAGCTGTGTTCGTATCTTTTTAGAATAGAATTTAGAACATGTATTATAATAAATAATGGCAAACAGAACCCTTAGCCATGGGTTGTGCAAGGTTATTTTAGCATATAATGCCTCTGAGAGTTCTAGATCTTTGCCAAAAAATTCGGTGTGTTGAGAGTAATTAATGGGTACCCAAGTTTAAGGGAAGATGACAGCCAAATTTGAAGAGAGTACTGTGTCATCAGCCTAATTTAATTTGGAGGTCAGGATTAAAATGAAATGAAGAAACTCTAGATTAAGGAAATTGTTTTTACTTATTAAAAGTATTTGGCAGGACTGCGTTATTCAAAGCACTAGTAAAGTCTTAAAGCCATTTTGAAGGTTTTAATATCCCATTTACATTTTCAGTCATTTATTTTAAACTGATTTGTCTGTCTTTAAAAGTGATTAATGCATGGAACCTAGACACACTGACTAAATGAAAAAAAAAATCCCCCTTAGGAACACTTCACTGAAAACATTGTCCTAGTTACTAAAATAATAATTATAGTGAAAGTTTCTGGAGATAAAATTGTATCAAAATATGCCTCTGAGCTTAAAACTTATTTAGTCAAGCTAAAATTTAGCTTGACCCAAACTTTATTGAGTCAAGCTATGTGTTTACAGAGCTCCTTGTTTGAAGAAAAAAACAACTTGATACTATATCTGAGTATAAAAATACCATATAGGAAAGATCTTTTGTGTGATTTTTTAAAAACAATCAATTTTTACACACATATTCTGTCTACATTGGGATTTTATTCTGATCTGAAGCACACTTATGAGATAGAAGAAATGATAATAATTCCCAGGGCTGCAGTCTTTTTAATTAAATTTGCATTCCACCTATCCGTGATAGATGGGTAGGCACTTGACAGGAGATTAAAGTTAAATGATGCCCCTTACTCAATAGGTAGTTATTTTTGTATGTGATTTTACAGGTTTCTTGGGCAATAGCTTTAGATTAAAGAAATGACAAATGTAAGTATCTGTGTGTGTGTGTACACATTTAATAAACCTTAAAAGAACAGTTTGCACCAAATGGTCCCTGTTTGAATCCTAAGCTTATTTCTAGCTGCCTGAAGGCATTTTGGCCCTCTTGCATTTTAAATACTAAATATATGTTTAGTCTGAACCTCTTACATGGTTATTAGCATCCAAGTTCTTACTTCTTCATATTAGGTCATATGTTTTTATTTTTCCCTGAATTTTCATTAATGTATTATTAAAATATTGCATTAAAATAATATTAAAAATATTACATTAAACTCAGTTTTAGGCATAATTTGGTTTAATGTTTCCTAGTAATTGTCTGCATATTTTAGAGCAAAATTATAGCAAGCTTTTTCTCAGCTGATACGCTCTTGGTAGGTGGAATCACAGCTGATACTCCATTTCTGAAAATTTATACTGGAATTTCTATTGAAGTTTAACTGTTATAATTTCCCAAACAGGATTTTAGAAGTTGTGGCTAGAGACATAATGTCTACCTAATAAATATGAAAGTTAAAAAAATGTGGAGAACTTCATTAGCTGATTGCTTCACAGCTACAATTCCAAAAATGTACCATATATATATATACACTGTATGGCTGACAAAAAAATTTAAATAGCAGCTATTAATCCATTGGGTTAAGAACATGACATAAAAGATTATCTTTTGCCTCCAATATGTATCTTTGTCTCAGGTATATGTATCTCATCTGATTATTACCTGTAGCATATATATCTTGCCAGAGAAACTAAGGTCTAAGTAAGGTCTGGAAGCTGTGCAGATGTACAGGTTGTATAGATGGGGATACTGAGGAAAGAAACCGAGGACATCAGGCAATCCAGAGAGGAATGTAAAGCTGATGTGCTGATTTTATTGCATGGTTGGTTATTAACTTGCTAATTTGTAGATGTAATGATCTGAAGCCTTCCTGCATGTACCCCATTCCCTCTTCACAACTGCTGTCTCTCCATCTCTTACACCCCTGTGTTACTTGGTGCTGTTGCTACAAAGGAATCTCACAGTGATTTGGCGCTGTAAACATAAAGAAGACATGTAAAGCTTGGCTCAGTTCAGCTACCTAAGGTATTCCTTTTCCTTCACTGATACAAAGAACATGAAGTCAGTTAGATCCAAACTGATTCTTGTACAAGGAGTCTTTTTCTATACCCAGTCCAACTTATCCCAGAATACAACCTGGTAGGAAGCGTGTTTAGTGAGGATGTTAGGAGAAGAATATTGAGTGATACATGAGAGAGAAAGATACCAAAGGTATATACAGTGTCACATTGGACTTGTCACTCATATCACACACTGAATTCAATCAAACACATTAGCATCCTTTCAAGCGTGTGGACAGATAAAGACAACTTCGAATACCACTGTTTGTTCAAGGCTTTTTAAACAAGGCTGTTTGACACCAAATATAAGAAAACAGCAGTTACGGAAATCTGCATTAACTGACAACATAGCTATATGTATCAATATTTGATTATTCATTTCCAGTTGAATCTCTTATCTGGAAGTATTACATAGATTTCATTATTGAGATTTAATAGTATTGCTAATAGTGTAATACAGAATTGCTCTTTTTTTTTCCAAAAATAGAGTACCTCTTAAAAGTGATAAATAATTAAGAAAAAATATTTTGTGCATCTGCTGTAGAAAAATATATTGGGAAAAGAACAAGAACATGCTATTTTTGAAGAACAGCATTTTTATTATTTTTATTGTAGTGGCATTCTGAGACCTGAACAGAGATCAACTATATGAGCAACTAATTCAGCAATATATTTACCCCTTATAAATTGTTAAACATTCAGTGGCAATGCTATTTTGTTCATATTTTTCCTTTTATCAGTTTTGGCAGCGTGTAAATAACTGGTATCATGATGCTAAATTATATGCTTACATAGAATATGTATGGCTAAATTCATGGGATACTTAGACACTAATTGCTGCCTTACTTCCTAAGCTTAAATACACACCTAGGACATGCACCTGGAAGTAACATTTTGAAACCAGTTTGTTTATGACTGGTAGCTTACTTTAACATTAGGGGAATTAATAGACCTGTGGCCCTTTTCATAATATTGTTCCAAACAGATGGGTCCAAAACTGTAGCGCTTCATGCTGTCAAGGAGCAAACCATTTTCACTAAAGTAATAAAAGCAAATTTTCTGCAGGTTTTGCAACTGTGCTTTTGATGAAGGTCAAAGGGAGAATGTGGATATAGATTTAGTCAGGAGATAATCAAGGTAGCAGACAGAAAAATGAAATTAAAAAAGAAAGGGAATGCAGCAGGATAGAACTAGAACTGAAAAAGTAATGGATTGAGGGCTGCTGAAAAACAAACAAAAAAAGATGGAGAGCAGAAAGATTTGGAATACATTACGAAATGTAAAAATGCAGAAAACCTAACCAGAAAATAAAATGTGTAAGAGCGATTGAGTTTTGTCCTTACGTAAGAACTGTACACATTTTGGGTCACTTTTTAACAACTTTAATAGCTTAAGATTTTTGAAAAACAAGCTTTTTGATTCAAATGTCTTACATTTTGGGATAGGATGGAGTAAATCAATAAATTAGTAAATAATTTCTTTAAATTCATGTCAGCTTTCTTCTGAAATTATATATTTCTCCTTTTCCTTCTGAATAATTTTTTTTTCTCCTGTTCTTTGTGCAATTACAAGTATTGGTAGAAATCTTACCTTCCCCATCCCTCTGTGAAAAAAAAGCTCATCTTCATTTCTGAACCTTCAGCCTCTGTTCTCCTGAGCAGTCCCATTAGCTTTATGAAGAAGATAAAATGGAAGAGCAGCATGATAAATTGCAGTACCTATCTGCCTTTGTATGCTTGTACTACACACAATTTTTTAAAGGCATGTGTCATTCTCATGCAGGTGCTGTATGTCTGACTAAAATAAAAGATTCGTTACATGGAGAAAGCCTCTTCTGGCAGTTTGTTTACTGTCTCACCTCATTCTTTTCACAGTATCACACTGAAATGGTTTATTTCCAAAATTTCTGCTCTGGGTGCAGGGGAAGAAAGAGAAAAGTACAAACATAAAAAATTCAAAGGAGACTTTCCTCCTTTTTATACTCTCCCAGAAAAGAATAATAAAAAAAATATGTATTTTTCTGCAGTTCTCATCAGAAAATGAATTTAGGAGTTGTGAGGATGATCAACTTTTTCCATATAAAAAGAGCTATGTTGTGTGGTCCATGGCATGTTTCAACCCAAATCTTGCTTTCAGGCTCACTGACATAATTTAGTGTTCTGTCTGCCCCTGCAGCTCTTTATTCAGCACTGAGTTTGACTGAAACAAATGACAATCACTGATTTGAACTTTCCACCACGGGGAATTCTTGGCTTCACTTGAGGCTCTATAGACATTTGTCCTGGGGACTTTACTCCTGTAACTGGCCTGTTTCTGCATTACTTTGATGGTGAATAGTAAGCAAAGAAGCAAACAGCCTTCTTCAGGTTATAGCAAGGCAGTCCTGCATTCACTTATTGGAAAATACATTTGAAAAAAGAGAACTACTGCCTGTGCGGACAGTATTACTATCGGTGTTGTCTTCTACTAGTTAATGAACAAAACATAGTTTTGAGACTCTGAAGAATACAAAGTAACACTTTTTGCTTGTTTTTTATGTCATTAATATCAAAGGCGTTTTAGCCCCTGTCTTAGTCAGTACGTGGTTCATAATGCAGGGGAATCTTAGTGTTTACAAAGCTGTGTTTATGTTTCAGGTGTTTAGATGTGTTATCAGACTTCATCAGCACCACTCTTACAAAACTTGTGCTCTGGTCTTTGAATACATCCTTAGACTATGACTCTGCTACAGCAGGAATAAATAGGTGAAACAACTGTCCTTTTTTCATTTTGTTGTTTATTTAATGTAATAGAAATTTTAAATATAATGGTAATTGTATTAGGGCATTAATTCCTATTGCTATGCAAGTCTTGGGGAGAGATGCCTTGACATAAATATCCTCAGGGCTACAAAGGGCTTCATTTTTCCAGATTCTTTATTCTTTTAGAAATTTATTTTATTGTGTGGAGGACCAAAGCACATGGATCTGCCATCATAAATAATACTACATTAATATGAGGAAGAGCTGTAACCTGAGTGCATAACTCCCCGAATACAGTTCTGCGATCGACTTCAATGGGATAACTTATGGTGTGAAAAGTTGCCAATAATTAGTGAACTATCCATATGTTGGCATGTAGACAATAAATCATGACTGAAGAAATTTATTTCTGAATAACTGTGCACCTCTGTGCCCTGAAGTTACTTTCAATTAGACAATAAAACTGGATGAGCCTGATGTTCTGTGGATGTGATTAGGAGAGATGGACTAGACTTTTTGACATGTACCTAGACTACCTGAATTTGGGTTCAGACTGTGTTCCAGTAAAACTATTCGTGCAATGTGAAACAGTTCTACTTGAAGATATTGAAAGAGACCTGCTCAGGAATATTTGTTACAAAGGTATGTGTTGTCTTATGTATGGCCAGCAGATCGCTAATGTGAAACAGAATTCTATATTCATAGTACAGGTAAAATAATTCTAGAACAGGTTGAATGTTTTGAAAGTGTTAATAATGGATTTCTCTTTATCAAATCTGAAGCTTTACCAGCTTGGGTTAATAGTTTTTAATTCCACAAAAGTTTGATAATTTCTTAAGTTCTTGGCATGGCATTGAGCACTACCTTCCTGGCCACACCTGTGCCAGGCGGTTGAATGAAGTTCAGATTTTTCTAAACTGGCTGAGACCATGTGAATTCCTTGATGGCAGTGGCATTACAGGTCAGAAAGTCGTCACACTTTTGGGCACAGGTTGACAAAGCTGTAATACTGTTTCCAAGGCCTGACATTTGTTCACTTATACTGCCCCTTCCATTTGGATGTACCAATGTACCTGTTTGTACTAGCCTACATTTAACATGGTAGATCTGTCTATGGCTTGTTGAGCTGAGATCCTTATAATGAAATTTAATTTTTTTTTTTTTTAAATGAAGCTGGAAGTTCTATAGGAGTTACTGTGTTTTCCTAGACTGTCTTTCATTTATCATGTAAAAATACAGTCTTTCAAACTGTTATAAACATGCTGTCTGTGAGCTTCATCCTAAGAACACTTACCAATTTTCAAATCAAGAGGTAAGTTATTGTAAATTTTTGTAGTGCAGGCCAATATAATTTAACATAATGATTTGAACATTTTTTAGCTGAAGTGATGCTATTTTTTCACAGCTTATTCACATGAGAGATACAAAGCAAACTGGAAATGCTTACCTACACGTGCAACAGCCTGTGAACTTGCACAAGGGATTTATTTGTACTTGCGAGAAGGTTCTGTGCTACAGTTTGTTGTGTCACCTGTAGCATGGCATCTGTTACTTGCATGGGTTGTTCATCTTTAAATTTAAGTTTTGAGGAAAAGACATCTAGGTAAATTTTAGATCACATTAAAGATTATAAATTCACTCAATATATCCAAGGACACAGTGGGAGCAATATATAGTGTTTATTTTAGTATTCAAACTTAACTTTTACTGTCTGCATACTGTGGTTTTTCAATTTAGTTTGTTAAAGAGCTGTTTAAAGGATTTGTTATAGAATAAAGCTACTTCAGTATGCTCCCTGTTGCAGCTGAACCATTACAGTTTATCTTTTGTTCTTGAAGTTAGTCTCTTTATGTCTTGAGTGACTTCTGGATATCAATCTCTTCTACTGACTTTTTCAGTGGTGCTGAACAATGTGTTTTCTGTGGTATTTGGAGGAATATAATTAAAATAAAACTGTTAGTATCCAACCAATTTGGATTTTTATTGCTTTATACACATTATTTTTATCAAGATACTGGTTCAAGAGTGTTTTCAGTAAATGTTTTAAGTCCCAATGAGGCTCATAAAACTCAAGTGAGTTTGTAAGCTTATTTTGGTTATTCCATAGTCTGAATTCTGTATTTTGGTGAATAATAACTGAATCAATTATTAGTTGCTGGCACACTCGGGTTATGACATCTCAGTTAGTAACTGAATAGCCATGAATGAATGTCACGAATAAAATGAGCATTAAACTGCGTACCAATTCCTGGGAGGTTCTTTAGCTTGTTTGTTTTAATTCAATATATTGAATGGTAGGGAAAAATCCTATTATTTCAAGCAAGCAAGTAAAACTTAAAAGAATCACAAAACCGTTAAACAGCCTTCAGATAAGCAGATATACCTGGGAGGTTGTGAGTACAAAATATCATCCATCTAATGTGACTGGGGAAGGACATTTATACATAGATGAGTGTATATCAAGAAATAATAAACTGAAATTAAGCCAAAAGGAAAATGGCAACCTTATTCTCCCTGTCTCTGTATACTAAGCAAAGAGAAATTTATTTTGTTCTAATAGTGCTGAAATTAGTGGTATACATTGTTATTTTTATCAGTCTCAAAAATAGTGTTACCTCTCCTGTATTTTTTTTGTTCTTCAGTGTTACCTACTTTTACGTGCCTTCCCTTTCATTCTACATGTTTATATTTACATGGGTATGAAAGCAGTAATACCAGTTCTCTCAGCTACAGTCTTGGTGGGCGTAGGTAGTAGACCAGTATATTTGTGTTGTGAAGGAAGTGACTGCTTAGAAATTGGAGTTGAGAAAGGCATTTCTCATTCCCCACCTGAATGGACTTTGGTTTAAGAAAATGGGGAAATTTATTAAGAGCTATGTGTGTGTGTCCAACCCCCCAGTATAAATATGCTTGATGCCTTCTGAAAGCCTGTGTTTTCAGTGAGATAGGTAAAAATGTTGGTGTGGAGAAGGCTTAGTCATGGGATTGTTGGCTGGAAAGGACTTCTGTTACACTCAAAATCTTCTTATGGGCAGAAAGAGGAACACAGGAACACTGCTTACAATGCAGGCAGTAATTTATTGCTAGTCCATTTTTTCAGTGTTTCTGTTCCCTTTGTTGTCTCTAAAATTGGTTTTAATTTAATTGTATAAGGTTGCATTCTAATAGTGACTGAGCATTGTGATTTTTGTTCACAGTCTAGGGCCTCTGGTGCTGTCCTATGTGTGTTGTCTTTCACATTTTATTCTAGAGTCATAGACAATTCAAACTACATTGAATAAGTACTTGTTCTCACTATAATCTGAAGCTAAGGAAGAACAAATTTTAGGCAATATCTTACCTGATTTCTTGGCAATTGCTATCTCAACTAAGCAACATAAAATCAGGTCAGGCCAAAACAAACACAGAAAAATCCTGAGACCATGCACTGTCAGGTCAGTGCAGTCTTTGGCCTTTTACTAGTAATGTTAAAAAATCATATTTACTGGTTTATATTTAAGCATTCCTTTTTCTGGACAGTTGCAAATGGTGACTATGCAAGCCCTGCCTTCACACAAATGGAGATACACAATGTTTCTAAAATTCTCTAACACTTTTATATCAAGAGTTCTTCAGCTAATTACATGGTTATGTTGTAATTCTAATGCACGTACAACAGATCTGCAAATACAGAGGGTTCCTACTGATCATTAAAATGGCATCTCCAGCATGGTAAAGTAAGTTCTGAAAGCACAGGAGTCTTGTATTGCTTCAGATACATCCTGCAGTAATCTCTATGGAAATATTACTATGTTTTCTATGCAGTTGTGGATGGGAAGACTAGCTGTCATCGTTCTTCATGATGACTAATCATGAAGTAGACTATATTTTAAATTCTATCCTTCTCATTAGGTGCTCTATACTAAATGTCAGGACTAGCTGAGTAAAGCTCACCTTTACTAGCTCAGTAAAGACATAATCAAATTTACCAATAAATTCCAAAATACTCTCTGGGATGAAGAAACTCTGCTAGGACAGTTATTTTTTAAAGGAGCAAGAAGGGAAAGAAACCAGTGATTTATTAACTTGAGTTTTCTGAGGAATATTGCTTCATGTCAATGATCCTATAGTCACAAAAATCTTCTGTGGTACAGTGAGATTGCCAGTGATGGATGGATGATGTTGGGCATCCAGCCTGAATGTCCTGACAGTGTAATATGAGTGGAATACATCCTGCCATTTGAAGACTATATACCACCACATAAAGGTGGTGGTGATGATTTAGATTATATTGAGTGTTTCAGTCTGAACTTTCTTTGCTAAATAACAGTTTGAGTTTCCTGACTACAAACAGACATTTCAAAGTGAAAAGAAATGCACTGTAGTCTCTACTAGAATAAAGAACATTAATAGGTGTGAAAGCTTGCCTACCCTTCCCTACTCTTAAAGCCCTTCAAATTCTATAAATGTACTTATTTTTAGGTATCACATTATGTTTTAAATGCAGTCTTTTTTAAAGTGTTTGCTGTATAAGACAACTACAGAAACCCCAGTCTTCTGCTTTTATCTGAATATCACATGTTGAAATACCCTATAATTTCTCTTACAGCAGTAATTTAAAATATACATATCATAATTATATACACACAAGTTAGGTGTAATAAGGAACATGTTTGGATGTCATCTTCTTTCCCGTATACCTTTTTGTGTGTGACATCTAATGTCTTTGTAGTATAGAACACGCCCTGAAGAATATTCACTGAAATATCAATATGTTATACAAAGATTAAGTCTTAATGATGCATATTACTAATTTAATGACTACATGTTAAGCTACCTATAATGACCATTCTTGAGGTTGTTTAGCCTGGAGAAGAAAAGGCACCAGGGAGACCTTATTGCAGCCTTTTAATACTTAATGGGGTTTATAAGAAAGATGGGGACAGACTTTTTAGTAAGGCCTGTAGTGACAAGACAAAGGGTTTTAAACTAAAGGAGGGAAGATTCAGACTAGATACAAGGAAGAAATTTGTTACGATGAGTGTGGTGGAACACCAGAACAGGTTGCCCAGAGAGGTGGTAGGTGCATATACTCTGCTATTTATATTTGTGCTTTTGAAAAGCAGAGTGACATCTAAAGGGAAGTGTTTCTAATTTTTCTTTCTATATTTTAAAATGCTTTGGCAAAGCTCAGGAGAACTCTGCTTATAAATTTATTTTGAATTGCTCAGGAACAACAAACAAAGGAGTTATGAATCCAAAGATGTTCTAAGGAGAAAGAAAATAAGGAGTGATTGCTTATGCTAACAAGTTCATTGAAAGGTTGGGATGTGGTTCATCAGCCAGAAATCTCTTAATGGCTCCTACTTCTACAGAAAACATAATTTTTTGACATAGTTTTTAAAAAATAAATCAAATTTCATGCATGTACAGTATGAGTACTATCCTGTGAACAAATAGTATTCAGTAACAAAATGCCCAAGAACTATCGTTGCATCACCCAAATTCAGAATAAAGTGTCCTGGTGTTGTAACACTGTCTGCAAAGTTCATGACTCAAGTGGTGAGTGAGAAAGATTTTTCTTTTTTTAATTTCTGTTGGCACTGCTATGACAAATTAAAATAAAACCACAGTTTGACCACCTCAAAACTATGCCTGAGATGCCCACTGTGACTGTTTCCTGATTCCTAGAAGGTGTATTAAATTCCACATTTCCTGATTTCTTCAGCGACGCTGCAAATGAAGTGTGGAGGGGACAACAGAAATAGTTATCTACAATTGCACCGAAATTAGATGGGGTGACATATTTCTTACAGCATGCAACATATGTGATGTTTCTTTGGGTATTCTGTAATGTGATTTTTTTTTTGTTTTAGTGGATTCAAAGTGAACTCTGATACTATTAATGTGTTCTGTTATTAATAAGGACAAAACAGTAAGCATGTTTTTGCTTAGTCAACAATTCCAATTGACTTTGGTTCTCAGAGTTGTATAATGTCTCACTAGCTCGTAGGCTGTGACTTTTGTCACCTTTCTTAAAGAGAAAGGAAGGTCAATTCTTGAGAGCTTTTTTCATACCTCTAATTGAAATATGAAGTAATTCCTATTGCTGGAAGGGTAAAGACAAGGGTTTGTAGTTACAAAATTGCAGCTGAGGGAATGTATCTGCTTAGAGACAATGCTACACAAAGGATGCTCTATGCTGCCATTATTTAGGATGTGTGAGACATTTTTCTCCCATTCCTAAATAGCTTCATTTTTTTCCACACAAGGATGGGGTTGTTGCTTTAGTTCTGCAAGAAAACCTCAGTTATGACATTCTATAATTGCATTTTGAGAGAATCCAAATTAAAAAGGCATCAAGCGCTATTAAAGTGAACGTGAAATTGCCAGGACTCTTGTGATGACTTATTATTTTCTTTGAAATAGTTTTGAGGCGATGTTGATAGACTTGCTGTTGTGGTGTGACTTTTCATGCATTTGTCTTTTGAAAGATAAAACAGATCACTGCTCCTATTTTTGCAGTACAATTGCAGATTATGAGAATCTCAGAAATTGGGAGGGCCTGGAGAAATGCAGCCAACTACTTCTGATGATATTCATTACCTTTAGTAATGATTATTCACTGTGCTAAATCTTTAAGGAATCAAAACAATAGATAATCTTTCTCTGTTCTTTAAAATATGTGAAGCTGCTGTTAGTTATTAAACAGCAGTTAAAGAGCTGTTAGAATATTCTGACAGTGAAGCAGCAAGGGGGAAACCAATTAGAAAATAATCATGAGGCTGAATGAGCAGCTAAAGATGTTGTGCCTATCGTGAGTGGCAGGTGATGGTTAAAGAAGTTTTCCGATCTGTGTTTAGAAAAAAGTGCCTGTACAAAGAATAGAAAAATATGGAAAGACCTGTGCAAGAAATCCATTGAGCATAGATTTTAAGGACAACAGGGCACAACTTAGCATGCTTGTTGTTACTCTTTACTCCAACCCTTTTTTTCTCTTAAGTTTGAATAGGATTTAAAACTACTGAAAATAAGAGGATTGAGCAAGTCTACTTCCTTCTCTGCTGACTTTTTTTAAAAACATCTTTCTTGTACTATAGATGTGACTGTCTAAGCATGGAAATACAGGGAAAATTATTAGATATATTTTTACCACACGTTTGACAATTTAATTTCTCTGATTGATTGCTTATTCCTGTCCACATGGTAGGAGTTTCCACCCACTCGGAGGGTGGCCTGAGCTAATTTAGCGTAGCTGAAGTAACAGAAATCTTCAGTGGGCCTGGGGAGTAGGAGGTCAAAGGGAGAGGGAAAACCACATGAGCCACTGCTACACTAAAAGAAGAGGTATCAGGTACCCCCTGCGGCGGCCAGTCTTTTTACATCTGTAGCAAGTGCTCACATGACAGCAGGACACCTTCAGGATGAGAGTATGGACTAACAGTTCTGCATGGCAATCGTAAACAGATAGTTTTACTATATCTTTCTATAGTAAACGGTATAGTAAACAATATCCCTGGCTGGGTATTCTTTTGTTTTTTCTAACTCATTTGTATGTACACCTCAGCAAATATTTAAGTAGTTTGGAGGAATGTCTTGGCGACAGGGTTAATGGTTTGCTATGTTTGGAGCTCGCCTGTGTTTCTCTCCCCGCTGTTCCATTCTTTGCTATGCCTGTGCATACAAAGACCTTATGATATGCTGAGGCAGAAAATTCTCTGCCTCATCCCTTCCTAATCTCCCATTACTGGATCTGAAAGAATCAGACTTCGTGTAATCATCCGGTGAAGGAGACAGCCTGTGCATCAGCTCTCCTGTGCAGCTCAGAATTTGTTCTTTATGGACAAGTCAATTAGCTGACCTAAACAGAGTGACTGTCTGATAGGTAATTTATTCTGTGTCGAACCAGGGATTAACAAACTTTAAAAATTTTTGATTTTGTAAATCTCTTGCACTATATTTTGAGGTTGTAGGAAAAGAGTATGGATTCTTTTCCCTTAGTCTGAAACTCATTCCTTTGCACTTTGCAGTGCATAGTACTTCCTAAGCAGATTATATTCAAGAGAAACTTTAAATCTTTTTCTAGGTAAAGAGATATCTTTTGGATTACAGGGGGGGGGAAAGAAAGCAAGTAGTATGACGTGCATCTATAAATAACATGTATTTCCATTATTCTTCTCCTGTCCTCTCTACAACCCACAGTCTCTGATGAGCAGAACATGAAAATTCTGTCATGTTAACATTAGAAATGAAATTTTGAACCTTCAGTGCTGAAAATCATAAAACAGCTCTGTCATCTTTGGTTGACGCAATAAATGATATAATGCCAGTAAGAAGAGATTGTGTTGCAGAGTGATTTTGAGTTAGAAGGATTGCACTGCACCACCAAACACACTGTAGTTAGAGTAATCCTATTAAGAAGAAGTGGAAGTTTGAATGGAGACATTTGTTAAGCCAATATACACACAGGAAGATGAAGTAGCGCTGGATTGGTTTCACAGTTTAGCCTTATTTTGGTTTTAATCACATTGTTACCTTTCCAGAATATATCCAATTTTTTTTTTCTAATATAGTAATTAGAATTCTGTTACCCTATAACAACTTTATAATTATTTCTGTGTAAAAGTTTATATGTATAGTATTACATAAACAGTATAATCTCATAAGTAATTATTTGCTTGGTCTATCAGTTTCTAGCTGAAAGGAACTGAAGCTTTTTTTTTTTTTCCACTCTCCCTGTACGGCTATGTGATGACCTATATTTTTCCATAGAACTTGCTCAACTCAAAAGTTCTGTTGATTAATTTTATTCTGCGTCTGTCCAGGCCTATTCCAGATTAACAGAAAATAAAACGTGAGCATCTTTCTGAGCCTTCTAAAATGAACCAAGATGTCAAACATCAATTTTGATTTGTAGGAAATCAGTGCAATAAAAGTCTGTGTGAGATCTTACAGAAGGGGAAAATACTCACTAAAACTTAACAGTTCTCAGGGTCTTATCTTTTTGCATCAAAATGTTGTTTACTTCAGTATTGATACATTTTAAGAAGTCTGCGCTCATTGATTGTGTTTCCTCTTTTTAGGTATCTCGGGGCTAACAGGAAAAGGAGTAAATACATTATTATCTTCTTTTTAACAAAGTGTAGGGTCTTCTGCTGATGAGTTACTAGCATGACCAATTCTGGTCTTAATGCAAGCAATATATTCTTTGATGTTTCAGTGCTATTTTGTTCTTGTTTATTAATGAAGGTCATTCATTCAATCCTTCTACTGTTTTTTCTTATGCTTTGTCTTTCTCCCTCTTTGCCCCTCCCATGCATATTTTTCTCTTTCTGTTTCATTCTTTCGAATCATAGTGTCTCTTATATACTTATATGCATTATTGGCAAGATATGTTTGCAGTTTCTCTTGTTTTTAACTGATTTTTATGAAAGTTGTTATGGGTCATTACAAACATAAATTGCTTGTCTAGCAATTCCTAGAGGTAAACGTGGGAAAATAGGGAATTTCTGGTCTTCAGAATTTATGCCCTCACTCTATTAAATTATACTTAAGAGATGGAAAGAAATGGTTATAAAGTCTTTCTCCATAGGAAATGACACCCTCTATCTTAAGTTGAATAATCTTGGGACAGATTCTTGCTAAATCAACCTTGTACCTATGCCTTGTTTTACCTTGTTTTAGACACATTATCTCCAAGAATCCTTATAGAAATTACTAAGAAAAGCCAATAAGGATGTAGGAAATTAAATTATGATGATGGATTAGCAGTGGGGGGAGGAGGTAGTTCTCCATGGACAAAGGATGATCTCAGGGCGGAACGTTACTGCAAAAGATTGGAATATAAAGTGCAGTCACAAAGATTTAAGCTGAGAACCGCTTAGGACTAAGTTGTTCCAGTTTGTAGAAAATCTTTGATTTTTAAGGTTAAGTTTGTCAAATATATATTTTGAAAATTTATTTTCTCCTAAAATATTGTTTGGAAATTATTTTAGTGAATTTTTTTTAACATACATTGTATATAACCCACCATTAACTCTTATATTAGTGTCTACTTGTTTATTACAATTCTGTAAATTAAAGTAATTGTGGAAGGAAGTCTATGTTAATCTGTTGCTAATAGCAACAACTGTCTGCTTCTAATACATTGGCTAATAGTTTTCTTTTAGGTTACCTGATGTTTAAAAATTTGTTTTCCAATGACTGCAGGCATTTTCATGCACCTGTTCCCCTTTAGTTTGGGTTTTTTTGTTTGTTTTTTAGCAAAAGCTACAACTTCAGTATTCATGAAAATCTTGCTTAGAGGTGGGGCCAGTCAGAAGTGATGGCAGTGTCAGGGAAATTCAAAGTGTATTTTTGAAGTCTCTGATCAATGTTAGAAAATCAAAAGTCATTTTCAAACATCTCCCATTTTTAGAGTCAGTGATGGTCTATGGATTTTGTCATTCTGGAAGCTTGTTCCAGTTATCCATATCTCAGATACTATGACTGATAGCTGTCATAGAGGGAGAACAAGGAAATACACTAAATACGGAAATAATTTTTATCTATCCTATGATGGCAAATTGATGAACATTTCTTTAGATACATATGGCCATGACCTTACTGGTATAGTATGTCTAAAAAAAATAGAAAAGTGTCTCCCAGTGCTGGAAACTACATTGTTGAAGCACAATATTAACTTCCTCACATCAATATCATCACACATTAACTTCCTCAAGCTTTGCACTTCATTAAGTATCAAATGGTGCATTCAGGTGAATTAGAATTTCGACTTTTTCTCCCTTGATATTTTACTTCTATTAACAAAAACAAAAGGCCGTGCTTTTCATTTAAGCTAATGTGCCTTTATTATGCTGAAGTAATGTGTCCCTCTATCGCTATTAATTCAACTATCTTTTTTAAGTTAATTGCAAAAGTATTATCTGTTAGGCTACCTCTCATTTAAACCAGAGTTTGGTATAAATGCGAATTGATCCCAAACTTATAAAAAGTGAACGCAAAATCTGTTTAAGTTAAACTATATTTCAGTGGTTTAAAAGATGCTCAGTGTTTTCTTAATTTCAAACCACATTTTTTGTGTCACAGTGATGCAATGTCTATTTCTTGACAAATTTTACTCCTTGACATTCCTTTTACATGAACTGAAAATTGTCTTCCTAGGTTGATACAATCAATTTGTACCTCTGTGATAATCAATTCAAATATCTGGGCTACTACATACCTTGATAAGAATGTACAGAAAATGTAAGCGTAGTATATTAGCCTGCATACTATGTTTTTTCCAGTGTTAAAAGGCCAATGGGAGAAACAGAAGCAAAACTGTTTAATAATTCAAGTATAAAAGTATAATTCACATGTAGAGCTGTGCAAGTAAATCATCCATGGATACGTACTCTGATTGAAAATAACTTGTGTTACCTATGATCCTAGCGCATGTCTAGTACTTGTATATCATGATTCATTTGACAGAGTACTGCTGTTCTATGTAAAACATTGGGAAATAATATTCAGGTAAAGTGTTTGGGTTTTGTTGCCACTCATTTGGGGAACAGGAGTAATACCACATGGCAAACTTCCACTTGCATTGTTTAGAAACTCTCATAACCTGTGCATGCCTTTAATTAATGGAAAACAAAGTACCTTATGAAGCAATTTCAAATATAAAATAGAGGGTTGCATATGCTAGCTGTATAGTTGCTTCAGAAGAACAAAAGGAGAGGCTAAATTCAAGAGAGACATTTGTTACAAATTCTAGTTTACAAATGTGTCATATATCTTAGAAAACTACATGGTATAAGATGAGCATTCTGTACTAGAGAATGGTGATCCAGAAAATCTGCATGAGTTATCTAAACTTAGTTAATAGAAAACTCAGAGCACAAGATGTATGAGAACATATATAAGAACTCCCACCCACTTCTGCCATGTGGCTGAGTATCCTTCCCACCGATTTTAGAGTAATTTGCAGATAAACACATCTTGCACCATTCTTATGCAGGGTTCTGCTTCCATGTAGAATAGGAGAAAAGTGATATGGAGGTAAAAAGAAAACAAAAAGGAAGAGTTTGTAATACTGAGGTTTACTCGTTTCAGTAGTCACGTAAAACTGGGAGTTTAGGTGAAGTCCTGAGTTTCTGATATTACTGTTTGGGGTTTTTTTATAACAATCTAATGTAAAATCCATAAGTGATCTTTCATCAGGATGTCCAAATAATTCAGATTTTCTTTAGGGTTTAGGGGAAAAATGCTGCTGTTCCTAAGATCTCTTCCTGTGAGGAATGTTTAAATCTTTTATTTGCCTGAAGAGACACTGCAGGTCTTTTAACTCACCTCCTAAACATGGTGTCATGGTCACTGGCACTTCTGTCTTTGGTCTTAAACGTATAATTCAACAGACTAGTCTTAGAACTTCACTTCAAAGTTGGGGTGAGCTGTTAGAGGCTGAACTTGTAATACTTCAAAATACGTGAATCAATAAGAGCTGGAACAAAATATGCCCTCATGAAAAACACCCTGAATAATACAATAGGGAAACGTCAGGACCATATGTCTTTCATTCTCTCTAGTACTTGTTTGCTAGTAATATACAACCAACTGGAATCACTCTCTAAAAAATCATTCTCCACCAAAACAACTTGAAGCTTTTCAGAACGTTGGATTTATCAACACTATTGACTTCTGTGCCTGCATATACTTCAGATGGGAATGAAAGATTAAATTTACATATATGAAGTTCTGAAAAGAAAAAAAAAAAAAAAAGGACAAAAATCCCCACTCAAATTCAAGAGCAGTATTTGCTCTCAGGCTGTGTGCAACAGGTGTGATGGTCCACAGTTATTTACAGTGGCTTTTCAGGTATTATGTGCCTATTATGACTTTGTTGGCAGCAATATTACAATGATATTACTGTGTCGCTCTTCTAACTGCTTTTTAGTGTAAGGACAGAGAAAGCATGTTTTATTAGAACAGAACAGATTCTATCAATAAAGATAAGTATATATTGTTTTCAGGGAATTTGTACAAAGTGAAATCCTACCAGAAGTCAAAACCTATGTTGCAATTCATCACATTTGTTTAGACTCTGACAACTAATAATTTAGTGCCATAGTTACTTTCTGTACAGTAACATAACCTTAATGGGATTCCAGAATGATTCACTTGTAACAGGAAAGAAAAATATATTTTGTGCATCACACGGTATAGGTCAAAGTTGCAAAAATATTTTACCTAAAAGATTTGTTGATTGGCAAGGTTATTACTGCGGTTCATCCAACCTGTTTTACTGCTGGAGGCCATGAACTTTCCTGTATGGTGAAAATTTTAGATGTTCAATGTTTTCATCTTTAAAATGTCTGCCAGTAAAATCTTTTGCAACGTAGTAAAGAATTAGGCTCAGATGCAGAGAATAGGATCATCGGGATCACTGTTCAGCTTAAGGCTTCTAGGAAATGCTTTGTAATGGTATAGGCTTGATAGATGTGATTACCTTTCTTTCCCTATCAATGATGCAGTGTTGGTTAGGTGTCAATATTTCTAAGAGAATCAGTATTTCTAATTTCTACATTCTTAAATCAATAGATGCTTCAAAAATATCCTACGTCCCATTTTAAAGATAATAGAAGAGCGACCTAAAAGTGAATTCCCCATTGATTTGTCCAATCAGGCTCCTGAGCTGCATCTGAAAAATGAATCTTCACAACTAAATCATCTAGTGACCTTGGGAATTAGACGGCTCATCCCTGAACAGTTGCAGTGCCTTTTCATTCATGCATTAATACACTGATACAAGGTGGAGGAAGTAAATTATTTGTATTGCTGGTTGACAGAAAGAGTTGAGCTTCAGTGTGCTGTATTTGTTTGTTAATTTACAAAAAGTCATCAATCCTTTAAATTCTCGCTTCGATTGTTCTACCCAGAAGTGTCACCAGTAGGAAATGCAAAGGTAGTGCGATCAATATTCTAAGCTCAAATTTCTTTCCTTCTTTTCCTTGAGAAGTGCCCTTCAGTCTTCTAACTGTAGTTAGAAGCTGTGCAACAGCTCCTTAATGGTGCCACTCACATTTTACGAGTGAGCATCCATCCATTGGAGGCGGGAGGAGGACAGCTGGCGTGTACTTGGAGGCATCCCAGTCAGCAGCCATATGAGCTATACGCACACACACAGGCACACAAGGTGTGACAGTGTATTGGTTACTACCTGTCTTTAAATCTGCTACCTGCTAATGCCCATATCTTATATTTGAGAAGCTGTGAATAATCATTCCCTACCTACTGTTTTCACAGCTTTATAGGTGTGATGGATGGGATTGGGTATAAATATAGGCACTTAGTACCGCTTTAGATGCCAAGGTGGTGTTCTGTCTGTCAGTCAGCTCTCCAGGAGGATATGGGTCTCATATTTGTCTTTTGTATCTGCCAGCATAGTTTATACACCAGGTAATTTGAGTATTTAAAGTGGATCTTTATTCTGGTTTTGAAGTATCTGAATCTCATATGAATTTGAAGTCCTTTTTGCATCTTTGCATATGGAAGAGCATTGAAGGTGAACGCACTTTGGAATGAGTCAGTGGTATTTTCCATTCCTTTCTTAATATTGTCTAACATTCATTTATTGTGTCTGGTGTGACTCTGGCTCTTCTTTGACACTTAAAAAATGGATATTGGATGATTTATTAATAGCTTCTCCAGCCTCCCTTCCATTATTTCTGAAATGTTGTTCCCCTACTTATCACGTGATAAGTAAACCTTACGGTTTAAAATTTAATTCAATAGAAATTATCTGGTACAGTTTTATATGAAAGATGCATGCACCCCTGTTTGGGTTAAGGATTTTTTTTCTGCACAATTCCATTTTCCATTTTTTTTGCTTAGTGTAATTTTTCAAATGTGTGCTGCAGATTGCCTTTCACCAAGTATCTGAGGTGCTTGTACAAGCAGTATCATATATGAATTATCTTAATTTAAAAGGAGGAGTCTGTGTCACACTCTCTGGTTTTTGTTGTTTGTTTGGGTTTGTTTGTTTGTTTTTTGGTTTTTTTTACACCTATGCTTAGAATAGAAACACTTGAATATTTAATCTTGGTATGTATTTTTAACATGCTTGTTTGTAACATTGTGATCATATTGTACTTCATTATTTAATTTCTGAATTTCCAGTGTTCATGTTGTGCACTGGCTGGATTTTCTCCCAGTCTTAAATTTTAGGAAGGAAAAGTCAAGAGATGTCAGCAATAGTTGTGGAGCACAGTAGAAATGTTTCTAGAGCTACATATAATGTTTGCTGATCACTTTCAAGATGCTTCTGTGATATGGAGGAGAAATCCTTTTTTCTCACTATCCCATCCCCACAGTTTCTCACTAGATGATAGAACTTGGATGTATTAGGCAGGAATACAATTTTTGATTCAATTTTGGCATCAGTTTTCCAATAGTTTGTTCGGTTTTTTAAATGACTGAAAGGACCCAAACCTAACTAGTAGCACTTTTCACTTGCTTTTCTAAGCTTAGTGAAAAAATTGGTCTTTATTTTACCCTTTCCAAGTTTCATGTTTAGAAAAATTAAAAGAATATTCTAACTTTGCATTTCAATAATTGGATTGTCAAGTTTCAAACTGGTAAAAGGTATTGTGTTTGTATTTGTATTTTCAGTTAGATTCTGTAGATCACAAGGTAGCTGAGCTATGTCTTGTTCTGAAGAACACCAGTGACGCAACACTCTTACAGCCCTAACAAGATCTCCTGGATTCCTAATATGACAGTATGGCAGGCAATTTTCAGTCATATTTTGTAAAACTGCAAGTAGACAGTACAGAACTTCTAAGAGGCTGTTGCTGGTGCTTCCATTTCAATATGATGCTGTTTTTTGGTAATAAAAATGAAAGCACATGTGACATCCAAATAGGAAGCAGAGAATGGTAATGAGAAGAAAAATAAACTATTGATAAGTTGCGACTTGAATAATTGCTAACCTTCCTGGCTATGGTGAGGAAAATCTTAGCATCTAATGATTAATCAGCTTATTCTAAATTTCTGACTTTTTAAGCCTGGGGAAATCAAGGTGGATATACAATGTGGGTGGAAGTATTTGATGATTTTGTCAGTTCTCTCTCTGCTTCAAGTTAGCAATTACGCAAGCAGAGATAGCCTATTCCAACAGGGTGACTGAGAGAACTCTGATAATTTAAGAAATTTATTAATATGTTGTCTTTACTGTTTCTCAATTCTGTGTGAGGTGTCAGATAATTTAATACTAAATAAGTCATAAAAAGAAATCAATGAACAGGGAGAATAACAAGAAGCCTATTCTGGGCTTGATACTAAAAGGAACACACGCAGACACACAGACGCACACAGGACCGTGACGCAGCCAGCTGTGCCACAGCCAAGGTGCTGCATTCAGCGTCACCTACATGCAGGACTGACATAAACACAAGCATAGGCAGCCAAGTCCCCTCCTGCTCTTCAGCTGGTAGAAACTGAAGCTCACTATTGACAGCACACACTCAACTCTCTCGATTTACACGCGCGCACATTAGCGGATCCCTTAAGTACCAGCATGACCTCTGTGTCCGTCCAGCACCCCTGACCCATTCCCAGACTACGCCTCTGGCCTGACGCCAGCTGCTGGCCCCAGATCACTCACGCTGGTCCTCGCACACACACACGATAGAGAGTGAGGTTACACAGAGATAGTCAGGAAGGGTTTTAACATGAAGGCAGGACAGACTGTGGTGATCAGGCGCAGGGCTCAGTCAGACAAGTGTACTGACCAGCTCCACTTTACAAGTGACCGACGCCTGTCATAGCCTTGTTTGTCTATTCCCACTTTGTTTCTCCCCGATCCCCTTCCCCTGCACGTTCTCCCATCAGTTTGCGTAGCTCCAAGATCCCTGGTGACATCCTAGACCCTCAGGTTTGCATGCTTATCAGCTGCAAGCTCCTGGTTTGCCTGCAGCTTCTTCATAGCCTGTGAGTTAGTGTGACAGACCAGGTTTGGTTTTGGTCACTGTCTCCTTTATGTTTGTTTGACAGGTTTGTGTCACCATATATTTTGTTTATGGCTTCTCCCTTCTCCTTAGTATCCCATTTGGCAATGTCCTAGACCAGGTAATACAGAAATAAGCATTCCTGCATTCTCTGTACCTTCATCAGTTAGTGTGACTGACTAGGTTTGGTTCTCCTTGCTGCCCCCCTTATCATTTGTCAGTCAGGTTTGTGTCTCTATGTTCTCATTTATGGCTTCCCTCTTTTCTCATTATCCCCTATTGTTATAGACCACAGTCTGTTATTCTTCCTTTTAAAGTTGACCAGCAAAACACTGAAAGATCATACTTTTTTTATTTTCTATTCTAATCATCTGTTTCAAACACTGTATGTAATTGAGTGTCATTCCTGAAATGGTTTATTGTCAGTTGATCATTGTATAATACTCATTTACTGATCCATCACTGGACACAGAAGGAAGCTTTCCCAAATCAACTGACGAATCTGAACTGAAGATTTCAAATTATTTGCATCTCTCATTGTATCAAAACCTTGATGCTGTTTTATTCCTGTAATGCAATTTGCTGCAGAATTGCGAAAGGTTTCAAAAACAGCTGGGACGCTAGCTCCAGGTCAGTCTTACAGCTTTAGGCATGGACACAGTCTGCCTAAAAGAAACCTTGAAAAGGGGGGTGGTTTGTAAAAGAGGAGGGGGAGTTTGAAAGAAATCAAGCATATTTCATTTTCTGTTACATGCACACACAAAAAAATTGGTTTCACGAAACTTCAGCAAAAGCATATTTGCATATAGTCTTTCTTCTGCCTTTGATAGGACACTCAATCTACAACTAACTATGTAGCCTAATTGCAAGCATGAATGAGAATTAAGTACACATGCTTAAAGAGCAGTGAAAGAATACATTGCTCTTTACAAGTGTGCAAAATCTATGGAGTGTAGACTAGCTTTAGAATGTTATCCTTGTAACAGTGAGGAGATATGGATCAGAATATTATTAATGCCTAAACCTGGGAAATATGGCAAAGGAGTTATTGGAAAATATTTACTGGAATGTAATATTTCACTCATCTATTTCAGCAGCACTCTTTTATGCTTGATTTTCCTGATCGAAACTGCATTATAACAACATGAACATTCACTCTATCTTTTGTCATATATTGATGGTGACTAAATCTTGAATTGCTTATACAAAAATCTGCCTTTCATTTTTCTTGATCACCAATCAGGAAATGGAAAATTGCCATGAAAGCCATACATCTTCAATCACAATTACTGACCACCACTTGGGTATCACCTAGCAACTGTAAATGTTCAGCATAAGCTTTCAGACCAGAGAAATCTTTGAATGGTTTTGAATAAAGAATGCCTGAAGGAGTCATAATTTCCTACAGGTGTTTTGTGAGAGGGGGAAACAGAACTAACTGAAACCCACATATGCAAAAGTATCAAAATCTTTTGCCTATACTCTCAGACAATTAGCAACGCTCCCTGAGTTGGGTGAGAATCCCATATATGAAATTCTATCAAATCCAAATGAAATAGATGATTCAAGTGTGGTGAGCTTGATAACCTCATATTTCTCTAGGACACATCTGTTATCCTGTATATTTACAGAGAATTAAAAATTTTCTAACATAATGCTGGTGAGCTGAGCATGACCAGAATCTTAAACAAAGATTTGTTTGCTTCTGTTCTTCAAAAATAGAATATAATGACGTCTCCAAATGCTGCAAGTTTCCATCCTGTTTGTTTTTCATCTTGCAGCGTTAATAACATTCTGCCGATCAAATTCACGTACAATTATTTTGAAAGCTCCTGATGTTGTTGGCTTTGCTTTTTATTAACCAGATAATAAATGCTTATCTTTTTAATACACGAGGGATGAATACCTCTCAAATGCAAAAACATTCATTTTAGAAAAAAAAAGTAGATATCCTTTCGAGACATGTGTTGTTTCTTCTGAATCTCCATGAAGTTTGGCAACTTTCAACATAAAACAGGGATCCTTCATTGTATTTCATCTTTTGTTGATTGGATAAGCCGTGAAAGAGACGAAGATGGAAAGGTGGATATGTTAAAAGGCCCCACAACTTAGCTGTTACATTATAGCACAGAATATTTACTTCCTTTATTGTTCAAGTTTTTTATTTTGGCTTGGATGTTTTTTGCCAAATACTTTCTTTGGTAGCTGAACATGCCTATACCAAGAGGTGGTTAATTAGTTTTAATAGCTTCAAAAGTACTTTGACCATTTTTCTTTTCTTATTTTTAACTTACCCTTAAAAGAACTGGACAGGTGATGAGTGAGGAACTGGTAACTTATATAATTTCTCATAGAAATAAGTTCATTCCACTACTTTAGACTTATCAATTATATTTTTTAGCAATTTTGGAGGTTCAAAGGTGCCACTGCAAGGTGTCAGATATTCAGAAGTAATTGTTATGGCTTAAATCTGACTTTTTTTATCCCTACTCTCAACTTTTAAAGACTCAGATTTAATTCAAAAACCCAACAGTTTACACGACAATTTTGATGCCATTCTTTTAAGAAATCAGTACTTTTGTTTGTTGATATCAGTCCTTTTCCCCCCATACTTGCTACATAATACTGCTTCAGGAAGCTTATCTCAGAGTCGAACAAGAGCAATAGTGTTGCTCATATAAGCAATTTAAACAATCAGAACAAACTTTGTCTCCAAACTTCAATTCTTCTTGCCTTAAATCTAAAGGATTTTTACTTTCCCCATTAGATGTGAAGCTGTTTCTTCATCCTTTTAGTATTAAAATATGTATATTATATAAATTATGAACATCTCAGACTTTTTCACTGTGATGTGAATATGCTAATTGGTCACAAATTTGCTTTTCACACAGTATGTATCTGCACGTCTTAGCTTTCTGCTGGTTAATGACAAATCTTCGCCATGCTTAAAACATTTTGGGTTTGATTATTTTCTGTACTTTTTTTGGTCAAGTTCTTTTATGGTATTTTGCATAATTCAAGCTGAATTTCATACACTGTAGCTCCAATTCTAAAGGCTGAGTGCTAAAGGCAGTGGAAGTATTTCTAACTACTGTATGGATTTTGGATGGAGTCTAGTTTTACCACCAGTAGTACTTTGTAATGCCATCAACCATGACGAAGGATATCCAGACACAGCCAGCACTTACATACTGCACTGTATGAAGTTGTTAAGGTATGCAGGCAGCTGGACAGCCTTGAGGTGGGGGTGCACAAACTGACCATTCCCTAAGACAAGATACAAAACAAAATAAATAAAGCTTGAAAGAAGCACTGTGGCATATTAATGAATTATAAGTTTGGGATAGGAGCAAATGCACAAACTTGATGTTGCAGTGTTGTAAAAAGCATAAGGTGATGGGTGTGCTATGTTTTGTTTGTATAGGGGAAGAGAGTAATTTGGAAAAGGCAAAAATAATTTGATTAGGTTGGCATAATATTGATATAATATTACAATGAATGAACCATAGAGATAACATGGTAAATGAAAACAAGTTCTAGAGCCTCAGGAAGATAACATTTCATCAATAAGTCATTAGGAATGCTGAACAGTTTATAATAGCAATTAATAATCCTTCTTAAGCAATTAAGGATGTGCTTGGGAGAAAAATCACTGCAAGCTCCACAAGGTCCAATAGTTTTTACCTCTACTGTGAAACTGTGAAATGTTTTCATTTTTTTCTGGGGCAGAGAATCTGGCTGTTTCAAATGATGATGAAACTCATAAAGCTAAGCTTGTAAAAGAAAACTTTAGCTTTTTGTTCAAGTTGCAAAGAGACTACATGTCTTCTCTTTAAAGTCTGTGACAAAAAAGGGAACTTCTTCAAAAGTATTAAGTGATTCAAGTTATTAAACTAAAACGTGTGAGCTGCTTAAGCACAGAAGTCTCTGATTGACTTCTTTTCTTTCCTTCCCACCTCCCAAGAAGATGAAGGAGAGTAACTCTGGTGCTAATATACTTGGTATTTTTGTGCATAAATCAAGGAACAATATATATCACAGGAGTGCTGAAAATTTTTTGACTTTGAAATATAACCTTCAAGGGAGAGTGCACAGGGCACAGTGGGGAAGGCACCACAGTTCACATGATTCATTTCCCTCAGGGGTTCTTCTAGGGAGAAAATAACTTTTTAAAAGATGTCTGGGATTTTCTGAGATCCCTGAAAATCTGAATCACCAGGACAAGAAAAAAAAAAAAAAAAAAAAGAAAAAATCAGAGGGTTGAAACATTTGTCAGGTAATATATCATTGTGTATAATTCATTGATAAAATTCAGTTTTTGAAACATAACTGATTTGCTGATGTCTGTACTAATGAACTTATTACAGACTGTGGCACAGACTTGAAAAGTGATATGTGACTGTTGACCTGCTTTCTAGCAAGATTCCAGTGAATGACAGTATTTTCTCAGGTGATATATCTATTGCGAGCAAGGGATTATTCCTATTTGTTGGTATAGATAAGGCCACCCTGTTTAGGGAAGAAGAAAGCTGAGGCATGAGGAAATCAGTATCATTTGTGCTGTGCACAGAGAAAGTATTATAAAATATTTTGGTTTTTGAGATGTAGAACATCAGCACTACTTTGAGGTATTTTGTGAGAAACGGAGCTTCAAGAAGGAAGTCAGATGTGTCTCCTTCTCATAAAACAATTGTTATCATTTTGTTACAGTAGGGACTATGTATCCAAATTGATCCTTGCAAGTGAAAAGTAGGATTCCCATTGAAATGGAGAGTTGGTTCTGCTACCATGGAATTAACTAGACATTTTTAATCTTATTTCTCAGATCTGTACAATTACGTTTCCTCAGTACAGAAGTAGAGGACCTGTACCATATTCAGAATTCATTATGACAACAAGAAAAGTAGTTTTGTTAGTTGGAAACAACTTCTTGTGTCTTTTGCTGTTGTAACAATCAAACTTGGAGAGGAAGAAGTACAGCTAAACAGCATGGTTTATAAATCTCTTGAGCTAAAGTAACTATCAAAAGTAAAAAATTTGTGATCCTCGAAACAGTAGACAACCAACTAACCAACCTCTTCTCCCAAGGAAAAAAACCAAAACCAACATAAAACCAACACAGGAATAAATACAATTATAATGAGACTTATTAATATTCCTGATTACCAGTTTACTGTCATGCTTTCCTGGATATTCATCTGGAAAAATTATTTCATATGTGTGGGTTCGTCTGTAAGCATAACACACTATTAAAGCCCTTTAAATTATTTATTGTTATATTACAAAATCATCAAAATAAGATAAGATTAATGGGACCTGGTCCAAAACTTTTGAAATAGGCAAAAACTTTCAATTATATCAATTAGTTTTGGATCAAACCCATATTTTCATTAGGTTTGTATAGAAGAACTAGAGTTGATTAGAATCATGGGTTTACAAAGTTAGGCTGCGTATAAGTGGTTAAGGAAAGGAAGAAGAAAAAAAGATAACTCTTTACAGCACATTAGTTCGCATAACTGCATACTGTTGATGATTCTTGACATTCCCATTATTGACCATCTATTTCAATAATTCACAAAGTAAATTCTTGTTAAATATATGCTGTTTTTACTTTCAAGATTACACAATAGGCAACTTTCAAGACATTCACATTTTTTGTGGGTTTTTTTTTCTTATGATTAACATAAGCATCTGGAGGTATCTGAATATTTCATTTTACTAGACTTCTGGGTAAGAAGAACACATCATGCATGTAAAAAGATAATATATTTTTAAGGCAGGTATACTGATATATCTATTTCTAGAAATAATACTTTATTTTAAATCTACATATTTAAAACAAGAGTATTGTTCCAGATAGTAAAAAATTTTGGAAGATTATTAGGTTTGATGATACCCGATCATTCCTGATATCTGTTGACATCAGGAGGTTTGGGGGAACACAAGCAAAGGTCAGTGTAGGAAGTGCTCTTCAACATAATGAATCTCTGTGACAGCATTCTCCAGGCTTTCCTCCGTAGTCCCCTTTATGTCATTAAGACAGCTCTTGAAATAGGCATTACTTAACTTCTAGTGCTTGTTAGCTTGTTTCTATTATCAAGATAAAAGCTAAATGATTTATTAGATGTAGAGTGTATGCAAAACAGATCGAATGCAGGTAGAACTGTGCTTTTGTGTGCTGGGATTAACTGAGCAATAAAATGCTTTCTCAAGGTCATCTTAGTCTTTTGTGGTTTTTTTTTTCTTTCAGCTTTTGCTGTTGATGGGGTGGTTTTTTTAGTTGTAAATACCATCAGGAGAGACTTTTAATGGCTGAATAGACAGACTGTGTAGGTTTCAGAAGTAAAAACAAAATAAATGACTTTCCTTTAGTGAGTCATTCAAAGGGTCACTGGTTATTAATTTCTACCAAATGACTGCCCAGCATGGTGGTAACTTAGTCACCTTAGTGAATCAGATGGACTGCAGTTTCATTCACAGACTTTCAATTTGATCGTGTGTAGGCAATGGGAGAAAATGACTGTATGTGACTTCTCAGCTGGCTTGGCAATAATACAGCTGGAGGTAGGGGGAAAAAAAAAGGGCAAGTCTAGGGAAAGCTTCAGTTCCTGTACTTAATTATTTAAAAAAGCTCCCTAATTGTAAGCTTTATCTCTGACAGTTGTCAGATGTCTTCCTGCAAGTGAGGATCAAAAGGAATAATTAGTATGTAGTCTCTTTGTCCCCCTGGCTAACAGCATTTTTTTTAATCTGCTAAAATGTGCGTTGACGAAGTCCTTAGTGGAAGGCAGTGATTTTCTCAGGTGAAAGTTTCCTTTCATTTTATCTAATTCTGCCTAGTTCTGGTTTTCAGACAAGTGGAAGAGTAAGAAATACTTGCCTTTGTGTAGTTTTTAGCATAATTTCTTTAGCAAATTGACAAAAGGCTCCTACTGTGAGAGAAATGTTTCAGCATAGTTCTTTTTCTCTAATGTAGAACAAAGACCTCCCTGCAAATGTAACTTCGAGCTTTGAAAATATCAATAATGTGTGAATCCCTTATTCCTTTCCTGTTTCTTTCCTAATTAAAGCCTTAATTGGCTCCCAGCATTGAATATTTCAGACTCGATTCTTATCTGAAATACGCATATATATGAGTTAATTCAGTTTCTAGGTAAAGCAGTTAATACTTGACATACCTCTCCTTTTAAAAACTGGGAAAGCAAGAGAGGAGACACTCCTCCCATGAGGACTTAAGGAGTAACGGGAGGGAGGATGAAATGTCTCTAGTGAATGCAGAAGGGTGAATTCTTTTGGCTTGCTTTTGCACTTTCATTCAGACAACCTTGTTTAAACAGGGCAGTCGGACGATCACAGGTGACTGAAGGAGATTACAGCTCATCTCACTCCTTGTGTACTGCTGCCTCCAGTAACAGCCAATGTCTTCACCACAGAAGTCTGGGGGACTGCTTAAGCTTGGTCAGGCACTTCATCACTCTTGCCTGCAACAGTAGTATTTCACCTGAAAACTTAGCTTCTCTCTGTTCTCCATGGCCTTCAAACTCCGCTTTCCTGAGCTCCTCCTAAAATTCACTGTGTGTTCCTTTGTCCCTCCCACATTGTTCCTTCAGAAAAATCATAGCTTTACTGATGGGCTGGTAGGAAAAGCCCTTCAATGACTTTAAGTTCTACTTCTGTTAGCAAATACGGATATCCAACTGAATAGCATATGCTGTCTATTATATAGTAATAAAAGGTATGTACTAATCAAAACATATATTCAGAACTATCAAAACAGGTAGAACTGTGCATGCATGCTGGTCATGCTAAACTTCATAATATTGACAGGCATAGCAAAAGGCTGAAAATCATTCAGGACAGCTGAGTGCCAGACTATTTCAGTTCACAGCAAATACGTAGAACTAGCCTACTTCATACCATGCTGTTACACCAAAGACAACCAAGGAGTGAGGAAGTGAAGCCAGCCTGACAGGCTTTGGTGGGCGTCTGAAGGAAGAGAACGTCAGAAACCATCGGAGCAGTTTAGAGTCGCAGAAAAATAGCAGATACTAGAGCATCACCCAGTCACCAAGTTCCTTATCATAGAGTAGGTTAAAGCTTGTGAAGGTTTATATGGGATGGATCTTCCCTTTTACAGATTTGCCCTCATATATTTCTATTTCTCTCTGAAAATATGCTAATTCTTGAAATCCTAGAGCAATTTTGTCAGTGTTTAAGTTTTTCGCAAGTCTCAGAGCCCTGAAACTGAAAACTCTGTGATTGACGAAAGATAGAAAGTTGTGATTTATGTGTATAGAAAGCCATGAAATATGACTTGAATATATCTTAAAAGGTTAAAACACAGAAAGCACATAGAAGTCAAGTCATTATAAACATGAATGCCTCATAAGTCCAAATTAAATCTCCTCATTTATCTTTACATATGTTGTTTGTGTATGCACGTACACACATGCACATGCAAATACGTCTTTTAAAAATATGTGTTTGGTTTTAGAATATTGTGAGTTGCGACAGCCTTCCTACATTCAAGGAATGCTTTTCTATGGGCAATAAATTTGTGTTTATAAATTGATTTTAAATAATTTCAAGTGAAAGACTCAACAGAAATGCAATAAATAAAAAACTTTTTTGTAGCATGTGTGTGACTATGGGAATGAAGAGCTAAGTCTTGTGGAAAGCAGAGCAGAAAACACAAAATGTTCTAGTGCTCCATTGTATAACATTACTTTTTCAACAACACCTAAATTAAGACAATCAGAACTTAGGAAACCTCCTAAGCTTTTTAAAACTTGGATTAACCTTTCAATTGTTTACAGTTGACAGTCACTTTATATTTACAGAAATGCTATGTAAAATAATTACAATTTTCAGTGAGAAAATACTATAATTTTAAAGACAAATATAAAGATGTAGAGAAAAAATAGAACAAAGCAATGCAGAAAGAAAGATATCAATTAACATCCTTCCACATCTGTCTATAATTCTAGCAGTGCAAAATTGCTAAAATTTAACAGGAAGATAGAATATTTTTCTGGAGAGGGAAAAAATGGAAGAAAATACTTATCTGTGTAGTAATTAAATTAATTCTTAGTATTATGGAATACATGTGACACTGACACATGTTATGATGTAACAGTCAAAGAGAACTGTATATCTAAGAAAAAACCATCAACTTCTTACTTGAAAAAAAGAAAGAAATGAGAAAGATAATATACTGTCTGGCTGTGCCTGGGCCACTTGGCCTGTGTACACCCTCGGTGTCTTGCTGTACCCATCATCTGGCTGTCAGGGTGAAAGGACAGTTCCCCTTCTTATGGAAACCGCTGAACAAAAAAGGGCTCGAGGTGTGAGAGGCTTTGTGCATCTCCAAGGACTTCAGCATGAGCTCTGGGCGCAGGCGGGGACTGCTCACCAGTGCAATTTAGGTGTAGCTAGGTAATTCTCTGCCAGCCCGAGGACAACCTGAGATGAACAAGGACTTTGCCTATTTTAGAGATTCATGATTTGATGTCTTTGCTTTCAGGTCTGACACAGTGCCCTGTAACAATTCCATCCTAAGTGCATACGTTTCATAATCCAAAACCACGTGCACACGTTTGTTTTTACTTACCTTAAGTCTTAGCATTTTTAATCTTTATCTGTATTTTTTTAAAAAGTTATATTTCAGTGACAGCAATTGCATTCTGTTACTATTTTCAGTCCTGTTTATTGTCACCCACCTTTCCATTATTCAGTTAGACTGTTTTTCCTGATTCATCAAATCCCACGGAAAACCTCTGTCATTTATTCTTTCTTTTTCCATTTCCTTCAGATCTGTTGAAATGTAATATGGCCTATTGAGCCAAGTGAGTTTGCATTATTCATGACCAGAGAAACTTTCTGAATAATTTCTGTTACCTTTTGCTTTCAAAAGTAATCAGTGGCCATACCATTAGTAGTTTTCTTGTATCAATCCATCCATCATTTATAACTTGTCCATTATACTTCATTCTCTTTCCTCCTCTAGGGACAATGGCAACAGTTCCACTCATAAGTCTCCCTTCATGTTTCACAGTATTTTGCCAAATGCATATTGATATTTGGATGGCCAAGGCAAATTTATGCTTGGGCAGCTAATGTGATTTTGTCTTATCATCAAGCCACTTTAGTTTCTGGAAGACGTCCAAAATTCAGCATGTGACTGTGCCTTTTCATATCCTTAATATTTGCATTTAAAATGACCATATGTTAAGTGTATATAGTCCAACAGAAGTAATCAAGAAGAGTATGAAAAGTAGGTTTTGTACAGCAAAACCCAGTAGCGATGCTTCCAGTTATATTGTTCTAATTTTTCCAGACACCTGCAGTTTATTGTGCCATGATTGAAAGTGCATAAATTGTGCTCCATTGTCAGTAGCTTTATTGTACAATCCTTTCATCTGGACAGCTGTTTTGAATCGATTACAAGTAGTTGAAATGGACTCTCTTTCCCTAGAGAATGCCTCCTGCTGTGTCATCTGTGAAGACATTTAAGTATTTCTCTACCTAGCTCATAACTGTTCTTTGTATGTCGAAAGAAGCTGTGTCATTTTATTTATTTATTTTAAATAAAGCTAAAGCAGTCGGTTTAGTGAAATAACAAGGATCATGATCACCTGTGGTGAAATCTGTGAGTTAATGGAGCTGTATTCACTTATACTCAGCTGAACTTGGCATAAGTCCTGAAATACAGTAAAGCTGAAGAACAGAACAGAGAACAACAGTTTAATGTAAGGAAATTGCACTGAAACTTAGAGCTGCCCGGTGTATAAAGTTCTACAGATTACTAAGGGCAACCTTTCAAAAGTGTGATGGGAATTTAGGTAACCCACACTTAATAACCTGGGGTGTTTTATAGCCTTGTCGTAGGCATATCCTTAGATAAAATCTTAATTCTTGATCAGATTTATAGAATATACAGTATTAGATAAATAGGTTACTCAGGGTCAGGTAAGTAGAAGGTCTCATAGACTTTAGTGACAATCGAACGAAGCTCTTACCGTCCCTGTCAAGTGGGCTGGTGACTAATGACATCATAGTTCTGTAGCCTAAACTGGCATAAATTGGTTCTTCTGTGGGTCTTGTGGAACCTCCATGCATCTCGCTGATAACATCTCCCTTGTGCTGACACTGGCATTCATTCAGCCACGCACTAACTTCCCTGGGAACAGATTTGGGTTAAAACTGTTTAGAAGAGGTTATTTCTCAATGTATGTTATTTTGTGATTCCAGTTTATCGTGCAGCTTTGCAAACACCAGGCAGTGGCACTCAGAGGAAGAGCTTCACAGTGGTGGGAAAAAGCAGCTCAGAGTAGGGGCAGCAAAGGGTAAGACCTTCTCCTGGTGTTACAAATTCTGACTCATTCTTGCTCGAGGAGCTTGTTGAACAACACTGTTAGTCATAACAGTTTCACTCTTTGCTGTGTTATTTCATGATCTCTTAAAGCTATTTTTTATTCTGTCTGAATAAATCCTTTCTTTCAATTACAAGTAGCTCTTATACCATAACACATTATCACAGAATGTTGTCTGAACAGAAATTTGAAAATATTGTTTTTCTCCTTCTCAAACTCCTTCTTTATTTAAGGATACTTTCCCCTTTTACTCCCCTGTTAAATAATTGTTCTCATGTCTTGGCAGAAGAACATATTTTTTGCCTTTCCTATTGTTATTTTCCTTAAAAAAATAAACAATGTGGAAATATATATGGTCATTATTTGGAAATAAAATAAGACCAGACAACTGCATTGAGTGGTGAGAAAATTGTTAAATGATACTATAATCCTAGTTCTGTGTTCACATGTAACTTAATTTATTTCTTAATTAGTTTGTATTCTTTTTCAAAAGTGACTCATGTAAATTTTATATTTTTAACCACTGAGGCATGGGACAGTGAATGACAGTGGGCACTGTCACTTTAAATATTATGCAGTTTTTTCACCTGCAGAGGAAATAAATTTTGAACATTTTGGATGATATTTCGATTTCCAAACCACCTAAGCAGAGTGTTTGACCAAACTAAATCTCTGATGGGGAAAAAAAAGAGAATGGAGAGAATATAAGAAATTTCTAATTACTGTTCCTGATGAAACATTTTTCACAAAATTAGATAGACTCCCTAGAAAATAATTTGAAAGTATTAGATTCTGAATACTTTGGAAATCTGCCTGTTTAATTTCTTAAACAAGAGCCAACAATTAAATGCAATAAAAAATGACAAGATATTGAGGCCACAGTTGTATGTAACTGGGGAGATGATAAAACACTAGTGAGGATATTCTGAGTCCTGTGATCAGCTGCAAGTACGAGGTGTCACTGAAGAATACCAGTCCTTTCCTCTGTGTATTTTACATAGTGTATACTTTAAAAATGAGTGCTGTAGCACCAGCTTCAGATTTGTTTACCTGTGATGGCTTGTGTTTTCAGCAGTACCGAGTATCTAATCGAGTAGTTTTAACTACAGGCAACTGCAAACTTCATATAAATAAAAATGTGAAGGACTTCAAGTTAAAAGAGAAGGTCGAGTCCTTCTGGAGTTGTAGATGGTTTAGTGCAAGAATGTAAAGGTAATAGTCTTAATAGATCTCTTCTGCACTCACCTTCCACTGTGCATATACATGCACATTTACTTCTTGGCAGTCAGTGTTTTTCTCTTGGTACTGTGGCTCTACCTCTATACCTCTTCATGGGAGAAATGCTTGGTTTTCTGTTTCCAAGTTGCGTGCTACCTTGACTCTTTTTCACCGCGGAATATTAGAATTGTGCCTTGGCTTGCTTGATCTACTCCTGGATAGCGTTTGACTCTGTCAAGCCACATTTCTTCAAATCTCTGTGTATCTCTACCTCTTATATTCTAGGCTTTATAAAGCTTTCCAATAGCTGGATAGTAATGTTTTTGATAGCATATATCCAGAGGTTCTCTCCTCAACTAAGGTGAAGTTAGAGAAAAGTTTAGTGAAACTTAAAGTTAAGAGATCAAGCTCATCTAGGTTTGAAATGTTGCAGTCCACTTTTATCCAGATTAGGAACAAGCAAAAAATAATCACAGTCCTCCGTGAGGGAAAAGTTTTTTTGAGATACCTAGTTTTATCTTCCTATTTTTTGTGTATCTAAATTGATGTAAGGACAGAAATGACAATATACAAAATAATTAATTTCAAATAAACAAAGACTTTTTTAATCAGAGATTATTTTTCCCCCCAGGACAGATTAACTCATTGATTGGATTCCCTATGGCTCATAATTAGTACAAGTCATGATCATGGTGGGTCCTCTGGCTGTGGACAGAAAGTGTTCTCAGTTTTAGTATAGGCTGCCCGCACAAAGACTGCCATTCTTTGAAGAGTATTGTTCAGAAGTTGCTGAAGGTGAAAGATAGTGTAAGGTGATAGGATTTGCTGATAAGTGAAATTTAAGCATGCATTGATGTTGTTTGCTTTTAGTAAGACATTTTCATTTAACGTTGAGATTTTATTTGAATTAGCAGTGCTTTTGAACTAAAGCTGGTGATGTTCAATAAATTCCCCTTGCACAGAGGGGAAACTTGCTATGCTATGAAGGTAAAATTCAGTCATTCACAAGTACAATGTGGTCAAGCATTTAATTTTTTTTAGTAAAACCTTCTAATCTTAGACAACTAACTTCCCTGTCGTGGTTTCTAAGGTGATAATATAACAAAGCTATATTATTTAATTAATAAAGTAACTGACAACAACATCTAGGACATATGGAGACACTGTAATAGAAGTTTTGTTGTTTCCAACAGTGTTCTGGTCTGACTAGTAGTCTTTTATTATCGATAAACCACATCTTGAAGTAATATTTGCTTTCTTAGGGACTTGTGCACCTACTACAAGCACTTAGAGACAAAAAAGAAAAAGGCATGAAATGCTGGAGATTTTGTATGATTTTGATCTTGTGACTGTTAGGGTGTGAAAGTATGAAAGGAATGCAGGAAGAAAAAGTGAAAGACAGTGCCATGGATTTGAAAACAGAGAATTAACTGAAAAATCTTACTGAAAGAAGTACTTTGCACCCTTCCCAAACATATTACACTTTTCCTATTGCTTTTGTGCTTAAGGACAGTGAAGAATTTAACTTCTGAGAAAAACCCTTTCCAGGTCCTTCCTCGTGCGGCATTAGATCCGTGCTATGTTTCAGCAGGACTCTGACTGGATGCTATCTAGCGAATGAAACCATGACACTGATACACTTCTGTGAAATGGAAGTAAGGAACATATGCCAAAAGGAGTGTGGTACAGATTTCAGTGCTGTTGTGCTGGATTCAGTATGTTTTCAATGCATCAGGTGCAACAAGAAGTTGGGGGGGGGGGGGGAAGGGAGGGCAGGCTAGAGGGGAATGGCCACTATTCCACTTCCATTCTGGAACACAAGATGAAGGCTTAGGGCATCGTTCAGACAGTTTTCTTCAGAGAGCACATCTTTCAGTCTGAATTTATCAAATTTGAAGATTTGCTGCACTTCTACCTTAACTAAATTCATGCAAGGGACTTGCAATAGACCAACCTAAAGGATTCTTATTTCAGAGACACCAACTACTGAAACATGTTATAGAGACATCTGAGCAAGAAAACGCAGTTAGATTTATCAACAGAAAAGAGCACCATTTGTTTTCAATACTGATGTCTAGATGAGGTATAGCCGTACCACAATATCACCTCAGCTAGCTTAATGAGCAGGCACAGTTCATGGCTCAGATGCGTGCCTGGGCTCACAGGGCTCAGTGTCATTGAAAATCTCAGTTAGCAGATGTTTAGCCAGCTTGATGGACTCTGTAGTGTGCTCTGTTACACTCTAGTTCTGGGAAATACATGTGAAGTCAGCTTTGGTATATCTGTGTTGGATATGTCTGTGATCCTGCAAGGAAGAGATGCAGAAAAGGTAAGAGCAATATGTGCTGGTTGTGTGAGCCTCTCTGCATTGAGTTATCTGAGACTAATCATTTCACCCTGAGTGTATACCTGACCTATTCCAAATTTAATTTAAAGTGTCCTAAGGTGTCAAGGTTTTAAGCTGTGTTTGCTGACATAAGTTATGACTGTTCTAGTTCTTCCCTTTCAAAATAGCTTTACTTTACATTTCTGTAATTGAAAGATCTGGCTCATGTTCTCAGATGTAGTATCTGGGGTAGCAGATTCTAAATAATTGGAAAGAGTGAAAGGAAACTGTAAGTGACGATCTCCTTCTCATGCAACTTCATGTAGCTATTCTCTGTAGCTGTTTTATCCAGGAGGTATCCAACACTGTAATGATTTTGCTGTTGAAATGTTGTTGGGCTTTCATAGTTCCTCTTGCTCTCCATTTGCATTTTATTTTTTAAGTAATGTTTTCTTAGGCCAAAGTGTACCTCTCCTCTGTGCTGTAGATTCAGCCTTTGAGGTAAGGGGCATCCCCCTCTGCTGAGTGTGATCCCTCCTGTGTCCTGACTTGAGGAGGGAGAGGTACAGCATACTTGTGCTTTGGGGCATAGAAGGCCTTTGCCTTAATTTGCCTGGGACATCTCTGAGGGGAGACCTGGATGAGTGAGGGTGAGACACGCAACATGGCTACCTCTTTTTGTTTTGTTCCAGGAGAGACAGGAAAATGGCAGAAACTTTGTAAGGTTTTGATTAATGAAAGGAATATGACATTGGTCTGTTGGTTTTTTTTCGTTAATGTAAAAAAAAAAGTGGAAGATAAATGTGTCAAAACATCAGTCAAGTTGAATAGGCATATTGTTTCTTTTGTATTGGCAACCTACGGCTCTGTCCTGATTTATGTTTTCATCAATTCATTAATTGACCTTCTTCAATTTGATCTTTTTAGCCTTTGTTAGGATAACAGTAAGATGATACAGATGATATAAAACTGAATTTTATCACAAATATGTGTTAGAAGCACGTAACTGTGCATCCGGTAGGTATATGTTATATTTTGAGTCACTTGCGTATGGGTGGATTGTATTCAGTGAAAGTTTTGATGCTGAGCCCAGAGCAGTAAAATCAAAGTAGAAAGGTTTATTAGCCTGTGTAAATGTTTCTGTTCTAACATTAAGTAATAAAGATTGAAGCTTTTATTTTCAGAGCCAAGACTTAACAAAGTTTCCTGTCTCATTAGTGTTAAAAATATCTCAATTTTGTTGCCTAATGACTTGACTCCTTCAATAACAGATTCTTTTATCAATAAACCAAAATCAGTGGCTATGTTATTATGGCTTCCTCCCTCTTCGACCCTTCTTTTTCCTTTATTTGACTTTTCACTTCTCAGGGTGGCTCCCAGTGATTGTTTCAGTGTAGCAAAACATGCCTGCAAGTTGGTAACTGCTGTTGGTTATACTCTTTTGTTAGTGTCACATATTGCAGGGAAAAAGCCTCCAACCTAGCAGCATAAAAGAGAGGAGGTTATTATACTATCTGATGGTTTTGTTATGACATCCAGTGTTCTCTCTTTAAGAAGTATATGTGTATCTCAAGCTATGTACCTGATGGAAAGACATGCTTCTGAAAATGAATTAATTCATGAAAGTACCACCCTGAGCATTTGTATTTTATCATGATCAGGACAGTGAATCGTAATCTTGATGGTATGGTGGAGGACCTGCTTCTCCCACAAACAAGTGCTCTTGTGAATGAGTGTGTTGGGTTTGCGTGGCAAAGTTTTGGTAGCGGGAGGGCGGGGGGGGCTACAGGGATGGCTTCTGTGAGAAGCTGCTAGAAGCTTCCCCTGTGTCTGATAGAACCAATGCCAGCTGGCTCCAAGACGGACCCGCTGCTGGCCAAGGCCAAGCCAATCAGCGCCTCTGTGATAACATATTTAAGAAGGAAAAAAAAACAGTTAGAGAGCGCTTTTGCAGCCAGAGAGAGGAGTGAGAAGATGTAAGAACATCTGCAGACACCAAGGTCAGTGAAGAAGAAGGGGCAGGAGGTGCTCCAGGCACCGGAGCAGAGATCCTCCTGCAGCCCGTGGTGAAGACCATGGTGAAGCAGGCTGTCCCCCTGCAGCCCATGGAGGGAGGATGAGGGGGTGTAGAGATTCCACCTGCAGCCTGTGGAGGACCCCACGCCGGAGCAGGTGGAGGCACCTGAAGGAGGCTGTGGCCCCGTGGGAAGCCCACCCTGGAGCAAGGTCCTGGCAGGACCTGTGGACCCATGGAGAGAGGAGCCCACGCCAGAGCAGGTTTGCTGACAGGACTTGTGACCCCGTGGGGGACCCACGCTGGAGCAGTTTGCTCCTGAAGGTCTGCACCCCATGGAAGAGACCATGCTGGAGCAGTTCGTGAAGGACTGTCTCCCGTGAGAGGGACTCCATGCTGGAGCAGGGGAACGATGAGAGGAGTCCTCCCCCCGAGGATGAAGAAGCGGCAGAAACACCGCGTGATGAACTGACCGTAACCCCCACTCCCCGTCCCCCTGTGCCGCTGAGGGGGGCGGAGGTTGAAGCCGGGAATGAAGTTGAGCCCGGGAAGATGGGAGGGGTGGGGGGAGGTGTTTTAAGATTTGATTTTATTTCTCATTCCTCTACTCTGTTTTGCTTAGTAATAAATAAGATGAATTCCCTCTCTCAGTTCAGTCTGTTTTGCTTGTGACGATAATTAGTGAGTGATCTCTCCCCGTCCTTATCTCGACCCACAAGCTTTTCCTTGTACTTTTTCTCTCCTGTCTGGAGAAGGAGGGGAGTGATAGAGCGGCTCTGGTGGGCACCTGGCCCCCAGCCAGGGTCAACCCACCACAGTGAGAGAATTGTAAACATATTGAGATATAATAATTAGTTTTAAAGGGGAAATTTAGCTAGATACTAAGAATCTCTGAAAAATTCTCGAGTTTCCAAATCATGCAGCAGTGAGGTCTGATGGGAATCTCCCTGCAGAAACTTCTTACCTCTTCACAGAAGAGTTCTTCATGTTATCTGTTGGGCTAAGCAGACTATTGAAACTTGCCTTGAGTTCAGGGATATGAAACGTAAAATAAAATACTTATTTTACAAACTAAATTACCTCCAGCAGACAGGGCAGATTTGAATCTGAGATATCTACCATGCCTGCTTGCAACAGTAAGTTAATGCAGTCCTAGAACTTGGGAAAACAAGTAAGAAATAAAGAAAGAAAAATCTGTCTGCACGTAGAGCAACAGTGCTGTAACAGGGAAAAAACAATTTGGGTTTAACATAATTTAGCTGCTGGAACTGAACTTGCAAGCCTTTAAAGTAATTTCTAATGTAATTCTGGAAAGGGGAAGAATTGTATGTAACTTGTTTTACTTTAAGTTTACCAGATCAAATATATTGTTCAGAGTGGGAAGAACTTTGGTTGGGCTTAAGAAGGTATTTTGATGCTATCCATTACATCGTTTGAGCATTATACTCCATAGTAGGTCTATTGATATGGTTGGATCTTACAAGAACAGTAAGGTACTAGTGAGGTACTTCTGGTACTGTATTTTCTAATCTTCCTTTACAGATAATTTTTTCATGCTGAATATCATTTTGTGTCTCTTATTAACAATTCATATCTCAGTCTCATATGCTGATGTCACATACATGATGTGACATAGTAACCTGAATCTTGAGCTTGTAACGTATCAGATCTTTATAAGTCAAGGTATTGCACAAAACAGTTGCAGGGAGGCAGGGAGTAAAAAATAGAAGCTGTTTAAAAAAAAGTAATAAATTGGTGTGCTTTTAAAAAAACTAACCACAAAGAAACAAAAAACCCGTCCAAATCATATAGGCTTCTTAAACTTAGGATCTTTGAAGAGATCTGAGAGTATTGATCACAGCAGTAAATTCATTATCTCTCTTCATATTTTCTCTAATTTTGTTCTGATACCTCTAGTTACTGTGAAAAGCAGTGTATTAGAAATCAAATGCATATGAAGACCAGTATCCTGCCTAGCAGCAGATTCAGAAGGAAGCCCACAGGGTAAGAGCAAAGCAAACACACAGATTTTATTGGTGTGCATTCTCAGTGCTAGGAACGTGCAACTCCAGTTCTTCCTGAGCCTGAGAGATAGTTTCTTGTGTTTAAGACAAATTATTCTTCCATGCATTTATCAAATCTCCTATTAACTTATCGAAATGAATGTTCCTTGAATGTTCATCCTATGGACAGGCAGAGGATGTGATATTGATTTCTTTTTTTAAAGCACTATTATTTGTACTCCAGGTTCTTGGAAATACTCATTTATTCTACACACTATACATATACCTGACAAAATTCGGTCTTCCCCCATCCCTATATTCCGTATCCAACTTTTAAGCCTTCCCCCATCCTTCTATTGCTGAGGTCTGTACCTAGGGGCATTCTGGCCCTTAATTAACTAAACAGTTAAAATCTATTAAGAAAATATTAATGAGATGCATTAATTGTGGTTTGCCTCCCTTTTTCCTTTTGTGGCAGTGGGTAATAAACGGCAGTCTGTAGGTGTAAGCCTTGAATGTCTGACTGCGACATTTCATCCCTAAATTAATATTTGCAGTGGCAGGTACTCAATGTAGTATCATAATTCATCAAAGCCACTGAGGACCACCTTCCAACTTCTGTAACTGCAATATGATGCTGCACTTGCCTTGATAGTTTCATGCTTTGTTAGCTTATCATTTAATGGCAATGGAATAATGAACTAGAATACAATTTCATCATCAGAATTAAGTTTCTTTTCACCTTTCCCTTAAATTCTGTAGTAGCATGTTCCTATATGTATTCCCTGAAACAATATTCAGGATAACATCAAAAAGTTTAAAGTGATTGGAAGGGTTTACCTGGAATTCAGGAGACTGGTAAAATGTTGTATTGTGGCACTGACCTTTCTGTGGTAAACTTGAGCAAACTACTTTTGTTTCTTACCTGTTTAAATTAGAGATTTTGCTGAGATACCAATCCACTGAGACATTTTAGTAAGTTGGATCAGGTAGGTATGAAAGAATAGATATTAGAAAAAACAAATGAAAGTTTAAACCCCTGTTTCACTGAGAAAAAATATGTGGAAAATGGCCTGTTAGGAGTTGTGTCAAATTGCCTGTGGTGCGGAATCTTGTTCTTCAGGAGCTGCTGGAACTAATTCTTCCCTCATACCAATTCTACATTGTCCAGTGGTGTGGCAGCCTGCGATAAGAGACTGTTCCACATTTAGAAAATAAGAATACCAGCTGAGCTAAGGATGTTGCTGGAGACTTAACTTATATATTTTGACTTTTAAGGGCTTAAGTCAGACCCCCAACTTTATTTAAATGTATTTTATATTGAATTATAATCATCATCCTGCTTACCTCCCATCTGCTAAGCTGCTTAGAAAATAAACAGTATGTACTGCCTAAGCATATGCACTGAAAATAAACTGTCAAAGAGCCATTACAGGATTATTCTTTTGTTGTAGCTGTCATTGGGTGATCTGTTCCTCATATGCCTGCTAAATTATATGACTTTTTTTTTCTTATGTACTCCTTATATGCCAAGGTGTCCCTGCTCACTTGTTTTATATAACATGTTACTGAAATGAAACGGAGAAGCTTGGTTCTCCAGCATTCATTCCTGCCTGCCAGATGGCTAAGTGACTTCTGCTTCAGAAATCTCAACATTTTCATGCCCTGACAACTGGATTTACAAATTGTGTGATTTGGGTATCTTGAAATGAGAGGCAAGCAGCTATTAAAAAAAGAACCTGCTACCTGCCTGTTCTCATCTAGTTTTCAGTCTCTGGTGTGATCCTTAGATACTTCACTCCATGCCAATCTGATCAGAACCTCCTGTATGTTATCCTAAACCTACAGAAGTCTCTCCTGATTTTACTTACTGATTGAGATCTCTGGGTAAGAGTAGATTTTTCTTTTTATTTTAGACTACTCTATCCTTCACAGCTTCTTTTCAGAAGTCAAGTTTTATTTCCCTTCACCATCCCTTTGAGGGTGTTTCACCAGAATTGATCCACAGAACTTATAAAAAAAATGAAATCATTTATATTGGACTGTTTTCCTTAAAAAGAGGGGTATTTTGTAATGACTAAATTAATACTGTATAACATTTCACAGAAGAGAGCTACATGAACTGCCTGTAATTAATGGAGAAGGAGAAAAAACTATAGAAAGAGATATTTTAGCCCATTAGCCACGTGTTCTCTTTGATCTATGTAAAGACATAGATGAGCATGAGAGTCACAAATAGAGTTAAAATGTGAGATGTATCTGCCAATGAAAAAGAGAAAGGTTATAGGTAGCAAGAATTCTGAAATATGATGGGTTTTATTTTCCTTTTTAAATAGCAAGGTGAGTTGTTTGTTTTTACAGTTTCAATAATACAAAATAGAGTGGCATTATTTACCTTCAGGTCAAGCTCTACGGCTTGAGTCTTTTGAAATAGAATATGGGGGTTTGGTTTGGTTTCTCTTGTTCGTGTTTTTCTCTGCATTTGATTGACATGAAATGATGTTGTATTATTTGGGTTAGAGCACTGTTGTCATCAAACTTGGTCCTAGCAATCCCTTACAACCTCTTACCCATTGGAATTTACTTAATATTCTGCGGTAGGCACTGTGCTGCTAGGTTATTGTATTGGAAAGCCCCGAGTCAGTCTTAACAATATTATTAAAGCATAATGTTGCTGTAAAAAAAACAAGTGAACAAATTGTTGTCTTCAAACCAATGATATTGGAATGTTGTTCCAAGAATATCTCCCTCCTTGTCATGTGTCCTGGTTCTGGCAAGGATAGAGTTAATTTCCCAAGGAGCCAGGACAGGTGAGCCAAGCTGGCCGGGGGCTATTCCATGCCATGTGATGTCATGCTCACCATAAAAGGGGGCCAGTCGGGCAGGGGTGGGTTCGGCGTGTCGGCGTGGCTCCGGGACGGGTCGAGCGTCTGGTCGGTGGTCGGATCGGTAAATCGTTCTCTGTTATCACCCATTGTTACTATCTGTTATCAGCACTGTTGTTGATTGTTTCCCTCTCCCTTGCTGTCCCAGTAACCTGCCCTTATCCCAACCCTCGAGGCTTTGCCCTTGTTTTTCCGTTCTCTTCCCCATCCCGCCGGGGGAGGGGTGAGTGAGCGGTGCGTGGCGCTTAGCTACCGGCTGGGGCTGAACCACGTCAGTCCTTTTTGGTGTAACCAACCAAAAGGGAAAAGAGGAGGTGAAAGAGTGGGAGAAGGTATCCCCCCCTGTCTTCCCCATAGATTGGGTCCAATTATTAATCAATTCTGAAAGATATTGACTGAGGTACGGGCCTGACTGAAATGCTACATACACATACCAGCTCAGACCCATGACTGTCAATGATATCATAAATCATTATCACACAATACAACAACATGAGAACACGAACCCCTCTCCCAGAGGTGATAAACAGCACCGCAGGGATTGCATAGAGTAAACACGGGTTTACAAAACAGAGCCATGTGACCAAACAGAACATCATTATGACCAGTGACTGTTTCAATAACATTATAAATGCTTATAACAACTTTGTTTTAACACACTTGGGTCAGACTTGTCCTTATCACAACCCCTCGGGCCCCACGTTGGGTGCCAAAAAAGACTGTGGTGGGTTGACCCTGGCTGAGGGCCAGGTGCCCACCAGAGCTGCTCTATCACTCCCCTCCTTCTCCAGACAGGAGAGAAAAAGTACAAGGAAAAGCTTGTGGGTCGAGATAAGGACAGGGAGAGATCACTCACTAATTATCGTCACAAGCAAAACAGACTGAACTGAGAGAGGGAATTCATCTTATTTATTACTAAGCAAAACAGAGTAGAGGAATGAGAAATAAAATCAAATCTTAAAACACCTCCCCCCACCCCTCCCATCTTCCCGGGCTCAACTTCACTCCCGGCTTCAACCTCTGCCCCCCTCAGCGGCACAGGGGGACGGGGAGTGGGGGTTATGGTCAGTTCATCACACGGTGTTTCTGCCGCTTCTTCATCCTCAGGGGGAGGACTCCTCTCATTGTTCCCCTGCTCCAGCATGGAGTCCCTCTCACAGGAGACAGTCCTTCACAAACTTCTCCAACGTGAGTCTCTTCCATGGGTTGCAGACCTTCAGGAGCAAACTGCTCCAGCGTGGGTCCCCCACGGGGTCACAAGTCCTGCCAGCAAACCTGCTCTGGCGTGGGCTCCTCTCTCCATGGGTCCACAGGTCCTGCCAGGAGCTTGCTCCAGCGCGGGCTTCCCACGGGGTCACAGCCTCCTTCAGGTGCCTCCACCTGCTCCGGTGTGGGGTCCTCCACGGGCTGCAGGTGGAATCTCTACACCCCCTCATCCTCCCTCCATGGGCTGCAGGGGGACAGCCTGCTTCACCATGGTCTTCACCACGGGCTGCAGGAGGATCTCTGCTCCGGCACCTGGAGCACCTCCTGCCCCTCCTTCTGCACTGACCTTGGTGTCTGCAGAGTTTCTTACATCTTCTCACTCCTCTCTCTGGCTGCAAAAGCGCTCTCTAACTGTATTTTTTTTTCCTTCTTAAATATGTTATCACAGAGGCGCTGATTGGCTTGGCCTTGGCCAGCGGCAGGTCCATCTTGGAGCCGGCTGGCATTGGCTCTATCAGACACAGGGGAAGCTTCTAGCAGCTTCTCACAGAAGCCACCCCTGTAGCCCCCTGCCTCGCTACCAAAACTTTGCCACGCAAACCCAACAGATCATGTAATGATACTGTTGCAGGAGTGGATGTTTTCACATAACATGAACTACCAGACAATAAATCTGCAGGGGTTGATACCAGTGATATACTAGACAGTTGGAGAAGAACACTTCAATCTCTTTTGACAGCAGGCTTACGTGATAACAGTCCTCAGCAGTTTCTCAGCTGGTACCTTCTGCTATGTCAATATCTATTTTTCTTCCTGCGTGCCTGGAACTGAAGAGTTCTTTGCTAGTATCAGATATGGGTGACTGGATAGATTGTCTTTAAATCTCCTAGCTCTTTAAACGGCTGTAGGAAGGCAGCTAGAATTAGCCTGCAAGTTTATTTTCTGAGTTTGCTTGTCTCTTTATTTCATGATCAGCTATCATAATGATTTAGATTCCTATTACAATGACATATTCCTGTATGTCAGCTTTCAGAAAAGAAGTTAAGCAATGATGTGGGAATAGGAGGCAGCACCTTTCTAGGTTTTCTAACTGTTCCTCAGATAGTTGTTTAGAATACCTTCAAAAATTCCTTAACAGTTCCAGAAAATTCAGGCAAAACATTTCAACCAGAAGAGTCAGCTCCTTCTAAAAATGGGACTCTGGGGAAAATACATTATTTAGTCTGTATCTAATTTAAACACAGGTGAGTTATTGTTTGCAAAGCTGTGTAATTTTCCTGCTTTGGGGGAGGGCCTGAAATCCTTAAAGGGAACAATCTTTTTCAGGGCTGTGCTTTTCCAGATCTGGGCAAACTCTCAGTTTATACATGTTGCTTCGAGGGTTTATTGGACTGCAGAACTCTGGTAGTATTGCACATTTGCTACTGCAGGAATGAATCCTGGGGGCAAGGCAGGAAGGGCTTGCCCTGGAACTCCATCGCCTGTGTGCTACAGGTCAGACTTAAGTCACATAAGAAACCTTGTGTCTTCTATGATCTCTTTGCTGGTACCTAAACTCTGTGATGGTTAGAAAGCTCCAGTTGAGATTTTAGGAGTAAGAACTGGAGGGTGGCTAAAGACATAACTTGAACATTGAGAATGGAGACCAGAAGAGCAAGTCTTCAAGACAGGGAAGCTGGAAGTTGTGTGTGCAAAAGACAAAGATAAGTTAGTGAAGAGGACTGAGAACCGCCGTGGCCTGGGGAGGAGAGGAAAGGTGATTGGGAGAGGTCAGGAAGGTTACTTCAGGCAGGTGATACAGCCGAGGAGAGAGAGAAAGAGAGATGGACAAGGGGAAAACTTGGTGAGAGATCACATGGGTAAAGGCAGGAACTGGAAACAGATGGTAAGGATTTAGGAATTATAAAAAAGAATCAGGAGAAGTGGAGAATAGGACCAGAGAGAGAAGTCTGCCAAAATAAATAGAATTGGGAAAATAACATTAGGCACGGGAATCTATAACAGCTGAAGACAATAAGAGCATGTATTTAATCTCTATTTGAAATACGTAATATTTTGCAAACTACAAAGAAATTGTTGTTTGTTTGTTTTTAAGGAATCACAAGGTCTGAATTCTGCTCAGAGCAACAGAAGATGTGCTGCGGCACAGTTCATAGAGAAGCACATTTTGATCTCACATAGAATTATATAACTTTAGGAGTCAGTTTTCCCATTTTTCTGTATAACTCTCAGTGATGCTAACAGGAAATGTGTATGTATCACTTGCAGAAACTGAGCCTTTATATGTAACAAAGCTTTATTTCTTCTAACCTCTATCTTTTGGGTTTCTCTGATGTATATTTTCAAAGATGAATTTTACTGGAGTATGCATTTATTTGTCTAATTTTGAGGTAATTTTAATCACATCTTAGTGGAAAATTACTTATGGATGCACCCAATCTGTACAGTTGATAAGACAAATTTAAAATAACAGAAATGTAAAACTATGAATAATACTACTACAAATAGTAAATATGGGAATCTAACTTTGTCAGAATTTAACAATATTCATCATAGAAGCTGATTTACACTTGTTTTTCACTGATTTACACTTGTAATTCAAAGCAATGGAAAGAATTCTAAGTAACTAAACATCCCTTAAAAAGCTATTAAAACTTATTGTCAGATAATTACCATTATCTTTGACTTTTAAATTAGTAAATATTTGAAATTTCCTGAATATAACTATTATTTTCTATACAACAGCTCTGATCATGCTAATGCTGGCATATATGCTTGGCTTCACATACCATCAGCTCTACACCTCCTGCAAAGTTTTGTGTATTCCTCTTCATAAAAGTTCCATTCCTAATAAGAAAATATTTTATAGTAGTAAGTAATTTTACCTCAAAGAATTGAGTAAAGGAATCTGAAGATTTCAAGATCAGTGTGTTCACTGCATTCTGTGAACATAAAGCTTCAGGTTTAAGGAACTAGAAAGGATAGAAACCGTTGTCTTATGTCAATAGCTGTATTATTAGAGTTGAGAAAACACTGCTATGGACAGGTTAACCATAATTTGATCACAGTTTTATTCATTTATTAATATGTGTTTGTTCATGTGACATCCTCCAAAACAATTGCTGCTGATCACTGTTAGTATCAATTGTTCTACATAAACCCATGCTAATGTGTTTATCAGTTACAGATACAGACATTTCTATAACAAACTTCAGGCTTTTTTTTTTTTTAAATTTTTTCCTTTAAACTGTCTTTCTCTGTCTCGAGTATGGACGATAAATTAGTACCTTGTTCATCCTCTAAGCATTAACTTGTTGGGATAGTTTTAGGAGATCTGGAACAGCTGTTTGATTGGGGTTAAGTATTCATTTCTCTAAGCAGTGTGGAGCAGGTTTTTCATTTCAGGCATTGAAGGGTGGCAATAGCTATGTTGCAAACAAAAATATGTTGTATAGCTAATCCTAATTATTCTAATCTTAGTGGAATTGTTAATGTTGCATTTGTTAGCAATTATTTATTAAGTCAAACAGCTGTCTGTGGTTTGTCTGTTACAGCAGATAGTTACCCTGCTGGCCTACGCTGAGCCAGTCCACTTCTGCCCTGTGGTATAATTTTAGCTTGTGATACCAATAGGAAGGTTTGGAAATCAAATGTCTTGTTTCTAGTCCTGAATCTAATCCTTTTCTCACTTTTTATCCCCTATTGGTCTCATTCTCCAAAAATCTTGTTCCCGCTATATCCTTTAGAGGATGCTTTCCTTATAATTGCTGTGTTATAGTTTGCCTAAAGGTATATAACTGCTCCCAACCTCCCGCGGCTGAAATTCTTGCTGTAAAGATGTTTTATTTTCCCCCTGAAAAGTGTCTATTTCATGACTTTTGCAACCTTGCTGAAAAGTAAAATTGGACAGTAATCCTTCAGAGTGCTTAGATAAGCCCCTGAGGGAATGATAATGATATTGGTCATTTTCTAAATAGCTGAAACAGAGCTTCTGTTTGAAGGAACCATTAAAGAGATGAGTAATCGCTGGTGACAGATCTTCACAATGGTATTTCAACAACTAATTAGGATTGTTGTCACAGTTAGTGGCATTTCTTCTTGGTAAAACAGCATGCAAAGTAGCCCTTATATTACAAAGTACTGTGGCTGACAGCCCAGAAGCAGGTGATGGCTATGAGGTCAGTGTGCAGCTGCCCAGAATAGTGAAGAAATGATTAAATGTCTGCAACCTCAGAGACAGAGATGTTCTCTTACTAATTCTTGTGAGACTCTGACATGTCATCTGGTGCTGATACGAAGAATCTTTCTAGATGTAATTCCTCATCTAGGAAATGGTCACAAACGAAAAAAGTTATTAAAGCAAAACCTTCACATTGTCCAGAATCTATGCATTAAAATTGGGTGGTGAAATGAATTACCATATTTTCTAGACTAGCAGTCCATTTGGAAATGACAGAATTAAAACAGTATAGAGAGCAGGAACTGGAAAAATCAAGATTTCACCTGACTCCAAATACCTTCTCTTTTTTTAGTGACAGCCACAAGTTTGGCCTTCATTAATTCAGCAGCTGATTAAGAGAACAGCCTTTTCACATTTCTACTCTCTTTAGTGTTTATAATGTGTGACAGAAAAGACTAAACCAGTAAAACAGTAACAAAAAGTCTATTAGTTGTATTAATCACGGTGTTTGGAGAGAACCTATTTTTTTCTGAACATGTTTTCACTTTCAGCCATAAAAAAAGAAGAAATTGTGTTTAATATAATTCCTTGAGATGGTAAAACAGGATACTTCTTCTACTATCAGCTTGATTAATTTCAGTACCTGATTACCTTGAATAAGCCAGGCCAAAACCAGCTTTTTTTCCAGTGACAAAGGTTTTGCATTAATATTTGCTTTACACCACTGTTGGGATGAAACAAAACATTTTACTAGCTTTGAAATGAGAGAAACTAAAGGTGTTCCCACTAGTTTTAGATGATCAAGGCCTCATACGTATCTGTATTGCCCTGCAAGTTTCTTGAAATTAATTTAAAACAGTGGGAATTTGCACTTACTCGGTTGTCTATAAGGAATGGTTTCTAAGATTATTTTTAATTTGTACTCATAATAACTGATACAAAGAAGAAAAAAATACAGTAATGTCAAAATATAGTATAAAACCGTATATTTTGTTTCCTTCAGAATTAAGTTTGGTCAAAGTAGACATTTCTGTCTCCAGAAAAATTGAGATATCATGATTTTCTTTTGAAACCCTAAAAGCGACACAAAGCCAAAACTTTATTTATGTACTTTGAAGCAAATTTAAAGAAGACTTTGAGCTGCTTCTTTTAGCTTCAATCTTTCTCAAGTTTTACTTCAAATACATTTCAAAATTGTTTCTTTTTTATTTGTGAATGTTTCAGGGTTTGTTTGTTTTTTCTGTGGGAAGAAATTAGTCAAAGTTGATGATTTCACAAAATCAGAATATTTTAATTGAACAAAAGCTTCTAATCAGCTGATCCCCCAAACTGTACAAAATATGAAGTTCAACTTCTCATGCTTTCAAAGGCAATAACAAAAAATACCACATGTAGCTGGAATGGTAAAATATTCCTTGGAAGATCTTGCACTTGTTTCCTGTAGTATTTATTCTTGTTTTATACCATACTTTGTGAAGTCATAAATAATCCTAAAATAAGCATTTGATTCTTACTGGTATTGCCTCTTTTTTCAGGGAAGTATTTTTGGCACTCTGATTCCCTGTTCCTTTCTCACAATTGCATAACAGTTTTCTCCCTAGTCATCTAAAGTATATTACACATTTTTTTCCAACAACTTGAAATATTGCACATTCTATCCTGCCTCTGAATTGCCTTTTGTCTTTCCTCCCACGTAGTTGTACAGTGACAACTGTTTGTGAAACCGTGTACTAACCCCAATTACTGGAGTGGTTACTGGAGCTCCCAGAGATTCCAGAGCTTTGAGGCTTCTTGAGTTTGGGGTAATTGATAGTCAGGTCCCTGTCTCTGAAGAAGCCAGGGAAAACTGCGAACTCCAGCCTCAGTCAGAAAACGTTGACCCCACCTTGACTGGGAGTTGGGTGCCTAGAAGACTTTGGGAGGTTCTGAGGTGTGGTCTCTTCCAGTCCTTCTGCTGTAGAAGTCCTTCTATTTTGTGTGAGATGATTACCACCTTGATACTGACACTAAAGTGCATTCTCCCTCTGTTTCTCCTTACAGTTTTTTTTCCAGCCTTCCAGTGGCATCCTACACAATTGCTGTGACTGACTGTTTATAGGCATATCTGTATATTTGTTGAGGAATTAGAGATGGTCATGATGGGGGTGTTTAGAAAACTGATAAATCATGCCAGTTTTAAGAGTTTAAGATGAAACTTTGCTGGACTGACATTTGCTGACAGCATACTTCATAATAAATGGTTAGTTCTTAATCATCATTCATTATCCCTACATAATCTAAGCAGTTAGTTCCCAACAATCACATCCTAAATTAACATCGAGTAAACAGTGCCACTGAGGTGATGCCCTATTCCGTATGTGGAAACAGTCCTTCACAGCCGAGGTGTAGAAGTAGCCAGGCTCAGAGCTCTTCCACCAGGCAAGCCGGTGTACTGTACAGTGCTATAAAACAAGAGAGAGGAAGGTATGTGGGAGTAGGGATGAATAATTGACTTAATAGGTCTCATGACACAGAAGTTGAAGCACAGAAAACAACAATAGTGAGTTTCAGGCCAAGAATTACAAGTGTATTTAGATATCGAAAGATGCAGGTTAAACATATAGTGTGTGGCATAAGTTTGAAGAGTTTTTGGAAAACATGCCATGAACATTAAAACTGTGACCTTTTCTAAGGCAATATAAAAGTTTGGCTCTACTCCTTATTTAGATGTTGTGGATTGAGGCTGCAATTGATAGTGAAACTTTAGTGGAACCAGCATTCATTTCGCAATGATGTTAAATTTGGAAAAAAAATATTTAATTTCTTCCTTCAAATACTGAAGGATTCATCTCTTTGGTATCTTTATATGGTCAGACATCTGAGACTGAAATACTTCTTATATAAACTAACATTTCAAATTAGACTTCAATGCCTAAAAATGTCTGTTTCTTTGGAACAGAAATCTAGATGCCTCTGGAGAATGACTATGTTTAAAAACATCAACTACAACATGGCCCTTCAAAGAACAAATCTTAGTAGGATTCCTAGCTGAAGTACAAACCTAAATTTAAATAGAAGTCTATACATCATTTCGAACTTTTCTTTTATCACTACATTTTTCACCTAGTTCCAGCAATGAGCCAAATAGCAAGCTGTCAGAATAAAGAGTAACACCAGGTCCTAAGGACAAATTGATATGAAGATTGATTTAATAGTTCAATACCCCTCTATAATTTGCCAGAGTTTTAGGGAATATTTTATATGTGTATATAGTTTTATCTATATTTTAACAGTTAACTTCAGTTAAAATTAACTTCTTGTGCCTTTTGTCTTCCTCTCAACTATATTTTCTACCGTATCAGTATCTTGTGGTATTAATGCTGTCTATGTCCTTGCTAATTCAGTCTTTTTGGTGAATCCATATGATTAATTCATTTTGTATGATTGCAGAATGTCCACATTTTAAAAATAGGAGTACTGTAAATAAAATTCACATTTTTGAGTTCCCTTTATAACTGTTGCACTTAACCATATTGCATGTATATCATCTCCTTTAGAAACTCTGTCACTATGTACCTGGACCATATAATATATGGAATATATAGCTTTTCCTGGATGATGCTGAGTATGTTGAGATTAATGAGAAGCCACACATGGTTTCTTTGATAGTTAATATTCCTGTCCAGATTTCAGTAGCAAGATATAAGCTATTGAAAATCTTCTTATAACGTGAGAGAAATCCTATTAGAAAGCAAGCTTGCTGCATGATCTGCACTTGTAATTTCATGGAAGGTAATGTCTTAAGAAGGATGTCCTGTTTCACCCGGTGTGGAATTTTGATTTTGAAACATGATTGTCTCTAGTGACATACAGTTCATTTTTTACTATTTAGAAATTTAATGTAATAAAAGTTAGGTACCTACATGACAGTCAGTGGTCTTTACACACAGAAATTGTGAATTATTTTTTTATTATTATTCATTTGCCATCTTAGTCTTGGAAGTGTCTAGGCTTCAGAATCTGCTGAGATAGCTGGGAAAAGAAACTAGAGCTGAAAAATGACAAAAAGTGGGGAGAAGAAAAATTATTTTTCAGAAAGATAATGACTGTAAATTGAGAGGAGAAAGGTTGGAACTGGTTGAACTGGGGACCTGGGAGACTGAAAAGATTAGGAGGAAGGTTTAAAAGGTTCTGCTTAGGAAAGAGGACATGATCTGGAAGCTGGGTAGGAAAGGGGAAGGGGGACAGGCTGTTATGTATATGTGAACTAAAAGGGAATTTTCTTCTTGGAGCACCTAGACTGAAAAAGAGTTGAAAGGGAATCACCCCAATTAGATCAACAGTTAGACAGTGGTAAATAGTAGCTTGAGAAATAGAGGTAAGAAGAATGGAAGAGAATAAGGCAGAACAGGAATATACATTAAACAATGCAGCTGTACATTAAATTATGAAAGTCATTCTGATCATTAAAAAAACCAAACATCTAAAATCTGCAGGTGTAAGACTGTTTTCTTTCAAGATGAATCTGTGCTTTTTAATGTATTAACGGGTGTTTTAAGAAACCATTATGCGTGGAAAACCATTTTTATGATTGTTTGGAGAGCTCTAGTCTGATCTAATGAAATAACCTTAATTACGTATCAATATGCTCAATCTCATTTATAAACAGTGGAGAGAAAACAAAAAAAAAGCATTTTTTGCTGCTGATACTGCTATTGTTGTTATAGCCTGCTGCTGTGGGTGTCACTAAAGCAGTTATTTCCCTTCTTTCCTTCTGTACCACCGTATGTTAATTCCTGGAATGTGTTCTCTATTCTGATGTGTATTTGGTAAACCCAATAGCCTTCTTGCAACACTTGCTTATGAAAACATGTTTCTAAAGATCTATGTTTGCAATAAAAGCACGTCTTGCTTCTAACACATGCACACACTTGTGCACCCACATTTTTTTTTAAAAAATAGCCCCTTAAAAGCAAGCCAGAGGCACGCAAATAAATACAAAGCATAGGACATGGGTTGTATTTTTGTGGAAGGATAGGTGTGTTAATTTCACATCTCTCCTAACAACAAACAAACAAACAAACAAACAAACAAACAAAAACCAACCAAAAAGAAACCCATCTTGAACATTTATTATTCAATGGGATTTGGAATTTGAAAGTTTAATAGGAATGCAGTCATGTATTTGGTTTGGTTGGAAAATTCCTCACCCTTCTGCAGACTTTGTTCTTAAACCTAGACTTTCTTTGAATGAAGAGTGCTGGAACGTGAAAATGATGCTTCTACAGTTGTTTGGTTTGGGGTTTTTGGTGAGGTTTTTTTTGTTGTTTTGGGATTTTTTCCCCATTTCTAGGTGGTGTGGCCAGGGAATCACTACAAGCCTGTCCTTGCATGCTTTTCTTTTCCATTCTGCAGGTTTCAAAGCCTATCATCTCCATCATCTTTACTGAGCTATTTCCTGACAGGAATAGACAAACCAAATATAGTATCATAGAATAACTCAGTTTAGAAGGGATGTTTGGAGGTCATCTAGTCCAATTCCCACTCAAAGCAGGTTTAAGCAGGTGAGGTTACTCAGTGCCATGCTTGGTCAAGTCCTGAATGCCTCCAAAGATGGAGATTCCACTGCCTCTCTGGGCAAACTCTTAGAGTATTTGAACTGTAAGAAAAATCTTTTTCCTGCGCCAATTTGTGTTCCTTGCTTCTTGGCCTGTTGCTGTGCACCTCAGATAAGAGTCTGACTCTGTCTTCACTGTATTCTCTGGTCAAGTATTTGTAGGCAGCAGTAAAGTCTACCCTGAGCCTTTTATTCTCCAGGCTGAAATGATCCAGTTCACTTAGTGTTTTCCCATACATGTAGTGGTACAGTCCAGTCACTCATGCCAAGCAAAATCACATCAAGCAAAGCCACCCAAGTTTCAATTCAACCTAATTTTAAGCGATCCCACAATTAATTCCAATATTATATAAGTAAACTACTTTAATCCCCAACACCTTGTCTGCTGCAAGGGCACATTGCTGACTCATGTTCAACTTGTCAAGCCAGATCCCCAGGTCCTTCCCTGCAGAGCTGCTTCCCCTACAGTCAGTCGCCCACTTGTACTGTTACATGGGGTTATTTCGTCCTGGATGCAGGACTTTGCATTTCCTTTCATTGAACTTCATGAGGTGTTTGTCACTCTATTTCTCCACTCTGTCTGAGTTCCTCTGAAGAGCAGCCCTGAGATACAGCAGATTGACTGTTCCTCTCAGTTTAGTGTTTGCAAACTTCCACCAATTTGATGATAAACTGTGAGAGAGGATGTCAAAGGTATACCACATCCATTGCCCTCTCCTTGTCCACAGAACCAGTCACTCGGCATAGATAGCAATACAGTTGTTCTGAATGGATTTGTCCTTGGTAAACCTGTACTGACTGCTCCCAATCACCGTATTGTTCTTCAGGAATTTAGAAATGGCTTCTAAGACTATTTGTCTGTCCTTGGCCACTAACAGGGCCAACATATGGAAAAGGAATACAAGAAATAATGACAAGGAACAGTTCCAAATAATGAGAAAGGAAGACCTTATGGAAAGGGAAACCCTCACTGCTTCACAGTGGAAGAATGGGAGGAGAAGGAAAGAAGGAAGTTCTCTGCAAAATGTCTGTGGCTCTCCTTTCTCACAAGGAGACATTAAGGGCTATCATCAAATGCCTACTTTGCCCTAAACTGTTGAAGGAGAGTTTGATGATCCATTTTGATGATGAAGAGCATGGAAATTATCTACTAGGAAAAAGTGAAGAGAAACAGATCTTGAGTCCTTTTTTTTTTTAACTTGGATTTCTAAACAATGAAAAAAAAAAAAAAATCAGTATTTCAGTATTTATATAGTGCCTTTAGAAACATATGAATAAGCATTTTGTTTCAAACTGAGGAAAGCACACACTCACACAAAGCAGTGTATAGATGTCACTGTCAGAGAATATAGTTGTTTTTAAGAGGAGGAAAGCAGTGTCATTTTCCTCCAGCTTTGCAGGCTAAAGAGGCATAAGAGCACAAAAATGGAGATTATCCTTTAAAAAGTGGTCTGAAAACATAATGTTTAGTTAGTTTAAAAACCATTAAGGGAGAGAAACAAGTACCGTTTACATTAATTGCTATCATCTCAGTTATACGCACAGAAGAAATAGTGTCCCATTCTAAAGAAAGCAAACAGGCGAAGAGGAAAATCTTAGAACTCTGATCTTTGAAAGGAAAGTTTTCTTTTGTTATGTCCTTCAGTTCCAGAGGACTAAAGAGAATCTTTCTATATATTCAGTTTGAATGAAAGTTATCTCATGGGACAGGGACAGAAATCTTAGTTAAAGAATTAAATAGAACTTAAGCAGTTCACAAGGCTTATGTGGAGCCCTGTCACAGGTCGATAACTTACATATTGAAAGGTCAAGCTGTTCTGTTGCTTCAATACGAACTGCTAAATAGGACTGTGCCATTCAGTGGTGTGCCAGAAGTGTAACTGGCTTAATCTAATCATGATTTGAAATTCCTAGACATGGTTAACCTTTAAATATTTATTTGAGCCAGTAATGGATTTCAGTTTCTAATGCCAAAATATGATACCTGCAATGAAGCTTTAGCCTTGGAAATGTAGTTTGAACTTCTTGTAATTATAAGTTTACAAGAGTGGAAAAATAAGACAGAAATGTCCCAAATATTTGAGGGCATTAGCACATTAAGCACTCACTTCCACTAGGTCTTTGAAAAATTCTACGTTGAAAGTGTGGTATACATTGCAGTGGTCTCACGTCCTTAATATACAATATCAATCTTAACCAAAGTTAAATGCCTGGATTTCTCTGAACAAGTATACAAAGGAAAGAATAAATGTTCATTGAATCAAAACAAAATAAATCCTGTCCCTTCCTCACCCTCAAACAACACTCAATACCTCTACACATAATAATAATAGAAAAATCCAAACCAAACAACAATACCACAAATATTTTATCTGAAGCTGTAATTAACTTTGCTCAAAACTCTGAGCAGTAAGCTAGGATTCTTTTGGGCCAATGAGCATCAAATGAAGTCAGCACATTGAAAGATTAGGAAGGTCTGTAAACAAGAACAAGTCATTCCAGTTCCCCTTTTTCCTCAAAGGAAATAATATTTTCAAAGAGAAATTACTCTGAAACACACAAAATATCTCATTTACAATCAAGGATGGGTGAATTGTGAACATAAGGCTTTTTACTTCTATTTTTATCTCCATTAGCTTCGGGCAAAAATGTCTTCCCGTTACCATTACTATGGTACTGTTTTCCTTTGTACTGATTTGGTAAAAATAAAGCATAGGGAAGTGAGTATCTTCATAAATGAATACTAACCATTAGTATTTTTCCCCAGCTAAAACACAGCAGATTTACTTACTGATGTAAACAAACACAAACACAGTTTGGCATTCTTTGAAGCTGTATTCTCTTTTGTATTACACTTTTTCCAGACATCTTACACTAGTTGCAATCTTAAGGCACGTCCTTTGGATAGTGGGATGTCGGCTGGCGAGTGGGTTAAGGGAGTCATTTGCAGAAGCAGAGCCCTCACTGTGATGTTACTTATTGTGTACACATCTTCAAAGGGAACGGTAACCTAGCTGCACATTGGTGCTGTGGCTTTTCTCCCCGTTTGGGAACTTGTGGGCAAGGTGCAGCTGATCAAGGAACCGCCTCCCTGTAATGAAAAGGCAGTGGTGGTCAGCTGCACAAGTATGAAATTCAAATGTTATGCTGGGAGGAGGAAGAAGGGTTAGGAGAGAGAAGCTCACTCTTAGCACAAGACTTGTCATTATTTTTTATTTTCATGGAATTTTATCTATTCAACTCTCAAAGGATTAATCTTACACAATAGATGATCAAAACTGGCATGCGTGCTCCTAAATCAAGTGAACTCAGATCTAAGCTTTGTATGTGTATAATTACTGCTTTTCTGAGCATTCCATCTTGCTGCTATTTCTACATGCTTATTTTCAACCTTCAAATCAGGTGACAATTGAGAGACACCTAAGATGAGCATTCAACCTCACTGTGTATGCTATGAAGCATAGTATTTGTTGGTCCAGGTTTTTAATGTGCTAGTATGAATTTGCAATTTTTGAGGAACTCGCACCCTTTGCTAACAGGGTCAGATTTTTAAAGGATAGTCATGACAGTCGTTTAAAACAAACAAGTAAACAAAACCTTTTGAAAATTTCTTAAGCTGATGATTTTAGTTGTACAGTAACTATTCTCTTTCAGGAATAGGTGAATTACATGTGCTAAATGGTATGGAGACCCAGGAGAATAAAAGCTTAGGCCACAGATTTTGCCACGGAACAGGTAGGAAAGGCTGTATTGTAGGGATGTCATGAAAATAGCATAGCTTGGATGTTAGCTATCAGTGAAAAGTCTGAGCAGAAGATGATAGCCTGATTACAGGTCTGAGAGATTACCACTTTACACAGTCAGAGCATGAGGGAACAGAGAGGGGTTGGGAGGTGAAAACGTTAAGAGATTAATTTTTTTATGTATTAAACTTGAATTCATAGCTAGTCATCCATGAAATCAAAAAGTCAGAAAGATAAGCCAACATCTTCCTTAAGGCCTTGAAAGAGCAAAGGTAATTTACTAAGACTGTAAAAAATATTCATTTCTTGAGGCGGGAATCAAGAAGAACTTAGAACTCCTCCATATACATAATTTTACATAATTGTATGCTGCTAAAAGTATTCGGGTAAGTATTATATGAATACAAGTTCCACACTTTACAAGTTTGTCCCCCACGCAGTGATTATATAGTAGCGAGTGGGAATAAAAAGGACAAATGTTGTAGTAGTGTGCGAGTGTTTTCATTCATTCTTTCACATATTAAAGTGTTTTTCCCTTCCTGAGAACATTATTATAGTAATTATTATTATAGCAACTAATGAACTTTTTCTTTGTGCTATAGGAGTGTCTCAAAGCAAATACTTATTTTCATTCCTTCATATCAATATTTATACATACCTCAGTCAATAATCAAAGACTTTGTGGTGCTAAGCACAGTGCTGAAAAATAGTTTTTTCCCTCTGAGAACTGAAGTCAGCAGCGTGCCATATGGTAGGATTCAAATAATGAATGAATGTGAATAAAATCTTGTAACCATCCTCCGTTGTCACCAAACCTTTGTCCTTTCCATTACTACCTCCTTAAATCCAACCTGCAGTCCAAAAGACATGGTACTGTGAGAAAGCCAGAAGCCTCCATAGCAACTTGCAAGAACACCAACTGCAACAACTAATGACAATTTCCATGTCTCTTGATCATTTCCAGACCTATATAATGCATTAGGAAACTACTGAAAGTGAGTAAAACAAAGTTTGAAAAAATAAACAGAAAACCCAAATAAAACAGCAGCAAAAAACCTCCCCAACCACAACCAACCAACGCAGAACTAAACATGAGGACTTTGTTTACAATGTCTTTCTTGGAAAATGAAAGTTTAAAAGCAAATGCTGTCAGGTTCTTCTGGAAGATGAAAAACACATTACAAGCTTGATTTTGATCACGTACAAGGCCACTCAAGAATGTGAGCTAAACTGACATGAAAAAGAAATGTTTCTGTTTTCTTCCTTGTTTTTCTACCAGATGAAAAGAATGCTTTATTGTACTGGATGTTAATCTTGGTGAAGAACAGAGGTCTAACTATAATAGATGAACAATCAACAGCTGATGTGCAGTTTCAATCCTGCATTTTAGTTCTATTTTTTCATTTGACTTGAAAACCTGGACAATATTTTAGTGTCCAGATTTTTAAAAATACCAAAGCCTTTTCAGATTCATCCATTTTTTGATAAGTACATTGATGAGTAAATTTAATGGAAACATGTTCCCAAAAGGCTGTGATGAAATTTCATGCTGAGTAAGTAATCTGAATGCCTGTCTTGGTATACATCACAGGCGTAAATGAGGAGATGATGTTTGGAGAGAAAATCAGATCCCCATTTCTATAGTGAGTAAAATTCCTCATACATCTTTATCTCTACAGCAGAACAATGGTATTTGCTTGAATACTTCTCATCTCCCACCATGGCTTTAGATGATAGCAGCATCCTTTGTAGTTTCTTATTTGAGAGTCAGTCAGTATTGTTTGCTACTGGGGAATATCTATGACAAGGCACAGCTGAGACACCTAGAAAAAACATTTACTTTTTCATTCTACAGGTGTTACTCTCTTGGTTTTCATGCATTTGGGAGAACATTAAATACTTTGCTAATGATTGAGTGCTTTATGAGATACTTTTTGTGCTAGAAACATTTCAGATTCAGGTGTTGGTTGTGTCATGCATGTAGTTTTTAGGTCTAATCTCTATTCTTACAATTAAGATAATATTACTGAAATAAGGCAAATTAATTTTCAGTTGATTAAACAGAATTATTTTAATCCTTTTTAGAGGGTGTGTTCACCCATCATTCAAAGTTTGTAGAGATTGTATATATCCCCCTCACGCACCCCTGTAACAAAAACCTGGGAGATTTTTGTTTAGGTATGTTTTGCCATGCACAAAGAGTCTTGTGCAAGGATACGCACAGTTTATGAATTCAGATGAGTTATTTATTGGTTGATAGAGCCACTAGATAGCTAGCACTAACAAGCTGCTTGGCCTCCATTGCTGTGAATGCTCTATACATCTATACATGTCGCATATTCCTTTTTTTAATGTCTTGTGTTCCCCTCCCCCGCCGTTGCAATACTGTTATTCTTTCAACAATTACATGTCTGTGTTTTTACTTTTCTTACCTTGCATGGCTTTAGCTTATGGGCTTTCTCAGACCTTGGTGATGATTTTGTCTGTTCTGCACCAAACTGAGTTTTTCATTAAAGACCTTTGGGCATAGAGTGGCCCATCCTTGAGATGGACATTGTGACTAGCTTTAGGTATTATTTCCATTATTTTCAAAACTCTTAATGTTCTTGAATCATGAACTTCATTTATTGGGGAAAAAAAGCAGGGAAATAGGCTTTTCCCTATTATCTTCCATAACTGTTAAAAATTAACACATTCTCATACATTTACCATCATAGGACTTCCAAAATCTAGACAGTATAAAAGATGCATTCCTTTGGAGGAAAGCAGTAATACTGTTGTATTTGTTCCAATGAAATTAATTTCAGAAAATTAATATATTTTTGCAAAGGTAGAAACCTCAAAGTGTTTTAATACAATTCTCCCTATTTCATGAAGAGATTAATTTTACTTCCTCTTTAGTTTCTGCAAGTGAGTAACAACATGGTCAGGTCCGACTTTTTCCTTCCCTGAAGCAGAGGTTTACTGCCCCTAGAAAATGTTTCTCTACTTGTTAAGTCATGTGGTCAGTAGAAGAATATAGCTATCCTATATGATATGGGACAAGTAGCAGCTCTGTGAAGAGAGCCTTGATAAAGCTGATGTTATAAAGTTATAAAATCTAGGAAGACTGCAGCAAAAACTGTACCAAGAGAGAAATTCTCTGTAAGCTGAAACAGAGCTTTATCAGTGCAAAAGTTCTATTTTTCCAAAAATGTAATGAAATACCGGTTTTGTAATAATGGGGAACTATTCTTGTGTTTTAATGTGCAATATATTTGCCTTTATGTTGGATTTTTTAAGAGCAACACAGCCTGAAAAACCAAATTAACCCAAATACACTTATTAAATCTTAAGAAGTATATGAATATTCTTCTTATTATATGGCTCTTAAGCCACAATGGAATATATTTTATTTAAAATGTGACTAAAGAATTGATGGTCTTTTATTTTTATTTTTAGAGCTATAATCACACATGATAACCATCTTGTAAAAATATTTGCAGCTGCATTCCATATTAACATTCTGCTATTACAAGATTACATGCTTACTGTGTAATCTGATTTAATATGTAGCTAGAAGTTATATATACACATATAACCAGCTATATATATTTGGAAAATATATTTAATCAGTTAAGATGATGTTAACTTTTTTTCAAGAGTCACTGCTTAGTGTTTGAGCACGCCCAATGCAGGAGAAATGCTCCGTAATTAACCTCTTATGTCCCTGTATGCAACAGATGTAGACAAAAATGCTAAGATATCTAATATATGAATAATTTTCCTCCAAAACAATAAAAAATATTTCTACTAACTTCTAATAGATTTGTAAAACAAATATGATTTTAATTACCTACTATATAAGGAGATATTCAAATATTACAGGTGTTTTTAATAACTGCGTGTGATAAAATCAATACAAATTATGACTAGGTGAAACATTTTTGTTAAGAAAACGTATATTTTTAAAATACTTTTTAATTGTTTTTGATGAAACAAATTACGTATTTTATGTTTTGAAAGCTTTCTTCCATTAAATAAAACAGTTGGTAACTTTGATAACCTCTACTCCACTCATTCATCCAAGGCAAATAATATTATACCTGGTCATTACTGAAATTTACACCCAAAATTCTTAAAAAAAAGAGGAGGAGAGGACACAGAATATAATACTAGGAAATGCAGAAATCCTTGATTTCCAAAATGCGACACAGAAATACTCCTTTCACATGGACTGCATCGTGTGTGTCTCAGGACAGGTAGATGTATGTATCTGTGGCCTTTGAACCAGTAATATTAAAGTTAATGCTTACATATTGGATATCTGTACATTCTGAAGTGCATGTATTCACTTACTTCTGCAACAGGAAACTCAGAAAAGTGATTGAATTATGGAAATACAAGCTTGCACTGAGAATTCATCCTTGTGTGTTTTTTTTTTTTAAATTTAATTCTCTTCAGAGGTAACAAAATAAAACCATAAAGTAGATACACAGAAAAATATTCAGATGCCAAACTGAAGAAAAAACAGAACAAAATGGGAGGTCTTTTGGCAGCATTCACCTCATAAGTGGCTGCTTTTCAGAAGCTGCTTTGAGAAAAAGAAAATACTTTAAGTCTGAAGAGATACAAGACAGCAATAGTGAAGTATAACCTCTGGGCAAGTTTAATTGAATAAGAGTAGATGAGGCACTATTGCCTGTCCCAGTACAGCAAATCCTTTAAACATTGCTGGGAATTTTTGTTGATTTTTCATATTTGATGCGGTAAACATCCATTACACATTGAAAGAGTACACAAATATGCCACTGATCCTCTGGTCCTTGATAAGGTGCCAGCCACTCAGTATCAGCATTTGCATAAACAGCTGGAGTTTTTCTGGACCTGTTCCTATCATGTAGCTGGATGCCTTCCTGATTGTTTGTACTTCATTGTATCTCCAAAGAGCTAGCATGTTAATGATATATCTGAAAACTTCATAGAGAGAAAGAGATACATTCTTTAGTCACATTTAACTTAAGCAGACTTTGAGATAAATTTAAGAGGGAGGATGGTCTGGAACATGAAGAATAAACTGTTCTCTATGTTTTCATAGGTTTACTAACAGACATGGGGAAATCTCTAGGTTACAGTAATCTGTTTTTTCCCTAACAACAGAATTATTGCATGCATCAGTGGTTTAAGCTGTTCTTGGGGGGGGGGGGGGGGGGAATATAATTTTCTAATACATTAAAAGTTTCTTGGTACTAAAATCGCAAAGTTAGTAAGATGAATGTGACTATGTATGAAAAGGATTTGCATCCTAGGAGACATTGCTTACTTAAGAAGAAAATACAGCAGTGTAGAAGCAATCTTTGTTTCCTAATTTCATATTTCATTATCTATTGAGCAGGTAGTGGTTTTGTTCTCATTCCTTTATATCTGATAAGAATCCATGTGAAAGATTTATGCTTTTGGAATGTGTGTAAAATGTCTGCAGTGGACCATACTAGACACAGAGTGTCTTTTGATAGTCTGTGATGATCCACAAAAGTCAATGTTCCATGATCTGAAATGGAAAGATAAAGCTATTTTAAAATTACTTATCCTTATTTTCCCAACTTTATTAGGGGGTTGTCGTATTATACAAGGTTAACAAGATGAATAGCCTCTATCCTTAATTCAGATTAGAATAAAAATATATAAAAGTACATGAAATGTAAGTAAACTGTTTTGTAACAATAGTCTTCATTTCTCAAAAATAGAAGCAATGTAATTCTATTTGTGCAAATAAAAGCAGTGTATTTTGGGAATGTTTCAGAAGCTGGATAACTGAATTTTAAATAAATAAATACTTGGAGCAGGAATGAAACCTTCAGAAGGGGGGAACAAACAGTTAGAGACCAGTTAGTAGATCTCCTATGTAGGATGATATTTAATGACACTGAGATTTGAGAGAATATGGATGAAAAAATACGAATATGAAATGTTTAAAGCAAACTAGAGAAAACCACTTAAAAATTGCATTAATAGAAAAAAAAGATTGATTATGGCTAAGGATAGTATCATTTTATCGTAGATTATTGGTTTTGGTCATATCATTTAATATGGAAGTCATACAATGGAGAAAGATTAGAGAAATCATGCTGAAAAAAATCAATGATAGAGAATTTATGGTAGAAAAAGTCACACTCTAAACTTAACTTCCCTGACTGGAGACCAGTACAAGTTTAGATGTGTGCATGAACCTGGAAGAAAGGAAAGATGTAGTTGCTAGCTTTTGAGGTTTGTCATACACTTTTATTGTCCAACAGACAATAAAAGTCCGACAGTCCAATTTTTACAATGCTGAGATGGAAAACTGGCTTCTGTCTTTCAACAGAAAGTCCCTATCATCATTTCTCATTCTCAGCTACAAAATGAATTAATTAACTGTTCTCTATTCAATTACACATTAAGAAAGAAGAAAGATGTAGGAACACAGACTGAAAGAATTAAATCCTTTGAAGATTATTTCCACTGTTAACTAATTTTCTTTTGTAGTATAAAACCCAAACATCTGAGAAGTGAAATTTAAAGACCCAGTTCCAAAATCTTTAGGCATATATCTAATTAAAATCACATAAAATCATCAAAGTTTGTCCTCAATGAAATGAAATGGAAGCTGTGGAAAACAAATCCAGTAAAAAGCAATTGCTGATATTACACAAGTGGATGTTAGTTTTATAAGGGGGTTAGCTGTTTTAACAAGCAATCTCTTCTGAAGGACTGTAAAGTGTTTAAGAATAGAGCTGCTGGTTTTTAATTTGATTTCTCATCACTGCAGTTTTAGTTAGCTATCTTAGATATCTATAAGAAAAAAAAAGCATATTGACAAAAAATATTGACTTGAGTGCAAGATCAAAGAATCAAGATTAAAGCAGGATATGGCAGAATGTGGCAGGAAAAAATAATTAGATTCTTATTCTGCAAATATTCAGTTATAATACTTCAACAATACTCCATCCTGAAGTTTAGTGTAAACTTTCCCTTATTTAATTTCAGGTCATCAGCTAGTTACATATGTTATACTGTATTGAGTAATGCCTTGTAGAAGTTTTTATCAAACTGTCTGTCCTGACACCTCTTCCTTTCCTCCTTCCCTTCTTCTTCACCCATCATGAATGTCATGGTCAAAATAATCAATTAGAAGTTTCTTCTTTCTGGTGTTCTGTTTTTTGGTGGCAGCTCCATATTTAAATATTTAGAACCCCTCTGAAAGCAATGTTTTTTGCTGCTTGGTATTTTGTACAACCTAAGAAACCCCCTCTTCTTCAGTAGCACCTTGCACTTGTGAAACTCTCCCTTTCCCTGAGCCACCATCAGCAGTTCTAATCCCTGTTAGCACCAGACCTGTTTATGCTGCTAATAATGCTCTTAGGCATCTCTCTGTCAAACCCATTCCACTTTCTGACCTTCTGGAGCTTTCTGACATCGAAAGTAACGTTACAGTTGAAAACTTGTTATGGGCAAAAGAACACGCTGTATGTATAAAGCTAAGAATTTGGTATTAGTCCAATGGATTTTTTTACCAGTCTAATAGTCCGATTTGTTTAATTAATGCAGAAAAGACCCATTGATAGCACAGTTGTTATTAATAAAAAGAAAAAAAAAGCCACTGTCTGTACCTTCTCAATGTCCCTCTGGATCTTGAGGTTGACAGATTCAATCTTCCTCAATCAGAAAAGGGCAGGGAACGTTGCAACAAGTTGTGACAGTCACTCCAGAGGTCCTCACTGGGAGGCTCATGATCTTCATCGTACAGGTTTCTTCCCCCTCAGTCTTGGGGTCTTCTTAGGGATATTTATGTTTTTCTGTCACAATCTGCTTCCTTATCTTTGGTGTCTAGCTCAAGTCTGAAAGTTGCACTAGACCCTCCCGCAACCTCAGTTGCCAGCAAAGGCAATTGCTTGTTGTGCCATGACCTCCTCCATTGGTCAGACTTGACCATGGTTGTCATTCACAGAGCTTCAACAGAAGCTGGTGAGACAGAGGTCACTTGGCCACTAGCCCGTTGCTCAAACAAGCTGAAAACAGCTCACGCCAAGGCAAACGCAGAGATCCTGTACTGTCATGTCAGTCCAACTTCTCTGGCCTGTTACTAATAATGGTAAAAGTTTTACTTATTGTACTACAGTAGGAAATCTACAGAAAAATATCTGTTCTATTTGCAATATCAGCTTTTTTATAGGGTAAATTCATTAGCTTTTAATAGATTTCAGCTCCTCGAGAGAACTCATGCAGCCTTGATCTTTCCAGCCTTGTTTTATTCTCTCACTGTTTATTAGTCCTGAATTCCCTGTCCTTTCTGAGTTGGCACAGGTTAGACATAATTTATCCTTCATAAGGTGTACTCATTTTACTTAATCATTAATCCCAAAGTCCTTTTCCATATGCTGCTTAATAAGCTGTATGTATTAATTATTCCCATCTTCCTTAATGTTTGATCCTTTGATTATTTATATTTTAAGCTTTCTTTATAATGCATATTGGATTTCAGAAGCAGCTACATGTGTTTTGTTTGGTGCCTTTAAGACAGCTGCTTATTTTGGCTCATTCGTACAGTGCAGAAAAAAGAGATCTTCAGCACACAAAAAATGAAATGAGGCTTTGAAGTAGTAGCAGTCTCAAGACTGTTTTCCATTTTGCAGAGCATTTATGGAATCATCTCCATTTTCTGGTCCTTGTAGAGAACTACCTGGGATTTGATAAATCCTCCTCAGCAGGCATCTTTCAGTAGGTAGCTTTATTTTTAATTTAGCAGGTATTTTAAGCTTTTAACTGCTTTTTTCAACTTTTTTTAAGGATGCTTAGTTTAGAAAAATACACTAGCAAGCCTCTGCTGTTTTGAAGTCAATATTTATCTAGATTCTTTGCAGAGTATCAGCATATGATGTTTGGGACAGAGTCTATTTCCTTGTTTCTTGCTCCATATTATCTTTCCTGCATTAATTCTGATGGCAGTTGTCAGTATTATTTTCCCCTTTTCATCGTGTACCGTTTTGTGCTTTCCCAAGACAATCAGTCATTCTAGTGGTGGTGTGTAATTTCCTTTGTGAAGCAGACATCTTGCCATGAATGTATGTGAAAGTTCTTTCAACTTACATCCAACATACTCACTTCCCTCTGGTGATCATTTTTACTTTTCTGTGTTTACGCGATGACTTCTGTCTGACACACGTTTTACTAGTTGGCTGAACTTCAGGTGATACTACATTAGCATATAGAGTTTTGTTATGTGACTCAAGCTGACCAAATTCACCTGTGCTGTTACAGTCATGTTTTCATGGAAAACTAAATACCTCTGAAAATAATACTCTTTCTAAGTCTTTTGCCAAGTTAATAAAGATGGTTAGTTAATATTAGTGGACTCCATTTTAGAGTCATCATATGTAGCAGAGATTTATTCATTAATATCAAAATACAAAAATACCGAGTCAAAAATACAAGGCAAACCCAATGCTATAGAATCATGGAATCATAGAATCTTAAGGTTGGAAAAGACCTCTTAAGATCATCAAGGACAACTGTCAACCCAACACCACCATGTCTACTAAACCATGTCCTGAAGTGCCACATCTACACGTGTTTTGAACACCTCCAGGGATGGTGACTCCACCACCTCTCTGGGCAGCCTGTTCCAATGCCTGACCATTCTTTTGGTGAAGAAATTTTTCCTAATACTTAATCTAAACCTCCCCTGAGGCAACTTGAAACCATTTCCTCTTGTCATTTCGCTAGTTACTTGGGAGAAGAGACCAACACCCACCTCACTACAACAAAGGTAGTTGTAGAGAGCAAGAAGGTCTCCCCTCAGCCTCCTTTTCTCCAGGCTAAACAACTCCAGTCCCCTCAGCTGCTCCTCATAAGACTTGTGCTCCAGTCCCTTTACCGGCTTCATTGCCCTTCTCTGGACACGCTCCAGCACCTCCGTTCAAAACTTCCACTTAGGCTTAAATTTAAGTTAGGTGAAAATCAGTCTGCAACTTCCCTGAAGGTTGCAAAGCCTGAATGAATATTTGTCCATTACTGCTAAAGTTCATTTTCACTCCTGTAACAACCTAACTTGTTCTTTGTTTGTTTTTAATGGGAATTTCTTGAGGCTCTATTTTGATAGGTCCTAGTGTGTACAGTTGGTTCCCTTAACATCATCAAACTTGTCCACGCCCTTTCCCATTTTTTACTGTGCCTTCTCTTATTGCAGCAATACTCCATTTTGTGGTTCTCTTCATATACCTTATTGAATAAAGGGAATAGATGTCTTTTTTAGAAATGAGTGGTAACACCTACTTGTAGCTAAAGAGAGAAAGATACAGCCTCCAAACATTTAGGGCAGTAGCAGGGGTCACTATGGTGCTTCCAATTGTGTTTGCCTTTGCCTGTCTCATCTACATCTTAAATGCTGAAACCAGTACCCTCATTCATAGCTGCAATAATGGACAATTAAGAAGGGGCTGTCAATTGGATTCTTTTTACACTTTCGTTTGTTTAATGAACAACCTACTTCTATTTGGATTCTCAAGCAAGAACTACTGTATATATAAGAGATACATAAAATATTTCCTATGCATTTGACTGAGTATAGATTTTATGGAGTTTTGCTTCAATTCTTGAGTGTGTGTACAGAGTATATGTGTCTGTGTGTGCGTGTGCATACACAAGGGTATCCTTTAAGACCACAAAGAATGCACGGCTCCTCTGTTCCTGTTTAGTTTATGAAGTCTGCCTGAAAACAGTAACCAACCAACAGATTTTTTTGCCCAAGATTGGGAGCAATGGTCAGCTTCTGCATATGGAGACATAGCTATCTCTCAAAGTATAAGTTATAAAATCTCCCAAAATTTTCTGTTATTACAAAATAGTTGTAGGCAAAATATCTTTTCCTTCTCCTAACAATTTCCATGGAGATTGGAATGATCACTTATGTAACAGTAGAGGTATAACTGATAACAGAATATTTTTAGGGTTTTTTTTTTTGGGGGGGAGGGGTGGGTTTAAATGGAGATGGAAGTCCTTTTTACATTTGATAACAATATCTAAAGCTAGCCATTTTTACATAAGTTTTTCCTTCATTCAACTCATTTTATTTGGGGATTTATTTTTTTGCTCATTTTTTCCTACAAAAATTCCTAGTTATATAGTAAAGACCAAGAAATGCCTCTTCAGTTTTTAAGGAATGCTGAAACGAATGGAAATGAAGGGGAAAAAAGTTGCTCCTTTGAGTGTAAGTCAGGTTACTTCTGTTCACTTAATCCTCACTTTGTAACCATGAAAGCCCAGCCCCATACATGCATTAAGTTTTGGACTCTCCCCATAACTCTCGGTGGTATCGGAGACTGAAAGAGAACAAGCCATTTGCTGTCACATTTCCAGAGTCATTCCTGTGGAAAACAGAGGTATGATTTTAAAGTGAGGTTTTAGGCAGGAAGAGTCATGTGAGTAGAGAAGTACTTTTACAAAGTGAGTAGCTGAACAACTGAGGTTTTGTAAATAAGAATAATGAATTAAGAAGAATAAGAAATTAATGTATTTGGAAGGTGACCAAGGGATTTTATAGGTGAAAGGGTATTATTTTCCACAGCAAATGTGACATGTGTTGCAAGTTGGGAACTCTTTCATGTAACTGTTGACAGCAAAGCAGTAGTATGCACTAATGATTTAGCAAAGCTTGGACAGTTTCCCAAAGTTATTTTGCTTTTGTACAAGCAAATCAAATGCCAAACACCCCATGCTCTACAGAAAAGCTGGTATCTGCACGTAGCAATTTTAGCTGATTTCTTCTGGCATGGTCTTACTAAGCCTTGTCATTTACAACTCCAAATTTGGATTGTCCAAGCATTTTAGAACAGCAGACAGTAGCTCCTTCTGGATATCTGTTAATTTTACTGGGCAAATAATACCAATTTCTAGCCATTAGAGCTCATTTGTTAAATATAGCTGTCAGAGCCCTGCATGCCCCCACAGGCTTGACTGTTCACGCCCCCCCCTAAGACTATTCACCCCCGGCCATGGCCCAGGACCCCATTTCAGCCCCACCAGGGCTGAAAGATGCAGAGAAAGATGCAGAGAAGAGCTTCAAGATTATCACTGCTGAGAGGGTTTCCTAACAAAAGCTTTTAACTTTTTAGGTTATGGTATGTAGTGGCCTTTAAGAAATGGATATGAAATTAATAAAACAGCTATTTTGAAGCTTCAAAATGCTGCTGATGAAAATATTAGCTGATATTACAAATAAAATAGATTTTTTGTATGTTTGAGAGGTGACAATACAGGCTCCAAGTGGCTCAATCATTTTTCTGGTATTTGTCTGTCTTAGAAGAAATTAGTTTCTCCATAGTTGAGGGGAAGAACTAGGGCTGTCTTAGCTTGGTTTTCAGCAACTGTATTACCACAGTTAATCCATTGCGCTTCTCTCCAGAAAAGCTGGTTTTGCAGTGCATTAGACATACGTTCTGATTTATTTGATCCTCTTGCCTCTTCTAGCAATATAATAGCTGCAGTAGAGTAAAAGGTTAATTATGGGGCTATCATCTAGTACACTTTATCATAGGTGAATATAAATGTGCATGCTGTTCCAGGAACTGGTGATTTATAGGGGAGAATAAATCAGATTTCATGCTTATTCTGATTTTTTCACTGGAAACTACATGTATTAATAGAAACCATTTCAGAAATAAACAGAAGTATATTAAAAAAAAAAAAAAGTTGGCACGGTCCTTTGAGAGCAAGAGTGAGACCATTTTTAACATGTTAGGGATTCTGCCCATTTTTTTACTGACCTGAAAATATTCTGTGTGAGCAGGTGCCATAGGGACTGAGCAGTATTAAATACAGCAGGAGAGCACGAGTACCCCAGCAGTGCACTTACAGCTGCAGTTCGACAATTTCTGTGTGAACTTCTATATAAGTCTTTCTTGTTCAATCTGGTGCTTTACAGAAATGTCCAATGGTCTTAATAAGTTGTCAAGAGAAACAGAGTAGCTGGCATGGCTAAAGCGTTTCTGGGGCTTCGGTTAGTGTCTCTGCTGGTGAGGCATTCTGCTGTAGTGCTATACCAGGTTATTTCAGACTAGCGTGAATATCCACTCTTTGAAGGCTTACATTCAAGTACAATGTTTTCTTGTACGTTTTATGTTTAATGTAGTTATCATTCTCTTTCCCAATAAATAATATCTTACAGTAAGTTTACAGTAGCAATTTATATTACCTTGTGGCTCAGAAACTTCATTTATTTTTGATTTGGAGGGTTTCTGCTTAACTTCAGCTGTATTTTTATTTATCTTTATATACAGGGCATCAATCATTGCTTCTTCACAAATATATTACCTCATTTAGCAGACTGCTCAGGACTCTGATTACATTCTACTGATTTTAAGCATCTAAAAATTAAGCATATAAAATTAGTTATATTTATCTTGTTAGTTGCAGCTAGTCACAGTGAGAGTAAGTAAATGATTAATTTACCATGCTTTAGAGGCATTCTTACGTATTCAGAAGAATTATCTTTATAAGGTGTTGTCTCTCAATTCATGACAAGTGCAACCTAAGTATCATAATCCAGAAGCTTAATTTTTAGATGCCTACAATGATGAGATTGTCTCCCCTTCCACCTAATTTAGAGACTTATGGTTTAAAGTACACAGTATTCTGAATCTTGACTTCTCCTTGGCTGCAATTTAATTCATTCCTTGGAATATTTATCTCACTTTCTAGCCTTAGAACTGCCCAGAAATCAAGTATCCTTTCTAGGAGCTTTCCTCTAGAAATTGATTTTTCTTATTCTTCATTTTTCTTTATCAAGGATGAATTTGGCATAGTTATGCCAAAGACAAAGCATATTTATTGAGGTTTTGATATAGCATAACGTATGAGCCACTGTTCTGTGCCGTCACGGAATCCTGGCAACAATAGCAGTGGACCGAAGTGTGTAAATGTTTTCTTTAATAGAAGAAAATGCTCATCATCGAAGAGTGATTACTCAAAATTTCCTCTTAGTCCTGACTGTAATTCTCTTCTCCACACACTGCTGTATTATGTCACTTGAAAAGAGGCCCGATAACGCTTGCTTAACCTTGCTTACAATTCTGCTAAAACTAGTCACTAGTGGTTTTTTATTACTATTGTTGTAATTATTTATTACTATTATTTTAATGAATCATGTCCATTCCTTGTATGCACTCAGGTAAAACACTTTTTCACTTTGCCACTTTAACTTACTGAGGATAGTGAACCCAATGTGCATTACCATAAAGGACGAGCTAAAAAGTTGGAGTTATCTGTTCTCTATAGGTATCTGTCATTTCATTTTACACTCTCTGGATGATGGACATTTGCAGAAGAATGAATTCCCTTTAAAGTTTCAAATTGAATCAGGACATTTGTCCAGCCTCTGCTCAGTCCCTCTCATACCCAGCATCCTCTCTAAGGATTAAAGAACTGCTACTTGTCACCTTTATCTGCCAAATCAAGAAGGAAGTACGTGCACTGTTCCACTTGATCATTAAAAGATTTGAATCTCAGTTGCCTTTGGAAGACCCCATGTGTTTATAAAGGGTGAATCTTTTACTGATGGAATAGGCAAAAGCAACAGAACGTATCACTTTGTCTTCTTCCCTTTCAAAATTATTTCTGTGTTCTAGAAATATCTTAAAATGCAGAGGGGTTATTTTCTGATGCTAACACTGTCTAACATATGTGTTTCCTCACTGGATGAATATAAAGTAGACTAAATCAACAAGCATATTCTTTACTCTCTAATTCAGCTTTTTATTAAATTAAAAATTTATTTTTAAATGTATTAAAATTTAATTCTCTCTAATAATCTATCAGCAAATTCATTCCCGGGAATTCAAAAGCTAAGCAGCCAGAAAAATGGATGTCTGCTCAGCAGCATGCCATTGTGATTCTTTTCAAAATTATCATAAAATTATTTGTATTTGATCAAGATTGGAGTGCTTTCATTAAGTGTAAAATTTCACCTTTGAAATGAAATACTAAGAACAAATTAAGGGCAAAGAGGACAAAATCACTGGCTTCATATTATCAGTGAAGAACTAATTCTGAATGAATTGCTAGCAAAAATAGGTGAAAAAGTGAAAGTGATAGCAAATCTAGGAATTGAATCCTGCTCTGCTGCATCTTTTTCCTTAGCTAACTGTCTGCAGAATCAGCACTCAATCAGGCTTCTCTTTTTCTACAGAAAAACAGGTTGCAAAAACTAGAAAGAATACAGAAATTATTTATGAGTGATTTCTGATCTAGTAATGCCAATAGTATTTTTCTATCTTGTTTTGTTTAAAAACTCTACCTGTTTAGCTTACTCAGGAAAGAGTAGGTTAATTATATTTTAAAACTATTTCCAGGAGAAGAGATATTTTGATTTTTGACTGAGGAGACCAAGCTGAAGTGACTGTGGTGATTAGAAATTGACACTAATTACATTAAAAGTAAAACAGAATTTGCATTTTGTCTTGGGAAATAGAGTATTCTTGATGTCTTGGTGTCTTTGTAATTAAATTGGATTTTCTATATAAAAGAAATGCCAACCACAGTTTAAACTGGTAATTATGGCCATCCCAAATTATTGGCTATATGTCCAGGGTTTGCTATCCAGGAGTCAGACAAAATTATCTTCATGATCCAACTTAGCTGTATAAGATATTAATTTACAATTGCAAAGGGGAAAATTTTGATGTCAGAAAATTAGGGAAAAATCCTACCTACTGAAGTCTATTAAGAATTATACCCTTTCTATTATTTTATTTTGGACCTGTAAAATGCTACGAAAACTTTTCACTTTCTGAAAGAAACACTTTTGTGAGAGCTGCCATCCTGAAATTTTTAAGTACATTGTGAGGAAATGTCATACAAATAGGCAAAATGAAAACAATGGATGTCTTTCACAAGATCCCATCCTGCATCAGAGGTAGCTATAGGAATGCTTTGCTGAAAGACATCCATGTTGTGGAGATGAAGTCAGAAAATGGCGCAGAAAGCCTTGGCATATGCAGAGCGACCACGCTAGAATTTCCCTACTGCCCTTCCCATCTGCATATTGTGCATATCTGTGTTTACTTAACATATGACAATGTTCACATGCAAAAATATACATCGATTTGATTACATGTGGTACATTAAGTATCCATGTAACAGCTCAATCAGTGTAACCACCTATATTAAAAAAAAAAAAAAAGCCATGTTATGCTAAGGCAAGACACAAGCCTTAGCAGTATATAAACAACTTGATCTTGAATTATATCCTTTAAATTGAGATCTATACATACTAAGAGGCAGAGAAAGCTGTGATAAAAGCTTGTGCAGAGCTTCTCCTTCCACTTGATGTTCTATAAGCAGGGACTTATGATGAGGGCTTTTTAACAAAAAGAAAAAATATACTGCTTATTTGGGTGTTTGGGTAGAATCAGGTAAAGGTTACATGAGAAATAAGTTAATGGACTGAAGTTTATAGCTGTGTGTATAACTGTCAAATCTCTGTGTAAATTACCTTTCTCTTCTGCTGGCTGGAATGCAAAAATCCAATAAACTGTTAATAAAAACGGAAAGGTCATATGTAAATACCACAGATCTTGAAAATGAACCAGAAAAATATAATAGTTTGCACACAAATATCATTTCATATTCTGTTTCATGGTGTCTAAAGTGGGATGGGACTTACGCGTTTTTATCAAAAAGTATGGTGAGAAAAGATTCTATTAAAAAGATATTTGCTTTAAATCTGAAAACAACTGTTTGATCACTAATTGGCTGTTTGTTTCTCCAGCTTAGAAAGAATTTTTTTACCTCATTAAGAAGACTCAAAAAGAAAGACTGATTTAATTATTCTAGTAATTCACCAAGACCGTTTACAGTGGAATATACGTTCTGTCTTTTCAGTCCACCTTAGCACATGCTTTTTAATGTGTTTTTGTTTACACTGAAATAGATTGGTAGCATACTTTCTGAAAGAAAAGATGAAGGATTTTGCAAGAAGCCTGATTTCATGTTCAGAAGACTGGAATTTATACAGGTGCCAGCTTGAATGAAGTCATTATTGCCTGAATTTTTTTTCCTGAAAACAACATTATACTTTTACCTTTAAAAAATTAGATTCTCCAGATACCTCAGTGACATGCTTTTATTTAATTTGAATTAAATAGAAGATATATATATATATATGTATTGTAAACATAGTGATCTGTAAGTCTGTGGTGGTTGATGGAGGCCCACATCACTTTGGAGTTTTCCTTCTTGTTTCCTTCTCTCCTTCCATTAGGGATATAATATAAATGTAATGGATGCTTTCGTAGTACTGCTTGCCTATTTAAGAAATTACTATTTTTCTTCTGGGCTGTTAAGGAGCACTACTAAGGGATATCAGCCTTAGTATTTGTAACTGGAAGAGATTTTTGTTAAAAAGGCAATTTTCTCTTAGAATGAGCTTCAGGCAGTGGATTAGTTTAGAAATGACCTGTAAGATGGGTGCTTTGTAATCAACACATGAATAAAAAGCCCCACTGCTTACCTTCAAAACAACATCTTGATATCAAAGATGCTCTAAAATTAGACTGATTACCCACTTATTTTTTTAAACAGAAAAATAAATGATGGATTTAATCAAGAATAAGCATCAAAAATGTATCAGGAAGGACACAGGATATGTAGCCATGGTCACAATAACAAACACCTTTTTGGTAGCTTGTTTTTAAAGGATTTTTTATTATATATATTTTAATGAAGCTTAATTTTATGTGCCATTGAATTGAGAGGTAGAAGGCAAAGGTCATTAGAGCCTTTGGACACCTAGGGTACTCTGTTGTTCTGTAAAAATAATATAAAAAAATGTTCCTATTTTCAAGTAAAGTTTTGCTTTTTCCTACAATACTGTAACTTCTGAATTACAGAAAATTTAGATTGAGAATGAGATGTGTCACCAAACCAAAAGACTAGATCACACTCACACAGTATGTTTTGGTTGGGAAATTTACTGACATATCGCATTGTATATCTGAATGGAAAAGGTAGTAGAATAGAATACAACTTCACTACCTACTTCTATTCATTCTTTTAGAAGGCCATATGAAATGTTAGCCTATCACCAAAAGCGTCTGGATGAAACTGGTCCCTGAATTTTGTGAGGCTGGATATACCTCCCATTTATAGCCTTTCATTTATTTATGTCTCATGCTTTGAGTTCTGCTGGCAATACAGAATTATTCTAACTATATATGAAGAAGCATAAAGCCACTGTAGAGACACCTTCACAGGCTGCCAGTAAGCTGGTGTGTCCACATAGTACGGCTTAGTATTATGCAGAAACGTGTGGTAGGATTTGTCTTGGACTGTATTAATATCCCGATGCAATTTTTCTGCTTCTGTTACAATAATAGGGAGTCCTAGTTTTTACCCCATCCAAGAGAAGTACTATTATTCCCCCCAGTTTTTATCATAGGGAAGCCTGATAATGTTGAATCCATTTGAAGAGCTGTGAGAGACTTTGGAATCATAAAAAGGATAAAGGAAATGACTCAAAGTGTCAAAGATAGTGTCACTCCTTGTGCAGGTGTAACAAACTAATTCATTGGTTATGTAAAGACACAAAATTGGAAGTAGTAGAAAACCATTCTGTCCTGTTAGCATATTACACAATGGTGTTCATATGGACCAACAACAACAAAAAAAAAAAGATTCTTTTGAAAAGGTGATGAATTATTTTGTGTGTATTTAAATACAGAGTTGCAAATTAGGATGTGTAAAAATCACTAGAAAGCAGCCTAAGGTAATCAATGTTCATATTTTAATCTATTGGAGCTGCAGTTTCGGTAATAAAAATGAGACACAAAAAAGCATTACTTTAAAAATCTAGTCCTTCTATGCAGTTGGAGGCGCTTGTATTTTATTCAGTAAGGTAGATCTGTACACTGGAAAACCTGAATAGAATTAAATTAGCATGAATCCAAATTTTCTTGAAATAAAAAAGTGCATCTGGTTTACGATAAAGAGTTTTAAGGGTATGTGTTATACACTGTCATAAGGATTTGTAGGCTTACTGAGTAATGTGTGACTCTTTTCGCCAGCTCCATAATTTAAAAAAAGTTATTCCAGCTCTTTTCTGCAGAAGACTTTTGAGAGTCTTGAGCTCAGTGACTTTTACAAACACAGGAAGTGAATTGATCAAATAATCTTCAGAACCACTGTGCTGTCATTTTTTTCATTCTCTGTGCAATTCTTTTCTCTGTGTGCTAAATCATGTGGAAGGGAAAGAGACACATTCTGTAATCTCTGTAACAATAATTGGACTAAACACCTCTTCTTTTTTTTTGTTTTTAGTAACTCTCAGCATTTTTAAAATGTTATGCTTTGAAGAACTATGGGACTATTAAGTGTAAACTTGCAAGTGTTTTCAATTTCCATTTCTGTGCTGCAGACTTTCAAGCACAAAAAAGTATTTGCAAAACATCTAGTAAACTAAATGTTCATGGTGCATAATTAATAACTGCATGGAAGCTGGTGAACAATCTACTTTAGAATACTCAGGCTGGAAGTAATTGCGACATGTGGAAATACTTCCCAGAGTCAGAACCTGTGGTCTTTTATTTATATTCTCCCTGTCAAAGGGAAGGGGTTTGAAAGGGCCAGTTGAATCTGGTGTGTCAACAAATGGTTACAGGACTGGTGCCACAGCCAGGAGTTTGGCTACTTAGACCATAGGACTGGCTTTGAGAAACCTGGTCTACTGAAGGCTGATGGGTCTATCTGTCAGAGAAAGGGAAGTGCGTCTTTGGTCATAGGCTTGCCAAGCTGGTGAAGAGGGCTTTAAACTGATGTTGCGGGGGGGAGGGTAACCTCAATCCATCCCACTCCTACCAGCTTGATGCCAGTGCTAGCCATAGATGAAGTTCATGAAGGTCAACAAACCCAAACACAAGGTCCTGTGCCTGGGTAGGCGCAATCCCAAGCACAACTACAGGCTGGGTGGAGAATCGATGGAGAGCAGCCATGAGGAGAAGGACTTGGGGGCATTGGTTGATGAGAAGCTCAACATGAGCCAACAACGTGCACTTGCAGCCCAGAAAGCCAACTGTGTGCTGGGCTGCATCAAAAGAGGTGTGACCAGCAGGTTGAGGGAGGTGATTCTCCCTCTTTGCTCTTGTGAGACCCCACCTGGAGTACTGCGTCCAGCTCTGGAGCCCCCAACATAAGAAGGACATGAAGCTGTTGGAGTGAGTCCAGAGGAGGGCCATGAAGATGATCAGAAGGCTGGAGTACCTCTCCTATGAAGACAAGCTGAAAGAGTTGGGATTGTTCAGCCTGGAGAAAAGGCGGCTCCGGGGAGATCTAATTGCGGCTTACCAGTACCTGAAGGGGCCTACAGGAAAGATGGTGAGGGACTGTTTATCAGGGAGTGTAGTGACAGGACATGGGATAATGGCTTTAAATTGAAAGAGAGTAGATTTACATTAGATATTAGGAAGAAATTCTTCTCTATGAGGGTGGTGAGGCACTGGAACAGTTTGCCCAGAGAAGTTGTGGAGGCCCCCTCCCTGGAAGTGTTCAAGGCCAGGTTGGATGGGGCTTTGGGCAATGTGGTCTAGTGGAGGGTGTCCCTGCCCATGGCGATGGGGTAGGAACTAGATGATCTTTACAGTCCCTTCCAACCAAGGCCATTCTATGATTCTATTATTCTATGATTTATGTATTTTAAAGGTTTAGATGATGCTATCAGTAATATGCATAGAAGCATGATTTATATTTTTCTATTGTAAACTGGTCACCTTCACAAACCAAACCAAAGCTCACTGCAATAAGTAGAGACTCCTACTCTCTTTAACTGGTACCAGACAAACAAAATGTCTTTGTTGCATATGCTATAGATTTTTATTCACGTACTGATGCTATGCCAAGTCCTTAGTATTACAGACTGACCACTGTTTTGCCATTCGGAAAGAATGGATACTGTTAAAAATAAGTTAAGGAAAAGATACTTTGGGAATTTATGAGAATATTTTTTAATAATGAAAGTATCTCATGGGAATTGTTTTATTTCGATTTAAAACTTACTAGATCTAACATAATAGTTGACTTTAACCACTTTCTTTTCCTTTGACATTTTTCATATTTTCCATTTCTCTGAGCTCGCTCTCTAGTCAAGCTGGTTAAAGAACTCTGAAAAGCAAAGCAAAATAAAAGAAGGATGTTGACAGTCAGGCTTTTGTTTTGGTTTTGTTCTTTTTTCCTACTCAGAACTCTCACGCATCAATTTTAAATAGCATTTAAACTACCAACTCCATGATTTTCTAATAATTTGAAAGACAGTTTGTGGGTACTGAATAAATATAAAGCTCTCCATATTGCTAAATCAGATCTGCTTGTGTACCATATTATCCACAAACTAAAGTGGCTCAGTGGACACCCTTTACTGGATGATTTGTGGAGTTAGAATACCAGACACCACACTGAAAGAGCTTCCAGTATCTGCTGAGAAGATACTTGTACGAGAGACATACATGTATGGAAAGATGAGGGAGGTGGTGTGCAGCTTCTTGACAATATCCCATCGTTTTGCCATGAACGTTCTTTGTTTGCACGAACTTTAAGATTGTGGCCTGGTATGTTTATTCCTTAGCTTTTCTTTTATCTTAAGGAGAGATTTAGTTTCATTCCATCTTTGTTTTTCATGCAGAACTATAATGCTTAAATGAGTAATAGTGCCTTCTCAAGTGTGGTGTTGCAGCTACTGAGGCTGACACAGAAATGGAACCCAGAATAGTATTACAAAATGTTGAGGATAAGTTGTTACAATGAGTAGAAAAAAATGACATAACCATCACTTTCTCTTGTAAGACTTCATAAACTAAAGCAGTTGGGCTCCTATTCATGTTCTGCTTGAATGTCCTTAATTTTTGTTCTCTTGAATGGAGCAGTATTCCCAGGGTCCTACAGCAAATTTCACTGAACTGTGTGAACTCTACAGTTCTCTGAGGTCTTGGGACTGCAGAAGTCTACTCACTGGGTCTGGAAGCTGATGTTGCTGATAGCTCATTTTAAGTCATAAAACTTGTGATATGGCATAGGTGTTAAAATGTAAATTGGATTTCTTTGGTAAAATAAAAATAGAAATCTGATATTGAAGGAAACAGGCTAACAGCTTGGAGATAATTTCTACTACTAAACAGAGAGACTGTTTTAGGATAGAGTTGATATTGTTGAAGGAGATTGATATGTTTCTGTTGCTGCATTTGAAAGACTCATGTATTTTACAAAAGATTTGAATTAAAGAATTTTTTCAGTGTTTGAAAAGAATTCTAACTGGTTATAGGAGTGTTCATGTAAGAACTTTTTTAGTATTTAAAATGGATTTGTGGTCATTTAGTTATGGCATTCATTTACAAATTCCTGAAATGAATGTCACTAAAATAATTTGGGTAGGGTTACGTTTGGTTTTATTTCTTTTTGTTTTGTTTTGAAGATCAGCTAACAATGGAGATAAAATGAATCTAACATCTCTCCCATGTATAAATATTTATAAATTATTTTTCTCTGAAGTTAGGAACATAAGTTTACAATAATTTAGGATTCATTACACCAGCCCACTAAGCATGGGGGTTACTCAGAAAGTCTGAATACAGTTTCAAAGACAACACTGAGTAGTAGTCAGCAAAGAAAACCGAATGGCACTTTATTTAGTGCCATTACAATACACTTTATTATTCATTATTAGAAAAGGGACAGGAAACTGACTCTGGAATACCAGCAAGACGGTGTTTTGCGGTGTTTTGCCAGTGTCTTTGAATATTTTGTGAGGTTCTGGTCTGCCTGATCTCAAAAGGATATAGTACCACTGGAAAACTTTTGAGAGGAGCATCAAGAATCATCAAAACCATGACATACTTTCCATAGAAAGGACAACTCAGAGTGCCAACTATATTGGCACTCTAGCTTGGATTGGAAGTGTGCTTTGGAAGTGAATCTTCAGATTGTTTCCATTTGCCGTTTGCTTCTTCAGTTGCTTAGCAGTCTAGGAGATCACAAGCTGGATTTCCTTCAGATAAAGTTAATTGGAAGATTTCCACTAATCTTTGATTTCTCAGTCTGTGCAACAGTCTAGCGTTAGTCCAAAGTAAAACATCGCTAAACACACTGAGTGAGGATGTCAGGCTCTTGGCATCAATTCTTTTGCTCTTCACATCTGTTCACAGTGTACTTACCTACTAGTGTCATTATATCATTAAGTAAGCAAGGATTCTAGTTTGGGAAAAAGGTGGGGAGGGGGAAAGTATTACACAATGATGTTATTAAAGAGAAGAGAGAATAATTTAAACAATCATCAGCTTGAAAAACTTATTTGTGATTTTTGCATAGGATAATAACTATTGACTCAATTGCTGCTATCAGTACCAGTTAAAAAGTAAAAATGACCCCAATGCTTTTTTAACACCTTTTTTTCATATATAAAAATCAAAAAACAGAAGGGGAAGACAGTAATCAAGAGAGAGAATTTTACCATGATTTATCTTTTTTCTTTTCCTTTTGTATGATTTGTGTTGTTTTATGCTGCTGAGTTTCATATTTACCAGGGCTGTAAAGAATATGATGTCTCCAAGGTGTAAGCCCATTTACTCCAGCAAAGCCATTCATCTGTCCAACACAATGTTTGTGGGATTGAGCTTCATTATAGATTCTGTAAACTTATGTACAAATTGCTTATGACCCACATTCCTCACTGCCTCCCCTTGCTAGAACCTGAGGTTATAAAACCTACCAAAGCCACAGTACAATACTACATTACTACCTGACGGTTAGCAAGCTTCAGCTTATTTACAGTGTACGTGGAATACCACGGCTTTTATTTTCTTTTTTATTTCTCTTGTTCCCTTTAATATATTCCTTTAAAAGCGTGCTTACTTAAACTAATAACTATGATTTGAGGCCTCAGTATAGTCTAAAACCTTTATGATTCATAATAGCTTTTCTTCTGGGAAGCTTTCATAAAAGTTTAGTGCAGCACTTGTGCTCTACAACAAATCTGCACATAATACAAGGAAATTTCACTGTTTGCCCCTAGCAAACTTGTTATTGTGTCGCTCAGAGATGCTTGTGGTGACAGTGACCACTGTGTGGCAGGTGTTCCATGATGTTGGATAATAAAATCCCTATGGGAAGCTGCATATTCTCTCAATGTCGATACCTGCCTGCCAGCTTCAGCTTTTGAATGATAAGTGATGCAATTAAAGCTTTTGAGATGTGCATAAAATAACTCGCCTGATTCCTGTTAACCCTAAATAGGTCTATGACATTATGGAATAAATCTAACTGTTAAGTTTCAGTATGAATACTTTTTTTTTTTCAAACCTGACATTCTTCATAGCTTCCGAACAATAAAGGAAAGAAACCAAGGAAATTTTTTAAAAGAAAGTTACAGTTTCCAACAATGCTTCAAGTATTGGCCAAAAGTAGTAAGATAATGAAAATTCCAGATGTCATTTTCTATAATTTCTCTCTTAAATTACTGGCTTAATGTTGGGGGTTTGTTTCACTGAAAAGAAATTTTATTTACCCATTTAGTTGGGGACTGAAAGTATCCAACAGTTGTTTTTATACCATGATTGGCTTTGAGATCTCATTTAGCCTGTTGGTCTCCTCCTTATTTTGAAGTTATTATCCAATTTATATATCAAATTGGAAACTATGCCTGTGAGTGACTGAAACAACCTGGTAAAAGTGATATTAAGGGCATCATTTTATTCAACTGGATGCAAAAAAATGGGATATTTAGCAGATAACCTGAAACTGAATTAGCTCTACTCCCTACTAGTTTTCCAGGGCTTTTCATCCAAGGGTTATATGATTTGAAGCTCTTTTTTTTTATGTTATAGTTTTTATGTCAATTGCAGATTTGACTGAAATAAATTTAGCAAAAGTTTAAGCCAAGAACATTTGAAGATTATTGAGCTTATGGGAAAAGAGAAGAAAGCGGCCACCCCCACTCCTGGGGAGTAGGGAGACAAGTGTAAGGGGGGAAAACTAACACAACTGGTTCCTTTCTTAGCTAAGTGATCAAACACTGACCGTATTGAACTCTGAAGGGCTTTGACTTGGATCTCTGGTGAGACATGTGGGAGGAGTGTTTTCTACATTTGCAGCATTAGCTTGTGCCATGCCTCATTTCTGGTATACCAGCTGTGGAGTTGAAAATGTAATCTTCATAATAGATGTTACCTCATGTTTCAATATCTTGCTTTGTCAAAGCTCTTATCACTGTGAAGAAGATCAGGGTAGAGTTTTAATTTAAAAAACAAAACAAAACAAAAAACCCCCAAAAACATCATGCCAAACAATTCTACTGGTGAAGGGTCAGAACAGAAAGAAGGAATCAAAGCACTCAGCCAACCACAGATTTTGTCAGAAAAAAGGACTTTCACCTTGATTATGTGACTGCCATGTCATTCAAACAGGAATGCCAGTAGTATTTTGCTATTTTGTGGACCCATTTTCTATTACCAATAGTGGGACCGTTTCTACTCGCAAATTGGGAGGTTGCATGGGATCACGTTAATTCCCCAGAGGGAGGCTACTTTAAGAAACCTCTATCTTTATGAAGATTCTCAATAAATTATAGATAATTATTTCTTTTCTCAAAGGTAAAATACCTTTATTCTGCCCATGTGTGTGTATGTGTGTATACATGTATGTACGCAAGCATACTTCTACATACACTTTCTAGAAAGTCACTGTTTATAGTGAGAATTTTGCTGTTTCTCTTCTTGTTTTCCCACATAATAAAGCAAAATGAGAATATGCTATCTTTTTGACACCAAATCTCAGATTTAACTTTAAAGCACCATGCAGAAATCTAGCGAAAAGTGGATGCCTTTGCTGCACTGTTTCTTCAGACCAACTGTGATTTTGCATTTCTTTTTGCTTTTATAGTTAGCTGTTAGAAAAAAGTTAAAGAATTTGATCCAGGTACAAAGTCACCTCTCTTCCTAAATCCTGGAAGTTAGTCCTTTTTTACCCCTGAAAACCTAGAGGGCAGAAATAGAAGCCTGAGATCAAATAATTTTTACTTATGCAAGTGTCTTTTTGGTGAATATTCCACAAACAGAAAATCAGTGACATTAGTTTGGCAAGAAATTGATTTGACAGTATATTCAAGAAGTATTAAATTTTATTACTGTATAGCAAAGTAATCTATAATGATCTACCATTAGGAGAACATATACTTTAATGTCCTCATTCATCAGTAGATAAGTCTTATCTGGAAAAATTCTGCTGAAAGAGGAATAAGCTTACAAAAAGAGTAAGAATTAAGCATAACTTAATGTTAGTTCATCCTTTTGGGGACAGGCAGTATTATAGGTGCAATTATAAAATTAAACTGTAATTATAACCCATGTTGTTACCACTTCTGTATGTTTGTATTCCCATTCCATACAAAGCACGTTATGATGGTACTCCATTGACATGTTGCTTGTAGGAGACTTTCACGTGATACGGAAGGTGAAAGGTGTTTATTAAAAAAGCAATAAATCTTTACTTAATACTTGATGATTCTGGCCCTGGCTTTCTTGTGGTACAGAGGTCACCTCTTTCATTAACTGATTGTATTTGATTCAGCTGGAAATCAAAACCACAAGAACATAGGAAACAGCAGTGTAAGAAATACTAAGAAGTAAATGGAATTGTCTTTTCCTGTATTACCAGAAGAATTGGAACAATAACCTCTTCTCAGGTAAAAGGACTGCTATTCAGTTTACGGTTGTAATTCAAGTATGAGTTCAAGTACAAGAACTCTTGCTGAATCAAGATCTAAAACACTATGCTCCACTTCCCTATTGCTTTTTTAAATGTCACTCACCCTTAAAATACATCAGTTTATCATGCAGGAAATATGGACAGTACATACTTATTTGCTAAGAGGTTTGCCAGGAGACAGTTACCAATTCTTCTGATGCTTTTTGATCTCTTCCATAGGAAGGTGCACTATGAAAGACAGTGGCCCATACTGTTTCTTCTGTTCATAACAAAAACTATAATTTATAAGGTGCTGTCAAGCAAGTCTAAGTATGAATGTTCCATTATTTATTCTCAGTTTAGTGACAGATATGATTATGTTAATTTAGAAGTGTTTTTTTCCGAAGAAGAAGAAAAAACCTCAACTATACAGAATACCTTTTTTTCAGGGAGGCAGGTCTGTAGGTGGAGACATTAGACTATATTTCAATTAAAAGCATTTGTACTTATGTATAAGATACAGCCTTTTTATGATCATAACTAAGGATTCATCTTTTGGAAGAGGGTTTTCATGGCAAGGGTGAGAGGAGCAAGATACATAGACTGTTACAAAATGAATTTGTTGTTACCATGATATTAGAGAATTTTATGGTTATGATCACTGAGTAGATGCACTGTGTGCAACTTGTCCTAATTGCAGAGTCACAGACTGTATTTGGTATGTTAGTGGATAACGTCCTGTAACACATTTTTCTCCAACTATTACCCTTCTTATCCATCTCTTTAGGACTTTTAATTGTTTGAGGTCTGAGTTGCTGGTCATTACTACATTTTGCTTTGTTAATCTTTTAATAATGGCAGCTCTTTTCCTTCTCCCCTTTAATTAAATGACACTGATGTCTCTTATCACATGCTGGATTCTAACTGAGGACCTCTGGAAAGTTAGAAAAGATAGGCAAAGTGTAAAAGATGGGGCAGGTTTTGGTTAAAAGGATCTAGAGCCTTAAAGGGGATGGGGGAGAATATCCTTAGAAAAACATGCTTGCAAATCAGACTTGACCTGGAGGTTGAATTGTTTTGTGCTAAGTCATTCAAAAAGTCAGGTTCTTCAAAGAGCTTTTGATAGAGTGGCTGTTTTACATGTTAGTCCACTATCTTATGGTTTGTCCTGTATAAATTACATATTCTTGAAATAAATTTTAATCCCATTTTAAAATAAAAATAGAAGAGAGCTATTAAGCTCTTAAGAAGAACATCAAGTTTTATGTTTTGTAAAGATATGGTTTATCTTTGAACCATAGATGTACCTCTGTATCCATGAGACATCATAACATAGGAGTAAATGTATTGAAGATCCAATTAATTCAATATTTTGTCTACAACAGTGGTCATAAGTCAATTTACAAGGTATAATATAAAGATCTCATGCAATGATACTTCCCTGAAACATCTTGGGGATATCACATCACTGAGTTCTGGATCTTCCTCTTGCTAAAAAGCAATACAAACTATGTGCTTTAGCAGGGCAATTCTCAGATTAGTAATAAACTCTAAATTTTACCAGGTGATTTTTATTTCATGTTAGTGACTACAGAATAAACCTGATGATCAATCCCAGTATCAGAGAACTAGGGTAAAATATTAGTTTACTGAAACATGGAAAATATAAAATTACAGACTTAATTTTGGCTAATTTCCCTTGGATAGGACTCCTTTTGTCACAAAATGTAGATCCGATAGCATTAGCTTTGTTCTTCACAGTCTTTAAAAAAAACCAAAAAAGTTAAATTCTCTTTGTTTCTCATTTTCCTGTTTTATGTTAGGAAATTTCTCATAATGTGTGTTGTTGATATGTATAATTAGGATACATCTCTTGCTTTATATTCTGTGGAAAAGAACGTAGTAAAATATTTAATCTTTGCTAATACCACAAAGAAACTGAGAGCTAGAATCCTGTTTTTGTAAATGGTATTCTGGTAAAAGACGTGCTCTTAACCCCCAAGGAAGAACAAATAATACATAAAACCCAAGAGACATTTTGTTCTTCAAGAACAAAAGTACACCTTAACCACAGATGAAGGGATAAAGAGGTTCAGTATAACTCATCACTGGGGAAATGAAAACCTTGAAATAGTAGGTGAAGTAACAGCTTTGTGTGTGTGTGCATTCAATGCAAACAAATACCAGGTGAAAACCCAGTTTATAGATATATTAGAATGAGTAAGGACTGAAAAAAAGTCTCTTGTAAAAGAGTAAAGTTTCCAGACACATGGAAAGAAAGACAAGATGCATGAGTGGATATTTAATTAGGCAGCAGCTTCATCAAGGTAATTCTTATGGGAATCCCTTGCAATAATTTAGTATTTAGTGCAGTTCAGGATTCCTCTCTTAATAATTCTTACAGAACAGAAAGCTCCATATCACTCAGCTTCTGCGTGGGGCCCTGCTAATTTCCTGTTTTCTGAAGTTTTTGGGTTGGTTTGGTTTTGCTAGATCAGACAGCAAGGGATTAGAGATTCATTGCCAAGCTGCTTTTGAAGGTGTTTCACCTTAAGTCAAGTTTCCACTGCAGTTTTTCAGAGAATTAGATGACTACATGCCCCGTGGTATAACAACACTTACTAGATACCCAGCTCAGGGAGAGAGTCCAAAACTCATGTCCTACTTACATCTGAAAATGCTAATAGTTACTTTACTTAACATTGACACTAAACAAATACATTATCATTTGGGAAATTTAACCCTCATTTGTGATTAATGTTATTGTGAAGTTAAATTTTTCCTTTTTCATACACTCTTTCTGGTTTCTAATGATTCATGTACTCCTGGGCATATATTTACTAATAACGTAACACACACACAGGCTTTCTATTTCCTAGTCAGTATTACCTACCAAAGAATTTAGGAGTTTACAGCCAAATGGAAAATGTCACTTTATGTGCTCTAAACATCTGGTTCCCTTTATAAGGAGTTTGAAAGATCCAATTCTTAAAGATAAAAAACTGTTGCTAGTGTTTGGTTGCTTCCCAGCTACCAAAAAATTTCAAAATACATTTTTGTACCCTGCAACATCTGTCCAATGATGTTCTAAGCAGAACTGGAAATAAAATTTACCCTTACTTCCCACTTCTGTTTCTCTATATTTTATCCATCTGCTCACACGCAGAGCTTCTGTAACAACTGAGGTGCAGGAATGTTCTGAGGGGAATTGGATGCCTACCTGAAGGCCAGTTATTTAATTTTATGTGGAGCAATTGAAAGTGGCACTCAGAAGCATTATTTTCTACATTGCACAGATTTTGTACAATTCTAGGACATGGAAACAGCTGCAGCTTTCTTGAGGGAGAAAAATGTACATCTTAATCAATTCAGCACTCAAACTATCAACTCATTTTTTTGTGATACCTTTTGGATATACTTTAATAAGACAGACTTCTTTGGGATGAGAAGAAATTTAGAATTAGACTATCAAACCACCAGAGTCCATTGAAGTTCCGTGTAATGAGTAGAATTCTCTAAGTCCTGGTGAGTTAACACTGAGTAGATCAAAGCTTAAAAAAAATCTTCAGAAGGTGGAATTTATTAAAAACAAACAAAGTCCCTGATTGGATGTACTGCTTATGAAATGTTCTAGTTTGACAGCCCTAGAGACCAGAGTCATCTCTATTGATCCAAATACAAGGTACAGTGTAAGTGACAGCAAGGTACCTGTCCTGTATTTCTACAGTAGTGTGAGAGGAAGGATGGATGAATGCCTGGGAGGAACCACAGGGTTTAAAACGTGCCTAAAGTTGGAAAAGTTACCTGGATGTGTGTAATGGAATGCTTGTAATATAGAAACCATATGCAGAGCAAGGTCTGAAAAAAAATAAGGGCTGCAAAAAGAGCCTTGCAATGCATTCAGAACTTTGTTCAGGTAATTCTACTAAGAGCACAGGGGCCAAGTTTAGACACTACACTTCTGACTTAATGGTGCGTGTGGCTCCCATCCCAATTCTGAGTCCAGGTGCAGTGGAGGAAAAGGGCCAACTTGAATTGATGATCTAAGAAGTGCTTCTAGATTCCTCCCTATCTACTCGTATGCTTCTGCTAATGGCTGAATAGTTTTCATTGGAGCAGTGAGGCAGGCCACTCAATTTCAAATTCATCAGAATATTATACAGGCTATAAAAATGTAAGCTGAGGGATGTAAGGTGAGAAAACCCCCTTTATTTGTCATGTAATAAATGTATTATTTTTCATTAACCAAGCTCACCGAAGAAGAAGTAGCAATGCTGGTTCTTCTAATAATAGCCATCAGCATATGCTTTTATTTCTTGCTTTTCTTTCTATTATCAGCATATTATTTATAATAGTGCCCTTTGTAGGCTGAGAGCTTTCCAAATAACAGTGAAAGGGGGTTACATTTCCAGGAGATTCACAAGCTAGTGTTACTTATAGTAAAATGATGAAGAGAAGTAAGGAAAGAATTTGGATAGCTTTGTTCTCTATAGGCAGCATGGCACAAAAAAATGCCTCAACATGGATAAAGTGAAAGTAGTAGTAATGCATATGGTAATGTCTGCAGCAAAGTATGCTAATGTCATCTGTTTTTGCATGCCATCCAAGCAGAGAACTAGAAGATAAAAAACAGACCATCGGAACATATTGTGTCAGTACCTTCAATGCTTTTCACCTCATAGCTTAATCTTCTGGCAGGATGGAAATTCTTTACTAGCAAGTCTTGGGTATTATGGCTCACTTTGACCACAGGAACAGATCTATAAAAATCACTGTAGTTCCTACCATTATGGTAATAGATTGAGGTAATACAGCCTGCTGCAATACTAAGGGAACTGTAGCAGATTTCATTTTACTATCCCTTCATAAGTGCTGTATTTAATTACTTGGATGACATTCCTCCTGCAATGAGAAGGAGATTTTGTACCATATCAGTGAAGTTACACGAGCAAAACATTTGGCCCGGGACTAGGGAGCACTTCCCTAACCACTTAAGCGCAGGCATTTTGAAAGAAGGAAAATGGAAGTCATTATTTAAAAACAGACTTCCCATTATTGTAGGACAGAAAGTGATTAATGAATTGAATGAGTAATATGGAAGCTTTAACTGCCTGGTGTTTTCATATCTTGCCGAGAAACGTCAAAAGATGCAGTGACAAAATTATTCTAAGTCCATTTCCTTCCAGTTCCTGGTATCCTACCCAGGCTTAGTAGCTGACAAAGTGCTACTTGCCAAAAGCTGATGTTAGCCGGTATTGTATTGGCCCAAAAGAGCAATCATCATTTTAGTTAATAAGGTTATAATGACTCTTCCTGCCATTACAGTTCACAGTTGGCAGAAGACCTACAGCAGGTGGATTGAGACTTCTTCCTAACAAGCTATCATCAGTGTACTCGTGTTGTGTCAATAAGAAAACTGCTGTCCCATATTCCCTACTTTACAGATTTTTCTTCACTTGGATGCCTTGCCTCCACGTTAAGCATTTTTGCAGTTGACATTTGTTTAAGCAATTTAGAGCTGTCCTGGGAATATATCCTTACTCTCAGAATTAATGTACTGTTGGGAGAGATAATTTTTTCTGTAAAAAGATTTAAAAGAAAAAATCTTCTGCTTAGAGACAGGGTGGGGATCATAAAACAAAGATGGTGGACAAGCAATTTTGGTATTATTGGCAGGTTTCCACTGACTAAATTGGAGCTATTTTAATTTATGCCTGGTGAGGATTTGGACCAGTATCTCTGATAAGAAAACTCTGCAGTATGTACTGTTATTTTGCAGCAAGTGCCTCATTTAATTTTAGTTCAAAATGGAAATTATTTGGCTGGCATGTAGGCTGTGATATCAAATTCAAGTCAACAGATCATGTCTGATGTTACTGATATTTATTCAAAAGCCTTGCCACACCAGTGTTTTTTCTTTACTGCCCCCCCGCTATTTAAAGTCCAGAGGGAATTTTACTTTACATCCAAAGAGCTTTTTTTAAACTTACTTCACACATTTTCTACTAGCTCTTTGTTCAGATGTTGAAGTGCCAAACACAAGATTGTTGTCACTCTGACAACCACATTACGTTCTCAGATACACATGAATTCCTACTGCAGAGGTGAACAGGCAAGCAGTTATTCTGTGACAACAGCACTGATAAGAGGAGGTGAACAGAATGTCTTTACGTCTGTATTTGCCGGTGTACCACATATATGCCAGTGATTGGTGGCAGGTTATGAAAAGAGTCTGTTAGGCTGCCCTTAGTACCCCATATTTTATCTTCTTTTCTTTTCCCCTATTGATTATTTTACCTTATTTCTGCAAATAGAAAGATCAGGAATGGGTCTCCATTCACTTGACAATCAAACTTATAAAACTAGTGTGGGGGTTTTTTCTGCTGGACCCATCCTTCTGTTAATTTTTCCTATCTCATTTAAGTTTTGTCAGAACTCCTCAATAGCTCTTTCATAACATAGGAAACAAACAAACATTAAAGTATTTGTTTCAGTGTTGATTACATTTTAAAAAAAATACATAAAAGTAAAGAGATTTTAACAAGGTGTTTCACACAGGAAATAAAAATCTTTTATTTTGAAACATTAACTGAAATAACACATTTGACTGTGTTTGGTCAAATTTCCTGTGGTTGTTTCACACAGGAAATAAAAATCTTTTATTTTGAAACATTAACTTAAATAACACATTTGGTCTGCATTTTCTTTTTCTTTTTTTTTTTTTTTTACTGAATCCTCCCTGCCTTTTAATCTTTTTTTTTTTTTAAAAAAAAGTTTTGAATTATTTTCTCCCTCTTATCTCTGGCTACTGTTGCTGATAATAAAATGAAGTTCATGATAATGATCATTTTCTTACATATCATTATTTTATTTGTACGAAATTGTTTTTATTAGTACTGCTGATGTGATGGTAATAATGACAGGGATCAAAACTGAGTGAAAATAATATTATAATTGGAAGGAGAAGCAGGAGAAAACAGGTCTTCTACCCTAATTCCCACTTCCAGATAGCCAATATGTTGGCGGTTTTTATATAAATTTCTTCTGTTATTGTATTATATCACCTTGATTATTCTGAACAAGAAATTAGGAGTTATCTTTCTATATATAAATCATTATTTCCTGTCATACAAAGCAGCTGAACAACGAAATATAAGATAATTAAGTAACCTTAAAGTCAGTGTAATTATCTGCCTGTTTGGAAAATGGCCTTGGGTTGTTTTCCTTTGAAACAGTTATAGAAACACCAAGGTGAAAAGCTCATCCCTCACTCCTAAGGTTTTATTTTCACTTCACTGTTACCCCATTGAGCATCTGGGTAAAGGTGAAGCTTGAGGAGGTGACAAGGAAGGTGACTCTTACTGCACAAATTGATGATAGAGTAGAGCTCCCTTTAGTCAGATTAATGGCTTGAATCGCTGGCTCTGAGTTGTCCTTCTGTATCCAGAAATGCCAGTAGTGTTTGGTGTCCTTTTATCTACATCTTTTACTGCAAAATTAAAACAAACAGTTTGAGATAACTGAACCTTTTGGGTTTACAAACCAAATAAAGGAGAAGATGCGAAGCCAGCTGTAGCTTCAGCAAAAATGATTTAAAAATCAATATTTTTAAATAAATAAAATTAGATGTCACCATTAGAGTTGTGACTTTAAAGATGTATTGCATGGGCACAGTTCAGCAATGGTATTTCTCCATATGTCGTGCCCTTTTGGCAACATTGGGTGAGATAGATACAAAAGAATCAAATGACTTGCTCCAAAATACATGCTAGTAATAATTCAGTGGTATGACAATAATGTTGTCAAATAGATTGTCAAATATTTTGTCAAAAATCCAGTGATATGACAATAGAAGGTTATTCAGTGGCTATGACAAAAAGGAAGTAAATTGTAATGCACTAACATAAGGCTTTCTCATAACCTAACTATGGGAAGTAGAAATTGGCTGTAATAATTTCCCAAATCTTTTAGAGTTCTGGAAAAAATGTTTAAAGTGAAATATAAATATTGGCAGAAATATAAAATGATAGTTTGAAGGAACAACAATATGTGCTAGCATAAATGGGCTGATGCTTGAAAATATTAATGCATTAATTGGACCATCTGATTCAAAAATGTAATTTAATAGGTCCAAGTCATGTTAGAGAATTTGTGTCATTACAGTTGTTCTTCATGTAAAGTAAACCTGTTAATTTAGGTTTCAGAAACAAGAATTATGTAGTCAAAGCCAATCTTTTAATTTACTCATACAGATTAATAATAGAAGTGGCATATTGATGTGTCACTCATTCTCTTCATTAATTGCAAAATGTAAATATATAATATTTACATATGTAAATAGTTTAATTCCTGTGTTACATTAGAAAGGAGACTTACTGCAAAGACTTTTTCAGTTTATTTCAAGGCAAAGTGCTGGTTTCTTAAAAGATATTAAAACTGAAAGAGGAGTGAGAAATGAAAACAAACAATGTGATCAAACAAGGAGTGGATCTCAAAAAGGCAGTTTAAAATATGTATCCCCTGGCTGAATGTATAGCCTTGATACACGATACAGGGAGACAAGCAGGACTTTTAAGGATGAGATTCACAAAAACAATTCCCTCAATAACAAAAGCTGCCTAAAGCAGTAAGCAGGAAAATGGGGAAGAACAAGATGGTTGTGCCCACATGGAAGAGTCTCTATCTTTCTCTCTATCTCTCTCTAAATTATTTTATTTGCTGTGCAACATTTGTAGCTACAGAATCACAAAATGGCTGAGGTTGGAAGGCACCTCTGGAGTTCATCTTGTCCAACTTCCTGCTCAGTCAGGGCCACCTAGAGCCAGTTACCCAGGACTATGTCCAGAGAATATCCAGCTTGTGAATATCCCAAGGATGGAGATTCCACAACCTCTATGGACAACCTGTGCCAGTGCACAGGCACGCTCACAGTAAAAATGAGTCTCCTGTTGTTCAGACTGAACCTCCTGTGTTTCAGTGTGTGCCCATTCTCTCTTGTCCTGTCGCTGGGCACCACTGAAAAGAGCCTGGCTCCATCTTCTGTACACCCTCCTGCCAGGTATTTTTATACATTGATGAGATCTCCTTTGAGCCTTCTCTTCTCTAGGTAATCAGTCCCTGCTCTCTCAGCCTTTCTTCATACTATAGGTGCTTCAGGACCTTTATCATCTTTGTGGCCCTTCGTTGGACTCTCTCCAGTATGTCCATGTCTGTCTTGTACTGAGGAGTCCAGAACAGGACACAGCACTCCAGATGTCCAGTGCTGAGTGGTGGGGCAGGACCACCTCCCTTGACTTGCTGGCAACACTCCTTCTTATGCAGCCCAGGGTACCATTCACCTTTGTTGCAGGGGGCCATTGCTGGCTCATGTTCAACTTACTTAGTATCTACCAGGGTCCCCAACTCCTATTCTGCCAAGCTGCTTTCCAGTGTGTACTGGTGTTGGGGTTATTCCTCCCCAGGTGCAGGACTTTGCATTTCCCCTTATGGAACTTCACAAAGCTCTTGTCAGCCAACTTCTCCAGCCTGTTGAGGTCCCTCTGGATGGTAGCACGACCCTCTGGTGTATCAGCTGCTCATCCCAGTTTTGTGTCATCAGCAAATTTGCTGAGAGTGTGCTCTGCCTCGTCATCCAGATCATTAATGAAGATGTTAAACAGGACTGGAGCCAATCCTGACCCCTGGGATACACCGCTAGTTGCTTGTCCAAGTAGACTTCATGTACTGGTGGTTATGATCCATCGACATCTGGGTTATGGGCCCAGAGACTTTCTCAAAAAAAACCCAGTTGTTGAAGAAAATCTCTGTAGTGAAGAGGTAAAATTTTGTTTTGATTTTCTATTTTTCCTACAATTTTTAAACCTGTTTAAATTTTCATAAGAATACTTACTTAGGCCATAGACATCTATGGTCAAGCTTCCTTAATTAATTAATTTTGCAAGGACTAATAATTAATTAATAACTAAATCAGAAAAAACCTCCAGTGGAAGTATATAGACTAAGACTTGCCACAAAAACCTGTCTCCCAGGCCCTAGTCAAAAGGATGGGGTTTAGTTTTGTTTGTTTGTTTTTTTCAAAAAGTTTTTTCTGCAAGGAAATCTTTCATTGAGGGCTGGAGTCTAAGGGATAATTCCAGCTCTGCTGTTCTCTTGGGATAAAAGCAGAAGTTTTGGAAATTCTGAAAAGCTTTTAGAATGTTTTGAGAATTAATCAAAGTAGATCAAGACTGTGGCAGATAGATAGTGACTCCTTGTCAAATTAGCCAGGTTTTTATTTCATTCTTGATTCAGATTGCTATGATTATGAATATGTGGTATTTAGAAATCTGTATAGTCTTGTCACATATTTTAGCATTGCTAAAGGTTTTATCCACTTGGGTCCTAAAAAACTTTCAAGGATGGAAATTGTGCAACCCTTCAGTTGCCCAACCTGTTCTGATAGTGACTCTCCTCATAATGATTTTTTTTCTTATATCTAGTCAAAACCTCTCTTGTTTCTTTTTATACTCCTTTCCCCCTGCCATGGTCCACTGTGGTTCTACTTTCCTGATAATATCTTGAAAGGTACTGGATGGTCCCCCACTAAGCCTTTAAAATAAATAAAATTTCAAGTGTAGCAAATTATGTTTAACTTTTGCTCCAAACTTCTTTGCTCCCTAGGCAGAATCAGTAGCATGGATTCATTTCATCAGCTCGTTAAAGAGACCGAGGAGGTGTGCTAATATTATTCACTTTGAGATTCAATGAAATTTATGATAATGGAAAAAATACTTCACCTGCTTTCAATAGGTGTACATGGCACAAGTGAGATAACTGAGGAAAAGCAGCATGCATGCTCCAACCCCCACTCTCCAGAATCGTAAAATATAAACAGCTGAAATAAAGGTAACTGGCAGTGAACACAGATGAAAAAGTGACTTTTTAGCTTAGTAAAAAATCAGAAAATGGCATGTTCTATAAAGACAGCTATTACTCTGAAGTCAGTAGATGGAATACTGGAATAGTACATAAATGTATATAAGATGAGAAATCAAATGAAAATATATAAGTTGATAAACTATGCCAAAAAAATATGGATTTTGACAGATCTGAGTTACTGTGAGAGTGACTGACTGGAATAAGAATTATTGAATACATAAATAGGCTTCTGTGTGTCAGTCTCAGATTTTCTGTTATTTTTATTTTATTCCACTGCACAGAATCTCTTGAATGACCAAAATTATCTGAAGCAATCTTAAAGACCTATTTAGGAAACACTTTACAAGCTGGAGCGAAGTCTATGTTGAGCAAACTTGAAAGGCTTTGGAGGTTTGATTTAGATAAGCATACAAAGCGTGAATATTTATTTGAACCTATTTAACTTCTTGTAGCTTGTTTTTGTTCTCGATCCAAATGACTCTTTCAAAGCTATATTGGATGTATGGTTGTAATAAAGAAGAAAATATTAACAGCTTTTAAAGTGTTTGAGCTTGAGTTGGCAGGGAATAGTTTTCTTTTGCCAGTAAAATTTGCAAGTTTTTGATATTTCTCTTTTTCTGTATGTGTAAAATAATGATGTGGTGTCGTGAAGATGCAGAAAAAAAAAATAAATTAAGAGGGAGACAGACAGTCTACCATAAAGTATTGAAAGGGTGAGGGTAGTTACCCAGGTTGTAAATAGTGTCAGCTCAAAGTCCCTGTGTCATTTTTAATAGGCTAGGAAAATTGCTAATTGACCATGGAGTAAATCTATAATAAAATATTGTATTCCTTATAAACAATTTTTGAACAGAAATACACATGAAAAGAAATTTTGGAAAAGTTGTAAAAGGTGTTCTTGCAGGCATTCACTGATAGGAATGAGTCCTGAAGATTCAAAAAAGACCAGTGTGCAAAATTAACTGAAGATAAGACTTATGTGAGCACTAGGCTATTTCTGTATTTCATGTTGAACATCAGTTGTGGGTAAAGGCTTAGAAACTATTTTAAGAGATCAAGTGAGAAAATACTTTGAAGGACTCAGCTTGATTGGGAACAGAAAATATAGTTTTAGGGGAAAAAAAGAAATTTATGCATTGCTGACTTATTTTTTATTTAAAGAAAACTACTGAAACTTCTGAGCTGGAGAGAGAAAATTGAAACTGTAGAGTTAGAAATCTTTTGGCAACAATTTCTCTGCAGATGTAGAAGATTTATAGAAATAAATAACTGAAACAACAGATTGATTCCTTGGGCTAAAGGATAATTAAGAAAGAAGCTTCCTGCTGAGAATTTCAGGAGTCACTAGTAGGCAGGGTGCGTGTCTGGATGGTGTAATAGGGTGCATTTGGGGCCAGCAGTATGAGAGCTTCCCCAAAGTTTTTTGTCCATACAGTCTCTTAAGTATATTACAAGACTCTGAAACTAGCTTGATCTTAGCAGGACCAAAGAGAGGCATAAGGAGTAGACAGAGCTGTTGAGGTTAGGGAATAAGACCTTCCATCTCATTCCATCTTTTGTAGAATGAGTAAAAAGATTTACTTGAATGTGTTATCAGAAAATTGTATTGAATCTTCTAAACTTTCTTATTTTCAGAACTGATTGTCAGTAGTTCTTAGCACGTGTTTGATATTCAGCAGTCACCTTTCAAGCTCAGTGATTGATGAGACGTCATGTTGTATTATTTCTGTTTCCTGAGTAGATGAGCAAGTGAGCAATGTTTTTGTGGTGCTGCCCAGTCCTGCCGCTACAACTGTTGGACCAAATGAACATAAATAAATGTCACGCCAGACTGTCTTTTGCTTTCTCAGTTCCTCACAAAGAGTGAAGGACAGGGCGATCATGTGAAATCTCATAGTGTTCAGACACAGTAGACCATGTTATGGAGCTTCACAAATGGTTGAAATTGAACTTCAGTTGTCAAATTAACCAAATCTGAGAACATAATTTGTGATGTAGTTTCATTTTTCTAATTACGTCTGATGCGTACAAGCTCATGCATAAAATGTAGAAATTGACAATGATCTCCATGATTCTTTTGTAAATTATCGTAGGAAACAAGGAAAAAAAAAAAAAAAAAAAGGAATAGAGCAGAAAAGCACCAAAACTACCACAAAACTGTAAACCTGTGGAGACAGAAGTTGCAAATCATTTCAGCTATGTGCTGAAATAACAGTCCACAATAACGGAGAAATGAAACACAGGGGCTACAACCTTCCAACAGTGTCTTAATATGAAGTTAGAATAACAGAATTGTTAGTGAATGCAGCTGTACCCCTTGTTCATTTGTCATCTTAGTAAAATGATACCATGCAATGCGTATCTAAACCATCTATCATCTGGTTTCGTTCACAAAATGGAACTTAAAAACAGTTATTGCCCCTCTAGATAGTTTTCACGCCAGCTGACACATTTCCAATTAAATCCTTTAGCTTAAAATGTCCATCTTACAGCAAAATGTAATTGGAAGAATACCCATGTCAGGATGGAATTATTTCTTTTCCAAACAGAGTAAACAAAACAGCCACAGATGATACAAAATGATGAAGATATTGAGGTAGGAGACCCACATCCTTGTTTCTCTTCTGAGTTATGAACAGAGGAGACATATGTCAGCATGTTTTATCTGGAGTGAGAACTCTGACTGTAGGGCTATTGGCTATCCAAACCTCTATTTACTTCTAACACTACATAGCTTACAAATACTACTGTATTTTTCTCTTTTTTTTCCCCTATTAATTAATAAAATATTCAGCTTTCAGAAACAAGGAGCTTTTTATGAAACACAATTGTTTCCTTGCCAGTTTTAGGCATACCAACATCATATCATTACAATAATTATTGGTTTAAGAAAAAAGGCCTCCAGGAGGGACGAGTGGTTCAGGTATACTATATTATTAAAATAATTTCTGAGTGTATTAGTGTATCAGTATTAGTTTGCAAAAACCTGACAACAAAGTTTGCCTTTCTCCCACATTTCACAAGAGTGGTCTCATGAGAAAGAGAGAAGCTGCTGCTGACAAGCTTTAATCTAAGTGAAAGTAAAAATGGCTTTTGTGTATGCCTAACAGAAACATTATAGGGTTGGCTTTTCTTCTTCTGAAGCGTGTGGCTAAAAAGTTCAGAAGAATAGATCCTTATTTAAAATATCCCAAAATTTCAATGTACTTTTCAAATATCTGGCTTAGGATTCAAATTTAGAAATCACGCTGTTGTCATGTGCTCTCTTCAAGCTGTCAGGGTCAGCTTTCTGTTTGCAAGGTCATTTGCAGAATTCATAGGCATGAGTGGTTAGTGCAAATCAGGATATACTTTGATAATGACAGGAAAATTCAAGACAAAGACTCTTTTGGATAAAGGCATGCTTTTCTAGCCAATTGTTTTTATTATATATTTTTATCAGCATGATTATTATTGGGATAATTGGAGGCAGAGATTGTCTATTACCACTCTAAACAAAGAATTTACTATAAATCCTCCCTTTGTAGTTTTTTTCCTCTTAACTAATAACTAGTTATTGTTAATTTTAGTAAAATACAAAGCTCTGATTTAAATTCAGTTTTCTTTCAAGCTTGAACAGAATCAAGAAGCAAAGTTGTCAGTAATAGAAAAACCAGACAGCTGGGCGTCACTGCCGTGTTACTGGTATCACAAACATTTGCATCAGCAAACCTCTTCTAGTCAACTTGCATGTCACATAAAAGAAAGGACTGATAGCTATTCAGAAACTGTTGCAGACGGTTTACAGACAGACCTTTGTCATTCAACTACAATGAGCTTTGTTTTCTTTTCCCTTTATACTTGGGTTTTTTTGGGTTTTGGGGGGGTTTGTTTTGTTTTGTTTTGTTTTTTTTAATCATGAGAGTCAATAGAAAGGTTATGAAAGACACCAATAGATTTTCATTTATGTAAAATGCCATATAATATGAGAAGGAGCCTGAGAAATGGACAACAGCTGTTGGAAAGGCAATGTTTATGCTAATATTATAGCATATTTTATTCCAAAACCACTAAAGAAAGTAATGTAGTGAAAGCACAATGGGAATAGCTAGACAAGTTGAGTGTAACTATAAGCTGAGACATGAATCATTCCTGAAACATCAGTTCCCTAATGGAGATAGCCGGATCTAAAGTGTTTCAGTGTGTTGGCTTTTGTGTTTTAATTTAGGAAGATAAACAATTTGTAGAACTGGTATTTAAGAAAACAAACTATTAAAGTTTCCATCTGATATTCATAAGGTACCATTAAAAAGGTGTGTATTGGGTCTGGCTGAGATGGAGTTAATTCTCCCCACAGCAGCCCTCATGGTGCTGTGCTGTGTGTTGGTAGCTAGCAAACTGTTGATAACACACCAGTGTTTTGGCTACTACTGAGCAGTGCCAGCACACATCAAGGCTGTCTTTCCAACATTTCTTTTTCCCCAGCAGCAGGCTGGGGGTGGGCAAGATCTTGGGAGGGGACACAGCTAGGACAGCTGACCCAAACTGACCAAAGGGATATTCCATACCGTATGACAGCATGCTCAGCAGTAAGAAACTGAGAATAGGGGGAGGAACAGGGTGGGGGCATTAGTTGGTTTTTTTTACAATGTTTGTCTTCCGGAGTAAGGGGCATGCTTACTGAAGCCCTACTTCCCAGGAAGTGGCCAGACATCGCCTGCTGATGGGAAGTAGAGAATAATCTTTGCTTTTTGCTTTGCTTCCGCGCGCGGCTTTTTGCTTTAGCTACATTAAACTGCCTTTATCTCGACCCACGAGTTTGGGATTGTTTTTTCTCCATCTTCCTTTCTCCCCTCCCTGCCTTGCTGAGGAGGCGAGTGATAGAGCGGCTCTGGTGGGCACCTGGCCCCCAGCCAGGGTCAACCCATCACAGTCCTTTTTGGCGCCCAACGTTCCCCTGCTCCAGCGTGGGGTCCCTCTCACGGGAGACAGTCCTTCACGACCTTCTCTAATGTGAGTCTCCTCCACGGGGTGCAGACCTTCAGGAGCAAACTGCTCCAGCGTGGGTCCCCCACGGGGTCACAAGTCCTGTCAGCAAACCTGCTCTGGCGTGGGCTCCTCTCTCCACGGATCCACAGGTCCTGCCAGGAGCTTGCTTGAGCGCGGGCTTCCCACGGGTCACAGCCTCCTTCAGGTGTCTCCACCTGCTCCGGCGTGGGGTCCTCCACAGGCTGCAGGTGGAATCGCTACACCCCCTCATCCTCCCTCCATGGGCTGCATGGGGACAGCCTGCTTCACCATGGTCTTCACCACGGGCTGCAGGGGGATCTCTGCTCCGGCGCCTGGAGCACCTCCTCCCCCTCCTTCTGCACTGACCTTGGTGTCTGCAGATGTTCTTACATCTTCTCACTCCTCTCTCTGGCTGCAAAAGCTCTCTCTAACTGTTTTTTCCCCTTCTTAAATATGTTATCACAGAGGCGCTGATTGGCTTGGCCTTGGCCAGCGGCGGGTCCGTCTTGGAGCCGGCTGGCATTGGCTCTATCAGACACAGGGGAAGCTTCTAGCAGCTTCTCACAGAAGCCACCCCTGTAGCCCCCCCCGCTACCAAAACCTTGCCACGCAAAACCAGCACAAGGTGGTGTCTGAATGAATACTAAGTCAAATATTTTGCCGTCAGTGCTTAAATGATGCCTGTGATGCAAATAGTTTTGTAAATATCAGAGCTTCATCTTGTAGAGTAGCAACAATAAGGTTGTCTAAAAGCTCATTTCTATTTAGAAATTAGAAGTGTGAATCAGGATGTGGATGTAGGTACACTCAATGAGTGTGGTTGTATGGGCCAGCCTCACAGCAGTTCAGTTACTGCCAGACGGTCACTTCTGTCACTGTCATGCTGGAGCCACCAGAGCGGAGCTTCTTCCCAGCACTTCACTGTGGCGCCGGAGCAATCGCCCAGGTTAAGAGCTGTTTTTTGAAGCTAAGGATTACGTGTGAAACCCTTGTCCTATTCCATTTTGCTTACACTGGATAAGAGGGACATACAGGTTTGAAAACTCCAGAACGCCCAGTCATCTACTTCAGTGAATACTTTCCCATTACAGGAACTGTTGAGCAGGCAGGCTCAAAGCTGGGTGTCAGATATGTGTTAGGAACAGAAAGATAACATCAGGACTGATGCTGAGCATAAGAGGGCTCTATTAAAGTTGAAACAGTACAAAAGTGCTATTGAATTTCCAAATAGAGCAACTGTCCACCAGAACAGATTATATGTTAAATTAGATTAAGCTCCCCTATCCATAGATTTCATGATCAGAAAGCCTCAGAAATAACTGAAAGCCATCAGTGTAAGAATTCTGTGATGTATCACAAAATCTCACTCTTCGGTATTTTATTTTTTGGGAAGTGAAGCCAGAGGTTTTATGAAAGTTGTGTGTCCCTGGAAGGAGGGGATTCACACACATTCTTTTGCCCTAATTTTACTCCTCTTTTAGTACATCTTATCAAAGTGATGTAACTCCACGTGTCACAAATGGCACAGATCCTTTTATTTTTAAACACCATATCCTGCACATTTCCATAATTGAGAAGTTCAAGTACACTGATAACTGCAAGTGCAAAGATTGGAGACTCTCCTGGGAGAGATGAAAGTTGTGCTCTATTAGATTCTGATGATGAATCATTACCAAGTAGGGAAAAAATTCTAGTCACTCAATTAAATTTTCACACACACTGTGTTTTTAATTTAATAAACAACTATGTAAAGGCATATAAAATATGTTAATTATTTTGGAAGAGAATGAAAACTACTCTTTTGGAAAATAGTTTTACAAGTTATGTAACATCAATCATTTTACTCCAGTTTTCTAGATTTCTAGGTGTTATACTTTAAATTAAATTACTGACAATGAACCCCTGCAATGGATATGTTTACTTGCCTTTGTAGTGTTGTTTATTATAATCTCTGTATGGCAAAGGAAACATCGACGTGAAAAAAAGCTACGACATCTGCATTTCTGATCAAATGTGTTGTTGATATGTAGAAGTAGGTGGGCACACTTCACATTTAACAAATGATCAGTTGGGTAATATTAATGATAAATACAGCCCTGTGTGGTCTGCCATTTTCCAGGCAGAGTATTTATCCCTGTCAGCACTGCTGTGAATTTCTACACATCACCTAGACAGAATTGAACTCCATCTTTTGTCTGCCTTGGGAAACATCTAAGAAGTTTCCAATTTTCTTCTGAAATGCAGCTGACTAGGAGGCAGTGCACCTTAAATTAACAAGGATTCGTCAAGGCATAATTGTTACCATTGTGACCCCATGACTCTCTCCTGTTGTGTACACCTGGTCACATGTGCTTGCCTTCTATTTTCTTTCGAGCCAGGCATGAAGGAAGTTTGTGCATGTGCGTGAGACAGGACAATTCTGCTGTTCTAACAGCCAGGGATGGACGCAGGCACCAGAACTTGAATATTGACATGAAGCTGTTCGGAAGCAGCTCTTGCATTGCTTTCCATATTGATTTGGCTTGTATTTCATTGTGCACAATAGATACACATTTATTGTGGTCGACTATACTTTCGAACAAAATTTGCTGGTATACCCTTGTTTACTTAAATTCTGTTTTGTAAAAAAAAAAAAAAAAAAGTAAAATAACAGGTTAGTTGTGCTTTGAAATATGTTCTCACAAATTTACAAAACCACTTTTAATAACTTCTGCTCCTGCTTACATAAATGCATATTCCATGTATCTCCTATAGCAGGCCTAGGTATAAGCCTGATGTATATAGATACCAGACTGCAGCTGCAGTCTTGTCTTTTCTGTTAGGTTTTGTGTGAACAGCTGAATGCCACGAGTGGTGAGACCCGCTGGCAACATTAGGAGTTCCATTCAGGGAAAGAGAAGAGACTTAGAGAAAAATTGTACAATAAAATTTCTGATGAAATGGAACTGTTAACTCCAAGAATGGATCCTTGCAATGTAATTGTAGGTTATGGATCATTGCTCCAATGAAACAGCAGAAAGAATCTAAGCTTGTAGGAGCTCTTTTTCTCTGAGCAACATCTGAGGTTAGGAGCTAGAGAAACTGAGTTTCATTCAAGTTTTAATTCAACCCGAGTTCAATTTGTTCAAAATTAAGAGCAGATTCTGTCCACGGACCTCTCAATTTATGCACTACAATACTGAAGAGGCAGAAAAAAGGTGGAAGGATGTCTATATCATTGCTTTGAGACAAAGGTTCTTGAAATACTGTCCTTAAACTGTGGGCTGATGGTTTTGCTCCTGAGTAATATAAGAAGGTTTCTTTTTGCCCTTCATCACAAATTCTAATATTTTCTTTCCTGACCTATGGGTAGTAGAAGGAAAGAATAAAAAAAGGGGAAAAAAAAGCAATGAATGACTTAGATCCTGCAGTCTTACAGAGCAGCATCAGTTCTTGGCTTATCACCTTTCATTGGATAGGAATTAAAAAAAACAACACAAGTTGCTATGAGAAAATGGGATAAGAGAAATGAAGGTAGTATGGGCAGCAGTAGTTTTTCTTTTCATTCTTGGCTGCAGATATTTAGTATTCTGCCCATACTTCCAGTCTTTTATCCTGCCTGCCTCCTGTTTCTTGTTTTCCTGGCATTCAGCCTTACTTTGGCTGAGCTGATAAGAGGCAGCTGGTGCAAAGGCTCATTTGCATCTTTCTCTAGCTCTGCAGTGGCTCAGCATGGTAGGTAACAGCTATGGAGCTGGGAAAACTTGGGATAAGTTAAGATCCTGGAGGAAAGGCAAAGGAGAGAACCAGGAATTAGAGAGATGGAAAACAAAGACAGGGTGTGCTGAAAGGATCAATGCTTCTGAAAATGTGGGGAGGGAATGGGGGACACAAGGGCTCTGCTTGAAACCTTCAGAGGAGGAGACTTAGTCTCTGCAAAATTCTTCCAAAGAATGGGAGACCAGATGTGGTGAAGAAGGGATTGATTTGGAAAAGGATTCTTAGGTGGGGTTTTTTTTTTTAGATTTTTTTATCTTAATTAGTATTCATGATAGCAACAAGAAGATGATGCTCTCATTTTTCAGTTTACATTTCTATTTAACATATAAGTAGTAAATCTACTCAGTAAATCTACTAAACATATGTATAATGAGCAAGGAAAAAGGAACATCTTGACATGTCTAGCAATTTGCAGTATTTTGCAATCTGTACTCTAGTATATTTGGGTTTTTTTCATTTCTTCTTTGTTGGCTTTTAAATGAAGAAAAAATATTTCAATATGCCCACATTAATGCTTTCTCTGTCTTTGGATCTATGATTTGCCCCTTACAGTATACTGTATTAAGAAATGCATCCATGGATGTTATTTCAACTCTTACGTATTTTTCCCAGATTTTTCACAAGAAGACTTGAATACCACGTTCCTGTACGGGAATATTTATCTCTAAATTTTCATCATGAGTTCACTTAGCAAATCATTGTCTGAGTTAGAAACATTCCTCATTCCCAGCTGATTGTTAGTGTCCTTAGTTTTGACTGGCGATGCTTGTTTTGGGGATAAATGCCAGAAAAGTATTTAAGCAGATGCTGAAATTGATCCCTTTGGCATGACTAAGAAAAAGCCTTATACTTAGCATGTTAAAATAGTGTAAGAACATAAGAAATGCTCCTCTGGATCAGATCAAATGGTCCACCGAGTTCAGTGACAGTAAGAGATAATGTTTAGGGAGGGCAGAGAGATCTGGCTAATATCTGATATTTGTTTTCCTCATAGTTCTCTACAGTCATAGGATTAATGATCCTGATTGTTCACCTCACCATCTAGTTTGCAAGCCTATCATTTATGAATTTGCCTAATCTCTTTTTGAAGCAGCCGATACCATCTACCTCCACAGTCTCCTCTAGGAAGAGATTCCAGGAAATTTCTGCCCACTGTGTAAAGAAATATATTCTTTCACCCATTTTAAATTGATCTCTGGATTGTCTCAATGGGCATTCCCTAATTCTAGGGTCAGAGAATTAGGTGACTAACAGTTCCATGTTCACTTCACCCATGCCATTAATGAATTTGAAGCCATGGTCTCGCCTGAGTCTTCTTCTCTGCAAACTGAAGGGTACACAGTTGTTTTTATTTCTCTGTTTAAGGAGGTGAGATGCCCTTCATCATGTCAGTTGCCCTCTCTGTGCTTGTTCTATCTCCAGGACAGTCTTTTGGAGATACAGAGAGCAGTATTACATGTACAACTACAAACACAAACAAACAAAATCTTTCCAGAGAAAAGTATTAATGTTTCTCCCTCTCTCAGGGTGGGGGGGGGGGGGAGGAAAAAAAAAAGGGGAAAGGAAGAAAGAACAAATGATATTTAATAGTCACTGTACTTAAAGCTGAAATTTGACAGCACTGACTGGGATTTGAGGAAGAGAACATAATAGAGCAGAAATCAATTTTTTAATTTGTCAAAAACCCTGTACAAAGTATGATTATGTAGTTATTTCAACTGCGCATAAGAATTCTTTTCCATGGGTAGGCAATATATGATTATTTGCGCAAGAAGCAAAGCTGCAGACTTCGTGGTTGATCTGAATACTCTCTCATTCTGAGTCTGTGATAACTGCCAGTTATTTTACCACAGAAAATTTTGGGTTCAGACACTATCACACAGTGACAGAAAGTGTATCTTGCACTCCACTGCAAAGTAATAGTTCAGCAAGAGTGTAAATTGCCAGGATATCAAGAAAGGTTTTTAGAGGTAAGAAAGACTATTCTCCTCAGAGATGTGTGTTTCTGAGGCTCCAATATCTTCAACTGATAAGAGTCAGAAAAAGCTCATACACTACTCAAAGTAATAGTTGCTATTATGGAACTGTCATTACAAAGTCATTGACATTCCAGCTCCCCTCCCCCCAAAAAAAAGGGAAAAAATGTGCCTGATAATTTTAATTAGATGGTAGAAAATTTCTAGCATGAATAAAATATGGTGTGTTTGCGTAACCACGTGTGATTCTATTTGTGCAGTCAGTGTGAGTTTGGAGAAGCAAGTTATTTCGCTCATAATTATGTGTGGTTTAATTTTGTCAAAAAAAAGAAAAAAACCCCAACAAATCCCACAAACCCCCCCCCTTTTCCAAAGTCTTTGACTTTCTGTGATCTAAGACTGGAAGAAAGAAGAAAAAAAGAGATTTCTGAGATATTTCAGAAGACTTTGCTTTCATTTTTTTCTTGTAAAGTATGACATTTTTAAAGTATTTTGAAAATTAGGTTTCCTGTATGCAACATCTTCTCTGGACTTCATTATTCATCAGAAAACCTTAAGGACTGGACAGCTCTTTCTTCATGACTGACATTTTCAGCAAGACTTCTACTTGATTGCAATTCCCTCACAAGGTATCAGTATGCAATGTGTTCCTTGGAACACACCTTTAGCCTGCGTGTTAACAGGTGAGTGCTGAGACTCGTATTAGGGGAAGATGATGTTTGGTCTTGTTAGGTAGCAGGGACCGTTGTGTCCAGTTTGCTAAACCCATTTTAGCTATTTTACTTCTGAGGCACACGTACGGATGTTTTGTCTTTGGTAATCTATTGTCTGTTGTGCTTAGACAGTTTTCCCTGGATTTTACATAAACTTTATGTGCTTCCTGACACATATTTTGCTCAGTCTGAAACAGAATCTTGGCACTTACTGTTTTAATGTTATTCTTTTCATCTTCATCAGTATTAATAGGACAGGTTGTGATTTTCTCCTGTACTGAAGGAAAGATGACATAGGGCCCTTTCTTCCTATTTTTTGCCTTAGTTCTTGCAAAGAAGCCAATTCTGAGTCACACAGGAGGCTGATAGGAAAGGTCCGAATTGCTGGGCCACCTCACAAAAGGCTAAGGTAAACAGCTGTCAAGGCTATGCAAATATTTGTGACTTGCAGTTCCACTCTTGAAGTGGTCGTTTAGTTTTATGTGCTTGGTAGAAAGGGTATTCGAGTGAAGTGAGGTAGACAGGGAAATAAAGAACTGCTCCTGACATACGATATCTTTTATGTAAAGATGTTGAAAACAATAAAAAGGATTTTTTTTTTCTTGGTAATTTGTAACACAGTAAAAGATGGGTACACCAGAGATGAAATGCACCCGATTGTTCAGGCAGTGGATTCTTGGTACAAAATATCTCTGGATATAAGTGCTCTTAAAAGACAGACAGGGCTCACACTTGTATTTCATGTACATTGATAACCTGGTGGCACGGTTCCTACTATTATAATTTATTACAGATCTGGAGAAACATCATATTTTTGCAGCAGAGATAAGGAAAAAAAGAGTCTGAATGTCTGTGTTCCTGCTCCCTTTTTTTTTTTTTTTTTCATTTTCCTTTAAATATACATTTTTCACAATTTTAAATTCTATTTGGTGACCTATAACCTCATCTGTTTTCAAGGGCACTTCAATTTAAGAGCAGCAGTAACAGCAACAGGAATAGCAGAAGTAGCAGCAGCAGGGATTCTGCCTGCGTAGCTATGAGAAGTATTTCAGTAATGAAAGGGATAATTGTGGCTCCCTGCCTCTGCTGTAATTGAAAATCTAGTATAGTGCCTTTTCCATTTAACTTTATTGCTTGAGTTCAAATCATTGTACAGGAGGGAAAGCAACACTAGAATAATGTCTTTAATGGTGCGTTCCTGTCCATTCACCAGTTTCAAACCTAGCATTAAAGTTAAAAGGAAGAGCAATTAGATATATTCAATTATTGTGGAGAGAAAGAACTATAATTATAAATTTTGGTAATGAAAAAGTACTGCTTACCAAATATTTACTTACTAGTTCTGTCTACCAGGTTATCTCCGATGAACTGGAAAACAAGTAACACGTTAACACAATGGTCCAGGTAATTTATGCTGAATTACAGTGGAAAAGGTTTTCACTATAGTAATTGCAATAACATGTAAACGAAATGGCTAAAGCTATTCCATCCACTGGCAAAGTACAACCTTAAATCTGCAGTGTTGAATATTTTCACTTCCTACGGTCTTAACTGCCAATGAGGGTATGTAGTACATTGCACAATACTCTTCTTTGATAATAACTATTCTTATACAACATGGGCTTCAGACTTTCTTAGCTTTCTTCTGGTGACCTGATAACTGAGTTTCTACAACAGCATACGTGTGAACAGAAACACAGTGGGCTTAGCCATTCTAAATGCATCTGAAATACATGCTCATTATTTACAGTCACTTGTATCACTGTGAAAAAAGAGCAACTCTAAAAATAGTAACTAATTATGCATTTGAACAGTATGTTTACTATCTTTAAGAAACTGTAGACCCACAACACCCAGTCTTCCACCCGCTCTGATGTGGCATCGATTGGCTTCTGTTTTCAGAGTAAAACCCACGTGGATATTCTGCAGTGATGAATCCATAAAGTCCAGTTTTGTCCTTGTCGGTACTTACCTTGATTTATTGCAGGTAAAATTAATGAGCTAGTATGGACTTACCTCCTTGAAAATTAGCGGGAAAATTGTCTTTGTATTTAGTGCATGGGAAGGGAGAGATACTTGATACTTTGCAGCAGCAGGCAAAATAAGAAATGCAGGGAAAGAATCTTCAAGGGCATGAAATAAAAAGGAGCTATCAACACTCATACTCATCCTCTTCTGCCTTAATGAAAAGTGACAAAGCTCTGTTTATTTTTTGTGTTTGTATTTTTTATTAGCTGCTCAGTAAAGGAAACCATATTTTTAAGTGAGTATTTCTACTATGTATAAGGACATAGTGACTTTTATTTAGACTTTCCATTCTAAATCAGTTAGAGGTTTTTTTGAGGCATCCATACTGTCTAATTCATGTCCGGTGAAGAATCAGTCATCCTATGCTACTGGTAAAAATGTCATGGAAACACAGATGTGAAGACCAAAGAGCGGAACAGATTAAGGCCTCAATGTGACGTATGATGGGGAACTCTGACTAAGCTAAAATTGTGGGGATTTCATTGTTACGTAGTCATTAGCTTAGCCAAAGCTAGAGGTGTAGATTTGTTTCGAGTATAAGCAAAACAGGAAAATGGGCAATATTAACAAATAACTCTGTCAGTTCAAAAAGAACTGGATAACCAGTACTGTTATTCTCCTGCCGTACTGTTATTCTCCTGCAGTACTATTATTCAAAACAACAATTGGACTATGCATCGAAGTATAGTGACAGAAATAAGGAAAAAGTGAGGAAATGAGATATTTGAACATAAACATATTTAAAAAAATACTAACATGGACATGTCCTTCCAGATGTAGCTGCTGGACAGATGAAAATTTAACTAAGATAATAAACTACAAAGAAACACAAGTAACTCTATGGCAAAAGTTATACACTCTTATATTTTTCTGTACTTGTGATGGGAAAGACAAATACTTCCTCTTTGGATTGTTGATACACTACTGATACCTATTTCAAAAGCACTTGTATTTAATGGACTTCTGAAAGGACATGAAATAAAAATTAACCATTTTATTCCAAAATTTACAATTGAATAAATAATCCTAAAGATCTGTGATAAGTATTTCAGAGATTATCAACTGATTTGAATAACTTGATAAATCAAAGGATATTGAGTCAACATAGTGCATGTACCAGATTTTCAGTAATCTGGTGAGTCTGAGTGTTTGGTTATGTTTAACATTTTAGTTATCTACTACTTGTCCTGTAACAAAATGTTTCATATTCTTACAAGACATTTTGCCTCTGTGCACAGCTTTCTGCAAATGGTTCCAGTTAAATAATCCAATTCTACTTGGATTATACTTTGGTGTGGGTCAGTTGCTGAAAGCATTCATGGGCCACTACTTAACATCAAAGGCAATGGCACCCGTCTCAGAGCAGCTGCTTCCTAACATTACTCAGCAGAGCACACAGAATTTCGAATTATTGGACAAATATGCACAGTTGACCCCTAGTCAAGACTTTTTGCTAATGGTGGTAAAAGAGTCAGTGACAGTGAAAAAATTTATGGTTGTAGTTTCATTTTATATATATTCAGCTCTATTAGGATAAAGAAGCTGTTAAAGAATGCATCAAAACTCTAACCTTTATTTCTGTCCTAGAGAACTAGTGCTCTGTTGCCACAGATCATAAAAATGGGGTGAGACTTTTGACACATCTTGTAATTTCTGTCCTAAACATCCTAGAAACCTAGTTAATTGAAATTCACAAGCAATTTTACTACTGAAAGATCTTATGATAATTTTTTCAAGTTCCTTCTGGGCAGGCCAAAGAAAATAATTTCCATTGCCATCAGAAGGTAACATCCTGCCTCTACTCTGCTGTACAGTAGAGAATATTTTCTGCACTATCCTTAAAGACAGATATGAGAGACAAAGTCTGAAGTTTACTAGCTTAATTTGTTATTTTGTCTCCAGTCCAATAAATACCTGTGACAAAGATTTCTGCCACTGTATTTTATTCAGGTAAGATCTAGAGAGTCTAAGTGATTTGTCCAATTGGATGACTAACTGGAAACTATAACATTGAAAATTGCTTAAGATTCTCTTGGAAAAAAATTCCATTTTCCTGGATATTCCCAGTTTCCATTATATCTGAAAGAATTAGTAATTGATGACTGTATAATTAAAAATAGGGACCCAAAATATGTTTGTATACCAGGTGAATGAAAATATTCTCAGTTCTTAAAAGGAAGCAGAGATGAGCAAGTAGTAGAAACATTTCCTGAGCATTCATTAGAATTTGAACTGTTGGGAAGCCTTAGCTTGCCTTCCACAATGGGATGCTAAATCTCTATTGATATGGGAAACAATCTGAAATTCAAATAATTAATGTACTGAGCACAGCATTTGCATACCAAATTAGCTGAGGAATTTGATGCTAAGCTAGCTGTAAGGTACATGAGGATTCCTCCCCACACCACCAGGCAAAACAGAAATTATTTTACCATCATAAGTGTCATAGCTATTTTTAATTGCAAATAATGGATATTCTAGCTTCTTGATAATATTATGTGAATGCTGTGGGAAGTGTCTATTTAAAAAAAAACCAAGATGAAATTGTGCTCAATACAGACCAAAATTTGAAGAAAATATGCTTAGTATCAAGGAGAAAACACTCTTTTCTAGGACACACTGGAGAGAGTGGAATTGTGTTTGGGATTATGATTGTGCGGACACTCTGCACATGGGAACAAGGCAGGATTGGCATATCCACACGCACTACAAAGGCTGGGTTTATTCCAAGATGTGGGCTGAACTGCAGGTTGCTTACTGTTTTAAATAAGTGATCTTTTCTTTCCTATTCTATCACTTCGACTTCTAGACATGCAGTTTCAATCTTGGTGGGAATAGCACAGTTAAAAATGCACATAATAATAGGTATACTGCCTTTATTCTGCAAAGTGTAGAGGTCAAAAATGTTGTTTATACTGGATGGATGCTTACAAAGTTGTGCTTTTCCTAATGGAACAGCTTTTACAGCTGAGATTGGTTCAGCTTCATGACATTCAGAAATGCATCGGTACATGTCATATTCTTCACAGCAGGATATTTTATGATTGTGTACTGTAAATTACTCTGTGAACACATAGGTATAAAAAATTGTAAAATTTTATGAATGAGGAATCAGAAATTCAATTAAAGGATATTGTGACCGTAAAATACAATAATATTACATCTAGAGGAAAAAATTGTAAAAATAATTAACTGAGAATTATAGCTTTTATGATTTTATTTGTTCAAAAGAAAAACATTCTTAAAAATTAGTATTATTTCATCAGGCAACTCACATATACCATGTATCATGAATAAAATTTAAATTTTATTTTCACAGAAGTACATTGGCAGGGGCTTTTGTCTCTCCTGATATAATCGAGATGAACCTTAGGGATACTCTACCTCTCCGTTCGTAAGGATTATGTTTTTAGCTACGTGAAATGATGCAGCATGTGCTGGAATTACTGTACAGTGTTTGTCGGTAAGGAATAGTTGTCCCAGGGATGGGTAATTCTGCCGGGTCTTCTCTGGGGTGATTAATTGTTACTCCTTATTTCAGTAAGTGACTAATTTACGTTGTCAGAGATTTACTGCCTGCTGTTTGGCATGTGACAAAGTGATTCCAAACTGTACTCTCTGAGTTACTTCAACTGCGGCAAGGCTGGAGTAATTACAGTGTTCTGTAAGTGGAATTTCAATGGAAGCTGTAAAGATAAACCCAGAGAAGTGCAGAGGGCTCTTTTTTTGGTCTGTGTATATGATGCTGCTGCCATACCTGAGTCTATCTGCAAAGAAATCCTGATAAATTGAATATAGAGGTTTAATGTACTTTATTTTGTTTAAATTCAATAATTACTTTGGAAAATAGAATCATACATACCTTATCAACCTTTTTTAAAGTACAGAGTATTAGGAAATATGCTCTGTTAATTCAGACAATTGTGTGGTAAAAATTGGAAGGAAAACCGAGGACCAACAGTTGCTACTCATACCTTTTGAAGTGGAGATTGGAACAGAATGTTAGTGTCAGATATGAAGAGAGATATTTCCTAGTCCTGTCCATATGTTCAGCTTTTCCCATTATGCTGATAAACAAATATTGAAAGAGCTTCTACACACGAAATACTAAACATCAGCTTCTGTGCTTTAATTATATTAATAAAGTCTTTTAGCCAATACACAGTAGATCATCTTGATCATATACCCACTTTTGTGTTGTACAACCTTGGCTTGTTCTCTTAATCACTACTTGAGAAGCATAGGTAGTATGACATCATTTTCTGTCTTTCACAGTTTATTCAAGTCACATTTCCAAGGTTGTTTTTTCTGTAGCCGTAAGGGACAGACTTTTTTATTTAATGGGTGAAAAGAGGAAATAACATGTATGGGAGAATGCATATCATCTAAACATTTTATTCACACTTTCACCTACAGCAGATAGCACTGTGAAGAGAACAAAACAGAAATTCAAATCTTGAAGTAAATACTATGAGATTTGGGACAGAATCACCAGATCCAGAAACACTGTGTTTTTCTATGGAAATTTATTTTTGGGGAAAAAAAAAAAAAAGATTCTTTTGGAAACATGATATTTTTGTAAACCTTGTAAAACAAATAGGAAACAGATGCATCCAAAAAGTGAACTGACCTTCAACATGTGCCCTTTGAAGTTATTGTGATGAATTAGTGATAGAGTCCCTCCCACAGAACCTAGTTTTGACGAGTGGAAATGTATATGAGATTTTTCCTCCAACTTAAATTCTACAATTGAACATCTATGAATATTCTTCAGACCCATCTACGAACATATTCAATTTCTCTATTCCAAAGTGAAATAGATAATCTTCACACAAGTTTGAAACTAATCCCAAAGTATACTACTGAAGTAATGTCTCTGACAATGAATTTTCAGTTTTAATGCCTCAAGGGACTTCTTTATTAAACTTTGTAATAAATCAACCAACCTTATATAAGGATCAGATTAGAGATTTGCATACTGGTAAAAGGTTAAGCAAATCTCTATGTTGTTAGTATTTTTAATTTACATCTTTAATGAGCTGTAGCGTCACAAGAATTGCTGGTTTGGCTTCCCTCTGTTTGACTACATAGGACTTGAGTTTATTTTTGATGTACTTGCAGTCATCTCATATGTGAAGAAAATACTGAAGCGTATCAATTTAGGGGGCAAAAATCATACAGATTTCCTGCTAACCACAAACAAATTTGCACACATATAGGACATTTCCATGGAACAATCTAATGCAAGCAGATTATCACTAATTAGAATTAGAATTTCTGTTAATTACAATTTTGTAAATTTAAGGGACTTCATGTTGACATACTAAAATTCTAGGCTAACAAGATAATGTTTATCTTTGCAACCAGAAAGTGCTGAAAATACTATGTATTAATTTTTCTAACTCAAACACTGGTTTGTAACTCACTATTAATAATGATTATGTACAAAAGGGCTATTTTTGTTTACTTTCACTCTATGAATATAAGTAGAAACCTCAGAATACAAGGCTGGTGTTTTCCAGTGAAAATCCTGGTGAAGATCAATGCAAATACTTAATGACAAAATGCCTTTTAACATGATTCTTCTAAAATCACTATAGATTGATAGATCAGAGAGAATAATGTGTTTATGAAGATGTGACTATTAGCAGATGTAGAGTTTTGATGAAGAATAGCAAGCAAGAATAACAAAGTAATGTGAAGAACAAATGGTACTGTCTTAAATTACTGATTCAGCCTTACTTATTTTTCCTACAGACTAATTTTTCAGGAAACTATCTTTTCATATATCTCTAAACTATCTAGATTCCACAGTAAAGGTTGAAGTAACTTAATCCTTAGGAAGACAGTTGAATCTACAGTTGCTGGAGAAAGTGGTGCAGCCCATGGACAGATTCACCCCTGTAGATGGGATTAATTATTCTCTGGAGGGATCTGTTGTATTATCTACAAGGGGATCTAGACAAATAACATATACAAGGCCGCTCTTTTTCTTGGATATATTTCAAGATGATTTTAGATGCCTTCCCCTTAAGTCAGCTTATGCATAAATTTTTTCTATAAGGCACTGGATGATGATCAGAAACACCCAACATAAGAAATTACAGGAATCTTTTGTTCTGTTTATGTGATGTCACTCCGTTGCTCAATCAAAGTTAAACAAACATTGAAGTACCATTAAAAGTCTAAAAACTGCTTTCACTCTGACTGTGCTGGAACTTCAAAAATGAAAAGTAGGAGCCTAAACCAAAGCCTGTACTCATTATCTGTGAAATATGTGCACATTGCAACATAAAACAGAATAGCGTCAATACTGTATCAGCTGTTTTCTGTGTGAGAGGAACAAGCAGAGTTTGATGCATATTCCCTGTTTGTTTAACACATTTCTCTCTCTCAATACTATTTGTACAACATTAGACATGGTGGTTAAGTTTGCTATTCTGTTGCCTTCTGGGAGTGGGTAGGTGTTTTGACCTTAGAACATGTTGAAATTACTAAGCTTTACCTTTGACATCCTCTGAGGACTCAAATGTTGCAGCACCATGAAATGAAGCTGCCAAGAATTCAGATTTATGAAACTTGTTGTAATGTATAGAGCATATAAGCTAATATTATAAGCATGTTACATTTACAAAAGTTATCTCACTCTCCCTGTTCTTAAAACAAAGGCAATAACTAAAGAAGAGCAGTATTTGTTTGCTTGTTTAATCTGATATATCCTCAGTCATTAAAAAGATCTGGGTATTCAAAATAGGTTGGGTTTGCTAGAAATGAAATTCTTTTTCCTGCTGGTTTCCTCCACACTGATCAAAGAGCATTGCTCCTGCTTGGGAACCCCTGGTTGGCCTGAGTTCTAGTGCAAGCCCTTCAGAAAAGAAGGTCCTTAGAAGATGAAGGTTTAGAGGTGTTCTGTTTTCAGCTGAGGTAGAGTTCATTTATTTTCTTCATAGTAGCTAGTATGGGGCTATGGTTTGGATTTGTGCCAAAAACAGTGCTTATAACACAGGGATGTTTTCGTTACTGCTGAGCAGTGCTTACACAGAGCCAAGGCCTTTTCTGCTTCTCATACCACCCCACCAGTGAGTAGGCTGAGGGTGCACAAGGAGTTGGGAGGGGACACAGCCAGGACAGCTGACCCCAACTGACCAAAGGGATATTCCACACCATATGGTGTCATGCTCAGCATATAAGGGGTCCGGGGAAGAGGAAGGATGGGGGGGGGCATTAGCTCAAGTTCTGCCAAGTCCTTGGAGAAACCTAGCTTCATCTTGAAAAACAAGAATACAGGTGCTTTGAAAAGGTACACCCTGTAACAAAGATACCACTAAACTTGGAGTGAGTTTCTTCTGCTGGGTGTAAGATGCCCTTCAATATAGGGTGTGTAGTAAAAATTACTGTTAATACAGAAATGATAATGTAGGATGATATAGTATATCCTTAATGCTGATGGTGTTTATTAATTGTATTCCTAGCATTTCTTTTTGCTTAGCACTTGCACATTATTACAAGGCCATAGATGTACACATACACAGAGTAATAAAGCTATACCAAGATATGACATCCTTAAGCATCTACTATGAAAAGTAAATAGGGGTAATAAAAGTAGGGCCACCAGATCATGCTAAACCAGATTTTATTGTTGACAGTGGTACTCATACATAGTGAAATCTGAAATTTCCCACCCCTCCTAAAATACCACACAGACACACAAGGAAAAGGAGCAGCAGAAGACATTTCTCTGCACAGTACCAAGGTTTGCAAAAGCAGTGCTGGCAGAAAAGGCCTCACTGAAAGAATTTGAAAGTGGAGCTAGCAGGGGACTTTACGGATGAGTTCTCAGAGTCTGATCCATGCTGGGGGGAGTGGGAAACAGGGGAGGGGTGACAATTTGAATAGTGGAAAGGATTTTAGATTCCTGTAGAAAAGAAACAGGGACAAATTAGGTGGATTTTAGTGGACACTGTCTTCTGTACCATATGGCCCAGTGCAGCAGAAGTGTGATTGCCTGCTGACTTTGGCCATGCGACTAGAAACACTAAATAGTAGTGGTGTTTGAGAACTGATAGGCATCAGCACAAGTTTCAGTCAGTGAGCCTCAGATCTTGATAAAGCCAATCCCAGGCCAATCCCAGCAAGGGATTTTAAAACTGCCTGTGGCATTTTCAAATCAATCCATCAGTCTGTAGGTAGCAATATAAAGAGTGCACAGCCAGCACAATACCTGATCCAACCAGTGACAACTCTGCTAGTGCATTCTGAGCGAGCCACAAGCAATTCAAAAGTCCTGTGAGGAAAGAATCACAATAAATGAATCTCTGTTCCCAAGAGGTTGAATCATGATTACCAGGATCAGGAGAAAACAGTGTCACTTGAACAAGGAATAATGCATTATAAAATTAGGTGCATGGAAAAAATAGTATTGTATACAGATCACCCTAGCTTATTATAGCATTCATGACCTTTCATTTTTTTAATGGAGTCTAAAGCTCAGGGTAGAAGTGTAATATAAATCTAAGAGGCCTATCATCTTCTTCGGTGTTGCAATTTTTTTTAAATTTTTTTTTTTGTTAATTATACAGAGAAAAACCCTATTTCAGGGCAAACTTAAATTAATCCTACAAGGTATGACCCATTGCTGAAATCTATCTCTTCTGTGCAAAGCAATGAACCCCACTGCAGGTGAACAGATAGCCAGTTGCTCTTGGGCTTATGATAATGTGCTCTAGATGGTAAGACAGACATTAGGGCCAATTTAGTAACAGTATTAAAGCAACCAGCTGTCATCTATAATGGTGCTTTCCCATTAAGAAATCTGTGTAGGTGAATACTAAAATGGGCTTTCATTTCTGAAAGGTGATATTCAATTGAGAGTGCAAACATACAGGTACTGAAAGGACAAGACTTCTTGCACAAAGGATTAGTGGTTGAAAATAGCTAAACTCTGTATACCTATATTTACAGGAGTCTTTTGGCAGACATCTAGTTTGTTTCTGCTTAATGAGTGGCCATTTCATTAATTTTTTTGAGTACATTTGGGATTTCTTACCTTCTCATCATCAAGTAGCTAAACAGCCAATCCAAAAGTAGAAACATTTCAAAGATCTCACTTGTGCTTCAAAATTTTTTCCTAGGCAAAATCCAAACAAAATGCAGAATATTTGTCTTGAAAGTTTTTTTTAATGAAATGATGTTTGACTTGGCATTTTTGTTCTTGATGGCCAACTCCTACCTGTGTGTACAGCGATTAGCACACTGATAAATAGAACTTTAAACTTAGAAATACCTTCCAGTAAAGAAAATACAACAATAAATATAATGTATTTCCTCAGACAAGTTCCATATTAAAACAAATGTTCACAACTAAAATAGCATTTTATGAGACCTTGCTAGTCATACTCAGCAGAATTGTGATTAATGAGGTCTTCTAAATCAAGTCTTACTGCCCATTTTTCCACTGTTGGCTTGTGATGCTTCTGAAACTGCAGAGCTTAAATTGGCAGAAATTAAGCTACAGAAAAATAATATTTTTGCTTTATGTACTGTGTTAGATTATTTGCTGACACTAATGTTAAAGGTCTATGCAAATAATCCAACCAGACTAAAGGTAAGAAGAAGCATTTAGATGTAAGTGGGATACTGTCAATTAGTTTCTTCAGCCTGACAGTTCCTGAAAATGTCATTTGAAGAAATATCAGAAAATAACAGTGAATGGATTATCACTAAAACTGCTGAAGGGAAAAATGTGGCTTTTAGGAAAAAGTACTGGCACTAAATTCACCTGTTATCTGCATAAAACCCACATGGGGTTAAGAGAAGAATGGATTAAGACACCAGAAAATAGAAAAGCATGTTTGTTTTTTCCCCCTTATGCATATGTATATCACCATTTTTAATTTCTCTTACTGATTTTTCACTTAAGCTTTTGTTTCTACATGTATTAAAAGAGCCCTAAGGCTGTTTGGATACCTGCGTGCATGCAGGTCTACTTGCATTTACCGAGAGCCTCTTTGCTTAAAAGTTTACAATGTTGTTTAAGATTAGATTCCTTTTCAGGTTATGTATGTCTCACTGTCCCTCACGTTCTTGCTAAACTTTTTTATATTATGTTATTCTTTATTACCTGTCAAATAAAACTTTTGGACAATCCCATCACATTTGTTTTGTTGGGGTTTTTTTGATGTTTCACTATGTTTCCTTTTAAGTTCCCCACAGCTCATTCAACTTCATTTCCATATTGATTTTGATCACCTAGACTTTTCCAGTCCAGGGTGCTAGGACTCCATACAACTTTATCCTTAAAAGTCATCTTTTGTATGGTCATGTGTTCAGTAAATAGCTTTAGATAAATTCCTATGTGATTACTACGCTAAATCAAAAGTAATAATGAGCAAGGACTTCCTTAGAAAATGGGCTATAAATTTCTCCTATTTTTCACAATTTGCAATATATTGTCACCATGTCCAGTTCTGTTATTACCCTCTGTTCCAAAATCAAATTGCATCTTATGCTGTTACATGAATATAGTTATTATTACAGCTCAGCATGTAGTTTTTATACCAGAGCAGAAAATGAAAGGTAAAAATTAGAAGGAAGTTACAGACGTAAAGAAGTGATATTGAAATTTAAAGCTTTTGTCACATTTTATTCTTTCTGTAATCTTTTCCGTAAGTCATTGTTCGATAAACTGCATAATTTTGAAGAACATAGTATTTAGTTCCATAAAATTAAAAAAAAAAAAAAAAAGAAAGATTTATTTACTTGGTGCTGCCAGTGCCCCCTGTAATAGTTCAGTAAAAAGTGACAGCTGTGCTTTAGTGGTTTACAATGGTTGCTTACAATCATATTTTTCTACCGGTACATTTTATTTTTGCTCTTTTATTAGGATAAGCTTGTTTTGAATTATAACTATTTGCACTAAATAAACTAAAAGTTTTTTTTTTTTCATTTCAGTTATGTTTACTACAAGTTTCTGCTTGTCTAGAAATTTGCATAAAATAATCTGTTCTCAGTTATGTGAAACATATACCTTTTTTGAAGATCCATTTAGTGCAGTCATGGTATATCAGTCCAGAAAAAGAGGAAAAAAGAGTTCAAGAGAATAAAATTGGGAAATTTTGGGAAAAAGGTGAGAAAAACTGTTTCTAAGAGAATCTTAGACTCAAAGAATGATGTACACTAGGAATATGGCAGAAGCTAGTCTCTTTCTCCCTCTCTGAGATGGAAAAACAGAACCAAAATTGAAAACCCGGATGATGGTATATAAACCTGGCCAAGTAATAAAGTGTAAACAGATCAGAGAAATCTACAGTTTACAAAAGAAAAACCTGTCTTCTCAGAATGTTGTTGTAGGTACATTCTTTATGTAGTTCTATTAAAAAATGAAGGAAAAAACCTTAAAAAAAATTACCAATTTGGAGTATTTAACATGCAGTAAACAATGAAGATTTCATGACTGTTTGGCATCATCCACAGACTACACTAAGCCCTCCTACTAAAATCAGCTGTTCTATACAGAAACATCTCATGCAGTCATTTTCAAGTGGATGTCTGGGCATCACCCACTATTGCCTGCTACAGTGAGTTGGCAGACCTGGCAAACAACTTGGTTTCCATAAACAAGTCATGGAAAAGCATCACTTCATGGATGACTAATTTCTGAATTCTCTGTGAAAATGCATAATCTGAGACTTGGATAGTTCCAAGGTCTTGGGCATCTTGGGCCTGGGTTCCAGAGTGAATTATTCTCAAAAGCCATGCCTTCAAATACATAGACATTTCAATGTTTGTAAAGCCATGATTGATCAAGTGTCGTGTGTTTACTCTAAGAATGGAACTATACGCTTCCATACACAGCCAAGCGTGTGTAGGCAAATGTGCTCCACGCAGCCAGAACTGTTCCAGGTCTACTCCTGACTCTGACTGTGCTAAATTCAGTGCTTTGCAAAACCTGAATGGTACAGCACTGGAATGAAAAATAACAGTGTTCTCAAACAAGCAATAGCTACATTGCTCAGAGACCTGCTTAGGAACAGCTAGTGCAAAAAATACAACATAATAATAGTTAGGACTTACCAATGTGTTATCCTTTTCCTTTTCAAAGCACTTTACAAACATTAACTAATTAATTAATATGTATAACTCGTCATTAGACAACATTTCAAGAACTCAGTATATAATTCTCTAGTGGCTGTTACTAAGAAGGCCCTTTGAGAGGCACTCCAAAAGGTTAATGCTTAGTGTTGGAGAGATCACTAGCCCAGCCTTTCTAGACCAGTTGCTCTTGTATATATTTAAGATATCTCACATACTAATTATTTTATATGGATTTATGTGTTTGAAGCATGGAGTTTATATACTTTTTATTTTTTAGAGAAATTTCTAGAGGAAGGTATATTTTTATGTAACTTGCCCTATTATTTTCTAGAGATTTATTTGCATTCTACCTCGTACAGCCTGTAAGAAGACAAGCACAGCAAAAAGCAGAAATAGAGGGGGGCTGCACAGTCTGCTTTGCGAGATTGTTTTCAGAATTATGTGGTGTCAATCAGAAATGAGAAAATATTTGATTGCAATGTTGTTGCTTTCTGACAGCTTTCTGAAATGCATTTTAGAAACTTGCTTCTTTCAGTTAATTATAGAATCACAAGTTGCTTGACTATAGTTTCCCAAATCTGGGAGATGTTGAGTTTCAGCCCTTTTGGTGGGTAGCAGTAAGAATTTGTATTTGACTGAGGAAGTCCTTCAAAATCTTTTAAGATTTTAAGATTTTATTATGAAAAAAAAAGTCTCTTTTCTAGGCTTCTATCTGGGGATTAGGTTAATATAGCTCATTTGCCCTTTAACATGCCACATAGCAATAGTGCGCTGCAGCTGACAGCTGGGACATGACAACATCTTGTTTATCAATCTTTTACAAGTATTTGATTAAGTTTATGAGAGAGGCTGGCGTATTTTGTCAAGAAGTTTTATATTTAAGCTTCTTGTCATATAAATAAAGAGAAAAATGTGTCAAATACGTAAGTGTAAATGACTACTGCTTCAATTTAAAGAATTTCCTTTTTGTTTTCACTGAACAAAACCAAAACCAGATCACTTGGGTTATGGCTGATTCATTTTTTATTAATCCTGCCAAGGGACTTTAAATCAGTGACACATTTAGCTGGAGAGGCTGGATCTGTACCTCCTCTCAATCTGAGCCAGTCTGTTCCATTTTCTCCTTCCAGTGCCTCAGTTTTCCTGCCTCAGGAATGAGTTGGTTCCTCCAGAACTGAGCCAAGCTGCAGTTTAGGCAGTATGAATGATTAGTTGCAGAGGGAGCCAAGCAGGGCTGACTTTGTAATCCCATGTTATCTTCAGCTGTACTAAATCCTGGAGGAGATTTTTTTCTTGTGCATATTAGCCTTTCCTCGGAAAAAGATTGCTTACAATCTTTCATCTCACTAGAAAGTTTTCCTCCAAAAAAAATAAAAATCAGCACACATAAAAAAATCCCAAGTGAGTGGCCTCATAAGCATCTAGAAACACTTTATGTTTTAGGAAAAACCCATACATTTTGTACAGGCAATACTAAAGATACAAAATCAAAACCTATACATGAATTTGTGAAATTAAGCCTCTGAACAAGGATACTATAATCTTCTCAGGGATGCAGACCTGAGCTTCAGATTACTTTTCCATGGCACGAGCATAGCCAAAGGCTGCTGTTATACCCTCAGGATTTTTATCACTGGCAACAGCTTTGGACTTCTATCTTCACCCATACTGTCTAAAAATGCTATCTTAACTTAAGAGTTGTGCATGAAAGTTAAAGAAATAATGTTTGTTTATATTTATGAGACTTTAAAAAATGTTTCAATATGCTCACTTTGCATTTATAACATTTCTTTTTTTAATTTTAAATTGCTTAAGTTTAATTTGGTTTATTTTTCATTTCAATTTACACAAGTCTTAACAGATGAAAGGAAATATTAAGTTAAAATATGTTCTGACTGTACTTTGTAATGATAGAAGGGTAAGTAGATTACATTTTCACCAACTTTTTAGACAGACATCTAAGAATGTTAGACCAGATCTCTTCGCCAAGCATTTTACTCATTCTTCCCAAGCACATAAATTACAGAATAGATTAAGTCAGTTTTGCAGGTGAAAGCAAAAACCTAGGAATATTTGAAAAGACCATTTAGCGTGCAGTTTTCAGCTACTATTTAGCACTTAGAGATTGCAGAATAACAATTAAAAGCTACAGTAAGTAGCTCTACTTTTCTACAATTTATTCAATGTTTTCTTAAACCTTTAATTTAGAGTCATTTCAGTGTTTTCATCTACCCTAATTCAGACCAGAAAAATAATGACATTTGGTATAAGCTTCCCCCCCCCCCCCCCCCCTTCTAGGAAATAAAATCCACTGAGTTCTTTAATAATGTTCCTTTGAAGTTGTTATGAAAAAATAAGTCGCAAGGGTCTTCTCTTTTTCCCTGTATCCCTTTTCCCCTTTCCCTTTCCTCTTTCCTGTTCCTTTTTCTTTTTACTTTTATTTTTTTCTTTTTTCCTTTCCCCTTTTCATTTTCTGTAAGGGAGAAAAAGGTAGTAGAAAGGCTAAAATTGTCCCATATTAAATTGGCTAAAAACAATTAAATCAGATTAAAATAAAATTAAAACACAGCTACTGACTGCTCTTGCTTCCCTGAAGGGACTCCTGCTTGGTAGTAACCTTGCCATTCCTTTACTGCACTTGATTGTACAGGCTGTATGTGTTTGTGCTATGGCATTATGAGTAATATCCTCTTCCTCCAAGTTCTTAGTTTGGAGAGTCCCTGCTTGGTAGCTAACTCAGTCTCAGTTCCAAAGACAAATATTACACGTTGGAAACAGGGATCATTTCAGCATGATAACCCATGACATTGAAGGATTAACAGATTATTTAATCAATAGAACCCATCACTTGGTCAGAAACTGAAAAAAAAGTAATGTCCTAGTCATTAATTCATGGTGTTTATTGTGGTAACATTCATCACAATGTTCCAATTAGCTATTAATGTACATGTCAGAAGTATTAATATAAGATTTGCACTGTAACTCATCATTGATTAACTGGACCATCATTTTAAAGTGCTACAGGAATTATACAAAGTAGCTGTCTTTTACTTTCAGCTGTGTTTAATTTATGCTCATTACAGTTTCCAAGGATACATTTTTTTGCTGCATATGCAAATGTTATGATCATCTGTTATTTAATAAATCCAAATAAATCTTTTGACAGCGTAAGATTCAAATGAAACAAATAGGATTCATGCACGAGTAATGTAAAATGTTGTTAAAGAGAGGAAAATGTTCCTACTTTCCTGTTAATTTTTAACAAAATTAAAAACAAAGACCTATTACTACAGTGCTTAGAGATAATTAAAACTGCAGTTAAAATCAGAAAAAAACCTTCAACCTAACAATAAAAAAAAAAGGGAGTGAAAATATTCATGTGCAAAGCCACATAATCATCTTTCCTTTACAAAAAAATACCCTCATGTCCCCAAAAAGACTTTGGGATACTTATTCATCAGTAAAAATTTCTAAACCCTGCGTGTCCCTCAGATGTCAACCAGACTGATAGTCATTCTGGTATGCACTACAGATCATTTTCTACATTCAAAAGAGTCTAATAATACTTTGTCAAATGATATTCAGACATTTCCCCTCTTGATTAAAGTCGCTAGCTGGTCAGCATGTGAAGACATTGTTTTTTCTTTGAAAGGAGGATGTGAGGATGGACTAGAAGAGCACTCAGTAGGCTAGAGGGATATTTAAAAAAAAAAAAAAAAAAGGATGGGGGGCATGTGGTGCTTTTAAACTCCAGGGGATTCAATAATTTCCACCTGGAAATGATAATCCAATGAGCCTATCCACTGAAACCTGGATCAATGAAATAGGACAGATTGCATGTTGGGGGTACCCAGCTGTATGTTTTAGAGGAGTAATGAAGAAATTCCCCTGGATATGTTACCATAGCAGGTTAAAAAGACTTTTAGTTTTCTTCAGAGCATAAATATTTCCCAAGCTTATTAAAAGCTAAGATTAATGAACTGGAAGCATTTAGTGTCTGTGATGCAGATATGAATATTGTCAACATGTCCAAAAATAGTGTTTTGCAGTAAATATTGAGGTGTGCCTGAAGTAGTCTTTAACATGTAGAGACATAAAGCCTTGGGAGAAAAATGAAGGTCTAAAGTTTCAAATTGTTTTTTCCTTTTTTCTTGTTTTTCTCTTTTTCTTTTCTTATAACATGATCCCTAAATGGTACTTCGGTATTCGTGGCAATTGTGAGTTTATGACTATGGGTTAATGGCATGAAAACAGCATCCACATATTAGGCAGAAGATGTTCTAGGGAATCAAGCTGTTAGAAATAAATGATGAGTCCTGGCATTTAATTCTATTTTTCCTTTGCAGTGAATTAAACCCAAACTATTTAATTTATTCTTCTACACCATCTTTGTCTTACCTTGATTGGAGAGATGGGAAACATGGTCTGGTCCATCTCTTAACGATACTGCTTCAGCTCATTGTAATGTTTTGTAGTTTGAATTCTGTTTTCTCACTGATACAATGGAATTTCATCCACCAAGAACTGAAGGATTTTTTTTTTTACTTTGTGACGTGAGGTCTGTGTTGTCCCCAGTGCTTGTTTCAGCTACCAGAAAATAAATGTATTACGAGGAACTTAGTTCCTGTAACTGCTACTTAGGGCTGCTACCTGGGTTCAGCTGTAGAAACAGGTGTAATGCTACCATCATCAGAAATTAATGTTTTTTATCTTCTGGAGACAGAACAAATTCTTCTGTGTTTTTTTAAATTATGTATTCTTTTGACAGATAATACGCCATTCATTAGGTAGCAACAATAGTGGAAGAGGTAGAGTGAACCTCATAATATATTAGGAATTGAAACTTGTAGAATTCTCATAAGATAAAAAGTTCTTTTAAATGGTTCATTTCACCATTTAGACAAGGAGACACATTGCATTATGTATGACATTTTGTTCCTGAAAGAAGAAAGAAATAGGCTCCAAAGTTTCTGGGGAAAAGCTTAACCTGTATCAAAGTGATTAAAAGAAATCATAGAAAAAAGTGACAATGCCATGCACATTTAAACTAATCTTCTAGCAAGAATGTTTTATGATTAGCTAATTCTGCTTTTGGGGTGACTTAGCTGCAGTGTTAAGTATGATTACTTTGGAATGGTCTTTCAGATATTTTAAATGGAATTGAAAGAACACGGATGAGTCTAAAATAACTTATTGCATTTGGTAACAAGCTGGTGTTCAATTATTTAAAAAGGAAATCTATGACAAATATCAAATGGCAAAAAATAATCCAATTTTACATGTACCAGAAAATGAGAGAGATCATTTATGAATTATTTTATGAAGAAAGCTTAAGAATTAGCAATCTCAAAGTACCATATGCAAAGTAAGATTAAATTGAAATAATGGTTCTTAAAGCATGTTAGAATTGCACTGATTTAAGGTTACGCAAACTTAATATAAAACTACTTTTTTCAATTAATTTCTGTATTGCAGATACATAACTGAATTTTGAAAGAAAATCCAAACTGTGGTACAGTTATAATTAGCAAAATAACAAATCTAGAAGACTATGGAAAGTACAGTTACAGAACATCTGCAGTTATAATTACTCCGTGAATGTTGTTATTGCCACAAATTCACTGGAGTATCGGAAAGCATAAAATTAGAGAGATTATATTTTTTAAATTTTGTATAATTGAGTACTGTAGAAAAAGTAAATATTCCTCTAGAGGGCAACTCACTATGCAATACACGCCCATATGAGTCTTTGAATAGAAAAGTGCTTTTGCTTCTGGACCCAGTGAACCACATAATAAAATACTTACATCACTGAGAGCCATAAAACCCTAACTTGCATCTTGAGGAGACTATGGACAGAGGATTGAAAGAAAGTTCAAAGGCTGGACCAGTGTTGTGGCAAAGGGTTGTGGTGTTTGTGTTTCCCATAGTCAATCGAGATGGTGTCTCAGCAGCTCTTGGTGGTTTGCTTCCTCCCACATCGGGATATTCACATGTCCAGCATTATATCAGCATAGTTGTCATGTCTGTTGCATAAAATTATCCTATCATAGGGTTAGCAGGTGAACTGAATCTTATGCCTATTTTCAGGAAATGTGTGTTGGCTGTTCCTACTGAAGTTCTTACATCGATGCGGAAATTTGAAGGCCTTTGGTACAAATGTCAGAAAGAGTTTGGATCTGCTAACGTAACCTTTCAGTCAGAAATCTGTCCAGAAATTTCAAAATGGGATGTGTGATTTCTTTTACTTCCTGCTACTGTTCAAAGTGATCTTACTCTCTTTTAAAGGTTTTAGACTATCCAGCTTTTGATCTCTTTTTCTTCTCTTTATTTTTGCTTTTACCTTTTCCTCCTTTGTTCTGTTCAAGGCAGAGTCCTAATAAACGCCCCTGTCTTTCCCTTTACTCAGCCAATCTACTGATGACATGATCTGCAGCAAAGTCTTTTACAATGCCGCTTCCATACTCTTCTAACTATGGAATTAACTTCAAGCCTTGGAGGTTTTCCTTAATGTGCACAAATTATTTGTTATATTTCATCTCCCAAAATCATTAAATATTTTGTTTGAAAGTCCAGTGTTTTACTCAGAGTTTTGCAAAGTGAAACTTTGGCACCCAAAGGAAAATGTTGTGACTTAATTGTTTGTTCTAGTTAGCTGGATTGCTTACGTTATGTGATCGGAGGGGAAAAGCCTTAGGTTATACAGTACCTAAGGTAAGAACCTTTTTCATCTATCTTTTCAATAAACTAGCTGGTGCAGGGCTGATATACTACCTTAATAGCAAAAAAGAGCAAATGTTCAGATCATGAACGTATTGAGAAACTGACTCAATATTCAAAATAAAAAATATGAAAATCAGAGAAATATATTAACTTTGCTTGCATTCTTATTGCAAACTGGAAATTATAGTTTTAGCTTACATTAACCATGTTGCAAGGCAATTTTAAAAATTGCATATTTAGAGCAGTGACTGGTTATGCTCCATTTTCTGTTATTAAATTATTTTTTGAGACAACATGTAAATATTCTAAAGCTGTGCACTATTAATGCAATAGAAAGACTTTTGAGGTTAGACTGATGGGCTGTGCAGATGTAAAATCACAATCATTTCTTTTTAGAAGAGATAAGTAGTGTTGTTTGTCTCCAGACCGAACACTTAAAATATAAAATAAGATTGCCCAGGCTCGAAAAGCATTGTGAGTACACTAGATTTTTGCATGAATGTTTTAAATCAATCTTTGGTAATGTCGCATGTGAAATATCCGAACCTTATCTGGCAGTTTTCAATGAAGACAGTAACTTACTTTTATATGTAAAAACTCTCTTGTATTAGGAAGAAGAGGACTGCGATAGGTGTGTTTATTATAAGATAATACTACTCCTGAGGGAAAAGAGACTCTTAATGTAGCTGTAGCTTGAAATGCTTCAGGAGTCAGATTGATCTGTAATCAGCAAGGTTTGGGTAAAATATACATATGAAAGTAATAAAACACCCACAGAGAGGAACTGTCTGGGAACGTTACAAATTACATGCTTCTGGAGCGATTTGCTACGTATGATATCTTCAGCATTTCTGAATTAATTAAAGTTTTTCATATCTGCTGAGAAGTTAGTGTCCAAAACTCTCAGCTCAAAACCACTATCATCGAAAATAGAAAATTGAAGTCTAGGTACAATTTAACTGTGTAATCTACACTATATTCCCACTAACTCTGAATGCAAAAAAGAAACCTGAAGTCTTTCCAAAATTTTCAAGAGGATCAAGCCTCAACCAGCAATGTCTAAATCAGGACTTTTTATGACCAAGGCTAATTTCAAGGATACCAGCATGCAATATTGATACATTTGTTGAGTTATCAGAGTCTAACATATGTGTCTCATAGAGCACTCATATTTGGTTTTTTATCCTATATTGAGATGCAAATGAAAAGCTGAATAGTATTTTATGTTATGTCATTATGTAAATTATAGCACTCCCATTTTAATTTGAATATAAACACACGTATGATTTCCTCAGAGTTCTTATTGAAAAACAAGAGTAAAGGAGGAAGTTCTCTAGTAGGTAATTTAACAGGTCATTTAACTAATTTGTGCTACAGTTTTAACAATATTGAGTTTTTCCTTCAACTCCAATGGAAAGCTGAGTGTTTGAAAATCTCTCTCATGCAATAAGTAGTGATTTGAAATACTTGCTACAGGCTGTTTGCACTTCTGACTTCCTCGGTGCCAAATACTTTCATTTAGCTATCTAAATTTTTTGTCTAACCTCTCCCTACATCCCTTCCTCCATGTAGTAGGAAATTACTGTCATAGTACTAGTTTTGTGAACATTTTCAGACTTGTGACAAAGTAAGATTTTTTTTAATAGGTAGTGATTGTTGACTTCTTTGTAGAAGATGAGAACTACCCCTGAAATATGCTGAAAGAGTGTTAATGCAAACATGTAGGCAACTGCCTTGTAAGTAACATGTATGCAGCTGACCAAAAGTATGATTGTGATATTTTTTAAAGGAAATTCTTGAGATACTGCAATTTGCATTAAAAAATGCCCTACAGTGTATAAAATTGAATCCATAAATGTTGAAGAACACACTAGCTAGTGTCATTCTCTTCCAGTCCCATGAGATTCTATTAGTAATGCAAATACGACAATTTTATTTTGATAATCATAGGTCAGTAAAAAGTCTTTGCAGGAAACTCACAATGAGAAACTAGAGATTTTGGAAAGCATTAAATTATAATCCCACCTTCCATTCAAAATCAGTTTACCTGTTTTTTTATTTTTATTTTTTGCTCCAGACTCTATGTAGACTGTTTATATCAGCATAAAACATGCTATTCTCCAAAATAACATAGCTATTTTGAAAAACTCTTGGCATATACAAGACCTATAGTTCAAACAACTGTCAGTGCCTCATACTTTAGGTGAATTTTTCAAGTTATCAGACATTGTAAAGGTGTCTAAGAAAAATGATTGCAGAATATATATCTATATCATTCCTACTACATTAGTCACTTCTCAGTGAGTCTGGAGAAAATTTAAATAACTCAGGTGAGGAATAAACAGATACACCATTAGAGGCTGGGGGATACCTGTGTGGATAGCAGCTTTGCGGAGAAGCTCGTGGGGACGCTGGTAGACCCTGGTTAAACATGAGCCAGCAGTTGTACCCTCGTGGCAAAAGCAGCCAACAGTGTCCTGGGCTGCGTTTGGTGAGACACAGCTGGAGTGCTGCGTCCAAGCGGGGGTTCCCCAGTACGAGAGAGATGTGGAATGAGTTCGGCGAAGGGTCACAAAGCAAATGAAGACGTTGGAGCATTTTGTCATACAAAGAGAAGCTGAGAGTGCTGGAACTGTTTAGGCTAGAGAAGGTAAGGACCATGGGGGACTCTTATCAATGAACATAAATGCCTAAAGGGAGAGTGTAGAGAAGACAGAGCTGGGCTCTAGGACATTCTAGTAATTTTGTATTTAATAGAAATTTGTGGCTGCCATTTCTCTTGGGCAGTATACATGGAGCCTTTACCTTTTTAAAGTAGAAGTTTTACTGTAATTATGATTTTTTTTAAAACCTCTGTACTACCTCTCAAATATCAGTTCACATACCTGCACAAAATTTAGAAAATTAAATCAGGACCATTTTGATTGCAGCAGTTCTGCTTTTTCTAACCAGCTTAATACAAACAATTGGCTTGAATGTGTATTCTTTAAAGGACAACTGGGGCCCAGAAATTGATGGCAGCAACAACAAACCCGACAGGTTTCCTACATAGATGTCTGCAGGCAGAAGAGACAATGTCTGGCAAGGATCATAGTCAAGTAGTGCTGCTGACAGGGATTGCCCCTGAAAGTAATTTTTTTTATTATTTTTTCCAGTTGTTTCAGGGGTTTTTTTTGTCAGTTGCTGGCAAAGATCTGTGCCAGGAAGAACACTGTGAGAGAAAGTGAAGTACTCTGACAAAATTAGAGATGGATAAGTGCCAACATATGTCTGCTTTTTGAGGACTGAGGGAACTACTGTGCTGGCACATAACAACATAGCTTCACACCAAAAACATTTACAGAGAGAAAGGGAAAAAGCCAAGACAACAGAAATATTATAAAGGCAGTCCGCCAGTGATTTTAATATGATTTAATTTGCTAATTGAGAAAAATGCTGGTGCAATTTACCCAGCTTGCACATGCTATTGAGTCTTAACAATCCTGTAGAGAAAGGAATATCTATTTGAAGCATATGAGTGCTATTAATTTGAAACCACATTCTGATTTCTTATTTGGATATGAACAAAGTTTAGACATTTAATGATAAACATTCAGGATGTGTTACTTATTTAAGTACGTTTGATAGCATTTTTGCCCAAAGTTGTTTCCTGTCTTCTTGGCTTCCAAGATACTGAGTGAGAGCCAGGCATTTTGAAATCAATCAGGAAAGAATATTTCATATGCTTCCAAGTTCAGCAAAGGAAACTCCTCCTGTATTCACATAGGCTAGGGACAACTGGCTACAGAGTTTATCTGCAGGGGAAAAAAAAAGAAAAAAAGGCCTAGGCGTTCTGGTTGAGAAGTTGAATATAAGGCAGGAGTGCACCATTGTGGTGATGAAGGTTCACCAGTTTTTGGACTGCATTAGCAAGAATGTAGGCAACAGGTTAAGGAAGGAGATTTTTCTCCTCTACTCAGTGTCTGTGAAGCTGCATCTGGAATACGGTGCTCCATTTTGGTCTTTCTGTTATGAGAACTATAGCAACAACTGGAACACGTCCAGCAGAAGGTCATTAAGGTGGTTAGGGGGATGGATGATACAATGTCCAAGAAGAGGCTGGAACAGCCAAAATTCTGTTTAGACTACAGAAGGAAACATGAAAGAGAGAAGAGGTACCTAAATACAATCTCCCACTACCTAAATGGGCATAAAGAAGATGCAGCCAGACTGTTTCAGGGGCACACAGCAAAAGGGCAATGGTGACAATTTGCAGCAAAGAAAATTCGAAGTAGATATGATGAAAAAAATCTCCGCCTTGGAAATTACTAAGCCCTGGAACAGGTATCCTAGAGAGGCTGTGGGATGTTCATCCTTGGTGATTTCCAAAACTTGACTTTAAAAAGTCCTGCTTTAACATGGACGTTAGGCTTGGTCTGAGGAGGAGGTTGCATTAGAAGACTTCTAGCATGAAATCTGTTTTTTTCTATGATTGTATATAAAATTTGCTTATGCTATGGATAATTTTACTATACTTTGATGTGGCCATCTATTGCCAAGTTGTTGTGTTTTTTTTTTTAAATTCAGATATTAGTTTACTCACTGTTTATTTTGATGGTATCGGCCCAATTTCTTTTAAAATAGTGTTCTGATTTAACTTGGTTTACTTCAATACTCTTTTTCATTACTGAATATGTGCAGAACTTTTGAATCATAGAATCAAAGAATAAGGCCCTTTGGAAAAGGCCTTTTCCACTACCTTTGTCACCAGGTCCATTGCCCCACTGAGCCCCTAACTTTCCTTCTTCGGACAATGTACTTAGAGGAACCTGTTGTGCTGCCCATCACCTCCTTTGCTAGTGTCAGCTCCAGCTGATCTTTGGCCTTTTCCTCACTCCATTTCTACATGAGCGGGCAATGTCTTTGTATCCCTTCCATGTAGCCTGGCTCCATCTGTGTATTTCCTTCTCATGTCTGAGCTCAGTCAGGAGCTCCATGTCCATCCATGCTCACCTTCTGCCATGCCTGCTTGACATTTTGCCCATTGGAACAGACTGTTGTTCTCTAGGAAGCTATACTTGAAGGGCAATAAATAAACTAGCGCCAGGTTTTAAACTGCTGTTTGCTTTCTTTTCTTACACAGTGATCATCCACATTTTCTAAAATTTATTAGGGATTTTTAATTAATATTCAACCCATTTAAATGTTTAATTTTATTATGTTATGTATTAATTGATCTAATTTTTCTTAGAGACTTTGGAATCTTCTGCCAAGTACTTTGAATACATATACATTAATGTATTTATAAGCCTTGTGCATTAAATCTTAGTAAAGCAGAAGGCATGATTGCCTCCAGAATCGTAAACAAATAGAAAATAATTCATGGGGACACCTCACAAGTTTATCTACCCCAGCTTGGTGTTCCTAAACTTTGAAACTGAAACTGGTAGATGCTTGCCTTACTTTTTATTAACAGAATCCAGTCATTCATATTCCAGTACCCTGCCTTACAGCTCATTTAATTTTTCTTAAATTTTAGCTCATTCCTTTCAGTTCTGTTCCCCACAGAAATGGAGAACCTTCCTTTTTTTGGACAACCTTTAGCATATATGAATGTTGTTATTTTTGATCTCTTCAAGTTTCCTCCATTCTAAATAAAGGAAACTCAATTAATTCAGTCTTTTCTTCTGGCGATTTTTTTCTAGATTGCTTATCACTATTAGTGCTGTCTTCTGAACTTTCTGTAATTAGTGCCCACCTTTTCTGAAGAACAGTGCTCAAAGTTAAACATGATGTTCCAGTTGAGACCTTTGCATTACAGAAAGGAAATATTTTTTTGTCCTCTACATACACTATTTCTGTATCATGAAGAGAATTATGGGGTTTGGGGGGGGGGGGTGTTTGGTTTGTTGTTTTGGGTTTTTTTGTTTGTTTGTTTGTTTTAATACTCTGACAGTTTCAACTTGGTTCAAGGAAGACCCCAAGGTATCTTAAAGGGAAATTTTTGGGTTGGCTTGAATTTACTGATGATGTTTCTCAAATTCAGTCTATTTCGGCATTTTGTTTCTGATTATGATGATAGATTTATATCAATAATGTACCAGCAATCAAGATGTTGCACAGAAAGTGTTAGACCAATTTGAGAAAATAAAAGGCTTGATATCTGTGATCACACAGCTGAAAACAAGTTTTTAAAGAATATGTTTGCTGTGATACACTACATGTAGGAGAAGTATGTTGCAATTAACTCTCTCTTTTTGTCATGGTGAAGTGGTTCAATGTTGTAACTACTGACCTCAGTCCAGAGCCAGTGATGAGCTGCCTGCACTAGATGTTTGAACTAAGTACCTTTAGGAAGAGACCGATGTTGTGGTTTAACCCAGCAGGCAGCTAAATGCCACACAGCTCTTCTCCAGCAACAAACTGGACCAAGCCCAATGGAGGGTCAGTAAGGGGGTTAGGGCGATGGATGATATTAAATTTACTGTAACAGTAGGTTCAAGAAAAGAAGCATTTTCTTTGGATCAAACACTGAGTCTGCAAAAGCAAGTAAGAGAACATTCCCTTTTCAATGAGGTAAAGCATCACTCAAAATACAGGAGATTAATTAATCTGATCTCTGAAAGTCATTTTCATCTCCAGGAAGTGATACCACACTTAATATAATGAAAATTGCCTACTAAAATATACTAGTTTTGAGGGGAAAAGATTAAATTTGTCTACACTCAGAGAACAGATTGACTGTTCCACAAGGCAGATGTGTATGTTTAATGGCTGCAGTTTGAGACACAAACTGATATGTAGAAATTATTTAAAATGGAAATGTCTGGGAAAAAAAGAGAGTACCCTTTGCTTTTAAGTGGTGGCTTTTTGTTTCTTCACCCATGTATTCTATGAAGATTTTAACTGCATTGCTTAGTTTGGATGCTGTAAATACATACTTTTATTTGCATTTTACCTAAACCAAACTTGAGCTAAGAGTCATTTTAAAGTAAATGTCTAGCCAGCAAGTCTTCATCTGTTAGCTAAATAAGCATTCTCCTCAGTTACTGGGGCTAGCTTAGTAAGTCTCTAGTTCCTGGGAATGTCACCTGGGAATGTCTGTGTTTCCCCAGAGAGGCTGTGCAGGCCGGATGGAGAATGGGTATTTCAGTCAAAGCAGGAAGAAATGATTTTTCAGTGATAGTCAGGAAGTCTACTTTGATAAAGGTGTTAGGGAACATGCTTAAATCCTGATGGCTCCCAGGGAATTTGTCACTGATTATCATGGAGAAAAAAAGTAGTAGTAGGAGCTTGATGTGCTGCATAGTGGAATATTAATACAAGATGCCGTATTGTGGAGCTATAAAAAAAAGAAAATGGGATCTCATCGTTACATTCAGTGTGGTGTTTCCTCTCTGTATGGGGAGATGTTTTAGAATTGCATACAGGTTCTTGGAAAGGCTTTATTTGGACTCAAATATATAGTTCTACTGTTTGGTAAATAAGCTTAGGACATGAGTGTAATGAAGGGCCACTGAAATAATGAAAGTACCAGACATCTTATATTATAATATTAGAGAGTCTTTGAAAAAAAAAAAATTCCAGCAATTGTAAACTCTGCGACAGGCAAAAATAGCTTCCTAATTAAAGGATGCTGGTGGTACAGTTATAAGTAACAAATGAGGATATGCTGATCATTAGTATATTTATATTAAAAGAAAATTCATCGCTGTTAGAGCAGGAAGAGTCTGGAATGGAATCTTTTAAAGTAAGAATAATGGAGACTAAAAAACCTTATTACTTCTAATATTGAGATTAATAAATACATGAAAATAGGAGATTATTATTTGGTGTCCCAGCATCAGGGACTATGCTCAGTGATCCACATAGTCACTCTTATTTTGTATGAAGACTTTTCCATGGCAGCCTCCCCTACTTTCTCCTCACAGTATCAGGGAAGAAGTTTACCTTGGCAGGATTATATTCCAGATACCACATGCTTCCTTGTATATGAGTGAAAAGCAATCCAAGGGTGTACTTCTGGCCACTTCCCATTTTCTTACACCAAAGTGGCCACCTTTTACTGGAAGCTAATAGAGTTTAGCAGAGCAGATGAGGGTTTTCCTGTGCCAGGGAATGGTTCTGAGCACATTGTATTTACTAGTATAAGCATAGTGTATATTTCTTAATTTCTCAGATATCATTATTTGATAAAATCTACTCTTCTCATGTTACTTATATATATAACAGCAGTAATATGATATTTTTATTACTATTATTTAGGAGGAAAAAGAAGTGTGCTTGAGCATCTAGGGAAGGAGAGTTAACTTAGGACTGGTTAACATGCTGAGGTGCGGATAGTCATGTATCCATTTAATCTATGCTCCAACTCAAAGTGCCATGAACCAGTTCTGAACAGTCCAATAGAGGACTGCAATAGTTTCACACACTGAAGACAACCTTTAAAATGTTATCCTACTGATTTTGATTGAACATTTATAATATAGAATCACAGAATCATAGAATCATTTTGGTTGGAAAAGACCATTAGGATCATCAAGTCCAACCATTAACCTAACACTGCCAGTCCAACCACTAAACCATGTCCCTAAGCACCACATCTACACATCTTTTAAATACCTCCAGGGATGGTGAATCAACCACTTCCCTGCGCAGCCTGTTCCAATGCTTGACAACCCTTTCAGTGAAGAAATTTTTCCTAACATCCCATCTAAACCTCCCCTGGCACAACTTGAGGCCATTTCCTCTTGTCCTATTGCTTGTTACTTGGGAGAAGAGACCAACACCCACCTGGCTACAACCTCCTTTCAGGTAGTTGTAGAGAGCAAGAAGGTCTCCCCTCAGCCTCCTTTTCTCCAGGCTGAACAACCCCAGTTCCCTCAGCCGCTCCTCATACGACTTGTGCTCCAGACCCTTCACCAGCTTCGTTGCCCTTCTCTGGACACGCTCCAGCACCTCAATGTCTTTCTTGTAGTGAGGGGCCCAAAACTGAACCCAGCACTCGAGGTGCGGCCTCGCCAGTGCCGAGTACAGGGGGATGATCACTTCCCTGGTCCTGCTGGCCACGCTCTTTCTGATACAAGCCAGGATGCTGTTGGCCTTCTTGGCCACCTGGGCACACTGCTGGCTCATATTCAGCTGGTTGTTGACCATATACCCCCAGGTCCTCTTCCACTGGGCACCTTTCCAGCCACTCTTTCCCAAGCCTGTAGCGTTGCCTGGGGTTGTTGTGACCCAAGTGCAGGACCTGGCACTGAGCCTTGTTAAACCTCATACAATTGGCCTCAGCCCATCGATCCAGCTTGTCCAAAGCCTTCCTACCCTCAAGCAGATCAACACTCCTGCCCAGTTTGGTGTCATCTGCAAACTTACTGAGGATGCACTCAATCCCGTCATCCAAATAATTGATAAAGATATTAAAGACAACTTGCTGCTTGATATATTTACTGACATTTAACATGATTTATGCTATAGGCTTTTGCACCTGTAATTATGTTATAACTAGGGAATAGTAGCCCTTGACATTTTCATGCAGCTTCCCCCCACCTTGTTGCTCTACAACAAAGTAGCAAAACTTTAAGGAACCTGCTGTGGTGTAGAATGGATTCTGTTATCTTCATCTGTACCCGTTTTCAATATTTTTGTGCTATATTAAATTTACCCAGATTTTATCATGTGAGGTTGACTCTCTCAGTTGTTAAAAATAACTTCAGGAATTTTAATCTTCACTGTTGTGTTGCATGCATCCCAATTAATATAATTTACACAAATTTATGAATCATATATAATTTGATATTCTTCTAGATATGAAGGTATATGTATATGTTTATACAATATTCTCTAATTCATATTGTTATTCACAATGATATTAAACATTCATATGCTTTTGGGTGTACCAGGAGCTATCTCATCAAGCTAATAATTAAGCATTAGGGATAAACTCCTGTCTCCATGGCCTGAAGCTTCCATTTTTTATTCAAAATTATGCCAGAGGTGGTTTACATGCATTTACTCCTTTTGAAAGTGAGAGTAGATTGGCTATAATGTACATACTAGAGAAAAAACTAAAGTACAAAGTGCTTTTTCTCTCACTCATCACAACTTTTGACAGTTGAAGATGCAGTAAGTGGAAGGATATGGAGAATGGGACTGGGAATATTTATGCAGAAATCAGAGACTGGTGTAGGTACGTTCAGTTCACACCCAAATTACAGATGTGTGCTTCTTAGGAAAAATGTGAGTGTATGTTACTGCTGTAATTAGCAGTAATGATATTTTTATTTCTAATAAGAAAATAATATCCATATTATTGTATTTCAAATATAAATAAATAACTTCAAAAATTTAAAAGTGTACCCTGACATGGAAAGAAAAAGATATTAATTTTCTCTTGCAATGATGCCTGGAGCAAGACAAGTAATAAATTAAATATCTACCATAAATACAATGGTATTGTAACATGCAAAAGCCAAGATAATGAAAAGCTAGGGTTTCATCAGCTAAATTAAAGGATCTAGAACTTATTATTTATATTTTTATTTTGGCATCCTTTTGCCTTAAGTGGCAAATCAAAATGATTCCATTATTAGAGTATTTGATTATTTATTTAACTGTTTCTTAATTATTTAATTTGGAACACATAGATTGCACAGAAATATGATTATAGAGCATGCTCTCAATTTTTGTGTGTAATTGCACAAATACATTTAAGTACAACTCCCCATATATAGAGGCTTACATGCCCTTTCACATATGCACGTATGTTAACATATGTGTAGCTGTACATGTGAATGTAGTTTAATTTATTACCAATCAAATCAGAGTAGGATAATGAGAAACAAAAACAAATCTTAAAACCCCTTCACCCCACCCCTCCCATCTTCCCGGGCTGAACTTCACCCCCAGCTTCAACCTCCTCCCCCCGCCCAGCGGCACAGGGGGACGGGGAGTGGGGGTTACGGTCAGTTCATCACGCGGTGTTTCTGCCGCTTCTTCTTCCTCAGGGGGAGAACTCCTCACACTCTGCCCCTGCTCCAGCATGGGGTCCCTCTCACGGGAGACAGTCCTCCACCAACTTCTCCAATGTGAGTCCTTCCCACGGGCTGCAGTTCTTCATGGACTGCTCCAGCGTGGGTCTCTCCCACGGGGTGCAGACCTTCAGGAGCAAACTGCTCCAGCGTGGGGTCCCCCACGGGGTCACAAGTCCTGCCAGCAAACCTGCTCCAGCATGGGCTCCTCTCTCCATGGGGTCACAGGTCCTGTCAGGAGCCTGCTCCAGCGCAGGCTTCCCCCAGGGTCACCGCTTCCTGTGGGTGCATCCACCTGCTCCAATGTGGGGTCCTGCATGGTCTGCAGGTGGATATCTGCTCCACCATCATCCTGCATGGGCTGCAGGGGAACAGCCTGCCTCACCATGGTCTTCTCTATGGGCTGCAGGGGAATCTCTGCTCTGGCACCTGGAGGACCTCCCCGTCCTCCTTCTTCACTGACCTTGGTGTCTGCAGAGTTGTTCCTCTCACATATTCTTGCTCCTCTCTCCTGTCTGCTGTTGCGCAGCAGGTTTTTCCCCCTTCTTAAACATGTTTTCCCAATGGCACTATCACCATCACTGATGGGCTCAGTCTTGGCCAACGGTGGGTCTGTCTTGGAGCCGGCTGGCACTGGCTCTGTTGGACATGGGGGAAGCTTCTAGCAGCTTCTCAGAGTCCACCCCTGTAGCCCCCTTGCTACCAAAACCTTGCCACCCAAACCCAATACAGTCTTCTACTATTTATAGTAAAGATTAAAAGAATCCAAATCTTTCTATCTGGCTGAAGATGTTTTTGAGCAAAGAGGAAGGAGACCTGGTATACTGGACTTTGGAAGTTCCCAAGTGTTACATAAAATCAAGGTGTTCCATATGATCTTTTATGTTTCTTGCTATGGCCCCCATCTATATACATCAAGATACCCTGAATTTGTGCCACATCTTTGACCTCTGGGGATTTGCACTAAGTATACGTCAGATTCTGCCCATTAATCATTCCCAATGATTAACACAAATTAAAAACTTAATTATTAGGTGGGATCATTTGCAGTTTTGTATCATCTAACCTGTTGTAGAAGTAATACTGAGCATCTAACAACTAAACACATTGACCAAGACTGTGAAACAGCATCTGTGATAGAGTGGTGCCTATATTAAACTCTGTAATACTCAGCTTGATTGTCATGACGACAAACAGACATAAAACTGCTGAAGTTTGGACTCACAGCTGAAAAGTAAGTATTACATGGTCTAATGATTTTAGTATTTTTTTTTCAAATGAGGAAAACCACTGGGCAGAAATTAATGTAGAGTGTCTTTTTCTCACTATTTGCTCTTTTTATTGTGCATCTGTCTTTCTGTAGAGGGACAGAATTAATCTCAGGTATCTATAGTTCATGACAGTTGGAACAGTTGGCAAAAGCACTGTTAATTTTCCATCTATTAGTTAATGAATGTACTTGCAGAACTAGTCATAAAATAGATCCATTACTAAACAAACTATATAAGGATGTTTTGGCCCAGGGCACTGCCTTCTGGTTATCTTTAGATTATAACCTTATCTATGCTAATACACTATGCTAATATTAGAAGCTCTTACACCCAAGACCCACATTTAGGTTTCCCTGGATTTGATAATTTATAAATACTATATATACTCTGTAAGACTTCTTCCCAGTCCAAAGCTCTTTTTCAGTGGAGATGCAAATCTCTGAAAAACAGAATTTAAATAAACTTTGTTTTCTCTAATGTACTTAATTTTTTTAATTAAGTTTTTGCCATTTGTAGCTAAAGTTCATAACCATTGGATCAACATGAAATCACAGAACTAGATCTAGCACTCCAAGTGTGGCCTCACCAATTCTGAGTGGAGGGGAAGGATCACTTCCCTTGACCTGCTGGCAACACCCTGCCTAATTGCAGTCCAGGACACCATTAGCCAAGGGCACATTGCTGGCTCACGTTCAACTTGGTGTCCACCAGGACCCACAAGTCTTTTTCTGCTAAGCTGCTTTCCAGCTGCATGGCCCCCGGGATGTTCCTCCTCAGATGCAGCACGTAGCATTTCTCCTTGCTGAACTTCATGAGGTTCCTGTTCGCCTATTTCTCGAGCCTGTAATATGTTTTTAACATACAGAAACTTACAATGTTCTATGTTACGTGGGTGATAAATACTTTTCCTTTTCTTTACCAAAAGAGCTAGCAAACCTACCTCTCACCTCCATCAGCTATACCCTTTCCAAACCCTTCATTGTTTCCTTGCTACAGATACTTCCCCACGCGGTATGCTGCCCACTAGATTTCACAATCACTCAAATCCAGCATGTTAATTTTGCATTGGCCTATTACATCTAGTGAACTCTAACTCACCGAGAAAGGTGGTATAGTTTGCTTCATTAAATCTGGATTTTATAAATGGATATGCTTACAGAAATGTCCTACAGAGACTTTACAGTTTATTTGGTTATTCAATAACCAATTGACATCTTAATTTTTTACTTTTAAACATTCATCCTCAGTAGTAGGACAACTCTGTTGTTAGAAATGGCAAGACTCCTTATTCTCCAATAATTCTTCTTTCTAAAGAGGAAGCACTCCCTGCACTTCAGAAGAGTACTCCTGACAACCCTTTCATAGACAGTCAACTTTTTAAAACAAATTTTTCTCTGATTTCCACACTCGCTTTCAGTGCCTATGAACTATATTTTTGTCCAGATGTATACTGGGACTGAACCTGTTTTATGGAGAAAAGAGTCTCTGTATCATTCTTTCTCCATGAGGATAGCTAGAGACCTGCCAGACACAGCTGTTAAAGCTATGGCAAGGCAGGGTTAGCGCTTCAGACCAAGCATCTTACAGCTCTTCAGTAGGGAATGCACAATGTAAACACAAAACATACCATCCCACAAATTGTGGAGTTCTGAGTTTAAAAGCCTTTTAATCCTGGTATTCATAGCTTCCTCTAAACTGATGTTCTGATGCACAATTTAGTGTACCTCGAGGTCCCAGCCCTGGTCAGAGTGCAACGTGGTTCTCACCTAACCGAAGGTCCTTAGTTTCTTGTGAATAGAAGCTATGTTCTTAGAGGAAAGCAAGACGTACAGGGCATGTGGGGTGAGGAGGGGCCAAAGAATGCATCTGGACCTGGTGGCCTGCAAACACTGCTGCATCCCCTGGTTTTGACAAAGCCATAGGTAACCCTTCTTTTATTAGACCTACTATTGTGAAGATTGGCAAAGGATTTCTAGTGTGCATTATTTTTTCTATGCCATTGCTTCTTTCATAAGCAATCCACAGCTGACTGTATATTGTGTGTCTGGGTTATTCAAATTTCAGTTCCTTTAAGACCCATGCTGAACTGGAAAAACATAAAATTAAACTATGCTTATACTTGATACTTTTTCTTGAGAAATTGCTAACATAACTTTGATACCTAGCAGATGAAGCTTGAGCTCAGATGTCTATAATTCTGAGGAAAGCAAATTCAAGACTATATTTCTTTGCTTAATATTTCCCCAATATTAATGCACATGACAACTGTATAAAATATTTTGAGTGCCAAAGATTCATAATATTTACAGTAAGATGTGTATACCTTTACAGGAAAATCAATACAGTCATCAAGAAATTATTTTTTTTTCTTCTGATGTGAAAGTCACCATCATGATAATACCATTTTATTTAGAAATTCACTGTATTCAAACAGAACCACATAATGCTTTTAAACATAATAACTTGGCCTTTAATTTATTATAAAATAATAGTGCATTTCATTTTACTGTGGTTAAGAATGGATAATATTTTAAACATTCATTGGTCATGCAGTTCTGACTCCTATTTTGGTTCTGGCAAGACTCTACCTGAGATAAATCAAATAAATGGGTGTGCTTTCTTTTTACACTTACATTATAATTACACTAATGTAGTCCATACTGCCTTTCTGTTCCTACGTTTGAGTAGCTGAATCCCAAAATTAAGATTTTTTGAAAGAAAAGCAGCAATAAACTGTGAAAGAAAGACTTTGAAATGTTGAATTTTGGTAAACCTTGTCATTCTCTGTGATATACAATGAAATTTTGAAGCACATTTTAAAATCAATATTATACACTCACTTTAAGGCACTTATACCTGGAAAAGACTGATGTGATTTATGGGTCAACTGCAGATTATTTAGGTAATTATTTGAGGTCTAGTGATAAAAATGTCATTGTTTTTTTTCATGATCTTAGTCCTGACTCCTTTTTAATAACTACAGAAGAAGCTAAATCTTTTGGGTTTATTTCTTCTAACATGCAGGGAAAAATGAAATTTACCAAATTAGTTTTAAGTTTTATTTAGTGATGTAAGGTACAAACAAACAATCAAAAAGTCAGAGTATTTACTGACCTTTAAATGTGTCAGATCTTTTGTCCCAGGCTGATGTGGAAGAGAGTTGAAGGCAAAGGAAAAGAGGACAGGCAATAAAACACATTAACAAGAGAACTAAGTTATGAGCAAGGTTAATATCAGAGATTGTCAGCTCTTTCCTTATAGGTACGTGTGTCTCCTTGTCTCCTCTGTCTAGGAAGGTTAACTGGGGAGATATGAATTCTCAGATAGCACATGTGGAATAAAAGACAAAATGCACAAAAGATTATTATTAATGTTGCTGTAATGGACTGTAAAAATTAGGGAGCTGTAATGTCCTGTTCTAACTGTCATAATTCTATGCATAACTTAAAGTAGTCTTTCTTTTTCTGTGCAGACTATATAGCACTGCAACAATTTTCCAGGTCAAGAAACTTTTTGTCACTCTACCAACAACCTTTCATGAATCTGTTCAGTTGAATATCCTTGCAGTTATTCAACTTCAAGAAGGATTTTCTTTCCTTCACTGATGTGGAGTGGCTCAGTCATTATTCCCCAAGGTCAGAGTTTGCGGTTTACACTGATTTCACACACTTTGCCTTGTGCTTTGAATTTTTCCATCTTTGCATTGTCTCCTGTGACATGTACACCTTCCCTCAACAGTTTAGTCTACTATTAATTCTGTGCAATACATAGAAATGTTTTGCTTTCACTTCACTAATCCCTTCACTATGACAGTTTGGTAGAAGAGTTTATATGGACATAGAGATTTTGTTCTTTTGAAAAATATTTTTCTGTAGGTTGGGATGTTTTTATTACCTTTTTAAATAAAAATACAACTGCTTATTTAATTTTCCAATTCTAACAAATGAAATTCCATTACTTAAATACCTGTACGTGCATAAATACGTATATGAAGTCTTAGAATATTGGTGAGATAGCAAAAATGTAATAACGCTAAGTATAAGCAAAGGTTTATAACAGAAGCATTTTTTGTTAAAATTATGTGTTATAGAATCTTACTTTATATGGGAATTGTTGAACTGTCAGACTCATTAAAAAAAAAAATCTAAGGTTAATTCTGGAATCCTAAAACATGTTCTGAGTATCACTTATGTAGGACTGTCAAAATGATTTGACAAGTGGAACAATGGAAAAACCTACCTTTTCAGTACAACATCAAAAGTACAGACATTTAAAATTAGTCTATTTTATTACTTCCAAGAAGTGAAATTGTGTTATTTAATGTTTACATTTGCTTTCTTTCTTCCTCTTTCTTTCTTTCTTTTAATAGACCACATTTTGATGTTAAACTAGATTACCTTTCATATGTCATTTTCTTTTTCAGGCATTCAAATTAAGACATTCATATGCAACACCTAAACTAGGAGATATCCTGGTCTCCCTCTATTGTCAATGGAAAGAGATGCACTCATCCAGATCGTCATTCAGCTCTTGCAAGGATTGACTCATTCTTGAATCTGTGGACCTTTGAAATGCTTTCCAAATTTAGTGTATCCATGTATTTTTGTGACAAAAGTATTTTATCCACAGAAGACAAACATTTTGGAAGTTAAATTTTGTGTATTAAAATTCCATTTTAAAATAGTTTGGACAAAATGTTTAACCATATTTCATGAAAAAAGGCACTCCAGGGTTTTTTTGGGTCATCTTTCTCAGTTTCTACTGAGATGCAGAGAATTTGCCAAATGTACACTTGAGTTACAGTGAATTTGAGAGGTTAATAGCAGTAAATGGGTGTGTGGCTGGAAGGAAGAGAAAAGCAATTATACAGTAAAAAAAAGTGATTCTAGGTGTCTCAGAAATTTTTCAAAATTCAGAAACAACTAATAATGAAACTTACTCTTACAAATTCCCTAGGGCTGTATTGGCTCATTTGGAGCTCTGAGTTTTGTGACAGTGTTATATTTTTAGCTTCTGCTGGAGAAGTTCCAGTGAAGATTCTTCTTTTTATTTTTATTTTTAATAAAGTATTTTAAACTTGCAAATATCAGATTAGGAGTCCTCAAAGTCAGGGTAACTCATTTTCTTAATTTGATTTGTTTAATGCTTCATCCACAAAATTGGTGAAACTTAATTTGTTTGATTAGCCCGAGATTTATTTCCTGTTGTCTCTCTGGTCCTCTCCGTTTAACAGAAAGGCTTTTCTGAAACTGAAATGTTTTGGTTGTCATTTTCTTCTAGAAAGGACCATTTGGTTGAACTTCATCTCTTCACTGACACCTCTTGCATATATGCATCTAGCATTTACTAACATCAGAAATTTAAAAACCCACACATAAACCCCCTTCTCTTAAAAAACCCAAAACACTCTCACCTATGTCTCACCTTTAGCATGTTGAGTGGTAGCACAGACTCTGTCTACAGCCTGGTGAATCCCTTGCCAGTCCTTTACATTCTGAAGCAGAAGCAGCTTTGGTGGTCTTGCTCTTTTAGCTGGCAGTTACATGTGTGGAGGCTCATTTCTTTGCCACTGCCAACAGGTGAACTGGAATAGCTGAAACTGTTAAAACCCAACCAAACAAAAAAATACACTGCATAGTCATTCGTTAGCAAAAAAAGGAAACATAGAATCAGAAAGTGCTCAGAGGATAAAGTCCGATTCTTCTTCTGCTTTGGGAGTTGTATGGCTATATTCTCTGCTCCACAATTGTTTGCAAAGTTTTGGTCTTTCCCAGGCACCACAAGATTTTAAGTTAGAATTTCTGTGACTGTGGTCTTAGTCTGTTGACCCTTTGCTGAAGGTTCACTAAAACTGATCTGATCTAGGAGGACGGTTTACTTCCTACAGAGTCATAGGATTTTGGTTCACCTGTGAAACATATGATGGCTGTGTCCTAACTCCTGTGCTTGTGTTTCCCCTCAGCAGCTTTAAAGACTTCCGTGCACGCAGGCTTTGGGCCAGCAGTGGTGTAAGGCCATGGAGGAGGATCTGTACCGCAGCCCCAAAGCTTGGAAATGCTCCAGATTTCACCAGCTGAGATGCAGCCTGTGAGGTGTATGGTTGCACGCAGCTGTCTTTTCTTTCCAGCTGCATGAGGGAGGAAGAAATAAATAAATAAATAGAAACAACAAAAAACCCTAACCAGTAGGAATTAAGAGAGAGAGAGAGATATATATAGTGTAAAAGACAAAAGTATATATCTCAGTAGAAACACAAAAACATTGAAATATTTTCCCACAATAATTTCTATTTTATTTTGACTGATTATGCACTCTTTGCACCTGTCATGAGGTGCCAATTGCAAAAGAAAAGGGAAATGGAATCTGTGTGATTGCCAGTTGAAAGGGCAAATATACAGCACAAAATGGAACTGTTGATGAGAAATTCAGAACTCCCATTCTGCTCTGTTACTGATGAAACCATGTGGTTCCAGAGAACTTTGTCATATATATTATTTTGCATTGTTTATAAACCAACAATCCTTACGGTTTCAGTGAAACTGCATTAGTTTAGGTTCAACCATCCTATTTTATTCTTGATGCTTTGTCATTATGAAACCACAAAGTTTTAATGAAACTCCTGTCCCATTGTTTAAGACCCAAGAAGGGAAGCCAAACTTTGTTTATTAGGGATGTGGAAGAAGTATTTCATATACAATGCCAGTAAACCTGCGGTTTCACATATCTATTCCTAGTCAAGTGGGCAGTGGTTTCCAGGGAGTTTAGCTGTACTATACACTGAAATAATAAACTCAGGCAGAAAAAGAATATAAAATTCAGAAACAATATTAGACACAGAGTAGTCTAGGAAATGGAGTTTCACCTATAAATTTCTTGACTGTAAGTGGTGAAACAGTAGAAATAATAAATAATACACGATTTTATGTTTTGCATTGTGTGAGTTTTATAGAGCTCAAATAGAACATAATAAGGAAACAGCAAAGCTCTCCCTGGGTACTTCATAAGTTGTGGGATGAATTTCGCTCACTGATGCCAAGTGAGCTTTTTCCCCCCACTACAATATTCATATAAACAGCAGGGATGGATTTAATTTCATAAAAGCTATATATAACTGCTAATTATAAACGACAAGAATTGATTGATATATACCTGACCTAACGTAAATTCTGTTTAAAAGGATAACCCTCTGTGGTCCAAATTCTAGGTTTTGAGAAGTCTTTTAATGCTTTGCAATTACATGTATGCTGGAACAATTTCTAAAATTTAAATGATAGGTCTTCAAAAACACATGGGATAGAGAGAGAGATTGTGCGGAGAGACAATTAAGTATTTAGTTAGAAGACAGGACAGACCATGGAGATCAGGCACAGGGCTCAGTCAGACAAGCTTACTGACCAGCTCCATTTTACAAGTAACCGACCCCTTTCATACTCCTTTCTGCCTACTCTTTGTTCTGCACTGATCCCCTTCCCCTGCACATTCCCCCATCAATTCACGTAGCTCCAACAATGATCTGCAACACCCTGGACCTCAGGTTTGCATCTTGATCCACCTGCAAGCTCCTGGTTTGCCTGCATTTTCTCAATAGCCCATCAGTTAGTGTGACTGACCAGGTTTGTTTCCAGTTATTGTCTCCCTTAACGTTTGTCTGTTAGCTCTGTGTTTCTGCATGTTTCCCCCTTCTTCTTGTCATAGTCATATCGTTTTTACAAGGTCCTTGATCACATAATCTTACAGAAATAAATGATCCCACATTCTACGTACCCTCATCAATCTGGGACTGACCAGCTTTGGTTCTTCTTTTCCCTCCCTTATCATTTGTTGGTCACGTTTGTGTCTCAGTATGTTTGTTTGTGGCTTTCCTCTTATTATCCCCTTTTGCATTAAAAAGGTCCTTGAATAGATACAGGAGGGAAGTAGGGGGCAGACACTCTCTCCATCCACATACCTTTTCACTTAGAGTCTCAAAAATTTATCTTCAATTAACACAATGTCTTCCCCTTAGAAGAGCAGTGGTCACTTGTACAAATGAGTGGAATCGCAGAGTGGCTGAGGTTGGAAAGCACCTCTGGAGATCATCTGGTCCGACTCCCTGCTCAGAGAGGTTCAGCGAGGGCAGGCTGCTCAGAGCCATGACTTCACAACCTCCCTGGGCAACCTTTTCCAGTGCTCAACCGTCCTCACAGTGTGGATTTTTTCACCCGCCCTGATATTTAAATGGAATTTCTTGCATTTTGATTTTTGCCCATTTCTTATTGTTCTCTTACTGGGCACAACTGAGTCTCCTTTGTCTTCTTTACATTGTGTCATCAGGTATTTATACACATTCATGAAATTCCCCTGAATCTTCTCTTCTCCAGGTTAAACAGTTCCAGCTCCCTCAGTCTCTCTCACAGATGCTCTTAAAAATCTTTGCGGCCCGTAACGGAGTGTGCTTCTGTGACTCTAGTGAAATAGTGATATTCTGTGTTCAAAGACTGACATTTTTAGACTCTCTTACACCATCAGAGCAAAGGAGAATAACGCAGGGGGATAGAAGGTAAAAATTTCAAAAAAGTAAAAGTTTGGGAAATTTTCATTTTAATCCACAAGTGATTAAATGTACTGAGCCAAGTACTGGTGCTGAAATGCCACAGCTGAGTCTTACCCTGCTTGAAAAAAGAATATATTAGTATATTCCAGACTTCAGTCTGAAAACTGTAATTCTAAGGCTGGGCCAGGTGGTTGCTTTTCATGGTGATCTCAGAAGGCAAAAACAAAGAAAATTTTGTCCTTGTTTGTTTGGCTTCCCACATTCCCCCCACACACCTTTTTATATATATATATATATATATATAAAAAAATTTTTTTTTTTTTTTTTAAACATTACTGAAAGCTGGGTTTAGGTTAACAGATAGTCTATGCTGAAATCAAAGGGAAACCAGGAAAGTTAAGCAGCATTTCTTTGACAGCCTGCGAAGGGTCAGGGCCCTGAGTGCGCCCAAGCGCTCCCTGGCCTTGCCCAGCCTGCCCTGGAGCTCCCCCCACCCCTGCCCACGGCCCAGGACCCCTCTTCAGCTCAGTCCTAGCCCCACTCCTGAACATCCCATCTTAACTGGGGCCCTGGCCACAGGGATGTGGGTGGTGGCCCCAGGTGAGACTGGTTAGGGGCCACAGAGGTCATGGCTGCCCTCAGGACCCCGACAGCGACTGCAGCTAATTGGAGTCGCCGCACGTGCAAAGCACGTATGAACAATAGCTGGGGTGTTTTAAAATGTCTAAGAAATTGCGTTGTGATTCTCAGAACAGTGGTCATTTTCATAGGATTTTTGTATATTCTGTGGGACTATGCAGTCTAACATGGGGCCTTCTGAATGTTATGCAGCATACTGTCCATATGGCCAAGCATATAGACCAAGAACAGATCAGAAAAGAATGCAGGACTTCCAGCGAGGTCTGTTGATACCTCAGTACAGCAGGGCTGAAATTTGCAACTGGTAAATTCCAGGAAGTTTGCTATAGTCCTTGTATTCATAGCCTTTTCCCTGGGGTGTCTGTGTAATAAAAGGGAAAGGTAGTCTCCCTACAATTGGATCTACTACAACTAGGACTGAAGAGCAATTTCAAGTTTTTAGTTAAACAAAAAAAGAAGTGTAAGCCTTAATATACGCTCTTCGGATAGGATTAAATTCCTAACTCTAACGCACAAAGGACTGACTGTCTAAGAGCAGAAGTCAGTCTTCTCCTTACTGGAAGTAGTCTAAATTTTTGTTGGAGTTTATACCAAGTGAGAGAGAGAGATGCTAGAGAAGGAGATGCTGGCTTGTTGCTACAGTAACGGGAGAAAAGGAAAACCATGGTGGTAACTAATGACGTAGCAAATGTCTGCAAACAGGTTCTGCAACTTAATCTGTAGGATAACTGGGAATACAGCATGGAATAATCATGCTGATACTGTCAATGTCTATAATTTAGCTCTAAAAAGAAAGTTTTGTAGCACTTTCTCTGTTTTTCACATAACAGTAATCTACCTATTTTTCAATACCAAAGAGAAAAGTTGAACACTGATGTAAATGAAAAGAAACAGAACACTGAAATTATTTTGTCCACAATGTTTAATTTATCCAGCTCAATTTTGGCTAAGATAGTCAATAGACTTTATTACCATACTCTTATTCCAACATTTAAAGCATGCCGAAAGTAGTGTCTCCATGCTTCCGTGCAGAACTAGTGGTGATGGCATTTTAGGCATCCATCTTCAAATTATGTAAAGACTTTACCTTGCAGATAAAAATACATTGTTAATAATTAAATTGCTTGGATAACTGAAAAAATAAAACAGTGCCTGAATATAAGCACAGTCATCACATGCGAACATTAGGTTTATTTGTGAAGTCATGCAGAAATGTACTTTTCATTTTCCTTTGGTTAGATCGAGAAATTGCTTTCCACCATCCTCAACAAAACAGGACACAATTACCTCTAAAAAGCATGCTGATGTAAATTGAGTAAATAATTACCTGGCATTTGAAGAATGTAAACAATTAGTAAAATTAATTATATGTGATATTCAACAAGCCAGAGATATCTGATTACAAAATCAATAACAAATAGGTATATCCCTACCCATTTTTTCACATTTTAAACTATTCTAGATGAGAAAGTAGACTTCAAAATGGGAGTATTTCTAAGGAAACTAAATATTATTTTAAAAGCACTTTTTTTTTTAAACTACTTTCAATTCTGTCCACAATACACATGCATTTTTTCACAATTAGCATGATTCAGATCAATGTTTTACTTTTGATAAAGTGCATGGATTTAATGGAAAACAGTCCTTTGGAAAAAATTCTTCCTTTTATTCTCCTGTGGTTTGGGGTATTACTTGTAAGATATGTTTAAGTACACTGTAATTACCAATTTACTTCTGACCTTTTCACTCATGCCCTCTTCTGTAATGTATGTTCTTTAGCAATAGCTCTCTTAAAAGCTGCTTTGGCTAGCTGTTAGTGTTATTTTTCTTCATCAGGAACTGAAGAAAATTCTTCCTTCTCTCTAGATGGGGATTATGTAAAATATAAACTCTACACTTGTGCTCCTTTGTGTGCATATGAAGACTTTGCAAAGTCTAATGAGAAGATCTAGGTAGGCCTCAGGGTAGATATGGCAATTACAAATTTTGAAACAGAGTAGGGAAAGTTTTGTAAATCAAGTTTGGGGTACTGTCAGTTTTAAGGTGTTACCTCATGAATTATCAGAATACCTTTAATTGAAATACAGATTTGTAGTAGAAGAAAGGTTCCTTGTATGTTTCCTCCCTGAAGCATACACTGTTTAAGTTGTATTATTTAGGCAATCTGGATTTAAAACTGTGGGAAATTAAATGGCATTTTTAAAAATCCAGAGGATTTGATATAACATCTCATATGCAGGTGATCCTCAGAGAAGTTGGTTGCATTATAAATTAGGGATTTGACTTTGACAGCGTTCTAAATGAACAGGGAAGAGCTACCAGAGTAATCGCACAATAAGGGCATGTATTCACAAGCAGGAACAGAGGTATGTTAGCTCTGCCTATAGTTAAAGCTTGTGGCAAATCAGCCAATCTAAACACACATAAAACTGCATTAAACTGCACCTTTTACTAAAAATCGTATCCCTCTGGTTTATTTTTCCTATGCCATGAAGTTGCTTAAACTCATGATTTGATACTAAAAAATCTCTACTTTCAGTACCATTAAACAAGCCAGGCTTGTAGTAGTAACAATTACAATAAAGATAATGTGCAAATTGTTGATAAATTTGTAGTCTTATGTCATGGAAAGATGATATTTCTGCTTTATGACCGGTTTCTCAAATTACTTAGAACTGTTATGTGTCATTACTTTTTCAACTGGCCTTCCTCGTTTTCATTTGAGATTTTGACGTATTTTTCCCAGAACTTCGTTCTTTTATTGTAAGATTCAATGGTAAATTCCAAGTGAAGAGCAGCGAGAAGAAGGATATTTTGGTACCAAACGTGTACCAAAGTCTCAGAAGACTTAAGAAATCTTTGTCTCTTTATGGCTGTAAAGGGCAATTGAAGCTGAAAGTTTCCCTCGTTAGTCAAACCAAAATTAAATCAGATCCAAGACTTCCAGTCATGAGCATAAAACATGAAAATACCTTGAAATCGAATAGAGTAGCCTCTAATAATTGAATGCTTTTGTTGCTATTATCAGATGTTGCTTGATTGTGAAGTTAGCTGCTTTCTGCTTCATTGGATAGACATTTAATTACTTACCTTGTATGGCCAATAAGAGTTCTGTGAATGTAGTAGGAAAGGAGACAATTCATTCTGAAGCAAATGGCTGTCAGTAGGAGAGAATTACTGTCTAAGTTATGTTTTGTCTCAAGTGTTCTTGTTAGCTGGTGGGAGCATTCTAAAGTGACATGAAATATCCTATTTCTGTAAAGGCAGGATTGCTAGATTACTTAAAAAAAAACAAAACAAAAACCAAAACAAAAAACCACCAAAAAAACTGCTCCATCATTTGAAGGGGAGACATTTAACCCTCAAACAGATCAAAGATGCAAAATTTGAATTCCACAAAAATTAGGAGTGTCACAAACTTCAGGCTTCCTGAAGTCCACATTTTATTCCTCTTTTAGCTGATCAGACCTTTTGAATAAATCACAAAATGATATTGCTAAAACTTTTGTTTACAGAGGAAACTAATAACTATGCTACTTTTTTCCACAAATAAAGTCTTAGAAGAATAATAAATGCAGAGAGAAACTGAAAAATATTTTTTTGTGTGTTTTGTAACTCATCAGATGAAAACATTTTGTGAAACTGCAGGGCAGTGGTCTTTACTGCCACTCAGAAGAGATTTTCTTCTTTCAGGTTAAGTGTTTGGTCCTTGAAAAAAATTATCTTGACACCTGGTAAGACCATCTGTGCTCATAGTTCTGTTTCCTCTGTGCTCTTAAAATGTCTTTGTACGTCAGCTTGTTGAATGCAGAAATATTACTTTAAAAATAGTAAAATATAATAGTTCATATGTCCATAGTTATATGTAGCCTAGCAACCCAGTAAATGTAATACTGCATTAAGCTAACAACAGAAGCGACAAGGCTTATCAGACTTTAAAAACTTGCTTTGGTCTGTCTGGAGCTGTGTTCTATCTTATTCAGCTGTAAGAAAAATTATCTAAGGTTCAGGCGACTGTTATTTACCTTGTTTTAGCTGTTGCACAATTGTCACATAATGCTTATTACTGTAAATATTTTTTTAACTCATAGATAGTAGTAACAACTGTTTCTTCTCTACAGACTGAACTATCTATGACCCTTGAATAATATGCAGCATAGTGGAGTATTATCTATGGTTTGACAGCAGAAGCTTTGAAAGTACAGGCACAAGATAAAACTGGAGTTCCTGGGGTTGTAAACAACTAACCATTGGTCACTTACTGGTTATTAAACGAATGCAACCGTGGGAACTGCAGTAAAAGCCGGTTTAGTGGTAATAAAAAACCCCAAAGAACAAGTATCCAAAAGCGTGTAAAACACATGGTATATGGTAAGTTTGCATGGAACTGTGAAGCAGTGAAGAAAGCACAAGTCATTTCTGTATGTTTGATAACACTCTGCAAGTGAACCTAAGAGTGAGGAAAAAGAAACCATGAACACTGTAGTCCTCCTGGAAAAGGATTTGGAGTACTGATGACCTTTTCTACACTCTCCCCAAGTGAACCCATTTACCTTAGGACCTAGAAGGGCAGTGGAAAGCTAAGCATAATGCAAGAGAAAGGCATGTCATTTGCAGCTGATGGGGAGGTACATATATATTACCTAATAAATATTCTACTCAGTCATTGAAAATGACTTTTATATGTTGTCGAATAAGTTTCAGACCTGTGACCTCATTGGCGAAATCCTTTAGTGACAAATTGTTTGTTCATATCTTGACTTTAAATTCCACAGTTTTATGACTAAGTTACCAGCTGCAGCCTGAAAGAGTCTCCTAATTATGTACTACTTCAGAAAATTAATAGAATGCTCATTATCTACTCCATTGTGGAAGGATCAGAGGATCAGTCTGTAAAACTGTGCATTGCCTTATGCTAAATTGAGATCTTGCCTATACCTTTGAAACTCAGGTAAGGGTAACTACACAGCTGCAGATCCAATTTTTATGCTTCACTAAGTATTAAACAAATTAGGAAGTTTCAAGTAGGGAGAAAATACTTAATTTTACTTTCTCAGTGGCTTCCACCTAATAATTTAAAAATTTACTCCAAAATAAAATCCAGAAGAGAAATCTGTTTTCCATGCTACACAAAGCTAGCTTGAATAATTTGGTATTTGTCTGTTTTATTTATTGTAACTTGGAGTCTTATGTCTTAGGAGTGACATGTCCTTTAGAAATGTGGTCCATACAAAAAACCCACAAAACCAAAACACCAAACAAGTTTTACTCAAAGAAGTTGTGTTACATATAAGGGGAAAACAAAACAAAACAAAAACCCCCCAAATCCACATTGCCTCCAAAATACAAATAAATGTAAAACAACATAAATAAATCTCTTTGAGTCCACAGACTAACATAAAATCATTTCACTGTATCTCTTCTATAAAAAACTAAAAAAAAAAAACCTATAGTTTTTTCCGTGATAATCATAAATTAGCTGTATGGGTGTGCCTGCTGTATTCTGGCAATAATTTCTATGAAGATCAGAAAGACTGTAGCCTTGTCACTGCAGACATTCCTCTCTTTTGATAGTTAATCAAGAAATGATATTTAACTCACTTTCCACTAAATCCATCCACTCCAGCACAACACAGACTTCAAAACAGCAGGTAATTTGTTGAATTACAGTACATGCTGTCTCTCTGTTCTATGAGAATCCATTAAGACCAATTAGTACTTCTATTTCCATTGAGCCTTTCATAACCATTTTCTCAAAGTACTTTGCAAAGATTCCTACTGCACATTTTCATGTCACTTATAAATCATTATTTTGTTATTGTTACTTACTAAATAATCAGTAACAGTCTAAAATTTAGGTTCTGAATTATCCCAGAGCAAATAACAGCACATTCATTGAGGATACTTAATAAGACAACTTCACAAAGCCTTGGTCAAATGACTTCTTCCTCCTACTGAGATCGAAGGTGCTGGCTGAAGTATCTGGTTAAAATTCCACCAGCTGTCTGAAAGAAGGGTGAGAATGAGTAACTAATTCAGTTAATGAGTTCAATTAATTGTACTTTTCATACTGCATATCTGAGTACGTGGGGATTTTTTTAATGGATTTGGAGTGGGGTTTTTTTCTCATTTGTTTGTTTTTAAGGGCAGGCATGTTTAGGTACTGTAATGCTTTAATAGTTTGTGAGAGCTTCACTTAATTACCACACCTGACAAATGCAATGAAAAGCTGAAAGTGACTTTCTTCACTTTCAGTAACTGTAAAAATTAAATTCTTGCACTACTTTTGGTAAATATTCTCTTTCTAAAAATTGTGCAGATTAGAATCGAAAGACTACTGAAAGGACTTTTTTGTGTATACAGAATCTCTACATTTCTTTCACAATTGGCTCTGTTATAGATCTCTGATAATGCCAATGAATTTGTTTGTTATATGAAAGATAAAATATTTTTATTGCAAAGCCCAGATACAAAGACAATGAAATCACACGAGCTGTATTAGAAAAATGAGAGTGTATACAAACAAATACAGAGGAAAAAAGTCTTTTTAGCCAATAATCTCACAGACTACTGTGGTTTGTCACACATTTTGTCTGAGTTTTGTGATGAATTCACAAAAACAAAGTACACTAATACATGTGTATTTTCCATTTGATCCTTGCCAGGCACATGCTCATAATTTATATTTAGAAAGTTCTGTGAAATATATGTATGAAAAAATATTCATGTATTGTCACCCTTCTTGGTTTAAGATTCACAATTAAGCTACGAGGCTGCAGTATATATATGAAGTTTGGAAATTCTTTCTTGAAATGGTGGATGCTGACACTCTCATATATGGCGTGCACCTGAAAAGGGTAAATATTAAGACAATTTGTATATTCCATGCAATTTGTAAGCTTTCTTTCTGTAAAAAAATCTATATGTGTGGACATGTAACCACATGAAATTAATTAACTTTACTAAAATTCAGTTGTACTGGCTGTCTCTATTTTAGTAGATTTTGGCTTAAAATTAGTAAAGAGCTAATTTATAACTTGATGTTGCTGGTCTTTAAAATTTTAGAGGTACTATATTCACGTATGCATATTAAACTAAAATCTTTACTTTCTACAATCTGTATAACTTTTGAAATAAATAAAACTCACACAGGAATTTCGAGACCAGCCAGCATTGCTCATAATCTTCATTGCTTTAAAGGTAAAATAATTACTGACTTCAATAGGAACACAGTTTGATAATACGCATCTTTCAGCCCTCCTCTCCCAGCTAAATTCTGTATCCTTTTAGGTAGCTGTTTCTGTAAACAATATGACTGTAAGCTCTGTACCTCAAATTTAAATGTATTTGCCATCTGACCTACTCATCTAAAAATCTCCTGCAAGTAAAAGAGCTTTCTGATTCATAATTTAAGGAAGTCTTTAGAGGAAACTATTCCATTTGTCTCTAAATGATCAGTGATAAGGAAGGGACGGGTATTTTAGATTGCCTCTGGCAATGAAAAATGCAGTACAAACCACTGCAATCTTAAAGAAATACAGGTAAAACCCTAAAATTTTATAACCATTTTATTACTTAAATTTTCATGCAACTTCTGCAGATACTGTAAAAAAATGAAGTCTTTTTTTCAGCAAGTCCATCAAAATGCAAATGATGAAAAACAACAGCACAAAACCTATAAAAAAAAAAGAAACACAGCACTAAACAACTGTGACTAATGAAAATAATATTTAAAAAACATGCTAGTTGCTCCACAAAGTTTTTTTCTGCTGCCTTGCAATTTGTGTAATGAATCTCTTCTAGTAGTGTAAGACATTATTTTTTTTATTTTCTAGGTATTTACATTGACCTTGCTCACGTAAAATTTACAAAAGCAGTGGAATATGTGGTTTATATCTTGCTTCAAAGACCACTCAATCTTCAGTTTCAGTAAGTAGGAACTTATCTTCAACCATGCCTTAGACCACAGTTTTATTTTTGATGTAGACAGAATCACTGCTGCCAATTTTTAAATTAAATTTTTATATTTATAACTGAAATTTCTAGGAGAAGGGAAAGATAAAGGAAATGCACTGTCTAAATATTTTGTCTTATATTATTGTGGAATTAGCTGGTACTGAAATAGTTAATGACCACTTAAAAGCTATCTAAAACCTGTTTTTAAACTATTTATTAGTGGTTTGACCTATAACTGGTCAGGCCACTGTCTCTATTCTCTGGCTAAATAGGTATCTCTGAGGCAGGGAACTGCAAGGAGAGATAAAAAGAAAAGCATATGTTAGTTCAAAAGCAACCTGAAGAATTGAATAAGTCTTGCAGTTTTAGATCAGCAGAGGCCGTTCTGGTTCTCCTGGATCTAAAATGACAGAAGCAAGATACAGCTAGCTACTTTGAAAAACAAACATAACCCATATTTTTATTCTCCTTATTTGACTGTCTTTCTCAATTAATTGACATTAGTTATATTTTTTTCCATCACTGATCTGTCAAGCCTCTCAACTCTATATGAAATCTAACATTTTAATTTAGTTTAAGTAAGGTTAATGAGCTAAAAAATTGTGGGTAAAGCCGTGATGATGTGAGTGGTTTGGAGTCCTGTTTTATTGCTTGTCTTAATTTGTTTAAAGCCCTGTTTGGTGATAACAGGCATTCTCCTCACTCTCAAAATGTGGATCAATTAAAATCATTATTTTCATCAACTGTATTCACCTCAGTTTGAAAAAGAATTGTGTGATTTTAAGTAGCCTGTTGCCTTAGAGAGTGAGGAATATTAGCATCTGTCTTAGAATTGGTCTTAGTACCTGTCTAGACATTTGAAAGTCAATATTATCATTTAAAACTGCTTCTTGGATTATAACTTTTATTTCTGTGTATCGATACTGATGCCTTTCTAAAGCGTTGCTTATTAGGGTTAACTTCATATGAGAAATTTGATGAATTGACAACCTTTTTCAACAATCAATTTTTACTTTAAGTCTAAGTCATTTCAAAGACTGTGAAGGACTAAAATATAGTCATGCTATAGATACAAATTATAACCTATTATTCACTGGCCTTTGCAATAGATGAGCATCCACTGAAAGAGGTGTTCAACCTTTGTTCACTTGCTTTAGGTTGCAAGCATTCATTTTTCCTGCTCCAACTCCACCCAAAGAAAACTGAAATAAGATAAAAATGCTGCCACTGAAGGCAGACCAACAGCCAGCATTAAGGGTAGATGGCTTCAAGATTGCAGAGTATATAGGGCAGTCTCTTACAGCTAAAGGAGCCAGGTGGATCATGAATCTGGTCTTCTACAGGCAGTTTCTACGTAACTGTAGATTGCATCCCTGTTCTTCTGTTACTTCACTTTTATTTCTCTAAAACACCTCTGTGTTTTTCAGAAAGAAAACTGTTTGCAGGGAGGCAATCCCCCATCAAAACGAAGCAAGCCTTCTATGTGCTGTTTACATATGAAAGGGGGAAAAAAAGTTATATAACTTTATTCATAATATGAATGGCTTTCATATATGCTTTATTCAGAGTGTTTCTGTGTCTTTGTATATTTGTGCATCTAATATTTTATAAATCAATACATTTCTAACAGCTACAAAAGTATTGTTTGGATGACTCAAATTCTCTTTCAGCACTGTGTTGGGTTTGCGTGGCAAGGTTTTGGTAGCAGGGGGGGCTACAGGGGTGGCTTCTGTGAGAAGCTGCTAGAAGCTTCCCCTGTGTCTGATAGAGCCAATGCCAGCCGGCTCCAAGACAGACCCGCCGCTGGCCAAGGCCAAGCCAATCAGCGCCTCTGTGATAACATATTTAAGAAGGAAAAAAACCCAACTTTTGCAGCCGGAGAGAGGAGTGAGAAGATGTAAGAAACTCTGCAGACACCAAGGTCAGTGCAGAAGGAGGGGGAGGAGGTGCTCCAGGCGCCGGAGCAGAGATCCCCCTGCGGCCCATGGTGAAGACCATGGTGAAGCAGGCTGTCCCCCTGCAGCCCATGGAGGGAGGATGAGGGGGTGTAGAGATTCCACCTGCAGCCCGTGGAGGACCCCACGCCGGAGCAGGTGGAGGCACCTGAAGGAGGCTGTGACCCCGTGGGAAGCCCGCGCTGGAGCAAGGTCCTGGCAGGACCTGTGGATCCATGGAGAGAGGAGCCCATGCTGGAGCAGGTTTGCTGGCAGGACTTGTGACCCCGTGGGGGACCCCACGCTGGAGCAGTTTGCTCCTGAAGGTCTGCACCCCATGGAAGAGACCCACGCTGGAGCAGTTCATGAAGGACTGTAGCCCGTGGGAGAGACTCACGTTGGAGAAGTTCATGAAGGACTGTCTCCCGTGAGAGGGACTCCATGCTGGAGCAGGGGAACAATGAGAGGAGTCCTCCCCCTGAGGATGAAGAAGCGGCAGAAACACCGTGTGATGAACTGACTGTAACCCCCATTCCTCGTCCCCCTGTGCCGCTGAGGGAGGCGGAGGTTGAAGCCGGGAGTGAAGTTGAGCCCGGGAAGATGGGAGGGGTGGGGGGAGGTGTTTTAGAGTTGATTTTATTTCTCATTGCTCTACTCTGTTTTGCTTAGTAATAAATTAGATGAATTCCCTCTCTAAGTTCAGTCTGTTTTGCTCATGACGATAATTAGTGAATGATCTCTCCCTGTCCTTATCTCGACCCACAAGCTTTTCGTTGTACCTTTTCTCCCCTGTCTAATGAAGGAGGGGAGTTATAGAACGTCTCTGGTGGGCACCTGGCCCTCAGCCAGGGTCAACCCACCACAAGCACAACATTTGTTTCTATGTCTGTACCATGAAATGCTTTGAACGTACAAGTTTGTGCAATCTAGAAATTAAAATGTCAAAAATCAGCGTGAAGAGATAATAATTTAAATAAATCAGCTTATTTTTGTTTCAGCTACTTTTTTATCTGCTTCGTATTTTTACCACTTCAGCTACTATCTAAAGACTTAACAGAAGTTTAACTTTTATATGATTTTCAGTATCCATCTGTAATTATTTCCACTCAGAAGATTAAATAGCTCCACAAATTGGTGCTATTTTTTCTACATGTACATAGACACATGCACATACACAGCTGCTACAACTAGGAATCCTTTAAAAAAAAAAGTCCCTAAAAAAAATTCTGGAAAAGAATTCATAAACTTAAAAGGGGTTTAGATAAAATCTTTTTATGTCAGCTTTATTTCATTTCTAAATACTTTTAAAAACACAACGTTGTAGTGTTACCTACTAATCTTATTTGCAAGTTAAATTATTTAAATCAGAATACCATATCTTTATTATAGAAGTTATGATTTCCTCTTTGCTATTCACTAAACAATGAAATTTGGGTTTCACAGGCCACAATGTAAATGCATATGCAGAACTGTTTAATACAGAACACATTACCAACACGCTTATGTTTCTGTTGATAAAATTAGAATGTTGTGCACAGCATAAAGACAAGTCTAAGATATATGACTGGGAGTACTGAATTTAGCTGATTGCTATATTCTCATTTTATAAGCAGCAGGAAATCTTTAATTTCCAGAAAGTATAAGAATTGTATTTAGATTTAAGGAGAAATACTCAAATACTCTGTGATGTTGTACATATAATGTGGTAGCCTTTTTTTTTTTTTTTTTCCCCTGCTAAAGGAAAAGAATTAAAACATTAAGAGATTTACACATCTCACTAGGAGACAAATTGTCTTTTGAAAACTGGAATAACTAAATCTTACAATTTCACAAATATTAAAACACAATCTTAAAACATTTTTGGAGGGATAGGTCCATGCTACATTTTAGCAGAAATACACTCCCTTATAAGAACTATCGAAAATCTGTTTGTTTGTTTGTTTAAATCTGCTTCATCTTAGCTTCTTCATATTTACCATGACGTCAGAGCAGACTCTGTATAAAGGTCCCAGTCCTACCAGAGCTGCTAAACCACCTTTGCCACTATTTGCACAGGCTTTTGCTGTTGCTAGTGCTCTGACATAGATCAGACCCCGGAGGTTTGCCTCAAGGCTCTTCACATGGAATGAAGGAAGTGGTCAGACGCAAGCAGAAATTAATCTGATGTTTATGAAAAATCAATGTTTTCTTCCATGTTACTTGTTAAGTGGAATGACACCATTTGTTCAATGTTGAACATAATTGCTCCTTCACCATACACCTCCCATTACTGGCCAGCAGCACAGTCTGATTTTCTCCCCATTTTATATGAAGGGAGGTAAACACACAGTACCGCATCTAGCTCATCATTCGCATTTGGGATGGCTGGCAACAGGTCCAGAATTTCCCCATAATGCAAGATGTACCAGATGTTCAAGTAGTGCTTTTTTTCTGGGTCCTTTCAAAATTTTCTTGAGCAGTGGGTATTTTGACAACCTCATCTGGCTTCATGTTTACACTGTAAAGTTTATTGGCCATTGGTTGTCAGTCTTGCTGCTGGTACTTTACCCTGCAGATGTCATTGCAATCCAGCCTTTGTGCCTTTTCTTTAGAGAAGCTCCTCTCATTGCAGATATCAACATCAAGACTATCATAACAGAGGAAAAAAAAAAAAAAAAAAGGATGAAATTGGAGACACACAATAACTACAAAGGTATGTACCATTATAGTCTAAACTGAATTGTTTAAGTTCTGGCGACTTAATAAAAAAACATTTTCTGCTATGGCCATTTCTGTTAGTGCATCTGACAACAGGTCCTGAAAGGAAACCAGGGGTTGCAGTCCAGTTGAATGGATGCCTGAATATCTGAGACTCTGCTTCCATACTGGAAGACTCCAGGAGAAAAATGATCATAGATTTTGGATTTTTTTTTTCTTTTTAATGACATTTTCACATGGATTAAGAAAATAACACTTGAAATTGCTAAATTGGACATTACTGATATTTTCTGCCTAATATGACCTGAGTATTAGAAATCTACAGCTTTCTGTAAAAATGAACTGACAGCTTAAGCAGTTGTTTTGGTGAATTTGCTTTAGAAAAAAACAAATAAACAACAAAAAAATCCCAACAGCAATCAACAACCAAAAATAATTAAGCACACAGGGGAATAGACAGCAGGGTCTTGGCAATGTTATTTTTCTATTGTTTGTCCTGCCAAATAAATTCAGGCTTGAGGGGGTTTGGATTTGTTTCAAATATTTGGAAACAATCCTGTCCATTTCCTCACTGCATCTGATTTTCCGCATGTTACCAAATAGGGCATAAAATCTGAGAATTCCTCTCTCACAGTGAGATTTGTTAAGGCTTGCAAATTAGAAATGATGAGAACATGAATGATTTAGTTGCTTTTGAAAGCAATATTTTTGAATCAAAAAGAATATTTAAATATAACTAGAAAAATTAAAAAGGTTTAATGTAAGTAATCAGTTTTTGGAAACAGTCTGGAGATCTAGCTACTAAAATGGAGAACTGATAACATGCATTTCTGTATAGAAACTCATATAAAGGTCATACCCACAAAAGCAAGGTTACCAAACAGACCTTTTGAGCAGTCTCCCAGAAGTGGTGTAGTCCTGAAATATTAGAATGCTGCTTTTATCTGCTAATCCCTCAATATTATAATGTTGTACTATAAACAAATAAATGGACAAATGGAGGCTAGTACAGAATTTGGCAGTCTTCAGGCTAAAGAAGATAACTTGTCTAGGAGTTACTATTGATTTATTTTCATCTACATTTTGTTTTTTAAGTAATGTCAAAGGCACTAAACACATGGGGAAGGCACTCATTTTTATTCCTTTTATAAAACTAAATGAAATATTATTTCGGGTGAGAATAAAATTAAAATGCTGGAGATTAAATTAATTGCTTACTCTTCTGTTCTTCTGATGGAACGTCATCCAAATGTATGCTTCTATATTTATATATGAATTTTTATATTAATACAACTCCAAACATGGCCGTCCAGCTAAGATTCTGGAAGCTTGTCCAAATGTAATATTTGTTGCTGACTGTAGACAATTATATTCAGCATTTAATGGCAAGTCAAAGCTATATAATTTCTGGGTCATTAAATTATTTTAGAAGTGGTGTGGTGCAAGATAATCAGTATCGTGGAGCATGAGAACAAAAGAGGAACAGAAGTTTCAGTTGCCAAAAGCAAATATAGAAAATGAAATCTTCTCTAATGTGAATAGCAGTATTGTTTGGTAACCTGGCAAAGAAGTAAATAGCTTTCCATTTCTGTGAAGATGGAAAGATGAAGAATAGATGCTGTTGAGTCAAATAAAGACTTTCAATTAGAGGAAGGGCTTCACACATTAAAATGTATTCCTGTAGAACAGGATATGAAATATCAAACAATTATAGCAGAGATCAGGAGTTTTTACATGCTATGTGACTCAGCCATTAATGCCAGAAGTTATTATGAATTCCTTGTTAGGCAGAAAGATATGACACTCATGAAAGGTTTTTGTTGCTGACAAGTAGATTTATTTTTTTAATAATTAAAAAATATGTTTAAAACCTTTTTTGAATATTTAAGTTCAACTATTTACTTGTCATATTAACTCGCACTCCCAAAGAGTGGCTTAGAGGGCAATGGAATATGTAGAAAGTTGGAGAAATATAAGGTTTAACCACTTCCATGGTTCCATGGCAGAGCTAAAATCCAGTTGTCTCTTAAAATCACTACTTGTTCCCTACTTTCCACCAGCACTGAGGAGTTTTAGAAGAGAATCATCACTAGAGTATCCAGTTTGAGGAGTACCTAAATGTTTCTATCTGCTGAAGTGAGGCCTTGGTGATCCATATAAAATAAATGAAATGAAGTAAATGAAGTAAAAGTAAATGAAGAACCACAGTTTTGACAGAATACTTCTCTGGTCAGGACATTCAGAATTCAATTCCAATAGCTTCTTCATAGTTAATTTAAAATTTGTAATGATGTCTGGCATATATATCATGAGACTCAAGGCTATCAAAATACAGATAATTTAGCAGCTGCATGAGTGGATCTCTTATTTGTTTCTGTCCGTTTGCTTTCAAGACCTTTGCTTTCATTCTTGACAAGAAACAAAATCTTTTAACAGTGATGTCTCCTATAAAGCTTAGGCAGAGTCAGAAAACACCACATGATTTTAAGCTATCTAAGAAACTGTAGCATAGATCCCCTTCATCTCGTTGCTCTAGCTTTTAAGATTGTTCTATCTTGCCAGAAGTGTACAAGGCAAATGAATAATGATTAATGAGCTATGATGTCATACAGAACTAATGGAAATTCAGCTGAAAAGTTTTATTAATATGGCACATAAACAGTTTTACCTGTCACTGCAGTTCTGACCTTGCAGTTTCAGGTATAGGCAGATAACTTAAGAAATAGCAGTACACAATCCAGAAGTAAGGATATCTGTATCCTTGACATGTGACAGAACAGCTATAAGTGTAATTGAAATATATGATGCATTTGGCATTGATGCAGATACCTAATTTTGATGGCGTAGGAGAATGACCGATGTGACATTTTGCTCATTTTCCTCAGCTGGAGCTTGTACAATTTCTGAAGAGTAAATGACTTTACAGTATTATATAATATAGTCTTGACCCTGACTGTTATGGCAGCTCAGAGTGTGAACATGCAGCCAGCAAAACAGCCCTACTAAAAGTTAACTATGATTTACAGTGGGACAAAATCAACTGAAAGCTTTAATGATAATGTCTGATAGTCTTGACATCCCACCTTGGTGTCCCCTCTGCTGTTTCTCACTCTTTTTGTTCCTTCCTCCTCTGTCTGGTGTTTTCTGCCCTTTCTAAAAATGTTATCACAGAGGTGCCACCATTTTGGCTGAGGGGCTCAGCTGTGGTGGGTCTGTTGGAACCGGCTGGAACCGGCTGGAACCGGCTGTGACTGGCACTGGGCAGCCCCGGCCTCTCCTCACAGAGTCCCCTGCAGCCCCCTCAATACACTATTTTGGATAACTAAGCATACAATTAAATGCACAAAAGGTCTACACTTAATTTCTATCCCATGGGCGATCCAATAAGCAATCTCAGAGGACAGCTACCTTATTAAGCTTTAAAGTAAGTATTGGGAAAATGTGGTGAAAATTCCTTTTATATATAGTAGTCACCCATGAGAAACAGCAATGCAGGACAGAAAAGTCATGGAGTTAATTTCTTCCTTTTAATTAAATCTACAGAAATTCTTACTTTCTGTAACATAGAAGAGTGCCTTAACTGAAAGCCTGTACCATATTACAGGTCAGCGGATTTCAGTCCAACTTGTTGAAGGTGAAATTTTAAAATGACCCTTTCCTCCCATATTCCTTTTGACTATATCTCTTTTAGCTCCACAGGTAGACTTGCTGTTTAATTTTTCTATTCACCGTGCTTTTGTGAGTCTAGAATTAGGATGCTGGCTTCTTTGGATAACTTAAAAATCTAATGTAAATAGGCATCATGAAGACAGAATAGAAAGCCCCTTTGTGACACCAGTACATTACCTTTTTGCTTAGTAACAACCTAAATGACTATTGCTTCTTTAAGAAGGATTTTTATTGTAAAACAAGAGTTCCATGGGCTCCTTTTAAATTCTGTTCTAAAAAAAAAAAAAAAAAAAAAAAAATCACATTTTTAATGTAGTTGGTTATCTAATATAAAATAAGAAAGTCATGATCTTACTCCTAAAAATCCATGTTTTCCAGGTATTACAGTCAAATATATATTTTTGCATGACCCTTTACTATTTCTCAGTATAACTACCAACATTAGATGAGAACACTAGCAAAGACCATCAGTCACTGTTACCCTCTGTCAGAGCATGTGCTCTAGAATGATGGAGTACACAATACAGAACTACCTTTTGTTTGTTTGTTTGTTTTGTTTACCTCTTGATCTTTAGCATCCATAACGAACTTCTACCAGGGCATATTTTTCACTCTGCCTTTCTGGAGGCTGTTGTAGTAGAGAGGCTTAATTTTGCACAGAGACAGCTGCAGCCCTTAATTGACCACTTGACAACAGTTGCTTATAAAAACATGATTTCCTTTAACTAGCAAGTATTTTTACCCACTGCCACATTTTCGCTTAACATATTCCCAATATTTCAGCAAGGATTCTTGGTTTTCCCACTATATTGAGAATATAAACCAAATGTAGAATCACTTGAAATATTGACAGAAAGTGCTAATTCTTACCCATGGCAAGGTGGCTTTCAGGAAAATTTTGTATTTTTGCAATTCAGTTTCTCTGTTAAGTGTCTTCTCTGGAGAATCCTACCTATCTGTCTATTGGCATATTTGAATATGTTAGGAATAAAAGAAACAAATAATATTTTTGATACTCAAATTAGTTACTCTTCTATAGCCTGTATATGATTTATCTTTCCCATTTCCATTAATTTCAAATGTAACTTGAAGTAAATATCTAAACATGGAATTTTTTTTGACCTTCACACTCTTTTTTTTGGCAATCATGAAATCACGTTGAAGGAAGCTAGATGTGTGTTTTAGTGCTCTGTCTTTCCCTTAACCTGTAACGTGGATATTACTTAAGATAACTTTTAAAATAAAAAATGATGGTCCACAGTAATTAATATTTGTAAGAAAAGCAATCTTCTAAGTGGGAATAACATTACATGGAAAAATTGTTTTTGCATTTGGTAAATACAGGAATATATGGATCTTTATTGTGAAAAAATAAAGAATAAACTCAATGTTATTAATAATATATAAAGAAGTTATTGCCATTTTGCAGTGTATTTCTTTTTGGAATTATGCTTTTTGATCCAAATTTTCATTCCTTAATAAGGAGCTTTTTTATGATACTGAACACCATTTAACCCATTTTAAAGACTCAGAAAAGTTCCTTGAAACCTTGTAGTACCTGTTTGTACATAGAAATTGCTTAGTAATAAAATAATAAATGAAGTGAAGTAAAATATAAAACAAATGTTCTTGGCCATTCAAGTGCAACTCTTTGTCAAGTTAAACAGATTAAAGATGAGTCAAATCCTGGGCTTATCAACTGGCTTATGCTGCCATCGCATCATTGGCAAGAAACACCCGATTAAGCTATTATATATGATTATGTGCGGGGTTGGATCAAGACTACTCCAGGTCTGCTATATTTGCTAGAAAGTTGTTATCTCAGAAAAGGTTTCTGGCCTTTAACACCTTGTGTAATCACTTATTTCCTTTTTTGTTTGATTTCTTTATACAAAACACCAAACTAATGTCTACTGATACTGTACTTAATGCATATGCATTCTAATGTGTTTTAATGTGCCTACAGAACTAGCTTATGAACCACTGGAAACAACATATTTCAGGATGTGTTTTACTGTAGAAATAGTGACTGCCTGAGAATAAGCCACTTCTTGCTTGTGCGATGTTATCCATTTCATGATCTTCTCTTTCTCATCAGTAAGCTGTTCAGCTGCCTAAATAGATCCAGCTAATATCATTTGATATATCAAAGGATGATTCAGACATCCGCTTAAAGTTGACAGATATGACACAAGGTATAGATTTTTTTTGACCAGCAAATGATGCCAGGTTAAATAGGCTAGTAACAATTACTGGAAAATGCAAACTAGTAGCAAATACTTATATTTGGGCAATCAAATCAAACCCAAAATGGAATTGTAAGTTCAAACTTCTATTTATTGAAGGGCAAGAATTGGGGACATAGGAAGAGAAGAGAAGAGAAGAGAAGAGAAGAGAAGAGAAGAGAAGAGAAGAGAAGAGAAGAGAAGAGAAGAGAAGAGAAGAGAAGAGAAGAGAAGAGAAGAGAAGAGAAGAGAGAAGAGAGAAGAGAGAAGAGAGAAGAGAAGAGAGAAAAGAGAAGAGAAGAGAAGAGAAGAGAAGAGAAGAGAAGAGAAGAGAAGAGAAGAGAAGAGAAGAGAAGAGAAGAGAAGAGAAGAGAAGAGAAGAGAAGAGAAGAGAAGAGAAGAGAAGAGAAGAGAAGAGAAGAGAGAATGGGAAGGAAGAACGAAAAGGAATACAAACACAGACTTCTTAAACCTCTTCTCTCCATGTTTAGAGCACTTAGTTATTTACCTGTTCCACTGTGATACACTTGATCTCACTTCAGTGATGAAGTGCTTCACAGTGAACATTAATTAGAATAATAACTGAAACACAAAGGTCCCTTCTCCCGCAACACTACTCTAACCATTAAGGTACACAGAAGCTTGCTTGTGTTCTAACTTTTGCATATATTTGTAAGAATGATATATTTGTTCCATTGAAAGGGGAATATCTTTCAACAAGAGAGTAGACAGTGTGAAGACATAGGTGATGGAAGTAGAAGGCAGAAGCTCAAAACATCACATCACTGAAATGCTCTAGATGTATTGAAGCTGCTCAAGCTAGTTGCCTAGATAGCCTTAATGCCAAACATTACCAGCAAAAAAATTCAAGCATCTCATGGATTTTAGTGGTTTGGTGGGGTTTTTTTTGTATTACTGAATTTAGTATTCCATATTTTTAAAATGTAGGTATGCAAAAGACAAAGTTTATGTTATTTTATTTAACTCACCAAGCTCTTTTCAACATCACAGAAATTTCTGATGTCATATTAAAATTAAAAATATAAACCTTCAAATGAGATAGTAAAATCAGTATAGAGTTTCAGACACATTTATTCTCTTTCCTTATTACAAAACACTTGTTATCAACTGACTTGTTAAATGTCTTGAGAGATTGGAAATATGTGACCTGCTCTTCTTAGTGTGCTACCTCTGACATAATTATAAGTATCATTTCCATTACATTTTACCTACTATATATCTTTTCTCAGTCCCGTTTTGTGATGTTATTTTATATTCATAGTTCTTTAATATTTTCCTCTCAGTCTTCCTGTCTCCTACTGCATTGCATACTTATACATTCCCTTTTTTTCCTGACTCCCTCAATAAATACCTTGGGTTTTGTTATGTTTTTCCTGGAACAGCAAGCCTGCTAGGCAAATGGAATAAAACTTCAGAGCTGTAATTTTTGTAATGGCTGTTTGCTTGAGCTTGCTATAGCACAAACAGCTTACTCTAATTGTACTAGATAAATCACTGGGAAAAGGCTACTCTGGTTCTTGGATTTTATATCAGCTAAGTTGTCCCCTTTGGTGTTTTAATTTAATGGAAGAAGTTAATTGATGCAGAAATAGTTCAACAGGGTACAGGCAGCACTATTATTTGGAGAGCCTGAGACAGACCTGAAGTATGATTTCTCTAACTTCTGAGTCTAACGTGAACTTGATTATAAACCTGGATCTGCTGAGACAGAATACAGTCATCATTTTCTTCTAGTGTTCATTATTTTGGTTTGCGTCTTCATTATTTTGGTTTGTGTCATCTTGAGGCCTTCCCAGAAGTGCAAGTCTTTAAATTACAGTCCCAGTCTTGACATTGTGATGCATGTTAGCAGAAACTTCTGCTTGCACGGTGGCGGGCTTAAGTCAACAGAGGTCTGTAATAGTTTGGAGATATTCCTATGTGAACTGCTTTATGGTATTAGCAGCCAAAGGCTGAGCAAATGCTTAAATTTATTTGAGAAAAAATGGGTTTACATTATGCCATGCATATCTATCCTAATTCCTCTACCATTCTTTGCCTTATCTTTGCTCTTTTTCTTTGAATGACATGGTCACTAACTTAATTATCTTTTTCATCTGGGGTTTTTTTTTTTTTTTTTTGGACTCCTGTAGTTGTCACCCTAGCTGTTTGCATATGTTTATAATTATCATGCAATTGAATCTGGTCTTCCATGCAGTTTATCTGACACTTTTAAAATTAAATTATGGACTAGCAGCTGGAAAACTGAACAAATACCAGTACAGGAAGAATTCTTCCACTGTTTTGTCAGAACTGAAAACCATCATTATTGTGCTCTAGTAGGAAAACTACTTGCTCAAACATTACCTGAATCAGGATGTTCCAGCTCATTGAATCTAAACTTATTCTATGCTCAAGAGAACTAAGTCTAGTGCATAATTATGCAGGCACGTATAAGACAGCCTAAGTGAGGCCTGTTCTGCCTTCCACACATTTTAATTTTATATACATTCCTTTTTCTTTCCTATTTGAAATAATGATTTAAAAAATAATAGCTTGATAATACTTAACTTGGTAGTTTTCCCATAATATCAGGGGGAGGGGTTAGGAGAAAAATTATTTAGGATCTCTTGTATAATGTTTAGCACTGAGGCTCTCTGAAGAATCCTGACTGGCTGTTACTCAACAGGGAAGCTTCTTTGGCAGTACTACATTAAATTCATTATACGGGAAAAATGAAATGTTACTACTTTGGAATGCAGACATTGATTACTGAAGAAATATACTGATTTACAAGCATCATTTATCATTATTATTCATTTAGTGCTCTGCATAATAGTTCACATGTGGTTATTTAACAGGTTTTCAGGGGAAAGGAGATGCAAAGCACAAAGAAAAGTTCTCAAAATGCAGAAACAGAATGTTAATAACACACTAATTTCAGAAGTGACCAGTGGCAGAATGTTGAATATAAGGTAACAGCAGACACAATAGAAGTGGTCTTCTGTAGTGCTGCACTCATCCTGTGAGGGATGTGAACACACTTGAGAAGGGAAGTGGAAGCAACATCAAAGTGGGAGAGAAAGAAAGAGGTGCAAAAAAAGCGTATACTTCTTTTGCAGTTCTGTAAATTGGAGTCTCATCTGAAAGAAAGGAAAAGATCCACTACAATCTTCAGGGCTTTAAGTAAAAGGTTTCTGTACTTTCCAAGAAACTGCATATTTTTAGAAAATAGCCACCATTCTTTTTTAAAAGCATTGATATTGTTTCTAATTTCCTTATACTTTTTAAAATATAAAAATAAATATAAATAATGTAAATAGAATAAAATAGTACAAATATAATAAATATGATATTTTCTGTTCTGTGGCCTTTACCGCAAATCGTCTGCATTGAAGTAGTCACGATAGTATATTAGAGGTTTCTGGGACTGGAGAAATGCTTTTACCGATTTCTTTCTGCTTTTCACACAAGAATTAAGGGGGGTGGTTGGCTGTAGAGAAAGCACAAGAATATTGTTCTGTAGATCAGTACTTAGAGAACATTCACAGAAAGAAGCAGTCTTGCATTCTGGACCCTGTTTCAAGATACCTCTCTCCGCTTTATTTGTTATTAACAAGTGGTAGCATTCAAGATTTTGCTTTTTGCATTTGGGACCCAAGAATAAAGGGTATTTCTTTATGGACCTCAGTAGAATCCAAAGACTTCCCTTAGCCGTTACTGAACAAACTTCAGTAATGTTTGCTTGAGAGGGGAGGGGATCATAAATTCACAAAAATAAAAAACATTTAAGAATCTCACATGAAGTAATATTTTCCTATTAATTAGGATCATTTGCATAATGAAATTACTTGTATTAATCTTAGACTTACAACACTGTTTTACATTTGTGTCATGAACAGTGGAAGTTTTCCATCCTTTCTTAATTTAAAAATAAATGCATGAGTTTTTTCTTTGTTTGTTTTTGGATTTCAGTTGGCATTTTAACTGCAGTTTATTACTATGTGTATATGTGAGTTCATCAGTCTATGAAAAGATACACACTGAGGGGACTGCTGTCGCAAAATAAATTTCCTTATTAGTCACATGCTGTGCAAGCTAGTGTAGTGATAACACCGGTGCTAGGAATACAGCAGTAAATGCTACAAACTGGAGCATATTTATCCTTCAAATACAAATGCAGCTATCCTATCTCATTGTGAATTTAAAGGTTTAACTTAATAATTTGCCCATGAGGAAATAAAAAAATTGCATACAAAGAGAGAAAAATATTTTAATTTAAAAAGCAGCCACATGGTAGGACAGTTGGAGACTTGACTTAAATTTAGAAGTGCCTTGTAAATTATTGTTGTTGTTTTCTTGAGTAAAAGAATGGAAAGAGTGAATACATGCAAAATATTCAGTAAGATTATCTGTAGCACTGAATGAAATAAGGACATATTTTCCCCATCTCTGGGCCATTGCAGGAATAGGTGATGCTATGACCTTCCTTCACTGATGTTGATAGTCATATTTTTCTACAGTATAAGTAGATTAACGCTTTTCAAAGGAAAAAAGTCTTCACAATTATGATAATTTTTATCATAATTCTTTACAACTCATTTTAGCAAATGAGCTAACTGAATGACTTGGAGAAGCAATATGTTATGAATTCACAGCTTAAAAAATAGTGAAGTTACCGTAGATTGAAAATAATATAGTAATGAAAGTAAGTATGTATTGCTCACTGCTGACAATGGTTGTCCAAAGGAGTTTATAAGGAATTTAAAGCAATTTGTTTTATGGAAGACTTACGTGTTAAGCACTGATACGTACTTCGAAATTATTAGAATTAATGACACATATTGCAATACAACAAAGTAAGTAGTATTTATAGATGTAATTACAAATTATAAGCAAGCAAATATTCCCTTAAGCAGGTACATTCTTAAGGCAATTTACAACCTTTCACTACATAGATTACTGATGAATCCGTGCAGTAATCAAATTGAGGTAAAGTTAAAATTAAATCAATAAATTTGTGGTTCAAGTAAATATAATAGATACTCAGACCTACTTAGGAAGTTTTGTTATTGGAGGGCAACATCATTAAAAGATGTTAACATCAACATTGGTATCCATAAGATCAAAAAAGCAAAGCAAAAATGTGCAAGCTGGAAACAATAGCATTGTAACATGGATTCAGGAAACTTTTCCTTGTGAGTGTTAGGTCAAAAATTTATTCCTAAATCTCATTGCTATGTTTTTCTTTGGTAATTTTTTATCCCTCCTCCACAAAAACACAGATGCTTTCTGAAGGCTTAATCACAATGGAGTTCAATTAGGCAAATGGGACACTTTTTGGTGAAAATTTAGGCTTTACTTTTGAGGAGATACATTAAAATCAGTATTTATTAATTACATCACTGAAATAGGGGGAAAAAGAAAAAATCTTTTCAGTCCTTGACCACCCTCTCAGTGAAGAAATTTTTCCTAAAATCCAATCTGAACTTCCCCTGATGCAGCTTTAAGCCATTCCCTCGCATCCTATCACTGGACAGCAAAGAAAAGAGGTCAGCACCTCCCTCTCTGCTCCCTCTCATGAGGAAATTATAGACAGCAATGACTTCAGTCTCCCCTAAGCTGAACAAACATAATATCCTCAGCCACTCCTCATAAGTCATGCCCACTAATCCTCTCACCATCTTTGTTGCCCTTTGCACACATTTTTAGATGTGACAGGCAAGAGGACCTTTGTCAGAAGCTATTACTTACATTTTTTTCAAAGTGGAATGAAGAGAAAATCCTGAAGAAAAACAGGGTTTTTTTAATGTATCTTTTTAAATATTTTCAGGTAGAAATGGTATACAGGAACAGCATAGATTTCTATGACCCAATCCTTACTATAGGCATTCCCAATTTCTTTTTGAAGAAGAAGAGAAAGTGAGTTTTTCGATACTGCTGTTTCATACCAACAGTGCACACTGGGGGCCAACCAAGTGGAAGACAGTGTTGCAGAGAATGGCCTTGGGGTTCTGGTGGAGAAGCTGACCATAAGCCAGCAAAACATCCTCACGGAAAGGAAAGCAACAGCATGATGGACTGCGTTAGGCAGAGTGTTGCCAGCAGGGCAAGGCTGTGATCCTTCCTGTCTGCTCAGCACTGATGAGGCCAGGTCTGGAGTGCTGTGTGTTCAAACTGTTCAAAGTTTGAAGACTTTCAGGACTGCCCTAGATAAATTAAAAGTAAAAGTAAACCTTTTTTTGGGAGGGAGAATGAGGAGACTTGAGATATACAGTCTTAATAATCTCATCAACAAAGTTGTGTAAACAGTGAGAACACCCTCTTCAGGCAATCTATATGATCATCTAAGGAAAAATTCGCACAGGATGCAAGTTCATGACTGTTACCTAGCACACATTGTTCATCATATTTAGGAAAAAAAAAACCAAAACAAAAGCAAACTCCATTTCTTGTGAAGCTCAGACTAGACTCCAACTTTATACTCTTCATTGCTATGATAAATGATTAAAAATAAGTTCAGACAGTATTTGCTTTCCTTAACAGCTGACAGGAATAAGCAGTAGCATATGCGTAAAGGGCCTTTCATATCAGTAAACTCTCACAGAAAAACAACTCTAAAACAAGCATTTGTTTTTATGTATCTGATTCTGGTTTTGTTTTCTATTGTTTTGTTATAGTACTTCCTATAGCTAAAAAAGAATTGAATATTCCTCCTAATTCTTCATTCTTAGGAATACTTTATTAAGCCCATTTCTTTTCTTTCAAGCTGCTTGTTATTCTTTGAAGTTATGTCTCCTCAGGCTCTTCAATATTTTCTATTGACTCTTCTCACTTTAATTTAATTACTTTTTCTTTTTCTGAGACCTTGAAGAAATGGAAAGTATTCTCTGTATATACAGGCTGTACTGAATTATATTTCTCGCTTGACCTTTAAATATTAAAAGATGAGCAAAAGTATCTTGAAATAGATTTAAACATTGGATCCGTGCTTTTTTTTTTTAATCCCATTAAAAATGTATATTCTTTTTGAAGTAGGGTTACATGCAGGAACTATGAATAAAATCAATAGCAAACAGCAGATTTAGTCATAATATAATATAACAAATGGGAATACTTGTAGTGGTATATGATCCCTGAAAGTGAAACAAAATTAGGCGAGGGGGGGGGCTTAAAAAATCACTTAGTGATAATAAGGGAATTCTGTAGTGGGTTTTTCTTCACAAAAGAATTTACACATCAGCCAAAATTTTGCTTGTCATAGGGTCAATGAAGCAAATAGTTTCATTTCAGTATCTCTTTTGCAATGACGCATGATGATAGGACTCATAGAGATAAAAATGATAACAGTTGTAAAATTTTGGCATGATAGAATAAAACCAGAGAAATCCTCATTTAGAAGGCAAATTTTCTGTTCTGTTCTTCATGATCATTCAGTAAACAGCAGTTCACACAAGTGGACTTACACAAGTGAAATAATTTACTTAAATCTCTCCTATTAATTTGGTCAATTTTTTGGTCATTATTCATACAGGAAGACATTTTAGATATGAAGAAAAAAATTTACATGATTTTTAGTAACATCTAAAGTTTTGGCAAGTTTAGAGATTAAAAAATTGTAGTAATAGATCATTTTCTGATTAAGTAGGCAAACCTAAATTACTCTTATTCTTCTTCTCTTTGAAACATTGGGCAATTTTGACCACGAATTAATGCTTTATCTTCCTTGAAAATAATCCCAAAAGAACAAAGGTGTGCATTTACATGGTTGACTCCTAAGAGAACATTGTTCAAGAGTTAGCAATGAGACTACAAACCCTTACTCCCTGAATACTCATTTACATAAAAGTATGGGTTTCTGGCCATAGTCAAAATAATTTAATGTCATTTGGTTATTTAATTAGGCAACATAGACTTAAAGAAAAAGAATGAATGTAATGAAGCTATAGTAACATAAGTGTATAGTACCATTTTAAGTGTCTCCTGACCTCCAGCTGCTGCTGAAAAATAGTGTGTATCTCTGTGTTGGGTGTGTGTGGCAAGGTTTTGGTAGTGGGGGGGCTACAGGGGTGGCTTCTATGAGAAGCTGCTTGAAGCTTCCCCCACATCTGATAGAGCCAATGCCAGCTGGCTCCAAGACGGACCCACCGCTGGCCAAGGCCAAGCCCATCAGCAGCAGTGGTAGCACCTCTGGGATAACATAGTCAAGAAGGGGAAAAAAACCTGCTGTGCAACAGCCCATGGGAAGGACCCACGCAGGAAAAGTTCATTGAGGACTGTGTCCCGTGAGAGGGACCCCACGCTGGAGCAGGGGATCAGTGTGAGGAGTCCTCCCCCTGAGGAGGAAGGAGCAGCAGAGACAACGTGTGATGAACTGACCACAACCCCCATTCCCCGTCCCCCTGTGCTGCTCAAGGGGAGGAGGGAGAGAAATTGGGAGCACAGTCAAGGCCAGGAAGAAGGGAGGGGTTGGGGGAGGTGTTTTAAGATTTGGTTTTATTTCTCATTATCCTACTCTGATTTGATTGGTAAGAAATTAAACTAATTTCCCCAAGTCGAGTCTGTTTTGCTGATGACCATAATTGGTGAGTGATCTCTCCCTGTCCTTATCTCGACCCAGGCGCCTTTCGTTATATTTTCTCTCCCCTGTCCAGCTGAGGAGGGCAGTGACAGAGCGGCTGTGGTGGGCACCTGGCCTCCAGCCGGGGTCAGCCTTGCACAGTCTCCAGTACCTGCCAGCACCATGCAGATGTTTCAGATACAATAAGACATCTAAAACGTTTCCTCGTGCTTGAGCTTGGTAACTGAGTCTCTGTCCTGGTTCTGGCAAGGATAGAGTTAATTTCCCAAGGAGCCAGGACAGGTGAGCCAAGCTGGCCGGGGGGCTAGTCCATACCATGTGACATCATGCTCACCATAAAAGGGGGCCAGTCGGGCAGGGGCGGGTTCGGTGTGGCTCTGGGCTGAGTGGTAAATTGCTTTTTGTTATCACCCATTGTGACTATCTGTTGTAAGTGCTGTTGTTGATTGTTTCCCTCTCCCTTGCTGTCCCAGTAACCTGTCCCTCCCTCAGCCCACGGGGTTTTGCCTTTGTGTTTCCCGTTCTCCTCCCCATCCCGCCGGGGAGGGGTGTGCGAGCATTGTGTGGTGCTCAGCTGGGGCTGAACCACGTCAATCACTCTCCAAATTATTCCAGTACTGATGTTTGTTTGTGGCTGAATTTGAACTCTGAACAGGAGATTATTCGCATGGAAAGAAGAAAGCATACTAACAATTGACATTCACATTACAGTTGCTCACCTAGATTCAGAGTTGAAGGATATTGACACATCCCTTACTCAGAGCAAGGCCTCTGTCATAATTAAGGGCTTAATAACCTTATGAACTCAGTCATTTATATTCTTGAAAAATCTCATTCAGCTGACACCTAACTCTTAAATTGTAAAACATGTTTGTAAGACATTCTATGAATCAAATAGATTCTCAGCTAATATCTGCTTCTGAAAGGTGAACTTATTTCTTTTTAAAGTCATGGAGTCCTTTCTTTGTAAAGGCACAGACATCTTGTGAGAGCATGTCTGCGCTCACATAACTGTGTCTGATGAGAACTTCTGGGCAGTTAGTTATGGAAGGCTGCTTAGAAGACTGTAGGTGTTTATTAACAATTCATACGCACCTATTATTGTAGCTTACCTCTTGTATTGCAGATATTGATCCCAAATATATAGCTGGTAGACTGCCAGTTAATTACGTTCATTAAAAAGTCAATAAACTACTTGAATCCTGATTTGGTTTAAACTACATGAACTAAGCATTTTTTCCCTGCAACAATATCTACCTCTTACAGTATATAATTATATCTTCAAAATCTAACTGAAATGGGAGTCAAAAATTGCTTAGGACATTTTTTTAATTTCATTGTTAAGATCTATGTGCTTAACTTTTGGTTCTGCAAAATCCACTCTTTATGAAGATACATGAGTGCTAAGTGCATCACTACTAAAAAATGTTACATCTGCATACTTTTAAACTTTGAACTTGTGCTGACTGGAAACTAGAGTAAATGCTAGTAAGACCTTGTGTCTCGTTGAAGTCGCTATGTGTACCTCTACTACCTACTTGGACTTGGTATGCAACTGATGTGTAGCTGTCAAGAGTACCTTTAATCTTTTATTTCATATTCATCAAAACACAAGAAAACAAACAACCCCCCAAAAATCTATTACAGTAAACATTTTTGTTCTACTTGGGATGCTTCAATTTACTGAATAATAATGAACCAAATTGATTCAATCACAAGTTTTATTTCAGACAGAAACACTATCCTGATGTTTTCAGAAAGCTGCAATCACTGTAGAGCTAAATAAATAAAACCTTTATGATTTTATCCATGTTCTTTATAAGTTCTGTAATTGTATGATTGTAGGACACAAACCAAGGATGATGAAAAAAACATGTAGAAATATATATAGGATAATTCAGCTCAGGAAGTCACTAGTCCAACCTCATGCTCAAAGCAGGCCCAGCTTTGAGGTCAAACTAGGATGCTCAGCTTCATTCAGTTGGATTTTGGAAACCTCCAAGAAGGAGACTAAACAAACTCTCTGCCCTAGTTCTTCTGATGCTTGACAGTCTTCATGATGAAAAAATAAAAATAAATCCGATTTCAAATTCTGTTTCTAGATGAGACTACCTGTGTGACTTTCATGTTGAAATAATGACATAGTTAATCTGAATACAGTAAGGGAATCATTAGAAGAATGGTCTCATTTAACTGTCATTGTATCCAACCAGTCCATCTTGCTTTGTTTTGTTTTGCAAGAGGCTGTTTTGCTAGAGTAAGAAATCTTTGTAAATTTGAAACATTGATTTCTTCTGTAACTTTTTTATAGTAAGTATAATATAAAGTGTTCAAGAGCTCATTTCTTACTGATTTAGATTAGATTAGATAAACTAACAGGCAAATCTAAGTGTTCACAGTACATTTTATTAATTTACACTTTGACTCAGTTTTGTATGAGAAAAGCTTAGCTTAAAATAATCTATCACTTAACAGTGGAAGAGCATATATACATGCAAATAGTTTTTATTTAGAAATAGTCAAGAATTTTTCACTTCAGGGTTTGTTTTGTTTTTTGTTTTTTTTTTCATTAGCTAACTGATGGAGATGTTAAAGCATTTTGGGTTTTGTTATTTTTAATTAAAGTATTGTTGAGTGACAGATACTTATAGTAGATATTTACAAGTGTTTAATTCAGATGTTTGTGATTATTACTTAGTGCTGGACTTTTCAGACTGTCCATCAATATAAGGTTCTGTAAACAAACAAACAAAAGTCAGTTCAACCCAGAATAGCCATCTACATTTCAAAAGATGAAGCTAGAAATGGTCTACAAAACTTTCAAACTTCTTTTGCATTGTGGCATTATTAATAAGACACTTTCTTTAAAGACAGTTTATTTAACTGTAAATTCAAAGTGTGAAATTCCAGTAAGGAATGTGAAATGTCATGAGCTAATGGTGAGGACACAGTTCCAAAAGATAGGAAGCCCGTGTTCCATTCTGGCTTCATTTGGGTGAAGCCTGGTTGATCACATTCTTTGATGAAAAGCTATTGGCTGCTTTCTTCCCCTCTGCTTGTGTAAAGAATGTAGAGAGCACCATAGATATCCCTGTGGGTGCTTTTTTTTTTTTTTTTGGTATCAAAATGTAAACAATACATAGAAGTTACAAGATGATATAGAGATATTAGAAATATTTATTCTACTGATAAAGACTAAAGAGCAGATTTCTTTTCTGTTTTAATGGGAAGGGTATCCATTCAGAACAAGCAAATATCTTTTGTGTGTTCCAGTTTTGCCTTAAAAACTTTAATGTCTTTGTACAGGAATATTTACATAGGTTTGTGAGATATTAATGGCCTTCTTTTTGGTACAAACCTTGTCAGAGCTTCAGACACCTTTTGGTTAACTGAATTGTATCAATAACTGTTTCTGAAAACTCTGTTTTCATGGACATTAGACAGACTTTTCATAGCTCCCTTTCTCCTGTGAGTTCTTTTGATTGTCTGAAAAAAAAAAGGCCTTTTGAAATGAAGACATTCTTTCATTTTAAAATATGAAATCTGTTGACATTCCTCAGGGTGGTGTTTTTTTCTTTTCTTCTGCCCCCCTCCTTTCTCTTTCTTTTTCTTCCCCCTCCTCCCCTTTCCTTTTTCCTTGAGTATCCTATGCAGCAATGTAATTCATTTAACCATTTATGAATTCATCACTCAGAGATAGTTTATGCGTTTGTCACTCAGAAATAGTGGATAAAAACAGATTGAAAATTAAAGGCATTTATCACAGAGCTTTTATTTAGATTGTAATTTTTCACATAGTTTCTTAAATTTAACTGACATTTTGTTACGTCTAATTTTATGAAATACATGACCAAGTTACTGTAAGATGTCAGCCAACATTTGAAAAAACATACTTTATAAGTAGGCAAATTTTGAATCCAAACAGGTTACTAAATTTTCTGTCAAAGTTGTTTATTCTAACTTGCCTCTTAATTTTCCTCTTTGAAGAAAGGAAATGTTTTTATATGTGACACGCTTTAAAAATTGTCTTACTTTTTTCAAAATCATTTGGCCTATAAAATAATGCATCAAATTAAAAAAAAAATTGGTGTCAGTACTAAACTGAATTTGTACCCTATATTGCACTAGAAAATAACACTAAAATTGTATTAATAAAGTTACCAAATCCAGCATTATGCCAAGGTTAAGGGTCTTTGTGTAATCTTAACACATAGAACTTAAAAAGCTTTGTGGACTCTAATATGATCACTTCATGTGATATGTACCATAATGCTTTTACAAAATTAGATTTCTGTTCTTCATCACAATGTTTTTGATGAATTTTAAATCTCAGTGTTATGTTAATATATTTTTACTTATATTTTATTATGTTTTTAAACCAAGCTTGAATCCAGTGCTCCTCTCCCCCCAAGTATCACCGCTACCAAAGAAGCCAAAGTAAAGCAATATTAAACAAACAGCAATATTATCAGGCCATATCAAAAGCCAAATCAGCAAAGGATCCTATGTGAAGGTGGAAATGTTAGATCTGCTTTTGGAAAAGAGACAAAGACTTTGCATCCTTCAACTATTTTGAATTTAATACAAGCCTTGGATATACCTCTCCTGTTTTAGACAAGATTTTATCCCTTCTGGTGCCCTCCATTTTCCCTGCCTTCTCTCTCAGCTTGTCCTGTTATTTGTAATACACTTTTTCTGCAAGAACAGAATTGGTATATGAAAATCTGATTTCAAATTTTATTTTTGTTTGTGTGTCACTTAGCACAATGTGCCATTAAGCAGAATACTACTGTCTTAGAAGTTACCTTGTTAGAATGAGATCCTTTGCTGTTATGGTTTGGTAACTTTAAGAAGAAACTGCAAAAACTCTTACGTACTAGGCTGCTTCACTTGGAATTCCTGACACGTCTTATACTCAATTAGAGGTGTGCAGAAGAGTCAAGGCTAAAGCAGGATAATGAGGTCTACTAATTGACTGAGGTAAGCTACAGCCAACCAGTAGGGAGCAAGGCTAACCATACCAGTAATACCATATAAAGTTGAGATTGCCTACATATTGATATCAGAAACACCAAATTTAGGTGTGCAGATTTTTATGATTTGATATTAATGAAAATTTTAATTTTTTTCTTTTTTTGTCCCAAGATTGTGTAAGTGTCTATAAGAATGTCTATGCATGCATGTCATTGTGGATATGTATATAACCATTATATCAAAGAGCTGATGTTATAGTCCAGATGCTCAATAAACCCCTGTGAGAGATCATCTTTTCCTGTACAAGTTCCATTTCATCCATTCTATTCCCATAAGTGTGAGCAAATGCGTCATGACCCTGTTTTGTGTTGGTCCTCATCCTGACAGTTACTTTTATCTGTTCTTGTACACCATAACTTCTGATGTATGATGAATCGTAATACAGTTCATTGCACTAGTGGCTGAACATTATCTCTTCTTTCTCCCCTTCCCTGCCAAAAAAACAACATAAAAATTACAGCATATAGTATTCTGTTTTTTATACTGTAATTTCATGTGATTCTGGGATGCCTGACTTTAGTTATGTGTAATAATTACATTTCGCTAACAATGATTGCACAATAGATCCTTTACTGTCTGCATATTTGGCAGCGTTCATTATACTCAACAGTAACTTAAACTTCAGAAGTGCTTTTTAAAGCTTCTATCATTTTAACTTTGGAAAATGTATAGCACAATATTAGTATATTCATTATCTTTTTCAAAAACAATCTTTTTATTGAATTAAAATTCTGAGTACTTTGAGTATTTGGTCCACCTATTTTTCTGTTTATGAAATGCAATATACTTCAGAAATGAAGAGAGCAATGTGGAAATATTTCTATGAAAATGTATATCGTCGCAGTTACAACGTGCTTTTGAGTAGGCACACTGTAGCATGAAAGCATTCAGCTAATCTGCTTGAATATGTTTTTAACAGCCTGCACTTTAGGAACATTTGGACAACTCTTTCTAGCTAACAGTTTATTCTCATTGCCATAGCTGGTATAATGTGCAAGGAAGACTGCTACTCAGAACGGTCACAGCTCGGAACAAGCACAGAAAAGCTTTAACAGAATACTTGGAATGGAGACTTGAATCAGGCAATATATATATCTTCTAGACTGCTCTGCCATTTGATGACTTTAAGATGAGTCTCCAAGCTATACACTATCCTATGAAGCTCTCCATACTCTTAAGAATCAATTATTTTGCAGTTTAGATTATTATCTATGATCCCATCTGATCATTGCATGACAGATCAATTTTGTGACTCAAATGAAAATCAACTGTCAGTCTACCTCTGTTGAGAATAAAGGTGATCACTCATCAGTTTAACTTATGCCTATACCTTTGTCCGCTAATTCACTCTAATTTCCTTCGGTATACGGTAATTTCTTCTGAGACTGGGCAGTTCATTTTCAATGTATATGTTACCTTTGTTTTCACACATTAAAATACTGAGCATTTCATTTGTCTCTGTCATAGCTTTACAGTACTGAAAATCATCTTTCAGTGTAAACTAAATATACGCTTTCAACATACACACACACATCCTCACCATGGCATTAATGTATTTCAAGTAGTTGGGGTGTTTGCACTCTCCAAACATACATTTAAATAAGATGGACACAATGTTCAGGTATTTTCAAAGCACTGTTTTATGTTCTTAAGTCTGAAAAGTCATATAATTTGTTATAAAGAGATTATTTAAATAGATTTATATATGTTTATATAGATTTTTATATGTTTATGTATATCTTTATGTTATAAAGAGATTCTTTATAGTAGTATATACTGAAGTTCCATGTTGTCTTTAGAAATCTTTTCACAAACTTTTCCCTGGTATTTGCAATATTAATTTACATTGGTACTGAAGCTTTCGTTTCAGTAAAAAGGCTACTAACATCTATTTTCTTTGTAGGTTTATATCTTCTTCAGAGTATAATAAATCTTCACTTTTCCATTTGATTCTACATTTTTAGAATATTATCAAAGCATGCTAAAATGCCAAGTGTGACGCAGAGGTGAAACCAATCTGTTCACTAGGTTAAATATTTTAAGATAATTTATCATGTCCTGTCTTGTTTAATTATTTCCTGTGGAGGATTTTAATATCACATGACCTCATATTTCTCAGATCAGTTTACTTCATCTCAAAAGAAGACAATTGTACTAGATAAAACACAGACATAGTTTCTTAGCTGTAAGTTGTGTCTTTAACCATGAAGAGAGACTTGAGGTTACACTTCTCTCCATGAACTTAACAACTTTCTAGTTGCCAGCTTGATCCGTTATGGCAAGTAGTTTTAAAGGATTTAAACCCCCAAATCTCTCAAACTTGCAGCTTTTTTTCACTCCATTTAATGTTTTTATTTTTCCTGTTTGTGTTGCACTTAGCAAATCACTAGCCTCCTCAATGGTTGTTTTTTTTCCCTGTGTTGTACTTTTCCATTTTTCCTGGACACAATCTTATTTTTAGCTTGTCTCCTAAGAAAATAAGTCTTATAAATTATATTGCTAGGGGTTTCTGACACTAATACATTTTTGAAAAAATTTGATATGGATGTTTAAGTCTGAAAAAAGACATTGCAAAAAGTGTCATCAAAATAAATATTTGAGTGAAGGAAAAGTAAGTTCATGATACCTTTAGAAAAACACAGCTTAGAAGAACTTTACAAGACACTGGGGAAAACAAAAACAAAAACAAAAAAAACCCAAAAAAACCCCAAAATCTGGAAAGATGTTTTAAGACTTCCAAACAGAAGAAAAAGCTTCAGTCAGAATTACAACTGTAAGAAATCTAATCACAAGATACAAAACCACATGAAAAACAACTTAATGATCACATTTTTTTTTCCTATAAAGCTCCTATGTTTAACCTATTTTTTTCATGATCTGTTCATTGTGCTAAATTTTTCTCTTTGCCCTAAGTTTCTTTTGCCTTATATTGATCAGTGAGAGGGGATGAATTAAACAGTTTGAATAAAGTCTATTTTCTTTTCCCTGTATTCTTTCACAATACTCTAGACAAGAGAGCAGGAAATTCAAACAAATCCTGAATTTTGTGACATTTTTGCCTTAGCTGTTTCTGGATGTCCAAGACATACTATAGATGGGTTTGAAGTTTAGGATTTGAGCTGAAACAGATTGCTGATCTTTTTTCTTGTTTTTTGTTTTTTTTTTTTTTTTCTTCTTCCTAAACAGAGGGAATGCAAAGAACACTTTTAAATTTATTAATATCGAGTATAACTTGATGAGAGGGAATATGTATATATGTGGGTTGCCTTTGAGCTCTCTTCTTTCAATCAATATTCTCAAGTGAAAATGCTAAGAAAATAATTGTGTCTGAATGTCTGCAACTCTCAGGTTATTTTTTAGATCAAATACTATTATTCTATATTTTAGAGTTTAAAGTTGTCAAAGACCATTAGTATATCGTGAAAAACACCTTGAAGTACATAGAAAGAGGGATCACCTTCTCATGTTTAGGAGTTTGTTGTCATTTTATTTTGGACTTAATTTGTATGATTCAGTTAAAACATAATCCAAAGCTAAAATTTAAACTGGCAGTCAGTAGTGTGGTTATAAAATAAAACTCTAACATTTACCAATACTTTGACCGAATTGAAGAATTCAAATTTACTGTTACACTTGTTTTCAGGGAAAAACTGTAGAAATGCTATACGAGCTCATTATTTTTAAGAGAAATTATTCATATGTAACTGATGATGAAAGCAAATAAAGGTCTTCAAATGAGAAATCACAGTGTTGTGCATTTTTACCAGTGAAATCAACTGCTGATTTAACAATTACCATGCAGTTTTATGAATTTAAAATATAGCCAAACCCCTAAAAATCTGTCTTGAAGTGTAGCAATTTTGCCCATAGCTTGATGATTGCTTATACAAGCTCAGTGGATTCCGCTAGCTTTGGATCTGAAAAATTCATGTTGATGTATTCATGTTAGCATTTAAAGAGTGCATTTTACTGTACCCAGTTCCCAAAGGAGTAATTAATATCTCAACTTAGATCATCTTTGGCAGATGAAATCCTGGTTTTCACATGGCATCTTAAGCTATTACTTTGCACAGGTGTTAGAGGAGCAAAAGGTTCATCAGTTTCAATGTCTGGCACATGTGAGTGATGCCCAGGGGACTTGAAAGACAACGTTGGAGAAACCTGCTCTCACTCACTGGTTACACTCTTCCAAATTGTTAATGGTCTCATTAGGCGTACTACACAGAATGCGTGACTTATTAGCTGTGGCCTCTCCTACGTGAAATTGCCTGCATAGATTTGTTACTCTTTGAAGCAGTTTCTTAAACATCAAATCATTTTAAAGCCACAGAGTCATTAATGGTGTAGTATCACAATATTGTCACCAGAGACACTGCTGTAATGTAAGATCTACCTTGGTGTTTTTAATGATGCATTCTGAATAATATTGCAAATACACTGTCTAGCTTCTATTTTAAATATTCTTATTCAAAAGAATTGAACAATTGGCTCATTTTCTATTAAATTTGATTATTAATCACTTCTAAAAAGTTGACAATGAACATAAAAAAAATCTTTGTGGTAATTTTTTTTTTTTTTTTTGGCTAACAGGCTAAATTTCCCTTGATGTGTCTGTATTCCTGAGAGTTATATGAAAAAAATTACATTCAATATTAGTGAATAATATCCTGGGTAAAATTCAAAGGTAATATGTATCTCTCCTGACATTTGTTTATCTATTCAACACATCCATCTATTCAGGTAAATGCATTTTTATTATTTTTATATTTTTAACTAGTGTAGTTACCAAACAAAATCAGATTAATTTTTAGCATTTAAAAATATCTTCTTTAACCAAAGAGGTAAATGTGAGAATTTTCTGCTTCAAACAAAAAGTTTGAGAAAAATTATAAGAAACATAAAAATGAAATTATAAGGGGTTTATATCTGAAATTTTAAAGTAGCTTTACCTACAGCTGTCACCATGTACTCCAGAAAAATAAGTATTTATATAAATAAATATATAGACAAAACAAAAAGTTTTATTGCTAAAAGAAAAGAAAAAAAGAAAATAAATTTCAGGAGCATTTCAGGTGCATGTGAAACAGCACCAGTTTTTCATTTTTTTTCATGTCATTTAAATACTTAGTACAAATGTGTCAACCACTTTTATAGAGCGGGAAGATCATAATTTAAGCTGTCAAAGGGTGAAATTATTTTGAGAGGTTTCATCAGCAGGGAATTGGAAACAGTTTAATGTAAGAGTGTCTGCAATTAATAGAGTTGTATCTAGCTGGAGGGTTAATTTATTGTGCTACTGTTGTCTGTCTTTCTCTTTAATATGCCCCTCCCCACCTCCCCATTTTGGAAAATTCCTTTCATGAATCCCATGTGTCCTCAATAACATAAATCAGCATGAAGAGTTTACAGCACAGAAAAGGTATTCTTTTCTATTTTTCTTTTCCGGTTATTAATGAATTAATGTTTTCAGGTCAAAGAGGTTTAATTTAGTCTCAAGAGTGTGCATTTGACAATAAATGAAGACTATTTACACCGTATTTCTGATCATTTAAATGATTTTTAATTTATTTTTAATATGAACATTGAGAGTTTCTCTCTTAAACAAAAAAATCCTCTTTTTTTCCTATAAGGGGAGGTGTTCAATTCTGTGTAAACAAAATTGTTTTGGACTACAACAGGTATATGTTTTTTATCAAATTAATCAAACTTTCAGAGAGACAAAGAGTCTCAATGGAGAGATTGTGCTGATTAAAAAACTTATATAAGGGAATTTTTTTTATTATAAATTAGGTTCCTCAAATCTCTCAAGCATATTAATATCCTTCTTATTCCTTATGAAGTACAGGTTCATTAGGATAATGAAGTCAGGTGAGTAGCTCTGGAAGAATGTGTACCTGAGAATTTAGATTTCTGAAAGCCCTGTTTTAAGCCACTACTCATTCTACACTGTATTTGCATCAAGAAAGTGGCTACTAAGAATGTTCCTTTCACCTGGTACCATTGATGTAGTTCCTCTATGTTAAAACAGGGAATACTAAGAGCAGATGTGTGGGTGCTGCTGTATTTCCTGTACACTTCACCACTCTCATCTCATTTCTAAAGCCCACACCAGAATTTTCCTCCTGACAAGATTCTTTGTGTTTTCAATCAGCACATGCAGAGTGATGAAGAATTCTGACAGCTTTCAGCCACAACACAAGAAATGGATCTAGCCTACACACTATCTACAAAATTTAGTTTATGAAGAAGTAATAGAACAAATGAAATTAGATACAGAAAGTAATGTAGTTCCAGCAGGTACTAGAATTAGTCAAGTAGCAGTGTTAAAAATAATATATTTCTTTATAAGACTACGTAAACTAAGTCTTTTTAGCTGTGGACATTGGTGGCTATTTTGTAAGCTTTAAGAGGATTTATAGAAGGCATATGTTGAAATAGCTAATAGAAGACAAACTAGGTGAAAAAGATGAATTAGTTTCAAAAAACTTTGAATTGTTAATTTACTGTAGATAATCTTCAATTAGAAATAGTGGAGCTTTGTTTGATTTTTAAATTGTGCAGAGCAATACAAAAATTTATGTTGAGGAAGCCCTATATTGGTCTTGATCATCTTCTGAAAACACAAATAGGAAAGGTCATATGGTTGTATTGTTGGTTAGTAATTTCTGATCTGTCTTTTCAGACAGCAAGATAATGCATTAGCCATTACTTAAACTGATTCTTCTCCTATCCCTCCCCCCCAGTTTGTAAGGGTTGAAAATGGATCTATGCTTTTTTATCCTTTTTTTGTTTCAGTAGAGCAAGGAATCCTGAGCATAGAAGGCAATCCTGAAGTAGGAACTAGGCTTGCAACTGAGTATTTCTGTATTTTCTAGTTGTCTGCCAAGGGCTTATTTAAGGAGCTCATCCTGTCTTCCTGCTGTTAGAATGGCCCTCGGCATGCTTATATTGCTTCTTGTCTTTTGCCTTTTATAATTCATAATAAGTAACAGTACAAAAAATACTGCCAATGCTTTTATTTGTCACTTGATTATATTAATCACGGTTATTATCTAGATCTGTAAGGCGTCTTGAAAAGAATGCACAGTGGAACCAGGGCAAATAGATTAAGAAAGCTCATATATATATATATAAAAACATATATATATAAAATGATTTAAATAATGAGGCCTAAATTTTTTTATGGCAGTAAGACTACTTACTATTTTGCAATGATGCATTGAAACATGTTCTTTTTTGAGTGACAGTTTAGTTAGCTTGCATGAATTAAACCCGAATTTCAGAAAACATCTGATAATCTTGAGCTCATTGTTACATAGACCTCAACTACCTAAAACTGGGTTGAACAAACAATTAAAAATGAAAGACTGCCAGTGAGATAATGCAACTAATTTAACAACAATAATAACAACAACAACAACAACTAATAATAATAATACCCAGGAAACCACGTGAAATTCATATTAGCTAAAAAGATCTACCAAAATTATATATTTCAAAATGTTTATCTTTGGATGAAGACAATTCAGACCCAAATGAGAAGGAATGAAAGAAGGAAAGAAAGAAAAAACAAAAGTGAGTAGAATGAAACACGGAAAAGGCCTTTACAAAGGAAGACAAAGTGTTTGATGTTGAAACAAATATCATAAATAAGTATAGTCATCATACAATTTTAGGAATGCATAGATTTACTCAGGCAGAGGCTGCTAGTCTGTTATTACAGTCGTAAGACTTTTTGTTTTCTGAATACAATGAAATTTGGGACTTGTCTGAGTAATATGGAACAGTGATTTTTAAAAATCTTGGTGCTCCTACTGAGATTGTTTTGTTTCTCAGCCTGTATTGAAGACTTTTTTATCACCTTACTAGAAAAGCCAAGTCATTTCATACCACAGGGCCTTTCTACTTATGGTTCTTTACTGTTCTGCCAGTAAACAAGAACAAAACATCTTTTCAATGCAAGTGCGGATCAGACAAATGAAAATACTTTTATATCCATAACATCTGAATGAAATATGACAAGTGCTACCATCCTATGTTTCATTTGAATGGTTCTTTTTGGGTTAGGATAGCATTTTGTAGGGAAGAATGAGCAGATTTTTTTCTTATGTTTCTTTTTATTCAGTGCCGGTTAGTAGTGCAGGAGAAAATCTCAAGCAGATTGAAAGCACTGCTTAACATATCCTATAAGGTCAATCCCTTAAATATAATTATAACCATAAACCAATTTACTGCTATATACTATATTCTATGTACTATGTAGTGTGGTCTGTGTACCGTGAAGTCTCTAGGTACCCCCGATAAGGATGGTTTTCATGTGCTATGTGGTCAGCACTGCTGGTATTTTGGGGATTGCATTTCTTCCCCCTCACCCATCTCTCACAGATGAGGTTTAGATTTCTGTTTTGTGTGAAAAGCCGTAGTTTTGAAAGGGTCAGCATTCAAAGATAGATAAGTGTAAAATTTGGGGTTTTTTTACTGCAGTACTCTCCACCAAATCACGATGACCTTGAAGTTTCCATTAAAAAATTAAATCTCAGTATCTCATACTCTGAATGTGAATATAAACTCTTGTTTATAAGGAAGCACAAATTTAAAATTCTTCCCATATCTACTGTAGTCATTAGTATTGTAGCAGTGATTAGTGAAACCAAAACCTCATTTGATACTTTAAGAAACAGCATATGATACTAGTTCTATAAACAATTACTAAATCCATAAATTATGATTTTTATTTATTTCAGATATGACTAATTCTTCTTAAAGTAATGTATTTGAAATCCCATGTCTTTTAATGGAGAACTTCTTGACTTAGTATTTACAATATACCACCAACAGCAATAATAAATTATATCCAGTTGCACAGTTGCTAATGATATTTTTAGAAACTATTGTTTAAATAAAAAAAAGTTTTAAGAATAACCTTTTATAATACCTTCATAAAGCTAAAGAATAGGCTTTGTGTAATGAAATTGTTTTTCAGTTTTAAAACTGTACTGTAAAAGCTTAAAATCTTATATTTTTAGTAACCTTTTGATTAAAAATGATACCTGAGTGATTGAGAAATTGGAGTTCATTGTATGGGAAATGGCATTTCAGTCTTTAAGAGCTGAATAGAACTTATTGTAATTATATTCTAGACTTTTAATTCCTGATTTATTATATCTGCAAATATATTTCTACTTTAATGTTATTTTTTACAATTTATCAATTAAAGTACTTTTTTATTCCAGTAGCTTCATTCCATATTGGTAATATTAATATTTTTAAATAATAGGAAGAATAATTATTTTGAAAGCAAAAGTAATATTTTTCATAAGAACAGTCTTTTGATAGAAATACCTGCATTTCTATCTATTTCTGAAGAAAACCAGTATTGCAAGCCGTCATTTTCTTCAAAGATTCGCAGATTGCATAAACAAGCCTTGCATTATTTAGTAGTTGTTACTGAATGTTAAAAACTGTGCCCATTTGGCTATATCATTCTGGCTTATATAACACCATAACATCAAACCACTGTAAACAGTTATTTGGATGCTGCCTGTATCATACACTAATTTTGTTTAAGCTTCACTGCCTCATAACAGCATCCAACAGCAAGGGGAGCTCTAAGACAAGTTGGAGTAAACTGACAAACCTGTAAGAGAAGATTAGAAATACTGTCAGGAAAAGATAGAGTTTGGAAACAAGATTTGGAAGGGGGGAGGGACATAGCTGTTATTCACTATAAGTGAGGCAGCCAGAGGTGTTTACAAAGTACATGAAAAAGAAGAAAAAAGTGTAGGACACTAAGAGAAGCAGCCAAGTGACTAAATAGAAATGATCCGAGCACTTTAAAAAAAATCAAGCTCGCAATGTGAGATGTGCCAAATAGCTAAGAAAAACTCTTAGATATAATAGAGTGTGTAGAGACTGGTTGAAATAAGTAGTAAATCAAGTGTAGATTGATATATCCAGGATATAGTAACACCTATGAATTGCAAATATAAATTACTTTCAAGTAAGTCTGAGGAAAAGGCTATATGAAGGGATGCTATACTGATTTTCACTCACAGGTATGAAAAGCATATTAGATCATTTTGTCTACACAGAAGTAGTCTTTCATAAACCTGCTGAATTGGTTCATTTTCACAGCATTCTTTCTAATAAGTTCAAGATGGTAACTTCTGATCCAAATCAGAAAAAGTCTGTGATCTAGCAAGCACTGTATTTGTGATAGCCTATTAACTATCATTATCATCAAGGTTCTAATTGCAACATTTTAAGAACACTTTCTGTTATTTAGATCTGTATCTAGCATATAGGTAATTGAATAGTAGAGCATTGTGAGATATTAATTGTACAAAATTTGGCATGTACTAATTTTGAATTTATTTCACTGATCCAGAAAAAGACGCTTTATTTCCAGCCACTGTAACCTATCTTGTAGGATTTAGTAAGCACATCCTTTCTTGTCAAAAGCTGCCTAGTTCACAAAGGCACATACTCATGCATATGAAAATATATAAAAAGAGATATTTGCTATATGACTATAATGGTAGACAAGATTTGTTATTGCAACATACTGTTTTATATATACTCTGGATGCAAGCGGAAAATTTTTTTCAAGGTGAGCAAGACAATGGATAGCTACACCAGGAGCAGAAAAGAATACATAGGTCTATCCTGTCTCAGTACTTGGACCATCAATTAATGCTGATGATGTACGTTTACACTGTAGACTGTTACTAATTTGAACAGGTGAAACTTCTCAGTTTGATGCAGCCTAAACATACTGAATTGAAAATCTTAAAGTCTTTTTCATAAAGATTAGCGAAATTAATCAAAGATTGAGAAACAAATTAACATCCACAACAAAACACAAGTTGTTAGACTGTGAAATTTGTATAACTAATATCTCACAAGTCTGCTGAAAAGGTTTACTACATCTTGTGCTGACCTTTCCTATAACTACTGCACTCAGCTCAGGGTAAAAGGATGTCTTTATTTTTATTCAGACTTCATAGCCCAAGCTGAACAGGTCAAAAATACTTTACATTTGCTTTATGTACTTGAAACACTAGATTAATTCAATATATTTTTTTTTTCTTCTCAAAACACAGTATGTTAGTTACATTATCAAATTTATTGGAAATCATATGGAATGGACCCTATGATACCATTGAGCTTAAATAGAAGTGTCCATAGAATAAAGATAGGTTTTCTGATATAAATCAGCTAAAATAACATGAGTTATTAAATGTTTTTGCAATGTATTTGATAGTCCTCATTACAGAGGACCAGCAGATCATGAATGATTTCAGTGAAATTTTTTAGCCAACATGCATTTTATTAGAATACATACTATCCTGGCCCCTGCAGCTAAAAAGGTTATGATAAATGTACTAAAATTAGTTGAGCATACTACTATATTAATGACCAAACTCACCCTTCTTATACTGTATGTGCTTCTATTTATATTAAAGGAAATTTTTGCCCAAGAAAGGAATTCTTTTAATTTGATGTCTGAAAATTACATAACTTCTTTTTTTTTTAAAATTATTTCTTGGCTATGAATACTCAATTTTGGCAGAGTGAGAAAGCAAATTTGGTTAGAAAATAAAGTTACAAGTAACAAACAACAAAAACAAATAAGAAATCCTAATAAAAATTAAAAGTAACTTTTCTTACATTCAAGTCAAACATTTATTTAAAGAAACCCAACATCCTCTGCAAAATATTGTATACAGTTCTATTTAAAGAAAAAGGAATGTCCTGCCACAAGGCATGAATGCCTTCACTTTACAGTGAAGATGAGAGCGAGAGTTTGTTTTAAGCCTGTGGGAATTATTAAATAGAAATGACTAGCACTTATAGTACAGAAGTGTGAGCAGTAAGCAGGATCAAAAGGTTCAATTAGATGATTTTTTTTTTCCAAGGAAATGTGTTGTAGAGAAATGTATGTGTACATTTATATAGGAAAGTATACCACGTTCTTAGAGCTGAACAGAAATAGAACATTTTGGGCTAATACTTCTAACTACATATAAGTTTCTTAGCTACTACTAGTTTCTGATGGATAGTGTGGATTGTGACATAAAAGAAAATGCATAGGGTGAGTTTATCTGAAATTTTGTTACATATTTTGAATTTATATCCCATAAAAAATAATTAGACCCATGCTAATTTGTACTAGATGTGAATATTTCTGTGAGTCCCGGTTCAAAATGATTGAATAGGTATGTGGTATAGCCATCAGTTCAATGGTAGTGGCCCTAGGTAGTGGAGGTTGCCCTAGTTATAATACACTGGCTTGATACAATAAAATAATCTGGGATACATTTATATGAAAATACACTATATCATAAGTGATCTGAGGTGTTCATTGATAAAGATCTTACCATCTACTCTGTAGGTCTGACTTATCACAGGGTTAAAATCGGTCTCCATGAAGTTGTGATGAATGTATCAGAAAACATTCTCTTACACCAAGGTTGTTCGTTTGGATTGTGTTCTTTATTTGTTTTTTGTTATCCTGGTGAGAATACAGAAAAGATTAAAATTTGTGAAAAATTCCAGGTGATATTTTGATTCAAATAGATTTCAGAATAGGTGAGAATATACTTTACTTCTTTTTTCTCCTGATCATAGGAACTACGCTTCTAAATAGGAATGATAGCACCTGTAATTCATCAACTTAATAAGGAACTCCTATTACTACAGTGTGTTGATTTAAACATATTTCCAAAAATCAAAAGACTGAACATTCTTGTTACTAAATGCCAGCAAGCAGATGACTTCATAAATCTTTCATTAATTTATTTTAAATGTCCGCTGACTTCGTTCAGCCTTATACTTGTGTATGATACTATTTCAGAAGGAATGCATGGAAGAGAGACTGGTATTTTGACAATATTTTTCTATATAACAAACTTTAAAAAAATCTAAAATAATGTTTCAGTCATGGTTAGATGCCCAACCTGACACATCTAAACTTAAACATAGATACACTGAGTCACAGTAACACTGTGACCCATCCTTCATGGAAGCAGCTAAGGGCTATCAAAATGTTGACAAATATTTTAGTTATGAAAAAGAAACTGAATGTGACAATGTGTGAATTCAATCAAAAGCAAGGAAGTTAAAGAGGAATATAGCTGCCCATGAGCTGTGTTACTAGGCTGAACCATGTTTGGTTTTGAAATTCACTCTAAAGCTGAGGGAAAAAAATTGAAAGGCTACTTTCAATTTTAATTTGAGTCTTTTAAGCTTTATTCAAGCTTATTTAAGCCTTTTAATTTCCACAATGTACCAATGTGATAATTTTACTGGCATATTAAAAGGTCCAGATTTTTTTAATCACTGCCTTGTTGTATTATACACAACTGAGACAGAATGATTTGTTATAAATTTCTATATCATGAACTATTTAGAAAATGAAAATGTTAAAAAATGTAGAACAGAAAAAATTAAGTTTGACAGATCTCCTTTTAACAAATCCCATCATTCCTACTCTCCATTTCTACAGTGGAGAATTTGTTACTTGCCTTGGAGACTTGAACTGACATAAAATCCCATTATATGTGAAAGAACTACATTTTAAAAGGTATGTATCTTGAGGTTATTTCATTTATTTGTTTATGCGGGAGAAGGTTGGGGGTTTTATTTGTTTATTTAAAGCCTCATCCCAGGATTCATTCTAGAGCTGAGGGAAAATGTATTTTTCTATTTTTTTTTTCTCCACCACATAAGTAAGCAATCTCTTGGTTCAGTAACTATAAAGCAACAGACACTACTGCAATCTAGACAGCCATAACTGAATCCTGACTTTGCTTCACTGATCTTGGAAAACGCTAGCTTGGGCCTCTCTGCTTTCCACCGAGATGTGTTTCGGCAGGAACCCGGTTCCTCCTGAACCTTTACAGGATTCTTATACCCTCTGCTAAGGTATACCTTTCCGGTTAGCTCAGGTGGTGAGTTTAGGGTGCCTCTTGTCCTCTCACAAACTTCTTGCTTGTTAAGGTCTGTGAAGGGAGACTTCTCTGGTCAAACCACTTCTGATGGATGCCAGCTTAAGTGGCCTCACTGGCAGTTGAGTCTCCTAAATTTGAGCAATCCTTGGAGACCAAGCCAGTAGAACCATTTAACATTCCTCATAAATACATATAAGCTTATCTTAAAAGGTCTTTACTACCAGTCATAATATGATGGAAAAGTGGAGACCAATTTTTACTTAGTCATAGGCACTGTTAAGGAAATGGTTACTAGATTTGAAAATAGAAATACGGATGAACAGGATAGTGTGGCCTGTGTAGGCAGGCGCTGAAAGAAAATATTATTTGTGATGTTGTTAGAACTGGGACATGCATAGATTAAGTCATGTCTCTAGGCAGAGTCTTCCTGCATAGGAATAATTTCTTAGAGCTTTGTTCCAGGGCACAATTTTCTTCAATGATGAAGCTGTTGTCAACCTCTGAAAATATATGCCTAACCTGGTATGGAGATTTCCGTCCCTCTTTGCTCTGTCTGCACAACTACTTGCAAAGTCACACTGTAATATTCCATAGTACGCAAATACTACCTCTCCCCCTCTTAATGGAGAGTTATTTTTAAACTGAATCAGCACAGTAATTTTATTGAAAGTTGTTATACACAGAGGGCAGTGATGTAAGACATGTAAGTAGAAGTCACTAGGAATGAAAGGGCTGAGAACCTTTAGAGGGCAACTCACTAAAGACAACATATTGATAAATAAACTCTCAGAAATTTCTCATCTGTCTCTTTTTTAATTCATTGGACGGCTTACTGAATGCAAGTATATTTCTGTGTTTCCCTCTGCTTTCCCCTGCGCAGGTGGAGTGCTGTGTCTAGTTCTGGAGTCCCAAGTACAAGAAAGATATGTACGTACTGGAGCGAGTCCAGCACAGGACCACAAATATGATTAAGGGATTGGAGCATCTTTCACAAGAGTGAAGGCTGAGAGAGCTGGAACTGTCCAGCCTGGAGACGAGAGGTCTCAGGGAGGACCCTATTGATGTCTTTAAACACCTGATGCAAGAGAATGAAGGAAAGGGAGCCAGACTCTTCTCAGTAGCGCACACTGATGGCACATGGAGCAACGGGCACAAATTAAAAACCAGTATGTTCCATCTGAGCACAAGAAAAACCAGTTGCATTTTTTTTCTTTTTTTTTTTTTTTCTTTTTACTGTGAGGGTGGTCAAACACTGGAACAAGTTACACAGAGAGGTTGTGGAGATATTAAAAACCCAGCTGGACACAGTTCTGAGTAACTTGCTCTAGGTGACCCTCTTCAAACAGCGGCATTGGACTAGATGACCTCAGGAGTTCCCTCCCAATCTCAATTATTCTGTTAATCTTGTCTGTAAAATAAATGGTCAAGGCCATGATTATCTCATTAATTAAATATTACTTGTCTTTCATATGCAAAGGTGATTTTGAAATGTAAAGGTGCAGAAGACGTTATCATCTAGTTTGCTAATAAACAAACTTTAGTTTATATAATACAAATTTTTTTTTCTACTAAGAGAGCATAAACATTTCAGAATTGTAACTAAAATTTTTGGCCTATAACTTTTCTTTATATATTTGTCCTGGTTTTGGCTGGGATTGAGTTAATTTTCTTCCTAGTATCTGGTATATTTCTGTGTTTTGGATTTAGTATGAGAATAATGTTGATAACACACTGATGTTTTAGTTGTTGCTAAGCACTTCTCACACTAAGTCAAGGACTTTTCAGCTTCTCATGCCCTGCCAGCGAGAAGTCTGGGGATGCACAAGAAGCTGGGAAGGGACACAGCCAAGACAGTTGATCTGAACTGGCTGAAGGAATATTCCATACCATATGACATCATGCTCAGCATATAAATGGGGGTGAGTTGGCCAGGGGGTGGTGATGGCTGCTTGGGTGTGGGCTGGGTATTGGTCAGCATTGCTCATCACTTGTTTTGAATATTCTGTTATCATCATCATCATCATCATCTTCCTTTTCTGTCCCATTAAACAGTCATTATCTCAACCCACAATTTTTACCTTTTTTTCTGATTCTCTTCCCCATCCCACTGGGGGGGAGGGTGAGGAGGAGTGAGCGAGGAGCTGTGTGGTGCTTAGGTGCTGGCTAGGGTTAAACTACGACAATATTATTATAGCATTTTGCATTTTACAGACATACGAGTGCCAAGAAATACAGCTTATGAAAAGCTTTTAGCTAGAGTAGGACTTTGAAGTGACAAACTTGGAAAGAACTGGATTGAGAAATACCTGTTACTACTTGTTTCATTTTGAAGACTACAAATGTAAAGTAAACAAGGAAGAGAAAGGGACAGTTTTAAAAGGAAGAAGCCAAAATTTATGTTATTGGAAAGAGTTGGTATTAACTGTTGTAATAGGGAAAATGTTTATCTTTTTGTATACAAAATCGGAATATTAAATAGGCTGAGATAAAAATGAAATAAAAGTCTTTGAGACATGAAACTTATTACATTTTGGATTCTTTATGTTGTTGAAGTTTCAAAATTCAAAATGTAACTTCATTTTTTTCTAAACCATCTTTCAGCATATTGAACATCAATTTCCCTTTGGTCTTCACAGGTCACTTTCCTAAATAGGAAAGCTAATCACTTGTTCCTATGATAAATTAGTCAGTAATCTACAAAATGGCCTTTCTTCTTACCCCATAGTACCTAAGAGACTTTGAAGACACTTATTGATAGACTTTTGGCTACTAATTATGCTATAGCAATCATCATTCCTGTCTATGTCCATTCCTGTTTCCTTTAGTGATAACCATTACACATACGAGACACAATTTCCTCTTAGAAAACACTGTCAGCTCTTCCCCATTCTACAATAAATCTACCTATTCTTTATTGTATTCTCTAGCAGTTTAACTAGGCTCACTGGGACACAGTTTCCTGACAAATATTTTGGAATTGTCATAAAAAAAAAAAAACAAAAACAAAAACAAAAAAAGAGTCATTGTTTACCATCTTCCATGTCTCTGGCATTTCTGGTAGTGAGGCATTTTTCTGAAAAGTAATGACAAAGAAATATCTACTTTACCCTATTAAAAATTCTGTATATTCTCTCATCTTAATTTTTTTTTTGCCTCTCTAATATCTTGTGTTCATAGAAAATAGTCTTGAAACTCATAATCAGGAATTACTTTATTCAGAAAATATTTCTGTCTTAAACATATTGTCAGTTTCTAAAGAGTTGCACGTTTATAGTTTACAAAGAGGCATTAGAACCATATTGGGAACAGACTTTTCCAAGTTGGAATGACTCACAAGTCTGTCTCACAAATTTAGAATATGTGAAACAGATTCTCAAGGATCTAGTTCCTCTAGATGGGTTTTGGTTGTGGGTTTGTTGTTTTTTTTTTCCTGGATTTCTGATTTCTGATACTTTTTATGTTATTTACAGACAGCTTTTTAATATTCTACTTCCAGCTTGTGTTGACTTCACTAATACTAATGTATTCCTCCGCCAGTATACTAATATGACAATGACAGACCATGAGCCTAAAACTCTTTAAGAAATGAAATAAATTTAAAATAATTTCTTCAAAGTCAAAATTTGTTCATATACCTAGCTCTTCACTAGTCAGTGTGAAAAAAATGTGGATTTAGATATCTTTGGGTTTTTTATAGTACAAGATTGAGTGGAACATGTTTCTCTACATGTAAAGTCTTACATTAAAGTGGGAATTAGCAATGTTCACCAGCCACATGTCAGTTAAGAACCACTGAAGAAAGACTGCAGTGGAAAAGTGCAACAAATCACCTCATCATCTACAAGCAAAAGCCTGAATTATTACACAGTAATGTATTATTTCTTAGCTACTGTAAAAAGACATATTTTCTGGAGCTTAAATTTTGAATTGGTTACATAAAGCCAGCCTTATTATAAGCCTACTCCCTTCAAATACATTTGGTCTGATTTTCTTTTTCCTAAAAATTTATAAGTAGGCAAAGGGGAAGGTGAAAGTTTGTAGACAATTTGTGAAATGGTTTTTGAATTGCAGGCCAAAAAATGTAGCATATTGTGAAATGATGACCTTTGACCAATGTTCTTTGTCTCCCCAGTGCTTGAAAACTGGCTATTGTTAGTCCTTTAGATTTCTTCTGTACTTAAATCTCTGTTTGAAGTCATTCAGAGGCTACTCTTGAGTAATAGTATTTGAAATTAATCAAAGTAAGGTTTATGTATTGTATGATTTTTGTTGCCATTTCTTGGATAGTTACATGCTTTTAAGCAGTAATATGAGAAAACTTTTTGGAAAACAGAAAGGAAAATATTCGGGGGGAGGGGTGTGGTGGTATTTTTATTGTTATTTGGTTTAGTAGGAAGAAAAACTGGGAAAATTCCATTGTTTCTATTCAAAAAAAAGAGGGAACACATGGCTCCAGCTAAAGTTAATGCACTTTATTTCAACTCATGAAATAGAGCCCCGTGTTTCTGAAAAATGTAGGTGAAAATTTTGCAGGTATAACTTACAATTTAAATGTTGTAATACGGTTTAATGTTAGAGTATAAATACCTAATTTACCAATCAATCCCACTGTGAGTATAACTTCTATTTTTCCTATAATTCCAAAGATAATTTCAAATCATAAACCAAGATAACTAGAATTTGTGCTGGAAAAGATGAATAAATTATTATGATTATTAGAAAATTTCCTATTTTGAAGCTCTCTGCTTTAAAACAATGACAACTAGCCAACATTTTTGAAAGAGAAATTTTTAGAAAATTTTATTAGAAATGTATGCACTAAGATAATTTTCTTCTCAAAGTCTTTATTCTACCAATTAAATAACTGAAATATGTGTATCATATTAGTTCGTATCACAGTGTCATAGTACCATAATGACACCTGAGAACTTTGTGTGAAAGGGAAATCAGTTATTGAATGCCATTTATTTGTTCTTTTGACTTACCTTAAAATATAATTTGTATGTTTGTAGTTTTTCTTATTAATGCAGGTAAATATGAACATAAATTCCCTGCTGCTCCTGTCAGTTTCTTCCTTCTACCTGATGCTTGCCTTATTTCTCCATTTGTCTCTACATTACAGCGCAGTGAAAGGACTGACAGCAGAATGTCTGGACTAACAAAAACCCTACTGGCTGTTTGTGCCTAAATCTGAAATCAGTCCTCCCTCCTGTTACCTGCTCGGCTGCACCATCTGATCAAAGCGTGTCTGTTGCTGCAGTGGGAGGGCTATGAGGGTATGTATGAGAGACTACAGCCAGAGGAAAACGCAGAAAAGGCTCATTGTGGAAAAAAATTAATAGTGCACCTCCTCCGTATGAGGACCTCTCCAGTAGTAAAGAAGTTTATGTAAAATAATTATTCACATAACATTTTATGAGATGTTTTGAAATATATAAAGGCTATTTAAATCCTAAAGAACCACTTCATTACCAGTGGATAGAAGAATCTAACTTTTTTCAATGTTGATCTTCATTTGATGGCTGGAAAACTGGCCTCACTAAAACCAGCAGATAAGAGAGTAATGTGAGTGTAGCCACTTTGTGTGAAAACAATATCCAAAACTGACTGAGAGGGCATTTGACTAACACTCCCTCATATGACCGAGAACTGAGGATGGTCATCAAATGTTCTGGAAGAAGGTGTGCATATGCGTGGGTGTGTGTTTGTGGGTGCAGTTAAAGCTTTTGTGGGCAAGTTATCGGAGGCTGTTTAGAAGGCTGTAGGCATTGTCAATTCATAAGACTTGAAGCGAGAGATTTTTCCTTGCAACAGTAGTCAAAATTAACCATTGATTTATACAAGCAGAGAAATAAACCCAAGCACTGAAAAACCTAATTCGTTATGTGTTTCCTACCTGCAATAGTAAATGGAGTATGGTGAAGTTGGATTCAGTTTCCAGTCATTTATGGTTTATATATTTGTAAATGTTACGTATTTATGAAAGTTGCATATTTTTGTCCGCCCCAAATTTCAGCTGTTTAGTATGTAACGATGTTAGCTTTTTCAATGTTATGACTGGGAATTTAAAAGAATTTTCACATTCTCAACCTGTATGCCTAATTCAAATGTCTCATGAGAGAATAATAAATCAATGTGTTTTATCCAGTGGGATGTGTAACCAAATAAGAACAAGCAGTTCTATTATAGTTAAGTGGCTAATCGTCTAAATTACTACTGTCTGTTTACTACAATAATATTGACCTTATATAGTCTGACTGTGTCCCTAACTCTTAGATTGTAAAAAATGAATAATTAGAGTGGAGGAACATGTTTACTTTAATAATGGAATCCACCTCAGATACATTTGTGTTAAGCATTTTGCACCTGAATCTAAGCCTTGTTAGCATAAATTTCATTAAGTGCTCTTCTGCTTTCATGCCAAAGAGAGGCAAAACATATTTTAGATTAAGCAGTAAGTTTGCACCGCCAATTCATAGTAGACAATAAAAATGCTGAAAATAAGCAAGTCTGGAATCAACAACTGGGAAAAGAATATAGCAGTGGTGAAAAAATTGAGAACAATGATGACAAGCTTTTTACATACAAATCTGTGCTTCCACATCACAACATATCAAGAAATATTAAAGAAGCAGGTCTTAACATCAGTGGCACAAAAGCAATCAAAAGAATTACTTAGTAAGCTTAAACTAGTGGTTTGGGGATTTATTTTTGTTTGTTTGTTTGTTTATTTTATAACAGTTGTGGGTTTTTTCCTCCAGTCCCCTGAAAATTAATGACAAGTTGTTTCTTCTGAGTTAGAATTCCTGGCTGTGCTACTTTTTCCATGGGCAGCTAACTGGATTTGGCAATACTTTCTTTTTTAGTACTTTCCAGTCGCTTGTCACAGTGCTGGGGTTTTTTGTTTGTTGGTTTTATCTTTTTCTGTGAGTGTGTGCTTCAGTTTTCCTAAAGTTTGTGTTGAGAGTGAAATTCAGCAGGCATTTGGAGACAATTACTTGAATTCAATCAAAGGCAGGAGGCGGCCTGCGTGCGTGAGCAAGGAGCTCCTGACCGAACTCAGACGCACAAAGGAACCATGCAAGAGGTGGAAGCAGGGGCAGGTGACCCAGGAGGAGTATGGAGATGCTGTCCAGTCCTGCAGGGATGGGGTTAGAAAAGCCAGGGCCATCCCGGAATTAAATATGGTGAGGAATGAGAAAGGCAACAAACAGAATTCTACAAGTCATAACATTCAAATATCCAATTTTATTAAAATAATTGATAAGCTGGGGGGAAAAAAGCCCCTGACAATAATATTATTCTGCTTGAGAGGACCTAATTGTATCCTTCCTTCTTGCCTTCTCTTTTTCTAATTCCCTTAAACAAATTGCCTCTACTTTGTTTCTGAATTATTCCTCAGGGTTGCCAATGCTGCTGAATCTAAGAATTGAGTTGGGTTTTTGAAAAGACTTTTGAAAGTGAAGAAAGAGTGTCCGACAACGTAAGCTCTGAGAGGATAGTTTTTGTTTGACAGATACAATCTAGACATGTATCAGAGTGAGAAGTTACTACGTATTTGTCACTGTGTCATACAGAGGGAAAAACAGTAGGCACTTGCAATTGGTTAAGCCTGAGAATTTCAGAAGCACAAAATAATGTTCTGCAGTTGTGACAAAATCCCTGATTTTACTGAATGCAGAGAATATCTAGACAAAAACTTGAAACAAGGCAAACAGTTGGCCAAAAAAAGAGGAGGAATATTATTTGTTTAAAATTATTGAATCATTGACTAACTTATGTTTTAAGAGTTCTGTGCGGTCCTTTACTCTAACCTCCTCCTCAGAGTGGGTCTAGCTGAAGCGGGTTGCTCAGGGCCTTGCCTAGGTGAGCTCTGCGCACCTCCACAAATGGAGAACGCAGAACCTCCTACAGTTATTTTGAGCAGCCTGTTCCAGTGTTTGATCACCATCAGGGAGAAAAAAATTTCACCACAGAATTGCTTCTGGTGCACTTCCCGTAAGTGTGCGCATGTGTAAGTGGGGGGAGAGAGTGGGAAGAAGGAGGCAGCAAAAGTGATACCAGTGTTGAAGAAATGGTAGAATTTAGCAGGATTCAAATACATTCAAAAGCATATCATGGTTTACTCCTCTGGTAAGCCTACAAAAGTCTAACTATACTTTTGAATAATCACTTTATTTTTTCAAGAAATAAGGCTGCTATTTTTAGAAAGACTTCAAATCGGAATTGGCTATATTTTATTTTCTCCTTTCACTATTGATTATGTTGTAAAAAGCAACCTGATTGCAGTCAATACACCAAAAACAATGCTTTGTAACTTTTGCTCAGTCACGTATGCTTCTTGCTGTAAGTCAGTATATTAAAGTGGAGAATAAGATGTAGAACTATCCTTTTGTCTAGATATTCCACTTCAGGAGCAAGCAGCAAAGCATATTTAGTGGCATTCCTCAATAGCAATTTATTTTATGAGAAAACTGGCATTGATTTTTCTGACAAATATGCCTCTCTTTTTCCAGTCTTCCATAAAAATCAGTACCACTAGCAAAAGAATTGAAGAGGCAGAGCAGAGCACACACAAATGTAAAATCAGGTTAGTCCCTCAACACTTATTCCAATTTGATTAAACTATGGAACTATTTACTTTCTCTGCCAGGTGATAGAATCTGGTTTTTAATGGAAAATGTGAAGTGTGTGATTTTGGAATCTCTATTGCTAAAACAAATTGTTGGCAGTCTTATTCATTTTACATTTTCTGCATGGCAAAATGAAAATTCGTCTTCTAACATGTAAATTTTCTGCAATTTCCGCAGAACTTAAAACCTTCAAGGCTCAAATTTCAAACACTTAGAAAAGAGAAATATTTTGTTATGAAACTGAAATGAGAAATATTTTTTCTTTGCTCCAAATTGCAAATTTTGGTTTTCTAGCCACAAAATATTTTCAATCTGTTCAGTAAGATATTAGACTGCATTTACCTTTTAGCATATAGTTTCAAATAATTCAAGTCTGCTGACTATGATTTTCTAGTGAAAAAGACTCATAATGAAATGTGTTTTCCTGTTGATAAACATGAGTTATACATCTAGTTATAAATGTGTGTGTATATATATTTTAGCCATGAATGGGGAAATAAAAAAGTGATCTAAGCTTTAAACTGCAACCAACGAGAATTTTTCTGTAGGCTTTCAATGAAAAGTGAGGCTAATACTAAAAATAATTTAATTTCATTTCTGAGCAGTTAAATTGCATTATTTCCTTTTGGGGAATCCTGAAATATTTTATAATGAAAGAAGTTTTCACAACAAAATGTTTGGACATTTTTCATGCTACTTCCATAATTACAAACTCCTCCCCCCCCCCCCCCTAATTTTTAACATATCTTAAATTTATATGAATACAAAACCTAAAATGCTTTCTAAGGGATAGAAACACTTTTTTATTCAAGTCTGTTAAATATTGTTTACTGGATTGGTTTGGAATGATTTTGATACATGTATAACTTTTTATGTTTTAGTTTTCATCATTATTTAAAGAAAAGTATTATGCAACAAAAGTGTGGAAGCTCATTCTGACACAGCCTCCAGTAACCTTTTGCAAGGTTTACAGAAGAGTCAACATGCTTAAGTCAGGGAACTGAAAAAAAAAAAAAATCTTCAGAAATTCTGTGCACATAAGGTCCTTGTGGAAGATTTTTATTTATATTTACATACTTGAGTATGTTGAAATAGCAAGGCACAAAGGTGATTTTACTTTAGTTTCCTATCCATATGGACACTGCCTTGGAGAATAGCTGAATAAAATTTCACTGCAGTACTGGGAGAAGAATGCCTTTATTTTTTCTTGTTGTGATTTATAGACCATAATTTTGAACACAATACATTCCTGCCTGTAGACCTAAAGTTATTCCCAGTGAAATTAAGTTGAAGAATCTGTAACCAATAGAATGTGGAATTTTAAATTTTTTAGTTGTCTTGAACAAACATTAATTACATTTTTTTTTTAGCTTATGGCAGTTTTACACCTGCTTTTGATTAAATGACAATAAAATCTGCATATTTGGTTGTGTCTTGGGATGAGAGGAGTACATTGTTTCACCTACATGAAAGAGCATCCGTTTGAAATTCTGCCAACTTTAAGACAATTTTATTGTAGTTATTCATTACTGTCAGATACACTTATTTAAATGTAATTATACTTATTTGATTGTATCCTACACTTTAATACTATTTCATCAATAATAATTACTGCACGTATATTTAACAGCTCAATTATACAGTATTTACTCAAGGTATCTAGTTGGACAAAAAAATTGCATTTAGTACAGCGTCTTGAAGGCTAATTTGAAACAATGGGCACTCATTAAGAGTAATTATGTCTGAGGAGGAGAATTGAAAACTTCATAGGAAAGCTTTTTGTGTCATATATCAGATTGCACTAAGATCATGAACATAAGCTCTTTCAGGGTGTAATGCTTTTCAGCTCTATAAACTTCCTTGCTGTCACAATACTTCTGCCTTGCAATTTTCAGTCTCGAATGTGTTTCAATATCTGCTCAGACTAACTTTGTAAAAACCACCTAAATACGTTATAAGATGACAGCCCTTCAATAAAAAATGAAGCTTCATAGCTTGCAGAACACAAAACATTTTTATTATGGAAGCTGTTTTTACCTTCTGGTCCCCCTTTTTCAGCTAGGCAAGGTTTAAGAAAGACAAAAATCTGTTCTGTCCCAAATTTTCAGTTTACAGGCTGAAGAGAACCATAGCTTATCTAATTTTGCTTGAAAGCAAATGCATTTCCAGCTCATCTGATAACATGCAAACCTTTTTTTTTTTTTTTTTTCCCAGGAGAATATGCATATATAGGATGTGAAAATGATCTCTGGTAACCCTTCAGTGTTCAATAACAGAGAAACTGTTGTAATAGATCATTAACTGTATTTATTTACTATATTAATAATGTATTAAACATTAGCTCTTCATATAGCATGAATTACTTTATTGCCAATTACTTTAAATGGAACTGAATTAATTTATACCAAGAAGATGGCTCATTCAGTGGATTTCTAAAATTATTTTTCTTTGCTTATTCTAATGACCAGTCAGGCAGTCCTGTAGAAAATTGAAGGGCCAGTAAAATGCAACTTTGTCAATCAAGACAAATTATTGTCCATACTTAGAGACTGGTGTGATTGGATTGATTAAATACTACAAAATAAATATATATATCTCTTTATATGTTTAGGAGGAAATAATACAAGAAGATTGTGATTATTTCCATTAGAGGAAAAAAAAAAGACATGGCTTGAGAAAATGTAATTAATCAATGTTGTAGTAAAAGTATATCAGAGGATTCTGCTCTGCCTGCATGACAATATAGCAAAAGGTTGTATTAAAAATCATCAAATTATACTCCTTCACAAAACTTTTAGACTATGGAACTTGCTTAAAAGGTAATTTTTTGGCAACGGTTATTTAGTAATGCTCAAAAAGGGTAAGATGTGTTTATGTCTAGTATAGAATGGATGTATGTGTGTATAAAATTCATATTCACTGTAGTGTAATTCAGCTTGACTTTCACTTTTCAGAAGAATAAGGTCGTCTTATTGTTGAAGTTCAAATACACAGCAAAACCATGTTTGACTATTTATAAAATGTCACAGGGAAATACATTGCGGAAGCCATTTTAAATCTTTTCCTTTAGGCTTTAAGCCATTCTCCTGCTTTGAGATATGTCCCATAGATGCTTACAGAAAAGTGCGCTACCGTTCTCTGAAGTGGCTGATTTCAGTCATTCTTAGAGACAGGATACTAATACAGACATAAACACTTGGTCTCATCCAGTACGAGAATGCAGTCAGTTTTGTCAGGTTGCTGTAAAACCCAGGTCTTACAGTGAAACCTTGATTTCCTCTTGCTTTATTAGCATAAAGATTAAGTTTTAGCATGTTAGTAGCTTCACTGAATTCAAAAAGGAGTTTTACTTGCCTAAAGTTGTCCTTGCTACTAATACCCTTTTTTTCTTCTTTTATGTTCAGAAAAACTGTGCTTAAAGGCTAGTGTCTTCCATTATTATTGAGATTAAACCAACATATCACAAATATATAAATAGCTAAGTAAGTTTGTTTAGATGTTTAATGATTTAGTAAAGGGGCTTTTATATCTTTTTTTTTTTTTAATAAAGACATTTTGTATTTCGTATTACCAGAGAGAATGACTGTGATGATTAAAGGAACTGAAGACTTTTCCAGCAGATGCAAAAAGCAGAACGTAATTACACAGGCAAAGAAAAGTGTGAAATGAATTGTCAGTAAACAAACCCCTTAGAACATACTTAGTCCTTCCATAGTAAAGGCCTGTAGGCAGAAATCCTGTCCCGCTGAAGTAAGTGACATAGTATAACTCGGATTTAACTTGTTTGTGTTTCAAAATTAGGATCTCCCTATTACTGAAACCCAAAACAAGCAAAAACTGGTTTTGTATGAGTGTTTAGCAAACTTAAATCCTAAATCAGTTAAGTCCTGCAGCGTTCATTTCTTTCTTTGCCTTAAGCCCTACACTCAGCAGTTATTTGAGGAAGTTGTCTATTATATCAGCATACATGGATGAAGCAGAAGGCAAACAAAACACATGCTGTGTGTTGGCCATGCATAAGTCTAGGAGCACTGGATGACATCAGCAGTCCTATTTCACCTACCTTGAAGGATGACTTAATGAGAGACTTCTGATATTCTAGTAGTATATTTTTTATATATTTTTAAACTTTTTTTGTTATTCTTTTTAACTTTCTCTGAAGCTTAATGGGTAAATTGGAGAGAAATGGATTTGATGGATAAGGAATTGGCTGGATGGCTGCATCCAAAGAGTTATAGTCATGTCCAAATGGAAACCAGTAATGAGCGATGTCCCTCAAGGGTCAGTACTGGAACCAATACTGTTTAATATCTTGGAACCAATACTGTTTAATATCTTCATTAATGACATAGACAGTGGGATTGAGTGCATAGGCTGCAGGGGGACAACCTGCATCACCATGGTCTTCTCCATGGGCTGCAGGGGAATCTCTGCTCTCACACCTCCTCCCCCTCCTTCTTCACTGACCTGTTTCTCTCACATTTTCTCACTCCTCTCTCACAGCTACTGTCCAGCATTTTTTTTATTCCTTCTTAAATATATCATCACAGAGGTGCCACTAGCATTGCTGATTGCCTCAGCTTTGGCCAGCGGTGAGTCCACGCAAAGATGGCTGGAACTGGCTGTGCCTGACATGGGCGCAGCTCCTGGCGTCTTCTCGCAGAAGCCACCCCGGCAGCCCCCTGCTACCAAAACCTTGCCGCATAAACCTAATACACACACACACCTCCAAAGGAAAATATAAACATGTCCAAGCCTTTCCAGCTGCTGCATTCAGACCTCCCACACATACACATTTACCACACACCCCCCAGCCTCACCACTTGTTGGCACCGAGACTTACAGACGTGTGATCCATGAGCTCCTCTCCCGTTGCTTGCAGTTAGCCTTTGCAGCACTCACACATAGCACAGGGTACAAAGGAAAAATAGCTAAGAAGAGAATTTGATAATAAGATAGGATAGACTGTGGGTGTCAAACATAAGACTCAGTACTGACTCACATCCGCTTACATGCAGAGGTCTGCTTTGTGTTCTCCTCTCTCTATTTTCCCATCCTTTTCACTGCCCAGCCGACCCTGATTCAATTCCACCCCCATCTTTGGTCCTTTCCCTAAACATCCCACAGGAAGTTTTACAGAATCCTACATGCCCCTTCACATATCACATAAGAAGTTTCTCACAGTCCCTCAAGTCCCATAATATTGTGATAACCATGTTCCCACTTTTTGTCAGACACGAAGTCAGGTTGACCCTTTTCAAGGCTGTGTCAGGGTAGTAGTTCATTTAATGGCTCATCAGTCAGTGGCTGAAGAGTTTTGGGTTTTGCTCTTGTCTCCATTATCACCTGCTCATTAATTTCTGTGTGTCTGTGTGTTTAATTTTGCAGTTTCCTTGTTTTTGTTATTTCTTTTATACAGAACAGTCTTTTACCAGGTAACTTAATGAGCTAGATGCTCTCATGTTCCACATACTCTTGCAAACTGTTCAAAGACAAAGGAACAAGAAAACATAAAAACAGGTAAAATAACTTTACCAATTTAAATTAAATCAATAGGAAAAGTAGCATAACACCAGCTAAATTTTATGAATAAAAACTACTTACTTCATTATGAGCTAACAAATTTAGTGCTTACTTACAATTATTCACCACATAATTCACCTGAATTGTTCATGTCATTTTTGTGAGTATTAAGAATCAGAAGTGTTAATAGATATAGCTTATGCTGAAATAGGGAAGAGGAATAGAAAAACACAGAACAGTTCAACCCATACTACAACTAAATAAATAAGTACAGCAAGTAGATAGAAAGCGATGTGTTAAAAATAGACAAATTCTGCCCTGCAATCAACATTGAAAAAAAATATTAGAAAATATAGCTTTTTGAGGTTCTATCTCAGTTTATAGTCTTCAAATTTGTGACAGTAAAGATTAGCATGCCTGTAATACTGAACACCATTAAAGTTTCATACGCACTTAAGAAATCCTTTGTGAAAGTCTCTGGATATCATGGCGGAAGACAAAGAAAGAACATGGAAGTTAAATAACTTAATGAATGTCTGAAACAAACCTGTGGCTGTACAAAGTATTGGAAGCCCATCCCTGAGTGGGTATGACAGACAATACAAGATTTCATTGTAGGTCACTAAAAGATAAGCTTGAAGCTTGAGAGCCATAAAGCAACATCTTTCAAATGGTACTTGTACTGCCAACTCTTGCTTTGGTCACTATAAGACTGTTATTTCAGGGGTGGTTATAGAGGGTTTCTTTAATATTAGCTCATAAACCAAAAAGCGGTGTATGTCACATACCAAAACCTCCGCACATACATGCAGAAACCTCTTAAAGTCAACCTTAGTGGTATATGCATATAAAGCAATATAGTCTTATATTAGTGCCCTTCTAGAATGGGAAGTGTCCTTCTAGCTCAGCTGAAGGGGAAGAGGAGCTAACTCTGCTTCTGTAACTGGGACACAAATTTTACTCTCTTCACAATATTGTCACTTAAGGAAAAGGGTAGAGGTGCAAGGCAAACATATTCCCCACATTGTACCTTTCTAGGTTCTTATAATCTTCATCTTAATAACTTCCTCAACCGAGATTACAGCTTTCAGGTTGAATAGCCCTTGATGAACTTTCTTTGTTAATAAATGTCTAATTCCTGTGAAGCGCACTGATACTTAGACCTGTGACATCTAGTGACAATTAATTCCACAGTTTAATATGAAACAAATACAATTTGTTTCTTTTAGCCTGCTGATTGAAAATTTCATTGAAGGATGACTCTACTAATTTTGTAAGAAATAAAATTATGTCAAATTCCATAATTCTGTGCATGTCCTCATTCAGAGCTTTCCTTTTTTATTCAGGTGAAAGCTCCTAGATTTTTATCAATATTCTCTGCCAGAATCAATGTTTATCATTTCTAACTTCTTTTGTTATACCATGTCCTTCTCATGATGACCAGAATTGCATGTAATATGATTGAGAATCTACACATTTTGCTTATATTTCTTATTCTGCATTCTGTTCAATTCCTGAGGCTTCCTGACATTCCGCTTGCCCGAGAGGATCCTCGCACAAAGTGCTCGACATGGCTCATAGAGAGCGGCAGTTTTGTATTTTGAGTGTTTCTCTCTGCAACAAAATACCTTTTTATGTTTATGAAATGAATGAAAACATGTCTTTTAATGTTTTTTTGTGTGATATATATATAAAAATATATACATAAACATAAAAGATTTATAGCATATATGTATAGTATAAAAGACACTAGATATCTGTTTGGACCCATACAAAAGTCTTGGAAGAAAGATTTCATGCTCCTGAACATTTGACAGTGTAATGAAAAGGAAGCAGTTTGGCTACACCGTTCTTTCAAAAACTTGCCATTCATTCATATTGCCAAAAATGAAATATTAGCAATGGACATTTGACAGAGTATTTAGAGATTGCATTTCTGTTTGGTGAGTAAAACAATGTATAATTTAAAAAAAGAAACTTTCACCTGTGTGATAAAGCTTGTTGTTAGTGTTTCCAATTTGAGTTACCTGCTATAGAATACCACGTGCTAAAACACAGCTGTAGCTTGATGATTTTGTGTTGAAATGCTTTAAAGTTAATCCTTTGTCACAGGACAAAAATTTAATTAATCAGTATCTAGGTCATCTCTATAATCTTTTATTATTAGTATTTCTATGCTTATATAATACATGTTAAGGGGACCGTGCTTAAATAGCAATTTCTGAGATCTATATTATAACATAAAATTGATTTTATCACTGCACACTCTATTAAGAATTGCACTGTTGGACTTTTTAACATCATGAGTCTTTTCCTGTTGTTAGACAATGTTATTCAATTTTATTAATATATTATATATTTTTGAGGAATATTTCTACCCAAGCGTATAAGCTTTACACATTAAATTTCATATATACCATCTGAAACTATTCTTCTGTAATGTATTAAGATTACAGTTCTGGTCTCATAAATCATAATCACATAACTTATGTAACATAATTATGTAACTTTGCATGCCCTGCAAAGTTCATGATCCACCACATTATAGCTTTGTCTAAATCATTCATTAAAATGTTAGAAATAATGATTTCATCATTAGTTTTGATCTTTCTAGCACACATAAAATGCATATCTTTAATGCCAGACGTGCCATCTTTCATTTTCTTCCTGGAGTTCATAGCTTAGCCAAAAAACTAAACGGCCTCTGCAATTATTCTTGTGAAATTTTGTGAGAAGTTTTTGGAAAGCCCAACCAGAGAGTCCAGAATTCTGAAATGTGAATCTCTGTGTTCGATTCAAAATGTCAGCTATTTCACATCAATGATATATTTTCAGAAGTTGATTCTGAGGAATCAGTGTTTTTAGGTACTCAAGACTTTCAAAGCTGATGTCCCCACAGATTCTTTGGGTTTTGAGTTATTTCTATTCTTTGTGCTCCATTCTCTCTTCCCATACAGCTACATAAAGAGATAGTATTAGGGATGGGGAAAAGCTACCCTGGTTCACTGCATGAGTTAATATGGAGATATTCAAGCTTTGAAAGCCTTTTGGATTGAATTGGAAGATAGAACTGGGGTAAAGAGAATAAAATGTGATGAAATCTCATTTGTAGTTCTTTTTGGGCTTCTTTCTTTCCTCAGTACCCTGCCTTAACTATAACTGGGGAAATTAGTTGATTCCCTCTGAAGAGCAGCCCAAGGATGAATGAAAATCTACGTAGTGTGCTTGATCAGAGACACAGGACCAAGGCATTTATTAAGATCCTAAGTTATTGGACTTTATAGATGAATTTCAGGAACAAAAATCTTATAAATAAAATACAGTTTAATTAATTTCAAGTTTCAGCTCCCCCCCCCCCACCATGTTGATCTTCCAAGGATAAATTTATCATTTTATATACCAAGAAGCAGAAATTAAAGAAGCAAGAAAACCAGGAAAATATGACATAGTTAGCAGTAACTTATGAAAATGAGTTCTGACTTTTGATGAGAAAGAAAGACATGCAGTCAGCTTTTATCTTATTCTAAAGCATAATTACTTTAAATTGATTCTAGGCATCTTCAGGGTTTGGTGGGGGTTTTTTTGTTGTTGTTGTTTTTTTCTTTTATTTTTTTATTTACCACCCCCCCATTTCAGCCCATCAGAAACTAAAATAAGAGTCCTATTATGGCAAAACCACACCACTTGGTTGGTTTGTTTTCTTACTTTTTAAATTGTCAGTTTATAAGGCAATTAGAAAAACAGTATCACAGCAAGACTGAAACAGTATTACCATTAGTGGCTTGAAGTCAAAGAAAAGATACAAAATGCATTTCTCATTATTTGGGCATATAAATAACAGGCAGCTACTCTATCTGAGATGACTGATGTGGATCTCTCCAAATTACACCCATTTATTAATTTTATTTTTCACAAAATATGTGTCATGTTATCTTTTCCTACATTCCTTACATAACTGCGTATATATATACATACACACTTGTAATATAGTACAATATAACATGATTTTTCATAGATCTCTGAAATGTATTATTAAACCAATATATTTAAAATACATGAATAGAAGTGTTTATACGTTACATGTATTTACATACTTACGTATAATCATACGAACATACATGTGTGCATTAGTATGTAATTCGAATTTAAACTTAGCAATCAAAGCTAAATACAGTTTTTTAAAAAACTTCTCTTTTGTATGCTAGGACTTAATTTCAAAGTATGTAATTCCCATGGGTGTAGATTATATTAAGATATATGTCAGTGTAAAGGACGCTTTCATCAGCTGGCCTTAGGTGTCAGTGACTTTAGAAACACTTCAAAGTGAAATAGGAATCTCCGAGTTACAGTTTTAGCAAAGCACATAAAAGCGTGTAGGTGACAAAGAGCAACTAGAAGTTTAATCTTATGTGAATCTCGTGTCACCACAGGAATTTCAGTAGTGTTACAAAGCAAATAAAGGAGTATGTAACATAGTGATTGATAGGTCTACTACCATAGTTTTTGAAATCCCTGTAATGTTAAATAGCCAATTCCATACAGTGAACTATGAAGCTATCTCACTAATAACAATGATAAATTTTTGTTAAACTGTGTTGAGACAAAATCTTTGGGTGAGAACAACACCCCAAAATCTAGCTTGGGCTGATAAAATCATGAGTCACTATGTTTTGGGTTTTGACGTGTCAGCAGAACACATGCTCTGCATGAAGATGGCCATCAGTTGGTGTATCATACTGAAATCTAAGCTGGTGTCTTTGCCTCTTCTAATTCTTAAAGTAACTGTTACAGTAAGCAGTATTGCCATTTTGACTTATGCAATGATCCACCAGTGGGAAAGATAACCAATGTCATCATAAGTTGTGACATTTGTATGTTGTTCTGCGATGATGTTGAATAGTTTGAGGAGCTCTGAGCCCGATGCGGATAGTTCCTTTAGTACAAGTCGGTGACAGAGTTAGTTATAAGCCTTTTGTCCTCCTTGTTCCTAGCATTATTTTCTGCTAATTAGACTAACCTATAGAATGTTGCTAATTTAATAACCCAAACCTCTAGTTTACACAAAAACTGAGTTTACTAATATCTGGTTATGAAATGGGTTATAAATGTAGGCCCGTATATCAGTTAGACAATTAGAGGTCATGGTGATGAGAGTGTTTAAAATTGGGCTGGTTTCAAACTTCGAAACAACAGTTCACTGTATTGATATTTTTTAACAATACACATAGGCGATGCTTAGTTCAAAGTCTCTATTAGTCATTATAACTACAAAATGAAACCGTGAGTCCTTAACAAGCTTACTCTAAATTAGCTGAGAGTATACAATACCGTGGAGCTGATGCTGCTTGCTTAGCATCGATGGCTACTCTCCCTGACCCTTCCAGTTACGGAGGATGAGGTGGCCAGTCCTGAGGTGTGTGTGATGAAGGCAGATAGGTTTAAATCAAACAGCGTTTTTCTTCTCTGTTTCTTCTAGCTGGTATGTTATGTTTCTTGGCCCCTTCTCCAAACAAAAAAGTGGTGAACTCATTTGTTCTTGGCATGGTTTAGATTTTTTTTGGAATCGGGACTTGGTTTCTCCAGGCATCTGTCTTGCTTATTCAGGATTTTTTGGGTTCCATCAGCCACCTCTCCTACTTGCTCAATCTTACAGATATTACAACTTTTTCCTGTACCCTGTTTATACAAGCACTTGACAGGTTTCTCTTTACTCCTTCGGGATTGTGGCTGGTTTTTATACAATTATCCTTAGCTGTTATAAAATGTCATTAGTTTTGTACAATAGTGGTTACAATGTTACAGAGTACTTCTACAGCGAGTTCATTATGTGAGTGCTGATGTTTAGGTTTAAGTCAAACACCTGCTAATATTTTGTTTAGTGTGCTTCTATTTTGTCAGCACAATCGGCCTTTGCTTTGGCTATAGTCACCTCCTGCATGATCTCTAACAAGACACTTCATATTTGTGTCTCTGCCGTATCTTTTTATATGTCTAATTTATATGCACGTTACAATTTACATTACAGTACATTTCTGGAGCAAAGACTGTCATTCAGCAGTTGTGTGTGTAGTGTCTGTTAAAGTAATGCAGTCTGAGTGTACCTTATATTTCTGATATTGTTATTTATAAGTAAATACATCCTTGAACCTCATAAAAAACCTATTGAATCTGCTTTATATACTTTGTTATCTCATTTGGTTTTAATGCTTTCAAAAAATTTTAACCCCTCTTGTATTTTCTTTCCTCCAGTGCCTGAGAATCTATTCCTACTACCAAAAGAGAGATTCAATTTTATTTAAGTCAAGGCTGAAGGGTAGAACATAGAAACTCCAAGCTTCGCTCATTATTTGGGTATTTCATACCTAACTTCCTAACGGTCTTTGATCTTGCTAGTGTAATATTCTTGCAGTATATTAGGGATGTGATGAAACAGAATCTCCTAATTTAAAATAAGTGGCTCCCAATGCACAGGTAATTGGGTCTAAATAATTTTAGATCCACTTACACCTTGCAGCTACATCTATCAAAAAATACTCGGGAGACTTCCATAAAGCACTGAATAAAACTAAACTCTTCTAGTGCACTAGTTAACAGTACTATCAGAAAAAGAAGATTGCTAGAATGTGTCAGTTATGTCTCATCATTGATCAAGAATATGCAGGTTTATTAATTAAATAGCACATAAAACATAACCCATTTAAGGCAGAAGCAAAGAAGCGAAGCCTGAGCATCATTAAGTATCCTTCACAGCAAAAAGAAAATTAAAGTTTCTTCTTTTTCACCTAATCTGATCTTTCTCACTTCGTTAAAATAAATACAAATACGATACAAACAAAATACAAATAAAATAAACCAATAAAAATTCTTACATCTGTATTTTATTTCCCATCTAGTTCAAGTCTGCTTTTTGCATTTGGAGTGCTGACACGTTCATCTGAGTCATCAGATGTTTGCGTGATTTCATCCTTTTTTATCCTTTTTGCTCCATCTTTCTGCTGTATGTAATAACACCCCACTCATTCCTCACCTGTCAGATTATGTTATCTTTCGCCCTTTGTATCGTCTTCTGCCTATCTCTGAATTGCAGACTCCTAATTGCCTCCTTGCCTATCATGCTGTCCTAATTTCTTACATCTTACTTCTCCATCCTGTGCTCTTAAATGCGCTCTTCTGTCCTTCAGTTTTGCCTTCATTTGAATATTTGTGTGATTTGACTTGTTTGGTTTTGGTTTTTATTTTTTTTCTTAGCTTGGGATTGAAAATAGGCTGAAAAATTTACAAGGACATAGCCAGTGGAAGTTCTTGCTAAAATTAAACATGCTATGAAATGACAGAGTTTCTGATTTTTTTTCTACTGTATTTAAAATATTAGGAGTTTTTAAGGCATAAAAGAAAACTGTGTAGCAAATTCTAACAAGATACAGGCTCCCTTGTGTTATTCAGTTGCCCAGAGGACTATGCTATCAATGGAATAAGATCAGCTTTGAAAACAGGTTATATGAAATCAGCCGCACTTGCTTTTTCAATTGGGCATGACTTGTATAATGCATGACATGCTAGGTAGCCTATACTAAAATAAAAACATTAAAACATAATAGGATTCTAGAGTTAAAATCCTGAAAACCACTTTAGATACACAGAGTTTATATTTTTCTTAGATTTGAAGGGAAGCTCTGCAGATCCTGGCACTAAGCTTTTGGTAGTAGCTTCAAGACAGTAAAGTGAAACAATTAAAACTGTAATAAAATATCTTCTTCTAGGCCCTGATTCAACACAGTTCTTATACACATGCCTAGCTCTAGTCATTTGGATTACCTCATTGATTTCAGAATTAAATATATGTGTAAACAGGTCTATATCCGAGAAAGGAATTCATGAAAATTCCAGGTGGAAACATGAAGCTTAGTCTTCTGCCCAGGTTCTTAATAGAGTGTGTATTTAAAGAGGAAAAGGAAAAGCACATCGACTCTTATCCAATAAAATTCTGACAAATTGCTTCACTGAAATAGAGGTCACGAGCTGTCCGTCTTTAATTAATTGCAGTATTCAGATGAAGGCAATTTACTTAGGTAGAGACCAAGAGCAATAGAAAATACTCAGGTTATTTGGTTTTCCAGTGAAATTAAGGAGGGGGTATATCACCAGCTATAACACTAAATTTTCCTTAAAAGCCAACTGACTATTTTTTACTGTGTTCCAATGATCTAGCCAACACTGGTAGTTGCTAGCAAATGAACATCAAAGCTAATGGTTTTGCAAAGTGAACAGTAATTTTTACCAGAAAGGAAAAGTAACTTTTCCCTTGGAGAAAGAGGCATGAATTCATGAAGTATTGTCCTTCAGTAAAACTAGTAAATGAATATTTTAATGATTTTGCTTGCTCTGCAAAATTTATCAGGATTGTATTCAAACTCAGAAACTAACCTTTTGGAAAATAGCCATACAAAAACTGTTCAGGAATACTCTGACAGGAATGCTTTGCTTTGAAAAAAATTACCTCTGTGAAAGAGGCTCAGCACTTTTGACTTTGCTTTTGATTTTTGTTCATTTGCTTTAAGTGATATTTAGAGACAGACGGCAGACAGATGTGTAATGAGAATTACATAGACTCCAAAAGAATTTCACCTTTTGCTGTTGGATATGGCTCTATCATTGTGGCATTTGTAATGGCTGGTAAAATACAGGGAATTAGGACAAAACAGCAAAATAGCATGTGGAATAAAATTTGTTTAACCTTGTAAGTTTAGGAAGTAAAAAATTAAATATATCAGTACAAGATAGGTCTTGAATATTTCAGACTTATTTTTGACAAATGATTAAGATTTATTACTGGTTTATAGTGTTAATATCCCTGTCTGATGAAGTATATTTGATATTTGCTATAACTATACTGCTGCTGTTCCAGTGGTGTGAATCTCTCTTCTCTCTACAAGCCTTAAGAAACAAATAGACAACAAACTTTATACTCATTTACATTTTCCTGTAACAGACAATATCTTAAGGTATTTTTATATAAATACACACACACATATATATCTCTATAATAACAGCTGTCAAGAGAACTTAAACATCAGAAGTATAGCTGTCTATAGCTGCCATAGATTTCTTCAGAGTCAGTTCAGCTTAAGTAATATTTTTTTTCTCAAGTTTTTCACTTTTCCAGAGTTTTGAGATTTATTTTCTTCCAAAGGGATACAGCTGTTATGTAGATTCAGAGATTAAAATCCATCCCTTGATATTGGGCCAAAAGCATAAAAATTAGGATCAGGTGCTTAAAGCAAGATAAGCAATTGAATCAAGTAAGTCTCTGGCCTGTGACACCACATCCTATTGCTAAGCTGAGCATACTTTTTAACAAGAAGTTTATTCCTTCTCCCAAGCTACCTCTTATTCCAGGAAGAATCAAAAATAACTTCTGGTCTGTTTCTTACAACTTCCTCCTCAAAATTTTTCTTTGGTATATTGTCTTCAGATGTTTTACAGCTGTTCAGATTGATGTGCTGTGACTTCTATCACAGGGAAGGTACTGTTCCACCTTTACTTTTTCCTAGTTGTATATTAAAATATATTGGTTTATAGTTAGACTTTATGCTCCTTGTAGCAGAAATTCATTTTCTTTTGTCCTTATATAGTATCCATACAGCAAAACTCCTAATAATAAGCCATAGCTCAAGAGAGATACAAATAGGGAGCAATAACATTGTGTGATGGATTTATTTTCTTATTTTTACATTTCTTAAAGAATTTTACATATTTGTAGCTGATCTGAATTGTTTCTACAGCTGACAGAACCCATTGTATTGTGCCCATAGTCCACTACTATTTTTTTTGCTGCTTTGCTTTAATTAATTATTCTTTTAAACTCTCATGATATATTGTGTATTTACATTCAGAATTTCAGGAAGGTGAATTATTAAAATATACCCACCCCCCCTTTTTTTTGGTCATATATAAAGCTGTTGTACTATTTTCCATACTTTCTGCTTATGTATTAGTTCAAGATTAATTATTGCAAACAACTCTCTTGAACAAGATGGGAAGAAAAGATATTTCATCATGTTTCACATTTCATGCTTTGGTAGTAACAAGTAACGTATTTACCTGTGCGTGCTCCAGATTTGTTAATAACCAACACTGTGGATGATCTTATTATTAAATGTCTGTTACTGAATATGAAAATTTTCTTCAATTTTCTCATTTTATCTTTTTAAGATTTTCTACAAAATCATTCACTCATCACCACTGATATTATCTTGCTATTTGTATGCTGTCTGGCATTATATTCAGAATATCTAAGTCTTTACTTAGTTGCCTTATATTTAGTGAAAGCCATTTGCTAGTTATTCCAATGCCCTTGTTAAACCTTTTTATATACTATTGAACATATATTTTTGTGTATCTTTTCCTAGTTTTTATATCCCCACAGAAAAAGCTGTTACTGCTTTTTGTTACTTTAGGCTATTATTATCATGGTTTGGGTTTTTTGTGGGTTTTTTGTTTGTTCATTTTTGTTTGGGTTTTTTTTTTCATGCATTACGAGTCTCTAGATGTGTAGTTGCTGAAGAGGGATATGGGAAATGCAGCTATGGAACTTATTAAAAACTACCAAAATGCCATGCACGGTGTGTTCTAAGTGTTACAAGATGTAGTCGTGGCTGTGTAGTTTCCCTGTCTTCCCCCCCCGCCCTGATCAGTTCAGGACAGCATCGGCCTATGCAAGGTAAGTATTTGGTTATGCCTACACTAGCAGAATGATCAGAAATGTGCTTTTGAAGCAAATCTACTGATTATCCTCATTGGTCGTGCTTTAGTTAGGCCCACAAAGTGATCACAGAGCCCAGGGAAGGGATTCTTTTTCAATTAAACTGAACTCAAAAATGTGTTCCTCTTCAAGGAATTCAAAGTAACCTCTATTAAAAACAGATAGTCCGCATATCAGGTCCTGAAAAATAATGTTTTGGTCTGCTCATATTATACTGTATTTCTCGGAAATGTTGATGTAGATGAACAGAGTAATATATAGGTCTCTTTCATAAATATCTATGAATAAAATATGCTTGACAGAAATAATACTTAACAGCTGTGTTCTCCAGGTATGACTTAAATGAGCAAATAAAACAGACCCTTTTAAAATTGTCCTTAGCAAGTGTTAGGCAGAATCTTCAAATTTTGATACTCATATGCTTAATAATTAAATACAGTTGTAATTTAATCTATTATGTTTAAGAGTAAGGAATATGTTAACTGTTATGGTTGGAGAAGTATGATGTGGGTTGTCATAGACTTTTAAAAGTTGTATAGGTGAATAACACATACAGAAAGAGAACATTTTTTTTTTTATTTAAAGAACAAACTTAAAACTCTCTTACACTAACAGTCACATTCTGCTATGGTAAAATATGTTTTCTTTAACAGGCATATCTAGTTTAATCTAATGTTTTAATACTTTATTACCTACCTTTTTAAAGCAGGTCTGTGAAAAATGCCCCTAAAAAATTCAGGTACCCAAGATTTGAAAATTTTGATACAGTATGTTTTAAATGGTTTTTGTTTCCTTACTCCTTACCTTGGCACAGGTTTGTAGTGTCATTCTTCAGGCATCCAAGTGCTGTAAATCTGTATTTCTTACTTCTACTCTTTGAAATAAATTTCAATCATTTGGGTTTCCTTTTGTCTAACTTTGGAAGTGATGCTACCTTCTCAGAAAAAGTGAGATAGTTACAAAAGTAATTTCATTATAGTAAATATTTGGCCAAGATTTTTACACAGTTTACTAAAAATGCATTATTTCAGCATATTCTATATGAAACAACACTGAATCCTACTCCGAATCGATTATGTGTGTGTTGGGTTTGTGTGGCAAGGTTTTGGTAGCAGGGGGGGCTACAGGGGTGGCTTCTGTGAGAAGCTGCTAGAAGCTTCCCCTGTGTCTGATAGAGCCAATGCCAGCCGGCTCCAAGACAGACCCACCGCTGGCCAAGGCCAAGCCAATCAGCGCCTCTGTGATAACATATTTAAGAAAGAGAAAAACAGTTAGAGAGTGCTTTTGCAGCCAGAGAGAGGAGTGAGAAGATGTAAGAAACTCTGCAGACACCAAGGTCAGTGCAGAAGGAGGGGCAGGAGGTGCTCCAGGCACCGGAGCAGAGATCCCCCTGCAGCCCGTGGTGAAGACCATGGTGAGGCAGGCTGTCCCCCTGCAGCCCATGGAGGGAGGATGAGGGGGTGTAGCGATTCCACCTGCAGCCCGTGGAGGAAGGATGAGGGGGTGTAGAGATTCCACCTGCAGCCCCTGGAGGACCCCACACCAGAGCAGGTGGAGACACCTGAAGGAGGCTGTGGCCCCTGGGAAGCCCACGCTGGAGCAAGCTCCTGGCAGGACCTGTGGACCCGTGGAGAGAGGAGCCCACGCCAGAGCAGGCTTGCTGGCAGGACTTGTGACCCTGTGGGGGACCCACGCTGGAGCAGTTTGCTCCTGAAGGTCTGCACCCCATGGGAGAGACCCACGCTGGAGCAGTTCGTGAAGGACTGTAGCCCATGGGAGAGACTCACGTTGGAGAAGTTCGTGAAGGACTGTCTCCCGTGAGAGGGACCCCACGCTGGAGCAGGGGAACGATGAGAGGAGTCCTCCCCCTGAGGATGAAGAAGCGGCAGAAACACCGTGTGATGAACTGACCGTAACCCCCATTCCTCGTCCCCCTGTGCCGCTGAGGGGGGCGGAGGTTGAAGCCGGGAGTGAAGTTGAGCCCGGGAAGATGGGAGGGGTGGGGGGGAGGTGTTTTGAGATTTGCTTTTATTTCTCATTCCTCTACTCTGTTTTGCTTAGTAATAAATTAGATGAATTTTCTCTCTAAGTTTGGTCTGTTTTGCTTGTGACGATAATTAGTGAGTGATCTCTCCCTGTCCTTATCTCGACCCATAAGCTTTTTGTTGTACTTTTTCTCCTCTGCCTAATGAAAGAGGGGAGTGATAGAGCAGCTCTGGTGGGCACCTGGCCCCCAGCCAGGGTCAACCTACCACAATGCGGTACTCGGAGTACTTTCATTGTATAATAACAACATCCTGTCAGTCTCTTCTGTTAGTGAGTGACGATTTTTAAGACATGAGTCTCTTAAAACCTATTTTTTTCTCAAGCAGTTTCTCTGAAATGCAACTATAAACCTTTTTGACTTTCCATTAAATAGGAACTTCATGGTATAAAATAGTAAAGCATATCCTAGTATCCTTAGTAAATTTGGAAATGGCTATGATTCATGTCTTCTACAAATAATTTAATTCCATAAGTTTCTCAACTTTATTTTTAATACCATAAATTGATCCCAGACTTCTTTAATTTACTGTACATAGGGAAATAGAGAATTTTAGCCTCACATTTTTTCTCCCATTATTGGTAAAAGCTGGACAGTTTCCTTCTTTATAATCCATCAGAATAATGGCTAGGATGGAACTTTGGGCAGGATACTCTGGACATGTTTCTTCACCTGGAAGTCATATGTATTTATTCATTATAATTGCATATAAGTAACTGTGCAAAAGAGAGGTGCAAATGTTTATGGAGATGCCTTTCAAAAAATAGGAATAGATTTGCCCATAATTGCAGTTTAATTAAAAAATCCTTTATTATTCCTATGGCATAAGAAAGAAAGCAGCTGAAACTTTATCTGAGAGAATGGGACCTGTATCATGACTGTGTTATATGACAAAGTTACTGATAAAATCTATTACAAGTTTTCTTAACAGCAGCAAGATACACCCTTGCCAGAGTTGTTTCCTTGGATGGAAAGTGCTTCTCTGTGGCAATTACTGCCTCAGGGAATGTATATAGCAGCTGTATTCATTGATTAAAAGGATACAAAAGACGAATCTTACTGATTGAAATACAAATCAGGTCTTTCAAATCTATCATAGATACATAATATGATAAAGTTTCTTCAGGGCACATATTATTTCATATATTTCCAAACTGTTCACAAATCTAATAAACTGATCCTCCTCTTTTTTTATTTTTTTAAGGACTACAATAATTCTTTTCAGAATGTTCAAAACTGTAGATAGATCTTCACGTATATTTAATGAAGAAATAAGGCCCTCTTTAGAATAAAGCAGATATTTCATTCCTTTTTATGAATAAGGGCAATTATAGTTAATTCCACTTTCTCTTTCTGCTCTCTATATCCTTCTGACAGTATATGAAACTGGAATGCCTCACTATAAACGGTTATTGGATGAAAGCTTATGTGCTTGAAAAGTCTTGAAAAAATTAGAAAGGCTATATCCATCTAAACTTCGTGTTGTTTCTAATTCAGATGCAGATGCTGGAATTGCAACTTCATTGCACATATTTTTCCTATTATTTGTGAATGCATGCAATTTTGGAGGTGTGGGTTGTTTGTTGTTGTTTAAAATCTTGCGCTAAATACTCACTGTGTTCTTACAGGTGGCATTTTTTTTTCAATTTCAGCAAAACTTTTTATTTCTCTAGAGAGTTTTAAAATTACCAACAAATATATACAAATGTTGACTTCAAATTTTGGTGGTTCCATTGTAGATTTTAAAACTCCTCATCACCAATTTGAAAGGACAGTAAAATGACAGTCTGAGATTTATTTCTGTATTACTGGCATCATATATGTTATTACCCTTGTGAGTTAAATTTCCCATACAATTATTGATTTTTTATTTATTTACCTTCATGCTCCTGTTACGATATGCTGTTCAGAATATAGAGGCATGTAACATAACTGAATAATAAAACTCATATTGGGCCTTACAAGCCTGTGATATAACATTATGCAACAATGGTTTGTGGAGAGCAAGTTATAAGGTAGGATAGAGACTGATATGTCTCAATATAATTCTTATATTATGATGTCTCTTTTATGTAGAATACCAAAAATATTTTTCTACAAAATTGGAGCATAGTGCATTAGTTAAATCTGAGGTGTGACTTAACACCGTGATGCCAATGTCAGCTTACCAAAAAATCGTTATTTGTTAAAAAAACATTAACTTTATAAATGATGGTTGATATACTGCAAACCTATGCAAGAAGCCTCCAACAACAAGTAAACAAAATTATTTGAGAAAGCAACTATTTAAAAAGCCTAAAGTATATTAAGTTTGAAGAACACACTGAGGATTTAGTGGTTTTGGTCAATGAATATAAAGTTCTTCATTATTGAAATATTGATTCTGATAACAAGAATATATTCAATGTATTATGTATAATTTTAATATCTTTGTAAACCAAAAGACATTTAGATGACAGGTTACATTAGATGACTTGTTTAATTTTCTATCACTATATTACAGAATAATAAGTTACGGAGATCTACTTTGGTATATGTATATAGTAATATATTTACTTTCTGCTGCCAGTGATTTAAATAGATTAAGATAATTTCTGGCAATTTATAGAATGTGAGTTCAAGTCCAGAACTTTACTCAAAAAGCAACCCTTTAAGAAACATCCCTGCTTTATTCAGCTTCATTGAAATTTTGCTGTTTGCTGTTCTTCAGATAGTTCCCTTCCCTGTGCCATAGTACAAGTTTTAATAAAGGTTATATGCATCTGTAGTCATTAATAATCTGAAGATTAATTGCCAAATCCTTTTTAGGAAATGGATACTAGAAACAGTTATAAATTAAGCCTTAATGGTAAGAGAGGGAAGTGATTATCCAGAAAAACAGGGAAACAAAGTAGATGGGGGATAATTGCATGAAAAGAGAAATGCTAGTTAGGAAATACTTAGCTGTTATCATGAACAAAATGCAGGAAACAGAAGAACTTGTGATTAGCTGAAGAAAGAAAAGATAGTAAGGAATTTAGAACTTTCTAATAATTAAGCACCCAAGAATGCTTAATGATTTTTCAGCAGCTGTTCAGATACATTTTGCACTATACTGTATTGTTACCTGTTCATGCAAGAGACGGACTCTGGTTTTACACATACATGCTGTTGCATCTGGTGCCCTAGGGGAGAGACTGAACCCAGCAGAAAAATCCATCTGTAAATGCATAGTCTAGTGATCCATTAGTAATGAACCTGTTCCACTCAATAATTTTAACCAAAGCAATCAATGTCTGAACTATTTTTCTTCTTTTTAATCATGACTTATCTCATGCAGACACCAGAGGGTATTCTGTTGTCTGAATACAGGCCAAGGTTCAAAGCTAGGTTTTGCTTTGCCAGTGGCCATTAAGGATTCAATTTATTAATGAATTAAAGACATTTCAATATAACTATTTACAAAGGTTTCAACCATAGGAAAAATATTTTCTGATTTTATAGCAGTCTATAAAAACACAATCTATATAACTTTTACATGTATACAATTAACACCAACATTTTTCATCAGACTTCAAAGTCCACTGAAATATCTTATATTTTCTGTTCAGACATAAATGTTCTATTTTAAAAAGAAGTGTCTTAGCTTTCCAGATGGTGTGCCAATTTCTTCAACAAGTCTCTTTTTGTAACTCTTTGACTATGTTATCTACTATTCCAACCTTTGTTTGAGTTAAAATGTCAATACAAGATACCCCCGCCCTTGTAAGAGGTAAGTAACAAAGACACTTTGCTTCATTAGTCATTCTACATCTTTAATTTCTAAACAATAATAATAATAATTCATATTGCAGGAAAACACTTGCTGAGTTACTAAGTTATGTCTTTCCTCTTTCTATTTCTCCTTCATGACCACCATCAAATTCATCCTACTGTTTGGTCCCAGGTGTTGCATCATTTGTAACAGTAGGTTGTAAACCCTTCAGGCTGGCTCCCTGCGCAGCTTCTCATGCAGGCATTTCTAAAGCACTCAGCATTGCCCTAGATCTGTTTCTCTTAGTTAATAGTGAAAGCTTCATTGACTTTAAAAGGAGCAGTGTAGGTCAAACATTTCTTAAATATCCCAGTGAACATGAACTTAGCATTGACCTGGCACAATTTTTGGTGCAGGTAAATAATGAATAATGATGAAAAAAGATATAGTGACTTTCAATTTACAGTTCATTCTTCTGTATATATAAAAGGATAAGAGTTTCTCAAATGTCTTGCCCTTACTTCTGGAAATAGTGGACCTTCAGTTTGTTGATTTGTACCACCTGAAGCTGTGTTTGTTACAACTGATAAACAGAAGCCCCTAGTATACATGGTATGTGCCATAAACAATAGAAAAAAGATTGGCAATTAATTACTCTAAGTACAGTGGTGCTGCATTTTTAGATATATGTGATATCAAAAATATTCTTCAACAATAGTATTAGAAGAGCACTGTGGTTCTGGGAGAGACACCTACCACTCAGTGCTGCTGTCTCTGCTATGTCCTTGCTTTCCATCCAGCCCTTCCCCTGCCTCTCCTATTTCACTGCTTCAAAACACACCTTCGAGGAGCAGAGATGACTATTTCTCACTTTGAATAATAATCATAAATAAGTACAAACTGAGGGGTGGTGTAACTAGATGAAGCAGTTATTACCAGCGTAAATAGATGAGACTCATACCAACAATGATGAGTCTTAGAAAATGTGATGCTTTTTAATCAGCTGAGGGAATTGATCAAAAATACTTACAATATTAATGACTACTTACAATAATACTTACTTTATCACTGACTGCCTGTTTTTGACACATTCTAATAAAACATATTTCTTGTGTTTTGACAAAGTTCATTAATACCCACAAAATTTCTTTTAATCTGTGTTCCATGTTGGTTAATTCTGACATGAGAGAAATCTTGGAGTTTATTTTGCAATATTATTTTATAGTTAATTAAGCAGTATTTGGACAAGACCACAAAATGTTGCTTGGCCAGTTTTAATTATGTTCTCTTTAAATTAACACTGTGATACAGTTTTTTAATCACGTGATTAAAAAGATTTCTTTCTACACCGACAAAGCTAAATTTGTAGCAGAACTTCTAGAGAAGATATTAATATATGATGAATAAGGCTGTGGGCTGATCTCATGGATGTAAAATAATACCCTGAGAACCAGATGCTGTACTAGCACTTATGACAAAGTTCTTGTATGATGCGTAGCAAATCACATATGACAATAATTTCACGGGTTGCTACTAAATGTGGATCTTCCTTTTTCTAAACACTGAACTTGAAAACCTGTGTGACTTGGTTTGTAGAATTGTTGAGTACTTAGCGGTTCCTCTGCTGGTAAATAAGAGCTTACTTCACAGCAGTCTCATAAAGATAAATCAAGTGATGTTTGCAAAACACTAAGGTATTGGAAGAACACCATAGGCAAGCCAAAATGAAATGAATAGTTCTCTGAACAGCTCAGGATTTTGATGGTGTGCAATCAATAAAGCCCAAGATCACACACTGAAAAACAAGAAACTCCCAGAGCATATCCAGAACACTAAGGCAGATGCCCTAAAGGGATATAATTGAGGAAACAAAAATTGAATCAGAACACATATATTGAGGAACATTGCTGAAGAGTTGATTGAGATGAAAATATACAGAGATAATTGTGATCAGACATATTCTTTGTTATTCTGTACTATTAGTAAAATATTTTTCTTTTTTTTTTTTTTAAGCTATAAGTACATCGGGTGGTTTACAGAACTACTTGCATGAAAAGGAGATCAATTTTACCCTCAGATTATAAGTAGTGTTCAGGAGTAACTTGATGTCTTATATTCTGCTTAAAAATGTCATATTGTAAATGTAGTCATTGCAAATGGTATTACAGAAATTATAAGAAATGGCCTAGCATGGCTGTGTTGAAACTGGATGCTTTTTGAAATAAACATGATTTTTTAAATAATGTAAGATCAGTGCTGAAAAATTACATATTCAAGGTAAAATACTTAATTTAAAAAAAAGTTCAGAATACTTTTGCCATCTTCATTTTCTTCATGGATTAGTTTTGTTCTAAAAATATTACTGTTGCTATACTTGTTCTTGAACTTTTCTCAGTAATTTAGTGGTATCTTTCACTGGCCCCATTGCCATCCGCTAGAATATTTTCAGAATATTGAATATATTGAACAAGGAAGCGAATTGCTGTAAAACAGGACAGTGGAATTCATAATTTTTAGAAGTCTGAAGAAAAATTTGGAAGTCTGGTTTCATTGTTGTCTGGAGTACCTTAAAATATGTATGGAGTGTCTGAATATCAATTTAATTGCTATACTATGAATTATTTGATGTAGTGACACTTGGGGGAAAAAGAAGCAATCAAAAAACACAAATGGGTTACTTTAACCTGCCTTTAAACCTCAGGAATTAAGATATTATGCACAGAGGTGTCCAGAATATGTAGGATATATTTTGGGATATATATATATACGTATCTCCAAGCAGGGTATTTTAGATACACTTTCTTACAGAAGCATTTGAGCTGTCTTTCAAACAGCATGGGTCACACTTTGAAAACAGCCAGAACCAGTGCTTCCCCTATTTCTTAACAACAGCCCAATAGTTGAAATATTTTCTAGGCTAAGTGATACCAAGATTGAAATGTGTCTTCTGCTAAAGGCAAATTAAAGGACATTTTTTTTGTCTTCCTTGAGAGTTTTACAGCTGCTAGACTACAGCCTGTTTTAAGGTGTGGAAGTTTTTCTTTTCTGAAACTATGCAGAAAAAAAAGTCATGATTGTCAGAGAAGTCTGATTCCACTGACTAATGATTAGGCCACTCATTAGCAAGTAATAATTTTTTTTTTTTTTTCAAGGGTTCTTTATACAATGTCTGTTCAACACACAAGAACAGTCATAAAGGTGCATAATGCCCTATCGCCTTGGGCTAAAGAACAAAATTGATTTGTATGTACCACATCCTGGAAGAGTTAAAGCACTAGCCACATGAATAAATGAATATTTTGGGGAAAAAGTTTACGGTAGAGCTGTAACACCAGTATCATCATTATGTGTAGTTCGAAAGAAGCAATAGGTGCTGCTCTGTTTTGCACAGGGGTCAGTTCAGGCTCTCAGGAACATCAGACGTTCACGTACTTACCGGTACCCATCAGTACTTAGGAGTAAAAATGGCTAGTCAGCATGAGAGATCCTTTTAACCTTGTTAAGATTGAAGCCTGCAACACGCACAGCAGCAGAATTTTAGTTACCTAGAGTACTAAGAGATTAAAACATGAGGAACTTGCAACATTTGAGCATTTCCAGGTTTAAACATCAGCTGAAAAGGCACTTTCAAGGTCTCAGTCTTGCATTTGTGTGTTTGTCTTATCTGACTTTATTTTTCTTACATGTATCCTTCTCAAATTGCATTCTGCTATTCTCTAACATGCAAATACTATGTAGTTGAATTATACATAGTGGTTTTCAGTGAAGTAATAGGTGGTCTCAATCCAAAGAGTAACATTAATTTAGTGGCTGTTGAAATAACAGAAATATTAATGATCCTGCAATCTGCTGCCAGAGGCAGTTATCTCTCAATATGCAGAGGATCATACCCAATTACATGAAGTAGTGGTTGTGTGGTCTGTTGTAAATCAGTTTTCAAGTTTCAACACTCAAGATGTAGCTGAAAATTAATATATTTGTAATATAGAACTGAAACCTGGATATCATTAATTCAAATCAGCTGAAACCAGTCTAGGTTTATATTTTCCTATATAAGTTAGAACTTCTATGTTGATTTTAGAAGCGCTCTTAAAAAGATTTATCTTTGTTTTTGTTTTTCTCTGCCAATATTATCTGTAGAAAACCTACGAAACTAATAAAAAAAAATTACCCTGAATTTTAAGAGATAAAATTAAAACAGCAAATATCAGGTTGAAAATGACTGGTAGTTACTGATCAATCTGCCTTACCTCCCACATTGACAGCAATAGAATGTTAGCATAAAGATTGTCCATGTAACAAAGGTTGAAGTCTTCAATTCTGTTTCCTCATACTATGAGAAATTTATAAAATTAACTTGTATTACATTTAATATTCCTCATTGTAGTCAGAGATCTAGTAGAGCTACTGGGCTTTTAAAATATATTACTGTATAGAAACAATGCTGTCAGTAGAGCACTGTACCCTGATATATTTTAAATCAATCTACTGTTGGTATCTGTATGTAACATTAAAATAGAGTCTAACATGCCATAGCATGTTTTAGTATTCTCTGAATATTCATCAATTATTATTACTGCCCTTAGGCTTTTCAAAGATTGCTTTAATTGGTAAGCCATTTTGTTCCAAACTTACATGGCTAGATCAAAACAGACATGAGTAGGAGCCAGGGTGTGTGTGTGTATATATATTTGGGGGGGAGGGGGGGGGGGGGGGGGGGGGGGAAGGGGAGTGAGACTACTGTAAATTCTGCAGTTTATCAATATGAACACAAAAAGTATTGAGGTGAGTGGAGATAAATGGTGACTGCCTTCTGAGCTTACAGTGTGTCTTGTTTTCTAGAGGTGTGCTGTCACTGTAAGTACGATTGGGAAAAGTGGTCTTAAGAGAATAAATGCTTTGCATAGTTATTTCACACATGGAACTTAAAGAAAAAAGCCCACACTAGAATAAAGGCCATGTTGTGAAGAGCCTGAAAACTGATGGTGAGCAGTTGTATGTGTATCCATGAGTTGATATATCACCCTTTCAATGAGATCAATGCAATTAAAAATGTTTACAGCTGCCTCTTGTTACGAATGTCTCGAAGTGTCAGGCCTGCCTGGGCCCAGGATGCTGGGAGCTGCAGGGAACCCCAGTGGGGTGGGGAAGGCAGGGACTACGGCCTGTCCCGCTGCCCAGCCAGGAGCAGGGCAGGCTGGAGGGAAGCTTGGGCAGCCCCAGCCCTGGGCATCGGGCACCGCCCTGGGGCTGGGAGCAGGCTGAGGCTGGGCAGCCATGTGGGCTCATGGGTGGGCCTGGCTTGGTGAGGCCGAGGGCAGGGCTGTGGGGAGCTGGAGACCGGCCCTGCTGTGGTGTCGCTGGGGCAGGGACTGATGGTCCCTGTGGACTGAAATGGTGTCCTGGGCCCTGGGAGGAACAGCAGAGCCATGATGGGGGGCCAGGCAAGGCATATGGGTGTCCTCAGAGCCCTGATAAAAAGAACCTTGAAGATGGTGGATAAACATAATAAAACATGGTCATCCCTCACTAGCAAAGGACTGGGACATAATACAAAAACATCTGTAGAAAGACTATGTTCCCTTCTACACATAGTTAATTGCAATGGTTATACTGTAGTTTTTTTCTTTTTCATTCTTAACATCTTTTTCTAATCTGACAATGTAATTTTTTCCCCCATGTCTTTAAACCAATAAAATTTATTTAATTCACTCAAGATTTCTCAGGCTTTGTGTTTATTTTGGTTTATTTATAACAAGGTTAGGTCCTCATGGAGTAGAGCTGAACCTCTAAAACAAAGATCAAGAAAGGGTCAGACCAAAGACAAATTGCATTTGTTCTGGGTTTGTTTCATTTTCCAGTCATTATATTTATTTTTCTAAGTGTCTTCTGGTTTTCCTATTATTATAGGATCATAATCTGTTACATAATCAAATGTCTTAGGTCTCACAGGAAGAAACGGGTCTGATAAGATGACTCTCATCACAAATGCATTGTGCTACATGACCAAATTAAAGAAATTATTATTGTTTGACAACATGTAAAAGCTGTTGCAAATATACTTCCCACCCACATGCTAAGACTTGGGTTTGAGGCTGAGGGAGCAGACACTCAGGTCTAACATATATTCACAAGAATTTATGTACCCCAACCTGCTATATTAAAAAGTAATCATTCTATAGATCAGAGATGGATTTTTTTTTTGTTGTGGCAAAAATTATGTTTAAAATGTCACGACATTTAGTGATTGAAATAGAATAATTGTAGTAATGAAAGTATATTAAAATTTTAAGAACCACAAGAATAATAATTAGCTCTCTAATAAGAAATTATTTTTTCATAGTAGGTATAGGCACTTCATGAACTATAAAATATTTTGTCACAATTAATTGTATTTCAAAAATGAGATACTTCAGATGAGCCCTTTATATTGTGTACTGCAGTTGACTGTAAAGTTGGATCAAAATTTTTTCAGTATTACATTGACACCAAAAAAGTACAAGAATGAATAGTATCTCTGATAAGAAAATTCATAATGCTAGGAAACCTATTATAATCTGAGTATCTGTCAAACCTGCCCTATACTGTATTCGAGTATACATAGAGATAAGCTGCATGGTAAATTAACTTCTAGTTGTGGCTATTCTAACTTTAAATAAAATTGTTTGGATTACTTATATTGTATTCTGCCCTTAATTTTATTTGGGCATAGATTTCCACATTCAGCTATTGGAAAAAAACCCCATATTGTTCATCTCTATATGATTAAGATTTCCCCAGAATATTGTATTTCTACATTTCCAGCAAAAAGTGAGAAACTGAAAGTATATTGAGTTATTTTTTATTTAATAAACAGTAAATACATAGTGTTTTGTATTATTTTCATAGTAATTCAGCTCTGTGGTTTAGAATTTTTCATCACTGAAAGACAACAGAAAAAAGTAATGTGTAATAAGTGGAATTTCTGACTATCAGTGGAAAACCTTTAATTTTAAAAGAATACTTAAATAAAACCTAGTGCCTTATCTATCTCAGAGAGACATCCATAGTTTAGTGAAGTATGGTATTTGTTTGTTCCATAATTTTGTTCCTTAATTAACAGCCAGTAGTGTGTGACTCAGTACACAGGCTCAGTGAAGAAATTGAGAAGAAACCCTCCTTCCTCTCTGGGCTTTGAATGAAACCTTATATTCATATCTTGTCAAGTTTTTTATCCTTTTCCATTTTCTTATTCACTGGGTGACTGATTGAGAGTACTTCATATGTTTTCAGATATTTTGTGGAATAGAACAACTTATCGTTATAAACCAACACTTGTTGTTATAAAAATCACTTATCATACATTTTTATGATCCAGTCTGCAAGGTTTATTTGTAGTGTATTTTAGAATCTATTTTCAGAAAGATTCATTAGCTTCATAGATTTTTCTCCATTTCTGAGATTCAAATGGTAAGACTGTGCTTTATTTCTGACATAACCTGTAGAGTCAAATCACATAAGGATGACAATAATTGGATGGCTAGGAAAGAAATCCCTGGCAATAATTGGATAGCTAGGAAAGAAACTCTTTTTTATATATATATACAGGGATGGAAATGTATTACGAGTTAAGCTTTTGTAACACTTCAGTTATTTCTTGAGTGTCAGAAGTTAGATATATTTCATCTGACAGTGTAAATGTGAAAGCTGAGACTTAGAGCTGAATTATACATGCTTTTACTCTACAGTTTCTATTTGTCTGTTTGTTTTTTTGGGTGTATGTACAGTAATTGAAGGGAACACTGAGCTGAGATAATATAATTTCTAATTCCTCCCATGTTTATCAATATAACAGTGAAAGTACCTACAGGTTAGGTTTTATTGACTTTACTCAGCTTTAAAGGAATTCAATTTTTTTAGTCCGAGAAGGACATGCATCTCTTATTTCAATTTCTAGTATTGCTATGTTCATTACAATGTTTTATCTTGATTCTGAATTCATTTCTTATGTTAGCCTCCTTTTTTCCATTAGTTGATGAAAACTGAAGGATGTAGTGTATCCTGCAATCACTGCTATAGTCTTCTGAATGCAGCTGTACAGAACGGAGATGGGAATGCTGATCTTGCAAAAAAAAAAAAAAAAAAAAAAGCCCTAAAAAATATTTTTGCAGCTTATACCCAAATCTAATGTGAGTATTCTAGCATCCCTAACTGTGTAATAGAAAGTTGGGGTGAATCAGAACGGGAGGTCAAACTTAAGGAACTGACCTATGATAATGAGAAGAATAACTTAGAAGATAACAAGACAGAAATCTCTTTGGGCAATGAACATGAGGAAATTTTCAAGGTTATGATGCTTCAATCATTTATTTATTCATATATTTGAGTTTGAATTATTTTTAAATATTGTTTTATCTAATGTTCCTGCTAATATTTTTGAGTAACAAGGTTCTTCTCATCCCATATCCAGATATGTAACAAATATCTTAAAGAAGTTCATGTTATGGAGACAAGAAGTCATATATGTCTTCATTAGATTCAGTACTTTACTATTAAGTTTAAGCATTAGGAAACAGTTCCTTCTGAAATATTTTTTTTTGATTTAGGAATATTTACTAATATGTGTACCTTGACATTCTTTCAAAAATTATTAACTGGACCACTTCTGAAATTATGAAGGACCTATATATATTCAACAGGTCAGAGAGTTACATATTAGAATACAGATCAAATATGTAATCTGATGAATTCTGTACTAAAAAACCAACATGGAGAAGAAAGTGCATAAAAACCACAGAAGGCCCAGTCCTGCAAGATGAGCATTAAAAATATTGGAGTATTTTTCCTGTTTTTTTGTTTTATAGCTCCAAGCCAAAACACTCAGCCAATTTCAGAGATTTCCATCTGCGTGGTAAGTGTAGAAAAATATTTGTTTATTGATACCTGAGCAGAAAAGGGCAAGCAGAGCAAGCTGTACCGTGTGTTTGAACATATCCTGGTAAGCTAAAGGCCTGAAAGAAATCTATCTTTCTAAATGACGATTTTGTTCTTTGTTCAGCTGTTAGGGAAGTACCACATATACCATTCATTACACAAGGAAGATTTTATTGCTGTAACGGGGCACATTGAATTTAATGTTCACTGAGGATATCATGCAGTTCACAGGACTGAGTCACACAAACTGTAGTCAACCTAGCCTTTTTTGAGCAAACTAGATAAAAGGAAGAAAAATCTTTCTTCAGATATACGCTGGATCCTAGATTCACCTAAAGGGGAACTCAGAGGAGTAAAAAAAAAAAAAAAAAAACAACCAAAAACCCTCTGCAAACCCTCTCAGAAAGGAACTTGGAATTGAAAGAACTACAGTCATACTGATGTATTAACGAGATCAGTTTCTTATCACTTGAGTTTTCTAGTTGAGTACCGTTCCTTACAGTATCAACTGCTATGAATTGAAAAAAATGTGCTGGGAGAGTACTGAACTCACTGGGATGCTTCCTTTTGAGCTGCATGTACAGTAGTGACTGGTGACAGACATTGGTACAGCACCATGAAAAATTTTCATTTTGAAGGACTAACAAACTTCAAGAAAATTCAGTTTATGTGGAAGTCATCTGGGCAGGTTTACTTCATGTGTGTCTGATGAGCTGTGTCTGCAAATTTTTTGTGGTACCTCAGGCATTTTTTCTAAATACTTCAGGGACTTTTAGAAGGGGAAGGCAGGTAATTATGCAGTAAAGAAATAATCTTAAGCAATTGTTCTTCAGGCAGTATAATCTTCAGAACATGATCAGAAGCATTCTTTCTGGTATGCTTTTGCATGTTTTTGTTTGCACATGCAATAGAATGGCATAAAATGCAATCCAACAAATGCTCTATAATTAAGTACAAAACTTTTTCCTAGGAAGAGTCAGGCATCACTGAACAATTTAATATTAAATAATACTTTCAATTAAATATTATGCTCTCAAATGTAAAAGCATAAATAACAATTTGAGGTGAAATATCTGGGACCTCAGGATATTGTTGTATTGACACCAGCAACTCTACATCGATGTAAAAAGCACAGAATAGTACACAATATTAAGCTCTGGCTGTAGTAATAGAGCAAGTGTAAAAAGGCAGTGAAGATGTTTGAGTTTCCTTTACCTTATTTTTTCGTTTGTTAAATGGATTCCGTGGAAAAACTCAAAGTCTCTCTGGTGTTCTCCTCATATGTTCAGAAAGTGAAATGTTAGTTTCTTGCAATGTTTTTTTTCCTAGTTTCACTATATACAAATGCAAAATTGAGTAATACTTTATTAATTTGTTTACGTTAAAGTAGTTGATCAACCCAAGTCAAGAAACAGAAAGGAACTCTGAAAATTAATAATAATAATATTTCCTAACTTTCTCTTTCTTTCGTCTGACACTAAGTACTCTAATCTTTCTGCTAACTCCTTATTTCCTTAAGCAGTAAATTCTATCGTAGCATGTTTTATCTCAGTCCTATTGGAAATAGAATCATAGAATGGTTTGACTTGGAAAGGATCTCAAAGATCATCTAGTTCCTACCCCCTTGCCATGGGCAGGGACACCCTCCACTAGACCAGGTTGCCCAAAGCCCCATCCAGCCTGGCTTTAAACACTTCCAGGGATGTGGTTGCCACAAGCTCTTTGGGCGACCTGTTTCAGTGCCTCACCACTCTTGCAGTAAATTTCTTCTTAGCATCTAATCTAAATCAGCTCTCCTTCAGCTTAAGGCCATTACCCCTTGTCCTATTCATTACATGCCCTTGTAAACAGTTCCCCTCCAGCTTTCCTGTAGGCCCCTTTAGGTACTGGAAGGCTGCAATGTCTCCACGGAGCCTTCTTTTCTCCAGGTTGAACAACCCCAACTCTCTCAGCCTGTCTTCACAGGAGAGGTGTGTCCCATCCCACTCGGTGGATTAGGGTAAGGTTAAATTTTAATTCTCTCCATGGAAATCAGGAGTAACAATTACTCTAGAGGTTCAAACGAATCACAAATTTACTTAAAACTCAGCAGAACCACAAAAGATAGTGGCTTGGCAAAAGCTAAAACAATACTTAAAACTCAGCAGAACTATGAAAGGTAATGGCTTAGCAAAACTTGTGATATTATCTTAATGTGCCAAAAATGAAGTTAGAGGCAAAGAGAGTGATAGAGAAGAAAAGAAAGAGAGAAAGAAAGAGAAAAGATATCACCGCCCTTGGATCCAGCGATGTTCTCTGCTCATTGTGATAGTCCTCTGATGGCGGGCACACACCGAAAACTTGTTTCCCCTTTTTAGAACCTAAAATGCTCCCCATAGGAGGGGGTCTGTCATCACGGAGCAGGCACAGTATGTGCTCAGGAATGTTCCAGAAATGAATCGGTGGGTTGTTGGGAGTCTTGGGGGTCACCCTGCTTTGGGGTTGACTGAGTGACAGCCTTTCACAGGCATGCACACACAGGACACAGTCTTTTGTCTACATGTTTCAGGAATAGGGGAGTGGGCTCGCAAGACTGTATCCTGCCTCCACAGGTTCTGTCCTTGGCCGAGCCAGATGTCTGCCACATTCCCTCATTATCAGTTTATCCCTGCTTGGGTCAAAGATGGGTGTTCATGACATTCACTTATCAGAGCCTTACAAGGTGCTCCAGCCCTCTGATCAGCTTCGTGGCCCTTCTCTGGACTTGCTCCAACAGCTCCATGTCCCTCTTGTACTGGGGACGCCAGAGCTGGATGCAGTACTCCAGGTGGGGTCTCACAAGAGCGGAGTAGAGGGGCAGGATCATGTACCTCAACCTGCTGGTCACACTTCTTTTGATGCAGCCCAGGACATGGTTGGCTTTCTGGGCTGCAAGCATGCATTGCTGGCTCATGTTGAGCTTTTCATCAACCAACACCCTCAAGTCCTTCTCCTCACGGCTGCTCTCCATCCATTCTCCACCCAGCCTGTAATTGTGCTTGGGATTGCCCCAACCCAGGTGCAGGACCTTGTAGTTGGTCTTGTTGAACTTCATGAGGTTCACACGGGCCCACCTCTCCAGCCTGTCAAGGTCCCTCTGGATGGCTTCCCTTCCCTCCAGCGTGTCAACCATACCACACAGCCTAGTGTCATTGGCAAACTTGCTGAGGGTGCACTCGATCCCACTGTCCATGTTGCCAACAAAGATGTTAAACAGTGCCGGACCCAGTACTGACCCCTGAGGAATGCCACTCATCACCGTTCTCCACTTGGACATTGAGCCGTTGACCACAACTCTTTGAGTGCGACCATCCAGCCAATTCCTTATCCACCGTGTGGTCCATCCATCGAATCCATGTCTCTCCAGTTTAGAGACAAGGATGTCGCGTGGGATAGTGTCAAATGGTTTGCATAAGTCCAGGTAGATGACATCTGTCGCTCTTCCCTTGTCCACCAACACTGTAACCCCATCATAGAAGGCCACCAAATTTGGTAGGCATGATTTGCCCTTAGCGAAGCCATGTTGGCTGTCACCAATCACCTCCTTATTTTCCATGTGCCTGAGCATAGTCTCCAGGAGGATCTGCTCCATGATCTTGCCAGGCACAGAGATGAGACTGATCGGTCTATAGTTTCCCAGGTCTTCCTTCTTTCCCTTTTTAAAAATGAGGGTTATGTTTCCCCTTTTCCAGTCAGCGGAAACTTCGCTGGACTGCCAGGACTTCTCAAATATGATGGAGAGTGGCCTGGCCACTTCATCCGCCAGTTCCCTCAGGATCCACTGATACATCTCATCAGGTCCCATGGACTTGTGTACGTTCAGGTTCCTTAGATATTCTCGAGCCTGATCTCCTACAGTGAGTGGTTCTTCATTCTCCCAGTCCCTGCCTTTGCCTTCTGTGACCTGGGCAGCGTAGCTCAAGCACTTGCCAGTGAAAACTGAGGTCTTCACCTTCAATCTGTGGTTGCTATTTAGTCACCTGTTTATGAATCACACATTGGTCAGGAAACATACATTCCACTATTATAATTGTTTCGTGTATATAACACATAGCTTTTAAAAAGTATTGGTATGTGAAAACAAGTCCTTAGATAACCTTCACCCTTGATAAATAATTTGGGTTTTTTTATTATAAATAGATTACTGGAGAGAGTGCAGATGTCATTCCTGTCTTCCCCAGGAACAAGTCTGATTTGATTCTCCAGGTACTTTCCTTGCTTCTCTAATGTTTTCTTAATGGAAAACAGAAATTTGAAGGCTGCAGAGCTGCTTCTAGTTATTCTGTCATAGGTGTGTGACGTGGTTTAGGCCCAGCCGGTAGCTAAGTGCCACGTGCCACTCGCTCACCCCTCCCCCGGCGGGATGGGGAGGAGAACGGAAAAACAACGGCAACGCCTCGAGGGTTGGGATAAGGGCAGTTTCCTGGGACAGCAAGGGAGAGGGAAACAATCAACAACAGTGCTGATAACAGATACTCACAATGGGTGATAACAGAGAATGATTTACCCCAACGGACCTACCGGATGCTCAGTCCATCCCAGAGCCATGCCGACACACCGAACCCGCCCCTGCCTGACTGGCCCCCTTTTATGGTGAGCATGACGTCACATGGTATGGAATAGCCACCGGCCAGCTTGGGTCACCTGTCCTGGCTCCTTGGGAAATTAACTCTATCCTTGCCAGAACCAGGACAGTGTGGCATACTCTTAATGAATCATAATGAGATAGGTATTCCAAATTCACAACCAAATCTGGATTCCACCTCTACTGAAAGATAAGACATAGAAAGAATTCCTCCTGTTAGTACTGGGATGGTCAGCCTTTCCAGTAATCACAGGGTGCAGTGTTCTTTTTAGAGTCAAAGGATGGTAGGATATCAATTGTGAGCTGACATCTAGAGCTGATCAGAGGAGAACATGTTTCAAAACAAGATATTTCCACAAAGAATGAAAACAACAAGCTTGTGAAATTTTTAGCAAAAGTTGGAAGTGGTGAAATAATTGAAGAAATATTTGGTTCAAAATATAAGCCAGTTTTTTTGCAGGAGTTAGGTGATGAATGTTTAGGAAAGTAATCTGTGATATTGTATTGGGTTTGCATGGCAAGGTTGTAGTAGCAGGGGGGGCTACAGGGGTGGCTTCTGTGAGAAGCTGCTAGAAGCTTCCCCTGTGTCTGACAGAGCCAATGCCAGCCGGCTCCAAGGTGGACCCACTGCTGGCCAAGGCCAAGCCAATCAGCGCCTCTGTGATAACATATTTAAGAAGGGAAAAAAAAACCCAGTTAGAGCTTTTGCACCTGGAGAGAGGAGTGAGAAGATGTAAGAACACCTGCAGACACCAAGGTCAGTGGAGAAGGAGGGGCAGGAGGTGCTCCAGGCACCGGAGCAGAGATCCCCCTGCAGCCCGTGGTGAAGACCATGGTGAAGCAGGTTGTCCCCCTGCAGCCCATGGAGGGAGGATGAGGGGGTGTAGAGATTCCACCTGCAGCCTGTGGAGGACCCCACCCCAGAGCAGGTGGAGACACCTGAAGGAGGCTGTGACCCCGTGGGAAGCCCGTGCTGGAGCAAGCTCCTGGCAGGACCTGTGGATCTGTGGAGAGAGGAGCCCACGCCAGAGCAGGTTTGCTGGCAGGACTTGTGACCCCGTGGGGGACCCCACGCTGGAGCAGTCTGGTCCTGAAGGTCTGCACCCCGTGGGAGAGACCCACGTTGGAGCAGTTCGTGAAGGACTGTAGCCCATGGGAGAGACTCATGTTGGAGAAGTTGGTGGAGGACTGTCTCCCGTGAGAGGGACTCCATGCTGGAGCAGAGGGAAGATGAGAGGAGTCCTCCCCCTGAGGAAGAAGAAGCGGCAGAAACACTGCGTCATGAACTGACCGTAACCCCCATTCCCCATCCCCCTGTGCCGCTGAGGGGGGAGGAGGTTGAAGCTGGGAGTGAAGTTGACCCTGGGAAGATGGGAGGGGTGGGGGGAGGTGTTTTAAGATTTTGGTTTTATTTCTCATTCCTCTGCTCTGTTTTGCCTAGTAATAAATTAGATTAATTCCCTCTCTAAGTTCGGTCTGTTTTGCTTGTGATGATAATTAGTGAGTGATCTCTCCCTGTCCTTATCTGGACCCACAAGCTTTCCATTATACCTTTTCTCCCCTGTCTAGTGAAGGAGGACAGTGATAGAGCGGCTTTGGTGGGCACCTGGCCTCTAGACAGGGTCAACCCACCACAGATGTGAAGTGTACTCTCTATGTACAGTACTCTAGCCATTATACTAGTTATTATCTTAAAAAAAACCCAAACAACAAAACCCTAATAATAGAAAATCCCCCCAAAACTCTGTCATCTTAAAATACTGTGGAAACAAACAGACAAAAAAGGTTTCCATGACAAAGTTTAGCTTTAACTACCTTCATAGTGAATGAGTATATCTTTAAAAGGACACTAGCTGTGCTTCTGCTGAAATCCTCAGAAATAAAGAATGTGTCACTCTATTCCCCACTTCTTTCCTCCTGGAATATATCTTAAAAGCAAATTCCTTCACTGAAGTAGACTGAAGCAGAAAGAACCAGAAAAGCGTAAAACATGCTCATTACTCCTAACAATAATCATAAAATCATGCCAAAAAAAAAAAAAAAAAAAAAGGGAGGCACGCTCCTGGCACTGCAAGTAAATGTAAAAAGAGAAAAAGCTGTGATTGGTTTTAAAATACCGCACTGCACATGTTCTGTATATGTGGTTTCTTAGATGAAAGCTGCATCACTATCATAATGCAATATTAGTACCCAGTATAGGATGCTTCATCAATTCTATATTGTAAAACGTGTAATATTACGGATGATAATTCTTCAATTCCCCTATTAAGCCTGAGCAATGGCACAATTTCATTTGATTTTCTGCTCTAAAGCTGTATCTAGGGTGACTGCACTGGAAGTAATGTAACCTTTTTTTCAGCTTTATGTAAAATAGCACCATTTTTCTAATTTTATGTAGTTTCCTTTCTGTAGACTTCACATGGGCACAATCCCTATCAATATCAAAGGTGAATAAGGACACTGGGACTTAATCTGTGATAAACAGCTTCTGGATGCTATTTAGTAATCTCACATATATGTTTATGTGTCTGTGTGTGACTAAAGTCACACTTAGTTACTAAAGTAAGATAATATTAAGTTTTATTATCAGCAATAAAATTAAAAATTTAATTGTAATCTTTAAAAAGCCCTACAATTAAAAGAAAATATCCTGAAGGTATCAGGGACTCTTATGGAAGAACATCATACTCATTACAGGAGACTCTTGGAAAGCTGAACACCAAAATTGTTGAGTAAACTAAGGGGGTGATGATGGCTGATGAAAATGTATTGAATAATGTAGGACCCAAGCATGACGCAAATGGTATGTAATAAGGGGTAGAGATTGTACTGGGTTGGCTGGGAGGAAGTTAATTTTCTTCAAAGCAGCCTATATGGTGCTGTGTGATTGGTGTTTTAACACTGTTTTGATGACCAATGTTTTAGCTATTCCTGAATAGGGTTTATAGTGTCAAGACCTTCTCTGTTTCTTACTCTGCCCCCCCACGGAGTAGGCTAGGATGGGTCAAGAGATTGGGAAGGGAAACAGCCAGGACACGTGAACCCAAATGGCCAAAGGGATATTTCATACCATATAATATCATTCTCAGCAATGAAACTGGGGCAGGAGTTTTCCCAAAGTAGCTGCTGCTCAAGGACTGGCTGGGCATTGGTCTGCTGTTGGTGCAGGATTGCTTTTACACCACTTTTTTTTTTTTCTTTTTTCTTTTTTTTTTTTTCTTTTTCCCCTTCTGTTGTTGTCCTCACCACTTCTTAGACTGCTTTTATCTCAACCCATGAGGTTTTTTTCTCATTTTTTTTGCCCTTCCAGTTCTCTCTCCCATCTCACTGGGTGAGGTCTTACCTGCCACCTGGGGCCAACCCACCATATATAGGAAAGGGAAAAAGCTCTTTTATTTCTACCTCTTTTTTCTGGTGATGTGCTCCCACTTACCATACTCTTCTGTGTTCTAAGGTTGATGGCTGGAGGAAGGTGATGGGGAGAGGGCTGTGTTATAGTGAGCTGTCAGCATCTGCAGTCATCTGCTGGGAGGAACACCGTGATGGTTTCTTCCTTCTTGCTCTAGGATCCACTTGGAATAATGTTTACATGTTACTAATGTGCTTTTACACCTTTGGTCTTTCTTTATTGGTCTACAGCTCCAGATTACTCCAAATTTATGATATATGGCACCTTTTATGTCTTTTAGACAGTTTTATCCAGATCTGCATTTCTTTCATTGACTATGGGTGATCCGTTTATAGCCCTGGGGTCTTTTGTGCCAGACCTACCTACATCCCATACCTTTACCCATGCCTACACTCTACTACACCACCTCCTTTGTCTCCACTTTTGAAGGTATCTGCTATTGCATCAAACCTGTATTTCTCTACACAGCATTGTCATGTTAGTGTTGTAAATATCTCATTTTGCATGGAATAACTACTTGTTACTGCTGTCTATATAAAACTTGTGTTGTACAGTGCACAGATAAACAAAAGTAAAAGAAATTGGCCATAAACATCTGGTCTATTAGAGAAAATGCTGTTAGAGCTAAACCAAGTGAAAACAAAGCTACAGGAAGGTTGAGAAAAGTTCAGAAAGAGCAAGTCTGACAAGCATCAGTTGTGACATCTCCAACTTCAGTACAAAGCTCGTGACCCATTACTAGTCAGTACTGTGCTTTAGGGCTACATGTTTACAATAGGTCAAAGAGAAAGAAGGTAGGAGTTCCATTTGGGGTATTTGACTAAGAAGTGGATAGTAGATACTTTGGAAAGAGTAGTTTCACTGGACTAAAAAGACCAAAAAGCCACATGAGTCTGGATCTAACTCTGCATAAGGGTTCATATACAAGCCATTTAATAAGCTTACAAAAGTGTTTGAAGGTGGGTTTCAGGGTTTTTTTTTTGTTTTTGGTTTTTTTTTTTTTTTAAGATGGGTTTGTTTAAAGTAATATTTTTAATTCAAAATAATAAAATTTAGAAAATTCAGAAGACAAGAGAGGATTCATGAGGGTATTCTATTTCCAAACAATATGCAATAGAAATTAATAGCATCCCTAGAGAAAAATGCAGTAACTAGAAAAAAAAGGCAGATGAGTAACTACAGCTTCTATGGCAGAAAATTAAGAGCAAAGAGCACCTCACTTAAAAGAGCATTTTTTTCCCCTTCAGACAAAAATAATCCTCAACAAGTAGGAGTACAAACTCCATCTCATTGATATAGCATGTAAATAATTTTTGTAACCATATGGATAAAAGACTGCATAATCTGTAATCCCTATTATTGTTTGGTTTACAAGTTAATCTTTCTGAAAATAAAATTATACAGTTAGGGTGAGAGGGAAAGCAACAATATTGGTAAACTTTGCTTTTCACTAGAACTAAACAACATGAAGTGACAAGTTTCAAGGGTTGTGTGAAGTTCCTGAATGCAGAGTGGCAAGTGTCTGCTTACATTTCTTACAGCAGGCTAGATTCAAGAATTCATGGGCTATTTCTGTATATAGGACTGCATTAGCAGCACGTATTCACCAATATTCAAGGAAAATTCTCTATTAATTTAATTTAATCTGAATGTATAGTAATTTTTACAGCTTATAACTGCAGCTTATTGAACTAGTGATGAAAATAAGTCTTCTGCATTTGCACGCAGATAAATATATGCCTACCTAACAAAACCTTCAGCAAGTAATGGTCAGAGTTTTACTGCACGTAATTAAGATGGTATTGCTACTGCTACAGTCAAATACTTTGGAAAAGTTAGTTCAATTTGACAAAAATGGGAAAAACAGTGAGTCTCATGAAGAAGTAGAAATGACTGTGGATGGATTTTTGAGAAATAATGATATGAATTTTGTGACCCAAAGTTAGACGGGTTGTATCTGAGGACATCAGTATGGAGTAAGCTACTTCAGAGACTAGGAATAGAATTTTATAAAGCCTTATTTGTTGCTTTAACTATTGCTATTGAAATCAGCAAGACTGAACTGGGCTAAAACCCAAAACTAAATTAATCTCATCAGAAATTGCTGGGTATTTTAAAAATTAAAGTTCATTATATAACCAACTATTTAGATTCCTAATTTAGGCACATAGATTTCAAAATCTTGGCTGAATTGATGAGGAATAAAAATCATATTTTAAAGGATTGTTATGAGATGCAATCTGCCAGTTCAATTTTAAATTTGTTTGCTTTTTCTTCTTTTTTATTTCAAAAGAGAATAGAATGTATCATAACTTCAAATGAAAAGACTTGAGAGTAACATTAAAAATAACGTACGGGTTCTTCTGAAAGCAATTTAACATTTTACTTGATACTTCAAACTCGATGGATGTGTTGGGTAGGTAGAAAGAAGTGAAGATAAAGTGATGGATAAAGAGAAAAGATAAAGCAAGAAGTGAACAGAAGAGTGAGAGGAAAAAAACAAAACAACAGTTTGAGGAGCAGTGTCAATACAAAAAACAAGAAGTTGATTAACTGAGGAAGGATTAAAAATAAATAAATAAATTGTCCTCATTTTTTTCCTTTGGATGACAGAAGAGTTCTTCATTCATAGCTTTGTGGTGTTGTTTTACCCCAGCCGGCAGCTGAGCACCACGCAGCCACTCACTCCCCCCCCATCGGGATGGAGGAGAGAATTGGAAAAGTGAAAGTGAGAAAACTCGTGGGTTGAGGTAAAGACAGTTTAATAAGTAAAGCAAAAGCTGCATGCACAAGCAAAGCAAACCAAGGAATTCATTCACCACTTCCCATGGGCAGGCAGGTGTTCAGCCATCTCCAGGAAAGCAGGGCTCCATCACTCGTAACGGTTACTTGGGAAGACAAACGCCATCACTCCGAATGCCGCCACCCGCCTTTTCCTCTTCCCCAAGCCCCTTATAAACTGAGCATGACACCATATGGTGTGGAATATCCCTTTGGTCAGTTGGGGTCAGCTGTCCTGGCTGTGTCCCCTCCCAACTTCTTGTGCACCCCCAGCCATCTCACTGGTGGGGTGGGGTGAGAAGCAGAAAAGGCCTTGGCTCTGTGTGAGCACTGCTCAACAACAACAAAAACCTATCTGTGTAACAAAGCTATCTCTCTATTATCAACACTATTTCCAGCACAAGTCCGAAACATAGCCCCGTACTAGCTACTATGAAGAAAATGAACTCCCTCTCAGTTGAAACCAGGACACTTTGTTAGACAACTGGGAGTTGACTGACAGCCTGAAAGGAAGTAAAATATCCAACAATCAAATGGAGTGCTCTCCAGGCTGCGGATTCCCTCTTCCGCCACAAAAGGATGCCCGTGATTGAGTAAACAGCTGTTCCTGGCAGATGACCACTGGTGCTCATATGCCGCTGATCTATGAACTTCACTCTGCACGGTTCCATTGTCTTGTGGGCATAGTATGAGGCAAGAGTTAGTGGGATTGACATGGATTTACAGGAGGAAAAGACTGAATCATAACAGCACCAAATGCTTCCAGGAAACAAGGGACATGGAAAACTCTCAAGTAATTCAACATGTCATACTCTGTTCTCAGGCCAAAGTAAATCTCATAAAGGCCAAACAGACAACCTAGATTTATAGTTCAGAGTTTAATTTGATATGAATATGAATAATTCAATATGAATAATGTTATACAGCACTATGCTTGCAGTTTTGTTATGCTAGTATGATGTGGCATATCCTCTGCAGTACAATACCAGAACATCAGCAAGTTTGATTCCTTTTTGTTTAAACTGTTTAAAAGCATCACTTAAAATCAATACTATTTCACAAAAATAAGAAACCGGAATGTAGATGAAAATAATTGAAATAGTTATGTTTATTTTTATAGCTTTACAGGTAAAAGAAAGTGTGAGAAAATAATAAATGTTGTACACCTTAGTAGTAAACATAAATAACATTGATCTGGATTGATCTGCTGTTTGTAATTTCATGTAAGTCTTTCTATTCATGGTTAATCTTGGAAAACACAGATAAAAGAGAAGGACTTAGTCGCTTCCAAACAGAAGATTGAAAAACACTGACAATATTAGTGTATTCCCAAATAGTTCTGAAAAAAAATTTGAAGACTTAAAGAAAAAAAAAAAAAACCAAACCCAAAAAGTCATAGGGATATTACATGCTGTATTGAGGAAACAAAAAAACCCGAAAAGTTCCTGTCTCCTACATGTCTCATAACTAATTTAATAATTTCAAAAACACAGGTTACACATGAAAGTATCGGTTTACTATGGCAATCAGGAAATATAAAAGCAACTGTATTCTCTAGAAAAGATCTGAAGCTTTTCTGAATCACCACTAGACTTTTGTCAGCTCTAGAAAAAATTCCATCCATTTTTAACAGCTGAGAATTTGACCATGTATATTAGTATCTGTATATTCCATTTTAAAGAATATTTTGGTTATCTTGATTATTAGTTACATTAACAATACAGTGTCATATATGCAATTTTTAATTTTCTGATTTACATATATTAAATGCCTTTTTTTAATTTACAGAGTTTTGAAAATACTTTCAATCATCATGCATAGAAGACAAAAAATAATCCTCTGGACATTTACAGAGGTAAATGAAAGGTAAATATTGCACAACATTTATTTTCATTTATGATTGCTATTTTTTTTTCTATTGTTGTTAATATCAACAAGAAAAGATGAAGTCTAGTTGAAGTTGCTAAACTATGATGTTGATGTTATTAAGACATTTCCAGCAAGTCTTTCAATTATATGTTTTTCATTATGTTCATATGAACATATTATGTTAATCTTCTGTCAGAGTCCAATACTCTCTGACCAGGTTCTTTTAGATATTCCACACGGAAGGTGTAATGTTTAATATCAAATTTACTTATTAAAGATAGTTGATGTTACATGGGATTTTTGACCCAGCAGAGTTATACAAAATATATTGTGTAACGTAATACAAATGTAAGTTACACTTAAAAAAATACATAGCAGTCACAATACCAGTGTGATTCCCATTACCAGTCTTTATAACATGCTCGCTGTCACAATGCTGGGCATCACCGGGAAGGAATGTGTATATTAAAGCCAGCTGAGGCCTGTGACTCTCTTCAAGATACTTTCGCTAGTCGCCTAGTTTTTCTGTTGGGCTGAGCTACATACTGACTCATTCCCCTCCCTGCCCCCCATGCTTGTCTGCCTAACTCAGGGTCACACTCACACTCTTTCAATGAACTCAGGAAGAAACATTTACACCACCTGTTGATCCACTCCGGTCCCCTTTGTGTTGAGGTACAGTCAGCCTCTTTGCAACAGCTGTGGGCAGTCACAGCCTGCGTTATTCCCTGGGCTTCATGGGCTCACCTCCCTTGCCCATCTCCTCTCAGCATTCTTCCTTTGTAGAGGTTTATTGGTCAGTCACATTTTGAAGTCAGGAACTGAAATTTTTATTAAGAGGTCAAGGTTAAAGAAATTCTCTTTGTACTTGAAGTAAACAGTGACGAGATTTGAAGTAGCTGTTAACTCATGTTAATTCAGAATGATGGATGAGAAGAAACTGTAAACCAGCTTAGTATAGATATTAACACCAACTTATTTTTATTAATGTTTATGTTTTGAGAATAAACAGCATGGGAACATCAAATACATGAAGACCACAAGACATATGCAGCATTAGTGGACTATGTTTTTAATGAGGCTATACTCCCCACAAATAGATTTCTGAGATGTGAAATGATAAATGCTTCCAGAAAACTTACTATAAATATGCATATTCCACTTTTTTCCCCTAACTTGGAATATGAACGTTTCCAGCTGGAAAATATTTAGAAGACAGTGAGATGCTTGGGACTGATAGAATTCATTGCATGTTTCTCTATTTCACTGGTAAATTGTCTTTGAAATATTTCGCTCTGCTTTTCTTCTCTAACTATTCTACTAACATCCACTGTGTACTCTGTTATTACTGTATTATTTACATTTGCAATAATTTGAATTTTCTATTGAAATGCCTGTAACCTGCATACAGCATATGCATGCATAACTTCTCATTTCATTTATGTGCTTGGCACTATAGAGATTAAATAAACAAACACAACCAGAAAAAACCCTGACTCTTTTGTCATCATATTTTGTGGATACTTTATCTTGTGGGCTATTAAGGGTATTCCTTAGGTTCAGTTATTCACGGTAAACTAAAAGCTATATTATTCCTACATTCTACATTCTTTGTCTAAATAATGACCAAAACGGTCCAACAAAATAGGGTATATAATAATTGCATATAGAAATAGAATAGCAAAAGCAAAATATGCAAAGGCTACAGTATAAAATAAATATACAAACCTGACAAAGGTATAGATACTGAAACACAGGAGGTTCCATCTGAACATCAGAAAACACTTTTTTACTGTGAGGATGACTAAGCACTGACACAGGTTGCCCATAGAAGTTGTAAAGTAGTAGACGGTAGAGTAGTAGAAGTTGTCAAGTATGTACATCCTTAGGAGATACTCAAAAGCTGTTTAGACATGGTCCTGGGTAAAGTATTGTAACTGACCTTGCCTGAGCAGGGGGAGTGGACCTAATGACCTCCTGATGTTCCAACATCAACCATTCTGTGAATCTGCAAGTTTCCTTTCAGTTATAATTTCAAACAGGAGAGGGAAGGCAATGAAATTGCTATTGTTAGTGAAGCTCTAATGAACCTGATAGGAAAGATTACAACAATCTGTTAAATCTATGTAGAAGTAGGAGTGATTTCACTGATAAACAGTGAGCTAACCTCTTAATTTTTTTTTTTTTTTTTAATCTGTTTTACACCTTTATGCTCCAGATTTTTTAAATATATGACTCAGTCTTGTCATTTTGCCTGTGATATTCCACCGGGACAGATTTTGAGGTGTTTCAGATTACAGAGTTATCACTCTGTAGAAGACATACAATTCTATTTCTTTATCCTCAACTCTATAGCGTGATGTGTGGTGCATTTTTCAGTGCCTAGCTGAGGCCCTTATTTATAGAGAGGAATCAATAGATAAAGATTGAAATAATGCAAGAAGGAATTTTATAGTCAGGACTTGTATATACAAAACCGTAGGTAGGTCATTCAGTGGATACCTTGACCCTCTGTGTTAGGTCTCTCTGACATCACAAATAACTATAGCTTGTGGTACATTTTTGTCTAGACAGGTAGTTTGTTGTTGAATCAAGAATCTATTATGCCCTCAATTATCTATGTCTCAATTAGCTAAGTTATATCTATAGTTAATCTAGAGAACTTCTCTGAGAGTTTTACACTGCAAGTAGATAGAAGCATGTAACCCATATGAATAGCAAAAAGCTGCTGTTGGCAGGAATAGCAGTAGTTATGCCAGTAGATATTTATTTGTGGTAGGAAGAGCTAGATTTACATATAAAGAAAAACTATGATACCTATTTGTGTATGACATGTCATGTCAGCTTTTTTTGAAGTAATTGAAATCTTACCTTTTTTTCTTTTTCATGTTATTCAGAATCATGTCATTAAGACGAAGAAACTGTAACATCCAAACTTCTAATAGAGCTTATAGCAAAGTGTCTTTTCAGAAGATCTTAAAATATTTTATAATGAGACTGAAATTATACAGAAGCTGTAAGCCAAATTTATATGTAAATTTTTGTTAGCATTAAATTGAAGGTAAACTCTACTGCATTTGGTCTTGAATATGGGAGTCATCTCTAGAATCTAACAAACTCTTTGCACTGCCCATAAAAACAATTCAGAGTAATTATGACTCGAATATAAAACCACATCTGTGAGCAAAGAGCAATTCATTCAAATGCTTTTGGTGTTCACAAACTTTTCAAGTGTTCTGAGGAAGCCTAATCAATTTACCACTACTGAAATGCAACAATTGTTCAACAAATCACATCAGTCCTACCTTAGGCCAGTAATAAAGATAAATAACTTCTCCAACTGAAATTGCAAGAGGGATTTAAGAGTTCAAAAGGTAGCTGTCCCAACATGAATTTGGCCAGAAGACTAGAGTTAATAATCTATTTTGCAGTATCCTAGTATCTTAAAAGAGGTTTCTTGTTATATTTGAAAAATATCACCACTAGCAAGAATTTCTCATATAAAAATATCAGTAGAAATTTTGTAAAGAATAACATAAGTGAAAAAAGGGGGGAAAATAAAGATAGAGCTCTCTAAAAATATGAAAGAGAAGCAGAAGAGACTTAATAACAGTTCACACTGTATTTGAACGTGTCACAGAAAAAGGAATCACGTGGTAGGTACCATTTCTGTAATAGCAGATTCTAACACATTACTCAACAGTTTTTTATTTAATACAGTAGAAGAGATTAACTATGAAAATACAATGCACTGGCTTATACCATCCTGATGTATTCAACAGTATGACAGATTACCTGCTTTTTCTCTTTCCCATATATGATACCATACTTTTTCTGCTTAAACTCAAATACTATCTCTTTCAGATGGTCTAGCTGATTGATATAATCTATTTAAACCAAAATAATTTGTTCTCAATTTATAATAAATACATTTTGATGATTGCTGTTTCTATTTCAGTCTTGAAGAGAACCCATAAACCTGAGGGCTGATTTTTTTTCCCCACCAATTCTATGTTATTTTAGTAGAAGACATTACCTTTCCCAACTTGCTTTGCATATTAGACAGACTTTTTGACCTGACTATACAAAGAAATGAAATAAATATTAAAATCTTTTTTATGTCTAAAAATATCTCCTATTCATTGTTTAGAAGTGGAGGTAGATAATTGGATATTGTTTCCTTAACGAGGGAGAAGAGAAAAAAAAAAATGTAAAACCACCTCAGTAGATTATTAACAAAATTTCAGAAATAATATTTCATGATGTATTTTGAATTTATAAGTTAACCCCCCCCCCCAACATTAAAATTGGACAATGTTCTGATGTCATAGATAGCCACCTGAAGAAAAAAAAAGGTTGTGCTGGTTTTGGCTGGCATAGAGTTAATTCTCTTCACAGTAGTTAGTATGTTCTATGTTTTGGATTTGTGCTGAAAACAGTGTTGATACCACAGGGATGTTTTCGTTACTGCTGAGCAGTGCTTACACAGAGCCAAGGCCTTTTCTGCTTCTCACCCCACCCCACCAATGAGGAGGCTGGGGGTGCACAAGGAGTTGGGAGGGGACACAGCCGGGACAGCTGACCCCAACTGACCAAAGGGATATTCCATACCATATGATGTCACGCTCAGCATATAAAGCTGGGGGAAGAAGAAGGAAGAGGGGGGGGCGGATGTTCAGAGTGATGGTGTTTGTCTTCCCAAGTAACTGTTATGCATGATGGAGCCCTGCTTTCCTGGAGATGGTTGAACACCTGCCTGCCCGTGGGAAGTGGGGAATGAATTCCTTGTTTTGCTTTGCTTGTGTGCATGGCTTTTGCTTTACCTATTAAACTGTCTTTATCTCAACCCATGAGTTCCACTTTTACTCTCCCAATTCTTTCCCCATCCCACTGGGGATGGGGGACAGTGAGCAAGTAGCTGTGTGGTGCTTAGCTGCCAATTGGGGTTAAACCATGACAAAGGGGAAAAGAAAAAACCTCATAGTGTTATGCTAGAGGACAAAAAAAAAACCCCAAACCAACCAACAAACAAACAAAAAAACCAAAACAACAAAAAAACCAAACCAAACAAAAAAAGACCAGCATTCAGGCTTGAATATATGGTAAAAGACATGAAAAATGGAATGAACTACTGAAATTTTATAATTTGGTAGCATGGCTGGAGAATGCTGGTAAATAATGTTAAGCACACAGCTGAAGTTTTCAATGGAATAATCAAGATCATTAGAAAAGAAGGCAAAAAGCAGGCCTAAATTTAATTGAACATGCAGTACTGGGAAACAAGGTATTTTACACAAACCTAGTATCTGCTGGAAACAAAGGCGTCGTTGATATGTTTCTTATTAGTGGTAAAGAAAGCTAAACAGGTAACCCTGTTAGACATTACTCTCTGCTAAACCTGATATATGAATAAATAAAACTCCCACTGAATTTGAATTTAGATGTGAAATCACTGCTTCCAGTTATGTTTAAAAATTAAAGAATGCGCTGGCCTTTCACTACCTTAAAATCAGATTTTTGACATTACTCAGCACAACTTAATTGCAAGTAAATTATTTACCAGTAATTAGTGTTCTACCATCATTCTCTAATGGTGATAAAAGTCAATATCACATGTTTTTGGTGCCAAAAAAGCAAGGCCAGATACTGAAAAAAAATGAAGCAAAAACTTAATTGATTTGGGTATTGTGAGCTGCCTCTAGATCCAGTGCATACCTGTGATAGAAATTAATGCTGATTAAAACTACATGGATCAGAGCCAAGGCAAAATTTTTGCAAAATAATTAAAGTAGGATTAAATCATAATCAAAGTATAAAGGAAGCTGAAGAACGTGCTGCAGTGGATCATGTCTAAAGTGCAATTTTCCTCCTCCTGCTGTTCCTGAGATATATCACAATTTATTTGTGTGCCTTGCACAGGGCAAGAGAAAAATTCATATGTATTTAGTCCTGGATTGTTATCTGTCAATCTAAACTGCCTTACTCCTACAACAATTAGTTGTCAAGTAAGTTTTTACTTTGTGCACTGGTTCCTCAGAATAGGACTCTACTTGCTCAGAGCTGTTGACTGTTTCCTAATAGCTAGACTTTGTAGTCCTGATCAAGTATAATGAAAACTCGGAACGGTAGATGATCATAAGAAAAACATGGTCAAAGATTTTTATTTTTTTTTTAAATATACATACTCTGGAAATATAGTATAATTTCTTGATATGACCAAGATGGTAGACAAATAGCACTTGCTTTGTCAGCACAATATTCAAATAAGACATTAAGGTAACAATATAAGAAAACTCAGAAGAGAGAAGAAGAGAAAACATTAATTCCTTCACATTATAGGAGCCGGATAACAGTTGTAATGTATAAGAATGGCTTCCTGAACAAATAGTTTTTTATGATGCTTCTTGTTTTAAGTGTCTGTAATATTGGTTTTGAGCCTTCCTTAGGGGCTTGTGTTGAAAAGTACATATGAAGAGAGAGAAAGAAATTTTAAGAACAGCATCTCATTCATAGCTGTATGCATCATAAACAGTCACAAACATAGTAAAAAAAACCAGACAAACAATCAGAATTACCCTCTTATTCCAGGTGTTGTACAAATAAAATTGAGGCAAGCTTTATTAGTTGGGTCTATAGCTGATGGCATACTTTGACTTCAAAGTTACTTTAGGAAAAAAAAAATAAAGAAGAGAGGGGAGACAGAGTGAAAAAAACCTCTATGTCCTATTAATGTATACTTATTGTATTTATTAATAACTGTTATCTGTTATCTACTAGGTCTTCAAGTTACGAACGAAAACATATGAGAGGATGGGTAAGGAGTTCTTAGTATGGAGTTACAGACTAATAGCTACAAGGCAAGAGTGGGGAAGCAGAGAAGGAAAAGGGTGTTTTAAACATTAATGACAATCACTTTCTACGGGAAACCTGATCTAACAGACATAACTATGCTTCAGAGTCTGCCAGTGCAAGTTCACGAGGATAGCCGCGCTTGAGATTCTTGGTAAAGGCACTGCCATAGCAGCTTCAGGATGTGTAATGAAAGATTGCAAGGGTAGCAGTGAACAGCAGGCTACAGAACTGAAAGAGGAGGGCCCTCTGTATTACAAAAGTTAAAGCATCTAAACCACCATGCAATACAGTAGAAAGTTTATTGGGACAGAAAATTCTCTAAATTTTATGATTCTGCCCATGTTCTCTATCACTTAGCTCTGCGTTGGTTGCTCCAAATTATCCACAAATCTTGGGAAATTTTGTGCTTATGAGAGCTGTTTCAGATTTTGCAAAGTACACACAAAGTAGTTTAATCTGCCTTCGATAGTCTGGACTAATTCTCCATTAACACTGTCAGCCTATTCTGCATGCAGAGTGCCTCTATATGGTGCATTAGCAGTAAGCAGACTTATCTTGAGCATATTAGAATTTCTGGGTATTTGACAGAGAAGAAAATGTGGGCAGAAATATCGGATTCATGACCCTCATTAACTCACATACTTTAATAATGGTTAAAAGAGTCAATCTGTCTAGTGCATAAAGAAAAGTTAAACCTGGAATTTACCAGGAACCATTATAATTGTAGTAAGGAAACTGTTTCAGTCATTAGATCTCCGGAGTCATAGCAGGAACTGTTGTCCTGGATTTATATACAATTTTATTATCCTAATATTGCATAATAACCATATGACATCGTATAGTGTATGATGTTATGGAAGCTAATATTAGAATTATTTCAAAATAATAGAAATAGGATGTTAAGAAGAACTGCACCTACACAGGCAATCAGCAATTTTGCTTTAATTTCTTTACAAAATCACTTTAAATTCTTTTGGGGTTGGTGGTGGTGGTGGTGAATATATTTTAAAGAGGACCACTACATCTCCACATTGATGCCCCTTTTTTTTGGATTTTTTAAAGAATAATATTTAGTATTGTTGCTTTTGAAAGATAATGATGTGAAGTAGCCCTGTTTTGGGTATAAATAGCAAGATTGGGGGGGGGGGGACGGGACGACACAGGCAGGCAGGGGCCCAGGAGTGATCACTGTGAGAAGAGATGAGGGACTTCCCTGTGCCAAACACAGCTGTTTCTAGCCACTCTGCAACAGACCCAGCACAGCCAAGGCCCATCAGCCAAATCTGTGACACCTCTAAACCGGTCAGACGAGTTTGTACCACCTCTGTGAAAACTTATTCAAGAAAGGGCAGTAAATGCTGAGAAAAGTGAACAGCAAGGCTAGAGCAGTAGGATGCTCTCCGTGCCAGAGCTGGCAACACCCCTGAAGGGACTGCAGAGTGCAGATGACCTACACTGGAGCAGGTAAGCCCCATAAGGGACTGCAGCCCATGGAGAACCCATACCAGCAATGGGACAGAGGAAATGAGTAAGAAGAAGTTGCAGTGGAAGAAAAGAGAGAGAAACAAGGAGTGGCAGAAAGAAAGCACTGCTCCACCCTGCAGGATGCAGACCTTCTGCACTGCCTGTTGCCTTGTCAAAGGCACTGAGCATACCCTGTGGTCACAGCAAAGGAGGAGGATACTAGGGAGGCGGAGAGGTGTCCATAGTGACGTTGAGCTTGGGAAAGGGGGAGGAAAGGCTTTTTCCCTAAGTGTCTGAAGGTTTGTCATATTTGTTTCCCAAAATGTGAATAAGTAATTAAACACTTTAAGTTATATTTCCCAAGTCATGTTTGTTTTACCTGCAACAGTAGTTGGGAATTGCTCTTGCTCTTGTTGTTCTTTTTTTTGTCTCCTGTGCCACTGAAGGGGTAGGTGGGGAGTGAGCAAGTGCCTGTGCGGGTGTTTGGCTGCTAGCTGGGGAGCACCCACCACGTCAGGAAAACTTGTATGTTACCAGCTAGTCATTGTGTGTGGTAATCTAAAGCATTTGGTATTTTGTATTTTTTAAAAATGTGTTTCTTATTTTTCCCCCAGATATTTTATATTTCTTAATATTTATTTTTTTTTTTGGGGGGGGGGGGAGTGTGTGTGTGTGGTGTGGGGTTTTTTTGTTGTGTTTGTTTTTTGGTTTTTTTTTCCCAATGATTACGTTCAATAAACAGGTAGAAATATCCAGCAAAAACTATAAATCTACACCTACAAACTTTTTCCTTTCTTTACTGGTGTGATTTTCTTTAAATCTTTCTCTTTCAAAGCAAATGCATCCTTTGCAGCTTTTCATAGATACTTTATTCTTATTGCTATGATAGTGCATTATTTTCTGTTGAGAAAGGAGACTATACAATACAGAGCTGCTGACTTTTTTTAAATGGAGAATAACTCTCATTTTCTACATCACAAAACGGGTATAACCAATTATGTATCAAATAACCAAAATGGTAAAAGCTGTTGAAATAAATATCACTGTGATATTTTCAGCAAGTTCCCATTCTATGCCCTGATTTACTTATCAGACTAAATAAGTACAGGGTGAATTTACTGTCAGTCACTATCTCGCAGCTCCCATGGCTCAGCACTGAACACACATAACACATGCTGAGAATGCTAATTTAGCAGAAATTAGCCGATAATTTAAAACAAGTACACAGCTTATAGTAGGGATGTACAAAAGGTTAATGAAATATGCCAGATATTAATATTTTACATAGAAATACACTCTTAGTGATTTAACAGTAATTTTTTCCTAATGTACAGTTACTTTGACTTGAAGATCCTAAAGCACATGAGACTTGCATTGAATGCTTTTCTTTTTGGCTAACAGAGCTGATGGTCTTCTATCAGCATGGAGCTCCCAGAGCTATCAGGTTGGTTGATCCTCGTGATCTCCAAACATCTTGCTGACCTTGCTGAGAGATCAAAGAGATTCCTTGTTATGCACGTGCCTGGAGAAATGGAAAATTCCTGAAGATGGAAAACAGTTCTCTTCAGACTTTTTTTCCATTTTTTTTTTCCTCCTTGTGAATATATCTGAATGGAGATATTCATCTCCATTTATGAAAAAACTTATTTCTTCCTCTTGCTTTTACCCCCACCACCATCTCAAAATCTGGGAGACAAAACATATTTTCCACAAGATCTAAAATAAATTCACCATCTAGCTTTTTCCCAGACACAAAGCACCAAACTCTGTTGATCCTTACTTTCATCTTATGTTCCTAACAGACTAGCAAAATTCCTTTATTTTATTGTCCTTAACTTAGTTGGCTATATACTTTATGCCTAATTCAAATCCCAGATCTGAAAATCTGAAACTTTGGTACAGTCTCGTTAACTGTAATGGAATTATTCATACACATAACGTTGCTTCTATTAATGGAAAGACTGGATCCTTAACTGAGGAGTGAATGTACACTCAGAGAAATGCAAAAGGTTCCTTTACTAAGTGACTATTACTATTCTTTTATTATCACAATCTGATGGCAACATGACATGACTGAAAGCATAAGTATCTGTTTAAGACAATGAGACTAGGAAGATAATTTAAAAAGAAAAAAGTGAAAAAAAACCCAAACCCAAAGCTACAAATTTCAAACGGTATAGCAAGTCTTGTCACCAAAAGTTCAATTTGACAATAACAAAGAATGACGAATTCAGATCATCAGTATATCTATAGTACTAGCAACAAAGGTATGGTCAGCATATTGCAGTTTTCTTAGCATGCTTCTGGATATAGTATTTTTTTATTGCAAAGTAAATTGCCAAAGCAGACAAAACAAAATAAACCTAGAATCTAATAGTTATACTGCAATCAGAATGCAGAAATCATGGTGAAACAAATGCAATTTAAAATGGTGGTAAATTGACAAAAAAGCACAGAAACGTTTTTCTAACCCAAGACATTATACTGTTTTCTATAAGCAGAGGAAATTGGAAGTCTTTTTTTCCAATTCTTCTACTCCCCCATGGATCTTTAAACCTTGTTGTTAATACTTGAAATTTCATACTTTGCTGATATAGGATTTATTTAGGCTCAGGAAGTCTAGCTTGAAAATACTTAATCTTTCTGAGCAGGTTCAGTATGTGCAGTCTGATGCAATTTATATTTATTAGTCATTTGAAAAGGAGATTGTTTTCATATATTCAAACACAGTGGGTTATTTAGATTATCAGATTACCATTTACTGTTCAAGAACAAAACAAAACATAATACAGCCAGACACAAATAGAAAAGAACGTGATGTGCTTGTACCATATAAAGAATACAAAAAAACACAATAAATAATTGTATGTTATTTTATGCATTATATTTAAAAGGCATTCTCAAGTCACATAGAAGTCCTAACACAAAGACTTTATCATTCATGATATAGTACAGGACTTTCACCATGTTTCTAAGTTCAATTTTGTTTTTAAACATTGGAAATTTGCTAAAATCCCTTGGTTGAAAAAATATTTCATAGTCTTAGAAAAGGATATTAAGGGGTTACAAAGCCAAAAACTTAAAAGTTAGAAAAAGCTATGATTAATATATTCTAGGCATATTAATAAGAGCCCTTTATGTGCACACCTTCTGTTACTGTTTTACTTCCTTATGACACACCATTTATACCACAGACTCCCTGATCCATTAAGTTTACACAACATACCATTCTGAGACTAAATCACAGTTATTAGAGGAAAATATTTAATGCCGGATTTGATAGCCTGAGAGAGGCGAGGCTGCTAGACCTCCTTGCCCCCATGTCCAACCTGTAGCAAGGCTGAAAATATGTTCCCAGTCAACGCATACACACAGGGAACACATATATACCACGTATGTATGCTTATATGCAGGGCAGGCCACAGAGGTCACAGGCAGACACACAGAGCATTCACATGAACACAGCCCCAACAGCCTCATCCCGCTGCCCTTTCTGGCTGAGCAGGACAGAGGCTGGTTAGTGGAAATAAATACACATATGTACAATGTTGATCCCTGCAGCAGCTGGGCTCAGACACCCAGTAGCTGTCCCTGGATCCCAGTATCCCCAGTTGCTTGCATCTGGACTTAGGACTCCCTGAGGCCACAGCCCTACTCCCTTCGCTGGTACAGACCATTTCACTCACACACATATGCACACACAGAGAGGTGGCCAGGGCTCCCCTGGTCCCATAGCCAGCTCTGCTGTGCTCTTGCCCTTAGAGACACCCAGATGCTCTCACACCCAGACCAGGTCCTTAGAGCCCCTCTTGCTCCCAGGACACTTCACCTATTCACTAGCTAATCTGGCTTCATCTCACTTGCACACTCACTCCAGCTCCCGTACCACAGGTCTTCATACATGCACGTTCACAGGCTAAAGAGACCCTTGCCAGAACATAGCTGAAGGTGGAGTTTAATGCTCAAACAAGCATACTGACCAGCCCCTACTTACTTGAGAATGGACAATTTTATTCCCCCATCCTTCTCTTTCCCACATTTATTTCTCCACAAATCACAAAAATCCTTCCTTTTTCCCACCTTTTGTTCCTCCTCTAAACATCTCATAAAAAATCCTGTGCAATCCCAAAATGCTCTTCCACTGCATCTCATAATGTTTACTGCATCCTTAGGCAGCAAATCCCCTCTAGTCTGAAAGGTGATCTGGAGAGCTTGTCCTTAATCTTGAGACTTAATCTTCATGGGTTTCATGATGGAAGAATAGGGCTGATGACAAAGCCTGGACAGGGTGTCCATTCCTCAAGTCTTTAATTTGGGTTCCTGCCAGTCATTGTGCCCCTGTGCTCCTTTGGTCTTGTGGAAATGGGCCTTTGGTGGGCTGATGGCTCTTCTGTGAGGTGACTGGACCTGCCAGGTAGGGTATTATTTGTCCAGTGCTCCATGCTCCTTTGTGGGTGTGCAGATGAGCCTTTACCACATAACCTAAACCCAGCAATCTAAGGGAGACTGCTCTCGGCAGAACTCCTGCTGCAATTGTTGCAAGAATTGGAATGCATTAAGTAAATGAGGCAGAGACCTGCAGGAAGAAAAAGGACAGTCATGGAGAAGGCAACTGAGAAATGCCCAAGGAAATGATTTGGATCCAGGTCTGTGCTTCACCATTCCCATGTAATTCCAGATAAGTCACTCATTTTCACAAGTGAAGAACGATTGTGTATTCTTTATTTTCTGGGTGACTGACTTTATTCCCTATGGTCTGATTTGCAAATCAACTGCATACTCGTATCTGCACCATAAGCTAGTTAGAGCTTAGCTTGGAATACATAAAGTGTCATATATCGTTAAGTTCTATAAAAATCAGGTCCAGGTTATGTGAAATTGGGCACATAAAATGAATGTCTCTTTTTGACCTTATTATTTCTGTGTCTTGGTTCTCAACCTGTGTTTTATTAATGATAATAGGACATAAATAATAATGATATCCTTCATTACATAATGGTGCTACAAAAGTCAGCATTTGTTTGGGGAGCTGCCAGTTACTATTACTATTGATGATACTATTGATGATACTAGCTGTGTGGTGTGGTCGACATGCTGGAGGGAAGGGAAGCCATCCTGAGGAACCTTGACAGGCTGGAGAGGTGACCCTGTGTGAACTGCACGAAATTCACAAGGCCAAGTGCAAGGTCCTGCACATGGGTCGGGGCAATCCCAAGCACAACTACAGGCTGGGTGGAGAATGGATGGAAAGCAGCCGTGAGGAGAAGGACTTGAGGGTGTTGGTTGATGAAAAGCTCAATGTGAGCCGCCACTGTGCTCTTGCAGCCCAGCAAGCCAACCGTGTCCTGGGCTGCATCAAAAGAAGTGTGGCCAGCAGGTCAAGGGAGGCGATTCTCCCTTTTTACTCTGCTCTTGTGAGACCCCTGGAGACCACCTGGAGTACTGCATTCAGCTTGGAAGTCCCCAATGGAGCTGTTGGAGTGAATCCAGAGGAGAGCCACGAAGCTGATCAGAGGGCTGGGCACCTCTCCTATGAGGACAGGCTGAGAGAGTTGGGATTGTTCAGCCTGGAGAAGAGAAGGCTCCGGGGAGACCTTATTGCAGCCTTCCAGTAGTACCTGAAGGGGACTTGCAGGAAATCTGGAGAGGGACTGTTTACAAGGGCATATAGGGATGGGATAAGGGTTAATGGCTTTAAACTAAAAGAGGGTAAATTTAGATTGATATAAGGAAAAAAAAATCTTTACTGCGAGGGTGATGAGGCACTGGACCAGGTTGCCCAGAGAAGTTCTGGATGCCCCCTCCCTGGAAGTGTTCAAGGCCAGGCTGGATGGGGCTTTGGGAACTTGGTCTAGTGGAGGGTGTCCCTGCCTATGACAGAGGGGTTGTAACTAGATGATCTTTAAGGTCACTTCCAAACCAAACCATTCCATGATTCTATGATTCTGTGATTTTAAATTTCCTTTGTCACTGATCTCAAACCAAAACATTTTGTGATATAACCAAATGAGAGCATTCTTAACATATCCTTCCTTAACCTTCATTTTCTAATACAACAGATATTAGTTATCCTACCTTTAACTTGCACTTGAGGTATTCCACTTTTTAAAAATCCCAAGAAACTGGGTTACTCCTCACAACATCCTCACCATCACCCCTACAGCTGTTTGGGTACATGGCCTGTATGTATGCCAGTTCTATTCTACTGCTGCTCTTTTTTAAGAACATGGAGGTGTGTGATTTTCTTTTAACTATGCTTTTGACCCAATGCCAGATATGAATGTCTATGTGCAGTGGCAAGAAAAAGAGAGGAAAGTGGGAAAAATGGAGAAAGCCCGGACTAAGCTATACTGACCATTCCTACACTGTCAGAAACACAGCATTAGACTAGTAATAGATACAGTGATAACAGAGGCATCTAATCACTGTGTTAAAATTTGACATCACAATACTGTCATGCTGTTACATCACACATATCAGTAAATGTTGTTGCAATGACTACCTCATGGAAGTTGTTGAACAATTGTTTGGTACTCAGAGAAGGTTTAGAATATTGTAGAAACATACTGATAGAGGAAAGAAAATATAAACTGTCTACTTTGTAAGAACCATATATTGCACACATTAGCAACATCTTTATTTCTAATGTAATTCTAATGTAATACAAAAGACTATGTTTCAATGCATATGCATAGCACACATTAATCCTGTTATATTATTTCTTTTGATTATTCAGCTTTGCAGACTTAAATTTCAAGAAAGTTTTCCTAATATTTAATAAAGGTGCATAAGATTCTTATTAAGACTCAGGATTGAATATATCTTAATCTGCTGTTGAATAGATGTCAGCTTTTAGTAAGAGACAAATGCTAAGAAAATTGTATGTGCTAGCTTAACACTGACTTAACTATGTGAATAGAGTGAACAAATATTCAGTCAAATTTTGTGTGTTCAAGACATGATAGCAATGAAAACTAATGAGTCATATGTAATAACCAGAAAAATAAGGATAGAGAGGAATATGCTAAGTTTAAAATTGAAAATGTGTTTTTACAATTTTACTTAAGCATTCTTTTGTATAGAATTTATGTAGAATGTGATTTTATTATTTTCTTGGACCTATATTACTAAATAGTTTAGTTCAGATTGAAATCACTTACCATGATCAGTATTGAAAGATGGAAGCATTATGCCCATTTTTAAATGTAAATACATTCTTTTATGTGCATTCTAACCTTCATTTTTTTCAAATATATCCAAGAGTACCTGTACTTTCCTTTGTTCATATTGTGTGTTCATATTTCCCTGGAACAAGAAAAACAAAACCTTGATCAGCTATGATCTTCCAGAAGTATAAGCAAAATTGTTTGACCATATAATAAAAGAAAAAAAAAATTAAAAACAGAAACACATATCTAACATATAATGAATGCAAGTTTTCAGGTATACTGTAGCGGTATCGATGTTATAAAATGTACAGTATTGAGTCATCCTTTAGCATTGTAGGGATAAATGAGAAGACCCAAAGAGATGTTTCTTGGTATGGCAGCTAAACAGGCTTTTACATAATGTTTTATAAAAGGCTTTTTGATTCTTACTCATTTTAATACATCTATAGATCTATTTGATTGCAGAGATGAGACAAAAAGTGTAGAGATAAGTCCATAAATGACAATTTGCCCTGGCAAAAGAAAATGATGTCCTGTCTCTCCAGTTTCATGCCTTTTTTTTTCCTTTTATCATTTTGATGGTGCAGGGCAGGGTGTTTATGACTATTTTAACTTACTTTTGCTGTCCATTTCTATATATTTACAAGGTATATTTGAGACACAGATGAGGTAACATTTGGTAGCCAGTAAACACTGAAAACTTTAGAAATCATTATCTTTTTCAGTGTGCTACTCAGTGCTTTGTGATGAATTTATGAACAATCTTTAGGCATGTCAATTCCTATTCTTCTCAACTTAATTTCATACACATGATAATGCATAACAAAGCCCCGTGTTCAACTTTTCAATGCATCACTATATTATCTCCCATAATTCTTGCTTTACTCTGTCTAGCTCTGTTAGTCCCACCCCAATTCTCTTTTGGAAATTGCTTATCCATTGCATTGAGCAAGTCCTACATATTTCAGCGAATATTTTTGTTCCATCTCTTTGCCATTTAATTTATACTCTTCCGATAAATAACAATAAATAGGTAAGTAATGTTAATAAACAAGCTTTTCAGCATTTGTTGTGCCTGAATTAAAGAAGTGAAACTATATTGATTCATAACAAAAACATCTGAACTATCACCTTTTACTTAGTTAAGTCATGTTGTCTAGGAAACAACAATGACCTTCTCAGGAGAGAAGAAAAATCTTATGTTTACGAGGATTTCAGTAGTTCATCAGTATTTGTTTTCATTAAAAAAGACTAATTTTAATTTCCACAGCATGCATTAATACAGATTAAACTTCTAAAGTCAATTTACATCAGATACAAACAAATAATTTTTTTAATGATTTACAACTCATTTCACAGTGCTTGGTTTATATTCAATTAAGAGAGGTAAAACCTTTTTGTCATCTACTGTACAAAGCATTTCTACCCCCAAACAATTGGATTTATTTTTTTCTGTTTTGCAAAGTTTTTATATTCCTTTAAATTATTTCTGTAAAGAAGTTGTCACTGTGCCCTGCATCTTATGAGCCGTCCTTGTAGCCAGTGAACTTGGAAGCCTCGCTTCTGATGTAACTGAAGATTACATACTACTTGACGAGTCAGGTGGGCAGATTGTGGAACACACTGAGTTTATGCACAAAATTCTGTGTGAATAAGATATTTCCATATTACTGAAATTCCCAGAACACAGACTTTGTTCCCCAAGTCTTTCCCTTTTAGCTAAGTAAAAAAGATGTAAACCCAGAGATGATGCAAATGAAAGGACTATCATGTCACTTCTCTAACTGTTCTTCCACAGAATGCCAGGCAGATACTTTTGTTTAATCTTGTGTTAATAACTTTTCCTACTAAATTACTCCAGTATATGCACTAATAGCACTGAAACTTGCTTTGAATTTATCCCTAGATGTTTGCTACAATAAAGGTGGTGCTGTCACAGCTGGCTAGAAAAACTACTTAATGGCTCAGAGATATCTTCAGTCTAGGTATGCTAACTGCAGTTATGATCAGGAGAAATGCCTGGCTAACACTTACCTCAAGGAACATAGTTAGCTACCAGCTTTTCCTCTGTCCTATTCTGTGGGCCATCCCAACTTTAAAGCATCATGCATTGCCCATGCAGGGAAAAGCCCAGAACAAGAAACAAGAACTGAACTGTTAAGAGGACAAATCTAAAACCTTTGATTCAACACAGTTCTCAGGAAAGCCAGCACGTTAAAAGAAAGCTTTGGTTGCTATGTTGTTATCATTGACAATTGATGTGGGAAACACATTTCTTTGGGGACAGAAGTGGAAAAAAAAAAAAAAAAAGAATAATGAAAGTAGATTTAGATTAATCTGTGGAAGGATGAAAACGTCAGAATATTTTCCTCTGTCCTAAGGAAAGGCTTAAATATATAATGTTTGAAATTTCACCCTTTTTTTGCTTTTAATTATAGGTTAATGCAAATGAGCAAAATGTTGCTATACCTTGCAGTTACAGAACTATGAATTTAGACGAATCATTATTGGAAGTAATTCATGCTAAATCAGTGAACTACAGTGAGATTTCTAGGAATGTGGAGATGTTACATAAATTGAATTCCAAATAAGCAAGGCTAACTTTACATTTCTCTATATATTTCTATTATACCTGTAGCTTACTTTTGGTGTAGGTACTTTCTGTGGGGAAAAAAACCCAAACCCACCACATTCTGATGTTTTATGTCTGTGTCTTGACAGCATTTTGGGACAAAAACTGCATATATGATATTCCTTTTCATGTTTTTGTTTCCTTTACAAAAGCAAGTGTACAATCTTCTCTGTCTGAACTAACAAAAATGGAAATAGAAGGAACTGAAAGGGGAAATGGTTTTATCAGCTCTTCCTCTCCCCAAGTTACCTTGAAACAGAGAAATTGAACAAAACATCAGGCATACATTTCATTTCAGTGTGAGCTCTCATAGGTTTCATAGTTTGGGAATCCCAATCTCACAGTTTGGACACAAACTTTATGTGATAACTACATCCTGCAGGAAACAGAGAGCAGCTCCATTACAGGTCGTCCCATAGCTCTGTGAAACTACTGACTAAGAGCAGAAAGTGGGCCACTGTCTTCATTTGACAATTATGAAGTTTCTTCTGAGGAAGTGGTAGGGAGAAGTTGTAGAAAATCTTCTCTAGTTCTGAAAATGAAATTAATACAGTGACAGTCATTTGCTTTCTGGAAGGGAATTATTCTCAGCTTCTCTTCATAGTATTGAACAGCACCCACATAATCTATACAGTGTGAAACTAGAGTTTAGATCGAACAGTATGACAAAATATGTATGAATAGGCATCATGAGATATCAGTTTGATCTGACATTATCTAAAATAGATTCATTGTTTCCATGATATACATTCTTATTTCTTTAATATATTATCTTTATAACCAATTTTAGTCCACTACATTTACCTTTGTTTCTATGTTCCCATAACAATGTCTCTACCTTAACTACTGTCGTGGGTTAACCCCAGTAGGCAGCTCAGCCCCACACAGCCTCTTGCTTACTCCCTTTCAGAGGGAAGAGAATCAGAAGGACAAAAAAGAGGAAGCTCATGTTTTGAGATGAAGACACTTCAATAGGTAAAGCAAAGGCTGCATGTGCAAGCAAAGCAGAATAAGGAATTCATTCACTACTTCCCATTGGCAGGAAGATGCTCAGCCATTTCCAGGAAAGCAGGGTTTCATCATGCCTAAAAGTTACTTGTGAAGATAGATGCCATAACTCCGAATATCCCCCACTTCCTCCTTCTCTCCCCGAGCTGAGCACAACATCATATGGAATATCGTTCTGGTCAGTTGAGGTCACCTGTCCCAGCTGTGTCCCCTCCCAACTTCTTGGGCACCTCCAGCCTATTTGCTGGTGGGGCAGTGTGAGAAGCAGAGAAGGCCTTGGCTCTGTGTTAGCACTGCTCAGCAATTACATCATTGTGCTATCAACACTATTTTCAGCACAAATCCATAAAATAGCCACATACAAGCTGCTTTGAAGAAATTTAACTCTATCCCAGCCAAAACCAGTACAACTACTTTCAGTCCAGGTTTCTTTTCCAATGCACTTTTGTTACTAGCAAGTACCTGTGGAACCAGGTGTATGTATATATGTACATGTGTGTATTCCTATATATTGTATATACACACATATGTGGACATACAACAAATACTTAAATATGCAAACATTTCTATGGCCATGAAAATATCAACATTACTGATTTGCTAGAGAAAGTATAATCAAACTGCCTTTTACTTTAATCAATATGGTTGTTATTCAGTCTCTTGCAGTTCATTTTTCTATCTCTTCTTCCTTTTCTCTACCTTCTACCACCTGATTTTCCTTTTCCCGTTTACCTGTCCAGACACATATGCTAATCCATACATTTTGTCTTCTCCAAAACTGTCTCTCCTTTTTTTTCCCTTCTTCTTATATCTCTTCATTTGTCATACTACTTGACTGTCAGAGGCATGTTTCTTAGCTATTCATATAGATTAATGCCTTCATTAAGGTTGGGTCTCTTTGTTGCTGGTAATGAATTTCAAGTAATGTCATACAAATACTGTGTGATAAGATTTACTTCAGTTAAAACTTGGCAACAAATATTGTTTGCCTTTGAAAATGGTGTTTTATATTTTTTGTTTCATCATTCTGAACCTTCAGTTCAGGCAGGCACTTCAAATTGATTGTTTTTGAACAAAAACAAAAAGAAAATACATATACTAATGATTCATAGTTCAGTAAGCTGGCCTTAAAGGAATTGTTTCAGGGTGACCTCTGATTTTTCACACACAATTAGCTAGCAAACAGAAAATGTAATGAAAGAACTTACAGGAATTTTAACTTGTAAGCCCATTATTTTTCTTTCTGCAGTCACAAGATCATTATTATTTGCAAAAAAAAAATGTGTATCAGGAAACAGGTTGGTACTTTTTGATCGTATAAATTTTTAATGTATTTGATTCATTTCTCTCTTCAACATCTGTAGGTGAAAACAGTTATTTATAGTGCTCTACTTTAAAGTAATATTTTTCCTAAGCCAATCTCTAGCTAACAAGCAGAGAAACCCAGTTGTAACTGAGTAATTATGCTAAATAGTACACAGAATATTTATACTAATGGTAGTCCATTCATAAGGAAGAATTATTTCAGGCAATTATACACTTCAGATTAATAGAAATAATTTATTTTTGTAAGAGATTTGCTTATATGTTTAAACATCATCTTTTGTCTTAAACTCCTTCCTTAATTGTGCAGCTATTCTGGACTTTAAGAAATATAGCCTTAACGTTTTACTCCATTAACTTTTATAGAGCTATAGCCATTAACATTGAAGATTGTCTCCTATGTACTTTTGTCTCATGAAGTGCACTTAAAACTGCAATAAACAGGCAACTAAAATTTGTCCCTGTTTGGAAGGGTTTGTAATTATCAGTACAAACACACCCCTATCAATGGGATGCACTTTATTTTACTTCTAGATCTCCATAGCTTTTTTTGTTACTAAAGGAAGCCTCAACAGGGGCTCAAAGGAAACTTTCCTTTTATCCACGTGTAACTAGAGTCACTAATTTTTGTCTCAATAAATTTCTATTAGTGTTTGCATTGGCTTAGCATAGCAGAAGTATTTTTGCATGAAAGAAAGTTTAGTTTTCATGTCAATGTGTTGTCTGTTAGGGAATAAATAACAACCCAGTGAGTATCTAGTGATTTTGATTGATGGTAGTATGGTAGCCTGAAAAGTCTCCTCTGTAGTGTGCATGACATATTCCAAATTAACATCAGTCTTGCAATGTAGGGAAAATAAACATATTAAAAATCCAGCTATTTATTTATTTTTAATTTGACCCAGAAATTATATACATATCCATAATAAGCAGGAAGATGAAAATATTCAGGAACAACTTGTTAAAACTATTAATATAAAGTAATGATAAATAACAATAAATAATAATAAGTATTTAAAAAACATCACAAAATAAGTCTTCCAGAGAACTGGCAATGGAGAGAAAGATAATTGCAGTCTTTTTGCATGTCAAAGTAGTACCGAAAAAAGACAAGATGATAGCAGAAAAATTAATTTAATTCTTTGTATTGAGGTATACTATGGAGAAGGTAAGGAAACCTTCATAAGAAATCAGTCTGAAGAAGTGACAGGATAAAAGCTTTAGAATAGTATGATATTACAAGAAATAATAAGCTGCTAGAATTCGGATATGAAACTCCTGAATGAGTTGTGTGTAATAGGTTATCTGAATCAACCTCCACACCAGAGACAAGAAAAGTACCAACAGTCATAACAAAATAAAAAGGAACACTTAAGCAAGTCAGAGATATGTATATTGTGCTTCACAGATATCTTAAAAGTTCTTCAGAGGAGTCAATGAGCTGATCCAGGTATGCAGTCCTTCTTTAAAGGACTTGAGTTAATTTCTTTAAACTGCTCTAAGGTAAGAAGGAAAGATACCCTTACAGATTACTAATATCAGTGAAATGTAGTAAGTGAAGGGTAACAATAAGGATCAGTTTTCACAGTGGCTGATGGTCACCAGTGAAGCCTCTTCCAATCATGGAATTAGGATTGCTCTAGAAATTCATAAACTATCTATAGCAGGTGTTAATAGTAAACTTTGCTACCAATATAAAGCATTTGGGGCTCTACAAAGCTAAAACGAACAGAGGAGAGTTAGAGCAAGATCTCAAATATGAATATGTCAATAAAGTAAGACACAGAAGAGAAAAACTGTCCTTGCTGTGTGTGTACAGCAGTTGGCGTGGAACTACATATTTCTTCTCAAGCAAAATAGCACTAAACCATTGCAGACAGATCATTGAAAACATCACCTCAATGTCCAGGTACGGCCAAACACAAGCAGAGTTTAGGAAATTAACAGGGAAGTACTATTGAAGCAATCAGGAGATATAATCTTCTCATTTTATAAACTCAAAATTAATAATAATAAAAAAAGCCTTGTCCATCTAATCTGGAAAAACTGGTCTCAAAGTGTGCTTATAATTATCCAATTTACTAATTTTCATATACCACCCCCTTATGCGTTTTTTTCAGGTCCACACCAAGATCCTTCTTCAAATTCTAATCTAAAAAAAGTCAGATTAAACAAATAAGAAGATTTTTTTGTTTTTTGGCTGTTGTTTTGGTGGTGTAGAGAAGACAGGTGGGGAATAGGAGAATTCTTTCAAGATTTTAAAAATTTTTCTTAGATAAGAAATCTCATATGATATAAGTTGGTTTTTTTCTGCAGGGGAGATGGTAGGTTCCCAAGTACCCCATATAAATGCTGTTTTGATGCATATCTAAGGCAAAAGAAATGCATATTGGATGCTCTTACACATCAGCATTATTTTCATATATGTAAAAGTTTACATCATTTCTCATGAGTAGATAACATCTGACAGCTGTAGTTCTTGTGCCGTCTTACACCACATAATTACATACACTGCAGGTTGTTGCTATGTGTCACACATATCTTTGCAGTCATGCACTCATTTTTGACATTTAACATAATGGATCTCTGTAGTGGTTTAACACTACAGAGTTAGTGGTTAAAACGACGACACGGACATTTTCTCACTCCCCACCCCCACTAGGATAGGGGAGAGAATCAAAAAAATGTAAAACCCATGGATTGAGATAAAGACAGTTTAATAGGACAGAGAAGGAAGATAATAATTATAGTAACAACAACAACAATACTAATGATGATAAAAGAATATACAAAGCAAGTGATGAACAGCACAATTGCTCACCACCCAAAGCCAACGCTCAGGTACTTCCTGAGCTGCCCTGCCTCCCAGCCAACTCCCCCAGTTATGTACTGAGCATGACATCGTGTGGTATGGAATGTCCCTTTGGCCAGTTTGGCTCAGCTGTCCTGGCTGTGTCCCCTCCCAGCTTCTTGGGCACCCCCACCTTCTCGTTGGCAGGGCAGCGTGAGAAGCTGAAAAGTCCTTGACTGCTTGGCAACAACTAAAATATCAATGTGTTATCAACATTATTCTCACACGAAATCCAAAAGACAACACTATAGCAGCTGCTGGGAAGATGGTTAACTCTATCCCTGCCAAAACCAGGACAATCTTGTACATTCCTTTCCTTTTGTGAGGAAATGGAAAGAAAAACATGCAAGTGCTATATGTGTCAGACTCGAATACAATTTTTCAGTAGTTTCTCACCATATGTAAAGCTGTTCTCAGTCTTTTTCAGTTTCGGACTACCACTGTCACCAGCAGTTCAGTTGGTGTCTCTCCTACATATCATTGCATATGCATCAGATATCACATTGTATTTCATGCCCAATCCACAGGGAAATTTTAAAAAATAAAAATCGATTTCATTTCAGAATTGCTAAAATTCCCAAACTTTGTCAGTCCACCCAATTTACATCAATATAATTTCAGCTACTCAAAAATGGTAAACAATTGCAACAGTTGCATTTCTGAGTCTCTGATACTGGTCTTATTTTACGGGATTTTTAGAAAAAGGCATCTACTTTAGTGGATTTTTAAACTGCATCACATAATGTAAGCCTCAGGTTCCATTATAGGTCTTATACATTGCTTCACTATGGCAGTAACTATCTGAAGTGTGCATCTAAAGCTCACAGATATGAGGCATAAGGTGGCTTTTAGACAAATAGTTAACCAGACCAATATGATATCTTTTATCTCTTTAGGACATCTGAGGTACCTAAGAAAGACAGCAAAGACAGAAGCTCAGTGTTGAAATAAGCATTATTTACTTTAGTGTGTAACTCTGAAAGAACAATGGTAACCCAGTCTTAAAAACTTCATCAGGCTTATGGGATATTTTTGCACATATGGGATATGTGTGCAAAAATACAGCTAATCTAATTTTTGCACATGTGTGCAAAACAGCCACTCTTTCATTATTTCTTGGATTTTCTTAGGGAAGAAACTGAAGTAGGCATATCTATCTCCTTCCTGTTCGTGACTCAGATAGATCTTTACTGAAGATCAAAATGATGTATAAGTGCATAAAATATTTCTTGTAGATGACCTTTTATAGGTATTGAAGTCCTGTAATTAGTTCTGATTATATGAATTCTGCACAGAGCTGGGACTACATAGACAGATTACAATGTGATTTCAAGAATATACATTTCAATCAGAACATGTGGTAAAGAAGTAAAGAATTCATGCTGTCAACAAGAAACACACCATATGTGGTACTCACTTACTCAAGCTATTATCTCATTGAGCCTAAATGGTTCTTGCAGAATGTAGCAGGAAAATGGCCTGAATTAGCTGAAAAAAATCCTAAAGATCTTAAAATATTTAAGGTTATTATAAGGCACTTTACTTTTGGTGGCTGTTCTATCACTAGTATTTTTTTTAAAGTTAATAACTATTTCCATATCTTAATTTTACCAAAATACAAGATTAGATGTTAAAAGATTATTTATCCATGACCTCACAGCTTCAAAATACATACAAAACACACCCATGTGAAATAATGACAAAAGTAAAACTTATTCGTCCTAGATGAGAAACAAACCCACAAATGATAAGGGACAAATAAAGTGCAAATATGCAAACTTTTATTGTCTAAATTCAAAACTATATCACAAAATCCATTATTGCTTTTTATCTGCCTATTTCTGGTACCTCCATTTGAGAAATTTATTCAGCTTATTTTTCTGGACATGACAGTCACTGGCAGATCAGCTGGGCAATAAGTTCTTTTGGGACTGAGAAAACACTCTGAATAGAATCTATATTCCTAGACTGCATAAAATGGCAGAAAGTATTACATTCTCCTCCAACATTCAAACTTAAAGGCATCTTGAGCCATACAGTCAGCAGCAGTACCATCCTGTTATTTTAATAGGATATGAGGAGAATAACTCATAGTCATGTACCTACCATACTTTGAAGATCTGTACAGTTAAAATTTGTTTCATGGTTTAGTGTCCTAGAAATCATTCAAAAGTAAACAGGAGGTAATATTGTTATCACATGAAGGGAGTGAATTTGTTAATGTCTAATTATTTTCACATTTCAAGTTACACAATTTCTTTAGGTCTACTGATCTCAAAAGTCTCTTGGATTGTTTTCTATTTCAATTTTTTTTTGTTATTGTTGTTGCAAGGATAGAGAAGAAGGGAAGAGATCTTTCTGGTATTTATTATTAGGTGGCTGTGAATGAACAGTTGGTTGCTAGCGGTCAAACTGGACACAAATTAAGTAGCTGGCTTTCAAGTGTGAACAAGTTAGAAATATTGCCCTCAACCCTTTATGCGACCTTAATGATTCATTGTCATTTCATATTGTCATTAAGCTGAACAATCATCCACTCTGATGTATTCTGAACTGATTAAAAACAATTACAGTTTTTTTTTATATACTTGTGCTATCACTTTTACAGGCAGATTAAAATAATTTTGGACATGTGTGCAAAAAGAGTCTAAGTTAAGGGTAAATCCCCTCTGAATATCATGGGAAATTTGTCCATGTCCTTGTTTTGACCCTCTGTACCAAGGATGTTTTTAATTGTTATCAAGCAAGAAATTCTTCAGATAAAAAAAGGACACAAAGGGGCACATTTTCAAGTGTAACAGGGAGACCAGTAGTGAAGTATGAAAAGGAAATAACCAAAGCCATCAAGTACAATCTGATCTGAAACTTGTGAGCAGCTTAATAAAATGACTTAATTGCTTAATAAAAATCTGAAGCATGGGAAAAGACTGAGTGAACTGATAATACATTAGGAAACAGTGGGTAGCAGAGTTAAGATGTTTTATCTCCATGTTAATTGTTTTAATCTTTGCATGCACACTTATATAAAAGCTGTTAACTGAGCTGGGAATTTTGGAATTTAAACCATACATATTTTTTTATCAAGCTTTTAATAGCTTATGTGTCCCAAGAGCTTGGTAAACACGAAGCAGCCCCAGCAAACTGTGCTGTCAGATCATCAAGCCTGAGGCAAGCACATACAGCTATACACTTTCACCAGCTTAATACCAGGAAATAAATAAATAAATAAATAAATAAATAAATAAATAAATAAATATCAGAAGCACTTTGAAATCTATTCCATTTCTTTCGCATTCATTTTTGACCTAATACGGTTCAGAAGGAAATGTCTTTCCAGAGGGCATTTAGCAAAGTGCCTTGGCAGTGGAAGAGACCTCTCATGCTCCTTTGCTTTCCCTTTTGGAAAACAGTTAATGTATTGCTGTTATTTGTGCTAGGTTTTTGTTTATTTCTTGACTCCAGGGTAACACACGGAGTGTGCATTCCCCTTATCCTGTTTTTCTGCTGTTTGTAAAAGGCCAACTGTTGTAAGTAGCTATTGCAGATGATATTTGAGTTGCATTGAACATTGCTAATCAAAACTCTTGAATTACAATTTTTTTGACATTTATGGCAGACCACATTGAACAAAAGCTGGTTTTAATCAACTAATTAAAGAATCTAAATATTTTTTCTCCAAATGTATATAACGAATTTCCTTTAAACAATTTTTTTTACTTAAGTGTTAAACAAGGAGGATTTTACTAAGGTTTATTCTACATTGTAATTCATGAGTTGTATTTAACTCCCAGCCTTTAAACAGAAGATATTGTTTTGTGCAAGTTTCTAAAATCCATTTCTTTGAGATGGTTCTAATTTGTTGGTTCTATTTGTTGATGCAAATAAGCTGCTGAGAAGTTCATGAAGTTACAGATAGTGGACTGAACTTTTTCTACAGATGGATTATATTCCATCTTTATTTTCTAGATGCAGCTCACAAAGCCTAGCATCTACCACCTCAATATTATTTTGGTTCAGATGATAGTAATATTAATCTGAGTTGTTATTGTCTTAGCATTCATGTAGCAGCCACAGTGTGTGAAAGCTGGAAAACTACTGCCAGAGCTTCCAGCATTGTCACTGATTTGATGATGGTATTTCTGACAGCACTGGCCCTTACCTGGTGAATAAGTTATACCAGTAAAAAGATAATATAAAATCTACTACAATGACTATAAATGAATATGTAACTTAATTTCTGCTAAGACAAACATTTCATAATCCTAAAAATAGGGAAGTTTGGAATAGGACTAAATTAGTACAGGATTTACTATGCAAATAGTTTGCTGCAAAAAGTGAACTCTTTTCAGATGTGTTGAGCTGAGTGTCAGGGACAAGCTTTGGGGCACAAAGTCATTTAATCCATTGTGACAAAGCAGGAAGAGAACTTCTTAAGCAACAAAAGGCCAGGCCACAGGTTTGCCATTTCAGGATAAGAAGCAAAGGATAACATTTCCCACTTCAGAACATTGCCCTTTAGACTCCTAAGAGCTCTTTTTTTTTGTCTCACTGACAATAAAGAAAGTTCAGTGCAAGCAAGGGGGAGATGTTACCACTTTCTAGGTGTTAATACAGTCACACATCTATATTTATGACTAGAAATCTGGGAAAGATTCATTTCAGTATAACCCTTTTCAAAGCTCGGTTTAGAGTAATTATGACTCTTTATTGCTACCTAAATAAATGCTTCTGTCCCAATGAGAATCTCTTATATTGCTTGAAAATTAACAGAGGTATCCTCTTCCACCTTTATGCTCGTCCATTCAACACTGCATTAACAACATTCTACTTTTCTAAATCAGTATGAACCTATTTAATGATCCCTTTATTAATTCCAGTCTCCACACTTCTTCTGTATAACACTTAATCATTTTACATAGTGCTATAGAAAAATGTAGAGTTCACATTTTCAAATGGTATATAATGGGAAATGTAAACCACTACCCTTAGAGTCTTATGGATACGGAAATAACCTTACAGTCTTAAAGGTACGGACACGCAACAGTGACTGATTATAAATTGCTTACAGGCTCTTGTGCGGTCTTACATTTTGTCTAACTACACCATGGAATAAAGAGCAACAACAAAAAATCCTTGCTTAAAGCTGTGTTCTCTCCAGCAGGGTCATTCGCACTAAGAAAAAATCTTTATGTTTTTAAAAACACTTGAGCATTCTGTCTCTGGCTGTCTAAAGTCTTTGTCGACTCACTTGTTGTGCTTTCAGACTTCATGTCTACATTTCTTTCCTTCATGTTTGCCTAGCAGGCATATGCCCACACCCCCACCTCTCTCACAAGGAGCTGCTTGTGTCTGGTGGATGCAAGCAGTTGTGGCGAGCTCTGGGAATAGCTCTGGTGGCAATAACTATGATCAACAGGACTTCTTGTGTATTTTATGCAGTTCCATACACCATCTTCTTTCTTGACAGTTAGACTTTAACGTACTTTGCATTTCATGAAATGTTCTGTTGCTTATTCGGTATTTGTGGGATGTGATTAATCACTGAAGATATATGGAAAGTGTTCTCTGTCATTTTAATCATGAGTCTGACTGCCATTGTGCTGGTTAATTTTTTAATTGACAAAAATGGATACAGAGATACAGAATTTCAGAAGTGTTTTCCCATATAGATAAGATCAAAAAAGTGTGTTCCTACATACCTAGGGACATGTGTATAATTACGCTGTGAATATCAGTTTAATGAAGTCAACGACAAACTAGGTATTCACAGATTATGTTGGTTTTCTCATTTGTTTCTTAAATGTTCAATGCTTAGCATAATTTTACCACTTAGTAATATTTTGGTCAAGTAACTGAGCTGTGTTAAGAAAAATTATGTCTGAAGTTATTGGTAAAATAGAAAAATCTCATAATAATTTCAATCCGTGATTTATATCCCGGAAAAATATCAGCCAACAATTCAGAATCTTGGCATTATACTTAGTTCTTCTACCTACCCTGTATGCGGTACTGTTACCATTTTATGAAAACCATTCAGCAGACCTGGTGTCTGCAATCGTTCCCACTGTTACCATTAGAAAAGTTCAGTAGATATTTGTCATCTAATCATCCGTCTTTCTGCTCCAGTCCCTGCTAACCCCTAATGCAAATAATGTCAGAGTTCGCTTAAATATTACATCAGGATTTCATAAATGGTGAAAAATAAAACAAGTTATGTCATTCTAATTAAATCCCCATTAAAAACTTAAATGCAGGTTTGTACATCAGTTGCTGTTTATCAAGAAGAGAAAAGTTGGTCTGTGTTTGATTCATGATTATTTATATAGTGTTCACAGTGATACAGATAGTTTGGGAGTTTCATACAAGCATTTCTGAGATGAAACAAGATACTTGTTAAATAAACATGAGTGAGAAACAAAGGGTTAAAGGAGTATATTGGGCAGAATGGGCACAGACTTTGGTCACAAGATGTATTATTATATGGACATACATAGGGAACGTTTGATGGGAATGGATTAAATAAACCAAACGGAGTAATCTTTAGTCCTTTAGCGAATAAAAAACCTCAGATACATATTTGAATTTAGGTTGTTTTGTTTGGGGTTTATATATATATATATATATAAAAATATTATTCTATAAAAATTCCCACAGATATTGTTAGAACCTTCAATTTATGATTTTGTCCACTAGACAACCATACAAACAATATGATATTCTAATGTTTTGCCATGCTGTGCTAAGGTTGGATGTGAATCTCTTTTTGGAACTGAATGCAAATCTTCCAGTGGTAATAATGTGACTGAATATCATATTATCACTTAGTAATATTTTTTCCCTCTCTTTTTCTTGATAAGGATTCAGAATGCAATATCCCATACTAAGAAAAGAGATGTGAAAAATCACTTCCAATCACAGTATTTTTTAAAATCTCCTTATAAATAAAAAGACTAAACAAAAAAACCTATTTTAACAAAATAGCATTTTTATATCCTTTTCCATAGGTTTGGTTTTTTTTTTTTCTTTTTTCCTGTTTGTTTGTTTTTCTGTATAAAGAAACTTGTGTTAAAGGTTTTTTTGGGTTTTACTGCCTTTTTTCCTTTCTTCCTGAATTCATGTTCTTACACTTTTCAACTGTCAAAATCGATGTGTCCTATGGGTTTGTTAGGGTTTTCATTTTAGTAGATATATATTTCATATATTCCTTCTTCTATTTATTTTTCAGTTCTAAAGAAAACTTCACCAATGATCTTTTAGGTATCATTCTCTCATCAGATGGAATCTCTTGTTCAGTGCAGGTTTTCTTCTATGATTGGGAATACTTTGCTGCTAGTGTTCTGTTTTATGGTATTTCTCCACCCAAACAAGCTTCCTGCAAGGACAGAAAATTGTTGTGGGTTCCCCCCCCCCCCCCCCCCCAAAAAAAAAAAAAAAAGTTAAATTACATATGCTTATTAGTAGTACAAGTAAATTTATACTACTCTCATTTTTGCTTTTTTGAAAGTGCTTATGTATTTAGTGGACAATATTTTAAAATTGCATGTCTAGAAGGAACCTACCAGATTTAATTTAAATTTACATTCTTTTACCAACAAAGGTAATTTTAACTATTAGCTTGCTAGCCTGCCTAAATTAATCTCTTTTTATGTTAGCTCGAAAGGAAGTGACAGTTGTCAAATGTAAAGAAAAGGCAAAGTAATGCACAAGTGGAAAGTGCTAGATCTGTAGGTCACACATAGCTAATTTCAGAAAGGAAAAGGGAATTCAGTTATGATTATGTTATATTTAAACATAACATTTAAGAGCATTTCTGTAAAAACATTTGTGACTATAACTTGCAGTGTTCTTTGGGCAGAAACCTTGCCTTGAAACAGTCAAGAAGAAAAAAAAAGAAAAAAAGAAATAGAGAGAGAGAGAGGGAGACAAAGGTATTTTGCAAGCAAAAAGTGAATAAATTCATCTTCATTATGGTCTTGCTCCTTAGGCTGCAATTTCATTGCAGTTTACTTGTTTCAAAATAGTCAAGAGTTCTGGTGTGTTGTAGTAAAATATGTTTTGAATCATAAGCTGGAGGATAAAACACAACCTTTTCTTTAAATTATAGTTGGAGGGGATTTAAAAAAAAACAAACCCACAACCAACTCTGCATTTTCAAATGCAGTAGTGGATGGCTGTTGACAGGGAAAGATATTACAATGATTAAAATCACAGGGCAAAATGATTTGCAAATGTTACAGTAAATGGAGTCAAGCTTTACTTGTAAGTTTTGTTTTTGATTTTGGTTTGTGTTTTTGGTTTTGTTTTCGTTTGTTTTTTAGTACAGTCTAGCAAATAGAATTTTTTCAGTTGCATTACCTTTGACTTCTACAACACCATGAGCAAATAAAGATATGAATTTGAATATATCTGTACAGTTTTGCACACTGATTTACATCCATTCAGGACATAGCACATTGAGTCATTGAGGACATAGCACAGCTATCCCAAAAGAAACCTGAAAATTGCTGTCATAATGATATGTTTGATCATCAAGGGTAAATACTACCTCTGAGACAGTAGGGTTTTTTCCTCTTGTTTTAAAAAAGCATTGATACTAAGTTCTATAAAATGAAAATTTTCTCATACTAATGCAAAATCCTTACTTCGATGAATACAATCAATGAATAAATTAAGGTGACTAATATAACCAATTGTTTGTAATACCCTAATGAAAATTTAGAGGAATAACATATTATAAAAGAAGAAAAATGTGACTGTTTTTTTTTAGTTTAAAATCTTCAAATAACTACCAAAACTGTGGCTTGCAATTATTAAGTATAACAGTATCTTTACTTCATAAGAACTGAATATTAATAGTAAAAACCCTAACATTATGCATTTACTTACTAATTTAATTGAAGCTAAAATTGATAGGTAATCTTAGCAGCATCTTGCAGCTGTGGAAATAAACTTCTGAATTTGGTCAAGAAATGAATAAATTCTTTTACTATTTATATATTTATCCTACCGCAAAACAAAAAGTGCTTTGTGGTGACCTCACAGTCAACGCAGAGGCAGCCACACATGACTGAGTTATTTTGATATCTGGTGAGAGGCCACTGTTTGACTTACTCATTGTTTGTCTACCTGGGAAATAGTGTCTCTTGTAACTACAAATCCTTTTTTTCAGCAGCACCTGAGTGCACTGAGACTGCATATATGGAACTGAAGGAGGAATTTAAACCTTCAGTTTAATTTTTCCAAGCCAGAAATTAGAATTTGCCTGCAAGGACGCAGACTGTCAGTGTCCAAGACTGCTATGCTGTACCTGTCAAAGGTGCTGAACTCCCATTGAATAGATACTATCTACAAAGCCCATTTTAACACTCATTAATACATTACTACATAGAACTCTTATTCTGTCATAATATATTTAGTAGATCTCTGATTTGAAAAATATTTAATTTGCATATGAATATACATATGGGTTAACCGTGAATAAAAATGGACTTTCTGTTTTTCTGTTAACATCACACATAATGGTAGTAGTAAAAGAAGCAACCTTGTGAGTTCAAATACTCTTCTAACTAAAATACATAGCTCATAAATATCAATCATTGAGTTAAATATAATACAGACAGGTGTGTATCCCTAAATTTAAGGTATGAACAATTAATAGAATAATGGTAAAAGTTTAAAGGCAGTATCATTATGCAAACTGTTCCAGGATGAATTTATCTCAAAGTTTTTTTAAGACAAGAGTTATTGACCTGATTCCTCAATACCCCATAGACTCTTCTCTAAAGCTTAGTTTCTATATTACCTTTTGAAGTTGTTTCAGGATAGGTGAGCAGTTTGCATTACCAACAGTCTAATTAGGAAGAATAATGTCCTTTGGGACAACAAAACCTTCTTCATATTCAATCATTCAGTCCAAAAATATACAGGGTGGGGTAATGAATCTTAAAAATGCCAATTTAGTGAGTTTCTAATCACAGATACTTCATCAGCTGACAAAAGAAAAACCTCAGTAGGTGCAGCACTTCAAAATCTGGGACAATTTACATGTAATTTCAGGAATCAGCAGGGATACACAGCTGGATAAAAATAAAAAGCTTGCTGTAATTGAAAATTGCCTTGCAGCTTGTTTGTGATTAAAATGAAGTTCAGTTCCTTGAAATCTTGTTTAGCAATTAAATCTGTTTTACTTAGGCAATGAAATATTGTCTATTGTCCTTGAATGATAAAACCAGTACAGATATGCTTTAGCATTTCATGCTAATTGAACATGTGTACATAAAAAAAATGGCAAAATCTATATTCAACAACTTGAAGGCTTTCGTTTGAGCACATTCAAGAAATGTGCTCTCTCACTAGAAGAGGCTGTGGTCATCTGTATCACTTATAAAGAATCTTGGTGACAGCCTGTTGTGTTTTGCACACAAAAAAAAAAAAAAAAAAAAAAAATTTGCACCTCTTTGCATCTAAATAGAACAATTCTGTCCAAAAGCCAGTGTGATAAATCTACCTAAAACCTGACTGAGTTTAAAGTTTGACTGAAATGTAAAGTTAACCTCTAACAGAGTTCTTGTTTATTTTGTTTTTCAATTTTTGTATCTGTTTGTTTGGTGCGTTGAATAGATTGGGAAGTGTGAGAGCCGATTCTCTTACAATAAAACAGGCATTAGAGACTTCAAGTCTTTTGTTTCTTTTTTTTTTCTTAAAGTAGTTTATTAGTTTTAGAGTAAAAAATAATGCTAAGAAACAATTGCAAATAAAACTTGAGATCTTACAATTCTCAGAGCCATTTTCACTGTGATGTTTCATGTTTTGTTTGTTTGTTTACATTCAATGTAATGAATCCTCAGTATTGACTAAGTTTACCTAGGAGAGATTTAAAAAAAAAAAAAAAAAAATTGAATCAGAAAGAAAAGGTTTGTAGCATTGAAAAAAAAAAACCACCTCCCAACCCAAACCCAAAAGCCACAGGGAAATTAATAATGTAACTTCTAATCCTCAGCAGACAAAACACCTTTCTTATGCATACCCTATCCCAAAATATGCACACAGACATACTCATACCCTAACACTCATTTAATTCTTTTCCTTATGTGCATTTCTTCAGTAAATACTTCCATAATTATGACTTCTCTAATAATGTTGGAGTTTTAATAAGACATATTCAGAAGATAGAAATAATATTGAAATAATTTAAAGTATCAGTTTGAAAACTATTGAAATAGTTGAAACTATCAGTTCCAGGTAATTGATATATCATTCCAATAATTCTTCAGAATAGATGAATCAAAAAGACGAAGACATAAAGGAGATTTTCCTGGCAAAGAACAGATGACCTGCAACACTTGGATTGCTATTGCTGCACTGACTGAACTAGTGAAAATGGCCCGAGAGGACAAGGCAGAGTGTTTATAGCTTAAAGACAGCCAATTTTGGCTCCAAAATAACTTAAGACTGGGGGGGGGGGGGGGGGTGTCAAAATTTGTGTGGAAAGGTTATTCAAAATAGCCTGATTGAAATGTACTCTAAGATGTGCTGAAAGGTCACTCCAAAGACTCAAGTGAAAAACAAGGAAGTTAAGGGATACTAGATTAGAAAACAGAAAATCAGTCCATCAAAACAAGGACGAGGAAAAAGAATTAAAAAATGAACAGAGAAGGAAGATACAGAAAAGAGAAAATACAGAAGGAACTTAAAAAAAAAATACACATCCAGTAAGTAATTTGGGGAAAAATGTTCACAAGCTACTGAAATCACTCACCATCACCACATTTTAAAACCAGGGAGAGAAATCTGGAAGTAATGTTACACTTGTAAATAACTGAAGCTATACGACAATACCATTTCATTATGATGATGATGATGATGATGATGATTACTACTTTTAGCTTTAATTTTAATCAAGGAAATATTCCTGTCCATATCACATTTTCAGAAACTTCAGAAGATTGTGTCACAATTTGAAAAAATTTTTCTTCAGCAATTAGATTTCGGTATGAATAGCAAATATCACCAATGGCTCTAGGAATGACACAAAGAAACAAAGAAACAAACAGACAAACAAAAAAAACCCCAACAAAAAACCCAAACCAAAAAAAACAACCTAAAGAATTTAATCTGGATCTAGAAAATAATTCAGGCTACTAATGGAATTTCAGTTGATGTTTGGAGAAAGTATGAGACATTTTGACCTTATCTGCATTTAGCTGTTGAAAATGTAATGTGTCATATTTTTCTCCAATTCTTTTTTTTTTTTTTTTTAAATATTGTTTTCATAACAAAAGCATGGAGCTATCTTCCTACCTGTACCAAAGAGACACTGCTCCAGGAAATATCTCTCTGGGTTTTTTTTGTTGTTGTTGTTTTGTTATAGAATTTGCTGGGATCAAAACTAATCCCTTGGTGCGAGGTAGCACATTTTTGCAGCTGCAGTGGAGCAGAGAATCTCAGCTTTTAATGTCACGGTTCACATCTTCAAAATACGCTTAAAATATTTTTTAGTTCTCTCGGAATTTGAGCAGCTGTATCCAGAATATATTCTCTTTGGTATTTTGTAACACCGATTGTCCATTTAATTTTCAACAGCATTTTACTCTGCTCATGTCAGCAGCCTATTTTTTCATAGAATCATGGAATGGTTCGGGTTGGAAGGGGCCTCAAAGATCATCTAGTTCCAACCCCCCTGCCATGGGCAGGGACACCCTCCACTAGACCAGGTTGCCCAAAGCCTCATCCAACCTGGCCTTGAACACTTCCAGGTATGGGGCCTCCACAACTTCTCTGGGCAACCTGTTCCAGTGCCTCACCACCCTCACAGTAAAGAATTTCTTCCTTATATCTAATGTAAATCTCACAGCCAATAAAAGCATGCACTATTTTTTTCTTGAATATGACTTATACATGTCATTTTACATTTCCTATACAGTATTTACAGGCACAGAAAGATTTTTAAATATTGCATTTTTTCAGAGCTGAAGGAAAGTTTTCAGATTAACATATTGTTTTCCTCCACAAGGTATGCAAAAGAAAGCTAGAGGGGTGTATTTATGAGAGTGGAAAAAACATAAATGCTGTGGCATGGGAGGAAGCATGAGAGAACAGCAGACCCAGCATTCACAGGTTAAGTGAACCATGACCAGAATCTCTCAGATAGTGCAAGAAGTTCCCTGCTGGGTCCTGACTTATTTGGAGGTGGGGAGCAGGCTTGTATTTGACTTCCTAATTTATATGGCACCTGGGGAGTATGAGAAGCTTTCTGAATAGACTGTAAAACAGGAGCAAAGCACATGGTAAGTTTCAAGCAGCATATTGGAAGCCCAGAAGTGCCCAGAAGTTTGTAAGAAAATATTAGCTATGAATCACATCACATCACAGGATGAACTCTCAGCTGTTGCAATCACCTCTTCTAGTATTGCAGCATTCTCTGTCCAGATGTGACTCCTGAGGATGGATCCCACCATGTAGGTCTTGGGCTGTAGGGAGAACTTGTTATTCCTTGTTGAAGATGGATATGATGAGGGTGCCTCATCCTCAGGAAGGTGTAATCTGGTAGATAGGGTGCAGTGTAAAGTGAGGGAGATGCATGAGAAAGGGAACAAGTTTCTTTGTATCAGAATGATAAACAAGAAAAGGATTTTCACAAAGACTACAGTGGCAAGAGTTTAAGACAACAGGCATGTGAATTTTGGTATGACCTCTGCTGAACAGGAACAGCAGAGGGCATGAACTACTAGGCGGATGCAAGCTAGAAGCTTGTAATTTCTGGCAGTAAAAACAAGACTTCTTTCCCCCCTATAAGTGTTTAAGCCCAAAGCCTTGACAAGAAGGCACAAGAAATAAAAATTCAGACAGGAAGATTCTGGGTCAGACTTCAAATTAAGATCAGTCCAGAGAAGAGGAAGTGAAAGGTGCTAGTGGTTGTTGACACCCTCTTGTCTGGGACAAAGGCATTCATTTGCCAGATGTATCTAGCACCACGTGAAGCAGCATTGTATCTACACTAGGATCTGTAGCATTGCATAAGGCTCACTGAGCTTCACGTGCTTCCTGACTAATATACTTTGCTTCTCAACCATGATGGCACCCATGATATGGCCAGAGAAAATCCTGAGCTGACCACAGTTGTGTTAGGGACTTTGTGGGTGAGAGTAGGAGTACGGAGGCCCCAGTAGTGTTTTCATCAACCCTTTTGGTCAAGATAAAACAAAAGGCAGATGCATCCAACAGACTAGTGCTTGACTGTGCAGCTAATGCCACAATTTTTTTTTTATTTTTTTTTCCATAATGGTACCTTGTTTAGAAGGAATGACTATAGGGAAGAAATTAAAGTCAGTTACAAAATAACAGCTATGCAACCAAGCTTGATTGCCTAGAGAGAAGGTCTTTAACTATGCTTTTTGGAGAATAAGACTGAAACCCAGTGGTGAGTAAGGATGCAAGCAGAGGAGATATGTAAGGGAGAAGGTTACAAGAGGAACTTTCACATTCATGCTTAGAACAAAAGGCATTCAGAGGCTTATGTTGGGTAGCTGTATGCCAATGCCTAGACCCTGGACAACAAACAAAAGTAATCACAAGCCTAAAAATCATTGCGGGGGGCGATGTGACTGATACCATGGAGACTTGGGAGGGACAGAGCACATAATTGGAGCATGGCTATTTAAATAGTAAAGAAAAAGAGGGGGGATCTAGGTACTTCTTCACTGTGCTGAATTAGAATATGAAGCCAGAGGTACGGTCTCTTGAATGTCTCTAAGTCATAATCAGAAGGGGAAGAAGCACTGGGGAGGTTATAGCAGATCATCTGAGCAAGGGAAGGTAAGAGGAGGTCGTGGATGAGGCTTTCTACAAACAACTAGCAGAAGGCTTCCACACACAGGAATTCATTTTCATCGGATATTTCGGCTACACATACTTTTCCTGTGAGGGTAACTGCAACCAAACTGTAGTGCTCTAGACAGTACTGGTGATGATTTCCTAATGTAAATACTATAGAGGCTGTCCAGGGAAAGTGCTCTATTCGACTCTGCTCACAAACAGGGATGAACTGACTAAATGTGGCCATAAACGGCTGTTTGAGCAACACCAATTGCGTGATGACTGAGTTCAAGATCGACAAGAAGGCTGGGAAGGTAAACTGGAGAGTCAGGGCTCTGGGCCTGTGGAGAAGAGACTAGCTTATTCAGGGAATTACTAGGCAGAATTCCCTGGCAAGTGTCCATGAAGATGAAGGAAGCCTAGGAGAGCTGGCTGAACTTTTAGGATAACTTATTTACAGATCAGCTCTTTGTTCAGGAAGATCAAGATGTTTGGCAAAGCAAAATTATTTTGTCTAATCAAGGAGGCTCCTGATGAACTAAAATGCAAACAATGAAGGGCTTTACAAGAACTGGAAACAAGAACAGGCAAGAAAATGTAGTATAAAAACTGCTCGAGCACTGAGTGACAATATCAGAAAGGTCAAAGCCCAATTCTAGATAAAACTAGCAAAGGATTTTTAGAATCATTATTTTGCTTTGAACTTTTTTCTGGAAAAAGGTAATTGCAGAAACTTGCATTCATATAACATTGTGTTTATTATACATTACTCTCAGTATGCTGGGTTTCTAGGCATCTTATAGGGTGACTAGGTATTATACCCTGTCATAAAGAATTGCAAGATCACATTTCTAGATAGATTACTGAACACAAGAAGACAAGCAATGGGAGAAAATAGGGTTATGATAACAATTATGCAGTCTTAATTAATTCCTGTATGGAATTAATGAGCCTGCCCATGAGTCTCATCCTATTTGATACTGAGTAAAACTAATCTTAAGGATAGATGATGCTGTTGTCCCAAAACTTGGGGTTTGTTTTCTTGGTGTGCAATACGCCAATATACACACAGAGCAGAGGTATTTTTTTGCATATTTGTACAGATATGGGCGACTGTCTCAAGACAGCACACCAAAGCTCCAAATCAGTGGTTATTCATTAATAAAACATTAACATACTCACCTTCCTAATACATATGCATTGTTATTCTATTAAATGATTGGTTTAGATTTCTTCATCTAGCATGCAAACTGAAATGCATGCTCAGTTCTTTTCTCCGCCTTTATCTTTTCAGTAGATGGTATAATTGGGGTAGGTGGTCTGTGGGTCAGTGGTCGCAATTCCCCTTGCCAGAATTACCTTTCCCCTAGTTTCCCATTACTTTTGGCAAGTCCAAATAGTTCTTCATGGTTTACTGACCGAACTAGTCATATATTAGTTAAACTTCAGCTTTTAACAATCACAATCTACTTAGGAGAGAAAGGTACCTTATTTAGATATGTCTTGTCTGGCCTTAGAGCAGCAGGGGTAGGGCTACACAATGGACTTTTGCAGCAGCATGACAACTTGATTCATATGACATTTTATATTTGGTTTTACTGTAACAATCCCATGGACTACATTCTTACTTTTTCTCAGTATCCATCGTGGTTTAAACCCAGCTGGTAACTGGGCAGCACACAGCTGCTTGCTCACCCCACCCCCCCACAAGGGAATGGGGAAAAGAATGGAAAAACCCCAACAACTCACGGGTTGAGATAAAAATAGTTTAGTAGGATGACAAAAAGGAAGACATGAATAATACTAATAGTAACACCACCACCACCACCACTACTACTACTAAAACAAGTGATGCACAACTGCAGTTGCTCACCGTATGTGAAAGGAAAAAAACCAACCCTGATGCCCAGTCTGTTTCTGAGCAGCAAAACTGGCCTCCCAGCTAGCTTCCCCAGTAATATTTGGAGCATGACGTCACATGGCAGGGAATACCCTTTTGGCCAGTTTGGGCCAGCCGTCCTGGCTGTGCTGTCCCAGCTCCTTGTGCACCTGGCAGGGCGTGGGAAGCTGAACAGTCCTTGACTTGGTGTAGACCCTACAATTACCTAGCAACAACTAAAAACATCAGTGTGTGACCAACATTATTCTCATACTGAATCCAAAACACAGCACTATACCAGCTACTAGGAAGAAAATTAACTCTATGTCAGCCAAAACTAGGACAGTAACTATTAAGCAAAGCTGAGAGAAAGGGCTCAGCAGTGAGAATAGTTACTGTTATGCTTGAATGATTGGTCTGTCATTATTAAAGAAAATGTGAGTTTTATCCCATCTGCAGTGAGCTTTAGGACTTTCTTAGGTGCTCAGCAAACCTCGAGTGATAGTTTTGAGCTAAAAATAATGCCATGTGGCAGGTTAAAGCTGAAGATTTAAGTTCTTAGAAAAGCTAGTTGAAAAATATAAGTTTCTGAAAAACAAATCTTTTTGTGACTGACTGCAGAAAATTGCAGTTCTCAGTTGTAAAATGGAGTACTTGCCCATAGTTAGACCATTTCTCCTTGTAATATTTGCACAGCATCCAGAAATTCAAACTCTGATTATTGAAAATCACTGTATCAAGATAGAAAGCACCAGACTCTTTAGTATGAATTCATCTTCTGTGGAATATTATTCCAAAGCAAATGTAGTAATTGTGGTAGTATTGGTTGAGAATGGAAATAAGAAAAAAGAGGAAGAACAGAAATTCTTAAAATTGGTACACGATATTGACAATGAGTCTGTCTTTCAAAACCCCTTATGCAAGTTGCATTACTGTGAAAAATTATGACGTATGGAAGAAGAAGTAATTTTTCATGATGCAGGTGCAAAATGCATTTGGTGATACAGTCTACTTCCCTCTAGAAAGTCCTGTAGTCATGTTCTGGTATTTTAGTTTGTATAGCTATTGAGGTTTTTCAGAAGACTGTCAATTATTTCTCGCAGTGTGAAATTTCTACTGAATTTCTAAAATGAAAGGTGATTCTCTGAAAGCACATAGTAAACGACTGCATTTTTTGTGAAAAGCTGTGTGTACCTCACTAAGAGAGATTAAATGACATGCTTAAGCCTATCCAGCTCTGTATGCTAAGCATTCAAATATAACATAAATAAGAAAAAAAACTTAAAAAATTTAAATTTCAGTACGTGGGCTTATCAGCAAGCATTTTATTTTTCAGTAAGCTTCACCTTCTCCCTGAAATATATCAGAAGTCAAATATTAGCTAACAAATATATTTTTCTATTTAATCTGGATGGCATTGGTTTTGACTTTATTCTGTCTACTTTTCAGTGAAATGAGCAACAGTATATACCTTTTCTTTTCTTGTTCAACCCATTTTAATGTGCAAAGGAAAAAGATATTGCTTAGATGCAACTACAGTCACTTATAATTATCTAAACTTTGCTTTTTAAACATCTTTTTTAAAACCAAATATTCACAAAAAAGTAAGATGATTTGGCTACTCCTCAAAAGAGGACTTGATTGCTCCTCAATTCTAGAAATATCTAGCTTGAATAGCCATTTGTACAGTTGTTAAAGAAAACAGGTTTCAGTGTTTCCTGTGAAATATTTCATGACATTCAGCCTGAAAACAGTCAATAAACATTTTTCCAGCAATTCTAAGGTCTGAAAGTAAGGAAAGCACAAAATAGCAGTGCATTGTTTCTTATGTCTTTCATATGTTTTTAATATTGATTAAGCAGATACATTCTCAGTTCAGCAATATACTGTTTTGGTAACATCTGACTAACACAGAAAGATTTATTCTATGATTAAAATAATGGGATGGGAATGAGCCCTTTCTTTAGACTTTATTACATGATCTTGTTCAAGACAACACAACTACAGTATAGATGTGCTTATAGTATTTTCTTCAAGGGTAACCTGTATCTTCTTGCGCTGGTATCAGGATGCTCACCTTATCATCATATGATTTTTTTCAGAGAATATTACCACAAGAAAACATATATTTGTGGGTTCTGGCGAGCAACAAAATAATTCTTTGAGTGATATGGCAGTGTTTTTTGTAGATGAAAATGTCTTTTACCTAAAAGTTTTCAGATCTTATGAAATCTGTAGAACTGTTAACTTTTCAAAAAATGTCTCCTAGAATATTTTTTTTTTTTAGAGAGAAAGACAGCAAGCTCAAGTAGCTTTGACATATTCCAAGAGTTTTGTTGCCCAGAACTCTAAAATAATAATAGCTTACCATCGTGATAACTGCCTAACTAGTTATATTTTTTCCAAATATTCCTAATGGCTTCAGAGGTTGAAATGATTTATATTCATAAAGTTTGAAAACAAGGGTTAGGAAAGTTTGCAATTGTTTGAATTGACCTGAATTTCAGCCCAATTGAGTTAACAGCAAATCTGACAATCTTTTTAAAGGAAATTATGCCACAACAGGCATTAGCAATATTCTACTTCCTCAACACTTACAGTGGGCTTTCAAACCTGATTATGGTCTGTTTTGCACCTATATGGTATGGAAGTCATTGACAGCTGTCATCCTTATGAAATTCACAGCCACTACAAACCCACACATTTCTGAATGCATGAATTATGCTAAGGAGAGTTCTCTGAAATCTATTTATGCACATTTTTTAGATTCAGTGCAGATTGCATTTCTTATTGCCAATGCAACTATTTAGAACATTACTAAGAAATCCTCTAAAGATTTAGCTTAAGGCAAATTCAAAAAAGAAAAAAACAAAATTAGTTTGTTCTTTTCAAACTCAGTGTCAGAATTACTTGGAAATTTTCTCCATAGTTCAATCAACTATAAATTATCCTATCGATCCCTATATTGCTTTTATATCAATAACTTCAGAATGTCAGAGAAGCACAGCAAGATTGACTGTTAATTCACATTAGTTACAAATGTGGGTATACTTAAAGTCATGTATCTATAAGTGTGTCTCTGGGATTTTTTCCTTTGGTATGAAAGTACGAGTGGACGGTTCACATACTGTAAGGATTCAGTGAATGGAAAGTTGCTTGTTATACCTGTGATGATTTCTACTGTTTCATTGAAAATATCAAGCGCAAACGTAATTACTTAAATTCATAAATAGTAGTTGAGTTTTCAAAACAATGCATGGATTTGCGACAATTTAATTTGTAATTTGTGTTGCATACTTACAGAACAATACCTTTAAATTAATTTTATGCTTAATTTATTTATCAGCATATTGAATAGGTAGCCATTTTTAAAAACTACTTTAGAGTTGGATGTTGTACAACATCTTAACTACCTTTTAGATTTCTCTCACTTACTTGACATTCATAAAGAAAATATTATTCCAGCTCTCCAATTCCCATTGAGAAATAAACACTTAGGCTGCTCCAGTGAGTTTTAAATAAGTTTTTGATAAAGGGGGCTTAGTAAATATTTACAACACTTTAGATGAAGTACCCTAAAAGGCATTTAATTAACAAATTAAAGAGATACTGCAATTCAGCTGTAATGATTATCAGTAACTGCATCACATAAGGTAATGTTATATAATTAATATGAATAGGGAATTCACAAAAAAAAACCCACTATGCTTTTTTACTAAACTTTAATCTGGGTGCCAAAATGATTGAATTTTATCAAAACAGATACTAATATATTTAGCTATAGGTTCTTCTGTAAGTCCTCTATGATTCATTCAAACTCATAACTCTCTAACAATTAGACTGATGAATGAAGACTAATCCTATTAGAAGTTTGTAAAATATTCATAATTTTTGCATAATGATTGCATAATAGGCACATGAATTAGTGAAAGGAATTTCCTTTATGAGCTAGGAAATCAAAACCTGTTCACTTTGCTACTGTTAAATACAGGGTATGAAATATAGGTTGAAATACTACTGCTATTAATTTACACTAATGTGGTGGTATTGTTTTCAACAATTATATTGAATAAAGGAAGGTATGAGATACTGTTTATATGTGTATGTGTGTTCGCATGTACACACACACACATTTTGCAAAGAGCTTCTGAGACAGACAGGACCGTGCAAAATATTAAGAAAACCAGTCTTATCTCCTTACTGCCGTGCTTTTTTTGTGGAATAGGTATGCATTTTTATATATACATATATATGCATTGCATATAAATATATATTTGCACAGACACACATATTATAACTGCAGTTTCTTTTAAGAGTTTTAATTAGTTTTTATGGTGAGAATTTTAAAATAATGAGTAAGAAAGGTCTCACTTTTACTTCTCCTTATACCAAACAAAAAGACTGTTGAAAAATAAAAGATAACATCTCACAGCATGTCCTTTTAAACAAAATTGTTGAAAAGCTCATAACATTTCAGTTGCTGTTGTCATAAGCCACTAAGAGCTACTCCAGAAGTTTACAAAATAAAGGACAAAATTAAAACTTGTTTACATCTTTTTGCTAAACAAAATTGTATAACTGTATATTCAATAGAAAGAACGGTTCCTGTTATAAATGCATAATGACAGTTTTTAGAAAGGGGATATGGGTCTCATTATTCCTACAGTAATTAGCAATGATCTAATCTCACTTCTAATAGAATGGAATTAGAATAAATTTCATCAAAATCCCATAAGTCATTTGGGTTTCAGTTTCTCTAGATTATTTTTTTTTCTTTTGTAATATGGAATCAGTCTTCAGTCTTTTTGAAGTTAAGTGATGTCATTCACAGAAACATGGGATTCCAGGATAATTCAGCTTAGAAGGGACCTCAGGACTCTACTCCTGCCTCCTGCTCAAAGCAGGGTCAGCTGTGAGATCAGACCAGATTGCTCAGGGTTTGGTTCAATCAGGTGTCAAAAACTCCCAAGGATGGAGACTGCACAGCCTTTCTGAAGCAACTTGTTCTAGTGCCTGACTGTCTTCGTGAGGAAAAATCTTTTCCCTATTTACAGATGAGATGTCCCCTGTTGAAACTGCCTTTCATCCTCCTGCCATGCATCACTGTAATGAGATGACTCCATCTTTTCTTCAGCAAGGTGGGCTGCTGTTCGGTTCCCTCAAATTCATCTCTTCTCCAGGTTGAACAAGCTCCAGCTCCCCCACCAGCTTGGTAGCTCCCTGCTGAACACACTTCAGTTAATATCTTTCCTCTGTGGAGGGTCCTAAAACTGACAGCCTAATGACTGTTGAGGAGAGGGGGATAATCATTCCTCTGCACCTCCTGGCCATGTTAGTACAGCCCTTGTTGCTCTTGACCTTCTTTGCTGCCAGGGCACGCCACTGGCTCCTGCCCACCCTGCCAGCTACCAGCACTCCCTCAGGTCCTTCTCAGCAGAGCTGCTCCCCAGCCCATGCCATTCCAGGGGGGGTTCTTTCTTCCCAGGAGCAAGGCTTGGCATTTGTCCCTACTGAATTTCAAGAGGTTCCTGGCAGCCCATTCCTCCAGCCTGTCCAGGTTCCTCTGGATGGCAGCTGTAACACTGTGTTATCAAGTGTTCTGTGCAATTTGGGGTCATCTGCAAGCTTGATGAAAGTGAATGTTACCTTTTCAGTTTATGCTATTTATTTAACAGTCATTCAGGGGGAAAAGCTTACTATTTATAAGAATAGAAGTGAAGATTATATCTGATTATTGTCCTTGTATACATGTGTGTATGGAGAATTTATATTTTTGATTGGCCTGTGGAATGTTCTGATTACTTTTTTTTTGGAAAATACTGCAGCAAAGCTGGCTGTATACTAAGTTTGAGATTGTTAAACTTGATTGTGTTCTAAAATTTAATATATGTTTTTATATTTTGACAGAAGAGTCTTCTAAACATTAATCCGAAAACTATGTAACAATATTGTATCTTTAGGGAAAAATGTCTTTTTGACTTGATGAGTCAATATTTAGGTTTATGTATCAAATTTTTAGTGCTCTATTTCAGCAACTTGAGTGACACAAGTAAATGTGTGGCAGTTAAATTTATATCTATATATCTATATATTTATACCTATATCTATATCAGTGATTTAGAGATCACTATGATGAGTGTATTTTGAAGACTGATAACACAGGCCAGTCTTTGCTTTAAAGCAAAGCTTTACTAATTTCATTCATTAACAACATACTTAATGATAATGTTTAATTTTTACATACTTGACATGGTTTAGCCCCAGCCGGTAGCTAAGTGCCACGCGCCGCTCACTCACTCCTCCCCCGGCGGGATGGGGAGGAGAACGGAAAAACAAGGGCAAAGCCTCGAGGGTTGGGATAAGGGCAGGTTACTGGGACAGCAAGGGAGAGGGAAACAATCGACAACAGTGCTGATAACAGATAGTAACAATGGGTGATAACAGAGAACGATTTTACCGATCCGACGACCGACCGACCGACCGGACGCTCGACCCGTTCCGGAGCCACGCCGACACGCCGAACCCACCCCTGCCCGCGTGGCCCCCTTTTATGGTGAGCATGACGTCACATGGTATGGAATAGCCCCTGGCCAGCTTGGCTCACCTGTCCTGGCTCCTTGGGAAATTAACTATCCTTGCCATGTGACAATACTATTAATCACTATCACTATGTACTCACTACAAAACCAAAGCTGTCAATCTTTAAAAATGTTTTTTAAACATTCCAAATTAGCTGTGAGTATATAATATCATGATTAACCTACAGTTAGTATTGATGACCAGACTTGACAGCTCCTTGACCAGAGTGATTGAAGCTGAAGTGGGCTTGTCTTCTTTCTTCTCTGTTTCATCTTCATGTTTGATATGCTTATGATGTTTTCCCCCCTTCCAAAAGGGGAGTTTCAGCTGTTCCTGATACTGCTTCTCTTGGTTTCAGTTCACTTGAAGGTGACAAATAACAGTGAAATAAGACATATTTTATGTCATGCAAGAATCTATTAATTCTTATTTAGTGAATAATGTACTTATTAAATGTAAGGTATAGGTATTAATATAGCACACATATACATCATTATTTGGTCTGAATATATAATTCAGTCTGTAAAAGGGAAAATGCATAGAAAAGGGCAGAAATATTTTTAACATTGTGGTATGGCATGCATCATGGTGCTTTTCACTATGGATTCATGTAGTTATAGAACACCGTTACTTTCTTGTCACATTTGTGCTGCTAAATTTACAAAAGTCTCTATGACACTGACATATTTCTCCAGAGATACTGACGAGTACGTTTGTTTTCAACTACTTCAAAAGTTAAAAAGTCTCATATTGCTGAATCAAGATGAGATATGATGTCATTGATTTTAATTAAAAACTGTGAGGACAGGTTTAGTAAACTGATTTCTGCTACTTTTTTTTTCTTACCAGCTGGTATAATAATGCCAGAATCAAAGTAAATTTAAATGGAATAACTTCCAAAATTTCGAGGTAGGCATATACTTCTGCAGTATCCAGAATAATCCACAAAATTTTTAGTAGTCTTTCCACAGAACCAAACACAAATTTAAAGTTCTGTAGCAAACATTTTTTCTCTTTCTCGTCATGCTTAGGGATATTTGCTATGACGAAAATGCAGGCAAATGTGACAGAAAGCCAACGGTTCTCAGCTTCTTTATGTCTTCCAGGGAGGTAGGTCACAGAAATGGGAATTTAAAAATTCAAGTCCTTGTCTTCATTATCTTAAAGTCCACTCAGCCCCTGCTCTTTTAATTTCTTTTTAACTTAGATTTCCGGTCCATCATACATCCTTACATATGTGGTTCAATTTTAGGCTGAAATAGCATAAAACCAACTTGCCTTCAAGATAATTATAAATTGCTTTATTATAAGATTAAGAATTATATTTCTGTCAGTCTAGATGTATATGATGTTCCACCACTTGATTAATCATCCTGGAATTGATACAAACTAACTATAGATAACCTTATCAAATGTATATAAATAAAACAGATTTAGAAGTGTAATTAAAAATATAAATCATTAATGAGTTTTGAAGGTCAAAGTCAGGTTACTACATCCCTTAAATGCTTTTGGAAGTTTTGTTCTGAAACATTTTCAGGTATTTATTAGGCTCTCTGTAGTCCAAACTAAGTAGTTTCCCATCAACGACAGCATTTGAACCTAACTTATCTTCAGGCACGTACTTCCCTTTCCTGTCTTGATTGAGGGGATAAGACATGGCAATAACCTCATGTTTCTATTTAATTTCATAAATATACATTTTATATATATAAGTATTCTGTGCATACATATGTATTTATGTGGAACATGTCCTTAAAACAAGCTTTAAGCTAATGATGACAGGTGTAAGGTTTCATATTCTGCTTCTTCAAGACTGTACACAGGGGCATGGCTCTCTTAAAGTACCTGTTCTTCCAAACTAGATAGGTCAAAAAAGTTATAATTGGAAGTATAGCACTAGGCTTCTAAATATATATTTAACCACCTCAATGTAAATGCCCTAATTTTCAGCAATCCTGAGTGTCTAGAAATCCCATTGAAATCAATATGAGGTGGAGAGATAGAGAACAAAGAAAGTTTAATTTTAGATTTTTAAATTTTTACTCCCTTCCCACTGGTATTTCTTTTAATTCAGGTCTGCATAGTCCTGCTGCGATAGTTGTTAAACATGGGATAAAATATTAAAACACTGATGGAATACCATTTCTTCTAAATCTTTTCCATGAAAAATCTGTATGATTTTTTTCTGCATTTATAACAGAATTTATTTCTAGTTCATAAAATGAGCCCTATACAATGACTTCCTATATGAAATTATCTATAGTGAGAGAGGTCAGATTTTTTAATGTTATCCCAATACTGGTTTAAAACATGCCTTCAGAGCACAAGTGTCTTGTTTATTAACTTGTGCTGTTAATTAGATGAAACCAGAAGTCTGTAAGCAACCAACGCTCGGTCACTCATAACTTTATTCATTAGTGGGTGTAAGGTATTTCCTACCTCAGCTCATAAGGCTTTATCAGTGCTACTCTACTAGTTCTTCTTTTAAGCTTGAGAAATTCTAACATGTATTAATTAACCTCTTGAGTATGGCAATTTCCAGGTAACCAGATGAATTTACCAAACATATCTACTAGAAGTCTATTCTGCAGCATATTTTTTAGTTTTTAATGGTTTTTAGGATCATGGGAACATTAAAACATTCATGATATTATGATATTAAGTAAAAATGAGGTTGCTGGAATTAAATCAGGTATTACTTTTCACGCAGAATTATTTCAGAAGTCTGCCTGTTTAAAAATAGAAATTAACACAAGAAGTAGAAAAGATTGTTTCTAGATGATTATTTTACAGGATCAGAAAGTTAAGTGATGGAACTAGATTCACATGAAGGCAACATACCCCAAGTCTCTGTATTTTGTGCAAGGGGAAATCTTTATACAGGTAGTAACCCCTGAACACAGGGTAGGCTATAATGATTGAAATAACATCACCTTTCAATTAAGGACCAGGGGACCAAAGGAATGCATACATCAGAATAAAAGTGAGGTTCCTGACAGATAATTAAAACATGAAATAGAATTCTTCTGCACATATAGGAAAATGCATCTAATCTGCACTTATACTGAAGTCATAGATAAGAATTAGAAACTGTTGTTAACATCAAACAACTGTAATTAAAAAAAGGGTATAGCAGGCCCATATAACTTCTTGATCATTGCATTTCTTACACAATAATTTTTAGATATCACAACTTGATTAGAAACATTTTAACCATTAGAAATATGGATGAAACCTTTTATTAAAATGTCAAGCTCTCCCTGAATCCAGAACCCCAAGATAATGTAAATACAGGTAGAAATACCAAGTATTTGGGATTTTTTGTTAACCAACATAATTACATTACTGCTGGTCTGAATAGTAATAATGAAAATGAATTTAAATGCATTTTTTCAACATTTCTTCTATATAATTTCTGTTGAGAAAATGTTAGCCATATTTCCGTGTTTCAATTAAAAGATATTTCTTAAAGTTGTAGTTAGAGTTCAATTATTAATTTATCTTACTGTATTGTAGAAATACTGCATCAAAGATTAGTTAAACTGACATGTGCTAACAAGATATTGCATCACCTTACCAAGTTTAGAAAATATCACCGAAGAGATTTGTTTTACAAATGGGTACAACAGTAATAGTTGCAATGACAAATCATTTGTCATATTCAGAAGCTCTTTTATATTATTTGGAAACGTCTGCAATTTTTCAAATTGATTAAAAGCTGCCATTTGCAATGTTGATAAAATTCTTATGTACCCAAATCATTGCTATTCAGTCTTTGCCTCCTGGGATATATTTGCCTAAAGGCAATATTGAATCAAGTTGTATTTTCTTAGACAACCCATATAATCCTCTATTTATATAAATCTTATGATATATTATTTTACTGGATTTTGTAGTTTTAGACTGCAGTAATCGTAATTTCTGTTCTCCTGTTCTCATTAGAACTTTCTCATGTAACTTTAAAAAAAACCCACCAAACATGCTGAGCCTGTATAAGCACAGATCACCTGATAATAAGACATTATAAATGAGAATGTTAAAATGTTTGGACTTATATTCAAATGAGGAGTATGTAAAAGTATCTTTCATCTATAGGGAAATACTTCCTAAAAAAAAAAAAACTCTCTACAGAAATATCCAAGAATTCATTACAGCTTTATTATCCTTTCCTTCCATTTTTATTTAAATATTTCTATGTATTTCTATTTGTGTTAAATCATGTCTTTCTACTGATGACATAACTTTATTATGAGATGTAAGTTACGTAAACAGCTTTCTGTGAAGGCAGTGCCTTTGCTATTGATGGACTTTACTGCCGATGTAACATTCTACTGTCATGGCATCTGCTACCTTTCTTCAGCAAATCTGCTTGTCAGTCCATAAAACATTAAGCTTCCTGGGGTAAAAGGAAAGAAAAAAAGAATTATGCTCTCCACTGTAATGTGCATATTTTTGTGTTATCTTTATACTTAAAATGAAGACATTTCACGATTGTGAGTATTGAGCCACACTCATACACGACCATATTAAAATTCTAATATCAATCAAGTGCTTTACCCAGACAGTCCGAGAATCATATCAACCCTACAGAGACCTAGTAGTATATGGGACATAATGCAAACTGTTTTTTTCATTATAAACCGAACACTGAAGCAGATAGAAATACCAGAATGAAAAGACTGCCACTCATGTATTTGCCGTGTACTTCCTATTGCAGGCATTTGGGGTAGTAAATGTGTTTTGAATAACTTTGAGACTTTGGTATGCTAAGCATGCATCTGGAGTAAAATTAATATAAATATATACAGTGCTTTTGAAAAGAAGAATCCAAAGTGTTTAAAATCAGCTGAGCCATGTGGAGGAAATTACCGCTTTTTCAATTTAAGATTTTTGCTGCTTATAAAGCTATTACTGTGATGTTTCTCTAGAAATACGTTAAAGATGGGGTGCTCATTGTGTTCATCCCATTACCAAGCACTAACACAGTATAGATCCTTGCCAGCAAGAGTTCACACCTAAATGTATCGTTTTTCATATTTGTACATATTTTATAGGTTTTACTCAGCTATATCAGTGTGGTTATGTTTGGCTTTGTTGGGAGGGCAAGGGGCTTTTTTGGTTGTTTGCGATTTTTTTCTTTCTTAAATTAAAAACAATTTGCCAAGGAGAAACATGGGTCAGCAGCTCTCTGAAGGCTGGGAGGCCGGGGTTCCCCTGGGAAGGCAGGGCAGGGCCTGGCAGCCAGGGCCTGTCCCATCATGGCAGCCAGGGAGCAGGGCAGCCCGAGGCACCAGGGGCAGCTCCGGCCCCAGGCATCAGGAAAAGCAGCGGTAGAGGGTGGTGATCCTGCCCCTCTACTCCGCTCTTGTGAGACCTGGAGTACTGCGTCCAGCTCTGGGGGCCCCAGTAGAGGGGAGACATGGAGCTGTTGGAGCGAGTCCAGAGGAGGGCCACGAAGCTGATCGGAGGGCTGGAGCACCTCTCCTCTGAGGACAGGCTGAGAGAGTTGGGGTTGTTCAGCCTGGAGAAAAGAAGGCTCTGGGGAGATCTAATTGCGGCTTACCAGTAGTACCTAAAAGAAGTCTGTAAGAAATCTGGAGACGGACTGTTTGCAAGGGCATGTAGTGATAGGACAAGGGGTAATGCCTTGTTTTTCATATTCTATGCTTTCTAGATCAGTTAATCTCTTTTAAAATTATGTGCATTTAATATAAACAAATATCTATATAATATACACAATAAATTGGCTCATGCAATGCCAATATCTGTTCCTTTTCAACCTCAATAAAGAATTCAGTTTGTCAGTAACTATAGAAATATAAATTGCATTATTATAACTTGTTTTGATGTACAGTTAATCACACAGCTCTAAGTTTCTTTCCCCAGAATTTCTCAGGATGAATCAGTTTAATGGAAACTTTCTCTATCTCCAGTTCTCTTCATGTCTGCTGTGCAGTTACTGTATATTGTCTTGCTATACATGTCCTGCAAAACCAAAATAGAATTAAGTAAATGCAAAAATAAGACTGATGACATCATTCTAATCTCAAATGAAAAATGTAAGTACATAGATGCTACATTGGAGCATCTATTGCTTTCACGTTACAGATTATAAAGTTGCAGTAAAAGGCAACAACTCAAGAATGCAATTAAGATATTTTGAGTTCTGGTTCAGACAATTTTCTTTTAGAAAATATTGTTTGATGATATCTTTTGCATGATATATAAAGTATAAGCAATATACAATATCATATAAAGGTCTAAATACTCATAGTAACCCTGCCTCTGCATATAATTAAATATTTCTGGTTATAAAAATTAGATGGTTTCTCTAATGATAGTTTCTTACCTTAGGGACACAGAAATAGGGTAACAAAGGGATATTTACTACTGCTGGAAACTACTATGACATGATCCCCTTTTTAAAACTTTCTAACTTCTTCCTAAAAGGCAGTAACATTTCTAGACATACCTTCAGACGATGGTGACTGGTAAAGATTATTTCAAAACTTTAGATGTGTGGTACATAGGAAATTTTCCCAATTATATCTTAAATATATTCATTTTCAGTTTATGCTCACTTTTCTTTCCACTAGCATTCTGCTTCAGTTTAAATATCTTTCTCCCTCTCAAGAGGAAGCAATCCTATAGTAAGGACATCCTTGTTACTGTATGTGAGCTTTCTTTTTATCTTCAGACCTCTAGCTCTTGTAACTACTCCTTGTGTCAAAGTTTGTTCAGAAGTTCTGTTAAAGGTAATCCAGTCTGTCTGGTCTTTTTGAGATGCTGTTTTTCTTCCTTCATATGTACTATTATTGCCATGTGGAATTATCCTTAGCCATGCACAATTTGGAAAAAAAAAATAATAAAAATCCTCTTAGATTTACACTTACTTGTTAGAATTAAAAAAAAATTATTGCTGACAAGGTTAAACTCTGAGATCTGCTTCCTGCTGCAGTATATTAGCTACCGTATTTGCATCTTCATTTCAATCAGCTAACAAGGTTCTTACTGAAAATTGAAGCAATAATTATGTTTAGTTTAGGATCTTCATCTTGATTATCTTTAATCTATACCCTGTCCTGTTTTCTTATATTCCGCCCACCCCCACCCTATCTTCAGACCTAAACGTTCTGTGTAGCTTTTGTTGCTAATTAGTCCATTTCCCCTTTCTTTGTTGATTCTCTTCTGAGTCCCAGTAGCCTTCTTAATTATGACCATTTCTCTATTTTTGTTTATAATTTTTTTCTCCTAGAGTCATTCCTCCTCATTTCCCAAATTGGCTTGCAAGTTTCAGCAGGTCTTTGTGCTTTTGTCTTACAGAAGGGGCTAGCTTTTTTCAGCTAAAATCTTATTTAATTGCTTAACCTGTCCGTTTGATTTTGCATGTTTGCCATTTGGAAAATAAAGCCCGATTTGTAGCGGAAATATCACAGTATTGGTAATAGACTTACATGATGAGTAAGTGATGAGTGAGTAAGATGATGACTTACATGACAAGTGGTGTTCCTCAGGGGTCGGTACTGGGACCGGCACTGTTCAACACCTTTGTCGACAACACGGACAGTGGGATTGAGTGCACCCTCAGCAAGTTTGCCAACGACACCAAGGTGTGTGGTGTGGTTGACATGCTGGAGGGAAGGGATGCCATCCTGAGGGACCCTGACAGGCTTGAGAGGTGGGCCCGTGCAAACTGCATGAAGTTCAACAAGGCCAAGTGCAAGGTCCTGCGCATGGGTCGGCGCAATCCCAAGCACAACTACAGGCTGGGCAGGGAATGGATAGAGAACAGCCCCGAGGAGAAGGACTTGGAGGTGTTGGTTAATGAGAGGCTCAACGTGACTGGGGCTGGAGCACCCCTCCTATGAAGACAGGCTGGGATTCTTCAGCCTGGAGAAGAGAAGGCTCCAGGGAGACCTTATAGCACCCTTCCAGTACCTGAAGGGGCCTATAAGAAAGCTAGAGAGGGATTGTTTATCGGGGAGTGTAGTGATAGGACAAGGGGTAATGGGTTTAAATTAAAAGAGGTTAGATTTAGATTAGTTATTAGGAAGAAATTCTTCACCATGAGGGTGGTGAGGCACTGGAACAGGTTGCCCAGAGACATTGTGGATGCCCCCTCCCTGGAAGTGTTCAAGGCCAGGCTGGATGAGGCTTTGGGCAACCTGGTCTAGTGGAGGGTGTCCCTGCCCATGACAGTGGGGTTGGAACTAGATGGTCTTTAAGGTCCCTTTCAACCCAAACCATTCCATGATTCTATGATCACTGCTGCACCATTTCTCTTGCATTTAGCTTACACGTTCATCACAATGGACTCTCTTTTGATAGCCAAATGTCTGTTAAAGTTCCAAAATAATACTATTTCCCATGTCTCTCTTACTCTATATTAGTGAACCTGTATTTAATTAATCATGAATTCCACTGTTTGAGCCTGGAGGGGAGTCATGAACAATGATGAGTGAGACTGGTAGACACAAGAGGAGCTAAAAACTGTATCACAGCATCAATCCCAGGAACAGAGTCCTAGGGCAAAATATGCGTGCAGTGGTAGTCAAAGCAGCATGTATACTTGCAATAGAATAAAATTTTCTTATTTCTCAGCAAGACTGTAGATCTGGATTCTCTTAGGCAGAAGATTTCTCAGTGTCCAAAATATCCCACTGCCTATATAAATGCAGAAGAAATACTGTGTAAAATAGTAAAATCTGTGGTGCTTCCTGTCCTGGTAGATAATCCTTTTGCAAAACAAGTACCTTGAGCCCCTATCATGCCTTCTCCCAGGAAAAGAGTATTTTTTTGTCTTCTGAGTCTCTATTAAGTATAGGAAGAAGTGAGTTTGAATTACCCTACTGGGTTCAGACACGTTACTTTCTTTAGGCCCTACAGGGTTTAATGTCCTATTGCATTCTGTATCTAGGTTTTAGTCTGTTAAGATGCCTTGTCTCTTAGACTGATATACAAATGTCCAAAGCATGACAAGTTTAACTTTTCTGTATTATATTGTAGATTGTGGGTTTAATATATCTTACAGGCTTCCTATTTTTTTCCCTATAGCTGGGTCAATTAAGTCAAGACACTTGTTTTCTTATACCATTATTGTGTGTAGTCATTTTTACTTGAAGCAGTTCATCTGTTTCTGCTTCAAATTTACTGTTCTGTCTACCTAGCTTATTCATTTTGTTCAGATAATATTTTCTTGTCTTTTCCTAATCTGAGATCTAAATCTTAAACTGTCTTCAAGGATTTGATGAGTTGGCTCTAAAAGCTCCAGTTATTGGGTTAATACAGTCTAGAAAGCAGAGATCAGCCCTGACAATTCTGTTTAAGCTATCTTCTTAGATGTACTCATAAAATATGGTTGACTAGATGAGGTGAAAGGAAATGTCTGAGGAGAAAAAAATCGGTGAGCGAACCGTTAACTTTCTTTGTGCTTTCCATATTCTTGCTGAAGTCAGGGACAATTGCTCTTAGCTTTGTAGGATACCGTAATACTCCAAGATGCAGAATAATCCTTTTGACACACTCCATCAAGTGCCTTTTAAAAATCAATAAAAACATTATGTAGTTCCCTTGTCTCTATGCTCAAGGAATTTCTCAGTTAGTTGTCACAGAATAAACATCTGCTTGATTGTTCCTCCTTGGCACAAAACCCCACTTGTTATTCTGCCAGTTGACTCCTGGTGTGTGGTTTGAGTCCACATCATATCACTCTTAGGAATCATCTTGCTGGCATAGCTCAACAGATGTACAGTATTTAATGCAATTTTTTTATTAATAGATATTTCACGAAGAAAGAGAATAATAGAGTTCTCCAAGTTTCAGCAGCTGTGTCACAAATTCCTGTTGGTGTATTTTATTCTTACAGAGTGCTGTCTGCTGGGATACTTGTATTACCAGACTATCATTTTTTAGGAGGAATTACATTGTGCCTCCTATTCTAAAAATACCTTTATAGCTGTCTTCTGGGATTTATGCTGTTGCACTTGAGGAAAAATTTATATTTTATTCCAAAATATTTCTCACCATGTAAGCTTCTACTCTTCAGACTTCTACTAATCTTTATTACAACAGTCTCTACATAAGTAAATTGCTTGCAGCAATTCTCTATTAACTCATAATGTTAAAGTCATAGTGTTTAAAAATTTTTGAATTGAGGAATTACATGTTTTCATTAGAGACACAGAAAAAACCCAATTTCTTTAAAGTGATTATGGCTTATAAGAAAATGTCTGCGTAGTTATGAGGAAACATAACACTGTGCATGCAAAAAAACTTCTTTAAAATAGGAGGAAAAAAAATCATTATGTTTCAGTTCACTATATATGTGCAATATATATGTAGATTTCAGTCTACTGAAAATAATAGGCATGTCAATGTCCATGGACAACATTAACGTGCACCGAGAAATGTGCACCTACTGCACAAAATCTTGTTTTCCTCCATTAAGATGTTTTTAGAATTCTTATGTTGAAACCCACAATGATATTAAAAACTGCCTTTGTCCTTTCTTATTAGGATCACTCTTACTTCAGATTCATGGCACCTCATGAAAAAAAAGTCAACAGATTTTGAAAGGGGTACACATTAACACTCCAGTATCAAATTGCTTCACTGTTAGAGAAGCAGAATTTTCAAAATCAATATACTGACTGTGATGATGTCCAGAATTATGAAATTAGCACTTAAAGAGCAATACCAGTTTCAAAATCTCTAGAATAATGATTTTTATTATTTTAATTGATAGTTTAGCAAATCTGATTTTTTTTCACTTGAATTTGAACTACAATTCCAGGCATCTATTTTCCTCATCAGACCAATTAGATTATGTCATTCAAACAATTACAGCCAACAGGCTCTTCAGAGGCAACATGTGTCACTGCATAATGGTGTCTGCATTTATCTGACTAAAGTTGAATAAATTACTGAAGTACTGGTTTTTATTTATTTTTGTATACAAACATTTAACAATAGCTCTGTATAGGGCTGAAATTTATCTTCCTCAGTTTAAAAGCCTTAGAATATTATTCAGACTACTAAATGACACCCTCTCAGACAGGGAAAATGGTTTTGGGTAATACCACATATATAAGAGAAATAGTCCTGAGATCACATTTTATAATAATCATTCCTCTATCAGTTACTGCACTGATAAAAACATATGAAAATTCTTAAATAGCAGAAGTATATTTTTGTTACTTTAGAAAAACACATAGCTATAGCTTTAGAATTCTGGGCATTATGATACAGGTGTCCTGGGCTTGGATTATTTTATGTATTTGAACCCAAGCGTGTTTGCAAAAATTTGAATGCGTAATCTTATGTCACTGACTCAAGCACATAATCATTTTGAATCACTACAGCTGACACAATGGAAAATAATTGTTGCATAGCTCAAAATATGTACACAGGCATAATTATGAATAAGAGAATGTTAAATGAGACCAAGGTCTCACGTTTTTACTAACGATCCCTTCCTATGGAAGGGAATTTTTCATCATATGCATATTTGCTCTTAGAAATAAGTTTATTCTGATACCATTTTAAAACACAGAGTAGGTGGAAAACTGTAAGCAGTCTTTTTAGCTGATGCATTGAACTTATTGTTCAAGTTAATGAATGTCTCCTGATTTTGTCCAGATATTTAGTTTCTCGTCATGTATGAAAAGGAAGAAAAGTACCTGCAATAATTGTACATAGCATATTGTTTACTTTGTTACCCTGAAAAATCCTCAGGGAGGCTGCATTTCAGAACCACAATGTCTGATGTCTGATTCAGAACCACTCACTCCAGAGGTAATCTTAAATACCTACAGATTTTCTGAATACTGTAATTTTTCATATCAGGGTGACAGTGATGCTATCTTAAGGACTATGGACATGCAGATGTATGCACATACGTATTCACATATGCAAAATAAGGCCCTAATGGAAAACATGTCTTTATAGCTTAAGATTTTATATGGAGTCTGATTCTGGGAGAAATGCTGACATTTTGTAAGTCATTCTGAACGCTGTTACTCACTTCTGTAGTGGAAACATCACTTCCCAAAGAATGAGTAATACCAAGCATGGGAGTGTTACTGAATCTAACAGACTAGCTTTTTAGCTCATTCTGGTTTTAGAATCATCAGGTTTTGTAATTCAGGGATCTGTTCTAAAATCAATGAAATATGGTCTCATGATTTCAGCTGCAACATCACTTGCATATAAACTTATGTTAGCTGGTTTTAAAAAGTCAGTATACTTAAATATCAATATCTCACATTCCTGAAAGTGAATATTTTTGTCTCTCAAAGGATCTCCATTTCTCATCATTATGCTCATCAAATGAGCTCTTGAAAAAAATAATCAAATAGTTTTAAATTAACTTGTGATTATTTTTCTTTCTGTGTTATTGATTCATTGTTCAGTATTTTCTAATGGTGGAAAATATTGAATAAGTATAACTGGGTTAAAAGACCTGCTTGGTTTTTTATAGCTTTTGAGAATAAGAAATTTTATGTATAGTGCTCATCTTGAATTCTCTGTTTTTTCAGTTTGCAATTTCCTTTTTATCTCCAATGGTATACTACAGCAATTTATTATATTGTGCATATGCCCTGAAATAATGTGTATGCATATGGTTGATTTGGTTTTGCAAATCCAAAAGTGATATCAAACACTAGCAATGTTTTTAGAAACAGGATGGAAGTTTGCCAGTCTTTTTACCTCACCTTACATTAAATTCATTCTAACATCAAAATTCTGAACAAGATTTTATGCTCAGCTGCATCATTTAAATTGAATAGTAAATCAAATAGATTATTTGTAAATTATAGTTATTAAGCTAAATTATTCATTAGCAATCAACTACAAACATAAGGTAAATTTTCATTGATTTTTTTGTTGCTGCTGAGTTTGTTAGGTTAGTAGCGTATGCTGTGTGTTCTTGTGTAAACTATATTTATATTGCTTTTTGATTCTTGTTAGTCTTGTAATCTAAAAACATTGAAGTTGTTATATGTAAAAGGCTAATGATTTATGAAAAACCAAAATAATTCTGACTAGCTGCAGAACTTCTTATTAGAGCAATGTTTTTCACATACAGACTTCTGATGAGACTACATGCATAGTTTTCAGATTTAATGGTTATTGAATGATTCAAATATATTCGTGATTTCAGACAGACTGTTTAAATGTACACAGTTCTGAGTCTGCCATTACGGGAAGCTTTATGAATCACATTTTTTAAAACTGGTTTTGAGGTGTTTTATAACCTACAGGTACCCTGAGCCAACAGTACTGTATTAACATCTTGGTTTGTAATCATGATGTACTTATTGGATCAGCTGAAGTAGAGCTAAGTTCTTTGGAAGCATGAATTATTTCCATATGTAGGAATTATAATATTTAGGACCTTCTGCTGTGGGTTTTTTTCTTCTTTCTAATATAAATCATTTCAGACCGTATTACGTATGGAAAAAAAAGCCTGATGTTCTATCCTTCAGACTCAGGTAATACAAACTGAGCATGTCTTGTGTCACATCAGTATTTTCTTTTTAACAGCATCAAAAATATATATATGCAAATTGTTTCAAATAGAATTTGAATTACTTGCTTAAAAGATAGCATAAAACTTTTTAAGTGATTAAAAAAAAAAGTTGATTGTAAAGGTGTAGAAAATGACTGTGTTCAAAGATGTTATTGGAGTAGGAACAAACAGAAAATAAATAAATATATAAACTGAAGTGACATGTTTGCATAAACTATGACACTTCACCACACTGTTAGGTTTTCACTACTTATGTGTTAACGTAAAATTTCCAATTACTCATAAAAATATTTTTAGATAATGAAATATTTTTTGGTTTCAGCTTTATGTTTGGTCACTTAAAAATTCATACTAAAAAGGTTTAATCTAAAAAATTTTCTGATGACATTCTTTATTCAGTTAGTTTTAAAAGACTTAGTTGACCTATGTGAAAAAGAAGCTTCTATTTGGGTCAGTGTCTCATAAACTTTCATGACTTTTTATTGCTTTTTTATACTCCTTTTGTTTGCTGGAAGAAGAATAGTACAGTTGTAGAATTTCTTTCCATCGTGGTGCTGCCTCTTCATGGTGTAGGCCATAATAATGCATAAGACACTGAAAATGTGTCTGTTTACACTTACATTCCTTAAATAAGTGGACCCTTCAAGCAGATAGGTAATGAATTAACAAATATAATAATCCAAGATTAACAAAAACTGACACAAAATACCTGTAATATTGCATAATGAGATCATATAAATAAGAAAATATTGAACACAAATCATTGATAATAACAGGACGTTGGGAGCATGCTAAACATATGAAGATGCTAATTATTGAATTAAAATTAAAGTTAGATGCCCAACATAAAATAATAAGGGGGTTTCATAAGGTAAAAGACGCCTAAAAATGATGGAAAAGGATCCATGATTTTGGGCTGATTCACTGAACGTCTGGAACCTCATTGTATACTATTGGGCCTTTAATACATTGGATTAAGCTTTCTGAATAGCATATCGTTGCATTGAACATAAAGAACAAATCCCACAGTTACTCATTTTGTGACTGAGCCTGAATCCTTGGAGATCTGTTGAGGAGGGACTGACTGGAGCGTTAAGCAAGTGACACAAGTGCCAATAGAGAACCTCAGAAGTCTTAGGGTTTTTACGTGGCCAATGTAAGAAACAGATTCTGGAAGAAATAATCAATCAACAGTAGTCATTGCTATTCTGTAATGTTTAGAATTTCTTGCTTTAAATTCCAAGCATATGTTATTTGACTTTTTATTCTTTGAGGTACCCAATTTAATGAAAGCATGCTGGCCATGAGAACATACATAAATGAAAGCATTCACAGTGTTCACAATTTGTCAACGTATTTAAATATGACGTTTCCGTTTACTGTTTTCTGTGCTACATAAAACCAATTTTCCAATAGTGAATGGTTTGTGAAAAAAGTCTCCATCATGTCTTTGGAAACATTCTTGTGAAGTTCTGTGCAGTCAAAAAGCTATGACCAGCAGTTACAACAGAATATGTTGAGGAAGTGTTTGAACACCCGATCCTTTGCTTGTAGAACAGCACTTCAGGCAGGATACAGCCTTTCTGTAACTGCAGTGTAGAACACTTTATAGTGCAACAGATATGCACTCCTGAGGTTATGTAGATCTCAAATTAACCTTTTAAGGCTATTAGTAATGCAAATCTCTCATAGATTTTTCTGTAGAGCATATCTGCTAACAGAAGATAAGCACATATATAGTCAAAGTATGCTGCTGTTAAAAGGTGTACAGATGAATTTCAGATAAAAGACAATTAAATATGGCATCTTTTGAAAAATTTTTATTTGTAAAGTCCAGGTGTTAAAAGTGACAGAATTTATTTTACATGACTGGAGCCTAACAAGATAGGTATATGAAAAGGGGTGATTTTTAGGACAGAAGAAACGGTTACTAATCTGTAACTACTATGACTAGAAAGAGAAAGATGTCTTGCAGAAGTTTCATGCAGTATTAACATTATTATGACTGATTTGATAAAATGTTGGTCTTTGAAATCTAAATATAGAATATTTTACCCTTGCAAAAAATAATTCTACCTAACATTGAGGTCAAACAATTGTTGTGTTTGTGTATGTGAATTTAATGATATCTATTGATATTATAACTTGTTGGTTGTGGCCCTGATGATAGATTTTGGGGCTGATGATTATCCATGAGACAGAAACTAAAAATCATGTATATGTTCTACTGAATTGGGAAGGTGTCATATACTTTGCAATAGAGAATACCACAGAGGAAAAAAAATTGTTAGGAGAACATGTATCTTAAAAAATATCAGCTGTCTATGCTGTTGGTTAATCATTTAACCTCTTTAGACATTAAAGAAATATTTAAAATTAATAACTATAAACTTTATTTTAATATTTCTGTGGTTAAAAATCATTCGGTCTGAAAGTGCAGAGAAAACTCTAAGAATCTCAATATGTCTGCAAACTGTATTATCTTTATGTAATATGTGACATAGTTAGAAGGAATCTTGAAAGAGATTTATGATTTTATTTTTGCTTTTGTTGGGAAGTGCCACCTGTTCTACAGTGGCAGTGGGGAGCAAGGAAGAGAGAGGTGGTGCAGGGTTCTTCCTGGATCCCAATAGGAAAGGTCCAACAACAAGTGGTTTCCTAAAAGAGCTGTTTTAATAAGATAGAATAAAAAGAGGAATATAGATAGTAAGTAAACCTTATGTTTGTTCAGATGGTGGGAACCCTGCTTTCGTGCAGCATTGGATACACCCCAGATAGCTTTTCCAATGGCATGCTGTGCAGATCTGGTCCATGAACAGAAGGTCCTTCTTTTTCGTCATTCCAGCTATTATATAATTTTCTTCTAAGAAAACAACTCTATTTCTAAATTATAGTCTCATGAGAATTTCTTGCTGCACTTTTAGATAAAGGCAAAGCCATGCAGGTGGTGTAATTGCCAGTACCAAGAGGGAGCTGCCTGCAGGCTCCTCTTTTCCAATGACCTGGCCGAGGTTATCCTGCGGTCAAGGGCTTTGTGCAGCCAAAGGCCGTACAGGATGTGCAGCGTACTGCAGCACAGCACGGGCCTGGAACTAATTGCTCAGGTTAAATGTTTATATGGATCAAGAACTCCTTGATGTACAATGGTCTCCCATTAAGGATCAATGCATTACACCCCTTGGTGCACATGGAGTTTACCTTTCCCAGAGACATAAGAAGTTATCGATTATATTAGTAACATGCAGGCTTCTCATGCCCTAAGTACAGCCCTAATAGAGCATACATAACCTGATCAAGATCACTGACTCCTCAAATACAATGTCTTCTGCATGGGTCCCAGTGCAGTACCATTGCACTGAAAGAGTAAATTAATTTACCATTTCTGAAAGAACTTATCTCTGATGCAATCTGATCACTAAGCATGCCTCTCTGCATAAACAGATATTCTATATTGCTCTATATTGCTATATTTCAATTAAGACAAGGAATAGATACTTACACCAGAGAGGAGGTTTGTTGGACCAAAACGTAAAATCATAAAAAAATATCATATTGTGCTTTTTCCAGCCCAGACTACAGTTAAGGATCTACTCTATTACAGAACTATTAAGTTCTCACAATAAAGTGCAATGTTATTATAAACTATATTTATTTGATGAGACATGCAGATTCAGCCTTATGCTATATATATTAACATTAAACTAACATCTGAATTTTTTGGAAAGAACATTATCCATTGGTTATAGATGAATAGAATTAAAAAATACTAATACTGCTTCTGAAAACCTGAAGTTTTAAAGTTCTTACCCAATCTTTTAGACAGATCTTGCTGAAATAATACTGTTTTTTCTTACCAATGTTTCTTGTACTTTCTACTCATTACAGTCTTCATTGTTTCCTTATCTCATCTCAATTTCTTGCCCACATCGCTCACCTTTCTTCAGTTTTAGTGCTATAGTTTAAAATTCTTCCTGCTATCACTGTTTCTGAGACATTGATCTTCACCTGTGCTGAACTGGCCTCAAGAAGGCAGAACCTGCTGCATTTGATTGACAGGAACAATAACTTCAATTCAATATATCCAAGAATGAACAGACTAACAATGCCAATCAAGGCATTTTGTGGCCATTCTGCAAAATGAATCAAGCTTTCAGGAAATTTGATAACATACTTTTACATTGATACACTTGTCGGGTACAGAATGAGAAAGTAAAACTAGAAAGGTGACAACAAAATTTTTTCGTGCTTTTTTTGTGCCATGAAATGGAGAACAATACATATGGAAATCAATAATTTTGGATTAGATTAGGAATTGACTGTACTACTTTTATATAATTTTTTTGTTTTTGTTCCCCATTTCTGAAAACTTGTCTAATTGTCTAGTTTTTGTTTCTCTTCTCTAGCTCAAATGGAATGGCAACTTAACAATATAATATTTATAACTTTGACTCTTCTACTTATTCTATTGATCTAGTCTAAACCATGGAGCAAAAAATATAAGTACCATTTTCTTTAAAGCACTATTTTATAGACTGCTTGAGCTGCAAGAATTGCTATTCCATCTTCTTGATGTAGGGCACACTCTCCCAAGTGTGCAGAAGAGCTGGATGCACAGACCATTCCTGTTGTTTTGGAGCCTTTGCATGAGGAATTTATTTCACCTGTTGCTCTTTGAGCTCACAAGTTTTAAAAATTTCCCATGTTTGAACAATAGAATATTTCTTTAATATTAATTCTACTAAAACCATCACTGACAACTTCATTCCTTAAGTATACTTGCATATGAAATATATGTATTATACATGTTTAGTTATATACATATATATATATGCTCACATAACTGTGCAGTTACTGAAAACTCTGTGCGAATAGGCAGCATCATAAACTGGTGTAAACTTTTAATTATTCACATTAATGGTCTATTTGATAGTTTTTAAACTCAGAATAAGACAATCATAAGACTTTAGGTTATGATATTCAAAGGTGTTTAGTGTGGCCTTATTGTCATTGCCCTTTTAAAATTTCCCCACTTGATATTAACATTTAATTAAGAAAACTCTTATTTCACTAAAGTATAAATTTCAGTCAGTTGCCTCATATCATACATCAAAACTACTAGCATGGATTCAGAGTTTTTGAGCAGCCCTTTTCTCTAGGTTGTTAAAAATTGTGAAACTTCTCTAGACCATTTGCTGTTCTCCACAATGATTAAACGCACCACTCCGTAGACATCTTTTTTTTTTTTTTTTCTTATAGATTTCCTTTGTGGTGGTTACTCTTTTAATGTTCTGCTATCAAGGGACACTATGAGAAATAGCTTGTGCTACTCTTTCACTTAGGTAATGTCATTGCTGCATGTTGCCTATTTTTCCTGCAGCTCTCACTTTGTTTTTAATTTTCAGGAGGTTTTGCTCCCCTCCACCTCTATGAATAAGTTTGTATGCATCTTGTAGTTTCTATTAATTTTATTTGCTGGCCATGAATTTTGGCTGTGAAACTGATATGTAAGTCTAAAAACCTTGTTATTTTATCCTATATTCAGATTTTAATGATGCAATTACACTGCTAAAAGATCCTTGAGTGACCAGTCCTTGATGACCACATCAATTGATTTGGAAAGGACATCTGCAAATGGATTTAAGAATACCTTCAGGAAAGGATTTTCTGATTTAACTACATCTGTTTAGAAGTTCACTTTTTGTTAAACATGTTTCAGGTTTTACAACCTCAACATCTCTGAGCTGTCTTTATGAGTTATATACTCAATTTCCATTGCTGTCTTTCAAAATCCAGAAGTAAGCCATATGACAGCTCTATTCTTTTGAACTGATATTTAAGAGGTTATTTTTCTTCCAGTCTCTTAACAACTAAATTCGTTGGATGTAAATTCTGGAAGAAGTGTAAGTCACTCATCTTTCCCTCTAATTCCTATTCCCTGTCTAAAACCATGCACAATTTTAATTCAATTAATCTGTTAGTAAACCTTGTTGACAGTAAGTGGACTTTCTCTATGTCTTATTTGTTACTGTAGTTTCCCATCACTAAGTGGCCTTCATTAGAATCATTATGAAAGTAGGTAGTAATGCAATATTTCCTATTACAGTCATTGTTATTTTTCATATTGGATTTAGAAAGAAGAACACACTGTCATGTGTACCAGATCTTCCCATTAACCAGGATTACTCTTCCCACTATTTAGAGAATGTTGTGACTAAATAGTCAAAGGACGAAGTAACCTTTTATTTTATGGTATCTAGTATCCAAACTTAGGAAAAACACGTTTCAATCCTACAGTTTCAATATCCAAAGAGTCCCAGCAGGAAAAAAGTATACTGCTTTAATGTTTGTAAAGGTAAATTCGTTTTCTTTAGTTGTCTCTGAGGTGGAGGTGTGGGGGAGAAGCAATCATAATAAAGCATATTTGTTGCACTTTGTCATTAGAAAACTGAAAGTTAAACTGTGAGAGTTGAAAATGCCAAAATTTAAGACATTGGTTTCTCAAAGACTGCTCAGTAAAAGTCTCATCCATTTATATATGGCTACATTTTCAAGGATTTTTTTGAAGACTAGGGATTGAAAGCAACTAAGTATTATAGATAAAAGCGTCAAAAATTCTCTGAATTTCACTTCAATAGCTTTCCTATTTCCGTGCTTGTTTTTTCTTTGGCTTAATGTCTATGGTAATTATACTCTTTAAAGACATTTACTATTACAGATACAAAAATTAAATAGCAAACTTTAGGTGTTAATGAATTCAGCTGTAAGTATTTTCATAATGTGATACTATCTTTCAGGCTTGAAAATCCTAACAGAGGAAACTGTAGGAGAAGTTTTTGCAATATGTATGTTTTTTAGGTTATCACTTCTACATAAATGTAAAAATATAGTGAAGTCCATCTTGCAACAGGATGTACGCTTAGGAGAAAGCTGGTGCTAAAAAGTTTTTGTGTCACACGTGTTCTTTAAAAAATCATATTAGAAATCTAAGTCAATGTTTTGTGAAAGACTTAAATGACAGAGAGCCCTCAAATTCTACTGACTGGGGTGAATTTAACCTGGTGATAATTATTACATAACAAACCAGAATTAGCTTTTACATCAGGAAAAACATATATGTGAATATATGCTTTTTTAATAACAGTAAGGACTATGTAATTACAGCACTGCAAAGATCCTGAACCTGTTATATTAAGCCCAAAGAAAGATAATCCTTTTCTCTTTCTTCACAGGAAAAAGGCAGTTCCAGAACTCAATATTAGAAAATATCACAATGAAAACATATATAGTCACTAGTCAATTATTGCCTGATAGCAACGAATTTTTAGAGTGACATCTCTGGAAAGATGCCTTAAGAATTGCAGAGGGAGGTGATGTTCAATTATAAAAGCAATAACAACAATTTGGATTTGCAACTCGTCTCAAAGATCTGCATACACTGCTAGGAGCTGCCCCAGGGTGGTTTGGTAGGTCTTAGGAGGCTGTAAAAGGTAGATGGAAAGCTTTCTGTGAGACTGAGCACAAAAGTGGCAAAGAGGGATAGCAAAGACATTGAATGAGCCAAACACTGGGTAGAACAATATGCTTGTTCTGGTTTTTTTTTACTCTTGTCTAAGCAAGTGACATTTAGGCATTGTCAGGGACAGGATACTGCTGATATATGTGATCTTTGGCCTAGGCCATTATTGCTGCTGTTATAGTCTCAGATTCTTACGGCATTTCCAACACAAATATTTTTTTATGTTGCCAGTGCTTAAGGTTTTATTCCCACTGCAACAAACTCTGAATCTCACAGTGCAAGCCATACAAACTCAAAATCTTCTCCCTTTATTATCCCATAAATCTCCAGTGATTTTGGAGAGGAAGAGTAATACATACACATTTGATAATCTACTGTGTCTTTCTCTCTTAAATCCTATAATACAAACCTTCATTAAAATGCAAAATTAAGATACTAAATGTGGCAAAGTTAAAAAGATTTTAGAAAGATAAAAAAGAAGGATATAAAAGTAATTTTGTATAAAGCCCATTATGGTACTGATTCTTGTTTTCATTTTACTCGATGCTAATATTCTACCGACTTCAACAGAAGCAGGATCAAACCTCTCATGAGCAGTGGCATTTTGATGTATTACACCAATACATCACCCTATGCAGCTCCTTGATAATGTATTGCACTAGTGCTTTATCAAAGTGTCATTGCTCTGATGAAGGCATAGCACCTTCTGGCAAAGCCCTGTAATGAAAACCGTTATGTTGTAGAAGAGGTTATGTTGTGTTGTGTTGTGTTGTGTTATGCTATGCTATACTATGTTTTATGCTGTTATACTATGGAAAAATATCAGAAACAGAGAGGTTAGGTTTCAGGAATGATTGGCAGAAGTGGATACGCCAAGTGATCAGACAGACAAAATTCACACAATTAGGTTCCCATAGGGCTTTGGGCTATGCCACTCTCCATCATCTTTGAAAGGTCATGGAGAACAGGAGAGGTGCCTGAGGACTGGAGGAAAGCCAATGTCACTCCAGTCTTCAAAAAGGGTAAGAAGGAGGACCCAGGAAACTACGGGCCAGTCAGCCTCACCTGCATCCCTGGAAAGGTGATGGAACAGCTCATTCTGGGATTCACCTCTAAGCAAGTGGAGGAAAAGAAGGTTATTGGGAGTGGTCAACATGGATTCACCAAAGGGAAATCATGCCTGACCAATCTTGATAGCCTTTTATGATGGTATGACTAGCTGGGTGGATGAGGGGAGAGCCGTAGTTGTTTACCTTGACTTCAGCAAGGCTTTTGACACTGTGTCCCATAATATCCTCATAGGTAAGCTTAGGAAGTGTGGGTTAGATGAGTGAACAGTGAGGTGGATTGAGAACTGGCTGAATGGCAGAGCTCAGAGGGCTGTGACAAGCAGCACAGAGTCTAGTTGGAGACCTGTAGCTAGCGGTGTGCCCCAGAGGTCAATGCTGGGTTCAGTCTTGTTCAACATATTCATCAATGACCTGGATGAAGGGACAGTGTGTACACTCAGCAAGTTTGTTGATGATACAGAACTGGGAGGAGTGGCTGATACTCCAGAAGGCTGCGCTGCCATTCAGGGAGACCTAGACAAACTAGAGAGCTGGGCAGAGGGAAACCTGGTGGATTTAACAAAGGCAAGTGTAGGGTCCTGCTCTTAGGGAGGAATAACCCCAAGCACCATTACAGGTTAGCGGTTGACCTGCTGGGAAGCAGCTTTGCAGAGAAGGTCCTGCGTAAGGCCTTGATAACAAGTGAATGTCGCAAACATCCATCTTGACCCAAGCAGGGATAAACTGATAACGAGGGAATGTCGAGGGAATGGCACAGACATCCGTCTTGACCAAGGACAGAACGTGCGGAGGCAGGATGCTGTCTTGTCAGCCCCTTCCCCTGTTCCTGAGACATGTAGACAAAAGACCATCTGTGTCCTGTGCGTGCGTGCCCGTGAAAGGCCATCACTCAGTCGACCCCAAAGTGGGGGGATGATGACGGTGAGATCCCCAAGACCTCCACAACCCACCAACTCATTTCTGGAACATTCCTGAGCATATACGGCACCTGCTCAATGATGACAGACCCCTGCCTATGGGGAGCATTTGGGGTTGTAAAAAGGGAAAACACAAGCTCTCAGCACGCGCCCACCACCCGAGGACTACAACTACAAGCAGAGAACATCGCTGGATCCAAGGATGGTGATATCTTTTTTTCTCTCTCTCTCTCTCCCTTTTCCCCTCTATCTGTTTGTCTCTAACTTCATTTTCAGCACATTAAGATAATATCGTCACAAGTTTTGCTAAGCCATTACCTTTCGTAGTTCTGCTGAGTTTTAAGTAAACTTGTGATTTGTTTGAACCTCTAGAATAATTGTCGTTACTCCTGAGTACTGCGCAGAGAATTAAAAAGTTAACCTCACCCTAACCCACCAAGTGGGATGGGACAACCTGGGAGTCCTGGTGGACAAGAAGTTATTTATGAGCCAGCAACGTGCCCTTGTGGCCAAGAAGGCCAACAGTATACTGGGGTGCATCAGGAAAAGTGTGGCCAGCAGGTCAAGGGACCTTATCCTTCCCCTGTACCCTGCCCTAGCGAGGCCACATCTGGAATATTGTGTCCAGTTCTGGGCTCCCCAGTTCAAGAAAGACAGGGAACTACTGGAGAGAGTCCAGCGGAGGGCTACAAGGATGGTGACGGGACTAGAGCATCTCTCACGTGAGGAAAGGCTGAGAGAGCTGGGTCTGTTTAGCCTGGAGAACAGAAGACTGAGATATCTAAAGGGTCGATATCAAGAGGATGGGGCCAGACTCTTTTCAGTGGTGCCCAGTGACAGGACAAGGAGCAATGGGCACAAACTGGAACACAGGAAGTTCCATCTGAACATGAGGAAAAACTTGTTCACTTTGAGGGTGACCGAGCACTGGAACAGACTGCCCAGAGAGGTTGTGGAGTCTCCTTCTCTGGAGATATTCAAAACCCTTTGCCTGGACACAATCCTGTGCAACCTGCTCTAGGTGATCCTGCTCTAGCAGGGATGTTGGACTAGGTTATCTCCAGAGGTCCCTTCCAACCCTTACCATTCTGTGATTCTGTGAAAATCATTCATCACAGTTTTAAATGTATTTCTGTTGCAATGGAGGTGTCAAATAAACATCTAAATAAACATAAAATATAGAAAAGTGCAATCAGCTACAATAAAAATAGAATATTATTTGAGAGACATATTATAAATGTCTAACACTACCCCTATTGATACAATTCAAAATACAAAAGAAGAAAGGATGCATAATAAGAAACAGCATTTTCAAAGTTTCAGTCTTTCTAGAAGGTCATGTAAGGCCTGGTTCTGCCATCCTTATGCACACTGATTTTTGCTTTATTTGAGCAGTACAAATTTATTTGTCCTGGGTTTTTTACTATTATTTGAAAATAATGCTACTAATGCCATAATTCAGAAAGGATATAGTCAAGACTACAGATAACTGAAAACTAGGTAATACTTTGCCTCAATTTGGATTAGGTGTTTGTGAATTCTGTGTCGTAAAAATCACCTTTTGGGATAAAGATGAATTTTTGCTGCTCGTTTTCAGGACACCTCAATTATACTGCTTTACATAGTATGAATGTGTTTGATTCTCTGTATTCTAGCTGCTTTCCTTCAGGTGGAATATTTTATAAAGAAAGTAAGATGTAAACTGGATAGGCCTTGATGAAATCTTTTCTAAGGTTGCAGCTTACTGAGCCGCACTCTGGGATCTTGTCCATCTTTCAGCAATGCCAAGGGAAATATAAGTACAAAAATGCATGATTCTTTATCTGTATGTTTCTATTTACTTATAAAGATTTTAATTTAGATTTTCTTGAAAAAAGTTAATGTCTTCCATGAAAAAATATTTGTTTTGCTTCTCCCAGAAATATGAATAGGAGGCTTTATTTTTTTAATTATTTACACATTACTTTTAAAAAAATATTTTTAACATAAACTCTCTAAAATAAAATAAGTAGCATTTATTTATTATGTGTAGGTTGCAGTTAGCCTACCTTTTCTTTATTTGTGGGATTTTGTTAAGATGTAATGTTTTAATAACATCTGTCAGATTGTGCTTTGGATATTACCCTGATTTATGTATGCTGATGGACAGTGGATTTAGCCTAATTTTGCCAGGTTTCATAGAATAATTAATTACCTTTCTTCTTCCATATTTATTGCCTTATCTTCTAGCATTTATTGCTAAAGAAGCTCTTGTTACTAGCAAGTGAGGTGAAAAGCTAAGAAAGAGACTTGTAACAGTATTTAACATAGAAATACAGGGGAACACGGTGATGCTGCAGAAGATCATTGTTATTTTTACTCTACATTTCTATCATATGAAAATATGATATGTTGAACACCCCCAACTCTCTTTGAAACAGCAGCACTTTAGAGATAGTAATGGTTACATTACAATGAAATACAAATAATATTATTATGATCTGCCAGAACAGCAAATTTGGCATCTATGGGTGAGCACATCCCATAGTTCCAATGTATGTTTCATTAGCTCTACACTGCATTTATAAATAGCAGAAAATGATGAAAAAAATAAATAAGTAGCATTTATCATGGGCTCAATCAAGTTCAAATGTGTGCTACCACAGTCCACTGTAATGTCTTCCTTATGGAAAATCAATTGCATCTTCTACTAAAAAGTATCCAGTAAATACCATTATGGTCCAGCAATTGTAGCATTTATTAATTTTTACTTGACATTAGTAGCAAACAATACTGCAAAACACTGATATATTTTATAGGAATAGTTATTTTTTTTCCTTTGCCATATAGGCATTACATTAGTTTATGTTAGTCATTATTAGTTAGCAAGGGTTCAGTAACAGCCTGAAAAACCTTCCTGTGTTAGCATAGCTACAACAGCTAGTTTACTCAGTATTGCACAATAACAGATTAGGTTTTAGTGTATGTAAACTGTGTTCTATGTGATTATAAAAACTGATCTCGGTTTTTGAATTGCTTTATTTTAGTACTGGCTAACAGGAAAAGCAAGTCAACTGTTTTTCCTGTCCTTTCCCCAAACTTCTCTCTCTTTTTTTTTTCTCTTTCTCTTTCATTCTCTGGCTGGTAAGAAGCTTCCACTTCTGCATAATGTTATATATTCTGCTCTACCATAGGCCTTTCATTGCCACCACATAGAAATTAAGATCACATCTTGCCTACTTTACAATTCTTCCTCTCCTTGCCTGTACCATTTTTCTTCTCATTATAAACCTGAGGAGAAAATAACATGAGACATAGTGTCTTTCCTCTGATAAGTGTATTTCAACTTCTATGTATTTTGCAGTTTAAATGTCATTTTCACAATAAATGGGGTTTTTTTGGTGGAAAAAATATTTTAAATTTAAAAATGAAATAAAATAAAAATAATATAGAGCTTAAATAAACAAATGTTTATCTCTGAAAACCTATGGGTTAGATGTGGCAAGTTTCTTTTCATGTTTTTGCATAGCTTCTATTGACTTGGGCTGTTGAGAGGTAATTATAAATGAAATAAAAGAAGATTATTTTCACACTGAAACCAACATAACTGTGTAAATGAGATTCTGCAATAACTGTATATTCTTCATTTCATGGGCTTAAAGTCCTGCTTGGATCAGGAAGTCCATGTCCAGGCTGCGACGTGGCTGGAGACAGGCAGAGCAATGGGCACAGCACAGGCAGGGACTGGGACCCTGGCAGGGCTGAGGGCAGCCCAGGGTAGGACTGGTCATGGCCATCAAGGTTTTGGTGAACTCAGACCTGACATTTCCCAAGTGTAATCCAAAAGAAGAAATGCTTTAAAAGTTTGCTTTTATGACAGTCTCCTGATAATGTTCAGTCATCTGCAAAGAGACACCCCATTGCTTTCAGCTATCCAAGGGTGAGAACTGATTTACACAGATGTTCTTGGTAAAGACAAAATTACTTCCTGTAAATATTTTCTCTACACATGTAAGCTATAACAGATTGACAGTGATCTCCCCTTCCCCACTGAGCTGGTAGATATTTGCATATTTTCACTCAGTCTACATTTCACTTGAAAAAAATAGTTGACAGAGAAAGTCAATATTTTGGGTTGTCTCTATCAGAGTGTGAAATGTGACAGTTGTCTAATATCCCTGTAGGAAAAGAGCAAATAGGTATTTTTTTAATATATAAAATCACCTAATCGCTTGGATTTTGTGTACCCAAGCCGACAGACAACAGTGGTTGTAGATACCTGTGTTTATGTGTGCTCATAGATCTCCTTTCTAATTAGGGTCATATAAAGTTAATATCAGAAGTTAATAACATCACTAAAAGTTATTCTAAAATGTCTTTTTATTTATTGTAGATTCAGACACTATAAAAACATAAGCATTCATACTGATAACTTGAATAATGCGGATGATAGTGTTTCCCTGAATTAATTTATATGTGAATTAGAACTAGATCTTTTGGAAAATGCCACACTCTCTATTCTTATTTCACCCCCTCAAAATATTTGAATAGGTTAGGGTAACTTTTCAAATCACTAGAAGTTGCTATCACTAACAAAGCTATTCATATCAAAAGATTTTCTTTTTAGTGTTTGAAACCCTGTTTTCTCTGCATTTCTTTGCATGACTTTTATATTGTGCTCATTTCTTGCTACTTACTAGGACTGGAAAACTTCAGACACAAATTTATTCTATTTTGCAAATGGTTCTTCTACATAATATGAAATCATGCAACACTAATGTTTTACATAAGATGATGCACTTATTTATTAATATATGTTATTTAACAGTTAAAACTGTCATTTAAAAAAGTCAGACATCCTTTCCTGGGCACAGAAGAATTTTGAAATATGTTTGTATTTACACATATTTGAAGGGCATACGAATTTCAAATTAAATTAGAAAAAAATCTTCTGAGATTATTAAAAAAAAAAGAAAAAAAAAAAGAAAATATTAGTAGAGACTTGTTCAACCCAATCAAACACATCCACTTTTTTTTCCCCTAACTGACTGTCTATATTCAGCTGTTGTCACTATTGAATTGCTATAGAATTATATTTTCTGGTTACTCAGAGTCCAGTGTCAACCCAAGTGCTGAGAAAGCATGTCTGCAATGGGATATACCATTATTATTCCTTGAACCTTTGATGATCATTTTGACCTCTGCTTTCTGGAGATTTCTTGAGGTCATCTCTGTTATCCTTCAGAATCCAGTTGCATCCAGTCAGGAAGCTAAAGGACACATGGCTCACTGCAGACACAAAATCTCCATGGTTATCCTCACAGATTCATACCATATTCAATACTACAAGAGAGAATCCATCACTGCTTCTCAAGAAATGAAGATCCTAATGATCCAATGCAAAATTTGGAGGCAATGAGAAGAGTTAAATTTCTCATTACACTTCTTGTGTGAAATGCTTTGAATCAGTGCTTTAATATCTTCCATAGGTGATTTATTCATTTATTTAGTTCCTTAATTAGAAATTAAGATGATTAGTGCCAAATTGGAGATGCTTTGAACAGAATCGTACTAAAAGTTTGTGAAAATATGGGTTGGTGTGAAATACGCTGTTACTTAGACATTTTAAGTGGCAATACTGTGGTACTACTTTAAATAAGCTTGTATGGTGCTATGTTTTGGATTTGTGACTAACACAATGTTGATAATACACCAGTGGTTTAGCTGTTGCTGAAGGATGCTTGCACAGTGTCAGTGCTTCTCTGTTTCTCACACTGCCCTGCCAGCAAGTAGGCTGGGGGTTCACTAGAATTTGGGAGTGGGACACAGCTGGGACATCCCTACCGTATGACGTGCTCAGCAATGAAAGCTGGGGGAAGAAGGAGAAAGAGGATGTTCAGAGTTATGGCATCTCTCTTCCCAAGTAACCGTTAGACATGATGGAGCCCTGCTTTCCTGGAGATGGCTGAACACCTCCCTGCTGATGAGAAGTAACGAATTAATACCTTGTTTATGTTTTGTTTGTGTGCACAACATCTGCTTTGTCTATTAAATTGTCTTTATCACAACCCGTGCATTTTCTCACTTTTGCTCTTTTGATTCTCTCTCCCATCCCACTGTGGAGTGAGTGAGCGAGCGAGCGGCTGGGTGGGGCTGAGCTGCCCGCTGAGTTTAACCCACAAACAGGATATCCATTTTCCTGTTGTAAACTATTTTTCACTAAAACTCCTCTGTTGCTACTGAAGCACATTGATTTCTGGAGTACTGTCTTCCATATTTATCTTTATTACAAACGTGTGAAGAAAAAGAGCTACCCCAAAATAAAATGTACATAATTTTGCCCTTCATTTCCAATAAAATTAATACCAAATTATAGACAGATTCCATTCCAAAATCTTATATGTTGTATATTGTGTCAAAGTTATATCACTATACGCTAAACATGGTGAAAAGGCTACAATAATACTGCCGGCATAAGAACAAAATACACCAAAGCAGCATGGTTATTTTATATATTATTCACAGAAGAAAACATCCTTCCCATTGAGATATCCTCACTATCATCTTCACAGAACACTAAAAAAAAAAAAAGTCTAGTCAAAAAGATTTATCAATAATGAGTTGAGGAATTAATAACTGCTAGACAGATATAGAGATTGATGACAAAAGCCAATCCTTTTTTAAAATGACATTTATAGATTATATGCTATTTGATTTACTCACCAGAAAATATGAAACTACTCCAATGTAATGTTATACCCCTTCCAGGAAAAAAACCAGAAAAAGTAAATTTGTAAGTTAGTTTGTAAATAATTCTGAGATCAGCATTAGCAAACACATTTAAGTAAATATTTGCTAATTCTAACTCAAATTTGAGAAGGTAAAATGTTAATTTGTCTCTGTTAAAGCATCCAAATCAAGGCAGAATTGTCTAAAGCATCTACAATGTCTATTCGATGAGCTATTTTATCAGAAATATGTACACTAAAAAAAAGTATTACCAATGTTATCTGGGTAAAAGTGCCATTCTAGCTCTGAGACTGTTGTGTTAAAAGTAATGAAGAATAATATTCAATATAGAACTTTTCTGAATCTTGGTGCAGTATAAAAATAACTCTTAAGTATCATACGGACACTTGGAATTGCTAGAGTACTAATACTGTATTCTTGCCACTTTTCTGAGTATCACCTCGTTCAGTATTTCAGAAGTAATTAATAGAAGTGGTTTTTTGTTTTTGTTTTTGTTTTTTTTTTTTTAATTACATTTTTTTCTTAAGTTTAGGAATAAACTGGTTGGTTACCTAGTATGATAGGTTTTTTTCATCAGAGGCATTGCTTTGTGCAAACTAGAATATTCTGATGGATAACAGAAAATCTTCTCTCATTACTTTACAATGTAATAGCTCATTACTAGACTGTGAAAGGAGCTAATTAAAAACAGTGGGATTCATGACATGTTTGTTACTGGTATAATATGGTGTATCAACTGAAAACAAATTTTGAGCCTTAAAAGCTTTGTTGACCTATAATCTATTTTTTTCTCCTCATTTCCTGTTCTGATACATCCTGCTCCTCCTTCTGTCTTTTGCTTTTTTGTATTATTTTCCCCCTAAGAAATCTTTAGGGTCAGTCTCTTCTACCAATTATATTTCCATAGCTGATCAGAATACTAGCTACTTAGTAATTTCTGTAGCAACTCATAATGAGCAGATGACTGCAGTGTGATGAATTACCTACAGAGTTTGGATAGTTCTTGGTTCGTAAACAAATAGTACATAAAAAGTGATCAGTAATTCATCTCATTATGTGGATAGAAGTTTTATAAATATGAAACTAATTAATGAAATACCTGTTACTTTTTGAAAATATAAGTAACAACAGTCATCATTCAGGAAGTAAGATTTCTGTGATGACTATTATTGGAATAACAAAAAAATTTGTTATTTTATTCATATCAAAAGAAAATCTAGCAACTTCTAGTGATTTGAAAAGTTACCCTAACCTATTAAAATATTTTGAGGGAGTGAAATAAGAATAGAGAGTGTGGCATTTTCCAAAAGATCTAGTTCTAATTCACACATAATTGTTACTTTTTGAAAATGTAAGTAACAACAGTCATCATTCAGGAAGTAAGATTTCTGTGATGACTAGTATTGGAATAACAAAAAAAAAACCCCAAACCCCAACGTGGAATAAAGCTTTAAAACTTAATGTCTAATGTATATAATGTTTGAGTGAATGCGATAACAAAATGGCTAATTAGTATAAATGGTTGTGTTCATCTTCCAGGTAGGGATTTGGTTCTGGGATAGGGAGAATTAAGTGCAATGGAGACTCAGATTCCCTTCCCCAAACTTTCTGTACCCAAGCAAAATAATAGTTTTAATGGAAGAGGAAAGCATGCTATACATTTCCAAACTACAACTGTGAATGCTAGACTATAGCATTCAACTATAGCTTTCAGCTCTCTATTCAACACATTCTTTTCAGTGTTTGTCACTTTCTCCTGACTTCCCTTATCAGGTCTTTCCTAAGCATTCATCTCTTTATGTGCCAGTAGAGTTTGTGCCTTGTGCAATGGGGTCAATTTTCTGATACAGACCTTGATCAGAAATACACACTCTTTTTACATATTTTTATCACAAAATATCCATCTTTTCTGGAGTTATTATTTTTTTAGAACTGATTGCTAACTTACCGTAGTAAGAGAAGGGCAACTGTTTTATCCTCTGACCATGTGCATATCCTCTCCATTTATTTTAGGATGGTTAGCTAAACTGTTGTCTAAAATTAACTTGGAAGTTCAGTGTCTAAGGGAGGTGGTTTAAAACCCATCAGAATTCCTTAAGACAAAGTATATAATTAACCCCATAAAGCACACCAGAAAATAGTAGGAAAAGCTGAAAAAAATACATTAGTACATGCAAAAATAAATAACTACCAAGTGAATGAAGTAATATAGAATCTAAGAGATTGTCTTGCCTCATCATGCTTTAATTTAATCTTTTGTGATTTTGTGATATAAACATTCTCATACTAACCATTTGTGATATCATAAATAAAGGTTTATAACTAAAGGGGGAAATAAGGTGTGCAGGAAGTTGAACTTGAGAAACAGAAATCATACTTTCACACAGATAAGCTTAATATTCCAACAAAAATAGAAAAGAGAAATTAAAAATATGAAGAGCATTGTTTGGAATTTCATGCTTTCCAAGGCTTTCTTTTTGTTTCACTCATAAATTCCTGCTTTTTAGCCTGTTTTGTTTTTAACCAAAATAGCTAATTCCGTGGAGGCTACTGCTTTGGCATCTCTACTTGAGACATACATACAAGTCTGGCAATGTGATGTAATTTGCTGAAGATTCTAGACAGAGCAGAAGTGTATGACCTTTTCCTATAGTGAGTTGCTGATGGCTGGTATCCTGAAGTTTTATTTTCTATTGTCATCTCTCAAACTTCATCTTTTCATTGAAAAGACTGACTAGAAAATATTGTAAGTGACTCCTTATGACATTTCAATGCATACACGGGGGACTGAAATGTTTAAATATGAGAATCTTCAGAGAAATATTATTGCAATGGAAATGATTCTATGAATTAATTTCTATATGAAATTCTATTTAAAACATGAAGATGATTGTATTATACTACCTTGGTTTGGGGCTGTGTGTCTAGAAATGTATAACTTAAAATTTGCTCGTAACTACTAGCTACATGCATATGATGTGCTCCCCAGACTTACTATTTTATGGACTAGAAAATTAAGATTTTTTAATTATTTTTTTTTAAATAAACTTTATCATTTCACATTTGTAATGACATTGCTTTTAGTATTCCCTATCCAATAATATTACTAGTGGAAAAAGTGGAAATGAAGACTGTGTTTGGATTGTTTTTCAATTTTGTTAATAATTTAATTGCATTAATACTTGCTATTTTGATTGGAAACATGCTCTTTTCAGTAATTTTAAACAAGATGATAACTTTCCTTTTCTTAAATTCAGCGTTTGTGAGACTGAGTCCTGATGTATTTCACAAAACAGAATGGTCAGGTTACCAAAACTAAAAACCTAGATGTCAAGAAGCTGTGAAACCAATAGATTCTTGGACTCCTACACTGTATATGCTACTTTTCCTATTCCTATCCTTGTGTTAGCTTTGAAAGGAAATTGATAGTTTTTGGGAGCTCTGTTAGTACTGTGGTTTACCTTTTTAAAATTTTATTTTCCTTTCTATACTGGTCCAATTTAGATCAGCAGGGGATATTTAGAATAATATTTACAATATGAAATATATCAGTGTCCTTCCATGAAAATACAATTTACATGATGACATTAGTGAGGTATGAGGTTAAATCCTTCTAAAAAGTAGTGAGGTACAAGGTCCAAAATCACTAAGAAATAATTATTTGGGTTTCTCCCCCTTTTTTCTCCACTCAATCAGGTCAGAGATGAGCAACAGTTATTCAAAATTTTCAGAGTCCTGAAAAGTCCTGTGAAAGTATTTTTAAGAAATAATATCTTACCAAAAAAGATAATGAAATATAATTAATAGTAATTCAATATCATACATTAATTTCACATCAGAATGTCTATGAGGTGAACTTAACTCTCCTGGTAAGGTCTTAATTTAAAATAGATCTAGATAGCACTTAGGATTTTTGTGAATTGATTTTCTTTAGAACAGAAGAGTTCTAATAACCCCTTAAGTAAACTAAAAGTAATTTAATGCAATTTTAGCTGTATTCAGCTGTGCAGCTACATCTTGATTAAACTTATTGTTGGCCTAAGTATAATCACATGTTGGTTTTTTTCCTTCTTTATTTCTTTAGAGTTAAGGATCAGTTGCATTATTTTGATCAGCTTACACTTTAAATACACATCACCAGTTAGTGTCCTGCTTCCCTAGATTTTATTTACAAGTCTATTATTCAGAGGGGAAAAACACTAAGAAATTGTACTAATTCTATGAAACATCAGTACATTACAATATAGTAAATGAAAGGCTATTATGTTTCAGATTGGTCTGTACGCTCAAACTCCCGAAAGAAATGGGTTGCTGAATTGATTATAATTTGTGTGGAGTTGACTGTACATGCATGTTAAGCAATTTTCTACAAAATTACACAAAATTGGAACATTACCATAGCAATATTCTATTGTACACAATTGTAACTAAATATTATAACCTTAAACAGAAACTTGTTTGATATGTATCATGTTCCGTAAAATCCGGTCTTACTGAAATGAATTTTTAGAAACAGTGCAAATGTTTATGCTAAATACATTTTATAGAATTTGCTAGGAATGCAAAAAAAGTCCAAGAAAGTTCAGATGAGTGTTTAGTGACAACACTTAAAGATAACGTGTTTGAGGGCAGTAGCAGAGAAGATGAGGTGACTTTTATTATTCTCTTCCAGAAGCACGGTACCTTTTCTCCATATTTCTAAAGAACCTAGCAGTGCTGCATCAGATGCACCCAGCCTTTCATGGCCAGCTGCAGGATCTTAGCCACACATTTCAAGTAAGACTTACGAAAAGGTTCATTCAGCTCCCACGGTCTAGCATACTGAAGACTTTTTAAAGTTACTAGTTTGCTTCTTTCCATTAAAAAAATTCTTAAATAGGAGCTCTTCCATTATCCCAAAATAGAAATTCAACAATACTTCTGCTCACTCTAAACCATCTGTTTACACTCATTTCTATTGCAAACTTCTCAGTGATTTGCATTTTGCCCAAGCTGTCAGTTCTGGCAATGTTAAATAACATCCCACAGTTGTGGCAGTTCTTTTCAGTCATAGTGCTAGAATAAATTTTCAACCACAGAAGGAAAGGCTCAAGATAGCTGTATGTATATCTGAAAGTAAGTTAAATGATATAAAAAGCAAGCAGTGCAGACAGACTATACTGTTCAATAGGGTTTTTTTTTAAAATGTATGCTATTAACACTATACAAGTTATACAATGAAAATACAGACATTTCTTTAATACAAGTTTGTGATGTAAATAATGCTAGCTGTAGTCTCCACACAACTTGAGTTTATAATTTCCCCTCACTTGTTAGAAAAAGATCTCCATTATAATTATGAACTAGAAATGACTCTGAGATCTTACCATCTAAAAATAAATTAAAATGTCTTATCTTTTCTGGTTTAAATTTAAGGGCGGGGGGGGGGGAGGGAGGGAAGGAGAACCCAGCAATCATACTTTGCTCTTGACTCAGTGACAAATTAGTAAAAAATTCCACTGTACGTCTAGTCATGAGTTGTAAATTGTAGTCAGAAACAGTCTGATGAACTAAGAAGTCTCTTGGCTATTGGGCCATGTGGCCTATGTTAGCAGGCTGTTCGCATCTCCTCAGGCCTAGATAACTACAATTTTTTAAGATTTAAATGTTTAGGTATCAGATAAATTCAACATTTTTTGCTTCACTTCAGATTTTTATGTACTGAAACTGCAGAGCCAACAAACCAGGCAAATTATCTTTCCATTTACATGTAATCATAATTAACATAATTTGAGCAGCAGGAGGAAGGTACTTGAAAGATCTTAGAGATTTCATTTTTTCCAAGTTATGGTAAGTGATAGTCTGGGTAAACACAATTTAAGTTTGAATCCAGTAGTGATCTGTTTGTGATTTTTAAATCTTAAACTCAATTTCTGCTTGCTTTAAACCAAAATATGAGAAAATAATTTTTGCAGGTAGGATTCTGGTTTGTAGCTGTGCAAAACTATTGTCATCTACAGGTACTGTTCTATAGTCTCTCAGCTATACATGCTATTTTTTGATGAAATAATATATAAAGCCTTTTGTTTTCTACTTACAAATATCTTTTCTCTTTAAAACTTAGGAACTCAAAATCACTCTTGGGTTTCAAGGTAAAAAATGATATCTAGTTTCAGTGAACAGAAAGAAATTCATTTAGTTTAGTGCATTCACAATGTTCTAACATGGGCATGATAGATTTGTAGATTGAGATAATATCTTTTATTAAATCAGCTGTCATGATGGAAAAATCAGATAATCTTTCAGATTCACCAGCCTTTCTTCAAATCTGAAAGAAAAGCTCTCTGAAGGAAAGCAGCGGCTTGAAAAACATTACCAGTTTGGTTAGATATGCACCAATTAAACTAGCTATTAAATGTTCTTCAGTCCTTAGAAAGGACTTTGACCAAAGGCCTTTGACAGAACGATCATTTTTCTGAATTAATCTTTATTTCTCACACTGCCCCACCAGCGAGGAGGCTGGGGGTGCACAAGGAGTTGGGAGGGGACACAGCTGGGACAGCTGACCCCAACTGACCAAAGGGATATTCCATACCATATGGCATCATGCTCAGCATATAAAGCTGGGGAAAGAAGGAGAAAGTGAGGGGTGTTTGGAGTGATGGTGTTTGTCTTCCCAAGTACCCTTTTTCACGTGAAAAGGCTCTGCTTTCCTGGAAATGGCTGAAAATCTTCCTGCCAATGGGAAGTAGTGAATGAATTCCTTCTTTTGTTTTGCTGGTGTGCACAACTTCTGCTTTAAATATTAAACTGTCTTTATCTCAACCCATGAGTTTTCTTACTTTTGCTCTTCTGATTCTCTCCCCCATCCCCCTGTGAGGGGAGTGAGAAAGTGGCTATGTGGGGCTGAGCTGCCTGTAGGGATTAAACCCCAACGCCAACAGAAATTTTTTCATCTCCAGCAGCAGATGTAATAAAATACATGTCTTCTATCTAGAACACTTGTTTGGGGAAGTAAATGACATCACAGAAATATACTGAAAATCCCCCAGATGCCATCAGAGCTTAAAGTGAGGTTTGTTAAGCTCCAGCAATGGCTGTGTCCTCTCCCAGTGGTATTGATTCTTTCGAACTAAAAAGCATAGTGAGGTAAAACTATAAGAGATTCTGGAAGATCCATGCATGCCAGGACACTCGGGAGAGGCAAGTAAACTCTGGGGAAATGTTGAAACTTTGTGCCATTTAGTTTTATGCAGGTCAAGTATTGCAATGGTGTCTGTCTTCTCCACTATTCATTATCAGAGTTTCACAAAATGATCAACAAATTACAAATGAAGTGAGAAATAACACTGTATAAAATAAGCAAAAAAACCTCTAAAAGTAAACACTAATGGGGGGGGGGGGGGAATGAAAACAAACCAAAGAAATGAACAACAAATATCAGCAGAATGTGGAGCTGATGATCATTATGAAAAATATTGTAAAGAAAAATCAGTAAATTAACAGTCATCTTCCAGAAAGCTAGGGTCATAGTACATCATTTACGGCATAAATTACAGTCCTGATTTCCCCCCATAATGTATAAATATCTGGGCAGTAAAAATGAAATAAGAAGCACTTGAAAATGAAAGTGAATATTTTTTGTTTTCATTTTTTGTTAAATATTTTTTCTCCAAATGTCATTTTCATAGGTCTGTTTTTCTGGCACCCAGATCTGAAACAAAACTCTTCAAGAAAGAGACTCAGAGTCTGGGGATTAAACTCAGGTGTCAATCAGATTTTGCAAGCACTGCTGGGCCTATTTTGAATGGTTATTTCTGTCGCATTTATTAATATTTTTTTTCCTAGGTTACAGTAAATAGAAAATAGAAAAGAACAGTAATTTTCCTTAATGTCAAAGCTTGTTTGGGAAAGAGAGAAACAATCCAAAACTTTCACAAGTTAAAGTCTTTATCGAGCTTCATTCTTGGCCAATGTAAAAATTTCCTCATTTTACAATGAGCTTTCTAGATTAAGAATTTTTTCATTTCAGTCTGTTTAGCCATACTTGATGCTAATCTTACGCACTGTGAAACATTGTGGAAATAGCTTCTGAAAGATCCATTGATGATGAAAGCAACAAAGACTCTTTTCAAAGCAGTAAGTTTAACAGGAACTTTTAAGCCTATTATGTCTGTCAGAACTTTTCTGCAAACATTTTGCATTGATAAAGCCGGACTCTTTAGCTTTGTAATTTTATTGCTTAATTAAAACGGTCCTCTCATATTGCTTTAGGGATGAATCCTTTTTTTTTTTTTTTTCCCCCTAAGTGAACCTTAGATTTTTCACTTTAAAAATGAAGGCCGAAAGCAATTGGAATTTTATAAAGAGTTTATATTTATTTGAAGTTTTTAAGACATGAGATTTTTCAAACTGCCAAGACCAGTTACTACAAAATGTTAAATGAAAAGACCGACAGTATAACCAGGTGCTATATGCCATTCCCATGATACACTGAGTTTATCAAAAATCAAAAAAACCCAACAACAAAATAAAAAAAAACCCACAACAAAACAAAAAAAAAGTATTATGGACTTTCAAAATGTAAATTATTATTTTCTAGTTTGTATCCCTCTTGATGTATGAGTAAGCAACTACATAGAGTAAGATTGTAATATCATGCCTCTTACCAAAATTTAGATAACTTTTCACTTCAGAAAAACGTGGGCTTCTAGTCTAACATTGTTACTTCGTATGAAGTATTTGAAAGAGATTAATAACATACTATTAAGTTCATGACATATAATAATTTAAACCCTCAACAAGCAGGAAAATACTGATTAATTATTCTGATTATACAATTTCAGCAGTGCTCCCTCTTTAAAGACTGAAGGGAGAATAATATACTATGGATGGTCACTGTGAATGGTGACGGCAGTATATACAGACAATATAAAATATATGCTGTGCTTTATTTTTAGGGCAGTGTGGTGGGTTGACCTTGGCTGTAGGCCAGGTGCCCACCAAAGTTGTTCTATCACTCTTCTTCCTCAGCTGGACAGGGGAGAGAAAATGTAACGAAAGGCTCATGGGTCAAGATAAGGACAGGGAGAGATCACTCACCAATTATGGTCATGGGCAAAACAGACTCAACTTAGAAAAAAAATTCATCTAATTTATTACTAAGCAAAACAGAGTAGAGCAATGAGGAATAAAACCAAATCTTAAAACACCTCCCCCACCCCTCCCATCTTCCCGGGCTCAACTTTACTCCCGAATTCTCTACCTCCTCCCCCGCAGCGGCACAGGGGGACAGGGAATGGGGGTTACGGTCAGTTCATCACACGTTGTTTCTGCGGCTCCTTCCTCCTCAGGGGGAGGACTCCTCACACTCTTCCCCTCCTCCAGCATGGGGTCCCTCTCATGGGAGACAGTCCTCCACAAACTTCTCCAACATGAATCCATCCCACAGGCTGCAGTTCTTCATGAACTGCTCCAGCGTGGGTCTCTCCCACGAGGTGCAGTCTTTCAGGACCAGACTGCTCCAGCGTGGGTCCTCCACAGGGTCACATGTCCTGCCAGCAAACCTGCTCTGGTGTGGGCTCCTCTCTCCACAGGTCCTGCTAGAAGCTTGTTCTAGTGTGGGCTTCCCACAGGTCACAGCCTGCTTCAGGTGCCTCCACCTGCTCTGGTGTGGGGTCCTCCCCAGGCTCCAGGTGGAATATCTGCTCCCCACCATCCTCCATGGGCTGCAGGGGGACAGTCTGCTTCACCATGGTCTTCTCCACAGGCTGCAGGGGAATCTCTGCTCTGGCACCTGGAGCACCTCTTCCCCCTCCTTCTGCACTGACCTTGGTGTCTGCAGAGTTGTTCCTCTCACATCTTCTCACTCCTCTCTCTGGCTGCAAAGGTGTCAGGTTTGGGTTTTTTTCCCCTTCTTAAATATGCTATTACAGAGGTGCTGCCACTGTCGCTTGATTGGCTTGGCCTTGGCCAGCAGCGGGTCCGTCGTGGAGCTGGCTGGCATTGGCTCTATCAGACCTAGGAGAAGCTTCTAGCAGCTTCTCGCAGAAGCCACCCCTGTAGCCTCCCTCGCTACCAAAACCTTGCCATGCAAACCCAGAACAGATAGTATTTTAAATATGACTCAAACAGAATTCAGATTTAAGGACTTAAATAAGAGTGGCCTTAGGTTGAAGCTGAAGACAACTGTTACTGGCCTCTATCAGAAACTGATTTCTGTCATTTCTTATGATCTTAAATATAGTATAAGCAAAATATAAATATGTTGAAATAACTGATATGCTAAAAATTGTCACTTTGGAACAAGTTATTACTATCTATATGCTTTCTTCTTTAGGCATAATTCCTCATTTCATACAAATTACAAAGTTCTTCTCAAGTTTCTAAAATTAAATATTGGAAAACATATTTAATTCTTTTTTTCTTTTTTCATTTTCTCTATTTAATTTTATATTTATAAAACTTAGCCTGGCTTTATAACAGAGTTTCAATTTACTATTTTTTTTCCCCAACTGTCCTCTAGGTTCTTGTAACTCAATACAATATTTAAGTTTGTCATAATGATCATAATATATCATCATAATCATCAATAAGGAGACCTTAGATCTCATCTTTATGCTGAAATTGTTCTTGTCTCTGAGGATTACATACTGGAGAAATTTTGCTACTTTTCAGCCTTTTTGTAGAAGCCACACTCAGAGCTAGTACTAGCTTATGATTTGTGCTAGCATAGTCATGTGTGCTATTTATGCTGTGGACAGGGCCAAAGTCGTGCCTCAGGTATTTAATCTGAAAGTAATTTCAAATAGAGGTGAAATCCCATCAAAATACTTGGATGAAAATGGCAGGATATTGCTAAATTTTAATTTTAATAATAAATAATAATAATCTATTTTCTTTATTATTATTCTGTGAAAGAATAGATTGAATTGAGAAAAAATAACCATCACTTGAGGAATGTGATAAAACCTAAAATGTATGACAAATAAAAGAAGGCAGTTACATATGAACAGAAGTATAAGAAAGAAGAATGAACTGTGTGGACAGAGTATGAAGATTAATGGAGGCAAAAAGCAGAGGAAACATAAATAGAGAGTAAAATAACACATTAATTTCCCCTGATTAAGCCTAAAAGTATTAGGCTACTTTTTTTAATAAGAAAATTCCTCACTACATGTTTTAAAAGATCTCTTTTACTTAGCTGAAGAAGACTGGTAACAGGCTCAGTGGCAGTATTAGATGGAGATTATATTAAAATTTTGGCAACATATCTTAAGTTAAAAATTTGTTTTACAGAATCAGTAGAAGGTAGTGCTATTCAGATAGTATAGGAGTCCCAAAAGCCACTTGGCCAAAGAGTCTGGCAAACCAGGAACTGGTGGAAAGCTGGCCTTGAAATGAAGAATGTTTTACTACCCTTGAACCTAATTTTGTGATAACATAAACTTGATTGCTGCAGTTCTGAAGATCACAAGTAAAAGGGAATATAATGCAAAGGTTGACTGTGGCAGATGTAAATAATGCCCTGTTTAGATAGAAGAAATTATTTTTGCATAGCACAGAGAAATTTGTTAAGACTGATGAGTTAAGGGCAGCAAAGAGGAAAACCATGCAGACTGTTATGGCCTAACATTACCCAGGAAAAGCACAAGCACCCAGCCTCACCTGTGGTGTCTCCAGAGCTGATCAATTCCCAATTAACTGTAGTTTTGTTTATTTGTGCTAATGAAACTGTAGCAGTTTATCTGACATATCCTTTAATTTGGTATCTCAGGTGACATCGTGTGAGTTATTCTATTTGTGCTTTGAAGCGGTATGGAAATCCTGAGTAGCTCTTCTCTTCTCCTGCAAGGACTGTCTTTATGAAGCAAATGAAGAATGAAAGTGGCTGAACATCACCTGCTGTTTGGAAGTAGAGAATAAATCTTTTTTTTTTTTTTTTTTTTTTTTCCTTTCTTTGCTCTTGTGTGTGGCCTTTGCTTCTTTTTTTCATTAAGCTGCCATTATCAAAACCCACAAGTTTTGCATCTTATTTTCTTTCAGTGTCTTGCTGAGGAGGGGCAGTGAGAGAGCAGCTTAGCGGCCACCATACAGTGACATATCAAGAAACAAAATAGTCAACTTCTCTCCTAGCTGCTGTTGCAGAGCAGCTTTTTCCCTTCCTTAATTCTGTTATCCCAGAGGTGCTACTACCATCACTGATGGGCTCAGCCTTGGCCAGCAGTGGGTCCGTCTTGGAGCCAGCTGGCATTGGCTCTGTCGGACATGGGGGAAGCTTCTGGCAGCTTCTTACAGAAGCCATCCCTATAGTCCCTCAGCTACCAAAACCTTGCCATGCAAATCCAATACACTATGGAATTTAAAAGAAGCAGAAAGTTGATCTCAGCTTTTGGTTTTCCTATGAAGATGAAGATTTGAGACTTTTATCTTAGATCTTCAGAGAGATTTACCTGAGATCTACACCTGTCATAACAGTATACAAAGTTGTAAAATATTGAGGTGATAGATGTGGTGATTTTTTAACAATAATTGCCAGGAAAAAAAAGGAGAATAAATAAGGGGTTTTTTTTTTATATATATTAGATTATGTTTAAACACTGTTATTAATCTATAAATATATTTTTCTCATCAGAATGTTAATATTACAAAAATATTGCCTGAGTTTAGATCATAGTATTAATATGAAACCTTCCTACCTGAAAAGTTTTTTACAGGAGATACACAGCATCTAGACCTTGTAATTCAATTTTTTGAAGTTTGTAATTGTTTTGAGTCAAGTGTGGGTCAGTGATCTGGACATGATCATTTACAGTGCACACACAATTAATCAGCTCATTAAATATGGAAAAGTCACTGGGAAAGCTAAAATACAGGTCACCTATTTATAAAAAAAAATTTGCCCTTGAGTTGCTGATGTAGCAGCTCTTCCTACATTTTGTGTCTACCATTCATATACAGAAAGTTTAGTATCAGTGCCTAAAATGGTAGTTACTCTGTGTGTGTGTGTATAAAATAGTTGAATTACAAATATCCATTGTATTTATTTTTAAATTACTCTAGCTCATGATTGAAAGAACAAATTGATAATTTTGAACAGAAACCAACATAGTTCAGCAGAGTTCAAAGCAAATATCAATACTATTTTGGTTTGCATTTTATCAGTTTGATAAAGTGTGAGGGGTGAGGGCTTATGATACCCTCTGCCTTACTGTTCATTTATTAGATTTTGAGGCAGCCAGTAATGGTCACAAAAATAGGAACTTACTCCTTCTCATGAAGACTGTGCTTCAGAGTAAAACTCAAAGAAAAAGAAAAAACCTTGTCTTTAATGTGGCCTGGGTAGATGAACAGGGATGAGATAGAGCAAAGGAGACCTGTTGGACAATGGTCAAGGTGGGTAAACCACAAACAGTAATCACAGAACAATATTTTTCCATTTTTTCATTCAATTCAGTGAAGTAAAAACAGCAAGCAAAATCTACTGAATGTACTCATAGCCACATGGTATTTCTAATTTGTCAAGACAAAGTACAAGGAAGCCTTAGCATAAAGCTTATGTTTAACTGTCTTAGAGAGCCTTATATGTATTTATATAAGCATGCATTTAAAATATATCTCTAGAAGTCTTATGTCTGAGCTATATATAAGAAGCTATTGTTAGTAACATTTATTCTAAAGATATTTCCTGTATCACAGAATATTCAAACTGATTTGCATATGGATATCAGATGCTAACTCCACATAAGCTTAGAAGTGAGTAAATAAACCAATAATTGCTAATAATACTAGTAGAAAACATGATCCAAAGCTATGAATCATACTATGAAGGCTCCAGAAGATTTATGGCATTTTAAAAATTGTTGAAGATACTGAGCATTTAGGAAACTGGGTCTGTATTTGTTTACTGTTGCTACAGTGAGAAGCTATGTCATCTAACCTTATTCAGTGAAAAAGATCTGGCAGGTTTTCAAAACTGTTACATCTTTTATCTCAACTTCATATTTTGTATATCTAAGCATGCATTTTTGAGAGGAAGCGCTGGTAACACTACTTTGTAGTCAGACTGTGTTGTATATTGCGTCTAATAATCAGAATGGTCTTCAAACAGACTAAAGACAGTTCATCAAATAAGAAAAGAAAAAACTCATTTCTGTCACAGGCAGTTGAAGGAGGAGGGAAAGGACATCATTATTGCAAACATTTTAGTGAGTTTTTCTTTGTTTCATTTTCTACCAGCTGTGATGTCAATGAACATCTAGTCCTACAAAATTTCACACATAAGAATAGTCCTTATTGCTTTTAAATTAATTACTTGCATGATAAAACTGTCAACAAGAGAAAGGCTATTTTGATCCAATCTATACCTGTTGTTTCATTTCTGTTTTGTAGTCTGCCAGGAAATGTAACCCCAGCTGGCTAAGTGAAATGGAACTTAAACCTCTTTTTGACTCTGAAAGTGAGCAGACTATTTTGTTTTCATTTGAAATTTCTTAAATATTGTCATTATGTTCTTGTTTGTTTCTGTTTCCTTCTTATTCCTAAATGAATTTTACATCAGTGATATTTCAAATTTTACTCCCAAGAGATGAGAAAAATTACATAAAACAGTAAGGAAATACATTGAATAATACTCTTTAGCAATGTTACCAAATTGCTAAGTGCATGGAAGTAGACCTGAATGTCAAATAGTTAGGAAGTGGACTTACCGTATCCTGTCCTCATACATATGAATTTAATTTATCTTAGTAACGGAGAAACAATTTTCCACAGGTTTTCCATACAAACTCCGGCTGTCTGCATACCTAAAGCCCCACTGAAGATTACTTCTGACACTGTCTATTCAGTTACGAGATAGAAAGCAATTTAGAAAACAGGGTTTTGAGGATTTTTTTATTTTATTTTATTTTTTTGCAAAGCTCACATCATCCAAATTATGTAGACATATAAGATGGTGATTTCTAGTGTGCTTGACTTCAGTAGAGCTATGTTGATTTACAGCAGGAAAGATTTTGAGAGTTTGGCACTCCTATATTTTTCTTGCTTAGGAAATAACATCTAAACTTTTCTTCATTCTCTGCTGTAGTATGAATAACATGCTGTACTTTCATGAACACATGGACGTATTTTTGAGTTGTAAGTTTAATTTCTTTACAAATCCCTCAAAATTAAAAATATGTGCAGTCATGCAACTACTTATGTCTTTGAAAAGGATTTATTTTCTTCCTACTTTAAATGAAGGAGATGAAACTCAAGAAAGTGAATAACAGGCTCTGATCTGATCTGATTCCTCTCAGCATAATTCTATGTTGGTTATGCTCAGCAGGAGAAAAAGTGCAAGAGAATAGGGCTGGGTTTTTTTGCAGTGAATTGTAAAAAGGATTTGTGATTGCAAAAATGAATGTTCCACCACTAATAAAAAGATTTCTAAAACAGATTAAGGGAAATATAAGTAATTTCAAATGAGTGTGCATTTGTCTATTGTCAGTTCAATGAGATTTTTGATAATTTTATGTACACAGTTACTTATAATGACCCTTATGCTTTCTCAGAACGCTTGGTAAATTTGAACATAGCTAATCTCATTTCTAATGTTAGGTTTGAACCAAAATATCTTGCAAAATCATTATTTGTCTCCGAGAGAAGTAAACTAGTTCTACCCTTCTTTTTCTACATATGATCATGGCCATTAATCCAGCTGCTTAAATCAAATGACTAACAATCTAATTCTTAATCTCCTCCCATTCTCATTTCCTGCTTCCAGGATTTTTTGGGTCAATCAATCTCTGCAGCTTGGCCAGAACCAGTCTGAGGACTGAGAGGAGGATAAGCCCCATTCTTTTAGGACTGGTCTGTGAATTTTTATTTTTTTTTCCCATTCTAGAGGAACACAAGAGAATCTTGTTTTTTGCTGTCTAGATTGATAGGACTACTAGGACTAGTTCCTGGTTTTCTCTCCATGTGCACCCTCTTCAGTTCCCACTACAGCATAGCTTTCCTGAGTGGTGGTTTGTTTTGTTTTGGCTTTTTGTTTGTTTGGTGGGGTTTTTTTGTTGTTTGTTTTTTGTTTGTTTTGCCTGGGCCCACCTAATCTTTGGTTGTCAGCGAGTTGAATATGAGTCAACAGTGTGCCCAGGCTGCCAGGAAGGCCAGCCGTATCCTGGGGTGCATCAAGCACGGCATTGCTAGCTAGTCTAGGGAAGTGATTGTCCCACTCTACACTGCGCTGGTGCAGCCTCACCTCGAGTACTGTGTGCAGTTTTGGTTGCCTCAGTACAAAAAGGACATAAAACTATTGGAGAGTGTCCAAAGGAGGGCAACAAAGATGGTGAAGGGTCTAGAGGGGAAGACGTATGAGGAGAGGCTGAAGTCCCTTGGTTTGTTCAGCCTAGAGAAGAGGAGACTGAGGGGAGACCTCATCGTGGCCTACAGCTTCCTCATGAGGGGGAGCGAAGGGGCAGGCGCTGATCTCTTCCCTCTGGTGACCAGTGATAGAACCCGAGGGAATGGAATGAAGCTGCGACGGGGGAGGTTTAGGTTGGATATCAGGAAAAGGTTCTTCACTGAGAGGGTGGTCAGGCAGTGGAACAGGCTCCCTAGGGATGTGGTAACAGCACCGAGCTTGACTGAGTTCAAGAAGCGTCTGGATAATGCTCTCAGTCACATGCTCTGATTCAGCTGGTCCTGTGTGGAGCCAGGAGTTGGACTCGATGATCCTTATGGGTCCCTTCCAACTCAGGACATTCTGTGATTCTATGATTTGTTCCTGACTTGGTCTAACAGTGTTGAGCCCCTCCTGCTTTGACCAGACCTCAGAAGATTCTCTTCCTGTAGTCTTTAGTCTTCTCTTAACATTCTTTAGATTTCACATACTTCCTATCCAGATCACCATTTTGGAAGATATCTTGGATTATCCGGATTACAGTTTTGGCCTGCCCTAATTAAATATCCACATCCAGTCTGTGTACTAGTCTGATCCTCACTGCTGAGTTTCATCTTCCAGCTGTGATTTCCTTACAAATAGCAGGTTGTTTTTCTGGTAGTATTTTTATTTTTGTGAATAACATAAAAATAAAGGGTTAAAAGTTCCCTTAAACATATTTGAGTTCTTTGTCACTAGTGAGAACCATAGCCAAAGACTAAAATGGTCATTTTTCTGACCATTACAATACACAGGTTTTGGGGATGGGAAGAAAAGCCATAAAATGAGGGCTAGTTGAAACTGGGCAAACATGTTAAGAATACCTTTCAGAACGTGTTGCCCAAGAATTCTGCATATGTAGGATATTAACATTCTACTAGTCCGTAAGTAGGAAGAATTTTAATGTTGCTGATAGACATAGTAATAATTGCAAATCTAATAACATGCTAGTCTTGATTACACTTCATAAAAAAAGCAAAGCAGAAAATAAAACATTTTTCTAACTAACTCGTTGATTTCAGATGATTAAGACATAATAAAAAAAAATTTCTGAATTCTGAAAATTATGTAGAGGAATCTGGGATGAAGAGCAAGAAGCCCTTTGTTTCAAGAAATGTTTTGTTGTTTGGTAGGTGAAACTAATAGGATTATCCAAACTTCATTGTGAATAGGTATCAGCAAACTGTGAAAAATAATATGAAATTGGTTGTCATATTGACAAAGTCATTCTGTCTTTGACTGAAAAAGAGTAATTTTCTAATAATAGTCAATGATTCAGTAAAATATATTGGGGAAGGCAATCAAAAATCTCTTCAGCAGAGAATTTAAGGATCAGGGAGTTTCACTGTGGCACTTTAAAAAATTTCTTTCTTGGTACTGAAAAAAGGGAAAGAACTGCTGTGGAGTTATCACACCCTTCAAATAGAAAAAGCTATGAGAAATTCTTAAGAATTCACTTACAGTGCATCGGGCAGCTCAGACGTTATTCTTTGTGTGCAAGGGCAATCATTACGTAAGTTACTGGGGTGGCTGGGGAAGGGGAAAACTCAATTATTAGTTTTCTGTTTAGAAGAGGAGTGGTGATTTGAACCTGGATCCTCTGTTTATAGTGATTTTCTCACTGCAGGGGAATTTAAATGAAAAAAAAGCAGTCTGGATTTTTTACGGTTTCTCTGTCACGTTTGATAATACCATACGTTCTGTCAGTCCATGGTTATTTTAATCATCCCATAGATGCCAAGAATACGCAGGTCTGTGAGTGTCAAGAAATCATATGACTATCTGTATCCTTCAGACCTCCACCAATAAGTAAAACAACAAGGAGACATGTGTGGTAGATGCTACACTGGAGTGTTAAGAATATACATATCAACACAGGGTTGACAATGTGAAGATTTTTTATGTGTTTGGAAAGCTACTACAGGATGAGGGTCAAAAAGAGGTAGCTTGACCTACTCCTCTGCCTTTATGTCTAAAGTAGATATTTCTGGGTTCCTTTTGACATGTCAACCTGAAAAAGAAATATGTGTTTAAAAAATAAAAAACAGGGAAACAAAAAATTAATCTGGCACTATTTATAAAGAGCATCTTAATATGGGCAGTAGCTACCTGTCCTTTGTGTTCCAATTTGCATTATGAAAATAATAGACTATTATTATATTCCATAAAATTATTTTTAAAAGTGAGATCAGAAATGCAATTCAATATATGGATTCATGGAAAACACAATATATGACAAACAACTGATAAAAGCCTTATCTGTTGAGCTGCAGGCACTATGCATTTTGAAAGGGCTGGAGAGGATTCATTTGTGATTTTCTTTTCTGAGACGTAACAGCACAGTGATCTTAGAAGGTGACGTTAAACATTTCTTTTGTGACACTGCCCTTTCTCCTTCATCTCATGCTTTTGGTAACCCTGCATAACTTGTGTAAGTCTTAAGAGTTTTCCAAACTGTAGAGATTTGTTTTGCTAACAAAGGCACAACAAGAAACAACGCAGTTTCTCTTTGCTAGATGTCTATATAGAAGAGAGTAACAAGTATCTATTAGATATACTTTACATCTTTATAAGAGTTTTCACCTTACAATCATTATTTGAAAATCAGAGAGCTTCAAACTTCATTTAGACTCTGGACATCCCTAAATCTTATATGACACATAACTTATTTTATGAAACAAAAATACTATGACAAAAATACTGGTATTTGCAGTGTGCCATTCTTTCTACATGATTTCTTTAAGAGTACAATTCCTGTAGAAACAAAGATGACCACTTTTATATTTAATATCTGTGGTGGTTTAACCTTGGCTGGTGGCCAGGTGCCCACCACAGCTGCTCTGTCACTCCCCTCCTCAGCTGGACAGGGGAGAGAAAATATAACGAAAGGCACCTGGGTCAAGATAAGACAGGGAGAGATCACTCACCAATTATGGTCATCAGCAAAACAGACTCGACTTGGGAAAATTAATTTAACTCATAACCAATCAAATCAGAGGAGGATAATTAAAAATTAAACCAAATCTTAAAACACCTCCCCCACCCCTCCCATCTTCCTGGGCTTAAATTTCCTCCTGATTTTCTCTACCTCCTGCCCCTGAGCGGCACAGGGGACAGGGAATGGGAGTTGTGGTCAGTTCATCACACCTTGTCTCTGCCGCTCCTTCCTCCTCAGCAGAAGGACTCCTCACACTCTTCCCCTGCTCCAGCACAGGGTCCCTTCCACAGCTCCTGTCCATGGTCCTCCACCAGCTTCTCCAACGTGAGTCCTTCCCGTGGGCTGCAGTTCTTCATGAACTGCTCCAGCATGGATCTATTCCACAGGGTGCAAAACTTCAGGACCAGACTGCTCCAGCATGGGTCCTCCACAGGGTCACATGTCCTGCCAGCAGACCTGCTCTGGTGTGGGCTCCTATCTCCATGGGTCCATAGGTCCTGCCAGGAGCCTGCTCCAATTTGGGATTCCCATGGGATCACAGCCTCCTTCAGGTGCATCCAACTGCTCCAACATGGGGTCCTCCATGGGCTGCAGGTGGATATCTGCTCCACCATTACCCTCCATGGGCTGCAGGGGGACAGCCTGCCTCACCATGGTCTTCTCCACAGGCTGCAGGGGAATCTCTGCTCTGGAGCCTGGAGCACCTTCTCCCCCTCCTTCTGCACTGATCTTGGTGCCTGCAGAGTTGTTCCTTTCACATCTTCTCACTCCTCTCTCTGGCTGCAAATGCTGCTGTTGTTACACACACACACACACACACACACCCCCCAACTATGTTATCCAAGCGGTGCTACAACTGTCATTGATGGGGTCAGCCTTGGCCAGTGGCAGCCTTTGAGCCGGCTGCCATTGGCTCTGTTGGACATGGGGGAGGTTTCTGGCAGCTTCTCACAGAAGCCACCCCTGTGCCTTCCCGCTACCAAAACCTTGCCACACAAACCCAAAACAATATCTGATAGAAAGGGAATTTACACTTGCACTTCTTGCATGTCTAGAAATACTTCATCATTTTTAAACTACCTGTGAGCACCTGAGAATCTGTTGCTGACACTGAGGAGAAACATATGCAGAAGTATTTTCAGAATTATCATCCCAAGATTACTTCTCTAAAGTAATAATGTTTTGAATTGAAAAAGTACTGAGAGGAAGACTGATAATTTTCAGTTAAATAAAGAGGCAATGGCGTTGTCAGAGACCAGAAGTATTGTGATCCCATACATGCAAAAATATTACTGCATTTTTTCACAGGCTGATGTCTGCAGAGTCGAAAGTTGGAAAGGTCACAGAGAAATACTTTTCTAAAAAACTCCATCTCCTTTCTGAACAGGACATCAGGCTGTCAGTTTGGCACCTTACTTCTAATATGTACTCTACAGTTTCCCTGTCTTTTCCGTAGCTTGTTTTTACTAGGGAAGGTAAAAATCTCAGTGTAGATGCTGTACCTGTTTCTAATGCATTTGGCAACTTTCAGAATATTTCCTTCAAGGACTGGAATTACATCAATGGTATTTGTGATTTCAAACTCATTTCCCTGCGGACTCCTGAATCCTTCATGTTCACAAACATGTTTCTTCCACCTCTCAATTCCTTCTTCTGTGCAAGCTCTCTTTGCTCTCTTGTTGAAAATAATTTGATTTCTTGTGACTGCTAAACATCTGCAGAGGCAAATCAGCTGCCACAATGCTTCCACAAACAGAAAGCTAAAAATCCCCTAAACCCCAGAAAATGTCTTGCTTGAGTGCACCTACTACCTATATCTTGATTCTCTTTCTCTTTCCCCCTCCTTGAATTCTCCTTGAAAAAAACTGCCTGAGAACTTATCTTGATTTGGTTGAAGAAGTCTGCAACAAGGGATTTGCTAATCTGTTCTTTTACAGTTTTCTCACTCTTGTCATTAGTTAATATAGCCCTGCCAGGTCTAGAGCAAGTTTCTGTAGTTTTGTTCTGAATAACTTTCAACTGTTCTCACATTCAGTTCCTCTCTTTCATTTTCTTTAAAAGAAGCAGAATATTAAACCAAGGTGAGCACTGTGCCATAATTAATATGCAGGTGGCATTCACAGGAAGCTGCTGAGCAGGGACATATAAAACTTGATACCGTACATTTTTCCCATTAAGTCACATCATTGTAATAACTATCAATTAAGCAGCAGAAGTAACTTCCTTTAAAGATACTATCCCTTATTTCCTTTCCTAGGAGTAGAATGTGTTATCAAAGCCCAACAGCTTCTGCTGAAGAAAAGATCAAGCAAGTTTGAAAGCCAGGAAGTGCCACTGCAATCAAAACTGGAAAGATGTAAATGAGTTCTCTGGTACTGGTACTTTCACAACATGAACACCCAGGGTGAGCAAACAAACAGCAGATATCACGTAGCCACTGTATCAGTAAAAGTCAACCTTTTCTTGGGAGCATTTTTGGCATCTGTTTTCCGTAGGTTTAAATGCATGATACATTTGTGCAAGGCAGTAAGAAAAGATCCTTTGACTTGACTATGGTAGTAACATAGTCTGGAAAACTATATGTCCTGAACAGCTAATTTAAAAAATCAGATTGTTCATTCTACAGGAAACTCATAATCTGATTTTTGTTGTTGTTTGGTTTTTTCCCCTTTCTTTTTCCATTCAGTTGCAAAGCAGAAAGATTTGAAAGTCCTTATGACAATAGCAGTTAGCATCTTTTAACGTTCTGTCAGAACCATTCTGGGTTTTTTTTTTATACAATACTATGCTCTTGCTGGATCTTATTAGGTTCCAGTTTGGTAATGGAAGAATTCCCTAAGAACATATTTTCATGTAATTAGAAGTTTAAGCAACTATATACTGTTGAAGGAAATCTGGGTTACAGACATGTTAAAAAAATGCAGTTAAATTCTGATATCTAGTACATTGGAGTGGAATTATTTCTTAACGTATTATGAACTCTAGTGGGACGCATTCTTAAAGATAGAAAGACCAGCTAATTTATTTTTCATACTATGAATACAAGAGGCCTAAATTAACCCTTTTATTTCTAGTTAATATCTTTAAACGTGGTATCCAGAAAGAGAATAAAGATTGTCAAGATGTAAAAAGGACACCTTTTGTTTATACAACATTTGGAATTACATTATTATTCTTTTAATCTGTATGAATACAAATTGTTCACATGTAGAAAATGAAAAGCCTGAGGACATATTTAGTGCACATCCTTTTTAAGAAGAATATACTAATGCCTGTTTCATTTTTCCCTCTCTTTGTCTAGGATAAAAGGGAAAAAAACCACAACCAGCCCCTCTAGTCTGCGTTTGTAGAGGCTTGTGCTTACATCCAAGTTGACAGAATGTTGCAAGAAGAATTATGTTGAGCAGCTTCAGTTTATTGTCACTTTTATTGTCTATCACCACAGCAGAATTTGGCAGTTTGCCTGAGACAGTAAGGACCACACGTCCAGTACAACACGTGATTGCAAAACTGGGCTGTTGGTCTGTTCAGCAAGGGGTTTGCATTAGAGCAGTGTCTGAATATGTCGGGATTTGGGGGTTTTATTTTATTGTTTGTTGTTGGGTTTTGTTGTTTGTTCATTTGTTTTTTAAAAGAAAACCCTGCAGTCTCTGTTCTTAAGCACTGAATCACTCAGGGAATCAAAAAACAGAGGGCAAGAGAAAGGGAGAGGAGGAAAAAAGACAGGTCTGTCATTCATCAGGATCCAACCAATTGCTAAAACAAGTTACAGTGATGAGAGAAAAGACAGAATGATTCTGAGGCCTTAAATGGCACTGGGAGGAAATAGCTAGAAATTTCGACCTGCTAGTACCAATAGGATCAAAGGAAAATTTGGGTTGGAAGAAACCTCAGCAGATCTCTAGCCCAACCTCCTGCTCAAAGAAGGGTCAGGTATGAGGTTATTCAGGGTTTGATCCAGATAGGTCTTGAAAACCCCTAAGAAAATTAAAGCATATGTTACATAATCCAGAAAGAAAAGGGTATTCAGCAGTTACTAATCTAATTCCTGCCTATATAATAGAATAAAATAGAACACTAGAAAAAAGGAACATGCAATAACATTAATTTTCTGCCATTTGCAAATTGTTTAAATCTTCTGTTGTTAAAAAGGACAGGCAAGCTATTTGTCTGACTGTTTTTCACATAAGTAAGAGTGACCAGAAGATCTAGAATAAGGGTACTAGTTGTTCATGCATAGAATAGTGAGGAATACCACAAGTCAGACATAATCCAAATACTCCAGGAGGATCAGAGTTCAGTGCATGAATGCAAGTTTTAGAAATATTTGCACTGTCTGTTTAGATGCTGAAACTGGGAGAGTTTATGTACTCTTTAAAAAGTTTTTTTACAAGTGTATATTTTGGCAAAGATTTTAGTGTCTTCAGTATTTTATGTTATTATGACACTATTAGACAGCATTACTTCTTTGTTCATTTTTACCCCAGAAGACGTCAGCTGTATCTTATGATCAGGGAACGTGAATTTTTTTTTTGACACTTTATAAATTTCCACAATAAGAGTTTTGGTTCAAAATTTATATATTATCAGAGGGATCTGTGTATAATTTAGATCTGGGTTCTCTATTTTTTTATTTTTTTATTTATTTTTTTACTACCAGATCTTTCCAAGATTCAGAGACAGGACGAAGTGTATTTTCAGGGAAGGTTGCCAGTCTACTTTTAGAAATGCCATAAGTGTGATTCCTTTCCATTCATCAGAAGTAAAGTCATGCAAAAATACATAAGACAGTGGATATGTTCTGAGTTTATTGAATTTTGTCGTTATAGTGATCGTGATTAGAATGATTGTCTTCCTTCAATAGGAAAAAGAATTGTATGTTTATATATGAAAGAATTAAAGATCACATTAAAGAATAAAACCAAATGTCTAATTAAGGAGAAGTTTTAAGGAAATAATTTCCTACACTTATTTTTAAGAGTACATCTTTATTCCCCTCAAAGCTGTATTTTTTAACATAAACAGCAATTTGTTATTGAAAAATACTATTGAAGATAATTTGTAATATGTATGGAATAGAAGTTTAGTAGGAAGCAGTATATATTTTAGAATGTTTATATTACAGTCTTTGTAAGTATATTTGCAGCAGGAAAATATTCTTTCCGACGTGTACGTTCAAGGTAGGAATGAACATTACAGTTTTCATAAGTGTTGAAGAACAAGAGAGTCATGTGTGGTTGTCACTAATTCCAATCAGAAATTAAAACCTGGAAAATCATGTATAATAGTTTCTTAGGGTTTTGTTGTTGTCCAGAACTTGTATTTTCTTATTTTGCACTACCTTTCCCTGATCATCCTGATCTCCTGATCATTTTCTGTGCTGTACAGAGTATATAAGGAATATTAATATCGCACATCAAAATTATGACACTATTTTTAGAACTCTGATTTTTAAATTATGCAAGTTCTACTGGGGTGGACTTTTTGAAAAATAACTTTTAAAAAAATAGTAAAACTATCTGGGGTTTTTTTTGTTTATTTGTTTTGTTATGTGATGTGTTTTTTTTTCTTTTCATAAGGAAAAGAAAATCTTATTATGGGATACTGAAATTAAATAAAATAATGGAAATAATAGGATAAATAATTCAAGAGACATGCTCATTGCATAGTATTCTCAAAAGAAATCCTTTATGGCTCATAGTATATTAAAAAAAATAAAAAAATATGTTTCACCTTGAGAAAATAAGCAAGATCAAGTCAATGCTGCAAACTTGGGTAGGTTATGGTGTTCATTATAACTACAATTAAATTTAAATCATAACGTCAAGGGAGCTCTCTCAATTGAGTTCAGTGTATATTCACATAGACAGCATGGATAGATACCACAGTGAAGTGAATTATTACAAACTGCTTATTACTGATTTGCGCTGCAAATCACTCTGGTGTTGAAGGATTTTGTTATACACTTTGTTCTCCTAAGCTTTTCCTACAGGGAGAGGGATGAAAGGAAATGCACAGCTGGTGTCCTACCTGTACCTCCTAAGAGTAAAAGTGTCTGGACAACTAGAGTTCGATGGACTAATTAGCCTTTGAGATCTTGTGTGCCTTTAAGTATGAAACTTTTGCCACAGCTCTCTTGCATAAGATGCTTGGATTGTTTGTGCTTGTTACTCTGGTAACTAACTCTGGTACTTTGAGTTAGTGAAGGACTGCAAAGTCTTGCTTGTCATCTGGATGCAGTGGTGGATTTCTACTCTGCTACATCAAGCTACTTCAGGAGAAATAGGAGGATATCCTGGCCCATTTGCCATACTTCCTTGAGAAGAGAACAGCAGCACTATTACAGACAGAACGGCTGAAGATCAGAAGTTGTCCTGACAACATGTTACTATCTCTATATTTCAAAAGAAAATTCAGGCCTGACAGAGCTGCCTTCCTTCAAACCACCACAAGATTTTGTACAAATTGGGAAGAGACACACACAAAGGAAAAAATAAATAAACAAACAAAATGTCTGAACTTGAAGGTAAAATGATTTTAAGAGGAGGAAGGCACAAAAAAGTTTAATTTTCTTTTAGGCACAAGCTGATTATTTGAAAAGTACCTTCAGAACTGCAGTGAAACAAACTATATATTTTAAAATAAAGTATATCCTTTACAGCTTCCTCATACTTTTTTGGTTTTTTCTTTCATTATAACTTATACTTTTCTGTTGAAAGTATATGTATGTGTATATATATATGGGTTTTTTTCTGTTTCATGCCCATTAAACTTATGTAATGCTACATTGGAGAGTGGGAGGATGACAGAACAGAGGAAAGGCATGGATTTTGGTAATGTATCAGCCAAAATACATCGAAACTTCATTTTATACTACACATTTTAGACGAAGAAAGGCAAACTAACATTTAATTTTGCTCTTCATCACAATAGACTCATTCTGCACAGAAACTGTTTTCTTGCTTTGTCCAATTTCCAATTAATCTAGCTGTTGTCTCTTTTTAACATCACTTATACACAAAGGGTATATTAGGGTTTCCTAAGTCTTCAGAAAAATACTCGATTTTACTAAAATATATTTTCCTTGATATTCCTTTTTTAGTCTTATTTCACTCACTGTTTTTATTTATAGAACAATAAACATATTTTTTCCACATTAACTCATTTATTGTTATATAATATACATTTCCAATCCCAAATATATTTATTTTTAGCTCTGTGTTTCTATCCCACTGAAAAAGTTCCATAATCATTCTTACTAGTTTTGTGTGAACTTCATTCAATTTCCATTGTATTCCTACTAAAAAGAAGCAAGAGCCGTGATTTTGAGTAGTTTCATTGACACTATGAGATCATGTAATTCCAAACCTTCAAGACTCTTTGCTTTTTTTATTCTATTTGTTTTCTTGTTATCTACAAATATATCACAGTTTTAGCCAATTACTGTAGACCTAACTGTATGTATTTAAGACAGACTTCCTACAAATACAGTTTTCCCTCCATTAAAGTTATGTTTGAATTACTTTTCTTGGATCTTGACAGAGAATTTCTGCCAGAGTTTGGCAGTGTATGGTCAACATAGTCAAGATTTTAATTAAATTGATCATACCCCACATTTTTTTATTCAATTAATCTCTTATTACTTGATTTGTCTTATTACTTGAAATTATGAAGTTCATCCTTTGGTAAAAATGTGTACTCAGATAGGTGAGACCTTCAATAGTTCTGTAGGCATTTCAAGATCCTCTGAGAAATGTCTATCAGTTACAGAAACTCACAGAGCAGAGCACAGTTGAGACACTGGTCCCTTGTGTGCTCACTCCATGTTTTTTATAGTGCCAATTACATTTCAAAAGGTCATGGATTACCAAAAGATTCAATCTTATATTTTATTTTTTTTTAATAACAAATGATATTTCATAGATACTTATCAAGAAATGATCTGAAAATATTAATTTACATAGTGATAAACAATTGGAATGTAGTAAAAGAGGTTCCAAATAAAGTTCATCAACGTATTTAAAATGATGAATATATTGTCTCCCAGCAGACATAGCTGGTAAATAAGAGTAATATTCCCACCAAATGGGACTTTTGCTTTTGCTATCCAAACAGTAAATTTGTTGGAATTAACTAAGTGGGAGTACCTTGATTTTCAAATATGGAGTTAGAAAATTTAGCTTAAGTCCATGAATTTTTATTATTTTTTTTTTAAGATTTTTGTTCCTAAGTTTAATATGAAAGTCTGTCCCTGAATCTTCTTAAGACTAAATTTATTTCTCATTCTCTTTTGCCAGGGCTTGGACCTGTTCTCTTGGTGAACTTCTGTAGGTAGAGATGGACCCCTGCCTGGACAGGCAGACAGTCTAATAAAGAAGAGCAGTTAGACTAAAATTTATTTGGATCTTGATTTATCTAAGCACTGCTCAGAACAAATCCAGCCAGACAAGCTTTTCAGTGAAATTTTCCAAGGAAGATTGGAACTGCTATATCAGATGAAAACTGCAGTGCATTTCAGTCAGTGGCATGTTTCTTACAGTTGCAATACTAGGAAAGATCTTCTGGAGTTAAAAATTTATTTTCTGAATAGACACCAACACTAAGCTTTAAAATAAGGGACAAAAACTGGAAAGGTACATGTGCAGACTAATATAATGTAATACTAATATAATGTAAACTACTTTTTTTTTTTTTTTTTTGACACAAGTATTTCAGATATAGTCTCCTGTGAATTAAAATAGCATTCTTCAGTATGCTTCAGTATGGTACTGAAATTTTTCCCAAATTGGACCAACCTAATTCATAAAAGTGTTGTAGAGTGATTCTTGTCAATCACTTGTTTTGACTTGCAATTAAATTTTCATTGTTACATATTAGAACAGCATTTAACATCACAATTTTTTATCAATCAATATTTGTTGACTACACATGGATTTTTTTTGTAGTTGTGAAAAAAAAGCATCAGTTTGTGCCCATGCTCTTTGTAGGTGTCAAAAAAGCTCTTTGCTGCCATCTGAGTGGGGTCCAGTTACGCCATATGTGGGGAAGTCTCAAACACATCAGATGATGGAAATATGCGGCAGTAAATAATACTGATTATTTCAGATGCTTAACTTATCCGGTCAGGAGGACAAGCAAAATCCATTGTGACCCATGTTATCTGTCACACCGAATAGGAGACAAATAATTGACATGTAAGCAAATCTTTCCTCAAAAAGCTTGGGACTGAGATATAATCTGCTAAAATATTTGTATAGAATTAAATTGTGTATAAATAAAAATAAAAATTATGATTAGTTTATGAATTTTTTGCTAACAAAAATGGGTAATACTGCTAACCAAATTATTCGTAAAGGAATTCTTCACCTAGCTGTTACAAAACACTTCAGAAGAAAATACATATCTTTTCTCACAGGTTATGATCTACAGATCTCAGTTCCTAACAAAGCTTTTCAATCTCTTGATGCCTTAAGCAATACTTTGGAGACACATATTAGTGGCAGAAAAATAAAAGATTTTTCCTGCACATGTGCATTAGTTAGAGCAAGTGTTGTCGATGTATAATTATAAATGTCTGCCTTGTAAGAGGTGAGAAGGGACAATGTTTAAACAATTAAACATTTGATTTCTAGTCTCCAAAGTAAGATTAGAGATGTTTGAATAATATTTTAATCAGTGATGAAATTTAGCAATATGTACCTTAAAAAAACCTTTATTTGCCAGAAGCTTATGCATTGACAGGGGACATTTCACTTAGTTTTGTTACAAATAGATCATATAAACCCCATAAATTGGCAGTGTGCCATTGCAGCAACAAAGTAAAACCATCGGAGCTGCATCAACAAGAGTATAGTCAGTAGATCAGGGGATGTAATTATCCTCACTCTACTCTAGACTTTTTAAACTATACTTCATATTGTATCTAGTTTTGATTCTCCTAGTTCAAGAGAGAATTTGAAAAACTTGAGAGGATTTTTTGAATGGCAGCTGAGATGACTGGAGGTTTGGAGAACATGGTGTATGAGGAAAGGTTGAAGGAATTTCATTTGTTAAAATTACACAACAGAACCCTGGGAGTATCTAATGACAATCTTTCAGTACTTAAAATCTAGCTGGTTCCAGGCTCTGTGTTTTTCAGTTTCTTCCCCATTCCTCTATTCTGTTTCTCAGAAGGTGTAGACATACCAGCTAAACATGGTAGCATCAAGGTTTGCAACCATCAATTCATGCTGTCTTTAAATACTGTTTTGCTTTATCCTCACAGTTTCTAAAGGACGTCTTTGCAGTGCAGGTTTCTAACTCTCACTTCTGATATGTGGATGGCCAGATCTCAGTAATGAAAAAACACTTAAATTTAATCTTTGAAATTCTCTGCCAGTTCTAATAAGAGTTTACTTGTTGATGTTTTGGATTTAAAAAGCCCAAGAATCTTACTGTATAATGAAGTCAGAGATACAGAATTTCTGTATATGTGTGTGAGCATAATCTAAGAAAAACAATTTCTCTGTAACTCTTCAGAAAAAGAAGCATAAAGAGTACTTTTATATATACACACACACACACACATATATATATGCACTAATCAGGAGGACTTATAAGGCTGCACTTCTAAATTGACTCCAGAAAACTGACAGTTAATATTTGTCATTTAGATAAAATTATATAGTATAGTATAACATGGCATAATAGAAGAACATTTTTTTTTTTGGTTACATTTTGTGGTGAATATTTACAGCATCAATCAACATATTTTAGACATGCAAATTCAAATGCAAAAAAGAAATTATATGAAAAAATAAAACAGAAATACTGCTGGAATATTTTCAATAGCTTCTAAATTGTTCATCAACATCTAAAATGCATTTTGTTTCAATATGAAACATTTCATTTTCTGGGAAAAAGTAGTGATATTTTTTTCAGAAATTAACGTTCAGCCAACATTATGCCTTTTATAACCTTTCCAAAATATGAATATGCTGATTAATTCACAAGACATAGATCTTGAACTACCCTTCTAAACATCAAGAGCTTTCAATGAAGGCCAACCCACAGCAGCTTATTCCAAAGAGACAAGCTTTGACTTTCAGATTTTCATGAGGTCTTTTAGTGTTCATTTGTGCTCATGCTGTATTTAGCTTATCCCATCTGCTTCCAATTACCGTGACTGCATGTGTTTTGTTTTTATTTTTATTTTGGTGTGGTTCTCTGTTTTTGATAGGCCTGTCTTTTCAGATGAAGAAGAATTGATTCCCCTGGAATTAAACCTTTTCCAAGACAGCACAGGAAAACTAAATGCATAATTATTTACAGCATGTTAATATGGGCCACATCTCAGGTGTTTGTGTCTATATAGTAGACTAAACCCTAGATATAGTGAAGGTTACCAGAAAGCTTACTGTGTAAAAGAACTTTTAACTAAGCTTTCAACATCTGTTCCAGACTCTGTTTAGGAGGATAAAATAGTTGTTGATTATCTCAGTAAGTAACATCTAGGTAAATAAAAGTCATATTTTGTTCATTTTATTTCTGCACTATAGTCATATTAGCAAAGTTAGTTTTTGCCTTTATTCTATCATTAAAGAACCTATGAGCTCACTGGAACTAGTTACAAAAAATACTTTTGTTCAAGGAGGGTTAGTGTTATCTGGAAGAAAAAGCTAAGTAGGCCACAAATTTAGAAAGTTCTCTCTTTAATAATGTAATTTGTTACACTAGGGCCCCATATTGTCTGTTTACTCAAGCAGGTGAATTTGCTGAAGAAAAGAAGTGCTGATGATGCAATGTGCTGACCCACATATCAGTTCCCAACAGACTGCACCAGCTGGTATAGTTTATGCTTATAGTTTAAACAAAGCCAACATTTTTCCCTTTCCATTACCTCCTGCTGATGGAATACAGAACAATATAAATATTGTCAAGTTATCTTCTAAGAAAAGATCTGTAAGCAGGTCTATACTTACAATTATTTATGGGTTGGTTTCTTGTCTTTCTTATTCTGTATTATTTCTTGTGTGAATATCAAATAAATCTTAGATCTGGGAAACTCTGCTTATATAGTTGCTAAGTTACCTACCTTGTTCATATATTTTAAACAAAAACATTAATCCTTGAACATTATTCTACAAAGGAAAAGAAATTGTTACTCACTTTTTGTTTTCTATTGTTTCATTTTCACAGATGCTTAAAATGGCACAAGAGTAATAGTAAGATATCTTAAGTTTTACCTCAAAATTAGAGTTGTACATTGTGGCAACTATCTTTTCTGAGGCTTTTGAAAACATTACAAAAAAAGAGAAACAGGGTTAATGCAGTCAAAAGATAATTTCTGTCACATCTGAGATGCTTTAATGATTGTAATTAATTGTGATGTTTGTTTAATTAACAATATCATAGAATCATAGAATGGTTTGGGTTGGAAGGGACCTCAAAGACCATCTAGTTCCAACCCCCCTGCCACGAGCATGTACATTTTGTCCGCTCAGATCTCTGTTAAACAGAAAGTGAAGAAAAATGCCTCTCTACTAATCAAGGTTGTTGAAATGAAAAACTCTAATTTCTGTGAGAGTCAGCAATTTTTCATGTGATAATGATCTCAACATCCAGGAATATCCAAGTTCAATACTTTCTCATAACAGAGACATTGGGCCTAATGCTTTTTTGTTTAAAATTAAAATATTGTCTCCGAGTTCATAATAACAGAGTATTGTGAGGTTATTTTATTTGTGGTTCAAAAACAGGTTTTTGCTTTACCAAACTCTATGTGCTGACTGCTTTCATGTTATACCAGAAATTGATCATGAGTCATCCTCATGTGTACACTTTCTGCCCATAAATCATTTCTGTATACAATTGTACACTTGTAGGGAATTGGATATTGAATTAGATGGAAGACATAATGCTTACCACAGGATATCACTACTTTATGTCTTCCACATTAAAATATTGTCTCCGAGTTCCTAATAACAGAGTATTGTGAGGTTATTTTATTTGTGGTTCAACCTAGTTGAGGTGGCTTTAAATAGCTGTCGCAGTTACAGGTAGCTGTGGAGTAGAATTTTGTCATGGAATTACATGAGGTCTAGTAGCCTTGTGTCATGAAGGTTCTGGACCCTACACCTGATGTTATAACGACACTTTATAAATAGAAGACTGTTCTAAATTTAACTCATATCTGTGAGAGTTGTAATCAGTTGATTGACTAGTGATAAATGTGATTAATGAGGACACAAATGTGTCCCTGATGCAAATATGGATTTGTTGTTGCTCACAAAACAATAATAGGAGAAAGCAAATGGTTAGTTTGAGTGAACGATGATGCACAAGGTTCAATATATGAATAGCCATGACCTGATCTTTGATGCTGAAAGTCAGGTTATCTTTTGGCTAGTTTTCAGGATCATGGTGGAACAGTATTTCTTGATTGTAATAAAACTTGAATGCTCATGCCAAGCAATGCTTTTGCAAGTTGTGAAATGTCAATTAAATTTCCACTTCTTTTCAGACAACTCCATGATGTTGATAATAACTTTTAAAAAACAAAACAGTATTTGAACTTTCCAATTGGTTCAGAGATTTGGGTTTGTTGGTTTGTTTAGTGGGGGGTTTTTTGTTTGGTTTTTTTTTTTTTTTTTAATGCACTGGTTTGCTTCCTTCTAAGAAGTAAATAATCCAGGAACTATTATAAGAAATATTAATCTTTAGAAAAAGTATTTTGATATTAAATTATCAGTGTGGAAGAAGCAATTTAAAATTTACGAGATAAAATGCCTTTGTCATTGTGCACTGACATATTCCAATAAAAATGTGTATTGTTCTCTATAATCCCTGAGATAATGTGTATTTTATTGTGCTTAGGAACCATGACAACACAAAGATATGTTTCATATATAAACCAACTACCACAGTAACATGAGACCAAGAGTACTTGCATAGTTTTAGAGGGAATAGAACTGATTCACTATAATAGTGATTTAGAATTTATGAATTTTTTTTTTTGGGGGGGGGGGGTGTCTGGTTGTGTAGAAAGAAAATATTAGAGCCACTGTCAATAGATATACTTTTTAGAGTGTCTGCCCAGACAGTAAAACACTTGGTAGAAATGACAACAGCATCTTTTCTGACATGGCCAAATTAAACACCTGGAATAGGTATGCCAAACTTTGAGTAGCCATTATATTTAGAGGACACAACAGTTTCTAAGAGAACACTGGCCTTTGAAATAGATTTTCTCAGAAGAATAGATGTAAATCTGTGAATTTCACTATCTCTGAATATAACTATTGTGCAATGATGCACCTTCCTTGAGGGGATGCTGCACATATTGTAGATTCTTCAGAAGATAATCTGTACACAATCTGGTCCCATATCCTAATTTTTCTACATATTCTTTTCTTTGGTAAACTAATATTTTCTGTAATTAAAAGTTTTATTCTTTGTCTATAAATTATAGCTATTAGATAAACGATCTATATTTGGATCATCACTCATCAGAATGGTTTATTTGTCATATCTATTTTTTTTAATCTATGGGAACCCTCTCATAGTCTAAAACGGTAAAGTAGCTTTTCTGTCATTCATTTTGGCTCTTTCAGTAAGTAGTGCAGCTAAAAGGGAGTATATTGCTGCTGTATCTAATTAATCATCTGTTTTCAAATGCTTCCTTAGATTACAGCAGCCATTAGACTATTCTAACTAAATGCCTTCCTAATTGTAGCAATCAAAAAAATACAGTTGCATAAGAAAAAAAGAAAATGAACAAAGTTAGAAATCCTGCATCTCCCATTGTTTCCTACAGCAACCACATTCTGCTAAACTAGAAAAAACTAATTATGCATTTAGTCTACATATTTTCAACTGAGATTTCTAGTTTTCAATTCAATGTAAATTTGCCTGGTAGAAAACTCAATTAGTGGTCATCTTATCAATGTAATGAGCATCATACTAAACATTGTTAAGCTCCATTTTAAAAACTTGCTCAGATCATAAGAAACTAACTTTCACAAGAAACATTTACTCACTTTCAATATTAATTTGAGCTCAGTACCTTTAGAATAAAGATAATTCCAGATTATTGCAGGCCCTCTTCAAGAAGATGAATTACACCCTAGAGAAATGCCTCAGCATATTACATCATTCCAAGAGCAAATTCTCTCATTAAAAAGTTCTAAATCTAAGTGCTTCTGTAACTCCAACTCTACAACCACCTGAAAGGAGGTTGTAGCCAGGTGGGTGTTGGTCTCTTTTCTTAAGTAACAAGTGATAGGATGAGAGGAAATGGTCTCAAGTTGTGTCAGGGGAGATTTAGATTGGATATTAGGAAAAATTTCTTCACTGAAAGGGTTGTTAAACATTGGAACAGGCTGCCCAGAGAGGTGGCTGAGTCACCATCCCTGGAGGTGTTCAAAATACTTGTAGATGTGGCACTTCGGGACATGGTTTGGTAGGCATGGTGGTGTTGGGTTGACGGTTAGACTTGATGATCTTAAAGGTCTTTTCCAGCCTTAATAATTCTATGATTCTATTCTATGAATCCGTAAGAAACTCCGTAAGATCGTTCCATGGAGATGCCTGGTCTTGCCATGTACCAGGGATAATTGGAAAAATGGCAATACTAAGACAGATCTAACCAGATCACATTTTAATTTGATGATTATGAGGAACAGATTATATGAAAAAAGGGCTTTTGGCTTGCATTTTTTTTAATGGAAATCTATTTACTCAGAAAAAATATAACCAGTGGTAATAAAAACACATCATGTCAGAAAACATAAAAGTCTTTTTCTCTAATATAACATCAAAGAAGTATAGACTAATAAACCGTAAATGAATGACTAGTTTTTATGAAATGTTCAAGCAAGCTCAATAACAAATCTGAACATTGAAACATAATTTTCAGCACTTGAGGACAACACAGATCCTTTAGAAGGAAAAAAAATCTTTGTGTTGCAATGCATCAACCTATTATCACTTGTTTTAAAATCTGTACACAAATCAGACATTGTAAAATGCCACATATTGTCTCTTGCAGAGTTTTTATTTGAGCCTCCTAATCATCAATTATTTGGTTAAGACAGACAAGAATTGATTAATTCTTAACTGCGGTGATGACATCAAGCTGAGTGATGTGGTTGACAGGGATAATGGTTTTAAGATCAAGGAGGGTAGATTTAGATTAGATATAAGGAAGAAATTCTTTACTGTGAGGGTGGTGACACACCAGAACAGATTACCCAGAGAAGTTGTAGATGCCCCATCCCTGGAAACATTCAAGGTCAGGTTGGATGGGGCTTTCAGCAACCTCATCTAGTTGAAGATATCCATGATCATTGCAGTGGGGCTGGACTAGATGACCTTCAAAGATGTCTTCCAACTCAAATCATTCTATGGTCTATGATTCTATTTCTTGACAATCTAATATCACGGTAGAAAGAATGTCATGTGAGTTCAAGAAGAAAAAAAAAAAAAGGATCCTCACTGCATATATTTTCATTCTTATAATATTCTTCCATTATTGGAATGCTATATTTTTAGTATTTTTTTAATCCTCTTTGGTACTTTGAAATGGAGTTTCTTCTTGAACTTTCCACAAAAAATCTTAGTGTTCTGATTCTCTCTTTTTTCCTTTTTTTTTCTTTTTTTTTTCTTTTTTCTTTCTTTTTTTTTCTATAAAAGAAACCAAGAAAACATTTCCCAGAGTATATAAAGTTAATTCAGTCCTCTTCCTACTCCTCTTTCCTCTGAGTGTTTCCAGATAAAATTATATTGTTCTCTTTGGAAAGTATTTATTTTGTGTGTGTATGTGAGTACATAAAGAGCATAAATATCTGGTACTTACACCTTTTACACTTCTTTTTAAATGTTCTATCATTCTGTCATTATAATTCCTCTGAAAGGGGAATAACTACATTTTTTCTCCTGAAGACAACATTTAAATTAGTGATACTGTAAGTTTGAGATAGGAAAGGAAATTCATCAGTTGTTCTGAAAACCATAGGCTCTCTAAAAAAAAAAAAAAAAATAAAATTACTGTTTTTCTATGGTCTAAAAGTAGTTTTATTAAATACAGAGAAAACTGTGGTTTCCTTTGTCCAGCTTCAGTGTACTTAACAGAAATCTTATTAACCTGCAACATATTTTGTAATTCAGTCACAGATGCATTCACGAGTATTTGGCTGGAAATGAGGTAATTGGGGTGTGACAGAACTCTTAGTCTATATCCATAATTCATAGTTCACAATAAAAGAAAATGCAAAGATGTCCTATGAAAGAAAGTTGTTATGGTAAGTTAAGTTTTGTAAAAGTTGATAAAATCAATTGCTCTTATGGTTTTGTTATCAATGCACCATCTTTCAATATGGAGAACAAAGCTCACGTTTCAGCAGTACAAGGGAAATACAGGCTGGTCATCCTCACTTGATTCCTGGGAAGGTGGTGGAACTCATCGTGGAAACCATTTCCAGGCATGTGAAGGACAAGAAAGCATCAGGAGTAGTCAACAGGGATTGACAAAGGGGAAGTCATGCTTGCCCAACTTGATAACCGTCTATGATGAAATGACCAGCCTTGTAGAGAGCAGTGGATACTGTCTACCTAGACGTCAGGAAGGCTTTTGACACTGCCTCCCATAACATCCTCACAGAGAAACTGATGAAGTACGGGCTGGATGAGCAGACAGTGAAGTAGATTGAAAACTGGCTGAATGGCTGCGCTCAGAGGATGGTGATCAGTTGTACAAAGTCTTTCTGGAGGCCAATTTCATTTTTGAATGAATGTAGAATGAGAATTCTGCATTTTTTGAAAGAATGTAGAAATATCGTCTCTTTTACAGGATCTAACTTACTGTGGCAAACCTTCGGAGACACACGGCCAAAGAATGGTTATTCAAAAAGGAATGCAGTGGAGAGTTAGAAAAGTCCATTCTTGGGTACTGCCAATATTGGATACTTCCTAGTATATTGCCCAGTCAGATCCGAAAAGGTTCAAGCAGAATGTGCTGCTTCATTTCCAAAGAAGCAGCATTTCACTGATGAGTATGGATGATGGTCTCAGGGGGTTATTTCATTATGTCTGACACTATTCTCACATCTCTGGACTACATCATAGATAGGGTTTTTAGAAGCCATGTTTGAGATTATTCCTTTCTTTCATCTGCTACTTTTCTCTTTGGAGGAAGTTGATCCTATTTTCACCACCAAGAAAAGATCTTTGAACACCTATTTCAGTTTCCTTTTCCTTCATTTACAGAAGTGGAGAATAGTAAAATATTATCAGATCACAATAGCCACCTTATACCCTGGCTACAACAGCTTACTGACTAGCCTTTCTCCATTTTCCGTGATGTTTATGTTATGATAACCACACTAACAATTCACAGCTTTCAATACATAATAATTAGGAATATGGAAGAGCAGTCTTAAAAAAGACTAAATAAGTAGAAATACTAAGTGCTGTACCATAGTAAGGGTGTTCTTAGATGTACCTTTAGAAGAGCTATCTTGCTTTCTGCATAATAAAGGAGAGACTCCTTAGCAGCAGAGCCGAGTGGCAGAAGTGACAACATAACAGCAAGAGCACTAGAGATTGTGGAAGAATTTAAAATAAAATAATTACCTTTACTAGCTCTGCAGAAGTTTCAGTAAATGCTGAAGAGGAGAAAATTGCAGGTGCTGACTTCAGAGATTTGTAAAAAATCTCTGTAGAAAATATCCTAAACTATACATTTTAAGTTTCTGATTGTTTTTCTCCTATATTGCCTCCTGCTGCTGGAAAACCACCTGGTCTCTGTTACATCTCCTATTCAGCGTATTTAAAGTTTGCTAGAACTGCTTCAGGGCTGAATATTTTGGAATAATGTTAATATGGCAGATTTCGACATTCTATTGTTCAAATGGAAACAATCTTTTCTATTATTTTTTTTTATTATTATTTTTTGCTAAGTTGAAATTCAAATTCCCTTCAGAGCAGAGGCAGCTGAACTTTGGACTAAAAGAACTTGCAGAGCAAGGATTTAATTTTTTTCCCCAGTTGCATCAAGCAGTGGAATAGACTCTTTCCTATTTAAATCATCAGAGTCGCATGAAAGAAAGAGCAACATCTGGCCAAACCCCTACAAAAATGATATTAATGACATACTACCACACTACAAAGCTGTTACACTATAGAGATAAATGTTTAAATTCTAAGAGCTACATTCTCAGAGGTGCTCTTATAGGTAGCAATCGAATGGTACAAATCTCAGAGGTGTTGAGCATATCTCAACCATCTTTATATTTCAATCTCTATTCACGATCAAAATACATTTTAGATTGGCTGTAACCTGCATACTCACTTAGAAGTCCATCTTCAGACATGTGTGTTTTAAAATCTTTACCATAGAGAAGAATTTTCTCCTCAGCACAAAATATTGAAGAGAAAAATATATTCAAGATGATTGATTTTCATAAAGAAGTAACAATCTTTTAAATTTTCCTTAATATTTCAGTCAATATAAGTTTTCTTTTCATAGGAATGATAAAGAGAAAAGGAGTCTGTATGGAATATGGATTTTAAAAATATTCAGAGGTAATTTAAAGACATTCTTCAATATGGGTTTTGTGTACATAGGTCAAGAGATAAAATGATTTCAAGACAATCTTTTTTGTCTTTGGAAATACAGTAGCAACACTACCTACATTCTGCAAGCTCCAGAAATGTTGCTGAAAGGGAGAGGAAATAACTGTTGACCTAGTGTTTAACAGAGTAAGACTTGTTTTACTATCAAAGCTGCACAGATCCTTCACAGATCATTGGCAGCAAAGATTTTGTTGGTCAAAGTTATCTGATTATTTATGATTTTTTGTTATTTAAACAGTCAACTCTAAAGCTCAATGCATAGTCCAATACAATTTTAAATATATTTTGAAACCCTTTACAAATTACAATGATTAGGACATCACACAAGGATATTGCAGAGTGTAAGCATCACCTTTCTTTGATCCACCATGCAGATCTCTAACAGAGTTCAAGGTGGTATGAAGAATAAGTGTTGCAGCTTACACAGTAGAAATACATTGCCATTCCTCTGGAAAAAGAATTTGAGGGAAGGAATTGTGATGTTCTATTATGGAGTTAAATAGTTGAAATGCATTAAATTGCTGAAGTGCCTGTGAGAATTATTACTGAATTTTTGTTATAACCAGTCTCAAAGTTTTGGCTGAGAAAATAAGTTTTCTAGGTTGTTTTACATTTCAGGTCTGTTAATGGAAGTACAATAGTGTTGTGGTTTAACCTGCAGGCAGCTCAAACAACCACACATCCATTTGCTCACCTCCTGCCCCCAGTGGGGGTGGGGGAGAGAATCAAAAAAAAGTAAAACTTGCGGGTTGAGATAAGAACAATTAAATAGGATAGAAAAGGAAGAGAATAATAATAGTGATGATAATGATAAAAGAAGAAACAAAACTGAACAACATGTTGTTTGATAACATATTTTGGGAGTTTTACTGATAACATTAGTCAATTTGATAGAATTGGAAAGAATACCTTTGATCCACAGAATTTAAATGGGCTTTAAGTTTGTGGAAGCATTCTCATTGATAATATACACTGACTAAAATGATAGAAAGATATAGTCTAGCCCCATCACTGACATACAAAGATTGTTCACAACAGGACCAAGGGACAGAACCAAAAATATACAGAGGCTCTCTTTTCTTTTAGAATACCTAATTTTTAGGCCTTATTTACTTACTGTCCTTGATGCAGCTTACACATGCCGGTAAAGGTTTACTTCAGGGAAAGGAACTCAGCAGATGCTTATGAATAGCATCATAAACAAAGCACACTGTCAGCAACATAAGTAGGAGTAGTGGCTGTTATTAGAGAGGTTTACTGTTGAGTGCTATAATTCTTCTAACCAGTTGCAATTTTTTTCTATAAAGGGAACATGTCAAATGACAATGAATTTTGATATTTTTAGAAGGTAAGACTAAGAACAGAATTATGTGACTTTTTTAGTTAACATCTCAAGTGTAATTTTTCACTTTTTAACTAGATATGGTCGGGACTTCAGTAGGCATTTTTTTTATAGTCATAGCTTTGAAATGGATTTTTTTTCATTGACCTTCAGTGCTCACTATTTATAGAATCATACACATTTACAAAACTATATCATAATACATGTACTCATGCAATTGTAGCTGATTTTGACTTTGCTTTCAAATGCTTTTATTTTAATTTGGTTTTTAATTAGTTTGTGTTTATACTATTTTATTGTCTTAGAACTACTTTTTTGTTTACTTATTAAAGTGTCTGAAGCGATAAGTCACGTGATCTTGATCTGATACTTGATGCACAGTTTTGTGTATCACATGTAATTACCACAAACAGTGTTTAATTTACAAGAATTTCATATCATCAACTTCCACGTAATATACAGAAGGCATATACAATCTTTATGACAGAATTGAAACTGGCAAAATCATCCCTTTCATAGCAATGAAAAAACTTGAAAGAACCACCTGATTCATGAAGTAGAACTTTTGTTGTCACAGAAAAGCACATCTTGTAACTTCCATTGTCAATTTCATAAATCTCTATCTAAAAGTAATGTTTTATTTTATTCTACTGTAATAATTAAAAATTAATTGTAAGACCATTTTGCTTTAATTGCTAGAGACTTTTCCTATAATATTTTAAATACAATAATTCTATGCATCCCCTGGTATCTTTGAAATAATTCTTCTCAAGAAAATTGCATTTAAATGGATTTATATGAAATGTTCAATTTCACAGAAAATGTTTTCAACCAACGATATTTATTATCTTCCTAATTTCAAATAGTTGAATTTAGATCATGTATTTGTCTCAGAATTGTAAGCAACACATAAAAGGAGGCTATAAGTACTCAATATTTAAGAAGCTGGGTTTTTAAAAAAACTTTGGAAGACTATTTGAAAATAACAATGTTCACAACATCATTTAATGAGATGCTCTATTTTATTTTAATTTTTTATGGTGCTGTAGCACTGCAGAAATAACAGGGCTTCAAATCGAGATTTTCTCTTGATATGTAATCTTGCAAGGCATTTGTTCTTGAAAAAAAAGTCAGTTAATTTAAGAACAGCCGTGCTTCAAACTGGATTCTTCAATTAAGTGCTTAAAAATATAATCCAGACTAGTGGGTCCAATTGCTGACTGATTCTTAGTAGCTGCCAGTATAATTACTGTTAAAGAGAATTCCTGAGACATTTGAACCATTAGGGATCTTACCACAGAAAATTTTCCCTACGTTTAAATGTAGAGTGTATGCCTACAAATAAGGAGTTATGCTGTGAATGACTTTATACAGCTGATTAGTCTAATTTAAGACAACTGAGCTATTTAAATGCAAAATTGTTTACAGGATCCTGAGTTGTTTGTTGATCCTCCATCAGTATATCTATTTTGTATATCATATTAAATCATTAAAAATAAAAAGTATCAAAAATAAGACTGTTCATTGTCATGATTGCATATTCAAGCCCCAGTTTCGGAATATTCTCATTTAAGACAGACAACTTAAGTCAAAAAATGAGATTCCATTAATAACATTAAGAAGAACAGGAAAGCTGACAGATTAAAAAAAATACATTTTCCTTGAGAAATGTCTCAAAACTGACACTTATTTTAATAATTTACAGTGAAAAAAAAAAAAAAGATTGTAACACGTATAGATGTATCCCTGTGAATATGATTGTTGCCATCACCAGCAAAAGCCCACAGGCTTTCAACAGACCTGACAGTGCAGCATCTCGAGGCAGGTCTGGGCTTGCCTTGGCATGAGTTGGTATTAGCTTGTCTGAACAAAGGACTGATGGCCAAATGACCACTGAGGTGAAGCTCTGTGAATGCCTCTTCTGATCAGGTGTGACCATCCAAGCGAGTCACGGCACACCAAACCACTGCTCTTTCTATCTGTTAAAGCTGGTTCTTGAAACTGTGGTGAGAAAGCCTATAGAAACGGGACCTACAGACTCGGGAGGAAGGTGGGACCTCCATGAACACTGACCTACCTCCCCCTGCAGAGCCCTGAGGCTGCTGATGACTTGCTGTGTCCTGGTGGCTTGTCCCACCTCTGTTGGCCTCAGGTCCTGGAGGGCTGCTGGAAGGGGCAGCATAACTTCAGAGTAAAGGGGTAGATATTAGTAAAAGTCTTGTATGACACTTTAAAGGGTATTACTGTCAGCAAGGTTTTCCTGTAGTAATTTAGACTACAAGTATCCAAATTATTGTAATTGGGCTGAAGATAACTCCTTGCTGTATTTTGATTAGATTTTTATTTAGGCAGACAATAAGTAATTGTTGACTCAACTTGTGAGATGTGCTTCATTTTTGCCTATAACAGCATTTTAAGTGTAGCACATTATATTAAATTCTCTACCCATTTCCTAGAAGAAGCTCAGCGTTTAGGTAAAATTGTTCTAAGAAGATTTAGCTTGAGGCAGAATTCTAACATAAAACTTTGACCTAAACAGCATGTTTCTCATAGCTTTTTTTTTTATTCCCTGAAAACAAGGCTTTACAGTGAAATTTCAGGTGTCTTTTTAAAATAAATAGCTTCATAGAGTACAGAGGACATACAATCCAATACAAAATGTTTTTTTCTGAAGATGAAATTAAGATAGTGTTAGAGTTGTTCCAGTTGTGAAATAGGATTTTTTCTTTTCCTTATGTAAAAAAAAATGAAGAGAATAATTCATTTTTTTAAAGTGTATGTATTTTAGGCTCTGGTAGAACTCTCTATCAAATTATTCTTTATTATTAAATAAAGAATTTTATTTATAAAATAAGCATAGCACCCTTTTCATTGCATATATGCATAGAAAACAGTCTTTTTCTAATGTATGAATTTCGCATACAGTTATCTAACAAATTAATGTTGTGAAAAACTTTGAAATGTGTAATTTCTATCATGAATGAAAGGCACAAGAAAAATTCCTATTGTTTATTTGCTCATAGCAGTTTAATATTATATGTAATACTTGGGGATTTTAATACAGTTTAAAAAATTAGGCTACAACAATAACATGCAGATAAGTTATTGAAAGGATGCAAACGTTTCTGTAAACATATAATCTTATCACAATCTAAATGCATATTCTTACTATTTGTAGCTGTGAGAAATAGACTGGACACACTTTATGACCCTACAAAACGCATTTCCAAACTTCTTAATAAATTACCAGAAAAGTAGTTGATTTCCAAAGAATGTGGAATGTATATCTATACTCACATAAATATTGTTTATTAGAAATTTACCAGCACATAAGATCTGAGATGGGGTTAGGCATTCATTATACCTAGAGACTTTAACACATGAAGTATTTTAAAAATTAATTTTAAATTTTTTCACTACTCAGTTATGGCTGTTGCACTTTTATTTACAATTCTGCTGTTTTGTTTTGTTGGCATATGCTATTATCGTAACTATCTGTTTTAATTTATTTGCTCAGTAAGACAAAATACTACTGATAATTTATAAAATCCTGTTCCTATAATCTTTATTTGATAGAAGCTAAAGACTCAAGCAAACTTACATTTCCATAATCTCTAAGACTTGCTAATTATTTTATGTATCGTGTTTTTTTTCAGGGTTTATGTGCATTGAAAACTTGCATGCTTTTTCCTTCTTTTCAATAACATTAAACAAATACTCACAAAAGCAGCTCAACAAATCTGTTTATGGATTCCTTTTCTGTAACTAAATAAATACTAGAAATTTAGTAAAACATGTACATCATTTTTTTTTTTAAATTTTTTTTACAGTACATTCACTTTTTTATACAAGTAGGTATAAAACATGACAAGAGCACCAACGAAACAAAAGAAAAATTAACACAACTATCAGAAACTGGTAGTATGACCTCTTCACTGACAGTTCATTACAGTTTTCAGTAAAAAAGTGGGGTTTTTTGGTTTTCAGTACTCCATAATGTATTCATCAGATGACTCCATAAGTCTAGAATGAAGGTGCCATTATACCACATATTATAATGACAGACCATGTCAAGAGGTGTTCATTCCCTCTTCCACAATGTGGAATCAGCTATTCTTTTGTCATGGTGAAAATTGTTTACCAACACTGTTTTTAAAAGAATTTAATGTTTGTGACATGAGAAGTTCTGCAGGCAATGACTGCATGATCAAACAGCATCTGGTAAAGAAATGGCACAGAAAAATTCAGGGAGCTCTTGAAGGTGGCTATTTATGCAAGCTTAGTGGTATTTTTAAGGTAAAAATTAATTCTTAAATTTGAAAATATTTAGAAATTATAGATAAGAGTTAAAATAATATTGCATCCATAATCCTGTGACAGTAACTAAGTAATAGTCTTATAAATTTGACATATTTGTGTAGAGCAAAAATTAGAGAAAAAGACAAGGAGAGTGTTGAAAGGTAAAATAAGTGTAGTAAAAGATAAGGAATTAATAAAATCTTAATAAATTGTATACAGGAAAGTTCTTACAGTTTTTATGAAAAAAAGTATTGTCACAGCTTGCAAGGAAATTAAACACAGGATTAATAAAAAGCTTTCAAGTATGTCAGATAAAATCAGTTAAATTCATGTAGTTAAGAATACACAGTAAATGTATAGATGGTATAGATGCTGAAATACATAACTAAGATAGGAATAGCATGAGATAATAAACAAGATGTTTTGGTCTTAGTTACATATTTACTAAAATTATCAAAATTACTTTTTTACTTCCATTTTTCCCACTGATTCTGTAGACATCAGTGGACCACAAGCCTTAATTCTATCTGTCACTGGTACCAACAGTGACTGTGAATGATTTCCTTGGGTGCTGAATTAAGCAATCTATGATAAATATTAAACAGATGGTCTATATGAAAAAAAAATATATTTTATTGTATTTTACTTTACATTAATTTGGACTTCTCAAAGAGGGCAGACTGCTTAAAAGAAAGAGAAGAGGAGATACAATATACCTAACACAGCAAATAATTTCTTATGGAAATTGATGTCTTAGTCTGGTGACAATAGTTTGACAAGTACTATTCCCACAAATGCTGAATCTGCTAGTATAAGGCAGTCCTATTTTCATTGTTGCTGAGGTTTTGTTCTTCATTGGGTTTATGTTCAGGATTACAAGGTTCTTTTTAATTGATCAAATTAAAAAAAAAATAAATGCCAAACTGGTTGTGTGATGCTGCATAGAAAATTTTTAATTCTATATAGCTAGGATTAAAGTAGTGGAACCAGTATTTGTGGGGATTGTAATATCATATGTTAACAGAAAAACCAAAGTAGTACTGAAAAACCTTTATGTATTTTCCACTTTCTAAGTAATGCACTCAAAAGAAGAAATATTTGGATCTCGTTGCTGTGAAATCAAAAGAAAAAATAAATAAATGGAGAGACCAAATCACTTCCTTTAATTTTCTTATACAAACAACACATCCTAAGTGTTATCTTTCAAATTATGTACGTCTTAGGGCTGTAAAAAGAAATAGAAAAGTGCAATATAAAAGGTATTTGAAAAAGTAATGTCTTGCTTGTTCATATGGAAGAGAAAAGTTTACTCATAAAATTAGCTAATAAGGAATAATTGCAGGTCTCTTTTTAGTAGGTGTATTTGATTTACTATGAACAAAAATATTTTGTTATGTACTAAGGCAAAATATTTTGCATGTACATACATTGTGACACAGTATTTAATTCCTCTGTTTCTTTCATGTGTGTGTAGATGTCTAAGCTTCTTGCAAAAATTTGAGTGTTACTCCACTATTACAAAAGGAAAAACCGAGAGGAATTGAAAAGCTTTACTAAAAATCATTACACAGGCTAGTGAGAGATTATGATTATATTCCTGCTATTGAAAGAATACTAGACCTCTGCTCTGCTAACTTGATAGAGTGGATAGTAGTGTCTCCTCCTGTAAAATATAAAAGGTCCATGAACTATATGGACTGTTTGATATAGAGGAACACATTCCTTAGAGAGCAATGCAGTTTAGTTAAGAAAACTAAAATAAATGAAACATAATAATAATTGTATTCAATGTCTATCAAGATTCAATATACATTTTATGACACTTCCTTCTTTTATATAAGAATCATTCCAGTTAATAAACACTTTTCATCTTAAGGAATAAAGACATGGGACATGACAGGCTGAGCTAAGCAGAAAAGGAGCTGTTCAGCGGAGTGCTGAAATGTAACTACAGATTGGCAGGTCAAGAGTAGATGCCAGTCACAATACATGATGGCTCTGAGTTACATTTCTTGCCTAAAAGAAAGGATATTCTTCCTAAATATCAAATACTAATGGACAATGAATTAAGCCTTAGAAAAAAAATTGCCATTGTGAAAACAGTCACCTTCAAGCCACCCTCAATAGTTTACCTTCAAGAGGGATTTGAGGATGTCTAATGTGTCAATCCTTCCCACTGCAAAAAACAAAGAAACAGAAAAAGAACACCACAACATTTAAAAGTCATAAATGTTTAAATAAAGTAGATTATTCTTTCAAATGTTGAACTACATTTTGTATATCATTCTCTGGAAACTTAACTAAGATTAAATCTTGTAATTTATTTATTGATTAATGTAAGCTTGCCAGGAACCTGAAACACAGACAACTGGTGTGATTTAGAATGCCTACTGAATGAATAATTCATTCATAAAAATTATCAATATTACTGCAAATTGGTCCAGTGTCAGGAAATCTTTACTAAAAAGGCTGCTTTATCTAAAATAAATCATGCCTTTGTGCCATTCCTTTTTCTATAGCCAAAGGATTTGTCAACTGCAAGAAACTTACGTGCTGTTTCCAAATCTAGAAATGTGAAGGTCATGAAGGGTACCTAAATCCATCTATAAAACTGAGATATTTCTGTCCTCTCTCCTCTTTACAACCAGGACCTAACCACCTTCCTCATTTTTAAATGTAGGGGTTACTCAGTGATGCGCAGCGTAAGTCTTTCATGGGTATTTGCCCTTACATTTGTGACAGCATGGTCAGAGGAGTATTAGATATGGCTCTATCCCCTCAAAGTTAAATTTCTAAATGCTGAAGCCAGAGGAAAATCCAGACTGTAGCCAGATGAAGAGGAAGTTTCTTTTCTGACATCTAATAGGTGTGTAGCTAAAAAGCAAAATACCTGAGAAAACCTGGACAAACAGCACTATCCTATCACCCTCCAGTGCCCATTAAGAAAATAAGGGATTTGATGGGAGATGATATGTGATATGGGAATTTCTCAGAATCTGGAAAGCTGTTTCTTAGTGAGGGTATAAAGAAAAGAAACTGATGGACAATACTCCAGATGATTCCCTGCTGTCTATTCAAGTTTCTGTGAAAGATAAGAAGTGATACTGGACTTCCGTTTTCACTTGATTCAAACACAATGGAGAAAGAATTCCCAAGGACACATATGTGAAGATTTAGTGAGGACTCTGGTGTGCAAACCAATCTGGTAATGAAGGTCTATAATTCTTTTAAAATCCCTTGATACTAAAAGCCAAGTTTATGCCTTCTGTATTATCCTTCATTTTCCTTTTTAAGCCTGCTACAAATGATAATGAGTAAACTGCAGAGGATAACTAATATGTCTTAAAACTGGGTAAAATATTTAGTATATCTGTGATAAAACTGTTCTTATTACTTAAATATGTAGATACCAGGTGCAATATGTTGTTTTGAGTCATTTCTGTGACACAAGGTGGTGGTAGTGGACCTTTTTGATGTGACGCTATTACAGTTAACTCCATTTCAGATAAAGTGTTTTCTGAATTTTTAATCACCTGCTTTGGAATTGAGCTAATGGGTCCTTTTCCTTTCTATAGAGCATATTTTATTTAAAATTTCCTTTGCATATACAAAAGTAAGGAGTCTGATTAAATATGAATGCAACAGAAGATAGAAATAAAGAATTCAAAGGACAACCATGGAGAGATTTCATTGGGCTGAGCACTTCACAAGCATTTCTGTAGGGTACTGTTAGGTACTCTTTTGGATTAGAAAAGTTTGTGACTAGGATATAATGACTTTTTATTCCCCATGAAACTCACTCTCTTTTTGTCTTAGTCACTTTTTTCTTATATGACTAATGATATCATTCAAATGAAAGCCATGAATGTTTCATTCAGTAAGTTACAAAAAGAACAGTATTTCAAGCTTTGAAATATTAACGGACTAAAGAAAAAGATGGCATAAGAAAAAGAATGTGACCACTTTGCTCTCTTCAGTGACCAAATAACCGTCTCAAAGTTAGTTATTCTAGTTATCTCAAAAGCTTGCTTCAAAGCTTTTTTTGAAGCTTGAATATTTTGTGACCGAGAACAGAATAGATACGTGGAGCCTTCAGTCAGGATGAGGAAATATTAGAAAATAGCTGTCTGGATAGAAGTCTTCTATCCAAAGATTTCATAGTTCTTAACTGGTTTCTTATTTTAGACTCTTTTCTGTTTCAAGTATGTATATGGACAATATATTTGGAAATCTAGATGTTGAGCAAATGTTTTGTTTGAGGAGTGCATCCAACTGCTCTAAAACTAATACAAATAGCAGCCTAATGCTGGCTCATCACCAGACCTATCTGGTGACGGTCCTGGGTATGGACCCACCATGCAGATGCCCTCAAGACTGCTGGGACTGTGAGCTGGGCTGCAGCTCTCCTGCCCTTTGCTATGCATTTTCCTTGCTTTTAGGCCTGGGGAAGGGGTCCCATCTTCCTAGTATTTGTGTCTGTTCTTTTTCACATGAGCAGCCAGAGGAAGAAATGAGAAGCTTGTAGATCATATTAAGATAGCTCCAGTCAAGGCTAATGTTTTGTGCACTAGGTCTACCTTTTCTCTATTTTGATCATATTTGTACCAACGTTTCATGGATCTAATAGTATTTACATCCCAACTCCTTGATGTCATTGAATTCTAAGATATGTTTCTTACCCAGACTCCCCAGACAATGAATCTGAGAAAGAGCCTATGCTGAAAGTCCTGTTGGGAGACAAAGGAAATGAACTGAGTATCAATACATTTGTTTCTATGAGATGAGTAACATGGATTAATATTGTTTCTCTTCTACATGGGAAGAACATTTCTATACCTCATATATAATGCATGTCAATTTATACCAGGTTAATTATTTTGATAGAGGTAAGCTAGGAAAGACAGCTCTCTCATCACAAAAGACATGCCACAGACTTGTTTTGAGTGCAAAGTGGGATAAGTTGTACAGAAGTTTTATCTCTCGTAGTCAGTATATCCCGTCTTTAAGACGTAACCAAACCTGTAAGTAGAGGGTCCTTAGAATGAAAATCGTTCAGTTACTTAGTAGGCTGATGGTATTCTATCCAAAGAAAAACATTGTTAAGATAAATTATTTAAAGTAGAAAATATTAAAATAAATAATTTAATAAGGTGATACTCAATATTTTAAACATTGTAATCAAATACTGAAATAGAAGAAGTATCATAGAATCATAGAATGGTTTGGATTGGAAGTGACCAAAGATCATCTAGTCCAACCCCCCTGCCATGACCATGGACATCATCCACTGGATTAGGTTGCTCAAAGCCTCAATCTGATCTTGAACACTTCCAGCTATGGGGCATCCAGCTTCTCTGGGCAACCTGTTCCAATTTCTGACCACACTCATCATAAAAAATTTCTTCTCTACATCCAATCTAAACCTAGCTTCTTTTAGTTTAAAATTGTTGTTCCTTGTTATGTCACTAGAGGCCTTGGTAAAAAGTCTCCATCTTTCTTATAAGCCCCCTTTACATACTGAAAGGCTGCCACAAGGGCCTTCCAGGCTGAAGAACCCCAACTCTCTCAGCCTGTCCTCATAGGAGAGGTGCTCCATCCCTCCAATCAGCTTCGTGGCCTCCTCTGGACTCGCTCCAACAGCTCCATGTCTCTCCTGTACTGGGGCCCCCAGAGCTGGACGCAGTACTCCAGGTGGGGTCTCACAAGAGTGGAGTAGAGGGCAGGATCACCTCCCTCAACCTGATGGCCAAAGAAGGAGAGCTAAAAAAATTCTCTTTTCCTTGTCTGGAAGAAAGAGAATATATATTAACATGATTATAACATCCAGGTTAAGGTCATAAACCTTGGCATTTTTTATTTTTTTTTTTTTAAATACTATTTTTATATATAAGAATAGCAAACACAGCCTGCATTTCACAGCATAGTCAGATGGAGATTTAATTTCTGCTCCCACCTCCAAAGACTACTACAATGTGAACAGGAATAGTCCTATGCTTAGACTTTCTGTTGAAATCTGAAGCATCTGACAGTCTCCAGCACTAAGAATATGAGAGATTATATTCTGGGCTGAATGGACCATTACTTTGTTTCGCCTTGATAATCCCTATATGCCTAATTTTTCATAGTCACATTGTAAAAAGCTCTTCATTAAATATTTGAGCTTTTTCAAGCCAAACACACTTAGAAATGTTCAGCCTAGAGGCTGTCTCTGTGTCCTAATACTTCCCCCACTGAATACTAAAACTGTTGTGGACCTCGAAGGTATTTTTGTATTTCAGCTGTAGTATGCAACATTGGTGACATTTTAAAGGTTTAATTAAAGAATACTTATCATAGCAGAATTCCACAGGAAGTGCTGGATGACAAAACCCTAGTGTTGTAAAATTAATTGCACCACTAATGTGTAGCTGAAACAAGTGAAAAGCTTGAACCCAAAGAAACAACTCATTAATCTTCAACCAGCTGTACTGTGGTAGGTGAATCACTTCTGTATTCACATCAAGTTATCTAAAAAAAAAAAAAAAAAAGCTAAGGCCTTTTTTTTTAAGCAAGAGAAATTACTTTGCAGACCAGAAATGTATTGTATACAAATGTTTACCACCGGAAAACATTTTCTGAGTTTGTTCATTAAAGCACTTAAAATTCAGTTTTAAAAATACATTCTTTTCCTATATTTTAATAAATAATAGAAAGCCTTTCTTTTCTCCCTTCCTTTCTCCAAAAACTATGTCTATTTACAAGAAAGAAAATTTAAAAAGAGGAAGGATGTTCAAATGTTTGCCTTTGGGCATAGTGGTAAGAACTTAAGAAAAGATTATGTATTTTGATAGTAGATGATTCATTTATGGATTTGATGATTTATACACTACCTCCTGGAGAAATGACAAATAAATTTCTTGGTCAGTGTTTTAATACAGAGAGGTGATGGCATATTTAGAGAATGCTATACCACTATTAGTGATAAGCTTGGTTTTCTTAATTTTATTATTATTGCAAGTTATAACATATTCTTCTTCAGTAAACAAGTAGTAAATTAGGAAGAGCTGAAAACTGGTGAAGCAAAAATCAGTTATGATGCTAGACCTTGACCTTGACCACATCATATCCCACAGCTCAGTTCAATATGAAAGATAAAAGAAAAAAAGTTACCAAGAGTTCATGTAGTTTTTCATGGTATAAAAAAATGCCTTGACATTGCTCAAATATTTAAAACATAACTTATAGTAACTGTAATTGTAGTTACTGTCATGACCAATTGTTTATAATAACATCCTAATGTCCATCTAGCATTGCATCTCTGATGTGCTTCAAGAATTTAAATTTTTAAAAGCCACTGCAGATTTTGTCTTTCAAGTTGAGATGCCTTAATAGACTTGAATTTCTGAGACTATGAAATTAAGCCTCTCTCTATACTTTGAAGTACCACAGCTTGGACACCAAAAATGAAGAACAAAATCTCAAACTACGTTTGATAATTCTCATTCATAAAATGAGCAGTCAGCCTCATATAATTTGACCTCCTATTTCAAAGATGTTGCATATTTAATATGCAACAATAAGCATAACAAATGAGGAATGGTAAAGAGAGAGAGAACACAAGGAATAGCACTTGACTCCAGGCTGTCAGGAAGTTTTAAAAGTAACTAACCAGTTAAGAAAAAAAGTCTATTTCAAACAACCATGTAACCTTGAGGACTGCTGGGAAAAACAGTTCCTCAAAGGCTCAGAGATCTACAGTTTATATGTGGAAGGAACATGAGGAGAAGCAGTGCCAGATGCAAGGAAGAAGTCAAGTATGGCACTAGTCATAGAGAAATCCTTAAAGCCTGAGTGTTGCCGCTCATGGCTTAAATCAGATGTGGATACTTCTGAACTTAGCTGGCTCTAAATAGTTTTGGAGCACCAGAACAGAAAAGGGCTGAGAGGAAATGTGTTGGCATTGAAGGAACACAAAATCGAACAACTGTAGAACTAATCTTTAGTAGGAGTGTTGTCACTGAAGCTGAGCTGTATTTGGAGTAAAACAGGAAGCTGATAAGAACAGGCAAGATGCAAGGGAAGCGCACTGTAGACCTGAAGGACTTTTAACAGTGTGGACCTCAAGCTGACCTAAGAGTTCTCAGATTCAACAATATGGCTCAAAGTGAGGATTAGAGTGCAAGGCTGATGGTTCAGGAATTCTGTCTTAGTATGTCCTCTGAATGAATTTTAGGTGATGTTCTGGGAAGAAAGAATTAAAACTAGATTTCTAACGTATAATAGAACACTAATTGCCAACTACCTTTCACTTAAGGGATGATCTTTTATTTCTTTGAATTGCTAATTTTAATGACCGTTTGTTATATGTTGTAAGGATTGTACTTTCTCTTATGTGTTTCTCCTGAATACAAGTTTGAACTGGGTCAGATGGTGTTGGTGAATCAGTCAAACCTTTGCAGAGCAATACCAGTTGTCAACAGACTTTTTCAGTGTAGAATTCACCCTGCTTATAGCAAAAATGAACCACAGAGCCCCAAATTCTTTCCTTCTATATTTTTCTAATAGGAGGATATTGAATTGCATACAAAAAGGACATGATTGGTGTTTCATATTTGAGCTATTGACTTTTAAAGTATATAATGTGGATGCCCCCTCCCTGAAAGTGTTCAAGGCCAAGTTGGATGGGGTTTTGGGCAACGTGGTCTAGTGGAGGGTGTCCCTGCCCATGGCAGGGGGGTTGGTAGCTGATCAGGTAGCTGATCTTTAAGGTCCCTTCCAATCCAAACCATTCCATGATTCTATGATTCTATAATACTGTAAGTTCGCTACTGGTGTTTGAAACCCATATAGGGAAAGGAATACAAGAAGAAATGGTTCAATATCATGGCCCACTCCCAGTAAACTGAAAATATTGTCCATGTGTGAGAGTGAATATTCTTTATTTCAAAGGTACAATAGCTATATATAAAATTTATAGCTCTAACCACTGGAAACAAATATGCATCCTACAATTTTCCAAACTCTCTTGAGAGACTAGCATAAAGGAAAACCTTGACAGAGTGATGTAAAGCTCTGAGAATAACAGAAAGAATAGTTGTGAGTATTCAGTCCTGAGTAGGCATTGCTGAGAGGCAAAGCAATCTATGTTTACAACTGTTTCATTTCAACCAAACCATTTTGTTGTTTAAGATGAACATATGATCAGAAACAGCAGTTGTTTACATTTTATACCAAATTTAAAATCAAGGAATACTAAGTTTTTCTTCATTGGTTAGGGTTTGGTGTTTTTTCTGTTTGATTTTGGTTTTTAAGATGATATATAATAATGACTTTACCATTGAAATTCAAAAAGATACATTTAAAATATATTTACATAGCATCTGTGGTTTAACTAAATTAATTTCAAATTGGATTACAGTATAGATGCAACCTTTTAACATAAGTAATATGTGGATAATATTGTCCAGGTATATTAAGTTAGTGCCTAAATGCAGAACAACAAAAGGATCACAACCTGAAGTGGGAGATTACAATATTAAGTTGGCATCTCTTCCTCAGTGATGACTGCAGTTGTAATGTTCCTTTCAAAACTACGGTAAAAGCTCCAGAAATGTAATGTAATTTTCTTAAATATTTTTTTTTGGGGGGGAGGAAGGGGTGAAGGGGGTTGTGTTTGGGGTTTTTTTGTTTGTTTTTAAACTTCGCATGAATAGAAAGGTTTTTGCATGCATCAGTAATTTTCATGAGCATTGCTTTAAGAAGATATTTCTCTACTGTTTACAGTCACTTGTCACATATAAGACAATATACAGATAAAGTGGATCACAAAAATAATTTTAGCATAGTTTGTGGAAACAAAACTCTTGATGCTTGTTTTGTGGCTCAGTAGAAAACAAGGTTGCTGCTATAGAAGCAACAAATATACTATCGGTGCTATCTGTACCGTCTCACACAGTTAAGTAAGCAATGTAGTAATATCTACCAGTTAAAAAAAGTATCTCTTTAAAAGGAGAAATACGTAAGTATTTAAAAAGAATATATTTTTTTTTTTCTGGCCATTGATGCTTAAACTGTGAAGATAGCAAGGTGTTTTACTATTTTTTTTTTCCTTAATAAAAAGCTATTCACTTCACATAGTTTAAACCAATTCAGGATTGAAGCAGTTTATTAATTTATTAATGGCACATAAATAACTGGCAGTCAGAGAACTACACATTCAGGATCAATTTCAGTAGACCAGACAACTCACAACACCTGAAATGTTAGTACGGTGTTAATGAATTGCTAAACACCTTTCTATAATCACAAGAAATACTTATCAAGATATGTACATACATACACACACACATGCACACATGTGATTTCACAGAATGTACGGACTACAAGCAGACCCTCCTTTTGTGAGGTCCCCTGCTTGTACACACCTCTGTTGGAGATGCGGATGCTCCAGCTTTATGTGTACCTCTGCTGCTCCCCACAAGCAGCTAATGCACATGCTGATGAGAAAGCACACCTCCCTCCGCCGAACACCCCCATAAGTAGTGTATTTTTTTCCAGAAAAAAAAGGAAAATGAAAAATATTTTATTGTATTAAATTCTAAGGTCACTTATGTTTTATTACACAACAAATTACCCTGTAATTTGTCATCTAAGTTAAAAGTTTGTAGAACAACATTTTTTCATTGAATTTTTCTTATATTTGCTAAGAAATTCTGTGACTGAGGTGTTTCACTCTGTCAGTCCTGAATAAGTGGAAATCTTGAGGCACGTCCTCAAATACTAGTTATCTCTATTAACTGTAGCTGAAAAAAAACCTGTGAGCAATTTTCATGCTTGAAAAACTACTTCTCTATCAGCTCTAGAATGTACAACTGCAATTTCAAAGGTTTTAAGCTAGAAATACAAAGAGATTTTCATTGATTTAAACTGGATATACTGTTTCTCAACTAACTTTGTCATAATACTCATATTAAAAATTTCTAATACTTACACAAAGGGAAAAGTATTAAATAAATTGACAACTTATAATAGTAGGAAAGATTCACAAAGGAGATAACTGCAAATGCTTTTGTCATAAATAGTTAGAAACACTCCACTGCAAAGCAAAAAGATTACATACTGCTCTATGGGGTCTGGCTGGGATAGAGTTAGTTTTCTTCATTCACAGCAGCCCATATGGTGCTGCATTTTGGATTTGTGACCAGAACAGTGTTGATAACACGCTACTGGTTTAACAACTGCTGACCAGTGCTTGCGCAGTGTCAAGGCCTTCTCTGTGTCTCACTCTGTCCACCCCTGCCAGGAAGCAGGCTGGGAGCAGGCAAGAGGCTGTGAGGGGACACAGCCAGGACGGCTGACCCAAATTGGCCAGAGAGATATTCCGTACCATATGGCATCAAGCTTAGCAATTAAAAGTGGGAGTCTAGTCTTTCCAAGGTAGCCATTGCTCAGAGAGTGGCTGGACATGGACCTGCTTGTGGGAGGTGGTGTCTGACTGCCTTCACTGCTTCACTTCTTTGTTTCCTCTTTCCTCATTCATTCACCTTAATTGTCTTTTTCTTGACTCATGAGATTTTCCTGCTTTTGCTCTTTCTGTTGTCTCTCCCATACCATTGCAGAGGGGAAATGAGAGAGTACCTGGGTGGGTGCTTAATTGCTGGCCAGGGTCACCATTACATAATGCTACTTCAGTACGGTAGTGGAAAGAGTTATTTCCTTCTGTAAACCTGGAATGCTTTGTATAAAAGTAATTAGAGCTTTTAAAGCTGAACTTCAAACTAACAGTAATTTCGATACTGTGAGTATATGTAAACACGCACATAGACATATACATGTATAGTGTCTATATATTCATGTATACTTACACATTTTGAGATGTAGTGTGTTCCCTGACTCTGATAAGAAATGCCACTTAAAAACTCTTTACTGAATTAGGGGTGTTTTTGAAATGAGGCATAATATAATTCTGGAAGAAAAATATGTGCCATATTACATCTTAAGGACATTTTCAAAACATTTCTTATGATAAAATGTTATCCCTTGTACTTACTTAGAGGTTGTCCTTCATTTTCATCAACAGAAGATGAAAATCCCAGAACAACAAAGATATATTTAGGGCCTTTATTTTCCTGCAAAGAACTCTAATAGATATGAAGAGGTAGTCAATGTCTAGAACTTGTAGGACTGGGGATTCAAAAAAAGGATGTTTCAAGACAGAAACAATTCAACAGGAATAATTTACTAACATCTGTCAGAGGAGCTGGTTTGAAATTTTTAAATATGATACAGAAAAATGTTATGATTCTTTGAGAGTCTGTATTTTTTTCTTGGTTTTACCCAGTTTCTGCTTAGTTATCACTGAAGGCAACTTGCAATCATTAAGCTTCTAATATTACTGAAAATTTGTGGCAGGATGTGTTTTCAATTAATTTCAGAAGTATTTCAGTACATTCCATTTGAAAATTTGAAACTTTATTCTCTTCACTTTTCCAGGTTTACTTCTCCCGTCTCAGCAACTTAAGATCTATGTCAATGTGTCTTTAAAAATATATCCTACAATTAACACAACAGAGAGTTTTGCATCAAGTATCAATGGAGCAGAAAGTATTAGAATAGCATTTTAATAGTTTCTGCTTTCAAAATAAAATTAGAAATCTTAGTAGCATTAAGCATTTTAAAGCTTGTTCTTATCACTTCTGCTATATATCATCAGGTTCAACAGACCAAACCAGTTCCATAAGGTGTCACCGTAGAACTATCACGTAAATGTATGCCTGCATTCTTCTGCAAATATATGGTGGGAAGAGATTTCATCATGCAAAAACACGGAATATTGCATGGTTTTGAAGAGGGCTTTAAGAACACCAATTAAACAAGTAAAATAGCTAATTGCTTTTTCATTGATTGCATGTTTACTTCATTTAATGTTTAGACATCAATTCTTATGCAGTACAGTCAGTGATATTCTTGTATAGCTACTTTCATAAGGGTGTTTTTTAATTTACTGCTCTACAGTGTCCCTTCTCATAGACTAGCTTCTCTCTGTTTTTTGTGCAACTGTGAAGTATGGTATCCTGTGTATTTTTAAGTTATAAAATATAGAGAATATTTTTTTTCCCATGAAACTGTAATCATTACCTGAAACCTTACAATAGCAGAAATGTACATGAATCTCAAGGAAAAAATACTTTATATGAACAGCATACATGTTTGAGAAACAAATATCCTTCCAGTTCACAAAAAGCATGCTGTGCTATAAGACCACCTCACTCGCTTTTTCTTAGAGTTATTCTGGTAATTACTAGGTATTTATGAGGTCACCTGGATTAAATGCTATGACTACTATCTGTTTTAGCAAAGAGCTATTGTGTGGCTCCCCTTCAGCAGCTCTAAGCTAATTTCAGAACTAGCAAAGCCTTCTTGCATATCTACACTTCTCAGGCCAGAATCAAAGTGAAACACAGGTATTTCAAGACATGAAGGTGACCTCATGATATCAGTCCACATGAGGATGAATTTAATAAAGCCCTGCTCTGAACTCAAATGTTGTTGTCAGAATTGCCATATCTTGTGAATGATATTTCCAACTAAAGTTATTTCAGGAAAACATTCCACTGTTTTGAAAGCTGTAAGAAACTTGATAAAAAATGGTTCCCAGGAACATTAATGAGAAAAAAGTCATGCCCAAAGAAGGTCCTTTTTGAACCTGGGGCAGGAGAGATCTTTTTGTCATCCTCTGGTTCCTACTCATGCCACACACACACTGACTAAATTTGTTCTTTTTTAATTACGTGAACAGGTCAACCTACACAATGTGTCATGTGATGTCCTCTATTTAAGCTACAGTTTCTTAAATATCAAACATTAAAGAGACGTGGTAAAAATAAAATTATATACATTTGCAGTGTCATCTTTTCTACTCTGGTCTCTCAATGGAGCTCAGGAAGAAAGTCTTTTTCATCAGCATAATAACTGTCAAGACTTTAAGAAAGAAAATACTACTTTTTTATGTAAGCAACAGATTTCTGTCATGTGGTTGCAGGCAGCAACAAGACTGACTGGCAGGGTCAGTCATACTCCTGAATGTCATCATCATACTCCTGAATGTTATATACAGATGCTTAACAGAAATGGTGGCTGATCCTAACCACAGCAAAAGGCTGTACTCTACTTCTTTCCTCTCAGACTTTGTAAGCACACATTTTATCAGAGTTTATATAAGACTTTTTGGAAATATCTCCTTTTAGAAATTTCTCCTTCAGAGTATGTTTTTTGGTAGTATATTTTACCGCCTTAACTAGAAATCAGAGTGTATATTTGTAAGGGCTTTCTCTTTAGGACAGTGTCCCTTTTGGGATGTTAAAGTGAATATCCACCACTTTTAGTTTCTGACAAATGCTGACTGTTTGGGTAATTATTGTAACTGGATAGAACCGATCAATCATTTGATTGATTGATCTGTCTGTCTACATCACCCATAAGCTACTACTTAGTGGCCTAATACAGCTTCTCTTTGAATCACGTCCTTAGTTTTCTGTTCTGTATCATAGAAATATATTTTTTTTTTTATGGTGTGAAATATTTGCTTTCCTAGACCTGTTCCCTGGTGATACTTAACTAGTGCATCTACTTCTATAATGTTATAGACTTCTTAGTTACTTGCTGCTTGATGTCCCTCAACTCTGTTTTCACCTGACCAGGCCAGTTACTTTGATAAATATGTACAATGGCATTCTTCAAGAGAGTTTATTCACAATAGATTTTATAGAAATTTTATATGATTAGATATTTTGAAAACAAATGCACTGACTGCAGTGTTTGCTATATATATATATTTATTTATACTCAGATATTACAGTATCAATTCTTGACATTCTACATTATTTCATTAATGCCATTTATGTCAGGGTCTTCTCCATTGTTAGAATTCACCTATCTCTGGTTCTAGTAACACTGTCAATTCAAAACCAATTTGCTCGAAAATAGGTTTACATACTGTTTCTCAATGACAGTTGTTTTCATGTCATATTGGAAAACTCAGCCCTCAGCTGCACCAAATAAAATGCTTAAAAAAGTTTAATTTTTAACAAACAAAATTTGAAAAAAAGATACATCACTTTTCTGTTGTATAAAAAAAAAAAGCCTTACATCTTCATTTCCTCTTCAATATTCTATTTAAATCAGGAGTAGTAGAAACTAAGTAGGGAAAACTAATGCTGTGTAAGAATCAGATCAAACATGTAATTTTATATAAAAAATAGCTTGTTTTCACGTACACACAAAAATCCTTTATTACATCATTATGACCTGTAAAATCTAAGATGTGAAGTTCAGTCTTTCTGAAATGTGAGATTTTATAGAAGGATAATGTATCTATATACTATAAAGCTTATTTTAAAGCCAGGTAATAAAAATATTTATTATACTTCCTTAGGTGAGCTCATTATTATCTGTTCAATAGTTCAAGATATAATATTTTAAATTCTGAATAGATTCTGAGAGTAAATGTCAACATGTTTCTTACTATAGAGTGGCAAACTACTTCAACACAAATTTTAATTAAAAAACCCTGGCCACTGTGCAAACAATTGTATATAGGGTACATTATAATAAGATAAAGCTCATTAAACATTTAATACAAATATTTATTATTTTCTTGGTTTAAGTCTATTACATGGAAAAAAATGGTTGGATTTAATGCAGAATATTATTTTCATGCATTTAAAAAACCCCCAACAACAACTTGCAGTTGTGACAGTGTTCATTCCAAGTGTCATTCTATAACTTTGCTAACATTGAAGAAACCTCAGTGCTTGCTGACATGAATTGCAGGATGGGAACTGATGTCAATGTCATCTTGTTATGCCAGCCCTGCATTTGCTCTTTATGCTTCTATTATCTATTAAAGAAGAGTAAAATTGAATAGAAAATGATTCACAAGTAGCATTGAGCTTCACAATTATGTTATTTGTTAAAGTACTTGTAACTTTGAAAAAGAACAAGTACCACCTTTAAGACGTAAATGAGAACAGGTAGAGTGGATATTCTAGCTATACTTTTCTGTACACAGTGCTGAATTGTGACCACTTGAAAAAACATTTCTTAGGTCCAATGACTACAAAGGAAAACTTTAAACTTTTTTTTTTTAATTATTCTAAATAATCTTCTATTTTAATTTGTTTAGTTTTAATTACTCCTTGCTGGAGAATCACTAGAAAATGGAAGAAATTAAACAACTGAAATTATTTATGTGGCTCTGTCTTCTGTTTGTTATGATATCTTCCTATGAGCAGTGAGTCTAATTCAGTCTTTTTAGCAAATTGATGTCTATTCTTTTCTCCCAAGTGGCTTTACTTAGTGACTTAAAGACACAGTAGTTATACAGAATATATTCACAAAAATAATTTAATGAACATTGTGTTTATAGGCATTATTTTTTCAAGTGGCAATTTCAATTTATTGTCATATGCAACATTCACAAAGTGTAATTTTGCAGATACAAAAATGATACAATGTGTGATTTGGCATGTCATTTCAGTCAGCTCATGGATTGGGATCAGCTTTAGAAAGCAATGATGACTAAGGGTATAACTTCTGGCAGCTATCCATAGGAATATACTTCAGTTTTTGAAAGTGTGTGACAGAGGATGAGGCAAAAATAAAGCAATAACTGTTAGTGGTTTGAGGGTTAGGTGACATACAATAAAAGCACTAGTTCAGCATGTTCATTTTCTCTCAGATACTCAGTTCTTGTTTCCATTACATTCTGAGGAATGTACTGTTCAAGTAAAGGCCTGTCTGCAGATCAGCATCACTTCTATGCTGCAAGCACTAATAATTTAAAACCTTACATCTTTGATATTGGTTCCCTGCTAAGTCTCTTCCCTTTCAATTATAATATTGACTTTTCTTTATAGTTTCTTGCAATACTTCATGTTCTGTTATTGCCACAAGTGTTCATTCCTAAAAAGATAAAAGGAACGCTGCAATGCACTTTTCAACCTTTATACAGGTGGCTATAAGCCTCTGAAAAGTGACATTTTTTTCTTTCTTTTTCTCTTGAAAATAACAAAGGCAAAAGATGATCTGTCTCCCTCTCCTAGCTCCTGATTTTACCAAGTGTATTCAAAAGGAGTATTTCTGTGGATTTGCTAAGTAGTCATCTTCACAGGCTGGTTATCTGCAAGGTGGATCATAGTAACTGCAGCTGGAGGAAGGTCACCATGAATGATGAGCATGTGCTTAAGACATGTTTTTGCCAACATTGAGACTTTTTTCCTGGAAAAAAATGCCAACAAAACCAACCAAACCCTCTTGTTCTTTATTAACATTTGAGATAAACTAGCTCAGTGATATGCTAATGTGTGTTTCTCTAGCAATTCCCATCCTCCTTTAGTTCCCCAGAAATAAATGCTAGCTCCTCTGCACTTGTAAACCAAAGGTTAATGGATGGCAAATCAAAATGGAAATAACAGGTGATATACAAGTAAGAACTCCTGCAGTACTACTGAGAAACTGAGATAATTACACCAAAAGTAATCTTTTATTTTATGTTTTCAGACATAGTCAGGAATTCATTACCCATCAAGTAGATATAATTTGAGTTTCAAGCATGACTGAATATCAACCAGAAAGAATCTGGCCTCGATGTTTCTCTTCAATTTTGTTACACCTGCTCTGAAGACATCAAGGGATGCACATTAATCTGCTTTTGCACAGAACCAGATGTTACCTTTTGTAGCAAGCCATTACATTTCAAAGAGGGTATTCCAAAATTATTTTGTCTTTTGACTTCAGCTTCTTTCTTTGTCTTCTTATGGGTGCTGGTGTTGATGTTGTTTTCTTGCTTCACCATCCACTTTTTAAAATAGCTTTTTTAATTTTAATTTTAGTTTTAATTTTAATTTTTCCTCTGTGATTTCATTGTAACTACATTCACCAACAGATATGAACAGGCAAATTTCTAGACTGGACTAGACTGTAGCTTTAAAATTTGCTTTCCTTAAAGAATGATACATAGCAGAGCAACATATTTTTCTCAATAGTGCAAAGTGTGTCTCATGGCATGGCATCTCCACAGCTGCAGGAAGAAAAACAATTTCCTAACTTCAGCTATGGCTGGAATGGGGACTCCTCTCTCTTTCTTCCCTCCTTTTCTAACCTCTTTTGAAGCAAGGGTATAGAAGCAAATTTCTTTCCTTTGAGAAAAAATAAAGAAAAATAATTGTCTGTTAATGTGATGATTACCTATCTTAACTTGTACAGTTGTGAAGATCACAAAATACTTCACATGCTAGGCTATCGATAATTGACATAGGATAGCATTGGTACTTTAGCATTAATGCCATAAATATTTACATTAGCATTTCTGATTTTATGTGTTAGATCTAGAACCTCTAGAACATTCTGTTGGGCTTTATCACTTGAATAGTTCAAAATTTGAAAGGATGTTTTAAAATCTTTCTGTTCCTGAGTTTATGCATATTAACCCCATAGCAGGAGTAGCTGTAGGTTTGCAAACCAGGGTCCACAGTGCTGCCCCTTGAAAGGAGAGATGTAGGATGCAATGCAAGAGGGCAGAGGCATAGCATGGTAATAGAAGGGGTAAAGAATGACACTGGATGACACTGGGAATATTAAACAACTCACTAGCAGTACCAAGCACAACAACAGGCTGGGCAGAGAATGGATGGAGAGCAGCCCTGAGGAGAAGGACTTAGGGGTGCTGTTTGATGAGAAGTTAAACATGAGCTGGCAAGGTGCACTTGCAGCCCACAAAGCCAAACGTATCCTGGGCTGCATCAAAAGAAGTGTGGCCAGCAAGTCCACTCTTGTGAGATCCCACCTGGAGTACTACATTCAGCTCTGGGGCCCCCAACATAAGAAGGACATGAAGCTGTTGGAACGAGTCCAGAGGAAAGTCATGAAGATGATCAGAGGGCTGGAGCACCTCTCCTATGAAGACAGGCTGAGAGAGTTGGGGTTGTTCAGCCTGGAGAAGAGAAGGCTCCAGAGAGACCTTATTGCAGCCTTCCAGTACCTGAAGGGGGCCTGCAAGAAATCTGGAGAGGGACTGTTTACAAGGGCATGTAGTGATACAACAAGGGTTAATGGCTTTAAATTGAAAGAGGGTAGATTTAGATTAGATATTAGGAAGAAATTCTTCTCTGTGGGGGTGGTGAGGCACTGGAACAGGTTGCCTAGGGAGGCTGTGGAGGCCCCATCCCTGGAAGTGTTCAAGGCCAGGTTGGATGGGGCTTTGGGCAACCTGGTCTAGTGGAGGGTGTCCCTGTCCATGGCAGGGGGGTTGGAACTAGATGATCTTTAAGGTCACTTTCAACTCAAACCATTCTATGATTCTATGATTCTATGACTTAAAGAGATGGGATCTGGACAAAGTGGCTTTTAAGGGTAGCAAAATTGACAAAAAGTATCTAACACATATAAGATATACCATACATAGTAAGTTCAGCTGTAATGTGGACCTGTAGACCTGTGAAGAAAAAAAAAAAGTGTAAAATTGAGTTAAAAACCACACACAAGTAGTCCCATGTGAATCCTGAACTGAGGAAAAAGAAAATGCCACCATCAGTATCATACTCATCCCAGTGAAGAGTTTGTGATGCTGACAACTTGATGCAACACCTCATCCTTTCCTCTTGAGGAGTACTGGTACTGTGTATCTGGACAGTAAGCATAACACCAAAGAAAAGGGACACACCAGGAAATTTTTATGTACCAGTTTTTAATTGTATTATTATTACAATTTGGTTTGCATTGATTGGATAATTTGAATTGTGAATGTCAGTATTACTGTACAAGACTGACTGTAATAAACGCGGTCTTTTATTTAGATTGTTAAGATTCTTATTCCACTAACAAGTTCTTGAATTCCTGTAAAAAGTGCATGCCCCTTTTACCCTGTTACAAAATGTGAAGTGTAACATAGCCAGAAGTGTCTAGGATGGATGCAGCCTGCCAGAGCAGTTCATAGAGACTTTACCTTGTTACCTGCATCTCAGGGGTCACCTGACTAGGTGCTCCTACTCCTGCTCAGGAACCATAGCTTTATTATGTGTGCAAGCCTCAGTAACAGGAACTTGTGAATTTCTTCAGCATGGTGGGTGTGCCACCTGTCATTTGTGAGGGGATGTGCATACAGCATATATGAGGTTGGCTCACAGACCATGTGTTCTACCCTGTCCTAAACGTTGGGTCACTGTGGTCTGGGACTCAGTTGGATGGTTGGTTTGTTTCTTGTCATTTATAGTTACTGAGAGTGTTGGGAGCAATATCAGAGTGTGTAAGCATGGAGGTGATCGCCAGTCTTTACACATCATAGGGATACCTTTTTTGGGTCTCACAAGTTTTATAAATTCAGCCTTCATTTTTCTGAGATCTGTGTGACAAATTTTATCATGATAAATTAGAAAGACTGTATAAAGATTGCAGTATCAGCTAGCACTCTGCCAAGACAAACATTGTCTGTTTTCTTCGTGTCTCACTGTTATTGCCTACCACACAGTCTGCCTTTTTATAGCCTATTTAATGAACTGCAGAACTATCTTTCATTTGTGCTTGGTATTCATCCTGGCACAAAGTTTCTCAATGGGTGTGTTAATAGAATTAATGCACAGCAGTAAAAGAGAGTAGAATCCAGAAGCAGAATTAACAATCTAATTTACATTCACCGAACAACTAGTGAGTGAACACATGCCACTGAAATAGATGAGCACAACTGTGGCAGCTAGGAGACTAATGCACTGCAGTGGACATGAATCCCTCTGAAGACTGAAAAATGTATTAGTACATGTGTACATCTCAAGAAGCAAGCAATATAATATCTACTGTTAAAATCTGAGGTAGATTATTTAGCATATATTTTTAATAATCACATGACAAGATTTTAGAAATAACATCCAAATAGTCTATGTGAAATACAAATCCTCACTTAAGACATATGCTTTTGTTTTATCACATACACTTCTGGTTAGAAGTAAAAATATGTAAAGAAAAATAATCTGACAGACAAAACACAGTGTTCTGTAATGCATATATTGGATGTGAAACATATGATCTGCAGTAATGCAGAGAAAGCCTCATATAAGGAGAAAGCCCAGAACAGTGAATTACAGAATAGCACATAAGATGAGAACTGCTGTTGAGAACTATTTAGGAAAGCCATTTTATTTGTTTGCTTAATTTATTGAGACTGTCCTTGATGACTTTCTGTGCTACTGCTCTTCAGTAATAGGCTTTTATTTCTCTTGCAGAAACTAAACTGCAAAAAAGAACTTGTCCTCTTGTATCTCTGAGGTGAAGAGATGAAAGTGAGCATTACTTCAGTATCTCTGTTCAGTAGGGACACAGTAAAAGAAAGGGCAACTTAAGAAATATTTCTTCCATATCGACTCTATTTTTTTTCTTATGTGTTCTAATCTAATTCAGTATTACCATTGGAAGGTCTCAAACCTAGAGAAGGACAGCAGCTAACAGCAGTCTGGGTCCCCACTCTAATAGGTTTGGTCAGTCAGATGAAAACTTTCCATTATAAGGATCTCCTAAATGGGATCTGTTACATGAAAGATACTAAGGCTCTTGTATTTCTTTGTCTGTGATAGAAAATGCATTATGTGTCTCCAAGAATTAGACACAAAAGGAGTTAGATACTGTTTGTAAAACAAGCACGCCTGCTGGGTTTAATCACCGCAAGCAAAAGTCACTTTAAATCTGCTACTTACAGCACTTTGGCATCTTTTATTAGTAAGTGTATAAAAGGTTCTTTGATATTTTTTTTTAAATACATTGGAGCTGTTTTCTTTATAAGTGTTTGTACAACAGTATTCCAACTGACCTTCATCCTTGATATTACTTTTATGCTGTGCAGCTTCTCTTCTAATAGTTTAAAAAAATGAACTCAGGCAATGTACTCAGATGATTAGTCACTTGCCTTTCATCTCTAGGGCTATAGTCAAATGTGCCTTTGACAGGAGTATCTTATTCTCTTCAGATCAGATGTCTGTAAGTCTACAGTGTATTACTTTTTGATGACCTTGGCTTCTAGGCCAAAGGAAAAAAAAAAAAATCTCTATGTGAGTACTAACAATTTCCTGTTCTCCTACTTGATTAGAAGATGAAAACTTCTGCTGGTTCAGAGACAGCTGAGAGAAGAGTAGATAATATGGCATTATACCTGCCTTCATTTTACTTCACCAACACATAACAAGTAAAACTGTATATAATGATATATCAAATTTCTTCTCCATTTCAATTTTGAATCAACTAAAAATTGTTTTTAGTTATACCTCTAGAACTAAATAATGAATTTCCTTACACTAATTTTAACCAAAGGTATAATTAGACATTTAGTATCCTCTTAGAAGTTCAGCAGCCTGCAGAATGGCCTTATATCACAACTTAAAAGATCAAAGAGACGTGTCATAATAACAGGAGCACAATACAGTCATGTATAGATGAACTATTACACAAGTTATAAATAATGGCTGAGCTTTTTCTGATATGGGAATAAATACTAAATCTAAGATTTAAATAAATTTTACTTCATTTAGACTTGCAAATGATGATTCCACAAATACATGCCCACATACTTGATTGATTTCAATGGAAATATTTGCTGTATGCTCTTTTAACAAGAATCTCACTCAATATATTAGAATTAGCTTCCAGCTATTGTTTCCATGCGATGAATATTTTTTGAGTTGAAACCTGGCAAAATGTCCTCTTCAGAGATAGCGAGTGAATATTAGCCGTTTTAATAGAGCTGCAGGGATAGAAGTAAAAGGTTAATTACCTCATGTTAGGTTCTTTGCAACTGTGTATATTACTCTAATATATGTCATATAATTTAGATTCATACAGCATTATTCCCTAAAACCCATGTAGGAAAATTTATGCATACTATATATAGCAGCTACACTTAATTGTAAAGAACTCTCATCTAGACAAGTGGTCTGTGCGGTGGGTGGGAACTGGCTGACAGGCCACACCCAGTGGGTGGTGGTAAATAGCTCCTTTTCAAACTGGCAACCAAACACAAGTGGTGTCCCTCGGGGACTGATATTGGGCCCAATGCTGATTAATATCTTCATAAGTGATCTGGATGAAGTTTGCTGATTGTACCAAACTGAATGAAGAAGTGGACACTTTGGAAGGGAGAGCCACCCTGCAGGAAGCCTGGATAGGCTGGAAGAGTGGGCTAACAAGAACCTTATGAAGTTCAACAAGGACAAGTGTAAGGTCTTGCACCTGGGAAAACATAATCCAGGAGTGCATCACAGGCTGAGATCTACCTGGCTGGGGACCAGCTCTGTGGAAAGGGACCTAGGGGTCCTGGTGGACAACAAGCTCAGTATGAGTGAACAGTGTGTTGCTGCAGCAAAGAAAGCCAACAGGAAGCGGCATTGCATCAACAAGAGCATTGACAGCAAAGATAATGAAGTCATTATCCTGCTCTACTCAGCACTTGTCAGGCCACACCTGGAATACTGTGTTGGGTTTTGGTCCCCACTGTACAAAAAAAAGATGTGGACAGGCTGGAGAGGGTCCAGAGAAGGGCCACAAAGATGATCAAAGGACTGGGAAGCCTGCCATATGAGGAAAGGCTGAGAGAATGGGGTTTGTTCAGCCTTGAGAAAAGAAGGCTTAGGGGAGACCTTAACACCACTTTCCAGTGTTTAAAGGGTTGCTACAAAGAAGATGGAGACTCCCTTTTTACAAGAAGTCACCTGGAAAAGACGAGGGGTAATGGGTGTAAATTAATCCTGGGGAGATTCCAGTTGGACACAAGACGAAAATTTTTCACAATGAGCTCAGCCGTTAGAATAGTCTCCCCAGGGAAGTGGTGGATTCCCCAACATTGGACACTTTTAGGATTCAGCTGCACAGGGTGCTGGGCCATCTTGCCTAGATCGTGCTTTTGCCAAGAAAGGTTGGACCAGATGATCCTTGGGGTCTCTTCCAACCTGGTATTCTATGATTCTACGATTTTGAACTGATCGATTGACTTCAGTTGCCTTATGTTCATTTTCAGTTCTGACAGCCTAATCAATACGATGCCAAAGAAATTCTGTTAAAGCAAAATATCTGGCACTTTATGTATAGCTTAATTGTCAAAACAACTGAAGTCTACAAACCTCATTTTTCCATTTTGTTACCCTGATATGGCAGTAGTCCAGGAAAAATCCAAACACCTCCTAAACACAAAACCATTTATACTGGGTTTTACTAAAAGTCCATCTAAGTCTGTATTCTGTCCTAGACTGTGACAAACCACATAGCAAAAAAACTTTAGCTGTCCATTATCCTTAGAAACTTGAGTACAGAACAGTCCTACCTATCCTAGACCTTTGCTCTATATTACAAAAAAAGTAATATCTACTTCTTGACTGCCTAGGAATCCCATGCAGTCTACACTCAGTAGATGCTAGCTCCTTTACGAAGGAAGTATAGCTGACTGGCATACATCTGTGTAGATTTGTGTGTACCTACACACAGACACACACACACATAGGCATGACATGCGACCAAACAAAATCAGATTGTAAGACATACAGGTCCTATGCCTAAGACCAAACTTATCCATCTGTATTTAAGCTAAGGTAAAACATTTAATCATGATAAAGTTTATCCTTGTAATGACTAGATTATAAAGCAAATTATTAAGAAAGGTATCAAGCAGAACATAAGGACATGGTATCCTGCTATGTTTACCTTTACTATTGAGACATGAAAACAAATCTTTCCAAGTAACAGTGTTGGCTTTAGTATCTTCTATTGATACAAGTCATATCAATATAAATATCCCAAAATTCTTCACCTGCATTTTATTGAGAGAGTTGGTGAAGAAGTGCCATGAGCTAAACTGCAGAAGTACTGCTTTCTGCCTTGCTCTGCCCTCTTTTCAGCTTGTCTTACTGAGTGGGTGGAATTAATGAACAGCATGAGCATGATGACTGAAAGCAGATAAGTAGTTGAGAAAGAGGGATCACATGACACAAGAAATCTTAGCACTAGTTGAAAAGAATAAAACATAGTTTTTAATCCCTGGTTTTTTTGGTTTTTTTGTTTTGTTTTTTTTTCAGCACAGTAGTGCTGCTATTTTGATACAGTTCTGGCTGTCAAAAGAAATTATCTGACTGGGATCAAAACTCAAAAGCATGGCGTACCAGCACTTCAGAGATCAGAGCCACAGTCAGTGGGATTTTTGCTACCAGCTATTAGAAATGGTAAAATGGAGAGATGCAAAGGAGTGAAAGCTGATCTTTCTCACACTGAAATCAATAAGAGATTTGCCACTGACTTTAAAAGAAGCAGCAGGGCAAAATACACAGTCAAGGAGAGAACACTCAGAAGAGTATCTAGAAAGAAGAGGAAAGAAAAGAACAAAGCAAGATATTTTGAGAGAGACAAAAATGGTTTGAGAGAAGGTAAAAATGCAAAAGGTTAGAAAATAGGGAAAAAATCTTAAATTAGAAAAGCTTTCACAAATTCTTAAGGTACCTTCTTATCATGATTCAAATGCTATATTCATCTCAGAAAAACAGTTTCTTATATCCTATCTTGATTTAAACTAAAAGAGGATAGATTCAGATCAGATGTTAGGAAGAAATTCTGTACTGTGAGGGTGGTGAGGCACTGGAACAGGTTGCCCAGAGAGGTTGTGGATGCCCCCTCCCTGGAAGCGTTCAAGACCAGGTTGGATGGGGCTTTGGGCAACCTGGTCTAGTGGAGGGTGTCCCTGTCCATGGCAGGGGGGTTGGAACTAGATGATCTTTGAGGTCCCTTCCAACCCAAACAATTCTATGATTCTATGATCCTATGCTTTGTAGAACATTCCTTCAGTGAATTTATCTTGACTACTTACTTGACGTGGACTCTAGACAAACCGTTCCATGGACTTAAACATTGCTTCACTTCCTCCATGGCTGCCTAATGATCATTGTTTTGTTTTGTTTTGTTTTGTTTTAAATAATTGTATAAAATAGAGTGAAAAGCCTGCTACATTAATTCTACCTGGAAAACCCTAGAAGTGGCAGTGAACAGCCAGTTTCTAAAGCCAATTAAAGTGACTTCATGTGTACACACACATGCCTGCACACATTTGAGTGATATAAATCATTGTGTATTTGCTCATGATTTTATTAGATTTAAATTCCAGATAAATAGAAGAGAGTTCATTGTATATATGCTGAGGTCAGGCTGCAACCACATTTAACAGAAAGAGAACTTGTAGAAATTTTGAGAGATCTTGGGCTGTTTCCCCATTGCTCTCAGGCTGGAGGCTTTATAGGAGGTTTGTATAATATTGCTTGGTCTTCCCTGAGTCAGTGTATCCTCTCTCCTAGTCTTACATGTCTTTCAACATGATTTGTGCTATGAAGTATGAAGGAAAAAAGTAAAAAAAGGAAATCAGAGTCTGGATCTGTTTTGGAAAAATAATTTCACCCAGTTTAAATCTTCTAACTGTTAGGATTCTAATCTGAGTTTATTGTTTAGTTTATATATTCAGTGGAGAAGGGAAGTTTCCTCACGAGACAGATTTGGTGTATCTGTTTTAGGATTGTGACATTCTTTCCTCTAGATTTTTTTTCATTGAGGGACTCCACCTCTTGGGAGGATTCTTATTCCTCATTAACAATCTAGTGATCCTTAATGAGGATTCCTTAGAATGAACAAATGACTTTACGATTAGAGCCAGGTGACTGACTACTTCATGATACTTATCAATTCTGCTTGTATATTAAAATTATATATAATTCTAGGAAGCCCAGTTAAAGATTATGTCACTACAAATAAAGACAACATTTCAAACTTGAGCAAATTCCTATATATTAATGACGTGTGTTTAAAAAATCACTTTTTTATTCCTACAACTGGGAGGAATAAATATACAATATAATATAGAATACATACTAATATAATATAATATATAATCACACAATTATAATTATATAATATAATCATACAATATAATATAGAATATACATAGAAATGACATATTGAAGTATTTCTAAATGTAGAAAGCTATTTATCCTTAATAAGTGGGTTACATCAGTAAATGAAAATAAGATTAATAGATGTCTGTTTCTGATTCTGTGAGTCCTTGTGCATCACCTAAGCAACCTCAGCATTCAGTAAAGATAGTATTCTATTAAAAAAAAAATGGTTTTGTTTGCATGTGCGTGTATTATTTTCTTTCCTTTGTGCATTATTTATTATCCAAAAAGTAAGATAAGTTGGCACTGAAGAAAATCAACATCAAGTATCAACACACCAGGTAACAAATCAATGGTTGTTTAAATGACTCTGCTTTCTGGAGGAAAATATATTTCAGTTTGGGGCCCTAAATTCATTATGCCTCAGCGCATACTGAGTGAAAAACACTATCTCTGTCATTAATGTGTTTATAAAAGGCTCTTTTTGTCAACACCAAAGAGTCAGTTGCTTGCTTGCTATTTTATGTTTTCTTTGATGTATTGTCTGACAGTAAAAGCTAATGCACAGGGCAGTTTTCAAAGACTTTGAATTGATTTTAAAATTTAAGTAAATTTTTAAACAGGAACAAGCTTAACTACATTATTAATTTTTATGAATTATTGCAATAACTCAGTGAGAAATTCAGATTAGTTCAATAAAAAGTAAATTTAAAAAAGTCTTCATGCTTCATAGTGTCCAAGAATGGATTTTAATGATTTAGTTTTTCCACGGTGGTGATCTGCATCTGAAGTTTTCAAGCCTTGCTGAGTTTTTGTGTTTCTTTTATTTTTATTCTATGAAGATTTCTTCAGAAAGGACAAAAACGAGAAGAAAAGATTCCATCCACTTTTTAAGGCACACATTACACAAACAGGCAAACAAATCCAGGTCCATTTCTCAGCAGATTTTAGAGCACCATAAACCTATTTTATTATTCCTCTCTAACAGTATGACAAAGAAGTACAATGAGAGAAGTTTTTCCTCTACAGAAATTTTATTGCCAAAAATTATGTGTTAGTCCTTCAGGAATACCACACTGCCTTTAAAGTCATAATTAAATATGAATCATAACATAACCAGTAATAGAAATTAATTTCTGATTTTTTGTTTGTTTGTTTGTTTGTTTCATAGATCAGTGTGTTGCTCTGCTTCATATTTCTCTCTATGTATCTCTGCAATCAAAATGGGAACAAAGGTAAAGCTTTTTGGGGCAATATTAAGGTAATCAAAGACCTTAAGAGTGGAGTTTGCCTCCTCTATACAGAACATAGAGCAATAAATACAACTGTGAGTAACTATGATTTTGTGTCCCTAAGGTATTGTGCAGCAGGTACTATTTCTTTTGAAGCAGGGTGGCTCCTTTCCAATTACCTTCCCACACACTTTGTATCTTGGGGTAGTCATTTAACACTCTTCAGTGCTAATTAAAATAATTTTCACCTACTTATCCTGTTCACATTGCTGTAACTTTTTTTCTGGTCATGAAGTAGGATGAAATGTAGGCTCATTCTTTAGTGAATGATTAAACAAACATGTAACCCAGAGCACATCTTGCACATGAAGTTACTGAACTTATAAAGTTACTCATCTTTTTTCTTGTTTAATTCAACCCATAGTCCAAATGCTGATTGCCATGAGCTTATGATATTATTAATTGGGTCTTCCAATTACTAGGGTAATAAAAACCTAAAAGTTTTTTACTACTCTAATTGTTAGAATAGCATTACCAGACTCTCTTTGCAAGTAATTTTCTCTTTTGGGGCAAGATTATCAAAGAGAACTTTGTTTTCCCTGGAAATATATTTGAAAGTTATGTATTTATTTTAGGGGAGGATTTGATTTTATTTTTATTTTATTTTATTTTATTTTATTTTATTTTATTTTATTTTATTTTATTTTATTTTAAATTTACTAGAAATGCTTGTCCCCTCAGCAGCAGCAGCAGCAGCAGCAGCAGTAGCAGCAGCAGCAGCAGCAACAACAACAACAACAACAACAACTACTACTACTACTACTACTACTACTTCACCTTAATGAGATTACTTTAGGGATGCATTTAGGTATCCACCAGTGAACAATAATGTTTAGAATGTTCTTATATGGATGTTAGGTAGACTCCAATAAATAATTATAATTTCTCACATAACAGAGTATATATTTGCCCAATTGAATTTTGTGTTGACATAAACCTTCTCTGCCCTATGGCTTATCCCTTGATGTATTGAAGGAGTTTTTTTCTGTTTGTTAGGTATAATGTTGTCATAAAGCTTTCCTGAAAAACTCTTTGTCCCTGTTTGCTTGAGTTTTGACTTTGTTTTATTTCTTTCCTCTCTGTAAATAGCAAACCAGAATTAAAATTTGTTATTATTTTGACAGCCCTTGATCTGGGAGCTGCAATGACCTGGTACGACCCTCGCATAAATAAAAGAAAGGGAAAGGCATGTCCATAGACCAATGTTAAAAGAGAAAAATAATTGTTAGAGACTGCCTTCTTTTTCCTTTTTATGCAGACAGTTATTTCTTAGTAATTTTGAAGATACAAGTATTTCATACTTGACTTCTTAAAAAGCTCTTTTTACAACTTTGGCTGAATTCCTGGAGAATTCATCTTCAGTAAGAAATTTTCAGGACAGGGCACAGAATATTTCTTTCAATTTCTGCTCCTGACAGCTGCAGGTAAGAATATCACTAGGTGGAGCGATGAGATCATCCGCATTCGGAGCACTTCCTGGTAGAGCCAGGTAGGATGTGGGGGGCAAATACATGAATCAAAGTTAATGGAAAAATTATTGGACCTCAGGCACTGAACAGGTAGATTTTGATGATAGCAGTCTCCAAGTAGAGAGAGAGGATAAATAAGGCAACGCAGGGTGATTGTGTTTGACCAAGTAACTTAGCAATTAAAAGCAAGTAGGGGAGAACAGGACTTGGGCTGACTGGTCAGGGAACAGACAGAAAGAATTACTCTCTTATTTGAGGACTCTTTGAACAGATCAGCCACATTTTAACATGTTTTAAACTAAAATCTTGCTAACTTATATGAAAACATGGATAGGTACAGAAGTGATAGAAATGCAGTAGTAACTTTTCTTTTTCACACAACATAACAAGCAGTGATTTTTGAATCACTGAAGAGGATTATGCCCAGTTTGCAGGTTATGGGGCATAAAAGGGTCCAAACATTCAGCCAGCTAGAGGTACATATCCCTTGTTGTTTACAGACCATCCTATCACTTAACTTCGTAAGATAATGGAGAAAATAAATTTTTTCTTCATCAGATCAGTATAGCCATAGCAGACAAAGATAGAGGAAGCAGAGCTAAAGGGGGCTGGGACAATGATTGGATTTGTTCCCAGCCCTCAGTTAATCTACATCTGATGCATGTAAGAATAGCAAGTTTCAACTTTGTGTTTAGTAGGTTATAAGTTTTAGAAGAGGAGCATTATATTAACAAGGAGATATCCCTATTGCCAAAGGGAGACTTTTGTCGCTGAAGCATTGATGAGTTCTACCATTGTGCAATGCTGTACAATGTAATGTCCAGTTCCATCAGTAGTTACAGCAGTGCAGGTCTCTCTGCAGACTAATGACAGTATCATGTCCAGATGTGTTTACAGAATTGTTAGACTGGTTTCAGATCCCATGCTTGAATATTAAGTGCTGGCTTGCACATGTCTGAACTTATCACAGAGACACTGGCAGCTGCAGTCACCCAGATGTAGGAGAACAGTTCAGAGGGGGCTGCAGAATACCAGTTTGCATGCACATGGCTTGAACAATAGCTGGAGCTGCAACCCATCTGTAAAAGGTATTTTCATAAAGGATCAGTTAATTTACATGAAGGGCTTTTCTCAGGATACATAAACACATTGAACAAGAACTATGAGCATATAAAGACCAAAACAAGCAAGAGAGTGAGATTCTTAGGAAAAAAAGGTGGCAGTTGCAAGCAGAATACGGAAGTAAAGAATTCATCTCACAGAAGTGTGACTTCTGAGAATGTGGGATTTCCAGACAAAATCCTAGTAGCCCTAGGGAGGTAGCAGAAACAAGACATGGGATAAAAGTAAGAGGAAAATGAAAGAGGAAGGGGGAAAGAAGGATTCTTTTATTCAGCTTCACTGGAGGAAAAGAAGAATAAATTACTGATATAGTGATACCAGTAATAACACTGATAATACTATAGCTTCTGTTAAATTTACTCTGTGACTATCAGATGAGACGACACAGATGTATCATTTTTAGCCAAAAGAAAGAAATAGAAGGAGACATATATGCTTCACATATAGTGCAGATGGTATAAAAAATTTCCCATTATGAAATGAGATGGTAGCTGGGGGATTCCTGTTCGAAGGAGAATCAGGAAGTGAAAACCAAAACCTGAATAGCAAAGGCAACTGAGCTGTTCAATGAAAGAGTTGTATCAATGATATGTGCTGATGGAACAAGTAAAGATTCAAACTGAAGGAGCTTATAGTTGATCCAAGAGTGCAGGAGTGGCAGATGAAAACAGGGAAAGTGTAAAGTTGGAAAAATAATGTAAATCTTCTGGGCAATGGAGGAAAGGTTGTGAAAAACAAAACCATTTCAAATCTCAATGGCTCAATTTATAGGCCCTGGACATTTTCTAAGTAATATACAATGCTGTAGACTGTCCAGGGGAACTGCTGACATATATTAACCTCTACCAGCTGGTGTAGAACTTTTATTAACCCTTAGCAAAGGCACTGTGCACAGCTGAGGGAGGGGAGAGGTAGCCTTTTAACCTACCAGAACTTATTTGTAGCATTCCTCAATAGTTTAGGATGACCCCAAATACAACTGCTGCTCCAGAAACTGAAAAAAATATGTTCTCAGTTTTTCATCTGTCATATCAATAATTATATTATGAAATCACCCACCAGTGCTATTTAAAATCCATGATGGAGAGAGCTGTGATGGACTACCAGCAACACTGATCAACGGCAGCACAGACTGGAGCACAACACTGAAAATAATATACTTACTATGAGGTTAGAAAAATGTAAACTGTTGATGAGTATCATCCTCACACAAGCTGAAAGAGTTTATGGTAGCTGATAATTAGAATCACCACTGCTTCTGAACATCAGGATAGGGTAAGGCTTGGATTGTATTGCACTGTAATACTGGACTGTCCACAACATGAAGACAGCATGGTGTGTCTACTGATTTTACAGAACATAAGGACATTTACATGAGGTGACTATCTGGAAGCCAAGCTAAAGTTACAAATGCATATCTGCTTGCAGTTGTGAACTGAATTCTATTAGCCCAGGTGGAACCATTCAAGATGGAAGAAGTAAGCCTGCAAAAAAAGATTGAATGCATGAACATATTCCCTGAAAGTAGCACAGAGTGAACGAATAGCAAAACAGTAGTGAGAAAGCCTTCCAGTAAAGGGAATACCTGCTTTGATCGAAAAACCACTTAAGAGGACACTGAAGGAAGTCACAGCCTATTAGTAGTGACAGAAGACATACTGACCAGTTTATTCAGGGAAGGATGTTCACTGTGATGTCAATAATGATTTTAGTTGTATTTGGATAAATGTTCTTTCCATTCCTAGTAGTAGTTTTCCAAAGGAAAGAGGCAATTGGGTTTTAAGTGAAAAGATAAGAAAAAGTATTGAACTACTGAATTTCAGTTATTCTTTAAAATGTGTGTACTTTCTATGTTTTGGTTTGGTTTTACAAATAATTCAAGCACACTGTCTTCTAAGAGAAATTATAGCAATTTTCGCTTGAAATAAGGAGTCATTCTGCAAAGTTACAAAAAATTGAATAGTGCCATCTGTTATTAGAATTACCTGGCACATCTAATTACAAGACTAGTTCCTAGAAAACAGGCAGTGTACTGGTAACAAATACAGTATGTGTGGTAGCGTATTTCCCTGTGGTTCGGAAGCAGGAGGATATATACCTAAGAAAACAGAGAACAGCACAAATAGAAAGCATGAATCCATGTTAGAAGCTGACTACTGTCCTGCAAAACTGACACTCTCTCTGCTAAACATTACCTACATAGTGCTAAATAATGTAAACTAAACTGCTAGCATACATAAATGTGTTCCTAATTGTAAGCACCCAAAGCGATATCTTTCAACTGATTCAGATATGAGTTCATAGTTGAAATTGAAAGTATACTGTGTTAATTTGGTGATGTAAAAGGATACTTACCACTAAACCTGCAACCTCAGATTCTTGATGTCCTAAACTGGCTTCCAAGATAAATGTTCAAACTATTAAACTAGTATAGCGCTGCTGCTCATTGCATCCTTTTATAGTATACTTATATACTACATGTAGTATGAGTCCATAGTATTATGGGAGGATTATGGGTGGACAAGAAGTACGGAGGAGACAAAGCTGGGACAGCTGACCCAAACTGGTCAAATGAGGAGGAAGGAAGCATGTTTATGGTTATGGCATTCATCTTCCTAAGGAGCCTTCACACATGGTGAGGCCCTGTTTCCCAGGAAGTGACGGGACATCAACCTGCAAATGGGAAGTAGTGAATAAAGTCCTTATTTTGCTCTGCTTGTGCACACAGTTTTTGCTTCACCTATTAAACTGCCTTTGTCTTGATCCACGTGTCTTCTCCCTTTCCTTCTATTTTCTCCCTATCTCATGGCAGAAGGAAGTGAGCAAGCAGCCATGTGGATGCTTGGCTGGCTGGTGAGGGTCAACCTACTGCAATCACTTGTTCTTTATAAGAAATAAAAAATTTCATGTGGAAAAACTAGCAGGAACTTTTATAGTTAAAATTTGTATTGTAATAAATATTAATAAAGACAAATAAAGTCAAACTTTACAGGGAAATACACTGACACTTCCCTTGCAACAACTGTCTTAGGTACTGATTGAACAGGAAATAGGAAGCGAGTTCATCCTAGGATGCTCATGCATGGAAAAAAGGCTATAAAAGTTTTATAGGAACATATATATATATACACACTCCTAAATTAAAATGAGCTTTCATTTTTTCATCAAAATAAAAAAACCCCAACCAGCAATTAGGAATATATTGTATATTTATACAGGTCACAGCTGGTCTGCCTTACGCCTGATTTTTTTCCTGTTCTTCAAGTAACTGTGACAGAAACTGTGTCCTGTTCCATTTAAGAACAAAAGAAGGTCTAAATATAGTAATATCTGTATAGAAGTTTTCTTGGGTTTTTTTGTTTGTTTTAATTTGGGTTTTGGTTTCGGGTTTTTTTTTGCTTGTTCCCCCCGCCCAGATTTCTGAGTAGTTTTATTTTAGTATAAGACAATAAAGCAAGACATGGTGAGAGGAGTATTCTAGCTCTTTTATCTACACTTTCTCTTTCAGAGTGAATTTATGAATGTAAGATTCCACACATGTTCTATAGTATTGGTTATTTCTACTTAAAACAGTCTGATTTAAGTTTAGCTGAAATGTTTGACAGGTATAATTCATTCTGTACAAAAAAAAATCTTTATTTCTGTTGTATACTAGTTAAAAAAAAAAAAAAAAAGTTTCTACTCCCATAGCAAATAAAACATAAGCAAAGAAACTCAACTTTTTTTTTTTTTTTTAAAGTGGAAAATGCATTTTTAAGCTGAATTTGATAAAATATATATTTTTTAGTGGCTTCAATACTTAATCAGATAAAAGTACTCAAAATACTTTCTCTGTTATGCTATCTGGATACATAAGAGAGTAGGAAAAGTTGCTCAGGAGAAATTTTGCATAGATATCAATGAATTACACAGTAAAAAAATAATTCCACAGTAATTCTGATAGCTGAAAAGTCATACCATTTGTGACGTTTCAAATAAGATAATGCAGTCATCCCTCTTTCTGGCTGAGTTGTTCAGATTATATGATTGCAATAGGTGATATCCAGAGGGTTTGAAGTTTCAGTTTTATTCAGATAAGAACTCTGAATAATCCTTCAAGTCACCAAAATGTGGCAGTAAATATTGCAAACATAGGCTTGTAAATATTTTATTTTTTTTTTTTTTGCTGGCAGGTAGGAATAACTCAAAGGCAACCTTAATAACTTAACTCATTCTAATTTCAAAGCCTAAGTTTTCAATGGGTAAAACATCAGAAAAAGGTGCCTAAAATTACAATAAGTAAATTTAAAATGATAAAAAGTTCCAAATCTATTTGGGAGATAAAATTTGTTTTCCATTAAATTAGCTATTTCATCAGGGATATCTGAAATTAATCACAACTTGAAATCTGTAAGATATGACTGGATATCTTTTAGAAAGATGGGCTGTACTACACTGAAAAGGTATGAAGTTGAATCCCATGGTAAAAAACTCTGTGAATAGTTCTATATAGAATTTAAAAACAAAGGTTCACAATGACCCCTTCTGAACTCAGAAAGTGTGAAACTACTATCACATCAAAGGAAATTTCAGCAGTTTTTCTTCTGTCTTTCTATGCCTTGTGAAAATGAATTTAATATAATTTAAAATATTTAAATACCATTTTAAATATTTATTTACTTGATATTAACAAATTGAGATGGGTTTTTTGGGGGGGCAACCCCTAAAATTAACACCTCTCTCCAGGAACACAAATATTTACATGAGGAAAGACGTTAACCACATCCTGTCCTTTCAAATTATTTGTGGTGGGTTGACCCTGGCTGAGGGCCAGGTGCCCACCAGAACCGCTCTATCACTCCCCTCTTTCATTAGACAGGGGAGAAAAGGTACAATGAAAAAAAAAAAACAAAAACAACTTACGGGTCGAGATAAGGACAGGGAGAGATCATTCTCTAATTATCATCACGAGCAAAACAGACCGAACTTAGGGAATTCATCTTATTTATTACTAAGCAAAACAGAGTAGAGGAATGAGAAATAAAATCAAATCTTAAAACACCTCCCCCCACCCCTCCCATCTTCCCGGGCTCAACTTCACTCCCGGCTTCAACCTCCGCCCCCCTCAGCGGCACAGGGGGACGGGGAGTGGGGGTTACGGTCAGTTCATCACACGGTGTTTCTGCCGCTTCTTCTTCCTCAGGGGGAGGACTCGTCTCATCGTTCCCCTGCTCAAGCGTGGGGTCCCTCTCACGGGAGACAGTCCTTCACGACCTTCTCCAACGTGAGTCTCCTCCACGGGGTGCAGACCTTCAGGAGCAAACTGCTCCAGCATGGGTCCCCCACAGGGTCACAAGTCCTGCCAGCAAACCTGCTCTGGCGTGGGCTCCTCTCTCCATGGGTCTACAGGTCCTGCCAGGAGCTTCCTCCAGCGTGGGCTTCCCACGGGATCACAGCCTCCTTCAGGTGCCTCCACCTGCTCCAGCGTGGGGTCCTCCAGGGGCTGCAGGTGGAATCTCTACACCCCCTCATCCTCCCTCCATGGGCTGCAGGGGGACAGCCTGCTTCACCATGGTCTTCACCACGGGCTGCAGGGGAATCTTGCTTCGGCACCTGGAGCACGTCCTCCCCCTCCTTCTGCACTGACCTTGGTGTCTCCAGATGTTCTTACATCTTCTTCCTCCTCTCTGCGGCTGCAAAAGCTCTAACTGTTTTTTTCTCTTTCTTAAATATGTTATCACAGAGGCGCTGATTGGCTTGGCCCTGGCCAGCGGCGGGTCCGTCTTGGAGCCGGCTGGCATTGGCTCTATCAGACACAGGGGAAGCTTCTAGCAGCTTCTCACAGAAGCCACCCCTGTAGCCCCCCCCGCTACCAAAACCTTGCCACGCAAAACCAACACATTATTTCTATTAAAAACACAATAAAAAATAAATCAAGAACAGGAACCTAGTACATTTGTAAAGTGTATGAAATAATGCAGTCTATACTCATAGTCCTCCCTACCAATAAAGCAGAATTCTGAACAATTTTAAAGTAGCATGAATTTTGTCTTCACCATAATACTAAATACAGTGTTAATTACATATATTTTATATTGACATATATTTCACATTCAACACTGGCAATAATGTGCATTAGTGTAGGGAGGGTGGCGGAAAAGCCTTGTGGGTTAATGAGATGCCATTGTGACATTGTGGACTAATGAATAATCAAGATTTGATTTTAGTTCTACATCAGAAATAAGAAGAATGAAAAAGTTTTATAAGAGTAAATATTTTTGGAAAAAAAACTTTACTTAGTAATTGCAACTGAAAGAATTACCTGCTTTGAATGTAAATTCTACCTTAAAAAAAAAAAAAATCAGGTCCACACTTTGAATTTTCAGACCCCTGAACAAGGAAGCTGGTTGAAGTAAACCATAAATGAGACAAATCAACAGTTTATTTTCACCCTGGTAGTCATTGATATTAACTGAGTATCAATATGGGAAAAAAATTCAATACAGTAGAATAAAGAAAACACATAAACTGTTATGTGTAAATACAGGTGACAGCAGAAAATACAGATCAGAATATATAAGAATCTAAACTGCAATGGATGATGAAAATCCTTTTTTATCTTTTTCATCAGAGTTGAAAGACATAAGAGAGTTAAACTGTAAGAAATGGAGGATCCAAAGTACAGGAACAAGATTATGTCTGTTAACTTATTAAGACTGCTTATTTGTTTCAGTTTAGATCTTGCTGTGTACAGCTCAACAACTGTTGTATAGAATTGTGGGGCTCTGAATCTGAATCTGTATGTATTGAAGCAATATCTAATTTCATAAACGCAAAATAACCCTGACAATAACCCACAAACACTCTTCTAATTTTATGAAAGAGAGAAAGGGAGAACAAGAATGCAAACACAAGCAAGAAGGGAGGGAGGGAAGTAGGAAGGCAGGAAAGGAAGGTGGGCAGGTGGAGCAGGAGGAAAGGAATGCAAAATGATCCCTGAGCTGCACATGTTACCACGAGAAAAGCCAGGAAAGAGGATGTGCTGAAGAACAGATGAACTGAAAGCCCTAACAAAGTCAAGAACTTTAAAAGTATGGGAAACAAACGAAGGCATTTAAATGTATCTAAAAATTTTTAATGTAAATTGTCCTTAGAAAGTTAAACCAAGGAGTTACAAAACTCTCACACATCAATTTGAGGATTGCTACAAAAATATGAAATATATAATTAGGAATTTTTAGCATATCCAGAACAAGTTAGTGAAGTGTATATAAAATATCCAGAAAATATAATGACTGGAGAAAGAATCTAGTAATTTGTAGAAATTAGCTGAACTCACTATGAAAGACTATCACGATGGGGATCTGAAAATGCTTGTACAGAGTCAGCACTGGAATTGAAATTAATTTACTGAGAATTAACTCTTCACAACTCAGTAAGCAAAAGAAGATTGATACTAATGCTTGTGTAATATGAAAAAAAAAAAAAAAATCCTTACAGTGTACACATGAGAAACAATCAAAAAATGTGTCTGAAATAAGGACTGAATCAGAGACTTACAGCGTAATAATGGAGCGCTTTCCCTTCACAGACTCTTTTTCCAAAATAAAGGAGGGAGAAAATAGCATTTGATGGCAGTCCATGTGAAACCTACTGTTTGCCAAATGAATGATTCAGAAACTGTAATGGTCTGATCATTTTCTGAACATTTTGAAGAAGAATGTGGACAGTGAGAATGCCAGCAATACCATTAATTCAGGGAAGTTTTTTTGTAGAAACAGCAGTAAATGTTAAACAAAAATGAGTGTTAGCATAACAAAAATAAATAAATATTGCTTTTTAAAATTTTGAGTGGTCAGTAGTGCACTAGCTGAAGTATTCAAAGAATGAATGCTAAGAGTGCTGAAAAAGAAAGCCACGTGAAAGAAGATAAGCAGAAAAAAAATCTGAGACTTTACAGACTTACAGGCAAAGAATATGCCAGTTTCCTTAGAAAAAAGAAACGTAGTAAAGACACCGAGTTTTCAGGAGTAGTAGGCGAAATACGTTGTTCATGAGTTAAAAAGTGTTTATCACTTGGCTATATTATAAAAGAAAGGGAGAAAACCCAAAAGTAGTAGAGAGCGCGTGAAAAAAGAGCACAGCAAAAGCTGGAAATCCCCAGTTGCACATTCTTAGGAAAATGTTTTCTCTCAAAGTAGATGCTATAGCAAGAACTCACTAAAGTATGTAAAACTGCAATACTCAAGAGCACGAAAGAAGATACAGTGAATAAAGTTGAGATACAGTCTCTGGTTTATTCCAGCAGGCAATAGAAAATAAAAAAGGAATATCCTCTCCCCAAATTAGACAAATAAGTAAACCAGAAAATATCACACTTCCATAGGGACAGACATCTAAAAAGTGTTGCTGTGCTTTTTGGATAAGTAGGATTCTGCAAAGTGTACTAGCAGATCACGTCCGCACCTCAAATATTCTTTAAAGAAATGTTAATCCCAATGATACAGCTGGGTGTATTGGCCTTGTCCTTTGCCCATACGCTAAACTTGCAGGATCTCAGTCAGTGCTGGCTCCAAGCCATTGTAATTACATCAGTATAGAATTATGTCTGACTGAATGAATGCCTGTTGTTTTCAGTAAACATTTTACACCCAGATAATTTAGTGGGCATAAATCTAAGTAGTTTCAGAGAATTGCAGGTTTTGAAATATAACCATTATCATCTAGTGTATTAGTAGAAAGTAGTTCAAAATGTTTAAAATATGTTGTTCTGTTAAACTGCTAAAGGAAGAAAAGCACTTTTAAGCTACCCAGTTTGAATTGATTTTTTTATTACACAGAGGCGTATAATATGTAATACTGATCACATAAATGCAAAATGAAAGGGCAATCTTGATTCTGAACGATCATTAAACAATTCAGAGAGGAAATTGCTAGAAGAGAATAAGCTTTGCAAGGGGGTATGATGAAGATGTCATTGTGTCTTTTTTTGTACAGGTAGGTATGTAAAGATGACTAGTTTCAGATCTTAAATGTTTTGGTGGTCTGAGAGAAGTCATTTGTGTAACAGATTATTATCTTTCCTATGCTGAAATCCTCACAAGCTGGTTTAAATTTTCTCCTGCAACACTGCCATATAAAGCTCGTGGTGAAGTCAAAGCACATGGCATTTCAAATTACATTATATTGGGTAGGAATGAGATAGTATAAGCTTGCACAATTTAAACAATGTTATTTGTAGCTCCTATCAAATTTAAGAAGATATTTTTATCCACTAAAGTATGGAACTATAAAGAATGGAGAAATATATCTTCATTAATGAATAGTAGAAAACTGACAATATGTATGTTGGTGAAAGAAAAATAATAGCAATAATTATGTTTATTGGCTCTTTGCATCCATCAGACATTGTCTTTCGTCTTGAAAGGAATGGAAGGAATATATTCTAAGTGCCCATATTTCAAGAACTGTTAAATAGAAAGACATGAATTCCCTGAACGACAAATTGTTGGAGACTGGGAAGATATTCTGGGAATGTGTTACTAAATCTTCACTCATATTTTCATGTGCTTTCTTCAGCAACTTAAGATACTGGACAAAGAAGTACATCTGTATAACTCTTCCAGTACTTTTTTACCTTTTTTCTGAACCATAGTTGCCAAAATGGGGTAGAGGTCGCAGAACTATGACTTATAATTTTGGTTAGATGTTAGTATAAACAGTCCTCTGAAGTTCTCTTATGTTTTCTAAATGAATAACTGGGGGAGGGGGAGGGGACGGGGGGGGACACGACACACGACAGAAATAAAAACATTGATGTAATATTCAAAAGGTCATTGGCAAAACTGGGAGCAGAACATAATTTTCACACATTTAAAGTAATCTTTAGTAACATCAATATAGTTCCTTCAGTCACATAGTAATACTAACAAGTGTTATTTACTACATTAGCATGTACAGAACCAAGTTATAATAATATTTGCATGTACAAAGCTTCTTAAGCAATCCATGAGAGTCCATTTAATTAGCCACTAAATTACCATCAGAAGTAATTATCAGTTTTACAATGTTTCTGGGGAAAACTCTCATCTGATTCTCTGCTGATGTAATCGACTTGATTATACTGACTTCACTGGAGTTAACACTAATAGACACCAGAGAGATTCTCAAGTTACAAAAACATTTAAGTATCTCCTTAATTTTAAGCAAATGAATAACCCTTTTGACTTTATTATGTCACATCCTTATAGGACTAGGCGTTGTTGTCATGGTGGATAGGAATGTCTTCTTGCACTCTGCAATCGGAAAACGTGGACTTTGTCACTAATGTTAAGGGATGTTACAAGTTACTGGTCCGGCTTGAGGCTTGCTAGAAAACATGCACACACTCACACACTTATCCCACAGGCACCCCATACTCGTGGATCTCCCCTGAATACCAGCACAGGCCTTCTCCCCATCTGATACCCCTGCCAGCACCTAGAGTCTCTGACCTGATGGCTGGTCCAGCTTGAGCTTTGCTAGTCAATGCACATGCACTCCCGCTTTTGGGAAGATACAGACACTCCCCTCCTAGCACCCTGCACCAGGCACACTGGTGCGACCCACAGTTTAGCTTTTTGGTCAGGTTTGTAGCCCTGGGTTTTTTGGCTTCCCCCTTTTTCTTATCATCTCATTTGACAAAGTCCTTGATCAGATGCTCTTAAGGGAGAAGACATTCCCTCCTTCCATATACCCTTGCAACAAACCTAATGAAAAGAGTTAAAATCTGGTCTTAAATAAATTCTTCAAAAATCTAAATTGACACTCTCAGTTGGTTGTCATCAAAATTAGGTATTTCAGTTACTCTTCTGGATAATTGTATTTGTTTTTTGGACTTCATAAACTTTTACAGATTACATATATGAAACAGAACCAAAATTTATATCTGATTATAGGGGCTGTCAGCAAACACCTGGGTAAAAAAAAGTGATCTTTCTGAGAAATTTGATCTTTTCCCTGTATTGATTTTATCTCTCCATTTGTTTGCCTGTATGAAATTAAATCTGTGATTATGCTTGTCTTTGTTAAGAGTGTCACCACCCATAACAACCCACCAGAGAACCAGCTACGTGGCAAAAATATTTAGTAGTACACACTTCTTGGAATGAAAATATAAAGCAATTACTTTGATATCAGAAAAAGGAACATAGGGACTGACCTCCATACATCAACATTTTTTCCAGCTTCCACAAGCTACACATGTAGTTGCAAATGCCTTTAAATCTTCAAGTTTAGGAGGAAGAGATATAGTTTAAAATTTGAATTAAGAAGTATGTTTTCACCAGTTTATCTTCTTCTTCCTCTGTTTCCATGTCCTCACTGATCCAAAGCCATTGAAACTCTGGGGAAATCCTCCACCTGATACCATACGGCTTTGGATCAAGCCACATATGTATTCTGCTATGTCACCAGCCTACTTGCCTGCTGTTGTTCAAAAACAATTTGCATTATTCCTAGGTGTTCTTTCAATCTGCTCCTTAAAAGCCTTACATTTCCACTAAAATATTAACATCTAGGAAATGTTACCTGTTATAAAACACTGCAAAGAATTAAGGAACCTTGTTTTGGCAGTTACTAATTTAAATTTCTAGAAATAAGATTATATCGACTTTCTTTTCATACTTAACATGACTAAATATACCCCTGATGACTAAAGACTAGAAGTTCCTTCATAGTTGCATAAACTTAAGTGGTGGTTCTTGGATGCTGAGGTTAATACAAAAGACTGACTGAATCTGCAAGAAATAGCCTATTATCAGAAACTACAAATCAGCTTTTTGTGTTTAGATTTGTGGCTCTCAAATTGTGTGATAGCATTCTTTTGAAGCTTAGCTATTGAGTTTCCCAGTAATTATTATCCTGATGTTGCTTAGTTTGTACTGTGTACTCTAAAAGGCTTACTGTCAAGCCTCGCTGCAGTGCAGTATGATAATTATGAGCCAAAAATGGATACAACCATGAAAAGAATAAACAGAATCCAAAAAAAAAGAGATATCATAAGATAAAGGTGCAGATAGTCAGATAGAAAATTGTTAATGTTACTGCATGAAATAAAGTTTGATAACAATGCAATTGCAATTTGACATAAAATTCTAGTGAAAGATCTGTTCAAAGTGGAACAAGTGCCAAGAATAACTATTAAGATTATCAGAGAAAAGAAAATTGACAACATGAGAAGAAACTTAAAGTCATTGGTTTATTTAGTCTAGTAAAAGAAAGGTTGAGAAGAGATGTTACTGCTAGTCATAAACAAAGTCTTAGCATAAACTCCCTAGGATTTAGACTAGCTATTCAAACTAAAACCAAGTACAACAACAAAGTTAAGACAGGAATAAATAGCTATCGGAGGCTGCTGTTCAGTTATAAACTAGAAGAATACAAATCTTAAAAGTCTGAAGAACAAACTTTCAGTAAAGCTAATAGGAAAAATAGTTGATTAGATTGTAAAAGAGACTAGATGCCAAAACTATCTGTGTGCAGCAGAAAATAGGCTTCAAAACTTGTGGTGCACAGTTTCCATATTCCTATTTTACCTTGATGGGCTTTAGAAAATAAAAACCCCAGTTTTTCCTTGAATATTTACTGGATTGAGGATATCATCAGAATTTCCAGTTTCCCAAAACTTAGTGCAAACATTCTTCCAGGCTTCATAATATTGAGAAGACAAAGGTATTGACATATTGATAACCACAGTCTCAATCAGGGATTTTCAGTGTTTGCAGTAGAACTTCTTAGAGTCCTAGTTACAGCAGAAAATATCAGGATTTCCTGGCTCCCTCCTGCAAGGCCAGAATTCTGAAATTGGAGATATGGTAGGAAAGAGAAAGAAGGGAAGGGAAGGGAAGGGAAGGGAAGGGAAGGGAAGGGAAGGGAAGGGAAGGGAAGGGAAGGGAAGGGAAGGGAAGGGAAGGGAAGGGAAGGGAAGGGAAGGGAAGGGAAGGGAAGGGAAGGGAAGGGAAGGGAAGGGAAGGGAAGGGAGGAGAAGAGAAGATTTCAGTTGGAAGGGACCTACAACAATCATCTAGTCTGCCTGCCTGATCACTTAGGGCTGACCAAAAGTTAAGGCATGTTATTAAGGGTTTTGTCCAAATACCTCTTAAACTGATAGACATGGGGCATTGATCATCTCTCTAGGAAGCCTGTTCCAGTGTTTGACCTCCCTCTTGGTAAAGAAATGTTTCCTATTGTCCAGTCTGAACATCCCCTGGAGCAGCTTTGAACCATTCCCACACGTCCTATCTCTGGATCCCAGTGAGAAGAGCTCAGCACCTCCCTCTCCACTTCCCCTCCTCAGGAAGCTGTAGAGAGCAGTGAGGTTGCCTCTCAGCCTCCTTTTCTCCAAACTAGACAAACCCAGAGTCTGTAGCTGATCGTTATAGGACATACCTTCCAGCCCTTTCACCAGCTTTGTTGCACTCCTCTGGACACATTCAAGGACCTTAACATCCTTCTTGAATTCTGGGGCCCAGAACTGCATACAGTATTCAAGGTGAGACTGCACCAAGACTAAATACAGCAGGATAATCACCTCTTTTGACCAGTTGGTTATACTGTGTTTGATGCACCCCAGGATGTGGTTTGCCCTCGTGGTTGCCAGCGCACACCGCTGACTCACATTGAGCCTGCTGTCAACCAGCACCTCCAATCCCTTTCTGCAGGGCTGGTCTCCAACCACTCCTCTCCCAGTTTATACTTGTGTCCAGCATTACTCCATCACAGGTGCAGAACTCAGCATTTGGTCTGGTTAAATTTCATGCCATTGATAATTTCCCATGCTCCAATCTATCTAGATCCCTCTGCAAGGCCTCTTGTCCTTCAAGACTGTCAACAGCACCTCCTAGTTTGGTATCACCAGCAAACTTACTAATGGTGAATTCAACTCCTTCATCTAATTCATTGATAAAAATATTGAACAGAGGTCTTACTAAATCATAAGGTGCTGGACAATTCTGCCAGAAATGCTGTCATTCAGTGATCAGAAACCTCTGAGCCTTCCAATCCTGCAATTAACATGAGTGGAAACTCTGTGGTCTTTACCAAAGTTTACTCTTGTGTGCCAGTGTTACAGAACTGCGCTGCCAGAAGCCAGATTTTGCAGCACAGATGAACAGAATAAAAAGCCTTAAAACATCAGAAAAAAAACCCAAACCCAAAAGCTAGAAAAAAACTTTTTCTGAAAAAGGGAATCCACTGATTATTCCTTATTGATGAAATGGAATAAGTGCTAGATTCGACAATGTGAATCACTTAATTTAATTCTGAGATTACACTTTATAACTTGATGCAGGCTGAATTTTTACAAACTATCAAATTTATCTAAAGCAGAAGGCCTAAATGTTGATTTAGTGACATTCTTAGGATCACATGTAATTTTAAGGATTACGTGTAATTTTAGTCCTGTAGGTACTCAGTTATCACTGTATAACTTAAGGGTTTGAGGTTACAGTAACATAATTTAAAATGTGAAGTAAACTCACCAGAAATATAAACACAAATGTTAAAACATCTGAAAGTCTTCAGAGCACTTATTTGTGCACAATACATCAATATCTGAAACATTTTCCCCTATGGTATACAATTGTAAGCATCACCTTGGATGTTACTTTGACTCCAGACTCAAGGTTTTGACAGAGGTGAATGTCATCAGTCCTGTCAACTAGCTATAGTTTGTGCATATAATTATTTTTAAAGAAAAAGTTATTCTCACGGTCACTACTGAAAACGTTATAGGGTTGATATCTATTTCTGATAGAATAGACGAAAAGCCAGTTTTGACATAATGGTTCGGTTTACATGAATAATGTGAATTCTTCAATAAAATGAAAATAATCTAGTATGCACATGACCTAAATCTTTGCAAATGTGGCATGTTTCAGGACTAATAATATAGAGGCCAAATACTGTAAGTCAAAGAACCTTACCTTAGCAAGGTTGCTGCATTACATTTTATTTATTAATTTTTTTTTAATCAGATGTTAACTGTGATTATAAAAATATTTTATCCATTATAAATACATGCAGAAATTTATCTGAGAAAATCAAAGCAAATTGTTTTTTAATCTGACAGACTCATATTTTTAACTAAGAACTCTATGTTAATAAAATGAACATTAAATGAATTCATAAAATGAAAGCGGGTTTTTTTTTTGTTGTGGGTTTCTGGTTTGGTTTTTTTTGTGGGGTTGTTTGGTTTTGGTTTTTTTTTGGATAATGCATAAGTCTTTGTCTGCACTGCTTGGCTGAATAACAGAAGTTTGGATTAGTTTCCTCAATTTCCATTAATTTTCTTCAATAGAAATTCCAATGAAAGAGAAGGTTGCAGCTTCATGCAAGAACTTTGAAACTAGCAGTACATAAATGGTTCCCATTTCCCATTAACAACAGTTTGTTTCTGTATCTCTGCATATATAAGAATAAGCACTATTCTTGCTTTCTAAGATAGCAAGTCTTAGAAATATAATTTGAGAAAATAAATAACAGAAACACTTCCTCATGCCAGAATATAAATTGTTCACTATTCTTAGATATTCACCAACCATCTGTGGTTTAATTTTTAGTTGACCTCAATACATTATGGATGACAATGCTAGATAAATATTTTTGTTAAGAAACCCAGAAGAGAATGCCTTGGGATTTAGCTGCATGGCTCAAAAAATCTGTTCATGGGTTGTTTTTTTGGTGTTTTTTTTTTTTTTTTTTTATCTGTTTGGTTTTTAATCTGCCTTTGTTATATATTTATGCATATTTTAAACCCAGGAAGTAATAGAAATAAGAAATTCAATATACAAGATACTCTCTTTGTTCCTTTCTACAGTTTTCAGATAATGTGTAGGGTCTGTTCCATTTTCTATCAGCTACTCAGTCCTTTGCTGTCATGGAAAATTAATGCTAGTGGAATGATAAGGAGCTCACTTTGTCTTTTTTTGTTGCCATAATCCTTTCAAGAATATTGGGATAGATGAAATCTCTCAGAACTTCATTGATAGAAGCTGGTTTTTGCTCAACACAAGGTGGTTCAATCAATTATTTATAACCTTTGCTCATATACTTCCACCTGGCTTATGCCACTAAGGAAGTGGATTATCTGGATTATTAAACAGAAAGAAGACTTGAAGGAAATAATGAACTCATGTTTTGTTTTTAAATTTTGCTACACTATAATTACAGGTATATTTTGCAGACTGTGTTTCTTTGTAGTGAGGTTGGGGTTATGAGATTTTTTGGGGGTTGGTTTTTTTTCATTTATAGCTAACATATTGCAAATTAGCATAACCCTTACAGTGTGCACATACTAACTCTTGCATAATTTTTACCTATAATTCTTACAGACTTTACAGAGTTAATACTACAGCTGCCAGGAGTTAATCTTTTATTTTATTTCCAGTATAATGCCTTACACATTGAATATAGTATTTACAAAAAGGACAACAATATCAGGAATGTAAAAGGTCCCTAACTCCAGATTGATCTCAAAGGCCAAAATGCCATGTGATCATTGAAAAAAACAATATGGAACTTGTACATCTCAAGAGTTTTCTGAAAATATTTTTTGTGTTATCATTATTTCCTTTTGCTGACACATCTAATAAGGATGTAAGTTCTTTTTGGAGCAGTTCTAATTTCAGAAGGTTCATTTCAAGAATAATGATGCTATAAATGTCATAGGATCACAGGAAATTCAGATTGGAAGGAACCTCAGGAGGTCATATAAATCCAGTGTCCTGCTCAAAACAGGGAAAGCTCTGACCAGCTTGCTTAGGGCTTGATCTAGTTGAATCAAGGTCTCGAAAAGCCCCAAGGATGGAAGCTGCACAACTTCTCTAGGGAAGCCTGTTCCACTGCCTGATTATCCTTTTGGAGGAAAAGGGTTTCTTGGATAATCAGATGAGACTTAATTCAACGTATGTCCATTGCATCTAATCCACCTGCCTTGCACCACTCAAAGGAGCCACGCTCTATCTCCTTGATGACCTGCTTGCAGGTTGTGGAGTGGGGCACAGCTTGCTGTTAGAGCCCTTGAAGCCATCACTTGGAGAGGCTGAATAAGCCCAGGTCCCTCAGCCTTTCCTCACAGGGGAAGTGCTCCAGCCCCTCATCAGCTTGGAGGCACTCCACTGAACTTGCCCCACTCTGTTGATGTCTGTCTTGAACAGAGAGGCCCAAAATCAGACACAGTGCTGTGGATGTGGTAAAATGAGTGCCAGGTAAAGGGGTGCAGCCATTCTCCTTGCCTTCCTGCCCATGCTTACTACTGCCCCGGTTGCTACACGCTGCTGGCCAATGCCCTGCTTACCATTTCCAACTCTCAGATTTTTAGCAGATATGCTCCCCAGCCAGTCAGGCCCCAGCCTATCATTGCAGGGGGATCTTCCTTCCCAGGAGCAGAACTTGGAATTTGTCCTGACTGAATTTCATAAAGTTCCTGGCAGTGCATTCCTCTAGTCTGTCTTGGTCCCTCTGGATGGCAGTCGTTACCTGAATCATATTGACTGGTTACCCAATCTGGACTCACCCGAAAACTTGATAAGCAAGTTTCTCCTCCAGGTCATTAAGGAATATGTTAAACAGGGCAGGTCCCAGGATAGACCGCTGGAGTACTTCACTTGCTACTGGTCCCAGGGTAGAGTATGACCTTTCAATCACTGCATTTTGAGCACAATGTCCCAATCTAGTCATCCTCCGATCTAGACCATAAAATCCTAACGTTGATACAAGAAGAGCTGAGGTGGCTATTAAGACTTTCATGTGAACAGGGTGAGATGAAGATGTTTTAAATCAGTGAGTACACTTGAAATGAGGTTCTCTTAAATGATTTGTTTGGTTAGAATATAGAATATAAAACTGATATATTGATGTCATTCAATTAAAAAGTGTGTACAGTTAACAGTACTCTAAAATCACATTCCCCTTAACAATGTTCCATTGACTTCCACAACAGTAAAGGTAAGGTACATCTGTAAATTCAAAGTTCTGGTTTTGGTAAGGTGGGTCTTAAAACGGGAATACTTCTGAAATGAGATTGTTCATACCTCCAGAGCCTTCAAGATACTGAACACTCTGGCCTCCATCCAACAAAGCACTTAATCACATAATTTTCTATTCATTTCAGTCTTACGATTTGGATGCTTGAATTTAAGCTTTAGTGCTTGTTTGGACTTGGGTCAAGCTGTGCACCAGCTTGCAGAAATGATCCTGCATTAAATTTATTAAGGAGAAAAACATAGTATGATCTTTGGACATAGATTATAAAGTTAAGCAAAAGGTGTTTTCTATTCAGAGGACATGAAACAGACAGATCAGTAAAGAAAATGTACTGCGATGGGTTCCAAGACCAACATTACATCTAAATACACAATTAACCTCTTGTTACTTGTATAGATTTTGATTAAAGAAGAAATACTGTTCCATAGGATTTAATTCCTCCAGTTTCACTGATATTACTACATTAATTCTTCCTTTCCCTGAGAAGGTATTTTATCTCACTCTAGAAGCAACAAGAACATATGCTAATGAAAATTCTGTTGCAATTGTGCACCATTAAGTACAAGATTATACAATTTAAAATTGAAGACTTTGAAGACAAATTTCTAGTTCTCTGACATATATATGTTCACTTAATATGATATTAAAGCAGAGCAATATCAACAGTTTTGCCAGCTAACATGTAATACAGATAAAATGGTCATAACATAATCTGCATTGAGATAGAACTGCATGAAGAAAGAAGATTAAAAATGTAGCATGTGATTCCAGTTATAAAAATTTATCAATCACTTATTTCTTTGTACTTGTGAAATAGAAGTACGCCACTTGTATAAGTACTCCTGGCATCAAGAAGGAGCCACATTTAAATTTCAAAGCCAAGATAAACAAGTAAACACATAATAAATATTAGAAGTTTGGCAGCAACAAATGTGTGCTTAGCTTTTTTTTCGGACTTCCTAATGATGGTGTCATTAAGAAAACCTGCTTAAGCCTGCAGATAAGGAGAAGCTGTATGTGAGAGGCCTTCCTTAAAGGCTGAGCAAAGAAGGCACAAGACCCCTGTCTGATAATTGATTGAGTCCCTTCCAACCCAAACCATTCTATAATTTTATGATTCTATGATAAGCTACATTTACTAGGAACTGAGGCATGTGCTTCATAAAAAGTAATTATTGGGGAGGGCAAAGAATGAAAATAGAATAATGCTGAAAGTAGTAATTTTTTTATTATTTTTTTATTATAAATAAAATACAATGTATGGATTAAATAAGCAATATGTTAATATTTAAGTTGCAGTCAGGTTCTTGCACAGATGTTCCTTGTTAGGAGCGGTGAGCAATTTAGAAATTGTATATGTTTGTATAGATGTGTGTGTGTGTATATATCTATAGATGTGTGTATATACATACGTAATTCTGCTCTAGTACAAATTACAATTTTTGGACTAATTTACTAATATTTTAAATTAATTTAATTTTAGTAATATTTTAAATAAAACAAGAAATAGAAACATTAAAACATATCAAATTTCTCTGTTGTATTTAAATAAAAGTTTAGCCAAGATTAATACATAATTCACAGACAAAAAGTTAGTAATGGAAACGGGAGTTTTCAATATAAGACACTAAGTGCTGTAAGTAAAATACTAAGGGAAAATCCATGTTTATGTTGTCTTCAAAGAAGATGTATTATAGAAGAATAAGTCTCTGAATTGTCTAAATAACTTAAGCAGAACTGTGAGGACAAAAGAAGAATAACAATGTGCCATATCACAATTTTTCATTAAATCCTACTAAATTTTTTTTGTCCCTTAAATCAGAAATTATCAAATGCTAACAGGAAGTGATACAATCAAGTTTTCTTCTTCATCTATCAGTTTGAAAGGAAAAGAAAGTTTAAGGAGGTGTTCAGCAGACACCATAATATTAAACACTCAAAAATTGTTCATACAGTTCAAAAAGTTTTTTCCCACTGTTTGTCATTTATTTCATTTCCCCTAGTCCTAAAAAAATTTAGAAGTTTCAAATTACTGTTTTCAAGTGGAAATAAATATTTCCAACATACTCTACTATATTTAAATTCCAGACCTGATTCTCCAAATGTCTATATTAAGATTACTTGCATTCATCTTCCTGATGCATTTGACTTCAAAGGGACTAAACATGAAAGTAAAATTAATCAAGTGCAGTAGTACTTGCAGAATTGGACCCTTAGAGAACACGTTATTCAGGCTAGAAGTGCATAGAACACTAAAGAGACCATAATGTAAATAATAGTATTCCTTTATGTGGTATATTTTGAAAAAAATGAAAATGTGAGTTCTTTCAGTCTAGAGGGTACTCTGAGGTAAACTGCATCTGTTGAAACTCCACTTTGCACAGAATATTGAAATGGTCAAAAGGAAACAGTTTATGACTTTGTTCTCACAGCATCATTTAATTGATGGTGGTGTTTCAACAGAAAAGATTAAGAGCTCACCTATTTCCAATACAACACATTTATAGATAGAAGACAGCTAGATAATTGGAAATGTAATTGAATTTGTAAATGCAGAAAATTTAACCAGTTTTTTCCATATTTTGAGTAAACATCTCTTGGTTTAGGGAAAGATGAAATCTTCTTCATCTCACATCTCCCTTTCTGACAAACTTGGCACTTTTTTTCTTCCTCACTCTTATAACAAGTTTTCATTCTGATACCAGAACAAATGTTTTTTAATTTCTATTTAACCAAAAGATTGATCGAAATGATAGTTATTGTTTTTTTTCTGTTTCGTTTTGCCACTGAAAAATAGGTATTATTTCCATCCCAGTCAGATGGAAAAATCACGCGGATCATATTTCTTACATTTTTGCAGGTTTTTAACACCTACTTTTTGCACATAATGCTGATTTTTTTTTCTTTTTAATATATTATTGCCATCCTAATTACGTATTGTACTGATTCCTGCATTATCTGAAAAAAGTTTTTAAGTTGCATGAGCTGGCCGTCGGGGGGCACTAAGAGAGCATAGAGCTCCTCAGCTCACTCTACCCCAGAACTTAACATGTCACCTGTGTGGCCATCCTACTTTCACATCCCCTTAAGTGTCTTATGCTTGAAGCTAGAAATCAATCTTGTAAGCATTGAGGGTGTGCACAGATACCCAAAGGTAGGCTTTCAGAGACACCGTCAATGCCTATTTCAGCAACTTGGATTTATGCTAAATTTAAGCCTAAAGGCATCCAGTGCAGAAGTAATCGGAACAGCGTAAGCCAATAACACACTAGAACAATAACACTAATATAATTTCTACTCTTGCCTAGATAGCAATATGTGTTAGAAAACAGGTTCTAGATTAGATTCCTTATTTCTTATCTGTACTCTTCTGAATATTGTTTTTGCTTTTTATGTCTTTCAAATCCTAATCAAATGTCCTCAAATGCATTACTTTGAACTTCAATACATGCAGGTAACACTGGTGACAATTTTTGAGATCTACAATAATGTAAAATAAAGCAGAGTTATCCCATAAGATGTTCTGTTTACTGGAACAGATACTTGATAATAAGTCTTCACCTAGAAACATTTATCTGAATTATGGATGCAGTTTTAACTCCAAGCATTGTAAGCCTTTGTTTTAGATTTCTTAGAAAAGAGCCCTTAAAATACAGGAGTTTTAAAGCAATGAAAGACATTTAATGAGGAGTAGAACTTTTACATGATATACAATACTTTACAAGAGAGTTGATTTTATTCATATGTCTATTTTGTTAGTTTCATGCCTGACATTTTTGTCAGCATTTTACACATAACAAGTACTGTCTTTGCTCCTGTTGAGAAGTGATAGAGAATATTATATCAAATGTGTCTTTGAAAGAAAGAAAAAAATACACCAATGACTTCTGAGCTTAAGTGTTAAATAAAAACTCTAAGGAGAAAAATTTCTCAGACTTCTGAAACAATTGCATCAAAGCTTGTATTGCTTCACTGAAATGAATATCTATTACTTGTGATCAAGTTTTCTGAGTATTTGTAAAAAGCCAGCTTAAGTTGGTTCTCTGATATAGCACATATCATGTTAACAATTGGTAGAAAACCTGGAAGTTTATTATAAACAGACCTAAGAAAACAAATCTCAGAAAAGCCTTAGGTTTTACAAACAATCCTAGAGGCTTTGTTTTGAGGTAGCAGTATGCTTTTCTGAGATTGCTGTAAACAGTCATATCATAAAAAGGGTGAAGATAAAACAGATAAAAATCATATTTTATTTACAATTAACACATGTTTTTGCAGTTTTCTTTGTAGTTCAGAAAATTAAATTATTTTTTAGTAAGTGATCCAGTTTATAAAGAAAAAAAAATGCACCTTTTTCATGTGAAATGCACAATTTCTTTCAAAATATTTTACTTGATTGAGTGAATATATATTCTTCAGTATGCTCTTTTCTTGTGCTCTCTCTTGAGAGCACACATCTTTTGGATATGTTTTTATTCCCCATTTTGGATCATGATATTCAGTCTAAGGAATACTTATTCATGTAAGTTACAAGACATAATCTGAGCTGTTGTCTCTTATTAGAAGACAAAATCTATAAGCAATATATCACTCATATTTAGTTGACTGTTTGAAGTTTAGACATTCATAATAATTTATCTCATCATAGAGTTTGTCTAAGGATAATATTTTAAACAGTATTTAAAAGAGAAATAAAAACCCCAGTGGAAGTAAAAAAAAAAAAAAAAATCTAGAATCAGAAGTCTTTCAACAGAATAAGGGACAATCTCATGGTCTAGCTTAGACTTTTTTAGCTGTATAGATTAAATAAATTGAGGCAACATGAGTTAGCATCCTAACTTTCTTACACAGCCACTCAAGTAAAGCATCTGAGTAGAAAGATATTGGGGAAGTTTGATAAGAGAGGTATTTCAGAGCCTCTAAATATGAACATAATGTAAATACCTTTCCCTATGCCAACAGTTCTGTGTATGAAATTCCCAAAACAAAGGGCCCTGAATTGCATTAGATTTTCAGTTGTCCTTCAGTTATAAAATTGAGTAAAAAAGTAATCCATTTTCATTTGTCCTTCATAAATTACTCAACTTCCCATGATGGTTTTTTTCCCTATTACTTTGTCTCTGCAACCTCTCATAGTATGCAAATCTTACCTTATCATTAATCGTTTTTGTCACCTTTGCATGAATCTCATTAATCTTTGGTAAATCTTTACTGAGATAAAGCAACTGAATATGAGGTCATATGAGTATTTTATAAAACATTACATTTTCTATATATGTTCTGTTTCATATTATATTACTTCTAGAGAGTTCTTTGGAATAGTTGTTTTGTTTTCATGAAAAATGTTTATTTTTCTATTTCTTATGAATTTGCTTGAATAAAGAAATAAAAAGCTCTCCTTCAAATAACCTTTACTGACAGCCAACAAAGTACTTACTGATACATTTCAACATCTGTAAGCTCATACTATAAATAATACATGATACTGAATAGTAATTTTTGTGGTGTAATATAATTCAACATAGCACTATATGAGATATTGTACAACCATACAAAGTGCTGTAATTTTAAGTGAAGCATTTTCTTTTTATGAAAGAGCTTAGCAGTTAAGAAATGTTACAGCCAAAATAAGTAGACAGCAGAACCAAACTGTCAAACAGTTTATTCAAACTTTTAAAGTGAAGGCAACAATAGGTTCTTCTTCATGAGTGTACATTTCTGTTAATATGAAAATCAATATCATCTGAATAACAATTTTTTCATGACATGGAACATCTTACATCAATTATTACAATAATTAATACATTACTATGTATTAGAGTAAAATTTGCTTCCACATTAACACCTCTGCCATAAAAAGCATTTTAGTCACTCTGAGAGGGAACCACCTCTTCAATTAATGTCCAAATGATTTATTTTTAATTATAGTATTGTCCATTAAGTGGTAGTGCAATAGACATCTAAGATCTATGGTTATTTTTATTTCTGTAATACCTGAAAAATTACACAAAAATACAATTTCTCCTTTTTGACCTTTACCTTTGTGTAACACACTCTACCTAGAGTCCTTCTGTTTTCTTCATGAATCATTATTCTGATAATGTTTCTCAAATATAGTGTTTTCCCCTTAAAATTATTTTAAATTATTTCATTCTCTGCTATCTAAAAAATTACATATGTGAAATTAGCTTCTCAGAATATCAAGACTGTGTGCCTGTGCACAAATCATATTGATTTTGTTCTCAATGTATATTTATTTTTATCAATGTTTCATCTCTATCCATACTTTTTTTTGCCCATAAAATAAAAAGGATTATCTGTGAAGATAATTTTGACATTTTTGCTCTTCATTGGACTCTGAGCTTTGTGTCTGTGATGGTAATGACGTTATGAAAAAAATTAGAACTAACTAAAAGATGGTAGAACTAGTATCACAAGGTGTATTTTAATAAACTCCCCTTTGCAATTTGTGTTATCTGTAGGTAGAAAAAAATCCAGCTTATAGAGTGTAGAAATGATTGTGTTAATAAGGAATATGATTTGCAGATATAATTAAAACCAATAATTTAAAAATTACTTTTGGGTGCACTTTTAATGCTTTACTATGAAATAATTTCAAAATTATTTCATAATAGTTCTTGAGGGTTATAATCATGGCTCATTACTGAGATGTAACTGATAATATGAAAATGTTGGTGAGTGAAAATTTGCCAGAATAAACTAATGTTGGTTTGGTCAATCAACGGTTATGTTAGTTACAGATAAATCTAGCATTCTCTGCACAGGTAGAATCCCAGCTGAAATTTTCTGAGGACAACGGAGAACTTCTCTGTTCTTACATTTTTACCATGCACACAAACTCCATAATATTCAGTGAGGCCAAATATTTCTGTGGGAGCAAAATGAGCAGGAGCTGGGGTTGATCACTGAGATGAACAAGCATGAAGCAATTTCCACCCCCCTGAATTGCACATAATGGGCTTGAGATATCAAGCCAGATGAAGTCAAACAGAGCTCGTGAAATGATTCTGTGATATATGGATCACAATCACAAGAGCTTCTTATACACTGGAATAGCCTCAGTAAGAATTTGCATAAAGCTTGGTTTTGACTGTGTGACCTTATGAATGAAAAGGGAAAAAAACCTGATGATCCAGGAGAAAAATATCATCGTATGTAGGTTGATACAAGTTCTTTTATTTCTCTCAAAAAATAGGATGGATTTTTATTTTCTTTTGTTAATGGAAACTATTTAAATTTCATAAAGAAAAATAGTTATCTTACCTGCTCCCAAAACTCCAGCAAACAAACAAGCAAGCAAGGCATTAGATTTAAATAATGAAAATTAATAACAGCTGTGCTAATGTAAACATATCAGCTAATTATCCTTTTTTTTTTTTTACTTTTCTTTTTTCTTCACCATTTACATCTGGGCAGGGTAAACTTGCTGTCTTAATGCTGTGTCATAAACATTAATGGGAAGATTTCCACCAGAACTGTGAAGGAATGTGGAGAGGTAGACAATGAATCTTTCCAAACTTCTGCAAGAAGCTGCTAGAAGCTTCCCCCATGTCTGACAGAGCCAACGCCAGCTGGCTCGAAGACAGACCCGCCTCTGGCCAAGACCAAGCCAATCAGCGACAGTGGTAACGCCTCTGTGATGACATATTTAAGGGGGGAAAACAAATTTGTCATGACAGCAACTACAGCTGGAAAGAGAAGTGAGAATATGGAAGAAACTCTGCAGACACCAAGGTCAGTGCAGAAGGAGGGGCAGGAGGTGCTCCAGGTGCTGGAGCAGATACTCCCCTGCAGCCAGTGAAGAAAACCATGGTGAGGCAGGTTGTCCCCCTGCAGCCCATGGAGGATGATGGTGGAGCAGATATCTATCTGCAGCCTGTGAAGGACCCCATGCCAGAGCAGGTGGATGTGCCCAAAGGAGGCTGTGACCCTGTGGGAAACCTGCACTGGAGCAAGCTCCTGGCAGGACCTGTGGCCCTGTGGAGAGAGGAACCCATGCTAGAGCAGGTTTGCTGGCAGGACTTGCAACCCTGTGGGGGACCCATGCTGGAGCGGTCTGTTGCTAAAAGACTGCACTCCATGGAAAGGACCCACACTGGAGTAGTTCATTAAGAACTGCAGCCCCTGGGAGGGACCTACATTGGAGAAGTTGGTGGAGGACTGTCTCCCATGGGATGGACCCCACGCTGGAGCAGGGGAAGAGTGTGATGAGTCCTCCTCCTGAGGAGGAAGGAGCAGTAGAGACAATGTGTGATGAACTGACCACAACTCCCATTCCCTGTTCACCTGTGCTGTGCAGGGGAGGAGGTAGAGAAAACTTAAAGTCAAGCCTAGGAAGAAAGGAGGGGTGGGGGGAAGGTGTTTTAAAATTTGGGGTTTATTTTTCATTATCCTACTCTGATTTGATTGATAATAAATTAAATTAATTTTCCCTAAGTCAAGTCTATTTTGCCCATGATGGTAATTGGTGAGTGATCTCTCCCTGTCCTTATCTTGACCCATGAGCCTTTTGTTATATTTTCTTTCCCCTGTCCATTGGGGGGGGCAGATAGAACAGCTTTGGTGAGCACCTGGTGTCCAGCCAGGGTCGTATCACCACAGATGTTTTACAGTTATTTTACATTACAAATACTCTTTTACAATATTTTGGTTCTCCCTCATCTATATTCAATTAACTGGGGAAAAAAAAATATGCTAAACATATGTGTTTATGCCTGTGGATGGTATAATTTTCCCAGGATATGTCTTGTGGCCAGATAAATATGCATTGTATATCTATTGAGTACCTAAATTAATAAAACTCATCATCTTGTCAGCTTTTCTACTGTTCCTATTTTATGTTTTTTTGTATCCACAGGCTAGAGAGATGGATGGAGAGGAACCTGATGAAATTCAAAAAGGGCAAGTGTAGGGTCCTGCACCTAGGGAGGAATAACCCCAAGCACTAGTACAGGTTAGAGGTTGACCTGCTGGGAAGCAGCTCTGCAGAGAAGGACCTGGGAGTCCTGGTCGACCACAAGCTCTCCATGAGCTGGCAGTGTGCCATTGTGGCCAAGAAGGCCAATGGTACCTGGGGTGCACTAAGAAGAGTGTGGACAGGGGGTTGAGGGAGCTTATCCTCCCCCTCTACTCTGCCCCGGTGAGGCCACATCTGGAATATTGTGTCTAGTTCTGGGCTTCCCAGTTCAAGAAAGACAAGGAACTACTGGAGAGTCCAGTGGAGGGCTATGGAGATGATTAGGTAGGGGACTGGAGCATCTCTCTCATGAGGAAAGGCTGAGAGAGCTGGGTCTGTTTAGCCTGGAGAACAGAAGACTGAGAGGGGATCTGATCAATACTTATAAATATCAAAAGGGCAGGTGTCAAGAGGATGGGGCCAGACTCTTTTCAGTGGTGCCAAGCAACAGGACAAGGGGCTGTGGGCACAAACTGGAACACAGGAAGCTCTGTCTCAATGTGAGGAAAAACTTCTTCACTTTGAGGGTGACTGAGCACTGGAACAGGCTGCCCAGAGAGGTTATGGAGTCTCCTTCTCTGGAGACATTCAAAACCCACCTGGATGTGATCCTGTGCAACCTGCTCTAGGTGATCCTGCTCTAGCAGGGGGTTTGGACTAGATGATCTCCAAAGGTTCCTTCCAACCTCCACCATCCTGTGATCTAAGGCAGAACAGGATCTTAGCTCGTCAATTTCCATTACTTGTCAATACATTTCTTGGATAACTCTGTTTTTGAAAACTCCACAAAATCAGAATGCTCAGTTTCCAACAACTTTATGCAGGGTTGTATGAAGACATATAGCTGATGTCAAAGACCAAGGCTGCTACTGTTCAACTGCTGTGGCCTCAAAACTTTGCATGAAAGAAAAAATGTTTTTTCTCACAATAATAATAATTCATAAAGGTTTCTATATATTACACAATGACTGTTTGATTTCCTTTTGCAGAGTGAGATTTCCTTCCCCTAGCAGGGAGTTACTTTAGAACTGTTAATATCAGTGGTAAGCTGGACATGTAGCCAATGGTGGCATTCCTCACATTGTGCAACAGCTCATATCTTGTATCATAAAATGTATGCAATATGTTAGTATCATACATGAGATAAAAGCTATTACAGAATTGCATACACATATACAAAGTTCTGCAGCTGGAAGGTGAGGAGCTTTGACAATAGAGTGGAAGGAAATAAGAAAGGACTACTTTGGCTTACATAATTTAACATGACTAATGATGAGTAACTCCTATGACACTTTTCAAACACATGCAATGGCAATGAACTGAGGTTGCATACAGGTGACTAGCAAGAATTACCCCCATGACTACCTATGGCTAAAAGAATATCTTGATTCGATTTTTTTTAATGTTTTCATTGATTATATTTCTCTAAAACTTGTGAAATGTATTTCTAAATTATACAAATCTCACTATTATCTGTTCATCTTTACTAATTTTATAATTCATGTTTCCAAGAAGTTCATACTAAATAATTTAATATACTTGTCTCTTATTTACAGCATTTCTAAATGCTTAAATTATACTCTTCTCCGAACCAATCTAGCTTGGCTTGGAGTACATTTGAATGTGCTCTCTGATTTTCACCCTGATGTGTATGGTTCTTTAACTTTAGCTAGTCTATGCTTTTGACTTTTTAACTTCTAGGAACTCCTAAAAGTGAGATGTATAATATGAGTTTATGTCCAGTTGAAATGCATGTTTTGAAAACAGAAGTTTGTTGTTTGATTGTTTTTTCCTTGTAAATAAAACCCCTGATAGATGGAGAATTTTGGTCTCCATGCACACTGGAAAACATGTCAAGTATGGAAAAGGTAGGCAAACTCTGACTCATTATGTTATGAACAAATATTTTGCCAGTTCACTAGATATTCAATAAAATTGAATTGTAAATTAAAAATTTTTTATTTATTCAGATTTTTATGTTATATTCTAAATTGCAAAAGTAAAATAAACAGAAAACAATATCAAATATTTTATGTAACACTGTACCATTTATCTGCTGATTGAAGACTTCACACTGTGAGGCAGTCTGTTTCTATATCCTGGAAGTGAAAATCATGAAACAAGTATTAAACAAATATTCCAAATACTTTAAATTGGTAAATTAATCCCTGAGAATGGAAACATTAGAATAGTGCTCTCATACCCAGAATTCTGAAGCACTTGGAAGGAGAAGAGATTTAGGACTATCGTGGTAAAAATTAGGAAGCCAATTTTGACTCTTAAAAGTATTCTGCGAAGTCTGAGATGTGCAAACCAAAGAACCACAAGAATTGCAATATGTTTCTATTGTCTTTTAAAGAAACTCTTAAGATTAAAAGGCAAATACCATAAAACTCCCTCCAAACCCAGGAATTGAACTGCAAGTCCAAGGTAAAGTCTTTGCCATTCCCCAAACTGATATCATTTATTGTAATCGTAACAATGATTAGCTATAAACGACAACATTATGTCTCAGATGACTAGTAGTCATGTTGAGAGGTTGTACCTTTTGAAACTAGACTTCTAGCTCCTGACTTAATTTTGACATTAACATGTGTCTAAGCTTATGTTCTTCTTTTTAATCTCTTTAAATTAGAAATAAACTATCAGGGTGTTGTTATCGGTTTGTTTGTTTTTCTGTCTGCAGCACTGGAAAAACAGAAAGGACTACGGAGGTAAAACAACCACCAAAAAAAGCACTAAAAGAGTTTAATGGAACATAGTGAAGGTGAGAGATCAAGCTGCTGCTGCTATTCAGCCAGCACAAAAAATAGAAGGCAATGTTGCTAGCTAGGTATGAGGTACACCTGGAGCATTTTTTAAATCTTCCAAGTCTTTGGTTGAGTCTACAAATGCATTAGAGGACTGTTAATGTAATGGTCTTATCTGTTCTCTCATGTTGTGCATCATCTGTGAATTATACATGTTGAGACTGAAGGTGAGAATTTAATGATAAAGTGCAGGATCACTTCATCAACTGGAATTAGGAGTTACACTGATCCATGCTGGTACAGTGTAACCAAGCTAGTACAAAAAGAAGAGGAATTAAGCCCTAATATTTTATTGCTATGCCTTCGTTAAATAATCAGCTGGATATGCTATTTTTGTTTTAAAAAGACTCAGCTACCTTTCCTATTAAAATTTGCTTAATTTTATTACATCAGAGTGGACTATATATTTCCATGCCATTTATCTCCCTAGTAAGAATTGACAAATTCAAGAAAATTCAGTACGTGAAAGTGAAAACAGCAATGCCTTGTCTCACTTACTTTTATTATGGTCTATTTTTTCTTTTGTAACCAATAATTTTCTTTTTCCTTTTAAAATTTTGATAAACATCAAGGCCAAATGTAAAAATCACACGTCTGCCATCCCTTGTCACCAGATGCTCATTTCAGATAGTTGGATATTAACTTGCCTCAGCACATCACACACATTCCATCTTTCTTTGGGGGTTGTGCAAGCAGCAACCAGAGGGGGGATGTATGTGTTGAAATACATGGGTCCAACATTGCAATGAAACACTTGTAGTGACTATAATAGGATTAATGAATTAGCATGTGTTTGACCTTAAAATAGAGTGTGTTTGGTTTTCTTTTTTGTTTGGCTTGTATGGTTTTTTTACTTTTTAGTTTGATAGTCGTGCTGCTTATATATGGTACTTCATATAGTGTCATGGTTTTACCCCAGCTGGCAGCTGGGCACCACGCAGCCGCTCGTTCACTCCCCCCCATTGGGATGGGGGAGAGAATTGGAAGAGTTAAAGTGAGAAAACTCGTGGGTTGAGATAAAGACAGTTTAATAGGTAAAGCAAAAGCCGCGCGCACAAGCAAAGCAAGGAATTCATTCACCACTTCCCACGGGCCGGCAGGTGTTCAGCCATCTCCAGGAAAGCAGGGCTCTGTCACGCGTAACGGTTACTTGGGAAGACAAACGCCATTGCTCCGAACGCTGCTGCCCCCCCCCCCCCTTCCCCCAAGCTCCTTATAAACTGAGCATGATGTCATATAGTATGGAATATCCGTTTGGTCAGTTTGGGTCACCTGTCCTGTCTGTGTCTCCTCCCAACTTCTTGTGCACCCCCAGCCATCCCGCTGGCAGGGCGGTGCAAGAAGCAGAAAAGGCCTTGGCCCCGTGTAAACACTGCTCAACAATAAGTCCATAGAACAAAAACATCTCTATATTATCAATGCTGTCTCCAGCACAAATCCAAAATGTATCCCCACACTAGCTGCTATGAAGAAAATCAATCTTCTCAGCTGAAACCAGGACATTATCCACCCCTTATTCCATACTATTTACATCATGCTCAGGTCCCACACAATTCAATACATCCTCATTTAGCACCACCACCCTTCTCATCCCTTGATATAATATGCTGATATCATTCTCTTAGTCTGTGGACCACCCTTTTAAAATGTCCATAAATGTCCACAAAATGTCCATTGGGTTCACTTGGTCCACAACCTTGGGCTCCATCCACCATGGTGGTCACTCAGGACAGGAGAGGTGGTTGACGTGGAGTTACTGGGCACCAAAACCAGCTCAGGTCAGGTCCTCTGCTGCACTTGCGCTGCCCCCTGTAAGGCTTGTTCTCTATTGGTTCAGGTGATTTCTGCTACAGTAATTCCTGTAACATGCAACTCAAATCATGGGTTACAACAATTTAAAGGTATTTCCATTACAATCTCCACCCCTGGTCCCTTTGAGTCAGACCATCAAGTTTACCATTGCAATGAACACCTCCCCTTGCCCCTGCTCCAGCTTGAACTTATTCTCAGACTGCAGTCCCTTAGGGGTGTACCTGCTCCAAGTGGAGCCTTATCCATGAGCCACAGTTTCTCCAGGGGTACACCTGCTGTGGCATAGACTTGTCCACAGCCACAGTCACTTCGAGGTGCACCTGTTCCAGCATGGCCTTCTCCATGGGCCACAATGCCTTCATAGATACACTTGCTCCAGCGTGGCCTTGCCCACAGTCACAGTTGCTTCAGTCCTCTCAGAAATAAACCTGCCCTATCATGGGCTCGTCCATGGCCACACACTTTGAAATGTTCCAGCATGACCCATTCACAGCCACTGATGCTTCAAGGTGTGCCTGCTGTAGCATGGACTTATCCTTGCCACAGATGCTCCGAGGTGTACCTTCTCCAGCATGGACTTATCCTTGGCTCACAGTCCTTCCAGAGGTATACCTGCTGCGGCACAGACGCAACCACGGCCCCAGACACTTCGAGATATACCTGCTGCGGCACAGACGCAACCACGACCCCAGACACTTCGAGATATACCTGCTGCGGCACAGATGCAACCACGGCCCCAGACACTTCGAGATATACCTGCTGCGGCACAGATGCAACCACGACCCCAGACGCTTTGGGGTGTCCTGCTCCGACGTGGAATCATCCACAGGTCACAGTCCCTTCGACTCGAGTGCACACAGGAGTTCCAGCCTGTCCAGGACAGCAGCACAAATACAGCAGCGATGCCCTGGCCACCTGCCAGCCCAGGCGCATCACCATTGCTGTTATCAAAATGTTCCCAGGCACAGCACAGTAAGATGATAAGAAGTACAGCAGTACAGCGAGCAGCGAAAGCAGAAAGCAGCCACTAATAAGCACTAGACTCTAATAGATGGTAAGGCAAGCAAGCCCCATGGCAAGCACAGGAGCCTGCCAATTAATAGCTAAACAGCTAATACTAAATAGCTAATAACAGCTATAAATTCAATCTAGCACATTCCAATCAAATCTGCCATTATCTCGAACCCTTCGAGCCCCACGTTGGGCGCCAAAAAGGACTGTCGTGGTTTTACCCCAGCTGGCAGCTGGGCACCACGCAGCCGCTCGTTCACTCCCCCCCATCAGGATGGGGGAGAGAATTGGAAGAGTTAAAGTGAGAAAACTCGTGGGTTGAGATAAAGACAGTTTAATAGGTAAAGCAAAAGCCGCGCGCACAAGCAAAGCAAAGCAAGGAATTAATTCACCACTTCCCATGGGCAGGCAGGTGTTCAGCCATCTCCAGGAAAGCAGGGCTCTGTCACGCGTAACGGTTACTTGGGAAGACAAACACCATCGCTCCGAACGCCGCCGCCCCCCCACTCTTCCCCCAAGCTCCTTATAAACTGAGCGTGATGTCATATAGTATGGAATATCCGTTTGGTCAGTTTGGGTCACCTGTCCTGTCTGTGTCTCCTCCCAACTTCTTGTGCACCCCCAGCCATCCCGCTGGCAGGGCGGTGCAAGAAGCAGAAAAGGCCTTGGCCCCGTGTAAACACTGCTCAACAATAAGTCCATAGAACAAAAACATCTCTATATTATCAATGCTGTCTCCAGCACAAATCCAAAATGTATCCCCACACTAGCTGCTATGAAGAAAATCAATCTTCTCAGCTGAAACCAGGACATATAGGCAGTCACATTTGAGAAAACTTAGAAGCATTGCTGTTTAACTTTCATGCCCTTGTCGTGGTTTAATCTGTCAGGCAGCTAAAACAACCACACAGACATTTGCTCAACCCTCCCCCTACGGTGGGATGAGGAGAGAATCAGAAAGAAAAAGGTAAAACTCGTGGGTTAAGACAAAAAATGTGTAGTAGGACACAAAAAAAAAAAAAAAGGAAACCCCAAACAAAACAAGTGATGCACAGCACAACTGCTCACCACCCAGAACTGATGCTCAGCTAGTTCCTGAGCCTCTCACCTCCCTGCCAACTCCCCCAGTTATGTACTGAGCATGACATCATATGGTATGGAATATCACTTTGGCCAGTTTGGGTCAGCTGTCCTGGCTGTGTCCCCTCCCAGCTTCTTGTGCACCCCTGCCTTCTCATTGGCAGGGCAGTATGAGAAGCTGAAAAGTCCTTGACTGCTTGGCAGCAACTAAAATATCAGTGTGTTGTCAACATTATTCTCATTCTAAGTCCAAAACACAGCACTCTACCAGCTGCTAGGGAGAAAATTTAACTCTATCCTAGCCGAAACAAGGACAGCCCTGTCGAGCTGTCGTAAGAGTAACAGATGACTGTAGCATTCTATATTAATTCCATAAGAGCAAACTTTATAGTGCACAATAGTTTATGGGGATCCCCAGCTCTTGTATGTGCTGAAGACACTTCCAGATGGACTTTGACTATGACATTTTTACTGTGACCCAAAGGGAGAAAGTCTTTTACCAAGGGTAAAATAATGATTACCATAATCTCTCTGTCACAGCAGTGAGCTTCCAATTAGTCCATTCATAAAATGAAGTATTTAATGGGAGATCATTTAAATTACTCACAGATGTTGGAGCTTCTAGACAAATAACAGAGAATTCATACGAAGATTCAAATTGAAACAAAAGATACTTAATAACTTGCTCTATAGAAGGATAGTTCCTCGAGCTGGAAGTCTGAAGGTTTGGAATGGCACTAAGTGATGTAAGTATGAAGAGCTCTAAACACTTTCGGACATCTGAAACTCCTTTCCCTAACTTATCAATATTTTGGCTTCAAAATGTGAAGTGAGTCCTTTTAAAATAGACAGATGAAATTAAGAATGTTGCACTGACCAACATGGCCAGTGCTTCTAGAAACAAAAATGGGATTGAAGAACATATATAGCAGGAATCAATAGAGTTCAATCTACCTTATAAATATTAAAAACACAGACAGAACGTAGACATTAGGCACTAAGAGCTCACACTTCCACAGTAAGATTTTCTTTTCCTCTTTCTTCTATGTAGACATTTGAAAGTACTGTGGTGCATATCACGTGCTCATGCAGCTTGATGGTGCATTTACTTAAGTGTACAAGGTAAATATGATCACTACCAATTAAGTAAAAAAGATCCAGTTTAGGATTTTTCATTTTTTTAAAGTTAAAGTAGAATCCTTACCAAACTGGTGTGCAGTGTTGCCAAGAAGTTAAAGTTGCAGTTGACAAGCTTTTCCATATTTAAATTGCTGAGGACTGAAGAGAAATCTGTAGGTAGAAGATTTGTATAAAATTCTGATATATTCTTATGCTATTTCCAGTATAAAAAAGATTACCATGCCTAGGAACAGCTGAAATATAGATTTTTCTGTGACAGGTGTAGTGCTGGAGGGGAGTCTGGGGGAGAAGTTCTTTTTTTTAAGGGATTTTTTTGGTATTTTGACAGCAAGTATTCCACTGAAATATCTAACTAGTCAGAAACAATTCATTTTGACAAAAATATTAATAGAAAGAGATAGTTCTGCTTCCTTATATTGTTATGGGAATATTTAATAAATACGGTTAAATTCCACTTAATTTGACTGGTTTTTAATTCACAGTACAAATTAACTAAATTTATTTATTTATACTTTTATATTATATTATAAATTTATATTTATATTATAAATTTATATTATATTCTATATTTTAATATTTTTTATATTTTAATTTTTTTAAAAATAACAATTTAAGTATTTTCTTCATATGTATGAAAATTTAGAATTCCCCTCAGGATCAATTCTGATCAATTCTGTCTATTCTGTGTGTAGGTATGTGTGCAGAGGTCTGAGTGACAATAACTGGAGAGGGGACCATGGCCTGGGTGCCTGCAACTGGAGGGACCTTGGTGTGTATATTTTACTCTAGAAAACTTCAGTTTTCTTCAAATTTCAGTGTTTGTGTGTAGGTGTAAGTCACTACTGAACTTTACTACTGAACTGTGAACCTCAGAGTGTCCAGGTGTGGACACCAAGGATCTGAGGTCAGCTGTTAGTGGGACAGATTGACTGTCTAAGGTCAGCTATGGGAAGGATCCATTCTGCATGTATAAATCTATATCTCAGTGGCAAAATTCAATCCTGGTCAGCCAGAGGGAAACAACAGGACTGAGCTATCCATGCTGTTCACGTTTGCAAGAGCTCTGTGTGCTTCTGCCCATGGTAGTCTTTGTGGCCAGCCATGGGTCTGGTTGTTTATTTTCTTAATGTGTGCATGCTTGTGTTTGCACCCATTGGGAAATATAAGTCCAGCCTTGCCACTAGGAAGACCTGGGGACACAGTGCTGCAGCAGCCTTGCCTCTATCACACTAAATTTAGTAGCCTTTAACAATGTTGAAATTTTGATTGGTGTGACATAATGTACAGCAGTGCCAACTATTTTTATCATATAGATGACGTATGTCTTTACAGTAACATTTCTGTTACATATATTATGTAAAGGACACTATGAGCTTTTAATGGATTTGTAACTTTTCAGCCATCCAATTTATTGGCAGGCAGTCTCCCATGCCTTGACAAAAACTTCCATTCTCTCATTCCTGTGCATGAGCAAATTATCTTTTTCAGATATGAGTAAATCTAAAGGAGAAAAAGAGGAGAGAGGAATGAAAGACAACTATGCTGAGAACATCAACAGTATGACATAAGCATACGGAATAAGATAGCAGTCTCAAGGGACCATGATCTTTTGTCCAGCCTGCTGGAGTACATGTAAGATTTTTTTCCCCTCTAGGCATCATTTCCTTTCTACAATATAGCATTATGCGAACGGCAGCAATGAGATGACTCCATAATCTTTTAAGTTAAAGTTTGGTGCATACATGTATACACACACACACGCTCTTACATACACACACACATATATAGGTATGTATAAGCAGCAATCATAACTTTTTTTCTCAATTTACTCTCTGCTCACAGTCATCTAATGAATTTTATCTAATATGCTTGTTCTCTTCTCCCTTTCATAACTTCTAAAAGGAAATATTGCTGTAAGATGCAACAGATGTCATAGCTCATCACATTTTATAATCAAATGAAGAAGTAAAAATAAGAAATTCACAGAGCAAAGGTACTGCATATATTATGATACTGATATGAAGTTCTAAAAATTTTAATGCTGAATTCTCAAGTTCTGTAGTTCTGAATAATAGATAAATGGTGACTAATGTTTACTGGAAATGAAAAAAAATATTATACAGGTTGCTTGTGAGAACTCTATGATTTCATTTACCTTCATGAGTTTGATTCTTAGTCACATGGTTCTAAAGCAGTTTGTAGGCTTTAGTTGAGTTATTACTTGCTTAGAAATTACATGCTTGCAGATGCTTAAGTGGTGGCTAATACATCGCGTTGCTTGAAATATATACTGCATTGAGCTGTGATAATTAAAGAGCTATAACTCCTTTAATCTCTTTTGAATTTGCACCCAGTACTGTTTGGTTAAGAAAACATTTCTTTCTAATACATTTATTTCTTTCTAATACATATTATTTTTTTGAGAAAACATTTCTTTCTAATACATTTCACATGTTAATAGCTGGATACAGGTAGTGGGTTTGCTCAAAATAATACAGTTTACATCTGAGAAGTGACTGTCTGAAATAGTACCTTCTTACGGTGTAATACAGCTCTCTGTGCATAAGATGTTCATGTACTTGTATTATTGCCTTCTATTTGATTTATTCATAATGATTTTGTTTGTCTTTTTCAAACACCTGTGGGCTTCCAGTACTGATGTGCACTGTGGTAGGCAAGTGGTAAAGAAAATCTGTGCTCCAAAGATTTTACAAGCTAAAATTACTAATTAACATTGGTTTAAACCAATGTTGTTCATGGAATTAAAGGAAATGGATTGTGCATTATCAGTGAAGATATTTAACTAACATACAATTGCATTTCCCTTTTGTCAGTATATGAGGGAATCCGGTAGATTTATAGCTCAGCCCTGTCTTTTCTCCTGCAGTTCAGAGTGCTGAAGTACATACCTTAAGTAGGTTTTAATCAAATCCATGCTTAGTTTAGAAGCTACTCAGTATGAGGCGGATAGGGTTTTTCTCACTTTCCTGTTTCCGGATTCTGTCACTTCTGGCACTACAATTTGTCTCTCTTGCCACCTTTTTCTTCTCTGTGTCCAAGCAATGCTCTTCTTAGTGTCATTTGCTCTGTACGATGGATGTGGAGAAGCAGAATTCTAGTAAGAATTCTCAAAATTATTAGAAAAGATAATGTAAGCAGCCGTCTCAGTTATGCCATCATTAAATAGAATTACACTACCGAGTTTTCAGTGCTGGAGATGATGAAAAATTATCTTGTGTATAATTGTTTTTTTAAGAAAGAGTCTAGGACCAAGTCCTTAGCACAAACTCTTCCTAAGAAACCTCAAAGCTGATCTCCAATCAGGAATTAGGCTCTTATTAAAAGTTCATTAGCTGCATATTTGTAAATTGTTTTTCACATCTCATAAAGAAATGACTGGAAACAATCACAGAAAGGACAAAATCTCAACTGGGAACCATATTTCTAGGTACTTAGGGCAGATAAATGGAAAATGCTTACTGGAGCTGTACCCAAAGGATTGTTGGGATTTTCTTTGGCAGAGCCTTGATTTTCTATCTATCTCTTTGTGTAGCTACAAAATTCTTTTTCTGCAAGGAAAATGGTGCTCATGATTTTTTTCATGATTCAATCATTTAGTGATTTTCATCCATAGGTTTGCTTTTTGCGAAGAAGAGTGGCAGATTAACTGCTGAGACTGGCATCATAACTGTGAATTGTTGTCTCCTTTTGGTATTTGGATGTTAATTTGCCCTTGAAAAGAAAGTACTTTGATGATAGCAGACATGTACATGCTTGTTCTAGAATTCTCTTTAAAGTCCCACCTACCCACAACAACAACAACAACAAAAGTAAAAACCTTTGTGCATTTCCTTGTCATGTTGGAGAAAGAACAAAAACCCCTTAATTGCAGATCCTCTTGGAAGCATCAAGATTAAGATATTGTGTAGCTTTATAATGCTTCTCACTTGAAAAGAAATTAATTCACAGTGAAAAAAATGGGAAAAGAAAAATGTCAGAATGTAAAAGTGAATCTTGAACAGTAGAGGGAAAAAACCGAAGTAACTAAAAATAGCCGAAAGTACAAATATACGTATGTTTAAATTTAATAAAAGGAATAAAAAATTAATTAAAAAAATATTTTTTTACTAGCATTCACTCCAGAGATTTGTAAACTCATACATATTATATGGTAATGTAGGTTTTATGCAATTTTTTTCTCTGCAATCTGAACAATAACGATAAATATTTTCTGGGTCAATGTGTAATACCTGATATTTCTGTAAGCGCTTGCTCTATTCTTTTCTGTTTCTGACATACAACATTGGATCTGGTTTCTATTATTGCTTAATTTACTTAATTCACGTCAAATCCCTGATCAAAAATATTTCTGCAAACTACACAGTATGTACTGTGTGATATGAGTTTGTAGTGAATCAAAATTAAGGCAGTATTTTCTTCCATAATAAGATCACAACTGAAAGGACTTCATTTTCCAAGGGAACAAGTCATCAGGGAAATATTTATGTTTTACAGTTTATGTAAACTACTGTATACCTCAGAGAAGCCAGAGCACTCTCCCTCCCCGCATGTCTTCAATATTTGAAAATATAACACCCTGTAATTTGAGAAAGAATAGATCATTGGCAGTCATTATTCACAAGTGTATGTATCATTCAGCATCATAGCTCATCAAAATTAATTTCCCCATTTTACATGGAGTTGAAATTAATTTGCAGTGTCTTATACTTTCATGATTAAAAATTGTGTTTATCCTCTGTTTTTCATTAATGATATGAAGGGAGAAAATATGAACATCACTTTAAACTACAAAATATTTAAGTAGACTAACCAGCTTTTTTAAATTTTCACACACAAATAGCAATTTATTAGCCGTATATTTAGGGGTTAAGAAGAATTGCAAAAGAAGGAACAGGATTAATTGTGGAAACGTGGTACGTAGTTGTTTTCATTTTACTGAAAAACCAACTTTGAAAGGAAAACAGTACAACTGTGAAGTGAAAAAAAAAAAAAATAGTAAACCATAGTAACATGTGCTTAATGTTATAAGTTAATTGCTGTATTTATTAGGAATAGATGTAGACTTTTCATTTTTTCAGGTAGTAACTTCGTTATATATACTACACAAAAGCTTCTTCGCAAAAGGTGTACTAAAACCATACTAAACCCAACACACTAAAATAGGAAAAAAAAAAACCAAAGCAAAGGTTAATGGATTACACAACTGATGTAACGGAGACTTGTTTTTCTATGAGTAAGCCATTGATTTAAAACAAGTAAAAACTTCTGCTACAGTTCATTAAAAAAAGTTTTTGAAACATACAAAATGCCTCTCTTGTCTTGTTTTTAAATTCTTGGTAACTTCATTAATGCCTATTGTTTTACAATCAACATTTTTGATTGTGAGAAAAGAAAGAGAAAAGTATCGTATCAAATCTACTCCTTTTCTGTTAAAGAACTTGCTATACATATAGTAATGTTTCTCTCTATCCTTTACTTAAATTCTCTTTGTTTAGCCTTATAATCTGAGGCAGAAGAAATTATTTCAATGACAATATCAGAAATATTTTAGTAAAAGGTTTTGTTTTCATTTGCTTATAATTGTAGCTTTAACCATTTAAGCCATATATCTCTTGAGGATAAACTATTTTTTTCCAGAGAAGTAAAACTATTGTTCCTCAGAAAAAATCCATTGTTCTGATGGTATTAAAAATAGATAAATAAACCGACGTAATTGCAGATGACTATGTAGAAGCTCTATTAGCACCATAGAGATGTGAACTGTATTTGGCATTCGTATCCTTGAGTCTGATTGATGTTCACAAGCACCCAAGTATTTGATAACTCACTAAGTATGCAGCAATCGTTAAAAGGTAATTGAACACGGTCCAGCCCAGGTGTTAACTAATTTTTTCACAGTATTGTTCCTCCTTGGAGGACAGCATGTCTTCCTAGGCACAAGACAGAGTCTTCTGTGATTTGGATGTTGATGAAACAGCTTCTGAAATAGTTTCTGAAATGGAAGCAGTTTTAATATAAAGGTGAAGGAAAGGCAGGTGGTAGAAGAGTCATAAAAGAAACAAAGCTAAGCTATTTAAGGGATAAGTTTAAGTGACGGGAAAAAAATAAAGATAAAACAAAAATTATCCAATGCCAGAACAAAGATAAATAGATTTTGCCAGTAAGTGTTCTGTGCAGCATTTCAAAAGCTCTGGTGTCCTGATGGTCTAAATAAGAAACTTATCCAAAGGATGAGGTGGCTTCTTTGGGGTTTTCCTCCCATAGAAACAAAGATGCAGGAAGAATGGTTTATGCCTATGAATTATATTGACAGAAAGCTAAGATAAAGCTGGGGTGCTCTTTGAAATCACACAGTGTAATAGCTACAGACAAGCTGATATTTTCAGTCTGTTCAACATGAAAAGACCAGTTGTGACTGAAAAGAAAACAATTTTATAGAAAATGTTCAGCTAGGCCCACTCAGAATCTGTTCTTTTGCTGTCAACAGATATTCATGAAGTCCTTTCAGAAGACATTAATGTCATCTCTCACCCATATTTTAGCCTAGTTTTTCTGAGTTATTTTTGTTATGTAAATAAATAACATAATGTTTAAAATCTGTCAACACAATGAACCCATAGTTTTCACTAGATTTTAATTTGCACATGTTGTCTAACAGAGCTGACTTATGCTTTCTTGGGATCTGAAAGAATCACTTTGTGGCTAATATCTAACATGGAAGAGTTATTCTCAATTCTGTCAGGTACAAAGATAAATAAAATACAGAAAAAATCGACACCAAAATAACTGTCATGTTTATTACTCAAATTATTTAAGTCAACTGACAATGGCTGGTCATCATTTACATCAATAATTATGAAGTGCTACTGTAGTAAGTAATTAGAAACCAGTAGTACTGTTAAACAGTATTAAAAATCCATTAGCCAACTATTATTGAGATGTTAAAATAATTAACAAAAATGAACACTAATAATCTGTGGCTATCTAACCAACTATTTTAAGGGTTTTACAAAACTAATTTGTGTATCTTAGTTACGGCATGTTATATAGTTGCATATTGGATTTGGATTTAAATCCTAATTCATACCTTCACAATTTCTGTTGCTAGCTGGCAAGTTTTTGGAGTGTTTATAGGTGGCTTTCCCACTTATTTTGACCAGGAAGCAACCAAGAAAGATGAGGCTTCAGCTTATTTCCTCTGTGTCAGCAGCTCTTAAAATCTTTGGCTTTGTACCTGTAACATATGGAAAACAGGGCAACAACCTGAAGTTGTTTAGTTTCAGGATTTAGGGATTAGAAAGCCTAGGAATTAGGGATTTTGAAAAAGAAACTGCAATAAGGCTTTTTACTTGCTGAGTCTTTTGGAGGAGCTAATTTTTCATAAAGAGAAAATGTAATTGATCTGTTTGATTAAGGCCTCAGGTCAGCCGAGCAATTCAGTATGTGGCCATTAGTTTGACAAGAAAGGTCATGGTGCTGGGATCTAGCAGCAGAAAGAAAATAAAAGCATAGTTGTGGTGGGTTGACCCTGGCTGAGGGCCAGGTGCCCACCAGGGCCGCTCTATCACTCCCCTCCTTCACCTGACAGGGGAGAAAAAGTACAAGGAAAAGCTTGTGGGTCAAGATAAGGACAGGGAGAGATCACTCACTAATTATCGTCACGAGCAAAGCAGACTGAACTTAGAGAGGGAATTCATCTAATTTATTACTAAGCAAAACAGAGTAGAGGAATGAGAAATAAAATCAAATCTTAAAACACCTCCCCCCACCCCTCCCATCTTCCCGGGCTCAACTTCACTCCCGGCTTCAACCTCCTCCCCCCTCAGCGACACAGGGGGATGGGGAATGGGAGTTACGGTCAGTTCATCACACGGTGTTTCTGCTGCTTCTTCTTCCTCAGGGGGAGGACTCCTCTCATTGTTCCCCTGCTCCAGCATGGGGTCCCTCTCACGGGAGACAGTCCTTCACAAACTTCTCCAACATGAGTCTCCTCCACGGGCTACAGTCCTTCACGAACTGCTCCAGCATGGTCTCTTCCACGGGGTGCAGACCTTCAGGAGCAAACTGCTCCAGCGTGGGGTCCCCCCACAGGGTCACAAGTCCTGCCAGCAAACCTGCTCTGGCGTGGGCTCCTCTCTCCACGGGGCCGCAGGTCCTGCCAGGAGCTTCCTCCAGCGTGGGCTTCCCACGGGATCACAGCCTCCTTCAGGTGCCTCCACCTGCTCCAGCGTGGGGTCCTCCAGGGGCTGCAGGTGGAATCTCTACACCCCCTCATCCTTCCTCCATGGACTGCAGGGGGACAGCCTGCTTCACCATGGTCTTCACCACGGGCTGCAGGGGGATCTCTGCTCCGGCACCTGGAGCACGTCCTCCCCCTCCTTCTGCACTGACCTTGGTGTCTGCAGAGTTTCTTACATCTTCTCACTCCTTTCTCTGGCTGCAAAAGCGCTGGTTTTTTCCTTCTTAAATATGTTATCACAGAGGCGCTGATTGGCTTGGCCTTGGCCAGCAGTGGGTCCGTCTTGGAGCCAGCTGGCATTGGCTCTATCAGACACAGGGGAAGCTTCTAGCAGCTTCTCACAGAAGCCACCCCTGTAGCCCCCCCCACCCCCGCTACCAAAACCTTGCCACACAAACACAATATAATGGTAAATATCCTGTAAAATACAAAATAAGTCTGTAAGATACTGGATGAAAGGAAAACAAGTAAAGTAAGTGAAAGTGGTCATGTTCATATCTTAATAAAGTGAGAAAAATCAAAATATAAACACTATTTTGGCTTTGAAAAAATTTCTTGGTAATGATGCATCTGGATCCAGGCAATCCCAAGCACAACTACAGGCTGGGCAAGCATGGACCAAGAGCAGCCCTGAGGAGAAGGACTTGGGGGTGGTGGTTGATGAGAAGCTCAACATGAGCTGGTAGTGTGCGCTTGCAGCCCAGAAAGCCAACTGTGTCCTGGGCTGCATCAAAAGAGGTGTGACCAGCAGGTCGATGGAGGTGATCCTGCCCCTCTACTCCACTCTTGTGAGACCCCACCTGGAGTACTGCGTCCAGCTCTGGGGGCCCCAGTACAAGAAGGACATGGAGCTGTTGGAGCGAGACCAGAGGAGGCCACGAAGCTGATTGGAGGGATGGAGCACCTCTCCTATGAGGACAGGCTGAGAGAGTTGGGGTTGTTCAGCCTGGAGAAGAGAAGGTTCCGTGGAGACCTTATTGCAGCCTTCCAGTAGTACCTGAAGGGGCCTACAGGAAATCTGGAGAGGGACTGTTTGCAAGGGCATGTAGTGATAGGACAAGGGGTAATGGGTTTAAGCTGAAGGAGGGTTGATTTACACTAGATATTAGGAAGAAATTCTTTGCTGTTAAGAGTGGTGAGACACTGGAACAGGTTGTTCCATATCAGAGAAAATGAAAATTGGGGGAAATATTGATTTAGTATTTATAAACTGAGACGTAGTAAATTCTAACAGGTGATATAAATATTAAAAAATTAGGGTATATTTTTATCCCAGGATATTTTCCCAGTACACCTACAAAATACAATAGCATCTTGATCCAGCTTGCAGTGAAATCAAAGACAGACAGAAAATGTGTTAGAAGACATTGTGGGTTGGATGTCTTTTTAGATTTTATTTTTGTTATTAATTCCACAATATTGTTTTATTTTAAGCTAGCATGGTAGGACTTTGAATTGAAAAGGACAGATAAACAGAACATTTTTTTTTTGGATGCAGTGTTAAAGAACATATGCTTTCTCTTTTCTTTTTTTTTTTATAATATTTATTTTTGGGATCGTCAAGGATACTTTTAAAAGTAATCACATTGTTTTTTATCTAATCCTTAGAGTTTTGCTTGTTTCCTAAGTGTCCAAACATATTTTGGTTATGATTAGGTCTATTTAGAAAATAATGGAAAAAGTCATTCTAGAGCTGCTTGCAGAAAGATAAGTCTACAGATAGGTAATGCATATTTGCAATGCTAACAAAACACAATGATTTAGGAATCTAAAACCAATTATCTCATTTGTTATTTTTTTAAAAAATATCAATAGAATTCTTTAGAGCAGCCCTGTAACTGACTGAAATGTAAGAAATAACTGGAACAAGTATTTTGTTTCAGTTTTTAATCATAGAATCCCATGATGGATTATAGTTTTGGAATTTATTATTCAGGCCCTGTCTGAGCCCTCAGAGGAATCTTGTCATGTTAGATTTAATCTTAAAGGCATACTACCACTAGCAGTACTTTTGGTCCTGTAACGCTTGTGGAAACATTGCCTTATACTAATGTGGCTTCTTAACAGTAAGGGTATAGAATACATCCATTTAAAATTAATTTTCAATATATACTGATAGATCCTTTTCCTTCTTCCCCCCCCCACCCCCCCCCCACCCCTGCCATTATTTTCGCTTTATAAATTGAACTATAGAAACAGAGGCTGAAGTTCCTACCTGGCTCATGAAAGACAATTCTATCAGAAGCTTGACAGATCTGCAATTCTTAGTAGTGCTCAAAGACACTGAATTAGAAGGGAAAAAAATGGCCAAAAGATAGATAAGAAACCAAGAAGCCCAGTGAAGGCACGAAATAGGATTAAAAATAGGAATGGAGGGGAAAACATGATGTGGTTTTGATAAAGTGTTATTTAAATGAAAAGAATATAAAGACGTACTGTTAATTATCAAAAAATATGCTTGCGTTGACTGAAATACAGCTCTAAACTTAGTAAACTGAGTGTGTTATGGATTAGTGAACTGTCATAAAACCACATTTCAATGATACATTTAAACAGTACAGATATCAGAAATTCCTATTAGCTGGGATTGCCTCCTAGCAGACGTGTCCTATCCAGAAAAAAACTGCTTTAGAATTGATTCCTTGTGTCTCTTGTGAAAGAAACCTGTCAAAGCCCTTCATAATTTTTTTTTTTTTAAACTGTAATAATGGAATATAAACTCTCCTGTGTCAATCTCCAGTTTCACTGTGTTCTCTCTGACGATAGGGGTTGTTTGAACTGGATATATCTTTCCAGTAAAAAGCAAACCAATATACTACCAAAAGAGAATGGCCATTTTCAAATTCAGAGTAACTCAAATGCATTTGCCTGCTGAATGGCTCCTTGTTTTGAAACTTGAACTGCCTTTTGATCAGAAATACTTTTTAACATGACCCATTTTGTCACTGACATGTCACTTAGCCTCTTTGAAATGACAGTTTTTATATGCCCTTTATACTGCAGTGATTGCAAAGCCCTTTTATTTAATTCATATTCCCCATCATTGTTTTGATTCATTTTTGTCACTGATGGTCATCCCTGTCAAAGCTTCCTAGGCCTAAAAGTAATCTTAAGAGGATTGGCAGAAGTAAGATTGGAGTCTCATAAAATTTTGTTCTTCACTTTAAAATCTTTGGTGATTCACTTGATATGAACTATTACCTAAAATTCTTCATATAAGTATAGACTGAATTCACAGAGTAGTTTGTGTTTTCTAATTTATTAGAGAGCCACTAATGAAGCATAAAGGAATGGGTGAAAAAAAGGGAAAAATGACTATTTTGTGGAATTTAATTGTTTAGAATTTTAATTGTGTTATTGAAGATATTTCTACTGACATTCAATAACATATCAAATGTATTGTATATGAGTGTGCATTCAAATATTTTCCTTTTGCATACTTGAGTATTTTTAACTACCTGCCTTTGAATGTTATAGTACATAGCAGTGTATCAGGAATATCTTCATATTTTAAAACTTCCTAGCCTGAAGCAAAAGAAGCAAATGTTTCAGGGAGCATCTGAATACTGTATTCATCCAAGAAACTCAAGTCCATTTCCATGATGTGAGAAGCTATGATAGCAATCCTTAGTACGAACAAAAACAAGTGAAAGTGCAGGATATTCACAGTTCGTGAGTGGAATTATGATAAAGTCACATGCTAACAACATAAGTAGAAAAAAAGAAAAGAAAAATGGACTCAAAAAAATCATAGGTTTTATTCTTGCTGCTGCCACTCTCCATATTCCTCAGACACACGCACATATAAGAAACAAAGCAAGACAAATATGCCACTCAGCCATTAAGAACTTGATTAATTTCAAGTATATGTGTAATTCCCATATGCTGGGATGCTTGCCCAAAGGTGTGAACAAACATAACCTGTTCATTAAAAGGAAATGCTTTTTAACTGTAAAAAAGTCAGGTCAATGAAACAAGTCAGAGAATTTTAGTGCATCTAAGTGCACATTTTAGTGCATCTACTTATTTTTATTTAGATATAAAGCATTAGATTTACCAGGAACTACAACAAAAAATGGTTAATATATTGTTAAAATACATTACAAGTTTCCAGTAAAATATTATGAACTAGTTAGATACTGTGTATAACTTTTAATGAGACAACAGGTCTTTCATCATACTGCCAGTAAAAGATACAGACTTGTAAGTAGCATTTTTCATTTTTAACTTTTTTTTTCCCTAACAATTACTTTTAAATTTCTTACCTTCTGTTCTCATCCTTTTAGAACAATGATGTGAAAAAAAAATAATACATTGAATGTGACATCTCTTCATCTGTTTGGAACTAATAATGCCTTCACAACAAACAGTTGTTTTGGTACCTGCTGGATACTGATGTAAAATAACAGTGGATGAAAACATATGGAATAGTTACCTAATGTGTGTGTTCATTTCCTGACATAATTGGGTCATTCTTCCAAGGTTTCCAGAATAAATTAATTGATGGAAGCTCTCAAGTTAATTTTAAATAAGAATGTTTGCTCTATAATCCTGGAAATAAGTATAGAATATTTAGTTTCTTCGAATAAAATGGTCACGGTCCATGCACATTGAATAATACATCAGTCTTTTTATTACTGTCAAAACCCCATATCCAGCTCCTGAATATGAAATGATGTTATAGCTTAGGGCTGTAAGTCTTCGCCTAGGTGGGAAGAGCTCTGTGGCACATCACCTCCATCGCTGTGCTGTCTCAGGTTCTACGGCCCTTCCACACAAACTGCCCCACTACCGGCTAAAGCCTGCTTGCTGTGCTCCTGCTCACCCCCTCTACAGAGGTGTCCTCCTCAGCAGATGTGTAAGAGCCCAATGCTCCCTAGTGAGCAGTCCGAGAATACAACTACTCGCCTGTTGGAGAAGAAAGAATGACGGCTCTTGCTTTTCAAGGCACACCTTGTAAAGACCTCTGTCCATAAGGTGGGCACAAATGCACAAACACTGCCATGCTGATGACACTATTCAGCACACGTGAACATGTGAATCCAGACAAGGCTTTGCACAAGTAAGTTCAAAGCTTCTAAATACTGTCAGGATTCGGGCAACTGTATATAACTAAGAGAATTTAAGAGACTGTAATAACTTTTGCATTAAGAAATGTAATACTCTGCTCTGAAGCCAAGGAGTGTAACCGTAACCTTATTTTTCCCAAAGGGATGTCACAAATTTTCCAATGAACACAGGCATAGCTGAAGTATATTCTTAAGGGTAAAAAAAATATTTTAGCAAATGAAAAATTAATCCAGAATTCACACTTATGCAGATTAAGACATTTGTAAAATGTAAATACAAACATCCTAGGTTTCTTAATTGCTGAACTGATGAATTTACAGTTCTAACAAACAAACAAAAAAAGTAAAAAACCTGAATCTTTTCTGTTGTAAATTTATTTTAAAATTTGTTTGTGAAACTGCATAAAAGGTGCAATGAATATGTTACAAATAGGGTAACGATATTACTAGTAACTACCAGAGAGATGAAAGAAATAGACTGGTCTAAAAAGTCAAGCTCTACATCTCAAGGAAAAAAAAAAAATATCATTTTGAAACTTCAATATGAAGCTAAAGGAATTTTGTTTACTATCTTTGTTATTTATGACCAAATAATTGTGTTAGGCAATGCATAAAGACACATTAATCTCTGATGTTTTCAGTGTTTCAAGTTTTTCACATTTTTTTCTGGAGTAATTTATCTATTCTCTTGTGTCACTTGGTTTGGGATTTCATAACCATGTTGTTATAAAACAATAACAGATAATGATCATAGGCAAAGAAAATGAATTGTCATTTTATTCTTTGCAAATGAGTATGTGTATGTATAAGTGTATATGAAAATCATCAGTTAGGGAATTCTAAGTCTGTGATGGGAGTGTTTAGAAGACTGATAAATAAGGCCAGTTTTAAACTTTAAAAATTTTCAGTAAATTCATTCATTATTAACACTTTTCATGTTAATGGTTAAGTCTTACACATTTTTAATTATTGTTCACTATGTAGTCAAAACTATTAATCCTTAACAATTATATCTTAAATTAGCTAAATTAACACTTTTGTTATAATGGATATCTCAGCCCACTATACTACGGGGAAACTGAAACAAATCCTTGGGTCACATGTAACTCATCCAGACCCGTAGTCATTTTGTAGAAAAGTGCTACTTTCAAATGATTGAATCAATTTTCCTCCATATTTAGAAATAATTCCCTGAAGTGTTTGAGAAGTCCCCTGAGTTTACCTGAGGGAAGAAAATCAAGAGTAATCATAATATTTTGCTGTGAGATAAAGAACTCTACAGATATTTCAGAAAGGGATTGTTTCCTTGAATTATTTTTTAATTCAAGAATGAGAAATAAACATTGAGAAAAAAACCCAAACAACAATCAAACAAACCCCCCCCTCCCCACAAACCCCAAACACAAACCACACCAGAGATAGGAAGAGTTCAGGATATACTACTTGTACTTTTGATTGGAATCAGAAATTTTCCAGATAATGTGGTAACTAGGTTTCCAAATTTAGAGCAGAAATTGTGCTAGCTTTTTCTCTACAGTTTCTTTCCTACACAGGAAAATTCCTGAACACTTCATTAATGATATTAATAATAGCAGATTGCATGTGAATTTAAGAAATCTTTTTGTGAGTTACTGCATTGGATAAAGAGGTGGTTTGTTGGTCCCCTCTCCTTTTAACTATTCTTATTTTAGTATTGATAAATTCTTTATAGAATATGCTTCCAATAATCTATTAATCATATATTACTGCTACAAAGTAAGACGAGATAAAAACATATGCATCTACCTTAAAGGAGGAAAGAATGACCTTATTTTCATCATGAATATTAAATACTGGAGCATCTAATAAAAAGGTAAAAATTATAGAGGTAGCAAACAGAAAAAACCTGAAAAAAATCTTATCACATGACTGTTATATTTCTCTGTCAATCATAGTACAGAAACCCTGAACATAATCTTTGTCATATATTTACTTTCATAATCATTCTATGAAATAAATGTTTATGAAGACGATAACTAGGTCCAACTAAAGTTATCCACTTGATCAAGTATTGTGTAACCAATCTCAATAAAATTGATGAGATTTCTGGAAATTTAACTCGCTGAATACTTTGTTCTTTCATTTAAATGCCAAACAGAAAGATTTTGAGCTAACTTCCTACATTTGCACTTTTGGGCGTAAAATACGAATGTAACTTAAAAGGAAACATATACTTATTAATAAACCAAAGTTTGTAGGCAAAATTAGCATAATATGAACTAAAAAAGTCACAAAATTTATATTCTTAATAAATAGATGAGAAAATAATGTGATATCTAGCTATAAGAAATAAAGTTTAACTTGCATTAAAGTAATTAAATATAAATGTGTTTCTATAAGGAGACATTCAACATTTTTACTTGCTGTGGGAGTGTACTAATTTCTAAGGTCATCCATCTAAGCAGACCTAATTTGCTAGCAAAGTCTATGCATTTTTCTCATACGATTCTCACTTTCTTTAAGTTGCAAAACAAACAAACAAAAATAACAAAACAGAAAACTAAAACAAAGCTGGAAGACTTAGAAATCCAAACCTCTGAAGTCATAAGATTGTATTAGGGGCCATATTTTTATAAAGGTAAGAAAAGTCATGTGGGGTGGTCATTTATTATTCATTTAACCATAAAACAATTTTGCTGCTTTGTCTTGCTAGAAGAAAGTTTCCCCTTACTTTGCCCATCTCCTCTGAAATCATCAGGGTTGGAAACTGAAACAATGATATTTTGTTTAATGGCAAAGTGAATCATATGTATTTTGCAATAGAAAAAACCCTTACAGAAGTTCTGTGTCTTTATGTTACTGTAATGGATATTACGTCAATTATTCTGTCAGTCCCATTGGTAAATATCAGTCTAGGTTTACTCATATAAATCTTATACTACGTTTATATTTTTCAAATTGATCAATTCTACAAAAGTTTTGCTACTGAGTGTCAGTACTCAGGAAAAAACATGCAAATGGCCATCAACATAGGACACCACAGTAAAATGTAGGTTAACTGACTTAAGGATTTATAGAAAATAACATAGACTTCATATTTTTTATTAAATGAATTAAGTAAGAACTAGTACTGACAGAAGTATATGAAAATATGATTTAAGAAAAAGTATTTTCTAGCTTGGTTTACCAATTCCATTTTTAGCTAGCAGATTTTATGGTATCTTTATTATTACAAATTGAACAGTTAATAAGGTAGCCTTTCCTGCCTTGAAGACTACTAGATTGTTATATTAAAACCTTTGTGACACATATGGTGCTTACACTTCCCTGAAAAAAAGGGTGTCAAATACAAAATCAAATCACTATCAAAGACCTTAATTAATTCAACATATCTAAAGCATTAATTTATGTGTAATTACATGGTTTCTTTAATACTCCAGGGACATTTCACAGAATATCTTTTTTATTCTTCTTCCCCCGCGCCCCCCCCCCCCCCCAGCTGTTTAGGAAGATTTTTGTATTCTGTGTTTTGCACCTAAGGAGCAATTGTTTATTATACTGGAAGTGACTGTATTCAAATGTTTTTTCTTTTTTATTTTTTTTTTTAGTCATATTGGTAATGCCTTTGAATAATTGAACAGTAAGTTTGCTTTAATATGCAGTAAAGAAAATACATTGTGCCTGACTTGTCTGAATTTAAACATACTTCATGGAGAGAAAATATTTAGTGATAAATTATCACTTTCTTAAAAACTTGTATTCCTTTGCCATATATAAACAAACTAACTATGTAAGGCATTATATTACTGCATTGCAATGGCAAAGACAACAAATTGTCTTATCATTCTCACAAAGCTTATTAGCACTCACTATTTTTTTACAGATCAACAAACATCTCCCCTTTTAGAAATGCTGATACAGATAAAAAAATGTTAGTACAAACTAGTATATCACCGTTTAGTCTTTTTGCAAGCTGTTAATGTCAAACAAATATATAAGTTTAAAAAATCACAGAAAGTATACGTTTTTCTTATTCCTTTTTCCTTTCCTTTTCCTTTTTTTCTCTCCTCCTCCTCCTCCTCCTCCTCCTCCTGCTTCTTCTTCTTCTTCTTCTTCTTCTTCTTCTTCTTCTTCTTCTTCTTCTTCTTCTTCTTCTTCTTCTCCTCCTTCTTCTTCTTCTTCTTCTCCTTCTTCTTCTTCTTCTCCTTCTTCTTCTTCTTCTCCTTCTTCTTCTCCTTCTCCTTCTTCTTCTCCTTCTCCTTCTTCTTCTTCTCCTTCTTCTTCTTCTTTTCTCTTTCAACAACGTATAGATTAAGTGTAACACCTAACAGAAAGGTTAGCTTTTCTCTCCTGCAAGCCGTCTTTTTTCTCTAAGTCCTTATTTACTTATGTCTCTTGATGAAATACATCAAAACTGTAGACTTGGCCTTATTGAAATCCTGTAGTTATTTTACTCTATATAAGTGGCTAGGATAATTCAAGGATAATTTATGCATGTTAGAAGTGACTTTGAGTCAGAGTAACCCTTTGTGTATAAATAAATAAATAAATACATTTATCACCTTTTTAGTATTTCTTAGTCTGAGAAACTCCCATGTGTTCATTACCTGTGGGAATGAGCTTATGTCTTTGCTAACTTTTGCTCACAATTTTTAGAAGATACACATGATTTTAGAAGTATATAAATACAATCTATACAACACACGTATGAATAAAAAGAGAATAACAAGTTTGCACATATGAGTACTCAGAACAAAAAAAATATTAAAACTGAGGTTTCTTTTGTAACTTTGGTCTGTTCTGACATGCCTATGCACTTTAATTCAGTAATTAATTACATAGTCACATAATGCTTTTGTACTGAAATTCTGAGTCATTCAGTGCACTAAAGAATTTAAATCTCTCTGACATTTTTATTTAAATTAATTGTTCATTATATGCCTTTACGCATATTTGCTGCATATTATTCAAACAGTGAAAATGTAAGCTTCAAATACGTTGATTATTTTATTTTAAAAAATCTATTATTTGGTGTGTAAGTAATTTTTTTTCCACTGTACACAATAACAAATAACTGAATAAAAACAGAGATGGGTCCAAATAATACAACTCAGTCTTTTGATCTACCAATTTAAAAAGCAGAATCTTGAGATGCTTTGCTTTCAGTTCTGATGTATAGAACGTATGGCCAAAACATGTCCCATCAGTTAGACTTGCCTGTGCTGTTAATTTCTGTAAGTCAGGCTGCAGGGTTACAGATACCTGAAACTTTTCAAAGGCAGAGACCTGAAGAAAAAAATACAATGACTTGGATTAAAAAAAAAAAAAAAAGGTTTGACAGCTTAAAGTATATTTGAGCATGCATTCAAAACTATAATTCTACAAATAAAATTTTGCATAGGACTTGAGATGTCTAATTACATAAATGTTACTTTTTATGTCTTTTTTTAAAAATTTTAAAGCTTCTAGATGCTATCCTAATTTTTCTAGAAACAGTATTCCAGAGCATCCAGTCAGGAAGCAATTCGTGCTTAAGTCCCATCAGTATTTAATAGTAGGTATGCTGCCTTCTGTGTTTTTGAGTCTCATCTACTTGAATATTTTTTCTTGTAGTGGTGTTATCCAGTGCTGTTGACAGTTATGACAATCTTTTACATGATATTGTAGAAAACTCAAATTTGTACTGGTAAGAAATGCAATATTTAGCTTCCAGCTCAAGGATATCATAATTGCTTAGTTATATATATATATCAGTGTTTGTCATTAATCATCATGGTAGTAGTTATGATTCATGTCCAGTCAGGTGGTGAGACATACTGCCTGCGAAAATGAATGTGAAAATTACAGAATACTAAGGAAAATTTCTATATCTTATGAATATATCAAACAACACATCATTCAACACAGAATTATAAAGATATTTAACTTTATCACTCTATCTCGAAGATCAGGATAGAAGGATAACAGAATCTTATAACTGCATATTTTTGATACAGTATGCATAGACTAAAGGTGGTGAGAATATGTTTGATTACTTCAGAATTTAATTGAAATGTGTTTCTTCATGGGTTCAAAGCATTTCACAAGTCACTGATGTTTTCATCTATAGATTTTCTGAAGGTCTAAGGCTTTCTGGTCACTTCTGATGTGGATGAGTGTATGAAGAAAGAAGTAGATATATATGAAGAGGTGTCTTACCATGACTACACTTCACCTAAATACTTAGAAGTTTTATTTCTGCTTTGCTGAATAAAAAATAGTTATAAAACTTCCAAAGCTGTTATGAATTGAAATTATACTCTAAAATTACATATACAGCTTCCTTGTGACACAGGAGGAGAGATACAGAAGTGAAACGGAAAGGACAGTAAATATTTTGTAAGTATATTCAAGGAATTAGTGTCTCGTTTTGGAAGATACTGGTAGAAGTGAAGTATCTCAGTGGTTATTTGAACCTTTCGTTGCATGTATGAAAGGAAGAGTGTTATGATATATTAAAAGTGCTGAACTTAGAAGGAAAGTTAAACGTAGCCCTAGGCTATGCCTAGAGCCTGTAATACCAGACACACCTATAGAGCAACCACAAAGTTTCTAGACCTCAGAATTCTGAAGAAAGTTTTCAAATGTTAAATGACTGCAAAGCAATGTTATACTGGGTCAGCTGCAGACTGAGAGCCTGAGGCTTGGTTTATATTACAAAGTTCTGCTGCCACAGCTATATGAGCCTGCACTACAACAACGACGAAAGAAACAGCAGAAGTCCTCTGTGACACCTGTACATTGGTAAGCCCCTTCATGTAGACTTAACTATGTATACAGAAGAGCATTTACTGCTGTCCATACTAATGCTTACTAATGAGGTGTGTGAGGCGAAGGTAGAGGTGATACAATTTAGTGATAGGAATGTACCAATGGTTCCTTCAATGTAAACATACAGAAAAAGTCTAAGGAACAGAACTAGAACCCAGACCCTCTTACCACTAGACTATGGACTCACAATTCTGCACATGTACCATTTCAAGTCCCTGCTTACTCCATTTCATACAATAAAAGTAACATCATAGGAAGGCATCTTTTCACAAAGACTGAAGAAACTTTCTCAGAATAATAAAGTTGTCAAGGCAAATGTGGATACTTATTATTATCTGTTGCTTACCAAGTAAACACTTTATATTTGTTTAAATATTAATTTTTATTTTAAAAAAATTAGCAGGGAAAGTATATAGTAGCACCACAGTTAAGTCCAGCTTTATATTTCTGTTTTAAGCAAAGAATAATCACTGATTAGCTTTTGAAAGACAGACATATACCTCTCTATATATGGGAATAATGGACCTGAATCAAGACCTTTATAATGGACCTGAATAATGGACTTGAATAAAGGACCTGAATCAAGGAAGTGCTCAGTGTTTTCCACTGACTGTTTCAAGAAACCTTTCTGATTTGCTTGTCAGTGAATTAATTGCTCTGCATCCTTTCTGAAGAATCCATCTCATTTCATTTACTGTATACAGAACATAGCCTTTTATTTCATAGATCTGAAATTCATTGCAATGCCAATTTCTGGAAATACTGGGATTGCCATGGGATTTTACTGAATCTTCACCCTACAATTTTTAGAATTTTTTCATTTCCCCTGAAATCTTGTTTGCCCCTATAGTAACACATCTAGTATTTCTAAAACAAATTGTGCTAAACCAATCTCACAGTTACTGATTCAAGCTATTATCCAAATGAAAACTCTGGAATTTGTATTTCAGAATTTTTGACAGACCTGGAGATGGTCATAGGCAAAACCCATGGTTTTATTTTTTGTGAGTTTTTCAATACACCCTTAGCTTAATCACACACTTCATTTTAGGTACTTTACAGTAATTGTGCAAAGATTTTCTGATACTGTCATCACTTTCATCTAGCAAATATTAAAATACGTCTATGACAGCTTAAAGTTTAACAATAGAAGTAAACACTAGAAAAGAAAAAAAGAAAAAAAAGATTAAAAAATCTTCAATTACCTTCAAATCTTACTCTGATTGCTAAAAAGTCAAACCATCATTGGCTATTATCATATGAACCATATATGAAATAAAATTCATAGATATAATGAAAGAAATTAAAAAATGAATGTGACTAATACATCCTACAGAACTAAAGACAGTATGGAAGAGATAGACCTTTTTCAAAACAATTGTGTTTTCAAGGGTTGGGGGTTTTGGAGGGGGAAATTCTGAGGAGAAATCATAAGTTTCCTTAGATCTTTTAGAATGTTTCTTTCCCTATATAGTTATTAGGGATCCTAATCATTGTACACGAGGAGTTAGTGATCCATGTAATGATGAACCTGAATAGGCACAGGCCTGTGCTGTGCATACGTAGTGCTCGGCCGTCAAACCTGCAAGGTAAGCTCAGCCAGCAGTTCCTGATGGGGGAGCCTGTAGCTGTTCCCGCTGGGTACCACTGATTATGCCACCTGCGTATCTATCTTCATCTCAAAGCAAAGCAGCATTTTCTCATGTGAACATTCTTTTGCTTGACAGTAGAAATGATTAATAGAATTGTTTTCTACTCCTTCTACTAAGGAAGTCCTATAAGAGCTCTAAGGACCAAAATGATGGCGAACGTCTCCACAGAAAGCATCTGGGCAGCATGCCTTGCCCTCATCTGAGAAGTCTTGCCACCTGATGCTGCCCAACTCTGGGTTCCCAGCATCTGAAGCAGCATAGGATTATCTATGTTATTTCTCTTTTTCCTTCTAGTTTTAACTCCACTAAATAGTATCTTAATATCTTTTGGAATCTGGATGTCATTTTTACTGGGATCATAGCAAACATTATCCACAATGCATTACAATAATCATAGAGAATTAATTAATAGATAATGTATTTCAGTGCAGTCAAAAGAAATGAGAAAATGTGGTTAGTACACTGTACTGTACAAATAAGCATAAAGTATAAAAAGTATAGCCTTAATATTGTAGTTTACACTTTTAAATTTTGATTCATGTATCTTCTGATATGTGGTTTAAAGTACATTGATAGTGAACAGTTCGTCATCATTCTTAATCTCCTGATAATTGTGTGTGTGTGTGTGATATAACATAATTCTTGGTTTAACAGCTATGGGAAAATCTCCTAATCCTCAAAGATATGCTTTCTGGTCATATTCACTTTCCTAAGAACTCAATTTCAGTATCACTACAAGGCATTTAAAATGTTATTTTTCATACTGTCTTCTCGTCTCCAGGCAGAAGATATTTTTCAGCCATATTTTTCATGATATAATGAACATGAAAAGTTATCTCAAATATAGCTTAGTTTTCAAGCAGCTGTTCATGTAAGCTTGCTGTTGAGGTGAGAATTTTATTTTAGCTTTAATCTTCATATAGCAACACTAATAACATCTGTTTAAACCTATAGTTGGGAAAAAAAACACCAAACCAACAACACAAAAAAACCCCCTAACTCAAATACAAATTAACAAAAATTTCTTAGTGGGACAGATGATTATTAATTACCATCAGTTGCACTTTAAAATATGTGCCTTGAATAAAAACAGTCAAAACTAGGCAAGGTTATACAGTATAAGTTCAATATCCTGAGATATCTAGAGAAGCCTAAAATGCAAATGAAGCATGACACCCTTCTTCCCCTTTAGTTAGCATGGATATTTTCTACTCTGTCTATAGTTAGGAGATTGGCAAAAATATAAACTATAATAAACTTTATTATGCTTGCCCAAGTAGCTCAAAATAAACACACTGTACTAATGCATTTCAGTTGTCAAGTCATTTCTACTTCTCTTTTTGCCTTGTTTGAGGAGAAGTATTATTATTTCATTTTCACTTCCTTACCTGCAACAGTATAAAACCAGCTATCTCAAGCCCTGAGCATCCATGATGCAACAATAAGATCCCTCCAAACCTGTGCAAAATAAAAGACAAAATTCAATCATCTAAGCTCTCATGAAAAATCAAGAAGAGAATATAGCCAAAATATTTCACAATTTGCTAATTTTACTTCCTAATAATTTTCCTAAATATCACTAATGTACAGTACACAAGTGACAATGGAAGAGTTGTGCTTCTATTTTGCAGTTCCAAGTTGGCCAGAATCTTTGGTCTTACAGGACCCTTATAGCTTATTGGCATAGTACTCTGTTGATGCTACTTTTTATCTTGACTCTTTGTTCATTGAGCTATAATATAGAAAATTCAATGTAAAACCATCTCTGTCTGCAAAAGTAACAAGAATGCCTGGAGGACATGCCAATATATCTTCTAGGTCAGGCTGAGTGAGCATGTTTGCCATCTATCTGCACATCATGTAATTATATTAGTAATTGTCACAGATGACAGTAAAAATGTTAATACTGTAATATGACATTCTCACCATAGAATATAAGAAAGGAAGAACAATAAAAAAAAAAAAATCAAAGATCTTTGATATGTAAAACCACAAAAGGATTAAGTGCGAAAATAGGATGTAATTCTTAATGCTTTGTAATGTCGTATCAGGGTAATGAAATGTCTACTAAGACTTAGCCTATCCGCGTTCTAGTCTCCATATTTTTGAACATTTTTGAAAATGAGGTATTGGATACAAGACAACGACATGGAGAACAGCTCTGATTTGCAGACAGAGACACTCTGGTAGAGAGGATTAAAATGAAGTTGATGCCCAAAGGGGAAACTAGATAGGGGGGGAAAAATACTAATAATAATTAAAAAAAATTAAAAAGTAGAATTGAAATTTTTGTCTGTATTAAAATAAAGAATGAAGATTTTAAGACTAGGTTCAGGTAAATTGAGAGAAGTTACAGCTCAGAGTAGAGCAGTGAGGCATTAAAAATTCTGAACCTATGGTATGAGTTCTTTGAGCAAATATTGCCTGAATCTACCTTTGGTAGGAGTCATAGATATGATGATTGTTCAGAGAATTGAGGAGATCTAGAAAACAGAGAGGTTTCTTGCCTACCTGGTACTGAATTCTGTCAAATTATCTACCAACTAAAGGATGTGGTAAATAAAGATGCAGATTGTACGGTAAATTGTGATGCACATTTATATTCGTATGTATATATGAATATACACTGCTGCTTACTCATATCCATTATTCATTTTCTCAATAAATTAGATGGCCAGCTTTAGTCTAATGTCAAAGTTTATGGATAAAGGAACAATGATCTTGAGGAAATCTTTAATTACTTTTCTAATTACTTTACTAATTATTTTGTGAGCATGCTCTCCTTTTTTCTCTTTTTTTCCTCTCTTTTTTTTTTCCTAATGGCTACTCTAATGTATTGAGAGCAATCAATGGAGAATATCATGTACATATCAGAATAGATCATACAGCTTATTTTACTCCTGGCAAGAACAATGCCCCTGAGAAGAGCTGACATTTATTAAGATAATCTGTAAAATTTATTTAAGTAGAGAAATAAGGATAAATAGAGACACATCTATCTAAACTGTTTTATTTGTGAAAACAGCTTTACCGCAGACCTAGATCCAGATTTCCATGCATTTCTTTTTAATGAAATTGTGTATAAAGATACCATGGATATGTTATGAAATTATTTCCAATTTTAAATAAATATTTAATATTCATAAATTTTAACATAATATTAACAGAAACAAACTATGTTAAGCTAAATTCTTTCTGATACAATGAAAGACCTACTAGGTAAGGAGGAAGCAATCAATATGTGATTTTTTATGTTAAGAAGGTTTTTACCATTGTCTCCAAATGTGGCCCAGATGAAATTGCTCCAATTTTTTTATCATTTTAAATTAAAATTAAAAAGCAGAACAAGACATAAGAAATATAGGGGATCATAAACTGAGATGTTTTTGAAAAAAAGCAAGTCACATTTTATGATGTGTCAGTAGAAGCATCAGATATGAGATATAGGTTGTAAATACACTATTACGCTCTGTGCTGTTGAAGTTGTTCTCCAATATTAAACTTTTTCAAAAGATGAAGAAATTAGAGAGTAAAATGTCTGGGAAAATGTTAGAAAATGTGGTGCATGATGAAAAGGTAAAGAGGAGAGGTTGATTTGGGGAAAGAAAGAGCAGGGTGACAGATTTTCAAAATGTAAACTGTTATTACAAAGGAGATGGTGATCAATTGTTCTTCATGCTCACTTTGCAGGTGGAACACCAGGAAATTGTTTAATTTGCAAAAGTTCATGTTAGCAATTCCAACTCTAAGGAATGGTTAGCTATCTAGGCAGGCTGGGGAATTCCCCTAATGAGATATTTTTAAAAACAGGCCAAACATCTGCCATTGATTTTTAATGTAAAGTACTGAAATAGTCTCCACAGAGACTAGCACACTTCTCCTCAGAAAAGATGTAACCACTAAGGTCACTCTCTTTACTTTCCTGTAATTGTACTTTGTTCCACATCAAGGAGAATGGGTATTCATCACTTCCCTATAAGCTATAGTTTGGCAGAATTTTAAATCTCTTATAGACATCTTTAATGAGATCAAGACTTCACTCTTATTGTTGTTGAGAACACAACGGATATTGTTTTCTGAAAATTAATGTTAGCAGTCAACTTTTAACAAAAGTCAAATTTTAACAAAAAAATAATTTTGAACCAGACTGCTGCATACCTTCTTACTAAATTGCATTTCTAGGTGTTTTTCTGGTGTGTGTATAGGGGTCTGAGTGCCAACGACTGGACTGGGACTGTGGGCTTTAGGGCCCATGTGCCTGTGTGCCAGCAGGTGGGGGAACTGGAGTGAGTGAAATTCAAGTGCCAGCAACTGTGACCCAAAATCATAGGAACCCATGGATCTGTGGTGCCGGCAACTGGAGCGAGTGCGGGTGTGCAAGTGAGCGTGTGTTTGCTAGCAAAGGTCAAGCTTGATTAGCTGCTTAGTAGACAAAGTGGTCAGGGAGCTGAGTAGGGTGGTGGTGTCTCTAAGGGTAGGAGAAGCTGGCTATGGAGGGACCAGGGGAGTCCTCGCAGACTAGTGGAGAGTACATTGGATGTGGGGTCTCTAGGCGTGAGACCCATGTATGTGTATTTATCAAGACAGGAGGTTGGCTACTGGGGATCAGGAGAGACCTCGCCAACTGCCAGTCACCTCTGTGTGTAGATGTGTGCAGGGCATGTGAGCGACTAAGGGAGTCTCAATAACAGCAACTGGAGTGGGGCTGCAGCCTTGAGAGCTTGTGTACACAGGTGTCGCCAACCAGGGAGCCTGGGATCCAAGGACATCCTCTAACAGTATAAATGAAATCTTAGAAGTCTAATCAAAGAATTAGTATTAATTCCAGATTTAATTATTGCAGGAAAATAAAATGTGAATAATTATTTTTTTTTCCCCATGATGTTAATAACTGTTTAGTTTGGCTACTGTGCCCTGTTTTGGGCACTGTGTTCCAAGAAAGATGGCATACTGAGAGTTCAGATTGGAGGCCTAGAAGTTGTCATGTTTTCCAGGAGAAAAGTTTGAATGACCTACAGTGGTTTAATTCCAAACTTAGAAGGATTTAGAAAGACAGCAAAAGAAAATTTTATCTGTTAAAGACATAAGAAGAAATAGAAAGGATAAATTTCAGCCAAGGCAATAGCAGAAACATTTCTGAAGGTAGAAACAGTCCAATGGTGAAACAAATTGTCTATAAAAAGGTTTCTGAATGCATTATTCCACTATCTGCTAAGAATAATGTAGACATAACTGGTTTTATCTGGGGGGCAAAGAACAGACATAATTTTGCACTGTTTCTTATGATTCAATGATTGCATAGGAAATCAATTTCAGGCTTAGGATCAGAATGGTACAGAAGTTGCCCAACAGGCGTCCTACAGGACTCTTATGGAAACTGGAGTCCAAAATTAATTCAAGAAATGTTTTTCTGCACCTTGGGCAGTTTCTGACTGGAGTAGTAGAATCCCTATAGGGGTCTGAAGTTGCACTGACTGTTCCATGTTTGCTTTGCATTTCACTTTTCTGCATAGTTAGTTGCTTAGTAAGGTGTAGGTAAAGGCAACTGTCAGTTGTGAAAGGAAAATGGTAATAGAAATAAGAGAACTGAACATTTTTCAAGGGGATGGGGCTGAGCAGATGCTGAGTAGCTGCCAAAAGTTATAGCCTTAAGCTATCATGATGATTCTAAAGAGCACAAGGCATCTAGGGGAAAACCAACCAATCAACCCTTCCCCAAACCCCAACAACAAAACCCCCCAAAATTCCTGTAGATTTTTTGACTGGGAAGGAGTTAATTTTCATCATAGCAGCTTGTACGGTGCTGTGTTTGGGTTTGTGATGAAAACAGTGTTGATAACATGCCAATGGTTGAGGTATTCCTGAGCAGTGCTTACACAGAGCCAAGGCCTTTTCTGCTTCTCACACCGCCCTGCCAGTGAGTAGGCTGGGGGAGCACAAGGAGTTAGAAGGGGACACAGCCAGGACAGCTGATCCCAACTGACCAAAGGGATATCCCATACCATTTGACATCATGGTCAGCATATAAAGCTGGGGGAAAGAAGGAAGAAGGGGGTGACATTCAGAGTGATGACATTTGTCTTCCCAAGTAACTGTTACCCGTGATGGAGCCCTGCTTTCCTGGAGATGGCTGAACACCTGCCTGCCCGTGGGAAGTGGTGAATGAATTCCTTGGTTTGTTTTGCTTGCGTGTGTGGCTTTTGCTTTACCTATTAGACTGTCTTTATCTCAACCCATGAGTTTTCTCCACTGGGGGGGGCTGTCAGAGAGCAGCTGTGTGGTGCTTAGTTGCCTCCTAGGGTTAACCCACAATACCTCCAACCCAAAAACTACTGTGACTTCCGCAGTCTTGTGTCACTGAGAAGACACCTCCTTACCCCTCCTTTCCAGTGTTATCCTTCCAGTAAGAAGGATGCTGCATGATTAGTACTATAACTGAACAACAAATTTTATGGGCGCTGTAGACGTGGAAGAAGGTTTAATATTTTACATTAACAGCAGTTTGCCAGACTTTCTTGGTTTTGTTTTTTTTTTTAATCCAAAGTGCTCTCCAAAGGAAAAAAGGAAAATTTCTGTCCCCTTCAACCCAAGAAAGGTAACAGTTAGAGACTTGTTATGCCCCAGTAGCATCTCAAAGATTAGACAAATCATTCAAGTTCCTACATCTTTTTAAAGTTAATTTCTTTTCTTTTGACAAAGATTTATGAGAAACCAAAAAAAAAAAGCAGATTCCATATGAGTCATCTGTTTCAGCCTTATCTAAACAGGAGGAAACTCTCTTAAACCAGGAAATTTATGATTTCTTCCTGAATTTTAGGAACTCTTTTATTCCTTTGGTTTTAATAAATTAGTTTTAGCTTTACTTTCAGACACAGTAGTAGAGACCTCCAGGCTCATGCAATAATACAAAGAGATTGATAAAAGCTTAATTTATGCAAGAGACTGCCTCAGTAGAGTTCAATGCAGAATCACAGTCTACATGTCTGCAGATTTATAAAGCCACAGAATAACAGAAAGGAGCTTTTCCCCATCATTCTGCTGAATACAGCAATTCATCATTTGAATTATCGCAACACTGTTTGTATTTTAATTATATGTAATGTCTAAACATAAAGCAGAGATTCAAACTCCTTCAGATATGTTAGATAAATCAACAGAACTGGAAAACATTCTGTATCATAAGATAATCTAAAATTGAAAATTCATAAAATCAAATTCTGTGTATCATTGTAGAGAAAGAATTTCATTTCTCTACTAGTTAGTATGCCATAGTTTTTTTCTTGAAATTGAAAGACTATGATGTTTATCAACATGCAATGGTGTTTGTTCATTATGTTGATTTTTATTACGGGTTCCCACAATTTGAAATAATTACGAAAGAAACAACAGAAACAGATTTTTGATTGTTCATTGTTTGTGGCATCTGTAGGAAATATGTTGGCTTGACATCAACCGTTAACAGTCTTTACTTAAAATTAAGGGAAAAACAGTTGCGAATTACAAACATTGTCTATAATGGAGCTTTGTAGTTTACATAATTATATTTTGTGAAAAAAAAAGGAGGCAAGCTTGGTCTGACTTCATTTTTCCATTAGAAAAGATTCAACTGTCTTCATCCCATGGTACCAGCTGCACTGTGCTTTGTATGAGATCACTGTGCTTAATTTCAATAGCCTGCAGAGAGAGTTTATTTTTTAAGTGCTGTCTTTTGCAGATGTGCCAAGGGAAAGATAATTTTGGTCTCTTTAATCATATGCAGGAAGCTAGTCCTGTTCTGAAGCTTTACTTCACATGGTGCTTCCAGAATAGCCCTGTATAGAAATCATAGTTTCACATTAAAGCACATTTTAAGTCAGTCTGTTTCCCATAAGGATTCTCCAAAAGTACTTAGAATTTGTACTAAATATGAATATTTTCTTACTCAAGGGTATACTAAATGCTAAATGCTATTTGAAAAGAACATGTGTATAATGACTTTGCAAATATAAGACCAATATTTTTTAAAATGGTGTTAAAGGGTGATGACAGGAACATAAAATTTATCTCAACAAAACTTTTAGATACAAAACCCCTTTTACCTTCATCAAGGACTATGGGCACTGAGCCCAGCTCTACACTGAATATGACAGAACAAATTTTCCTTTTCCGAGGTAAGTTCTCATCTTGCTATTTTAAATTAGGCTAAGTGCCTACGGAATAAAGTCTACAAATTTGTAAACCTTAACCCCCCCCTGCTTATGTGAAGGAATAGTGCATATATTTCCCCCATCACAGATGCTCAAGAATAAGCCCAAAGTTTTATTTCTTGTTTATATTAGAACAAGTGATAGTCTTTGAAGTAATGTCTCTTGGAACTATCTTTCTATCTTGTGAAATTTAGGCAAAGGTTTAAAACTTCTGCCTTGGTAATACAGATACTCAATTAAATAATTTTTAATCCCAAACTTTACTCATTTTTGAACTTAAAATCTCCTTATTGAACTGAAAATCAATTTTAGATGAGTTATTTCCCAAAGTTTTTGGGAAATAATTGCCAAAGCAGTAATTAATTAATTAAATTGCCTAACTGGCAAAGCATTTAAGCTATTCAAGATATAAACCTATCACATTTGATTTGAATAAAATAATGATTAGCAACAAAATGCTAAATGTACTAAGATTAAAATAATCTGTGAATTTTTTCTCATTCAAAATAAATATTTATGATAGTATCTTACTTTCTTCGAAGGCAAAGTAGTTACTGTTTTTATTAATGACAATAAAACTTCTGTGGACTGCATATGAATGCACATGGAATGGTTTGAAATGATCTGGTTCAGATAATGAAAACAGATTAGGCTAAAGAAAGGGACAGCAATGGAAGATTCAATCAATGTTATTGTATGGATCAGAAAGCAAATCAGTCTTGCACCTAATGGCAAAAAAACCAAACCCAAAAGAATTCACAATATAAATACAAATAGCAGCAGTAAATATGGCTATATATAAAAGGCACTGCAATCATAAAATTATTATGTGAAAAGACTATGTTAGTCTGTGCAACATCAATAGCAGAAGACAAAGTAAGCTTTCTAATCTACAAATATTATTTGCGCCTTGAAATGAAGGAGCAGAGACATAATGAGACTATTCTTTAATGTTAATCCTTTCTTAGAGGATTAGAAAGTAAAACTAGCAGAGCAGATCCTGAGTATTTCTTAGAGCAAGCCTTTAAACACATTATAATGCAGCTGAATGTAGCTTGGTCTGGTGCTTATTTAAATATAATTAAATGCTTGCAACATGTGTCAGTGACAATATCCCTATTGTTAGGCATCAACACTAGGATATATGTCTAATGATGATGATTCCAGAATGAAGCAGTTGGGAAGTGAACACAATCTCTGATCGGTAATATCTGAGAAAACAGATTGCAGAGAAAAAAGCTAATATTTTATTACCTGTATTTGGGAAAAGTGCTGGAATGACAGAGCTGAGACATCTACAGACTTTAATGATACATAGATTTATCATTGAGAAATTTTCTGTAAATTGAAGTGTCCTCTGCATCTCAGGTTATCACTTTTCAAAAGGAAGTGATGTATGAAAAACATATTTCAGTAACACTAAAATAGAGTTCATATGCAAAGCTTACCTCTCAAACAGTATAATGTGGTAAAAATACGTAACATTCACTGGTGATTGGGAATCTTTTCTCCAAATTCTTGTTTTCCTTGTCAAATATGGAATCAGTGAAATGTACACTTTTTTAATTAAACCACACCTGGGAAATAAAGTTTTTCAGTTATAATGTAGTAACCATATAACTCTAAGTAAGTGATCAGGTCAGTCATGACAGTTGAGAAGATATGAGTTCAAAACCTTAGTCTACTTTAGTCAGAAAAGGTATTTCAATTTGAATCGCATAGAGATAACACCATTACTGTCAGTCAGGTTATCCACCATCCTATAGGTGGTACAGCTCCCTTCATTATTATTCAGAAATAAGTTTGAAATATCTTAGTTTTATGCAAGTGTTAAACGTGAATATCTGAAGTCTTGAAAATTATTCTCTTCCAGCTTCAGTAGTAACCTGGAGGTGTTATAAAATAATTCACTTCTCCCTGAGGACTAAACTGTTTCTGTTTCACAAGGAAACCATTGAATTTGATAGTGACATAAATAAAGCAGCTAAGAGATGCCACAAAACCTGGCAAATCAGACCATGTATGTGTAAAAGTAGACTAAATATGTCACCTGTAATCAATATACAGAGCTATTTGAACCAACTGACTATACACTACCATCACTTAATTGAGCTAAGACATGCTCTATGCCAAATTGTCTAATGGTGTAGACAGTTCATTCAGAAGAGTCTATGGAGAACTTCAGGCAGGCTAGAGGATGCATTAAAGTCTTATTCTGAAGGGTGACATCTGGCATGCACTGATCTACAACAGTTGAACACCTACCATTGAATGCTGCATGTCCACTAATCATCACATGATTGACACTGTAAATCCCATGTGTGCCTTCTTCAGATAAATGAGACATTCCGAGGGACATAAAGTCTTCTTTGGTGTTTCTGAGTCACCTTGTTGCACTATCATTCGACCCTACTTGGAATAGTAGGAACGAGTGATGGTCTGCAGGCTTTACCAGGCTTGGCAGCCTCTCCATGACATCAGGTATGCAAGCTCCCAGCAGGCAGCAAACTTCTCTAGAGATGCTGTCAGGGCAACAAAGGGGTGCTTCCGTGCCTCTCAACAAGGAGTCTCTGCCCTACGTATTTTTCTGGTGGCACCGGTTCTAATGCGGATGGGTGATTGGACCAGCTTTGCATGGTTGGCCTTTTCTGGGTCTTGCCTGTTACTCTCTCTTCATTGTCCAGACCCAGGGCATCATACCTGTTATGTAGGGGCACTTCAGGGGGAAGGGAAAGATTCCTCCTCCTACACCAAACAGAGACAAGGGTCCAGTCTCCTTTGTCTTATGAGCTGGTTGAGTCTGTCACCTCAGGGTTGAAAGCAAGCTTACTTTCCCTTTGCAAAGTCTGAAGGCAGGGCTGTTGCTCAGTTTGTGACATTTGTGGATTTGATGGGTGGGCCACTCAGTGGATAAGGAATTGGCTGGATGGTCGCACTCAAAGAGTTGTGGTCAATGCCTTGATGTCCGGGTAGAGGCCAGTGCTGATTGGCATCACTCAGGGGTCCATACTGGGACAAGTATTATTTAACATCTTTGTCGGAGACATGCACAGTGGGATTCAGTACACTCTCAGAAAGTTTGTTGATGACACGAAGTTGAGTGGTGTGATTGATATTCTAGAGGGAATGGATGCCATAAAGAGGTACTTTGACAGGCTTGAGAGGTAGGCCTATTTGAATCTCATGAAGTTCAGCAAGGCCAGGAGTAAGGTCCTGCACCTATGTCAGGGCAATCCCAAGCATGGATACAGGCTGGGCAATGAGTGGATTGAGAATGGCCCTGTGGAGAAGGACTGGAGGGTATCGGTTGATGAAAAACTGAAAATGAGCTGGCAATGTGTGCTTGCAGCCCAGAAAGCCAACCATATGCTGCTTCAAAAGGAGCTTGGTCAGCAGGTCGAGGGAGGTGATTTTCCCCCTCTACTGCACTCTTATGGAGTCTCCCCACCTACAGTACTGTGGAGCGAGTCCAGAGCAGGGCCACAAAGATCATCAGAGAGCTGGAGCACCTCTCCTATGAGGACAGGCTGAGAGAGTTGGGGTTGTTCAGCCTGGAGAAAAGAAGGCTCCGGGGAGACCTTACTGCAGCATTACAGTACTTAAAGGGGGCCTACAAGAAATCTGGAGAGGGACTATTTACAGGGGCATGGAGTGACAGGACAAGGCGTAATGGTTTTCAGCTGAGAGAGGGTAGATTTAGATTAGACATCAGGAAGAAATTCTTTACTGTGAGGATGGTGAGGCACTGGCACAGGTTGCCTGGAGAAGTTGTGGATGCCCCCTCCCTGGAAGTGTTCAAGGCCAGGTTGGATGGGGCTTTGGGCAACCTGGTCTAGTGGAGGGTGTCCCTGCCCATGGCAGGGGGGGTTGGACTAGATGATCTTTAAGGTCCCCTCCAGCCCAAACCATTCCATGACTCTATGATTCATTCTATAATTCCTTGACAGATAAACAAAAACAAAGTGAAAATGTCTGAAAGGATTTGGAGGCCTACTCTGGGATCAATCCTTGTCTGGGATTGTCTCTTTAAGGACAAACATTGCTTCTGGGTTTTTGTGGTTTCTTTATACCTCAAAAGTTATGTGAGGGAGAAAAGACACAATAGTAAAATGACTCTATTAACATGCACTCTCTTTAACAACATATTTTAGTGTGACTAACCTTTATTTACTTCCTAATATATCTTGCCAGTTGAATAGAGTCTTGGGAGGATGTAAGAATTTTTTTTTGACCCATTTGCAGCGTTACAAGAAGTCACCAAAATTAGATTACGAGTAAAAGTTTCAGTTCTCTACAGTAAACCCTGAGGTCCCTTGGCTGATGCTGAAGAAGTGGAGCCCTAACGGCAGTGCTCTTCCCTGGGTTATAAAGCTAACCATGGAGAAAGTAATTTTGAGCTGTTTTTCTTTCAAGGCTCAACAGCAATTTGTACTCTTATATTCTGATACTGGTCACATGAAGGATTTATATCCTACATGAGTAACTTTTTTTAAAATTATTATTATTGCTAAGAAATTTCACAACACATAGCCAAAGAGAATACAGGTCTACTACTGACTTCAGTGGGTGATCAAATACATTGATGAGAGAGGATTTTACCTATTATTAAAGAATGAATACATACATTTTTTTAATATCTAAAATCTACTAGCTAGTATAATATGTCTCAGGGATTATTCTCGTGAAGCTTTAAGAGAAAGGCTTCAGAAATCATCTTTACATTAAAGTCAGAGTCACAGAATCATTAAAGTTGGAAGAGAGCTCTTGTGCTCATCTAGTCCTGCTCCAAGCAGAGTCAGCTACAGCAGGTCATCTGGGACTGTGTCCTCTTGGGTTTTGAATATCTTCGCAGTTGGAGTCTACACAAAGTCTCTGGGAAACCTGTTACAGTGTATGACCACATTCAGAGTAACAAAGTGTTTTCTGGTGTTCAGATGGCATTTCCTGATTTTTAATTTGTGCCCATTGCCTGTTGTCCTGTTGGTGGCCACTTCTGAGAAGAATGCAGCTCCTTCTTCATTCCTTCCCATGAAGTATTTACACACACTGATGAGATCACCCCTGAGTAGCCTGGGAGACTGTTGGCCTTTCTAGCTGCAAGGGTGCACTGCTGACTCATGATCAGCTTGTTGTCCATCAGGACTCCAAGAGATCTCTCTGCAAAGAATGAGTTAAGGGGGGCCACAAGTGTGTGTATCCAAGGAAGCTCTAGCAGCTTCTGACAAGCATGATCAGCTTCCCTTGACCTAGTTGCCCTCTGATTGGGAAGAGTCCAGTACCTGTTAGCCAGTGCTTGGGAGAGACCTATATAAGAGCCAGTCACAGAACACAACTCCTACAGGCAGCCAACAACGCAGCAACTCGTGCAGAACTTGTAGAAGAATATAAAGTAAAGGAGCCTCAGTTGAAATTGTGCCACCGTAACAGTCTCAAACATAGTGAATTTTCTCTAAAGGAACAGAGATAAAATACAATATTGGGGCTAGACTGTGAAATTGTGTAATATCTTGTGATTTCAGGATAATTAAGAAATGGAATTGGGAAATACTCAGTTTTACACTGTATGCTTTTACTTTCTTTACATTTGGGTGATTAGCTTCATTCCTTTTCTTCTGAAGCAGTTACAGAATTTAGATTCCATATTTAGGAGTGCTTTTCTTTTTTCTTGACTAAAGAATTATTTCTTCAGCAACTGTTTCCTTTCAGTTAATTCTAGTTTTGGAATCAATCTAGAAAGAGTTGCCAACTACTTGATTTGACAGTCACTCACACAAACAAAAAAACAAAAAAAAAAAAAGAAAAAAGAGAAGAAGAAATAGGACCCAGTATCTTCTATATGAGTCTAAAAATAATAACCTTGGATATTTCTTTTCTTTACTTTTAAGTATCAAAAGACATAGCATAACCTTGGAGGCAGAATGAATGATGCTTTAGCCTTTCTATCCTACCCTTAGAGAACTGCAGTCTCTTGTCCCTTGTTTTGTTGTTTATTTAAAGGACAAAGTACAAAGTATTGTAATCAAAGTATAAAGGTATTGCACATTAATCTCATATTAAAAAAAGAAAAAGCCTTCTAAAAATCTATCACATTTTTGGGTGCATATTTACAAAACAATACACTTTTTTTCCTTTCTTCTTTGCTGCTCTTCATCTAGTTACACTTTCACAGATTTCAGGACTTGTCACTTGTTTATATTTTCAATTTTTATTCAAATGAATGTTAGATAAATGACTGACCACTCTTCAAAAAAAAAAAAAAAAGAGTTTACTTGGGGTAAATTCTAGTCTAAAACATTTTCAAAGGGTTGTCTAAATCCTCGCAAACAGATCTATTATGACAGACTGATGTCAGTACCTCACATTTGGCTCAGTGGTACATGTAAGCAAAAAAAAAAGCAAACCAATCTGGCTTCAGATGGAGTGTTTTAATCACCAGCTGGCTAAGACTACTAAACTATACATTTCCCAAGGAAAGATTATAGAGTGAAAAGCCCTAATCCCCATACCACTTCCAGATTCTCATGAATTAATGCATTAGTTCATAAATAAATTACATACTCAAACCTCTGCCTAAACTAATGTTCAGTCATTTGCTTGCATCCCTACGGGTATCTGAGTGTTCACTCAGATTTCTTTAATTACTAGTCATCAACATCAGAAGGAGCATTGAACTCTCTTTCTCCCCTCTCTCCATATATACACAACACACTGATACATTTTTAGTAAAACCAAATGAATGTAAGGATGGCAAAGAATGGACTACATTTTTACTATTTCCTGAAATAACACTACTTATTAAGAAGTAAATATTAAATGTTCTAATGATAAAAAGATAACAGTACTTAGGGTATTACAATTTTAATGTTATTTTTCACCTATTCTATCACTTTTTAGGGGTCAGTGGTACAATAATCTCTACTAGTTTTCACATTCCATGCTATCTGATAATTAAGGACAAATCTGTCAGTATTCAATTCTTCAGTGCTCTGGAAGATGCAATACAGTAGGCAGCCTATGATATTGGTAGGCACTGTTTCATTCACTGGATGTCTTTGGAAAGACTAATAAGACCAATTCTTTGTACCCAGTTGCATTGTCAAAGGCTGGAAAAGATTTGGTGATCTTAACATCAGTTTTATTGTCTCTCTCAGGCTGAGGAGGAAATTTCAAGTCCTGGGGAGAATTAGAATTTCAGGTGTTTTCCTTTTTTAACATCTACTATATGACTTAGGCATCTCTACATGGTTAGTACTATTTCCAGGCATCGAATTCTTACACATTTACCAGGTAGGCTGAACAAGAAAACTAAATAAATAAAGGTTCTCTTCTCTTTACATGATATACCAAGAAATGTTTTTGGTTTTCTTTTTAGGTAGAATAAATTAGTATAAAAACATTTCTAAGTGCTTAATAAAATGTCTGAGCTTGTTCAGTCAATTTCATTTCAAACCACAGATAACTATATACTATTCAGTGAAGCTGAGGAAAGGAAGTCAGTAGATACTTAAAGAGATGGGAGTGTTTTTCAGAAGGAAAAAGAAAACAGTTGACATTACACCTACATTCAAGATTCTGACGTGACTGCTGTTATAACCTCTACATTGAGACTGTTGCTTTCTGAAGATATCTCTCCAGCACAGAGTGAATACTGTTTAAAACATAGAGGTGATTATTAATATATTAATACATTTACAATATGCAGCTAACAAGTATCTTCCAGTCTTATGTTAGTCAGCACAACACTTTGTAAAACAGGAAAAAAGTATTTTAGAGGTCAGATGTTTGCTGAAAGGCAGCAGATACTTTTACATTTAGCAAATACATAATAAACATAAAATTCATACTTACGAAATCTCCGTGGGTTTTCTTTTCTTTACTTGCTCTTGTTGACATTACTATTGCACATTTTCATCTTCCTTAGATTGTTGCAGTAAACCCCCATAGGTACCTCCTTGTTATTACTTTGCCAGTAATGCTTTGCTTTAGGCAGTCCAATGTCTGCAAGAAAAGATGTATAAAAGTATTTTTTTGATGTCTTCAAGGTCAGAGCTAATGTTGTGTTCAAGTGTAAGAAGGTGATCACAATGAAATAAAGAGCTTGTTCATATCCTGTTTTGGAAGACAGAAGGTTTACTTTAATAATACAATATGATTGCTGAACACTTAGCTGACAGTGAAGAACTCTGGCTATTGCCAATTTAAATATTAATTACATTTTGCTAAAAATTTCAAATCAGAAGTCTGATTTCAAAATACAAATTACTCACCTTATAAAATAAAGGAAGTTTTATGTGGAGCTTTGATTAAACAAAATATTTAAGGTTTTAGAGAAGCAAAAATGTTGGAAATGATAAATCTTTATTTTCACCAGTGGCTTCCTGAAACAATTACAACTTTTTTTTTTTTTTTTTTTTTTTGATGTGTTGGTTGCTGTCACTTCAGAGAAAAAAGAAAAAAAATAAATCAGCCTCTTTCTCAACACCCTAAACTAATCTCAGGATATTCACCTCTCCATCCCACAGGTTTTACCTTCTGTCTCAAACAGGGTACAAAGGAGACATATATTGCTTTTGAAATGGAGATTTTAAAAGTTAATTGAATTTATTTTCTCAGATTTCACAGATCTACATTTATCTGTCGGAATAGATATAATGCAGAGTCTGTACCAAACGTACGGAATGCTTATATGTACAAACCTTAATATCTGGAAATTAAAGTCTAAGAAACTCCTAGGCATGACAGTAAATTAGAGCCACAGCAAAAGAATGTAATTGGTTTCACCCATCTTTCAGAGGAGCTTAAACTTACCTATATGATTACTGTGTTGGAAGAAAATATCATGGAGAGAGGAGAATGTATGATTTTCAAAGTCTTGGTAAATTTTTGTTCCATTTAGCAATCAACATAGTTCTTAGAAATAAGACTGTAATCTAGGATATACATGGTGTGGTTTAACCTGGCAGGCAGCTAAAACAACCACCTGTCTAAACCCAGGACAATACATGAACAGTATTTATTAGTTTTTAGTAGTATTCACGGTGAATCAACACCAAAAAAAAAAAAAAAAAAAAAAAAAAAAAAAAAAAAAAGATGTTACTATCAGTAGAAAACTTATATTCCAAACCTTATGTAACTAAGGTAATATCTAAGAGCAATTAGCCTCAATCAGCTGTTGATTATATTATGTTCAGAAGTGCAAACTCATCCAGGGCAAATATCACTCTCACAGAACCGAGCAGCATACACATGCTAGAATAGATAAGGCAGCTTCACGTCAAAAGAAAGCATTTCCAGCAAAAGAACAAGAACTTCCAAGACTTCTTTAAAAAGAGGAAATATTCCTAACATTAACTAACAATCAATGCTTTGTCATTGCTTGGTCAAACATCACCACATCAATTTGTGGCTCAGGGTACGTGGTACATAAACATCCAGATAACTCATGATCATAAATATCTTTCAAATTATAAATTACATGACTAGTTAAGGAACAGCACCAAGCTATTATATAATGTCATGGGGAAAAAAAAAAATAAGGAATTACTTCATTGCTTTGCAGAGGTACAATGTTTTACAAGATTTGCTGAGTCAGACTACTGAATGAACATGCTTGCCTCTGATGGTCTACCACTAGCAAAAGTACCTATCCTTCTTACAAGAATCTGATTCAAAGGTCTTTGGAGTCACTAACAGACTATCTGCTGTCAAATAAGATCCTGATTTTCTAAAAGGGGATTATGATGATATGATAAATATTGTCAGTGTTAATTTAAGCATTCAAAATGATTGTGCTTGAACTTCATTAAGAAATTTTGTGATAAACTTTCATTCATAAATATTTCTTAAAACTTTAGCTTTTATTTTCAGTGAAGTTGAGGTAAAAAAGTTGATAGTCTTTTATAGTGCCAGAACCACTGTAGTGCTACACAGCTAATTGAGACAAAAGCAAAGACATTAAAATAACAAAATACATCAAGAGGAGCTGCTGGGAATTGTCACACACAAGGAGTATGTGAGCTTCATACGTATTGAGGTATTTCAGAAGCAGAGAGGAATCTAAATAAAGGAGCTTTCCAAAGACATGTCTAGTGGGATTGCAAAAGTAGAAATATTCTAAATGCTGTATGTGTAAAGGGAAATTCAGTGTATCTATTATACCTTAGGAAGCAAAGTAAAAGTGAGTGAAATGACAAAATCCCTTGAAACTTTGCGTTCCTCTATTTCAAAAAGCCAGAAAATTGTTTTCCAAAAGGAATGAAGCATACTTGAGAGGCTACACTTCTGAGTTGTTTAAACATTGCAATACCATTGAGATGCTGATGAACTTTTTTTTAAAAAAAAAAATGTAAACTTCTTGTTAGACTAGGTTGATTGTAAATATTCTCTCCTTTTAGATTAAAACTAGATAACCAGAGTCCTCTTGTATATAACAAAATCAAGAAGCTCCAAGAAAATGAGGCAAATCTCATTATTAGACCATTTTCATCGTTGTTTTGTAGAGGCGTTAAGAAAAGTATGATACATTGGAAGAAAGATAAGCCTCCAGCTAATATTCCTCAGGTCACTGTTGTGAAGTCTACTGGTTGCTCTCCAGCTTGTTCCTTTTCTTGGAAAAAAAATAATTAAACATGAACCACCATCATTACCCTTAATTCTTAAGGCATATATCATGTTTTATTAGTTCCTGCATTAAAAGTTTTAGAATGTGCTTGTTAGTTTACCAAACATTTATAAAAGAGATATAAAACTATCACAAAAACAGCTGTCTCTGAATAAAGTAGGTATCAGAAAACATCCTACTAAAAATACCATCTTTTGAACTGATTGGAAATCCAAGAGAGAGAAAGAGTGAAACATGAGAAAAAAAAAAAATTAAATGCATTTTATGATAAATTAATGCTGAAGAACATGTTTATATAATTTCTGCTTATAATGTTGGGAAAATGTAAAACAAATGGATTTATCATTTCAGTACGACTGCAAAATACTATTCACCAATACATCTGGGGCATCTAAAATGTTTTCTTTAAATATAAATATTCCCAGGGGGCCATCAAGACTTCTTTAAATAGTAGTACAAACTTCCTCTACATATCTTCACCTACTTTATCCTACTAATAGAAGTTAAGATTCTTATTCTTTCTTCTTGCTGTTCACAGCCTTTGGATATAACACTATTTCCTGAACAGTTTTAAGTCTGTCTAGGACTTCTAGATACTGGACTTTAAACAGTTTCCACAGGTGCATGGCACCTCTGATATTCATTGTTGGAAACCATGATAGTGATGAAATACTGCCATATGTTTTCCAGAAATTTCTTTATTAAAATTCTACAGTGAGTGTATAATTAATGAAATCAAACTTTTAGCTACAAATTCACAAATTCAATCTGATTTTGTGTTAAACAAAGATCCTCATTTGTTATATATGATCTCTGATAAAGATACTGCAGAACAAATTTAAGCCCTAAGCTTATCCACCTTTTTCAGTTAGGGATGTAGTCGATCTCACAACACAAAAAGTTTGGGGCTTTTCGAAAGACTGCTTATTGCCACATAACTTGTCAGGTAGGACTCAATATATACACATACACAAATTCTATGCTATGTAGTCTCTCAAATAATACTGAAACATAGATAACATCTGTGTACTTTCTTGTGACTGCCAGATATTAACTGATTAACTAAAAAGGCTGCAAAATTAATTCTAATTTTATGCATGAAAATATTTTAAAAACATAGCTTTTTAATAAATGAACACAAAAAAGAACAGTAAAAGAACTTATCATTTTAGTTATTCACAGCTTTGAAGGTAGTATCAGTATGCTGTGTTTATAATAATAATAATGATGATTAAGTATGTCTTGCTGGCATCACTGAAATTTAAGCATAAGTATTTAAACTTACATAATGTGTATGATAATGGCCACTGAAAAGTAACTTCATTGATTTTCACTTTGTTATTCCAGCTTTACTGCCCTGTAAATGGGATTACAGACTGACCAACAATTTATGATGCTTTTATCTATATTGGTATCATGGGAATTCTTATATTTCAAACAGAATATTAGAGTATTTCAAATCATTTACCCATGGGGTTTGCAATTTTATTTCCTTTAATTTTCCAATTAAAAAAATGAAATAATATTCTTAGTGCCCATGGGAATACACTTGTTAACCATAATACTGCATATTTTTATTGTCTCTTAGGAGGCAGAAATTTTTAGGTATCTTCATTAATATTCAAAATCCGGTAGCTTCCTGAAGCCACCTCATACAAAAAGGCTACGGAAGGTCATACAGAGAGGTGAACCAGAGAAAAATATTTTTTCTTTTCAAGAAAGGGAAAACGATACACTGCTGCTGCATCCTATCTTCAAAATCATAGTTACAAAATACCTAGTTTTACACTGAACAAGTGGGCTCACCAATCATTTTAGAAAGTACTAATGAAGTATTAAAGTCTATCATTAGTCAGGAGAATGCACTTTATAAACATTTTGTAGTTTCCCAGAGTAGTTTACTAGATGTCATACAGAAAATGAGAATTCATCTGTGGAATAGTTTTGCAGAATATAGAAAGATAACAATAAATTAGAACTAACACAAAAATAGTGACATATATGACTTATTGACAAGGTCAACATTTTAATAGTGGCCTGGGGTGGGTTGACCTTGGCTAGCTGCCATATGCCCACCCATCCACTCTTTCACTCCACCTCCTCAACAGGACAGGGGGAGAAAATAAGACGGAAAAGCTCATGGGTCAAGATAAATACAGGGAGACTACTTACCAATTACTGTCACAGGCAAAACAGACTTGACTTGGGGAAAATTAATTTAATATATTGCCGATTAAAAGTAGAGTTGGATGGTGAGAAACAAAGACGAAAAATTAAGACACCTTCCCCCACCACACTCTTTTCTCCAGTCTCAACTTCAAGTGGGTGCACTGGGATAGGGAGTAAGGGGTCATGGTCAGCCCACAACAGTACCTCTCTGTCACTCCTTCCCCTCACGTTTGCTCTGACTGCAGTCCTTCAGAATAAACTTGATCCATTGTGGGGTCTCTACTGGCAGTATTTTTTCCTTCAGGGAATATCCATCCGCTCTGGTGTTGTGTCCTCCAGGGGCTGCAGTGTGGAAATTTGTTCCACCATGGTCCTCCCCCACAGTCTGCAGAGGAATCTCTGCTCTAGCACCTGGAGCATCTCTTCCTCCTCCTTCTTCTCTGACCTTAGTGTCTGCTGGATCGTTTCTCATTCTTTTTCCCCTCACTCCTCACTGCCTGTGCAGTGTTTTGCCCTTTGTTAAACTTGTTTTCCCAGAGATGCCACACTGATGGGCTCATTTTTGTGACAAATATCTACATAGTTTTGAATGTCTAATCTAGTGGGATCCTGGTTATTTCGTTCTCCAGAGAACCATTAATTTAATAAGAACTGTAAGCAATTTCCATAATAGTAACTTTACATAGGAAATAAGAGCGAGCTAGAGAAAGTTTAGGGAATACTTGCAAAAATGCAAATATCATTGAAACAAACCTGAAAATGTTACTGGTTTTTGCATTAATGAATCCATATTCAGTTTCTAAGACTATATTATTATTTGGCTTTTAATTTTAATAATTTAAAACTCTCACAAATTCCAAAAAATCATAAATGGAGTAAAGAGCGTGTTCTATTCAAACAATAAGATTGTAGTCTACACTATTTTACTGCACCCACTTAACTATTTAAAACTTCTCTTTTACATTTTACAGCAACACGCAATGTAATAGGAAAGAATCTTTATCAGTACTTTAATATAACTACATGGTATAAGGTGTAAGCCTTAACTTTTGCTATATAGAAGTTAGATGTCTACTCTAAGCTTATTAAGCCAGGCTATGTTTGTAATCAGAAGTGTCTCTAAGAGTAATTCATGACATACTAGTCTAGGTGTCAGTGTCAGATGGGAAGGATTTATGACAAATTAGTTTCTTTTAGCACAATGTCATCTCTTCACTGACCACAGAGAATTATAGGACATTAGTGAAGACAAACATATACCTGACTTACACACATAATTTGTACAGAGCTAAATTTAGGTAAAAGTTAATAGAGAATTACATTAGAATAAACAGCAAGATGTTCGCTGCATTTTGTGGATTTGGATCACATGCTAACATGAACTACACATTGTAATTTTCCTTTGAAACTATTCATTATGTCTCTTTGACTGAATGATTATATAGAAAAGCTCATTTTATACTTTAGCAAGCATTTGAAGAAAACGTTTTATTTTTTAGCAACTGCTAATAGTGCCTTTCTGAGATGCTACAATAGACAAAACTCCAAATACAAGCAACTCATATCGGAAGTACAGTCTGCACTACCTCTGTATAGGTGAAAAAGACAGACATTTGAATCATCAGTTTTAAGAAACAAAGTCAGTTTTCCAGTGGGAAAAATGTGTCACTTTTACTAAAAAAATAAATATGTCATAATAACAAAAACATATCTGTCCATCGTAACAGAACAGATGAAGACTTGCATACAAATACAAAATTAAGAACTGCAGATTTTTTATATCTGGCTAACAACATTTTATGTTAAGAGTAGGTGGGGGAAAAAAAAAAAAAAAGGATCCACTGCTCCAAAAATGAAATGAAATGAAACTTGTGACAAACAAAAAAGAATGTCAAAATGTACAGATGGTAGAAGAAAACATGAAATATTTTTGTGACATTTCACTTAAAATATTTTTTTCAGTTGGGCATCCCATAACAGCATTCCACTGTAATTTCAAGGTTTACTTTTTAAAGTAATATCTTTTTTTTCTATTTTAAAATATAACCAAATATTCATACAATTATTGTCCATATAAACTACAATGCTTACAAGTTCCAAAATGATCCTATAACCTGTATCAAAGAATGTTTTTATTGCAAGCAGCAAGGAAACAGAAAGAAGAAAAAAAAATTGGGACTTTTTTTCAGAACCGTGTATTAATGACTTTCTCTTGCATAACTGTTTCATGGAATATAAATTCATTTCAAGCATGAAATGAATGCAGCTAAGTTTACAAACATATTCTCTGCTTACTGCTGGACACAAATCACCGGTATGGGTGTAAGGAGTTAATTGTAGTATTAATCACATTTAGATCCATTTGCTATACAGATCTCGAGAAAGACCATGAGAAAGAGATCAGGTGTCTGTTGTCTGGAGTTACTCACACCTCAAACTAGTAAAACCCTCTGAAACAGAGGAAGAATAAGATTTTTTTTTTCTGTTGGCCTCTCTATAAGTGATTGCAGTGGAGCTCACAGGCTGGGCTACTGTTGGTTATACTTCTTTCCTGTCAGAACTGTTTGAATTACAAAGATTGTGATGTTCCTGACACAGCTGCTGAGTTTTAATCATGTTGTTTGTGGAGTAATCACGTACAATTTTCTAAACAGAAAAAGGTAATTTGGCAGGAAAGATCATCTTCTGTACACATACATATATCTAGGATTATTAATTAGTAGACACATGGGAAACTATGCTCTAATCTGCTTTGCCTTTTTTGGTTTTTGCATGCTCTTTCAGAGCTAAGTGAGAATCAACTGGGTCCCCTACAGAGCAGCAGACTACAAATATTGCATTTCTCTATACATCTGTTGACCTGCAGCAGCTACTCATGGACATCTAAAGATAAAGACTTCTATTTACTACAGAAGTAGAAACTATGTTTTTAGCATTAATGCAGAAGAGATATAGATCAAATACAACTAGAAGACCAATCTCTCAAAAACATGTCATCACTCCAGAGAATTGTTTTCTTTAATCATATTTATAAAACTCAGTTTCTCAAAACTATTGGCAAGCCATTCATTTGTTATTAAAACAAACTGCAATAACCAACATTCCATCTTTGATATTGAGATTGACCATCAAGGTAAAAGAAAGTTAGCAAATATTGTTCTGAAATACAGCTTTGTAATGTATTTCAAGTTATCCATTACTTATTTATTCATTTAACGTGGATTTTTTCTTCTACTTCTGTTACTTATTATAAATTATAACAAAAAATATATAACAATTTTCCCAATAAAATTGGATTCTATTTCTGCTGTTTTCCAATCCAATCCTGTCAGTCATAAGTAAACTCTGTTAACTGGGTACTGCTTTGCTTAGGATTAAGAATTTTGTATTCTCTGTCGAACATTTACATGAAGATCACTTGCACATAACAAGGATTTAATAAATTATTTGTGTTCACAACTATCTTTACATACATGATTACTTCTTTTGAAGAGATGCATCCCTTTAAAGTTAAGTATACATTTTATTATCTTTCTGAATGAGGCAATTTGAAGAAAGAAATGAAGAAGAAAAAGTCTATTAATTGTAAAATAAATCGTTATTACAAATGAGTGAGAAAGCTTTATGTTATGAATGATAAGAGGAACAGCAAACTGTTTTTTTCAAAATCCACCATGATTTAAGTTTACATGAGGTGTTTCAATGAAAATGTATTTTTGTTTCTTTTCATAGTTATTTATAAAATACATTTTTACAAACACATTTTGGGCTATTGATTATTCATGACTGTTTCTTTTAGTGATTAACTATTCTATTTTTTACCTGTCTTGTAAAGTGCAATTTCTTTATCCATAAACAGGAAAGTAAAAACCCACATAAACTTCAAAATAGCTGACAAATGCTTCCAAAACAAACTCATAAAGGCATTATTTCCATGGCTACATGTAATACATTGCCTATGAAGTCTACAAGCAAAATTAAGAAAACAAGAAATTTAATAACATGGAAAATAACTTCTTATTTCAGGCAAGTGCTTCAAATTATATAAATACATTCTATTTACTATATACATAGTGATATGTGTATGTGTGTTTACAAATAAGTAAAGTTCCCTACCTCTGCTTGTTGTTGGGTTGAACGTCGGTAATTTGGCTAAAAGTGGAATGCTGATTACACTGGAATCCTTCCCACCTGCATTAAGGCTGGTACACCTGTGCTCTTCTTCATTTGAAGATGCCATTCAAAATACTGCCTTTGGCTCTGTAAAACCCCATTTGGTTTTAGGTCTTGGTTATTTATAAAAGCATCTATCTCCCTCAGTTCTACTAAGATCCTCTCTCTAAATCTTTATTCTCTAAGATAATAAAATAACATGTATAATCAAAAGCTTTTTAGACTGCATTCTAACAAACATAATGATTTTATATATTCATCAGTGTTGAAAGTACTGCTTTTAGATTTTGCCAGCTTTGAAAATATATTTGAAACAAAGACTTTTAAAACCAGGTATAATATAATAAATTATTGTGTATACAGCATTAATATATTTCATATAAATATCAAATATTTTTTAGCTCATTACTCATAGTCTTTTTGCAGCCTACTTTGAAACCTGATATATTCTCAACAAGCAACATTATGGACTGAAGATAAGCAAAAACCACGATGTCAAATAGTCAGAAAACCTACTGTTAATTTGTACTGTAAAGTAACATGAGTATACCTTAGACAATTCCTTCATCACTACTTACTCCATAAATTCTATATTATAATATGTAGCTTCAATAAAGGTTAAATCTGGTTTGAGTAGCTTTTTGTTTCGCCCTGCCAAGTGACTAATAATGTCATTTACCATTAATGAATTTATAACCCATTATCATTATCTTTTAATACATGGTCTGCACAGAATTCATAAGAGTATATCAAAAGTCATAATACCAATAGAATAATATGTTTTCTATATTGAACATAATACAAAATAAGCAGGTATCTATTCAAATATCATTAAATAAAATACTTGCAGGTGTATTTATTTCTTAAAAGTATAATGACTTAATTACCAGATAAGAAATCAAAATTCTAAGCTGAGAAATGTATGAAGCAATGAAATATTAAGATAATATGGATTTTCTCCTGAAATTAATTTTCTAATTAAAAAAAACAACTTAGTATGGGGACAATTATGTATATTGATTAGGAAAAGACTTGTCCTCTGCTAATATTTAATTATATTAATGTAAACAGAAAAAAAAATCTTGGTGGAATCAATGGCATTAGAGACTGTTTTGTTAGAGAATAAACATTAGAAATAATTATTTTAGTGCATTACAAATATACTTAGCCTTAAAGGTAATAACTTTCCTGTGGCAAGAATCTCTCCCCATTCCCATATGCTGTGCCATTTGACCACTGAGAAAAGCTTCTTATTTATTATAGCTGAAAGCATTTTTAAATGGAGAGAAAATGAGTTGGTCAGAACTCCTTGGAGGAAGAATACAGCAATATCTTGAGCTTACAGTTGTTTGTGGCAAAGTGCCTATAAGCTACTGTGAAAACTCTAAGTCACTAATCTGCAAAAAGCTAGAGCCATCGGCTCCATTCTGTTTACCTAGTTACAGAAATTTCATGAGGCAAAAATTTAATTTGTAGTTTATTTTCTCCCTAATAGAATATTCTTTGACTTTTTTTAGCGATTGACTGATGAGTTTTCATATAAAGATCTCTGTTGAAGAAACAGATTAGTGATGGCACATCCCCTCAACCATAGGTTGATAACCTTAGGACAGGCAGATGTTTGGGTGTTTCTGACTGGGACTCATGCTCTCAGCAAACACATATGGTGTTCATTCATGGTCTTTTGTTTTCTACAGTCTCAACCATCTGTTAAAATGGCACCTTGCCTGTTAACAAGCTAGTTATATTGTTTAAAGAGATACGGAAATCAAGTAAGTATATAGTGAGAATATCTGAACAAATATCAAATATGGCTGTTTCCACTAAAAGTCTCTCCATTTAAACCATACTGTGTCATATTCATCTTTAGCACTCTAAAACCCTTAAAAAATAGTAATTTAATAAAACTCCCTCTTTGTAGTCCTTATTTTATTGAAAAAACATGCTATCATATTTGTTATTTTATTCATATATTGTATTTTTGAACAACATTTATCATTTATAATATCCTCAGCCAGTATCAATAGCTTTCTGATATAAATCATTGTCTTCAATGGAACTTGTAAGTTTCACCAGCTAAGTACTATATTTAAAATATTGTTTATATTTCAATGTACGGAATCTTACAAAGCTTTACATTTCAAAATTCAAATCACATTATTCTCCTGCTTTTTCAATATTACAGAAAGAAAAAAAAAAATCAATAACAGCCTAAGATATTATAGCTCTTTTCAACCAATTGCTGACAAGACAGTGCTTCCTCTTGTGAAATTCAGGTTTAACCGTGTTAGAATGCAATCATGACCTACAGGCTGGATTACTGACATGCTTCAAAGCTAAATATGGAAATGCAAACCTAACAAAACCTGCAGCTAGTTTAGAACATAGCAGTTTATGTATTTAGTTACTCTGACAGTGTTATCTTATTGTCTTGAGATTTTCCAACTCAATTGGACAAGTGATATGATTCGCCTTGGAAGTTAGTCATAGAAGACATCCAGAGTTCCCCTTCTGACTTTAATTACTCTGTGAAGAACAGTTGTCAGAAGATAATGTTATAATAACCTTGATAACCTTAAGCTTCCTTTTCTTTTACTATTTCTACTGTTTTTATTGTGTTTGAATGTTTAATATTATCTGGTAGATACACCCTTTTGTAATTACTTCAGACTATATATTAAAGCTTGGCAGTTTACCTAGGAAACTTATTAGCTCATGGTAACATAACCGACCAATAATTACAGGAATATATGTATACTTCTGACACCTATAGCCAATACCTTTCAAATAGCTCTAAATATTTAAGTGCAAGAAAGCAGTAAACTTCACAGAATTTCACTTTTTGCAGTATACTGAAGATTCCATGGAAAGAAAATATAATGAAATTAGTTTTGTAGAAGCTTGTTATGAGAAGAAACTTAATGAAGATGAATATGTGAGGAAAGATAAACTATTTGATGTTTGAAAGGAAGGGGACTGGCTAGATAAAAATAATTCAAGGTTGTGTGGAAACAATAAAAGGAGGAAAGTGAAAAAAATATTTAAATGAATAAATGGATTGAAGATAAGGAAACAGTACACACAATTCTGGAATGAATAACTATGCTACACATCAATAACTGAGATCCACTTTCAGATTTACATTTAACTTCATTCATTGAAAAGGAGTAATTTAATATATATCTATTTTTTGAAATCTACTCTTTCTTGGTCTCAGATATATTTCTTCAAAAATTTACTAATATGGAGAGAACTCATTTATCATGGTACCAACCTGAATATTATGTGAGGTGATAATGATTGCAAAATTCTCTCAGAATTAACATCTACATTAGAAAGGTATGAAACTAGAAGCTTAGAGAAGAAGTTAAAAGGTTAAAGGACCAGAAATTTCCTTATTTAGCTAAGCATCTTATTTAAGTTTGTCTTAACTACCGTGTGTTTTTATAAGATTAATAAGCATGTAGATGATGAAAGTCCATATAAATTATTAAAATTACCAAAAATCATTATATTCATTAACATATATTAGTACCCTGAATATATTATTTTTATAATATTTGATATATTTTCCTAGTAATTTTTAATCTTCCCAGCACAACAAAAAAGTATTTTTTTAACACTTCACTAAAGAAAACAGAAAAAATATTGTGCAGGTGGTAACTTGTATTTCTCAGATGTAAAATTTTCAGGGATCTTTGATGTCTTTCAGATGAACATGGCAAAGTATTTTACATACTGAATATAATCTAATATATTTTACTAGAAAATCTGTCACCGTAGGTCTTCAAACTCATTTCTCATCCTGCAAACCTTTTGTCTTGCATTATTTTGACAACAGTCTGAACATAGACAAGAGCTTATGGGAATGGAGTAGAGTTGCCACAATGATTTGTTCTGCATTTTATTATTTCTGAGTCAGTAATAAACCAAACAAAATGCCTTAGAATATATTTGTCACTTGTATTTCAACTTAAAGGATATTTTTAAACTATCCATTTTGATTTGTATTCATTATATATAGTATCAGATTGATTTTCCAAATAACATGATACTGTTTCTTCTGCCAGACTGCTTAAGAACTTTTGTATTAATGGACTGATTATTACTGAAGGGAATATTATCCATTCCAAAGACTGGAAATTCTTGTGAATTTTTGCCAATACTATTTAGAAATAGCTTTCAAAGTTGCCAATAGAGAACACTAGCTTCAACCTTAAATTATTTTTTTTTTAAATACAACTTTTTAAATAGAAACCATAGAGTTACCTTGTAGAATAGATAATTTGATTATTTTTTTTTTTATTAAGTTCTCACTTCTTTGACAGCGCAGCACGATTTTAACTCAGGATTGGTTTTGAAATATATTTATCCTAAGAGAATAAATATAGGATGGTTTCCTATAGAATGAAGTTTTCTTATAATTTCTTCTTTTTTTCACATTAAATCTTTATGATAAATATTGGATTATATTAAAAATATTGGATTATATTTAAAAAGTATTATTTCTAGAATTATAAAATCAACAGCACAAATAGAAACAAACATATAGCATATTTGCATTGGTATTCATTATTGTGTCTTTTTTGTCCTCTCTATTTTCTTCTATACTACACTTACAGCTTTTTACAGCAGAGATCACTTTTTCCCCACATCAGCTTCACATACAAAACAATGGAGTCTTTATCTGTAACTGAACTTCCTAAGGAATAGTTTAATTAAGATTAATTGCAATGCTAACATCACCTCACAATTACTATTATTATTATATGAAAACTTTAGTAAATGTTGAACGCAATGGAAAGTAAATTAAATAGAAGCTACTAAAAAGAATGGCCATTCTAATGAAGTCCCATCAGCAGTCATGTCCTTAATGGCAAGTAGCATCAGAATAACCAATACAGAAATAGTAAATATATTACTTTTGTCTTTCTTTGTGTGAAATATTTAGGTTTGGTCCAAATAATTTCTTATTTTGTGTGAGTTTGTAGAAATTTTCTACTCCAAAGTTCTTCTCCTTCAAAAATAGTGACCACTGGACAGTAGTTCTGCAGTGACTAAAACCTGGGAAAAAGCAGATATTTATTTTTAGGCAGTTGGTTATTTATGCATTTAAATAAACACATATTCTGCCTGTGAATCCATGAGGCTGAAGTGGAGCAGGAAGCAGAAAGTTTTCCCCAAACAGGGAAAAAAATAATCTGTTGCATTTAAGATACTTAAAATAGACAAAAGAGAATCATTACAACACTTTTTAAGACATCTGACAAATGTGAGCTGTTTTCTTTTTCTCAGTGAGACAACACAACATACGGTTTAAGATATAAATCATTAACAAACTGAGACCTTAATTCATAGTGAAAGAAACTCAATCCAATTACAGTAAAATAAACACAAGGTATTTCATTCAAATTATTTTCAGATTGCAGTTTGTCCAAAAATTTCTAAAGAAAAAACTCACCTGACAACTGTAGTTGAAAGATGAAACTAAATTATTACTGTTGTTACACTTCATTTTCATCTAGGAAAAAGGAACCTGATTGCAAGTCTTCTAATGGCTTCATAATATAAATGAAGGCAGAGAAACATCAACAGAAGCAAAACCAAGTTCAGGAGTAGAATCATCCTTGAAAATATGCATACTTCAATGTCAGAGAAAAAAATCAACATATAAATTAAACATTTAGAGGAACCGTTCAGGAAAACAAAGCAATTTTACCAAAGCTATGTGATAGACCTTTACAGCTAAACAGTTTCACGTACATGGTATTTGAATGCCATGAATTGAAAAGACCATTAATTTCACCATTTCTTTATTATTTTTTTAATATATGTAGGCAACCCAGCTGATACATTCATTTATCCATTCCTGGCAGGATTCCTTTTACTGATTTGATTCTGCAAAAAGTCAGTTCCTGAGAGTGATAACAATTATGTATGCCTTTTGTCCTAGAGATCCAGATTATTGCTCTTACATTTTCTTTTCTGTTTTATCCCTCTCCCTATCGATTGTCAGGGAATTTATCCTACTGCTCTAGAAGTGTCTGGCTAATGTCAGTGAGAGAGTCAAAGTCCATTACTTTGTATTAAATTGAGATAATTGCCCTGTTGCCCTGTACTGAACTGTAATGAGTGCCTTGTCTCCTCCAATACCAGGCACCACAGCTTTAGACTGATAATCTAAGAAAAAGCATGTTGTGCCTTAGCTTTCTACAGGGTCTTTCTGCATCTGTCTGTCTCCCTGTCTTGTGAGGGTTGATAGAACCTGAGAGAGTGGCTGTATGGCTTCAGTCTTCTTGCAAAATGGAGTTGTGGCAGATGTTGGAGATGCTGAGGAGAATGAGGAGATAGATAGAACTGTGCAGAGAAGACCAGAAGGAAGGAGTCATAGGAATGTAAGGCTGAACAGGTTGGGCCAAAAGTGCAATGAAGACCTATAGGCCCAAAATATAGTTTATCTGGTATAAAAGGAAACTGGCTAAATAACATGGGAAAGTTTAATCGCAGCTATAGAGTACATGGCCTATATGAAATGTTTGTTTATCTAGAGAGCAGGCTTACCTATCTTCAAAGGAACTAGCCTAGAAAAGAACTACCTATGGATATCCTTATCAGTCATGGGAAAGTCAGAAAACAATAATTATTAATTCTGGGGGAGAAGGACAGAGTTCTCTTCAAGGTTACTGCTTGTCTTTATGGTAAGATGAACAAACTGTTATTTTCTAACAATTGTGACAGCATTCTCCGGATTTAACAAAACTTGTATCTAAACAGCTGTTCACACATCCTTTTTTTCTATTACTTTTTTTGAGATTTACACTCTCCTTAAAAAGGATTAAGGTAATACTAATACTGTTATCATCACTCAAATAGCTACTGTACAGGATTTGTGCAGCTCCTGGTGTTTTCTTCTATTACTGTGATGGGTAAAAGCCATGATACCCCTCATAAATTACTGTGCCTCCTAAAGCTAGAAATCAGTCAGGAGGCGGCAACAGTTTGTCAGTCTTGAAGTAATGAGAGGACATCATAAAAGAAGCTGTTAAACATAGATATGGAACTAAGAGTGATTTTGTGAAGCATGACAAAAAATCCATAGGTATCTGAGCCATAACCTAGTAAGTTCCAACACAGCCCCCTACAATGAGTACTGAATTAGTCATCCAGTATACTGGAAAGAAACATTCTGTGTAGCATTTAAGTAGGTATTTAAATTTTTCCTTGATTAGGAATTGACTTAAATGAATGGTTAGCATTCTCTTGATTTGTGTCCCTAGACCTACAAACAAAGCTGTGCAGGATATGTTAGGAAATCAAGCATCTTAGAATATATTCAAATATTGCATAATATTTTTCAGCAATTTTTCAGCAGAATATCTTTTGAATAGAGCTCTTGCTATAAATCAGTGTCCCTGTTAATAAGGCACAAATACTCATATTTAAAAGAAACGATGGAGTGAAGGACTGACCTGCTGGAGTGAAGAATTACCATTGCTGTATATTTGTATATGTGCCACCTGTAAGAAATCCTAGAAAAACTAACATATATATTATATGCCACCTTAAAATCAATGGTTGACAATCTTTCATGTTGCTTGCTTTTTCAAGATTCTGACAAAGTCATTACATTATTTTTATATAAGGTACACACTTCTCCCATGCTCAGTGAAAGCTTATTATACACATACAACAAATACCTATAAAACCCTTTCTACTATAAAATACGTTTGTAAACCTTCTATTTTGCTTGTGTGTTAACAATATGAATTAGAAACAAAAATTACAAATAATATATGTAAATATCACTTAATAAACCATTATTTTTATCATTTCTTGTAAATTTTCCAATTCTTCTCAAAATAGACAGGATGTGCTATTGGTTTTTTTTTCTTTCCAATTTCATTTTTTAAGCCATGTATAAGAAAGTAGTGATGTGATTGACTAACCCACTGAAAGAACTTCTGAACTCCTTGCTCCAGTCTATTTCAGTGGTCATCCTGACTGCAAAGGGTAAGCAAGCAAGATACACTCTATCATGCATTTTGCACTCCATAAACCTCCTCAAATCACAGAACAACTAATCAGTGAAAACCTTCTAGAGGCTTTATGAGTTCCACTCTTGAGAAATTTAGACGTTCACCCACTTTCCTTTTTTTTTTTTTTTTTTTGAGAGGAGGGGATCACACTGCATTTTGAAAGTTGTTTGCATCATAATAACAGTTTCTCAACAGTAATCTCATATTCTCTTATTGCTTTCTAATTACTACTTAGCAAGCAGATTAAGTTCCATTGTGCTCCAAAGTAGCTTTAACTTGCCGTATTGCTTATCAATATAACCAGCTGTTCAGTGGTAGATTCAGTGATGACGGCATTTTTAATTGCTTTTTTCGTTTGGCTAAGTAAGTTCAGATGGTCACTAATTAGTTCTGTCATGCTGAGGTAGTTTTGTTATGAACAATGCAATCAGTGTTTCATTGAAAAGACAACTTTCCTGAGATCAACACTGCTTAATTATCCCTAGGAATCTGTCCTCTGTTTCTTTATTTGTTATCGCTGTCATGAATAAGGTGACATGAATTAAACTGAACTGCCACTTAAAAGAAAGCTTCTACTAGTGCACATAATGATTTCTCATTTTCCTCTGCTCAAAAGCAATCAACTGAAACAGTCATAAAGACTTATTCTTTATTAAGGTCTTTGCCTTGCTTTAGGGCAGCCCAAGTTATTTCAAAATTATAAGGCATTGAAGCAGTTTATGATATTCACACTTGTGTCTGTGTTTCTCTTACATAAAACATCATGAGATGACTAGCTTTCTCTTAGGTATTCTCATCTCATTCTAAGGAAGAAAATAGTCTTCCTGAAATACCAGAAAGAAGCAATAATAGCACTTTTCTTCAAGATGGATAAAAATAAAAATGAGCAAATGCCATCAAAATAATAATGAATATTAGTTATTTTTTCAGTGTTTACTTTTATAAAAAATCCATTGCTGATTTTTATTTTTAAAAATTTTTTATTGTTATTATTTTTTTAATAATATAAGAATGGGTTTGGATCCTATATGTCAAAAACCTCATTCATAGTTGGGGACAAAAACATCAATGGACCTCCTTACAGAAGTTTTCCTTAGGGTTTTTTAAATAACTGTTGGGGTTTTTTTCTCTTCATTAGAGATCTTCTTTGTCAGATGTTTTATAATGACTATTGATTATAAAAGCAAATGCATACTGACTGAATCATTACTAAAGAGTTGCCACTGAAATGTCATTGCTGTGGCAAAAGGTACGTAAAACTTTCTGGAAAACCCCTCTGGAACACTAAGAAACTATTTAATACTGGCACTATGAGATAAGGGAGGCACGAACTTTGTTCCCACACAAGTAAACTTAAAATAAACAGGGTGATTAAGAATAGTTTACGCATATCACAATGATGAGACAAAGAACCAAGGACAGAATCCCTGATGCAGTAGGAAACATTTTACAAGAACCAGTTCAAACTAACCTTGCGGTCTGGGAAAGGATCAGGGAGAGTACTGCGCCTGCGTAAGGGAAGAAGGTCGAAAGATTATGAAGGGGATGATATTTACTTCATCATCAGAGACCCCTGCCCACCCTGACTAGAGGACACTACGCATGCGCCAGGAGGAGGAGTCGGGGAAAGAGCTAATTTTAATACAAGATGAAAAGGTTATGAATATGTATAGGCGTCTTGCGAAACTATTATGAATATGTAATACTCTGTAGCATATAAGGAAGCTAAAAGCTGCTGTAAGGTGCGCACGATTGTGGTGGGGCAACTCCCCGTGCTGCCCAGCGCTGAATAAACATACCTACTTTACAACCTTCTCAGTTGTGGAGTCTGCTTTCCGCACGTCACTATAAACCTCAGCATTTGTGTAGTAAGGAATTTTTAGTTCATTCCTTCATTCCTTAGTATTTTGTGTAACTTTTAGTGTGGAACAGCATCTCTTGACATTCTCACAAACCTGTATCTGTTTCAGTTCTACAGTTTTAGCATAACTATGTGGGAATACCCAATGGCATTTTGATGAGACAATTTATGCTCGAGCTACCAATGACTGTTTCAGCTGGCTGTGGGATCAAATCTCTAGAGGATTTTTGATGGAAGATGTGAAAAAAAATCAAACTAAAAATTACATCGTGCAGGAAGATAGGTTGTAAGGAAGACTGGGAAAAATATGCTATTATGATCAGCCTGGGGAATATTCAGCTGCAGATATTCATTGGGTTTCATCATGTCATGGAAACTCCTTAACAGCAATTTCCATCTGAAGAGCAGAAAACACAGTAATGATTATGCAGAATTAAAGAGTGACTGCTCAGGTAGCCCACAAAACCAGGTTTATAGCAACTCTGTGAGAAGGAAATAGAAAAAAACACCAGTTAAATAGGTAGTTACTCCATCAGGTCCAAAGCATTATTAGAATTCAGTCACTGAATCAGTTTCTCACTTTCCATCAACTTCAATTTATAGCCAAAAAGCTATTGAAATCCATTTTATAATTAAATATATATTTTTGTTTGTGAAAGCAATCAAAAAGCTGTTAACATTTGTTCCACATATATTTGATCACTCAACATTTTTATGATTGTACAATAATTGTTTCCTGTGGACAAATAATGATGGAAATATAAATCAGAAGTATTAATAAAAAATAGAGATAGCAGGACTAGAACCATGGTAAAGGTATCTGAACTCAGTTCTTGTCAAAATAGTATTTCACATATATGAAAACATGTGGGGAAAGTAAGCTTCATGTAAAGTATTTATAAATTCAGACCAGGAAATAAGTGAATATTAAATTACCCAGATACTTCAGAATCAGTAAGGATTTACTTTGACCTAGAAGAATGGTAAAATTCAGAACACATCTTTGAGTACTGCAAGACTGTGATGCTTTGTCTTTGTGAGGATATTCGAATGGCAAAATTTGGAATAATCCTATTCTTCTGAATCATGTTAAATTTTCAGTCTACGTTAACCTTAATCAGTATGCAGCTTCTTTGTGATCCTGAATTTGGTATAGGATGAGTGAACTGTGATTTTCTAAAATAATAACCCAGACATTATTTTTACTTTAAAAAAAGAAAAAAAAAAAAGATATAGAACCTAACAATAGAATTCTTACATTCCTAAAAACCAGTTTAAGATCAAAAGCCTTTTAGTCAAAACCAGTGACAGAGGAAAGTTACAGTTAGTTATCTCAGAATGCACTCTCAACCTCTTTTCACCTAATTCATGCAGCTACTTAGAGCTGTGCAAGTTGAGAGAGATGTGTTAGGCTATTTTTACACTATAAATAAAGCAGGGTTAAAGTATGAGCACAAGCATTGTTCTGCAAGTATCTATACTATGTAATTAACTTCATTGACACTTCCTTTCAATGTTTTCCCTTGTGTCAACTGGCATTTTCCCAGAAAATCCTAGGCACAGTTGAGGGTATGTACATGACATGTTCCGCTCCCAATAGGTACTCTGAGTGTGGTCGTCTATCGTGGAGTGAAAGAAAGTTCAGTTATGTGACTATGAACCAGGTAGTTCTGCTTGGACTCAGAACCACTGAACATTTCCTGCCAGTAATACAGCCTTGCCTGAATTCTATACTAAGGACTAGAGAAGCACATCGGCCACTTAGGATTCAAAGCATGAAGGCAATTATTTACACCTTTTAGAACACAGGAGGTTTTAAAAAAGACTGTACTATCTTTATAAGAAAAAGATTAGGGAATCTGGTCAGAATCATAGCACCAAGGATTTACTTTTCTTCTTTGCCTAAGTATATCAAAACCCACATCTTCCACAACATAAGTGTTCTTATTTCCTATTATATTACACACAGAATCTGGTTATGGGCAAAAAAGAAAGCATACCTTGGCAAAGCCAAGAGATTATTTTTAGTATGATGGAAATCTTAACAGTCTAATAAAAATTAATTATTAGTCAATTTTTAATTATTGAAAAAAAAAGGGAAAATGGAAAATAAAAAACAGGAAAAGAGAAACAGGCTGCTATTAGAAAAAAAATCTCAAAACCAATAATACAGTTCAGATTTTTATATGCATGCTTATTATTATTTAATCATTTTTCCTGGAATTATGCTCACCTTTTCATAGCTGCTTGGAGTTCTAACATGGATAGCTTCAGTACGGGGCGGGGGGGGGAGTTTGTCGGAGGAGGGAGGTCACATGAGTCCTCAGTATCTGAAATACTTCACCAGGAGTATGATGCTGATGGATTCTTCCTCCTCACACTGGGATCTGCTTGGAGTCTTTTTTATATTTGCTAACATGCTTTTACACTTTGTTATTTCTCCATTGTTCTGTAAGTCCACAATACATTTGATTTTAATATATATAGTGTGCTTTACAAATGTTTGATCATATTACTTTGTGTTTACTGTAAAACTTTTATGTTCAGCTCCACATCTCCCTTTATTCAACTGATCACTGAGCAGTTATTTTTAGCCATGGGGTCTCTAGTGTCTGCTTGAGCTCCATCTCTTACCATCTCATTCCTGTTGTCCTGCATGCTGCATCCTCTGTCCCTGCTTCTCAAGGTCTCTACTGTCATACCAGGGCTGCATCACTGTACTTGCATCATTACTGTAATGTACTTGTACTTTTTCATTACTGTAGAGTCAAAAACATCTTATTCCACACATAACAACTACTTGTTGCTACTAACTATACAAAAATAGATGGTTTTACCATACTAAAGTAAGCAAAAGTAAAACAAATTAACCATAACTACCTGGTCAGTAGGAAAAATGCTGTTACAGATAAACCAAGTGCAAACAAGCTCCAGGCAGGTCAAGACAAGTTCAGACTGAGCAAATCTGACATATCTCCATTATAAGACCTTGCAAACTTAGCACAAAGCATGGTGCTTCTTAGTAGCTATGGCAGAACTGTAACACTGGGCTACAGGGCTATATTTATGGGATGCAAAGGCATGGGGTCACTGGCAGTCCACTATAATCAGATGAATTTCTATCATTGTAAGGAAAATTATGCAAGATGCATTGTGACTGTAGGAATAGGATTCTTAGCTGCATATAGCAAGAAAAATATGTTCAGGATAATTAAATCTCAGTTCCTGTCCCCAGAGTTATTTCTCCTGGTTTTCTTTCTTCTAGGAAGAGTAGTTAGAGCATCTTCTCAAGAAGTAGGAGATATGAGATTGAAATCCTTGCCTATGTTCAGAAGTACCTTGATGTCTCTAGGACTTCTGATGATACTACTTTAATGCCTTTAGAATTCAGGCTTTCAAATGAACAGTCAGGTGGGAATCTTCAGTATCACAGCTTCAAAATCTGCATCAGCCCTACTTTGAGCACCCTTCTTTTGAGAAAAATATGAAAATAAGACACCACTTTCTATACATTTCACTACATAAATCCGACATCCGAGGCTAATTCAGGTACATAGAAGCACATCAGTCAAAGCATGAAGGCAATGCTTCATACCTTTTAGAACACAGTAGGTTTTAAGAAAGACTGTACTGTTTTGTTTTTAGAGAATAAACTGTATCTACATAACTGTAATTTACCTTTGACACTGATTTGGTCACATGATGGAAGTGACAGAAGTGGTCAATTATCATTATATATCCTGCTATTATCCAGGTTGCTAGTGATTTATGAAAAGATACATCAATAAGAACCCTATGTTCATTATGTCTGGATATCAACACTGAAGTGATTTGTAAAAGGCATTGATTTTTAAAATTTTTATTTTCATATTATATTAAGCAATCGTGTACAATAATTTAAAATATTAAAAACTTTTTATACCTATCTTCATAATGCTCTGGCCTATAACTTTTTCTGAGCTGTAACTGAATGTATAGTACAGCGTAGGAGCTCAGAGGTGACATCATCCACTGTGGAAACATGCACAGCCTACTACGGGTAAGTTAGAGATGGAAATGAACTGGCTACTCAATATCAAAAGCGTACAAATATATTTAATCAGCTTATATCACCTTCCCTAGCAAAAAGACTTGACATTTCAATAAGCATTGTGACAGTGTAAGAAAATGGCTTTAATGTATTGCATTGATGAAATATCTTTTGAACTGTGTAAGAAAATATGCTACAATAATGAACCCCCAAGCTGTAGGTGGAAAGACAACTTAATCATTCTCTGCACTACCCACAGCAAGCTTGACAGTACCACTTTTTAATGCGTATTATTTTCTGGGTGTTTCGGAGCAAAAGCATATGACAAACCATGATAAATGAGTATTTTTTAAAGTGCTTTCCTGAACCCCAAGAACTCATTGTTCCTATAACTGGAACTGGATTATCAGTGTTGTAGGAACAGAATGGTAATAGTAACCCTAGAGGCTTATTCAATTTTTACCTCCATGAACAGTGAATCAGCAAATTTTGACACCTTAAACACATTTTCCATCCATTTATTACACTTTCACCTTTTATAATTATTACTTTCTGAACACAGAGCAAGGTGCTCTGGACAGATGCGGTGCTGTCTTCACACTTTGGTATTTATCGCAGGCAGGCTGGGGGGCAGCCACAAGCAGCCCCGAGATCAGGCCTGGTGAGGGGAACCAGGGTCAGATGCAGCCCCAGGATGGCTGAGCAGGGCCTTGGCGATGGGCTGAGCCTGGGCCGGGACTAGGCCTGCAGGCGGAGCCGGGTTTGGCAGGGCCCATGAACCCACAGGGCAGGGCTGTGGGGAGCTTGAGATCAGCCCTGACACGATGTTGCTAGGGCACGGACTGATGGCTGTGCGTGGTGGTGGTCTGAATTGGGGTCCTGGGCCATGGGCAGGGTGGGGGAGGCCCTAGGGTGTTGGTCAGGGACAGTCAAGGCTGGTGGTGCCTTCAGGGCCCTGGCAACTATTTTCTCTCACCTGCTTCAGCCAGAACTGTGTGAATCCCTCCCTCCTGTGGCAAAGGTCTGGCCAGCAGAGAAGGTCACTGTGCAACCACCGTCCTTTCTGTCAGCTGAAACTGGGGGAGGATCTTCTGTAACTTCTGAACTTTAGCTGCGAACCAGTGAGAAGGAAGCCTTTTATATATCAGAAAATGTATTAAAAAAAGCCAAGCAAACCTCAGGACTGAAGAGAATGACATGAGGGATGCTGATGACTTATCAGAAATCCCTTTTTCCCTCCTTCCATGAAGACCGAAGCACCCAGGGGCACTTTGGAAGAGGGAGAAAAATGCCAGAAGAAAGAGATCGATACTAAAAAGTTTTGTATAGTAGTTTTAACTGTATTATAAAAAGGCTTTTCTTTATTTATTGCATAGTTTGGACAATAGTGTTAGTATTGCAACTTGACTAATAAAAGGGGTTTTTTTTCTGTTTTGATTTGACTGATAAAATATTAGATGATCTAAAAATAAATTCATGGCTCCGTGTACAACACACACTCCATTTTTTGCGTATCAAGATTTCGACTGTAACACTGCCCAGGAATTTTACAAGCTCAAGATATTTCTTTCCAGGTGTGATTTATGTCCAGATAAATTATGAAATACTAGAGAGTATCTAAAATGCTAACAAAATGGATAATTTTTGCTAATAAAAGTTAAAATGGGATGACCTAGCTAGTTTTAAGGTTTTAGTACAATTAAGGACAATCAATGAAAAAAGCTGGCATAAGTGATTCAGAATTCAATTATTTAAATTTGAGGTTAGTATTAATTTACATTGGCATGCCTTTATGAAGAGAGAAAGAAAAATCCCCAGGGTTTGGCAAGCAATCATATTTATTTGATTGTTAAGATTACCATCCAAGTGTAAATCACATAGATTTTGCTGTTTGGTTTTGTTCTACATTTTCTGCTTAAAAGTGGCACTTACTATGAGAAAATATTTGGTAATATGTCAGGTCTTCTGAGCAGCAGATTCTAGAAATTAGAGAAAGGAAGTTATTATTGAATAAAAATGTATTTAATGTGTTCAATAGGATTAATGTTAAATTAATTTAGATAAATCTATAATAGCTGCTGTTAAAATGTACTGATGATACAAAGATAAATTGAAACCCTGTAAATAAGGGCAAGAACAGAAACAACATATGAAGCAGTCTGTTTATGTAAACTGGGTCTATACAGGCAAAGCTTTGAGTGAAAATTTTACTGAAGTTGATAGGAAAAGCGTATGCATGGAAACAAGGAACATAGACCATATTTATGAAAACATAATCTTTATCCAGAAGACCGACTTTGAGAATGATCTAAGGATCGCAACTGTGAAATTGTTACTAAGCCTTCGCTCCTCTCCAGGTCCATCTAATGATCCAATTCATATAATTATCAGTCTGAACCAATTCCATTTTGCAAAAAGGAACTTAACATTGATTGGGAAGAAGAAGACTGAGAGGAAGACACTATAGTCTAATTCTTAAGAAATTAATCTGTTCTGGAGATTAATTATGTATTTCACACTAAACAATTACACACAAAATTCATAAATAGTGTCAGGCAACTGAATTCGGAAGCTTGTGTTAAGTCTTAATTTTAGCAACCCAGTCAAATTCACAGCACTGAGTGTTAAATAGACTGCCAACTGTTTCTGAATACCTGAATCTGAAAAATTGTTTGAAAGCCAGTGGAAACAGTGAACGAGAACACCTAGGAATAAGCTCTGGATTCTTATAAGTATAGCAGAGAATTGTGAATTGGGTGATGATTTGAAATAGTTTAATTGTCTTGCTTATAGATTATTACCATTACTGCATACCAGAGCAAGTACTGTACATTGCATAACATACTTCTGCCCAAGAGTCTCATAAATCTCTTCAAGTTTCTATTGGTCACAGAAGCTTTAATTGTATTTCTATTAGAAATGAATATAAAAGCAATTAGTATAACAGAATTTTCTGTTAATATTCTCCCTTATAAATACTATGTATATGAACATGCACCTCTTATACTTAAAAATTTGAACATTTTAATGATCTGGGCTGAAACACCAGACATGTTTCCATTTCATTTTCTAGTAAAAAAATATTCTTATCTGTGACTTTTAACACATTTCTTTTTTATTTTTTTTGTTAATTTCTCTTGTAAATAATGCAGGATATTGCCTTCACTGTGTCTATATTAGGAAAACCACAAGTTGATGGTAACATTCAAATGAATGTAAAAAAAAGCATAAGAAAGTTAGTTATAAGATATGAAATAATAAATTATATTAAAAACAGTTTTATAAATCACTTGTCCCTAGAGGTATCATCAAAATGTATTTCTGACATAACTAGTTAAACCGATTGTGTAAAATACTGTTCCCAAAGGGAAATCTGATTTCATGCCTACAACCATTCTATATTGAAATGTTTGTTTTGTGTCTTAATACTAAGTATATTCTAGATTTTTTTTTAAGATAAATGTGGCATAAATGAGCATTTCTATTTAGAGAAAGAAAATAGTAATAGTGATTAGAAAAACAGTAAAACCCCTTTCCAAGGGAAGTCCTCCAAAAAGAAAACCTCTCAAACTGAATCTGTGTTCAGTAAAGTATTTTTGAAGAATCATTCTCATGACAAAACTTAACTAAGTTAAATACCTCTTGGAATGTTTGATAGCGACTCTTTAGACTATCCCCTGATATTTCTGTCTCTTTAAGATGTGAGGCAGAATCTAAAGAGCTAAAGTACTCCCATAAATTACATCATCCAAACGAGGTCAAACACATTTCCGTATTAAATTGCACATTGGTGCTCCCTCATTTCCTTCATCTTATGACTGGCTACTCTTCCACACGGCAATGGATAATTTCCTAGTGTAGGCAAAGCGTCATTCTGTGGCCAGGTAGAAAACTGATAGTTTGCATTCAATTTACCTGTAGTAAATTGCTTCATATTTTCTGTGAAATGCTCTTATGCTGTGACATTATTTATTCTGTCACACGCTAAGTTCTGTTGTTGAAGCCATCAGTAATTTCATGGTGTTAAAAAGCAAGTGTCTTGTTCAGTGGAAGAAGAATACGGGAAGATCAAAGTCCTACTGCCTTTCTTTTTCACGTAGAGCTGAAAACTGCCACGAACCCAATGCATTTTGCCTAGCAGAAGATTCTCATGGTGGAGCCTTAGTTACATTGCTCATTGTTTAGCTTTGCAGGTGTGTGTAATATACACTGTTCTGTGGAAGGAAATAAGAGATGTTCCTTTCCACAAGGTTTTATTAACAAGTTTATTAATGACAAGTTTATTAATGAATGAACTTTGGCTAAGGGAAGACCAACTTTAACAAGTGTTTGAGTAGGGTTGGTTTTTTTTTTTTGTTACGGTTCTTCTTACTGGAGGACCTTTATATACATGAATTTTTTTTAGGCTATATACTAAGGAAGGTTAGTCTAATATCGCAACAAATGGAATACGTTAAATTAGGAATAGGCACACAAGATATTCGTTCCTCCAGAGATGCAAAATAGGGCCTCCTTTACCACTGGTTATGCATATGTCATCATGTATTGTGGTGATGTTTTTTTTGAGACTCAATTTCAATGAAAATCAGATATACCACAGAGTGCTGGGTCTTCAAGCCATTTATTACAGAAATACAAGATCTCCTCCATAAATTAACATCCTACATAGGCAGAAAAATCCACCTCTATACACACATATATGTGTATATAATTAGTATGTATGTGAATGCATCTTCACCGACATTGCTTCTAGCCATTTAGCTTAATGAGATTGCAGATGAAAACAGTAGAGCTCCTCAAATACACCAACACAAGATCAAAATAGACATGGTTGATAATACCTGTTTCATTACATAAACCTTCTTTCCCTTCTGTTTGTACTTGAAGATTAGTGAAATTTAGAAGTGTTGACATTTAGACTATCAGCACTCAGTACCCTGTACTGCATATCATCAGGTGTTGAGACTACCCAAACAATTAAAACTTTCTAATTAATATGGGGAAAAAAAATCCACCCAAACATTAAAAAGATAGATATAACTACACCACCATGGGAGAAGGAAGTCCCTCAGTTACTGAACTTTACTATATCTAAACCACTCTGACTTCTATCTTCAGCTTTCCGTTCCTTGAAGACCTCTGCAGCACAGCTAGGAAAGTCTTTCTGCACCAGGGGAGAGAGTGAGGGGGTGGGGTGGAAGGGAGAGATATGGTGCAGGGTTCCTTCTGGATCTCCATAAGAAAAAAACTTGACAACTAATGGCTTAATAGAATATCTCTTTTAACGGGACAGAACAAGAGGAGGAATACAGATAATAAGTAAATCTTAGGTCCCTTCAGATGATGGGAAGCCCTCTATTTTGCAGCATGAGATCAAACTGAGACAGATTTTCCCATGACATGCTGTACAGATCCCATCCATGGAGAGGTTCCTCCTTCCTTCCATTCTGTGGTGCCCTTTTTTTTGTCTAACAAACAGAATCATATGTCTTCTCCTGATAGGCCAGAACATTATCTCTGTCATAATGTTCCCAGCACACAGTGCACTTCCAGCACGTTCCCACGTAGCAGCTACTTATGCAGGCCTCTCCTAACGTACAGGCCTCTCAAGCTTAAAGTACAAAGCCCAATAGAGCAGAAAAGGCTTGCTTAAGCTCACTAACTTAACGAACACAACATCTTCTGAAAGGCTCCCGATACAGAGTCCTAATTCTTCTTGGACTTATAGAATTCTTGTAGACACAGGTGCCAAGAAAATCTTAATTACTTATAACCTAAATGATGCTAGAGTGTTCCTTACTAAGGTCTTACATTCTAAGTCTCACGTCTCGGGTACAAAAATGGCAGATTACTCACTGATATATTTTCGGGCCCAACACTGTCTACATGAATGGTACAACCAATCTTTAATGCATTCCAGTTTTCTAAATTAAGTGCTAGTCTGCATTATAACTGCATAGTTAGGGAGTGCACACATGGATTTCTAAATGTGGATAACTGTATTCACACAGGGATTGGGAAAAATTAGTATTGTCTATTATAAGCAGTCGATTATTCTGTAACTAGGCACACTCAAAGGTTGCCATTGGAGGAAGGAAGGAGGTATATTATATTTTCTTGAAGTACTTATTAAACTTAAATATGATTTTTCAAAAGAAAAAATCTTGGGAAATTTGTCCATTGAGCGGAAAAAAAAAAAAGCATCCAGTAACTGATACGAAGGCATCATAACTAATGACTTCCAGTATACCTTCTATTACTTTCAAAACATACTACATATACTGAAAAAAATCACTCATTCTTGCTACTGTCTGCATATCACTGTCTGAATTATGTTTGAATAGCTTCTATAATGTATTCTATTTTATGTTAGTATTTTATTTGGTTTGAGAATATAAGCAAAACTGTCCTTACGACATTACCACTTACCAATTCTTCTGCTTTATGAGACCATTTTGAGAAGGCAAAAGTTTGTTGACTGAACAGTGATAGATGTTTTGCAGTATTATAATTTGATCTGTCTGCTCTCTGTATTGAAGTACCAAATATCTGTAAGATGTACAGATTATGAAAAAGTAGTTGAAGTAACTGTGATGCAATGAGTGCTCAACAAAATTTTCAGTAGCAATTCTGTTTGAGGCCTTTCTCCATTTTTGCTATATATCTATTTTTAAAGCTACTAACAAATTTGTTTACCAAGAATTTCTCCCATGAAATAAGACTTAGATGCAGTGAACTGATACTGTATAAACATGAAGTAATGCTTATTATGAGCCTGATACCAAGTCATAAATCAGAAACAGATTTTAGAATCCTTTGATCTCTCAGCATTGTTCATCATATAGTTTTGATAAGCAAATGAAAAAGAGTAACTTAATTTAATTGAAATAAAAATCATTTCGATGCCATCAGAATGTGAACAGGAGAGAAGTTTGATTGATATGCTTTAAAGTGTTTTTTTGCTCTGTTTGTAAGGCTATATTCATTTTTATAGGTATAGTTAATTGCCTGTTCAAGCAAATTACTTTCTCCAGAGACATAAATCCAGGCACCATAATGGTTTCTGTATTAAGACAATGCATGTCTCTTTAATATAGGTATATTCAGTATAGAATTAAGATAGGAAGCACAAAAACATTATTGGGAACAATGACAAAACCTTCACTGATTCTGCTGGGGCTAGCCAATTTCCCTGTTTTCTGAAGAGACCATCTGATCTTATTGCTACCGTGGCTACAGTTGTTACAGTTGTTATAATAGTTTCTTCAAAATTTTAATGGATCTGTGTCTATTTATTCTCTCTTGACTGGCAGCATATAGTTGGCAGCAAATATCCTGACTTCACAGCCAAAGTAAAAATGTGATTGATATGGATTGGAATGATAAGAAATGGTCACACATCATTAAAATCTCACCATCTTTGCCTCGAACAATATGCTTAGATTCCATAAGTCAATAAAACTATTCATTAATATTTATGGTGAGCATGCATATATTTTAATTTAAATATCAGTTCTTTAGATTTCTTGTCAGAATATTGTCAAGGCAGAGAACAATCTAGACAGTGTGTCTATTCAGAAAGGCAGTCTCCTATGAACAACTTTTTTGCATGAAAGATAAACAATTTTTCTATTTAAGATCTGGTGGTTTAGGTTGTTCAGAGGACAAATTTAGTCTAAGATAGTTTTAATCAATGACTTGATTTTCAGAATACTGACAAAAACTCACAAAATATGTAGTCTTAATTTCAGCCTTCTTTTCCAAAAGCCTAATCTCCATACTTTGTAGTCTAAACCAATCAAAGTGTTAAATCCATTGAAGACTTTTAAATAAAAGATAATGCTAGTGGCTTAAGAAATCCCTGAACTGCTAACTACTGGAGAGTGAAAGAGTTTTCTGAGAAAATGCCACAATATGATTATTCTCTTTTCATAGTTTTACCTAAGCTTTCCGTGATTATTTGGGAAATAATTATAAAAACATGATAGAGCTACAGATCGATGCATGTATTCATTTTGTTGAAAGTATATTTTAATTTCAAGGTCATATAAGGGAGGAAAAAATATCCACTCTACAAAAGAGATACTATATTTCAGTTGTGAAGGTTTGAATGACATGATGTCACATTTGTAACTAGCTGATTACAGACAGTGACTATGTTCTGTTCCTCACAGGAGATGACAGATAGAAGCTATACCATATCATTGAATAGTCACGGGACATAACATCACAGTCATCCAAGTATGAGAGCTTATAGTTTCAGATATCCAATAATAGTGAGCTAGATAACATGTTTATATGATGAAATCGAACTGTTAGAAATTAAATTAATGATCAAATTATTATTCAGTTTAAACAATGGATCTTTTACAATTGAATACACAGGATGGAGGTTTGTTATTATTAAATCAGGGGCCAGAAACTGAGATCTTGCTTACAAAGAATGTAAATCTCATGCTCCAGCAAGAGAAACTCTTGCTGTAATTGCTTTAATAGAATGCATTTATTTCTCCATTATACGTTTCCTGTTTTCACTAACTTATTTCATGAATTGCCTACTCTGACCTCTGTGCTGAGATGAAGGAGGAGACAGAGAAAAGCAGCTATGAAATTAAGGCTCTTTCAAAGACATTGTATTAAAATGACTTCTTGGATTTATTTCAACTTCGGGTTTTTTTGGGCCTCTCAGTCCTGGAAATGGTTTGTTTTCCATGTGTTCTTTGTTTTGTTGGTTATTTTTTCTTCTTTGTCTGTGCATTGATTTCTCATTTGTTCTCCTTGTTGTGTTTCAGCATATATGCTCATTAGTGAAAGTTGAATCATCACCTATTGTTTTCATAGCCTCTATTGTTTCTTCTAGGCCTTTTTAGAGCTCTGTTATAGAGCTTTTATTTTGATTATGTTACCATCATGTAAATTCTCAGGTAAAAAAGAATCAAATGCAATCCACATATCCTATTTCCCCCAAATAAAACATACTTTAATTTGTTTATGAAGTTAAAAAAACAAACAAGAAAACAAAACAAAACCAGAACAAAGTTAAGACCTGTTAGATCTTACCACAAGAGTTAGTAAATCAGTTTAGATACAACAGCTAAATGAATTAAGTATCCAGACATTTAACCATTTACAGGAAGAAGCAGGTACCCAATATCAATCTCTTTCAGACACTATACAACTTTGGCATGAATCCTTTTTTTATTATTTTTATTGTTTTCAAAATCTTGTAAGTATATGTAGCAAAATATCCCCTTACTCCTGAGTTTCATGACACCATCAACCTCCTCATATAATCTCTAAAAATTTTGATCAGCAAAATAGTTTAACTCTAGTTAAATAACTTCCAGATTATTTCAATAATTTAACACATTTGTGATTATTTTGTTGAACACTCTTTTGACATTGTTTCAGGATTCAAATGTCTCTGCTACACTTTAGGCTACATAAAACCTCAAACATTAATATTAACTTGATCAGGTGAGCCAAAGTTAAATGCTTATGATTTCTGGACTTACATAGACTTATATTAATGTGAAAGCCTAAGAAAGATAATGTTTAGATAGCTTCGCTAAGTAACAGCAAAGGGTATTAAGTATTACATTCTATTTTTCTGGATATAAGTTGATAGCAACAGCTGGATAAACTATGAATGTCTTTTCTCCATGAGTATTTTCCTGCAAGATAGCAAACCTGAAATAGATGTCTGGCTATACAAACAAACTTTTTTTGACAGTGAAGTCATAGTCAAAACAGCCCAGTCTATTCACAAGATTTAGATGAGCTTTACACATTGTAACAGCACCTTTTTAAATCATAGTATTATTGCATGTCCATTCCTCTGGGCATCTTGTTGGGTAATGTGTTATGACTATTATTTCAGTGAAGACTAACCACAGGAGACAGGAAGATTTTAACTTTAACAAGACCAGTATATTATTTCTTCCTGAAACACTGGAGATATTAATATATAAACATTCACATATACCCATCATACATGATATCTATATATGTATGTATGTATACTCATATGCATATGCGTCCACGTATACAGTATACATACACTTACACACACATTCTTATACATATCATCGTTTAACCCCAGTAAGCTGCTAAGCACAACACTGCCACTTGCTTGCTCCACCACCCCAGCAGGATGGGGTAAGCAAACTGGAAGAGTAAAAGTGACAAAACTTGTGGGTTGAGATAAAGTCAGTTTAGTAAGTTTCAAAAATAAACAAGCAAACTAAATTCTCAAAGGCAGACAAAACCAAGAAAAGCAAGTGATGCAAAACCTCCACAATTGCTCGCCACCAGCCAACCAATGCCCAGTCAATCTGCGAGCAACACCACCCCCTCATTTTTTTATTTTTTTTTTAAGTGCTGAGGCAATGTTACATGGTATGGAATATCCCTTTGGTCAATTGGGGTCAGCTGTCCCAGCTGTGTTCCCTCTCAAATTCTTGCCCACCCCCCCCAGCCTACTTGCTGCAGGACAGTGTGAAAAACAGAGAAGACCCTGACACTGTGTAAGCACTCTTCAGCAATAGCTAAAACATCAGTGAGTTATCAACACCATTTTAATCAAACCCAAAACATAGCATCATACAAGCTACTATGAAGAAAATTATCTCTATCATAGCCAAAATCAGTACAATGTACTTTTTAAAAAATCTTAATACACAATTATATCAGCATTTGTCTGAGTTACCTGAAGAGTAGACTTTGATGACTTCGCTGCTAAAACAGCCGGTGCGCTTCACTCATTTCAACCTGTGAGCCTTTCACAGATGAAATTAATTAAGCAAAGGGAGTGATACCTACAAACTGAGTTAACTAAGGAATTTGGGGAAAAAGTGTTAACTGGATCAGGCATGGTAAATGACTTATAGGCTTTCCAGTATCCAGGAACTAACATTTGCAATGGGATGGGGAAGGGAACACAGTGATAGAGGCTTTATATATAAGATAGGTATTGCAAATGGGAAATAAAAAGGAGGCTGACAGTGATTACAGAGGTCTTATCCTTACCTTAACAATGCTAAATAATGCTAGGGAGGTCTAATGCTATAGGGTAATGAAAAAAAGGGACATGTTGTTTAAGGGAATCTAACTGATCTTGTAGATAACCTTGTTTGTACTCTCAAGTTCAAAAATACTTTCAAGCCAAACTGCTCCTAAGCAGAACAAGAATGCATTTGCCAAACTTTCAATCAAGATACTACATAAGGGATTTCTGTAATTACACAAATATAAATACAAGAGATTACTTTGTAGCAAAGAATAAACAAAGTATTAGAGTGAATTCTGAATTTTTCTTAAAATTAAGTAGAGTGCAAAACTACAGATTTTATTTGTAACACAGTTAAGTCCCAAATGGTTTTGTCTGGTGGTCAACATTCCAGTGTTGTGCTGCTTTCTGCCTGCTACATTTTTTCAATAAAGGAAATTTGAAGGACAGTTCTGTTATTGAGTTAATGAGTAGAGACTACAGGGTTTCTTGGCTGATAGAGATGTGTGGTGGGTTGACCCTGACTGGGGGCCAGGTGCCCACCAGAGCTGCTCTATCAGTCTATTCAGTAGACAGGGGAGAAAAAGTATAACGAAAAGCTTATGGGTCAAGATAAGGACAGGGAGAGATCACTCACTAATTATCGTCACGAGCAAAACAGACTGAACTTAGAGAGGAAATTCATCTAATTTATTATTAAGCAAAACAGAGTAGAGGAATGAGAAATAAACCCAAAACTTAAAACACCTCCCCCCACCCCTCCCATCTTCCTGGGCTCAACTTCACTCCTGGCTTCAACCTCCGCCCCCCTCAGCAGCACAGGGGGACGGGGAGTGGGGGTTACGGTCAGTTCATCACACGGTGTTTCTGCCGCTTCTTCATCCTCAGGGGGAGGACTCCTCTCCTCGTTCCTCTGCTTCAGCATGGAGTCCCTCTCACGGGAGACAGTCCTTCACAAACTTCTCCAGCGTGGTCTCTTCCATGGGGTGCAGACCTTCAGGAGCAAACTGCTCCAGCGTGGGTCCCCCACGGGGACACAAGTCCTGCCAGCAAACCTGCTCTGGCGTGGGCTCCTCTCTCCACAGATCCACAGGTCCTGCCAGGAGCTTGCTCCAGCGCGGGCTTCCCACGGGGCCACAGCCTCCTTCAGGTGCCTCCACCTGCTCCAGCGTGGGGTCCTCCAGGGGCTGCAGGTGGAATCTCTACACCCCCTCATCCTCCCTCCATGGGCTGCAGGGGGACAGCCTGCTTCACCATGGTCTTCACCACGGGCTGCAGGGGAATCTTGCTCCGGCGCCTGGAGCACCTCCTCCCCCTCCTTCTGCACTGACCTTGGTGTCTGCAGATGTTCTTACATCTTCTCACTCCTCTCTCCCGCTGCAAAAGCTCTCTCTAACTTGTTTTTTTTTCCCTTCTTAAATATGTTATCACAGAGGCGCTGATTGGCTTGGCCTTGGCCAGCGGCGGGTCCACCTTGGAGCCGGCTGGCATTGGCTCTATCAGACACAGGGGAAGCTTCTAGCAGCTTCTCACAGAAGCCACCTCTGTAGCCCCCCCGCTACCAAAACCTTGCCACGCAAACCCAACACAAGATGCAATGTATGTGTTGAGGCTAGATTTCCTTATGTCCGTTGTTCAGCTAGTCTAAATATGCTGAAATACACAGTATTTTTGGTGATAATTTGGGACAGCATTTTAATAATGTTATTCACAGAAGTAACTGTAGTACCACTGTAGATATTTCATACATCTGCATATAGACATATTGGACATGTCTATACAGAACCATTTTAGATCTCCCAAACTCAGTAACATGTATAATATGGCAAAGAATCCTAAAAGCATAACAGCATGGTTCTGAGTTTGGGATAATTAGCACTGGCTTCTAGCAAGGCTAATTAACTCAGGTTAAGCACCATGCTAAAACATCTGTACTAGTCATTCTGGCAGTAGCCTGTTTACAACCAGCCTGGGATCTCTGTATGACATTGTACTCTGAGGAATAAATATATCCTTGTATTTCTTTGCCATCTCAAAAAGTCCTAGGAATTGAGGTCATACTCTTCTTTCTATTTATTTTACAAATAAACATTTTTAAAACTCAATTTTTAGCATTTTGCCTCTGGAATTTGAACACACACCCACCTCCCCCTGAGTAAGCCAAACTAGGCAAAGCAATATCATTATGAAGCAAAAAAAATTGCATTCTTGTAGTTTCTATATTTGTTTAGCATTTAGAAAAAAAATTGTATTAAATTTGCTTTTTTGGGCAATAACCAAGAACAGGGCAACACTTTAATAAACAACAGGAAAAAAGGGCAGAACCTGACTGCCTGTAATCTAAGAGCTGTTGGTTTGTTTGTTGGGGGTTTTTTGTTTGTTTGGTTGGTTTTTTTCCCCCCAATATTTGGGATGAGTTTGTGCAACAATTACCTGTAAATATTTAGTAAGATTTTGAAAACTGCCTAAGCATCAAGCATTTGATATTCATGGTTATGTCCATATTGTTAGACAGTTAGTGTTACTAAGTGGCAATGGATTAACCACTAAAAAGAAGTAAGAATTGGGAAGTTTATTTTCCACATGAAAAGGAAAAAAATCAATGAGTACTCAGATTCTATTTGTGAAGCAAAGTGCTTTGCCTGATAAATAAATCTTGTTTCAAGTCATGTATCAATGTACAATCAACCTCTCAAGACAGCCCTAGGACTGAACTACATACTAAGATGCCAACAAGCGTTAGCAAAGTCAATGAAAAAGAGAAATAACGGTTCTGTATATGAAAAAATATCCATTAGTAATAAAATCAAAGATGATTAACATACATATTGCTCACTCTTCATATGAGTAGTGTAATAAGGTACCAATACTTTTAATTAAAAATAATTTTCAAAATTTTCAAGTAAGAGTAGGTTTACATTAAAATTAAATGAGACTAAAATTGTCAATCTCTGTAATTTTCCCCTGGTGCTTAGCTGCACATTAAATTTTATTGTCTGCCTCCAATTAGTTTCTGTTTTCATAAATGGATAGTACCTATTTGTTTTCTTCTTTTTCTTTACTGGAGAAATTCTGAAAACTTAAAGGTAATTGAGATGACATGGGTAGTTATGGTTTTGTTGAGGTGTAAGCATCTCTACCTTCTACTCAAGTAAGCATCAAAAAGATATTATACAGCCCAAATTAAACCTCATTAAAACCTAGAAAATTTTCATATTTGGAAAAAAAGGATAAGAAAATTTTGAGTACATTTTACAACTTTATAGGAACAATAAAGTGTATATCTTGTAGTTATTTTTTTTAAATCAAATCCTATCTAATCAGCTGAGACTCTAGAATTCTTTAGAGACGTTATTTTCCTGAATGACAAAACTCTTTATCTTCCTTTTCCCAATCTGGAAATCTGGGCATAATCAGATATATTCCTGAATTTTGTTAAAGTTAGCATACTTATGCTCTTTTTGGTAGCAAAAATTACTGTATTTGAGCTACAGTATTTTCATTATCACAACAGTGCTAGTATTTTCTTTATGTAGTGGAAAAAATACTATTCTTTCTAGTGAAGAACACTGTTTCCTCATACTTGCTTAATAGTTATTTTTTCCCTCTTGACTGTTTATAAACATTTTCTATATTCTACTCATATCTGGGGTATTCTGCTCATACATGGGGAAAGAGATATGCCAGGTAATTATATGTTCCTCAGACTGATATTACCTCAGGAAAAAAAAAAAAAAAAAGATGATTGACATCATAAAAGTTTATTATTTTATATGCATGAAGTGATGTAAATAATTCAAAAATTGGCCTAAAACAAATAACTAGATATGTACTTGATTTTATTAATTATAATTTGTGGTTTAGATAGATTTTGCAAGGTAGTGGTGTCATCAATGTTTTGATCAAGACCCTATGATGATAGTAAGTCAAGCTGAGGCCAGAAAAAATCTTATTACCTAAGGAAGGTGCTCTGCAGGAGGGCTTAAGCAAATAAATTCAAAATAAAAAATCCAGAAAAAATCTTAACTTTTTTATTTGAGATGTTATGGTACCCATAATCCCTTGCAAAAATCTTTCCATGATATAAACAGCCATGTTGCAATACACAGATTGAAAAAATAATAGCTTTTTTAAACTGAACCTCAATGATGATACAGTACAGATAAAAAGAGAAACAGGGGAGGAAGAAGCCTTGCTCTTTAGGGTGTACATTATCAGTCTCAGCTAAAGCAAAGCAGATCTTATATCTTAGGGGTTGCAGTGCAGCTAATTCCTTTATTACATCTGGTTTATGATACATATCCAGTGCTCTAAAAAATAATGAACAACCTTCAAAATATAATTCTGAATAGTTGTGCTCTACTAATAGTGGTGTTTCCTAGAAATTACTTCAGTCCGAACAATTGAACGTCTTTTACTGATTACTCAGAATAAATATATAACATTACTAATGCGATACAAAGATGAAAAAAATTTTAAGGGGGATAATATACTGAGAAGACAAGATACTGATGCAGATGCATCTGGTTGTTGATACATGCATACAAGTTAATAATATGCCTTGCAATAAGAGTAAAATCAAGACTTGGACACATAAACACATTATTGCAAGATGATACATTGCCACATTGTCCAGTTCTCAGTGGCAGTTTTTATACGTGCTTTTCCTATGTGGTAATCTCTCTGCAATTAAAAAGCAATTTGAAATAGTATATTCTTCTGTCTTTGAAAGTAAGCTGGTTTGCATTTATAACTAGGTGTCAATACTGTTCCCTGGAAAGTTATCACTCAGCAGATGAACACACGGTAACTTCCAATACATGGCAAATTTCTATTTTACAGTCTTTGGATACTAGTGAGTAAGAAAACAAGCCATACTTGGAAGATAATTGTATATTTTGACAAACCAGGAGATTTTCTCCTATACAGTGGATAAATAGCTGAACACGAAACTACAGATATATTACTGTGAGTGAAGAGAAACCAAAACACAAAAATTGCAATAGGGGAATAGCACTATTTACACTGGTCTGTGAGCTACCATGGTACTTTCTCCTGTTATTGAGTCAACCGTTGAAGAGCAGAGGATTGAAAGCTATAACAAACTGAAGGAAGTGAGGTCTTTGCTTTCATTAAGAAACATAATGAGCTCCATCTGTATAGTTTATTTAAGAAATTGTTACACAGAATGTAGCTATCCACAAACAGGAATTCAACAATGCACAAGACAGCACCTCGCAGGCAAAAGTATGGCTTGGTAGTGCTTGGTGTTGGTGAAATTCTGACTTTGTACAACATATTTGTCCTGTGATGAGCAGGAAGTTGGACTCGATGATCCTTATGGGTCCCTTCCAACTTGAGCTATTATATGATATACTTTTTTAACATTGAAGTTAATGAGTGAAAGAAATGATCCAAAATGAGTAATTTTAATATAAAAGCTGGAAGGTTTGAGTATTTAGGTTTTTTCTTTACAAAATCTCCTTGATTTAACAGAAATTAGGAATTATAAATTCATTAACTTCCAAGAATCCTGTGATTTTTGCAAAAAGTCAAACTAGATCATCACAGTGATGCTTTCTGGCCCTATAATTTACAATATATATTTGTACACCTTACAAATATATAAGGAATAAATATTAATATGTGTAATATTAAAAGCATGTTTCATGAGCTTTAATGCTCTTTACAAATCATAAAGCATTTATAAGTCTAGCTATGAAAATAGCTGTGAATTCCTGAAGCATGAGCAAACCGTAGATATGTGCTCCTTAAAGCATGAGAAGTTCTTGGTATTAGATTTGTGTTCTCTGTCCTAGATGAATGAGGACCAGGATTGTTTTAAATGTCTGTCTTTCACATTTTCCAATATTTAGTTCCTTTAACATTGCATTAGAATGAGAGGAAAAGACCCACAGCAGTACATAATACAGACTTTGTATGTGAAATTCACTGTAGATTGATTCTGGAGAGAGCTATGCAGACAAATATATGGGGCAGAGAGCTAATTTACTATTGTCCTAAACTCTAAATTTAAGAATCCTGTGTTTGAAAGCCTTGTTCAGATTAGTGCCCAGGTATGATGTTCTATTCTGTCCTACATTTAATCTTGGCACGACACCAAATATCAGTGATGCTACTTCTAAATGTGTGTTGGCAGTGTACCACAATACCTGAATAAAAAAATCTCAGACCCCTGCCATTTTTCCTGACATACATCTTTTTGCATGTTTCTGCTAATTGGGCTGCACTGGCATTTTAACACAATCACTTCAAACCAAATTATGTTATGGATGAGCATTTGCTTATTTTGCAAGGAAAGCGAATTCAAGAGAGCACGGACGGTATATTTATTTATTATACATGCTCTAGTTCTCAAAATCATATGCTTTTGAGAATTTGAAACTTACAAACTACTAACTGTAAATGTGCTATGAACTGTTATTCTCTATACTTAGCAACAGAAATGGACCTTTAAGGTCCAGAAAACATACAGTTGTATTGAATGCATCGGTTGTCAGCAATAATTAAGAATTATTGCACAAGAAACTGCAAAATACTTTGTAAAAGAAATGTCTGCAATGTAGGCGGTTAAAATATTTTACAACATACATAGTTACTGTAAGTTAGTAGTATATGTTTTCCAATTGTATATTCATTCTTACCCTGATATAGCACTTGATGCTTCTGATAGAGTCTACTCATGTTTTCTTTCCAGACTTATATATAATTTCCCCTTTTCCATTCAAAATAAATACATTAGTAATAAATAGGACTGTGGTATGTTGACCTTGGCTGCTCTCCAAGGGCCCACTAAGCTGCCCTTTCACTCCCACTCCTCAACAAGGCATGGGGAGAGAATAAGATTAAAAACTTGTGGGTTGAAATAAAGGCAGTTTAATAAAGAAAAAGCAAAGGCCGCACACGGAAGCAAAGGAAAAGATTTATTCTCTACTTCCCATCAGCAGGTGATATCCAGTCACTTGGAATTAGGTCCTCAGTACACCTAACAGTTACTTCAGGAGACAATTGCCTTAATAACAAATGCCCCCCTCCTCCTCCTTTCTCTTAGCTTTTATTGCTGAGCACAATGTCATTGGTATGGAATATTCCTTTGGTCAGTTTGGGTCAGCTGTCCTGGATATGTCCTCTGCTAACTTCTTTGCTCACTCCCTGACTATTGGCCTTTGGAGGAGGATGGGGTGAGGCACTGGGGAGACAACCTTGTTGCTGTGTGGACACTGCTCAGCAGTAGTCAAAGCACTGATGTGTTATCAGCACTGTCATAGCTACAAAGCACAGCAGAATGAGGGCTGCTTATATATATAAATATGGGACATCCTTTAGGAAAGCAAAAGAAATATATTCTTAAATTTTCAAACATTTTAATCGATTCAATGCTATAATCACTGGGTAACTATTACAGAAGATTACCTTACTTGGGGGGAGAAACCATTCAATTTTATTTTTCATTTTTGTTATTAGTTTGAAACTGAAACACTGTATTTTGCATAGCTGTAAAGTCACAACTACAAAGAAAACAGATATTTTGTTGACTTCAGTGGTGCCATTCCTGTGATTGACTATAATTCTCCTCCAACATTCTTTTAATTATCTATCTATTTGCATCATCATTTATTTTGAGCAGCTCTCTTGGCAGGTAAGTCTGAAAAGTCACTGCTAGTGGAAATAAATCAGCAATGATGGCAATATATAGACACCTCATTACCATGATATTGATTTCAAATGAGCATTTGTCTTGTCAGTGTTCTTTTAATTGGAATTAACATCATTACAATCCTAATCAATTACTGTATTGTGATTTCAAATTCTGTTCTCTGTAATCTGCTCAATTACTGCAAAAGGGTGTTTTGTTTTGTTTTTCTAATCTTAGAAGCTAAGTTGGAACAGATGCTTAGTTTCTAGAAAATAAACCATCAGATATAGAGGGCCAAATTCTGAATATGTGTTATTTCAAGTATCAAAATCAGTTCTATTGTATTGCAATCACATTTTATCATGGCTTGATATTTAGTAGGAATAATTGAAAATAATTTTAGATATACACAATTCCAAGATTTCTATAGTATGTAATTTATTATTTGTATTTAATTGTTTTGCATTCTTGATGGTCAATACAAGCACAACACTGGATTTGGGAAGACTAAAAAAAGATAATCAAGAAACAGAACAGGAGATGTCCTCTAGAATCTCAGTGAACCATGCATTCAGTAGATCCGAAGGAAGCAGCTGATTCTTTAGAGCTGAGACACAAGGCATCTAGTTGTGAGTTTAAAGATGTTTTCAATACACCAAGAAATGTATATTGTTAAAGACTATATATTTCAATTTATAGGGTTGCAGTAGGGTCATGACATCCTGACATATTTTCAAGATTTAGTTTTACATTTTTCTTCCCCTTCTTTTCTGCTTGTTTCATAAACACTTGCTAACTGTTGATTCATGTATTTGATGCACTCATTCAGATTAGGGTTTTTTTTTTTCCCCAAAAGGAAAAAGTTTGATTGGTGGTTTCTTTTTTCCCCTGAGTGTCTGAAAAACATATCTTCCCTTTTTTAATCTCAGAGTGCACCCATTACAAAAATGGCAGAGTAAGATGGAAGTCTTAAAGCCTTCCAAGGAAGGTTCCAAATAACTATGGTGAGAGTTCAGTAACAACAGAAACAGAGTGACAGTGACTTCCAGCTCAAGAAGAAAAACCAGCATCCAAATGAGGAAACAGCATGGACATCCTTCTCAGGATACCGGAACAATTCACTATTTTAGCAAGCAAAACCACTTTGCAGTTTTTGGTCATTTTATGGGATGCATGCTGTATTTAGTAAACAGATTAAAGTGGTAATTTTCTTTATTTTCACAACTGTTAATAACTCCAAAGTCAGAATGTTATTTTCTATAAACATTCAGTAGAATCAAAGAGTTATAAAATAATTTAGGTTGGAAAAGACCTTTAAGACTATGAAGTCCAACCGCAAACCTAACACTGCCAAGTCCACCACTAAAACATGTCCCTAAGCACCACATCTACATGTCTTTTGAATACCTCCAGGGATGGGGTATTCAACCATTCAACCAACCACTTCCCTGGGCAGCCTGTTCCAGGGATTGATAACACTCTTGGTGAAGAAATTTTTCCTAATCTCCAATCTAAACCTCCCTTGGCACAACTTCAGGCCATTTCCTCTTGTCCTATCCCTTGTTACTTGGGTGAAGAGATTGACACCCACCTGGCTACAACCTCCTTTCAGGTATTTGTAGAGAGCAAGAAGGTCTCCCTTCAGCCTCCTTTTCTCCAGGCTAAACAACCCCAGTTCCCTCAGCTGCTCCTCATAAGACTTGTGCTCCAGACCCTTCACCAGCTTCGCTGCCCTTCTCTGGACACACTCCAGTGTAACCGCGGGATAGCGACCATGAAACAGAAACTATAGAATCAGGCTGAGATAATTAGTTTGTAACCAAGGTAATACGTAATGAAGCTAATTGACCATGGCAATGTACAATGCGGCTATGTTCCATGTACAGTCCCTACCAAACTGAACAATAGGCTTGGAGATATTAATCTTGTGAAGTCGTTATGGACAGGTGCATCCCCAGCAAGGGTACTGCGCATGCCTGCAAGAAGAGGGTCACACAGCGAACACGGGTGCGAGACCACTGACAACCACCAGAGACCCTTGAGGACCACCGACTCAAATCACTGAGCATGCGGGATGGGGAGGAGAATATGGAAATGGATTCTAGGAAATGATTATCATAGGACTGCCCTTCCTGAGAAAAACGATGAATATATATGTTTTGATCCTACATAACCTGTGTGTTGGTGATCACCTGGCATGCACGTTGGGTGGAGCTATCCCCTGTGCATCCAGCACTGCAATAAAGAATGCCTGCCTTTTAACACTACATTGGTGTTACGAGGTTTATTCCTGGATTTCGGTGACACCAGCACCTCAATATCTTTCTTGTAGTGAGGGTCCCAAAACTGAACCCAGCACTCGAGGTGCGGCCTCACCAGTGCCGAGTACAGGGGGATGATCACTTCCCTAGTCCTGCTGGCCACACTATTCCTGATACAAGCCAGGATGCTGTTGGCCTTCTTGGCCACCTGGGCACACTGCTGGCTCATATTCAGCTGGCTGTCGACCAATACCTCCAGTTATTATCAAGACAAGAGTTTTAAATAATCTTATGGACCTACAATAGAAACTCCATTTGTCCTAGAAAAGGTTTCAGTGTCAGTAAAAAACCTGCAGACATGATATCTGGTTGTATTTCTAGGGAGATGGAAGGGAAGTTTGTTACACTCTAGAATCTCTTTCTTCTAAAGTCTTGGTTTAGCTTTTTGTGTGGCAGGCCCCCAAAATGTTCTAAGATAGTGCCTGAATAGTCTGTTGAGCATGTACAAAATATATTTAAAATTAAGAAAAGATTGTTGTGGTTTAACCCCTGCCAGTAACTAAGCACCACGCAGGCGCTCTCTCATGCCTCCCTCATGCAACGGGAGGGGGAGAAAAATGGAAAAAAAAAACAATTCATGAGTTGAGATAAAGACAGTTTAATAGCATAACAAAGGAAGAGAATAATAGTAATAACACTAATAACAATAATGACAATAATAATAATAACATCATCATCAAGAAGTAATGCACAAATGCAATTGCTCAGCACATGCAGAAGGAAAAAAAATCAACCTGATGCCCAATCTGTTCCTGAGAATTGATCCCACCTCCTGGCTAGCTTCCCCAGTTCTACATGGAGCATGACACTCTATGGCAGGGAAAGTCCCTTTGGCCAGGCTGGGCCAGCTGTCCTGGATGTGCTCTCCCAGCGCCTTGTGCACCTGGCAGGGCGTGGGAAGCTGAAAAGTCCTTGACTTGGTGTAGACACTGCAACTACCTAGTAACAACTAATGACCTCAGTGTGTGACCAACATTATTTTCATACTGAATCCAAAACACAGCACTGTACCGGCTACTAGAAAGAAAATAAACTCTATTTATGTCAGCTGAAACCAGAACGAAGATGTATATGAAAATGCACTCTATCAAGAAAAAAAAATTAAATAGTTAATAATGTTGAGCCTAATTACTCTAAAAATACCTGCATTTCCTATCCTCCACCAAGCCTATCATAAGTCTGCTCTGTATGCTGCCTATAATTAATTACTAACATTGGTTGAGAAACTGGAGGTTATTGACTAAATATTTTTATAAATATGCCATTGCATGTGGTTCTATATTCTTAAAATATTACTTATTTTACTTTATCTTTTAGTATTGTAATCTCTTAGGATTGTAATCTCTTAGTATTGTAATCTCTTAGGATCACTAACTATGCTTCAATTTACACTTTTGACAATCCTAATCCTAATGGCAGCCACCTTTTTGTTTGGTGTTCAGGCTTTACCTGGCATGAATAGCATTTACATCTTTTTAGATATTGTTTTGTAGTGCAAAAACTGTGATTTAGGTAAAGTTTGATGAGACAAAAAATAAAATATATCTGGAAAAATATTACTTTATATATGAAATAAATAATTTTCACCTCAAAGTGCAGAAAATGTGAAAAAAAATTTGCATTACAAAGTACATATATATACTGTATAATGTATATCAAAAGCATTGCTGTTTTTCAGCTGATAGGATTATATTTAACATTATACAGTTGGAAATGTCAATCAGAAGTGGTTTTGCAAATGTGAAAATATAATAGTTGTCTATTATGTTCTAGAGCTGGAGATAATTTTTTAAGACTGTTTCAAAGAGCATTGATGTTTTAATTTCATTAGTCATAATTATATTATTGTGTTCAAGAATCAGAAGTGAGGATTATTTTCAAAAAATAGCAGGATAAATTTTAATCATTGAATTCAGTAATCATTGAATTTCTTTTTAAAAAATCCCCTCCTTCAGGAGATTTTTTAAAAACAAATTTTAACATATGCAAATTATGCTGTTCCTTCCATTGATTAAAAATTAATATATATGTAGGTATATACATAAATGCATGTATTTATAATTAAATAGATTTAATTTAAATTAGTTTAACAGATATATTCAGATAGAAATCTAAAACCATTGCAAGTAACTTATATGTGTATGAATATAGACTTACTTTTATGAATTTAAGGAGCTAAAGTTTCATCCAAATGAATAAATTGTTGCCATGGAGACTATTCTGCATATATGTTCTGAAAGCTACAAATTTCAATTAACAATTTTATATCTTACCTATTCCATCACAGCTCCATGGCTTTTTCCTATGGGATTTACCAGAGTGGCTATTTTTCCAAGACTACCATAACTATCCACTGCAACAAAAGCAATCAGATGTTTTTAGTTTTTAACAAAGCATACAGTTTGACTGGTAGTTCGTAGAACAGACACATAAGGATCAGGATGAGCTGCTTAACACAAAATGTCTTGTCTTTCTTTTCTGGCATATTTCACCACATTTTAAATTTAGGAGTTGGAGGCAAGGCAGTGTCATTAAATATTTTAAAATTCATGGAACCACATTTGAAGCTGTACTTTGAAATGTGTAGTGTCTTCTGGAAGAGATTCTGTAACCTGTTTTCATTCTGTGAACTTTTTTTCTGTATCAGCTAGACATCAGAGCATTTGAACTGATGCTAAAATACAAGTTCCAATCTATTTGTCTTCCTTCTTCACTTCTCTCTGTCATTTGCATTTTGAGTCTACTTCAGATATCCTAGTTTTGGCAAATATACCCTTAGAACTAATGAAACTGACAAAAGTTGTGTATGTTTGTGAACATTTTATGTCCCCTTGAATTCGCTTTTGTGAAATAAGGGTATTTTCAAATATGGATCTTGAAGTAAAAAATTGGTGATTTAGTCAACTTGCTTAACACAGCAAAAGTAACAGATTTGAACCACATTCAACTTCAAGAAGGAATTCTTTATTAATTTCATCCTAGAATTTCCCTTGACACAAAAACCTGGAATGCTGAAGGCTAAATAAGTCTCAATGAAGTTTGAGGGTGTGCATATTGTTACTTCTCTTTTATTTACTCATGATTCTATTCAAGAAGAATAAGCGCAGTGGGATAATACAAAAGAAAAAAGAATATAGCTCAAACAATTTTAAACTTTGCCAAAAAAAGACAGATTGAAATATATGGAAACACGTGTGGGTCTTTTGTAAATTGGTTAGATTATATGTTGCAAAAGTGTGCAGAAAGCACATTATGAAATACATATGAAATACATCATTATGAAACAAATTCAAACACTATATTTTCTCATGACAATTATGCAGATCACAGAAAGCAGATAAAAGTATATATACCAGAGCATGTTTATCTTTCCTTTTTTTTTTTTTTTTTTGTATGTATGTGCAGATACCAAAAATGAGTGTTGCTGTTTGCCATGGTGAAGCTGGGATATTTATGTTTGTAACTCATATACATGCTAATATGTACTGTCTCTAAATAAATATTTGCACAATAATTCTAAGAGGCATGAGAATCAACTTTTGAGCCTTAAGTTATCCTGTATTTGGCGTTGCACAGGCTTTGGATTGATCTGGAAAGATTTTTAACCCTTTACTTAAGTCTGGTTCAATATTATTTTGAGCAGATAGCTACATCCTCTATAGCCGACGAATGGCCACTAAGATATAAGAGGGTTGTTTTGGGGATACTAAAGTATTAACTGTACCAAATAAGCCATGCAGACTTCTCAAGAGAAAATAAATCACCCATTATGAGGAAGATGGGAGGAAACACTTATATTTGTTTTTTTGTTTCATTCCATCACTTAAAAATACACAGAACTTTAAAAAGCAACCAAAGCCATTCCCAGTTGAACTAGACACTTAATCAAATACTCAGATCTCCCGATAAGAAGTGAAATGCTTTTCTGACTAGAAGTGTTAAGAAGCTCTACTCCCAGTGCAGGGAAGAAGCACTCACAACTTTAATCTGTTTCCACTAAGAAGCAAAAATCTTCTATGGTTTGTATCTGTGCTTTTGATATTGTTTGCAAAAAGGGCTAGCAGAATAACTTTTAGTTTCATATCTTGTTAAGATCTTCTTACTTCTTTCCTTATCTACCTAGTATACACAGTAAAATGTCATAGAGAAAAAAACCCCAAAGCACTCAGATTTGTTTGGTCAATATAGACAATTATTCTGGTTGTGGCTAAATGGCAGGGGACATTTGCATTCTAGTAAACTCAATGAAGGAAGACCCTGAATGAGTATCAGTACTGGTAAATTTTTAAATTAGCTTGCAAAATACTTTTTGGTTATGCCCTGTATTAAATGTTGAATATGTACTATTCAACATGTCTTAGACATAAATGAGGGTGGAGGGAGTGGAGACACAAGCCACAGTCCAGGGATTATCTCCAGTAAGCTATATGGGAAAGGTCAAGCCATTTTGGCATTTTGCATCTGTCATGGTCCACTATTACTATCTTTGAATATTCATGACCTGGTCTGGTAATGCCAAGAGTGTCCTTATGTCATACTACAAAAATTCTGTTCTAGAGGATGGGTGGGGAAGGATTACTACAAGATAATAATCTTATTACTACCCAGGAGCCACAATCTGAAAGGTTGGGTTGACAGTGAGGAGTTAACTGAGTGACCTAGGAAGTTATATCATTCATTAAAAGCTGTAATGAACTGTAGATGCAAAGGGGTATTATCTCCAGTTAGATTTCTATTGCTACTATGGTCTCTTCTGGTCCAAGAGACCAGTTATGGTGTAATTTAACTCCAAAGGGGCCCTCCACAAAGCACTTTATGGTCCTTTAGCTGGAACTAGGCATTTGCAGTGTACATGTTTGGGACCTTGATCCTTCAACCAACAAAATTAATTTTTGTTGAACAAGAGCTAGGAATTTTCTTATGACTTTCCAAGAGATTTTACTTTGAGGGTAGTGAGATACTGGAAGAGGTTGCCCAGAGAGGTTTGTAGACGCCCTGTCCCTGGAAGTGCTCAAGGCCACGATGGATGGGGCTTTGGGCAACCTGGTCTGGTGGAGGGAGTCCCTGCCCATGGCAGGGGGCTTGGAACGAGATGATCTGTAAAGTCCCTTCCAACCTAAACCATTGTATGATTCTAACTTTTTCAGTTTAAAGAGCTAGTGAAACTTTCATGATCTTTTTTCTTACTCTCTTTCATTCGCCCAGGCACTCGTGTCTGACAGCAAGCATAGATGGTATACTTCCTCAGCCCTTGAGATTTCCACATCTTGAAAAGTGGAGGGACTTTCACATAAAAACAGGTTCAGGCTTTAGAGCAGTAGCACATAACATTTAAAAAGAAAGCATTGACTTTTGTGCAAGTTCAAGTCTAAGTTTCATAAGATGATGTTTGCTATTTCTATGTCCCATAGGTGCTTTGAGAAATTGAGAGACCGAAATACAGAAATACCCATAACTGTAGAAATCTTAATTTTTTTCATCCTTTTGAAAAAGTATGTGGAACACTTTAGGGAGACGGAGCTAGTAGTGCTCCAAAGACTAAAAGGGATCACCGTTTGTGTCTATGTTTAAGATCTCGGTTCCTTTCTATTAAGTTTACAGGCCGGGTAAGTCCATTATCCACATATTTTTCATAGATATTCTATTTCCAATAAAGAAGCAATTATAAAATTTATTTAGTGCAGTAATGAAGGAGTCTGCTAATTCTTTTAATGAGCTCTATACAGTATATTCTTCCTCATGATGTTCCTTTCAACAGTTTACTCTCCTAAATTCTAAAAATATTCATGACTTTTCTTAAGATTCACGACCAGTAAATATTTAACTCTATCCATATTAACAAGGATTTTTTTTACTGTTGAAAAATATCTTACAAATCTGTCTTTCTTCTTGTGGAATACATTTCATATTGGAGTCATTAATGTTTATCTTTTAATCTAATATACAAATTTCAGGGTCATTCTAGCTGTTTAGATGAATATATTGCATTGCAAACATTGTACTATGATACAACTTAGTAGAGTCAATGGCTGTGTGTTTTCAAGGAGAAAGAGTGTTCTCTAAGGTGTGATCTTCAAGTGTGGATATTGTAAAATTTAATGTTATCTTTAGAAATGCCTGCAGCCAGCAGATACATGAGCATATACCTTCATATATCTATATATGTATATGTATTTTGCTAGTCTGTTTTCCATTTATATTACACTAGGTCACTTTCTGATTACCTTTTCTTTTTTATTTCTTTTCATTAAAGTTTATTTAACTTAATTTTCAGCAGCATATTTTTTGGTTTATTCATTTCCCGTATACATATTATTTCAGCAAGTATCCATGGCTGAAATAATAGACATATGAGAAGAAACTATGTCAAGTATTTAGAATAACTGCTAATTTGTAAATCCTCCAGCCAGATTCATAAATATTTTATTTATTTTTATAAATGAAACAGTAACAGTGAAAATTAAAAAAATGGACTGTAATCATCCTATTTTTCCCTTCCATTTTTCTTCCAGTGTTCATAAAGTCCTTAGTCATTCAGAGAATCAACCTCCTATTATCAAATCCTAGGGAATTTTAAAAGAAAAAAGAAATCTAAATTATTTCTGAATTAATTCAATTCACTTTAAACATGGACCTTTTAGAATTAATTTTGGAAACCTAATGATATTTTCCTGAGACTGTGAAATACTTCTCATAGAAGAAAATTCAGACATGCTGAAGACAATAATATGCAAAGTTCTATGTTCTCTATCTATCTCTGTGTTTTCTTTGTAATTTTCACTGTCTTGTATAAGGTATAAGAAATTAAAAACTGGATTTTTTTTTTTTTTTTTTTTTTTTGGAGGGCTCAACTTGTGTCCATGAACTGACAATTGATACAATTCTTCAAGTACTTGTATTAAGATACAGTGTTGGAATTTTTCATGTCAAGTGACAAAATGTCACTCCTTCAAGTTAAATTAATAATACATTATTAATTCAGTTTATACAAATGAAAATAAAAGTAGCTTATGACTTAATGCCCATTGAAAGTTTGCACTGAAATATCTGCTACTTATAGATTTGAGACCTGTAATGTGCTTGCAGGTGAAAGCAAACTAATTTAATTTCCACCTTACTAAAATACAGTACTATTTCTAAAAATAAAACTGTTGCTGACATCTTGTTTCTTATTTTACAATACAGATCACTTCAGAAGACTTTCTGTTAACCAAGATCCTCAGTCTAGTTTTTTGATACCATTTATTCAAGGAAGAAGTATTCTTTATTAAAAAGGCTCAGTAACTTTCTTCCTTGTGACAACAGTAAAAATAGATTAGAATGCAGTTTCAAGAAACTTAAAGAATACTCAATTTAAGACTTTTTTTATTTACCAAGCAAAAATTATTAAACCAGCATATGATGCTGCTATGCTATGAAGACATGAAAGAAGGTATCTTTCTCAACACTGATTTTTGGGCACTCTTGTAGTTGTAATTGTGTACATTTCCCCTAACACAATAAAGGTAGTCTTTTTCCCTTTTACGTTGAATTTGAAAATGTAAATAACGGAGTGTGACAGGCATATCAATAGTTCATACTGAGTCACATTTGAAAGGTATTTGATGAAGCACTGTACTGGCTATTCATTTGGGCTTACTAGGCAGTAATATCACACTGACTGAGAGAGTTATGATGACTGGTGAGAGAACAAGATGTAATGTGAAATATGAAAGTGAGTTTTAGTGCTGCACTCATACAATTTTTGAAGATACATTTTTAAATCCCTTCTAAAATTCTGTGGATTGCAACAAATAATACTTTATTAGATTTTATATTTTTTAGTTTATTTGTTGTTTCTATATACTGTCTAAAGATATCATGTCCGGATATGTTTGAGTAGATACTTATTTTGTCAGTTCCTTCATTACCATGAGATTCTCTTTGGAATCTTCATTACACCATGGCTTTTCCTAATTTACAGAAATGTTCAAAGCCTGCCTGCAGCTTTCAACCTTCCCATAACATTTACATCTGTCTTGGTTTTCAGCTGGGATAGGATTAATTTTCACCAGAAGCTGGGAGGGGACACAGCCGGGACAGCTGACCCAAACTAGCTGAAGAGGTATTCCATACCATATAATGTCATACTCAGTATATAAATGGACGGGTAGCTGGCTGGGTCAGAGGGACCGCTGCTCAGGGACAGGCTGGGCATTAGGTTCCCAATGGTGATCAAATTGTGTTGTGTTTCACCCGCTTTGTATATTCTTTTATTAATACTGTTGTTATTTTCCTCTTCCTTTGCTGTACTATTGAACTGTCCTTATCCCAACCCATGAGTTTTATGTTTTTCTTCCCATTCCCCTCCCCATCCCACTGGGGAGGGAAGGAGTGAGTGAGCAGCTGAATGGTACTTAGTTGCTGGCTGGGGCTAAACCATGACAACATCATTTTTCACATTTTTTTATTTTTAATGTATTTTGCAGGAATGAAGGAATCAAGCTACCCCAGAACCTTGCAAATGTTTACATTTAAGTCAGATGTGCATGTCTATGAGACCCATCTCCAGCACAGTGCTGCTTGTCAGTGAAGCACTGAAGCCTTGTAACAGTTTAAACTCTAGACATGTAAAATTTCTGGCCAAATGAGGTTTTGATTCTAATCAAGGCCATCTCATTATTAACTCTGTAGAAATACTAAATAACACTACTAGCTTTCAGAAAAAAATGTATGAAATATATCTCAGTATTCCTCAATGTTTTAACTCATGCATAGCTCTGAACTTCTCAAAAACTCACTCTAAAACAACACATGGAGTTGTTCTGCCGTTCAGAATAGTAGCAAGATAGTTGGCACAGGCCTAGAGAAAACCAATTTCTAGGAATCTGCTCTATGGCCATGCACTGTGCATTGCAATGATATAATAAATAAAAGTTCACAAACACGCATGCTCAGGATCTTTATTTCTTCAGACAAAATTTGGGTATTCTCATGCTTTGCTTCTTCCTTGACTCACAGCTACCATATCCTCAATACAAGTGGTGTGTCAGAAAACATATGCAAAGTTTCTTTGAGTAATATAGGTTTTATTACCCATTTGTCACAATGTCAATTCATAAATTATCCATACTTCAGTTTTCAGGAAGGAATAATTGAAAAGTAATCAACATGTAGATTTCTGTAGGAAGCAATAAAATATATTAATTAAATTTATTCATTAAATTAACTTCATCTTAATATAAAAATAGATTGGAAAAATTGATAAATAGTCTGAAAATTATTTGAATAAGTGAATTGATATTAGAGAGTTAAATGTAGCAATCTTGTTTGCTTTTAAACATACTCACTTAAATATCAGATATATTTTGGCTATGTTGCTGACAACTTATTCTTCTACATTTTGTGGCTGTCAGCTTCATGCTTGTCTTATAGAAAAAAATAAAAATGTTTTAGTAACATATACACAAAACAATTAAGAGAAGGAACTCTTAAAGAATGATACTTCAGAAGAGTCTGCATCAGACCATTGACAAGATAGAGGCAGAAACCATAACATACATAGTGGAATAGTTTTTAAATGATAGAATACTGTCTTTAAGTTGTATGTGTTGAATATTATGAACACATAATATTCAGATTATTTAAGGAAAAAATAAGTATTGGGTATTCTAGGGCAAGCCTTAGGTGGTCTTTTACTTGTACTTGGAAGATAGCACTGTCTACTGGTCATGAAAGGTCATAATAATTGGATTAGATGACTAATGGTGAACCACAGATACCACCTGAAGTAGGTGTACAGATAATTAATGTTGGCAATAGCTGACACAGTAAATATGAGTACACCTTGCACAGTATAGAGAGGAAATGAATCACCCCTATCTAACCTCAGACAGTTAACCAAGCTATCCAATTTAGGAGAACAGTTATCAAGACTCTCTAGAGACAAGGGCAAAACCTAGATATCTCCAAGTGGTGATTCAGCTCACTTGAGGTCTGAATAGAGTTAATTATATGATTGCAGAAAGTAGGGATTCTGTAAGTAAGCAGCACTTAGTTGTGTTATAGACAGGAGGAAATGGCGATTACGAAACACATCTGAAAACATTTTAATAATAGTTGACAAATACAAACAATACCTTGGGTGCATTTTGATAAGCATCCCATCTTATAGCAGAACCCTGTTACAAGTTGATACTTCCCACAGTAAGTATTACTTAAAGCTAAGAAAAAAATATATGACTCCTCTGAACCTAAGGCAGAATATAAGCTTATTGCTTCATTGAAAGTAGAGATTTCTTTCACTCTTTGGTCTGCAGCTTTTAACTTCAGGACCTACTGTAAGTTATGCTGTGTTCATGTTGATATTTGAGGATGGATATATGTTTTGGAAATATGAAGAGCTTGAGGATATCTCAGGACTAAGTGGGGAAAAAAATAAACTTCTCATCATCAGACCATGGAAATAACATAAAAATCCAAGCAAGAAGAAGGAGGTATTTTGTTAGAATTGTCATAGAAAATCCTCATATGGAATTCTTTCTCTGTCAGATACTATGTTTTCTCTTTGTTAAAGAATTTTCTTTATAGTTCTTGACTAATATAAAGATCTGAATTCGAGTTTGTCCTGAATAAAAACAACTGCAGTTATTGTATTATATCTTGGAAAGAAAAGCACTCATGCTCTATTTCTAATCCAGAAAGAAATAAAAGACAGATAGGGAGAATTATCTTATTGCCTGACAAGCTGTGGGGAAAAAAGAATAATAATTCAGCATAACTGTTATGGATGAAGGACACAGAAAAATGTAATGTAAAAAGAAAATGTAAAAAGAAAATGGTTATTAATATGAAAAAACTCATTAAGTAGTTTTCATTAGTCTGTGCGAAAAAAATCACAGGACAGTAACACAGTCTGCCCATATTGTTTTTTTCACAGAAGACAGCAAACCAAATATAGTCAGATATTTGTATTAAAAATATGAACTGGGCAACAAGGCTTCCTTCAAGCAGAGCTAAGGGATGAGATTACTGAAGCCAGTGACAGTCTCCCTCAACAGTTGTATTTTTATTTAGTAGAAAGTTATTTTTACACCTCTAATATTTTTCACCTAATACTAATGAACTGGTTTTGGCAACAAAGATTTGCCCCACAAGAATGAGACAGTGTAAGTACAGAATGTGTTTATTATTCCCGCATAACAGCTATGCTCATTTTTCTGATTCAGACTCAAAACCAATACCCTATATACTGTTTAAAATGTATCATTTTGTTTTAATTACATATTGGTTGGCATTAGTATTTATTCAAAATCAATTTAGGAATAAGCATAGCTTTGTGACTAAAAATAGTTGGAGCAGAACATATTTAGTGCTTCACTAACAGTATGTAGGGATTTTTTTCTTTTCTATTATAGTGCATTTAAAAGCCGCTAGACTATTTGAAAAGTGTCCATGTCTATAAGTGTATCCCTACACCTGCAGAAACCTCTCTATAAAAGATGTCATCCACTTTTGTTATTTTTAAATATTTCTTTTATTTCTGAGGAGATTACTATAAGCATAAAAATCAAGGCTTAAAAAACATCTATTGTATCCTCTTATCTGGCAGACATAAGGCTTAAGGATATATTTACTTATATAATTTTATTTATTTGTTTTAAGATAACAGAATTTAAGGATAGGTCATGGTCAGATATTATTTTAGTGCTATAGCACTTAAAAAAATATATTTTATGAGAATGAGATATCAGAAATGGTAAATAATCATGTACATTTCCTTAATTATATTCTATAGGTTTTAAACTATATGCAGTAAGGGGAATAATCTGTATATGTTCTTGTATCATATGGTATCTGAGAGATTACTTTGGAAGAAAAACATCCCAAAACATTAAATTGATTTGAAAGTGTTGAAAAGTGTTGGAATGTTGTTAGATTGGGAGAAAAATACATTTTGTGATATAGTTAATGTATGCATGATATTTAAGAGAAGACCAAAAATCTGAGTAGTGATAATTATTTGTTCCTGTTCATGGGACAGCAGCATTTGGTTTTGCCATTACTGCCAATAAATCATGAACTAGTTTTTCCTGAACATGTTTTAAGTAATACATCAAAAAATGTTTTCCATTACATCGTAGCATAACACTAATTTAAATACTGCACATTAGTAAACATTGTAAGTAGGAAACAAGATAATAAAAAAAATCAAATCTACATTAATTTCTTAACACTGTTTCAGTTCATATTTATAATTCCAAAGTTCTAAAAAAAATTTTTTTTTTTTTTGCAAAATTACTAAAAAGCTAGTTACAAAATATACCAGCTCTTAAGACTTCACCGAGAGGAGTGCTTGTGTGTAGAGATAAACAGTGTTCTGGTGTGTGGTGCCATACTCAGTCAAGTCAGAAGGAAATAAATTTAGTAGGAAAATTGGATTAGATACATAAACATTTGCTAAGCTTAGTTAAATCACTGAAAAGATGTAAGTCAATGACTACTGGATCACACCTATTGACTCACGAAGGTGCTTTTTTTGTCATTGAATGTCTGCTAAAATATTTGGCAGTGTTTAAATTTAGCCAGCTTCATAGGATTTTGAGTCAGCATATAATTTTCAGTAGTAATAATAAGATCTGCATGTCTAGTGTTGATTTAAGCAAAACTAACACTACCAATATTTTTGATAGGCACAATGTCTAATTATTAATTTAGCTTATTTTATATAATGACTTGTTCCAAATGTTTCTAACAGTTTTGTTTTAAATTTAATTTGTGCTGATGTAAGTTATAAATATGTAACCACACATGCCTGATTTCATGTTTTCTTTTTCAATTCACAGAAATATAAAAATAAATGATATGTGAAGCAACAGCTAGTGCATTCTTAATTTTTGCTGTTGTTTTTTTCATAAACTACAGTGTTTTTAAAACTTGATAGAAAAAAATGAAGAAGGGAAAAGATATCAAACTCGTGATTTTTCAGTGTTTCTTCAGAGAAGTAAAGATTTCTACTTTTGCTTGTCTAGTTTGTGATCTACTGACATTAAGTTTTATACTTTTTTTTTCTTCTCATAATTTGACATGTTTCTGTCATTTTAGAGAAGGTTATATTGGTGAAGAGTAAGAAATGGGCATCATGTTTTCTGTTCAACATTTTTTCCCTGACATAATGAACATCTTTTCTCCACTTCTGTACAGTCAGCACTGACCAGGATCTAATAAAGCAAGGTCTTCAACAGCTTAAAATAGCCCCTGACATTACCTTGTCAGTGGTATCAGACCTTGAATGATACAAACTATGGAAATCTTTCAAGAACATTTTGATAGAGTGGCAGAGTATTTATAAAACCAGCAAGAATTTTAAATCATTTTTAGAGACATAAAGTAGCATAAAAAGTACTTGCCCAGAGCCAAACTATTGGATCATACGTTCTACATTTTTTTTCCCAAGGTTAAGGCTTGATGACTTTGCAGCATAATGTGCATTGACAGTATAGGTTCATTCCCATATGTTCAAAAGCTTAAATAGTGTCTCATAGCATGTTTTATATCAGCAGTTTTTGTATGCTTTCTCTATGCTTTTTGAGTAATAAAGAGTATGAGATGATACATTCTTATATTCACGAGCATAGAATTTGTCAGCTAAGTTCTGTAAAGCCTAAGGATGTGCATAAATTTAAGAGCACTGAATGAGAGGAGCTTTTTGAAAAGTATATAAAATATATTTCTGGTCAGTGTTGGTGGCAAGGAATGGTTTTTTCAGGAGTGCAATTAAAACTAAACAAGCACAAACATTTCAACAGCAAGTATTATGCTGAAGACTGCAGCAGAAAAGGCAGAATTTCTGGACATATTGTTCAAAGTAATATCACTAAATTACTCATGTTCTAAAGACAGAATATCAGTTTGTGCAAACTAAACACTGAAATCAATAACATTATGTTAACTTACATGGGTGGATATTCATGATTTTACATTCTTACTTTATGTAAATGTTGATTTTGATATTTGTCAGAGAGAGAAATCCACTCACAGATCTTATTCTGTAATTGTAATTTCTTTTGCTATTGGAAACTGAACTTAAAATAAAGGACAGCAGAGAAAATCAGTTGCACACAAGGAGGTCTGCATGTATAAAGGTTTGCTAACTTAAATCTTCATTTTTTATAAAAAAGAAAGCTGAAAAATATGTGTCTCAACTTGTTTTGTATTTTTCCAAAAATATTATCATAGATGAAGAAGGGAAGAGTGCAGTTATCAATAATAAAACTGAAAAAAAATGTTTGAAGAAAACCAAAAGTGACAGTAGCCAATCATCATCATCATCATCATCACCACCACAATGTAAGTAGGGAATGAAAAGATTCCTGATCCTTCATTCTAGAAGGTTTCTTAGACTTTTACGCAAGCAAATTATGCCCTAAGTTAGTTAATATCATAGTTTCAAAGGAGCACATATTATTAAAAGATTAAAGGAAGCAATGCAATGTTTAGAATGTGCCCAACATATTCTGATGCAGGTCTAAAGAAAGTATTGACACAGACAATATTATGTAATTTCATCTCCAATAATAGGATACTTTTAATAGAAGGAAAAGAAGAAGTAAAAAGTTTCTTCTTTTATTCTAATTGGCCACATTCTTTGTCACTAACTTCCAATTATACTTGAAAATATAATGGAACCCAGCATTGGAACCACCAGGCTCCTGTAGAAAAATATGCTGGGGATTTTTAAATTTTGCAAGATTTGTCTGTAATTGGAACATAAAAGAGCAGAATTTCTTATCCATTCACTAAAGGTCACCATCATTCTATCAGCTCCATTTAAAATGGGAGTTCACCTGAGGTAACAAAATTTATTTTGCTAAATTTAATTAAGGGTATCCCTTAAGTAACCTTTTCCATTGCCTAAAAATTGAGTCTTTACTTATTTAAAAGTGATTTATTTTTTTTTAAGAAAAAATAAAATACTTCTTAAAAATAAGTAAAATAAAATACTTTAATTCATCAGTCACGGAGACACTTTATTCATTTTAGGAATTTTATCTAGCCAAAAGCAGGATTAAGAATGGTACATTCCCATAGCTGTATTCCTATAACCTCAGGACAGACAACCATCTGGTACTTCCTGGCTAAACTTGTGCCCTTCACAAACACATTTTGTGATTATAGATGGTCTCTCAGATATTTGTACTCATGTCCATCTGTTCATATGGCATTATGCCTACATGCAAGTCAGTCTTTTCACTAATTCACTGGTGCTGGACATCAGTGAATTTAACTTGACCGTCTGGATAAAATTGCAGTTGCCATATTTTTTAGCTGCACATACAATTCTGCCTCAGTGACATCAGTTTTGTGCCGGACCGACATGCCACTTCACATATAATTGCAGAGTGACAAAATTACACCTTCAAATCAGTAGATGAATACTCGTGAAATTCTTATAAGAGACAATATCATCTCTAAAGTGGAATAATCTGGTGACAAAAAAAATACACTTTCCCCTGTAACCCGCTTAAAACCATCACATGTTATTGTTAACTGCAATCGGGCCTAGGCCTAATGAGAAGTATTTTGAAAGAATGCTTCTACTGGGTCTGGCTGGGATGAAGTTGTGAAGTTAAGTTTCTTCAGAGCAGTCCATATAGTGCTGCACTTTGCATTTGATGCTAAAACAATGTTGGAAACACACCAGTGTTTTGGCTACTGCTGAAGAGTGCTTGCAGAACATCGAGGATTTCTCTTTCTTCCCTCACCTCCCTCAAAGTGAGTATACTGGGCAAGAGGTTGGGAGGGGACACAGCTGGGACAGCTGGCCCAAAATGACCAAAGGGATATGGATGAACATATGATGTCATGCTCAGCCATAAAAGCTCGGGGAAAGAAGGAGGAAGAGCAGATATTTGTTGTTATAATTGTCTTCTTAAGTAACAGTTATGCCCTGTTTCCTAGGATGTGAGATAACTTCCTGCTGATGGGAAGTCGTGAATGAATTCCTAGTCTTGCTCTGCTTGTACATGCAGGTTTTGCTTTTCTTCATAACTGTCTTTATCTTGATCCATGAGTCTTTTCACCTTCCTTCTCTTTTTTAATCCACATCCCCTGGGAGAGAGGAGTGAACAAAAGTCAGGGTGGGTTTTTTTGGCTGCTGGCCAGGGTCAATCCACCACAACTCTAAAATAGCTTTTATAGGCAGAAATATTCTTTGGAATATCTAAATTTGAAGACTATTAAAATCCACACATGTCAATAGACCGTGTCCAATACAGAAAAATTGACATGTCCAATAAAGCATTGTATTTTTCAGATATCAAATTATTTTTGATTTGCAAGGATTCTTTTGAAGCTGTGGACAAACATCTTTCATTTTCAGCACAGAACAGAAATAATTAATACAAAGTATGAAAACTGCTAATGCAGAATTGTATTTTTTAACTATCTGAATGAGGAATAAAGATATTTATGTCTCCATGTACAGGTGACTGACATTATATAATCTTGGAGATGTGACTGAATAGATATACATCTAAATTTACTGTTTCTCCTTTTATTCAGTGTATTTTTTTCTGTTATCTTGTTATATGTTGTGACATGAAGTATATGCATTGTCCAAAAGTGACTTTTTGAATGAGATAAATTACCAATTTACCAATAATTACCAATAAAGACTCCACAAAATAGAAAAAATGACACTTAGGAGTGAACTGGATAGTCAATGAGTGCTGGAACTTAAAAAAAAAAAATTAAAAAAAAAATTGAAAGGAATGCTCCCTGTGATTGCAATGAAATCTCTGTAATCTGAAATATAATTTATTAACTTTAGACATCAGATCTACATAGCAAAGCCCTTCTTTCCTCATGGGTTTCTCTGTTAATAGGAAAAATTAAATTCATCCTGTGTTTCTTAAGCTTCAAAAAGACTGGATCAATCCTTTTTTCTCTATATGTCATAATGATAATCAATCAGATTTTGCCAGTGATGTTCTGGAAGAAGCACAGATTCCAAAATAAACAGATTTGACTATTATTTCTGCAAAAATATTACCTATTAAAGAATTAAAGCAACAGATTATTGTTTTTCTTACATTTTAGTAAGGATAATAAAGACATAATAATTAAAGATGAGATAGAAATTTAAAGGCAAGGCTGTAGTTTATTTATAAATATATATGTACTTTGATATTCTTCAAATGCCAGATAAACAATATATGGGAAGGTAATCTAAATGGTATTTAATCAAATGAATTTAACATCTCTTATCTTGTATGGAAGAGGATGAGAAAATTATAAGCTATAGTAAATTTTCCCTTTAAGGTTAGAACTGGGGTTTTCTGCTGGATTTCTGCAGCTGCAGATTTTAGCTCAGTACTTCTAGTCATAAGTGGAACAATGGTGTGATCATCTCAAAATTTTAAGTTATCCATCTCTAAGCTAATACAGGAGATTATATAAGAATCAAAAAAAGCATAAAAGTGTACAGCTAAGTCTCAAGCTTAGTTATGCACAGTGAAAGAACATAGCATCAGTTATATTAAAAAGATTGGAAAATAAGCTTGCAGTATCAATTTCTTCAGAAATCTACATCCACCTATCGCTCATACATACATATATTAAATGTGTGGCCTCAATGCCCATTGGTATTATTTTCTTGACTTTGTTATGCTAACGTTAGTTCACACATTTGTAGTAAAATTCTGAAGTGATGCTTCAGAATTTAAGTGTGAAACTTGATTTTTTTCATGCTGTTTTTGGCTCTGTTTAATTCAGACACAAAACTAGTGCTGGTATAATTAGATGCAACGTTACATATAACAAAAATCTGGATCTCAGGGGGAAAAAAAACAAAACAAAACAAAACAAAAAACCAACCACAAAGCAAACTCATCAAAAACATGTATGTAATCACAAAATCACAAAATCTAAATACATATTGAAATTCATTAACCACTTTATAAGCTTTTTCTGTGACAACTCAGCAGGATTAAGTTCAAAGTTTAGATAAATCCAGGCAATGTAAATATATGTATGTGTAAGAATCGCAAAGGTTTGAGAAGATGCAATAATATACATGCAAAAATATGTATGGGTATAAGAGTTATAGTCTGCAGCTGGACTCTAGACCTACATAGAACTGCTGAGAAATGCTGTATAGAATAACTTCGAACTGGCAAAAAAAGAGCTAGAAATAGTTATACGGCTAAATGTGTTATGGAAACATGGTAGATAAGTTATGTCAGTGATTGAAAAGACACGTGCAACTATACCTTTGCTGTTTGCAAGTAAAGTGATACTGAGTTTTATAATGAGCCAGAAAACAAACAAGAAAAATCAATAGTTAACAAAGTAGGCTGTCTAATATATTGTCTAACAAAAGAGCTTCAATATATACAACGTATGCAATACTGAAAGTAAAGCAATATATTGTTAACACTTTCATCTTAAAGATTCCTACAGATGACAGAAGTAAAAAGAAAGAGCAGAAGTGTGTGACTTTGTAGTCAATGAACTGCAATTAATCATTCAGAAAAATGGAGCATTTAAGATATTAATTGAAACAATTTCAATTTAGAAGAGGATAATTTTGAAGGCTTTTTCATATTTATCATAATATGCAATTAATATGCACACTTTTTTCTTTTTAGCATCCCAGGCAGCAAGAAATTATTTGATGGTAGACTGTTTAATTGTTGAAACCACAGGCTGGGATCAAAATCAAGAGAAAATAGCCATTTATTTACGTGTGCATTATATCATGCTCTTTGCAGGAGAACTGCCACTTACATCCTCTTAAGATGCTTTTCTAATGCAGATCAGAAGTGTCCCAGTAGCAGTTTGCTCATTTCATCACATTCCAGAAACATTCTTGGAAATCCTAGGAGTGTTTCAGAAGCACATTCTCAATGCCAATAAAAACTAAATTAATAAGTTTCCAAACTTCAAGTAGTCTAGCTATAACATGGATACATTTGCAACTATAGTAGGTTTTGGGTGTATCTCATCTGGAAACTATTTGAAAAACATTCAAAGAAAGCAGTGAGGCTATAAAATACAAAATTGCAGTCAATTTTGAATCTCCTAAACCATGTAATATTTTCAGTGGAATTGCCTTTGTAATTTATTTATTCTTAGTGTGCAAGGAACAGATATTTGTTGTAAACAGCACAAAAGACACTTAAATACAAAAAACCCCAAAGAAACAAAAAATGCCCTATAAAGTCCTGGCCATCATTCATCCCTCCCTATGTCCAACATAGAGCATCAACTGTGTAATATGAGAATTTCTGGATTTCTGGAATCTGATCCCTTACTCCTCCTGAACACTCTTAGTTACGCAGGTGGGAGTAGTCAAAGTATATACAGAATTAGAAGAACTAAGAGTGGATGTGGATTACACACTTCCTATTACCAAGCAATTCAAAATAAGATGTTGATTTAATAACTATCCTATGCAATGTGTGTAAGCAAAATTATCCAAGAAGTTTTCAGGTTCTCAGAAGTCAGACTGATAATTCATTCAGTTTAACTTAATTCAAATCAGTTTAAGTTTGGGCTGTAAAACTGGACCTAATTAGTACAAGTATTCCCTATTAATTTGACACAATGGCTCATCTTGCTGCATACCAGTCCTCTGAATGAGACTCAGAAGCTGAAAGTAATTGAAACGCAAAATATAAATATGTAAAACCATATATATATTTCAGGGAACACAGAGAAAAATTGAGTACTCCTTTTTTATACGACAGGGAATTCTGATACTAAATACAAATATTTTAGTTAGCATCTCTTTTTTGCTTAAGTTCTGGAGATAACTTCAATAGAGTTGAAAAAGAGATCTAAACTTGAATTGGTTACAGTTTCAGTACTATTTTAGTGAATTAATTCTATGAGCTTTGCTGAATTCCATGAGCTTCCATGGAATGAAGTCCTTGCAATTCTATTCTTTTAGACTCTATTGCAAGGAGAGAAGATTGTTCTTCTTTGAAAGTCAGTTTTAAAACATGTTAAAGATAAAACCTAAAATGTACCAGGAAGGAGTTTGAAACACATGTGAAAGAAAGGAAGAAAGTAGTTATAACTGAGTGTCTGCTACACTACAAATAATTTTTACAAAAACCTGCTGACATTTATGATTTTTTCCACTTTTTTAATGAGTAACTTCTAATATATGTTTTTTAAAATACCATATTTTGTGACAGAGAAAAATCTGAATTTACCTAGAGAATAAATGAGTACAAGGGATTCTGAGGTGAATTATGGCAGATCTTTATTAAAAATAAATATTCAGTGCAAAAAAGTGTATTTGGAAAATGGATTTTTAGATTAGGGTTAGTGGATATTAACTTGCATTAAAATGGCATAAGACAGAAAACATAAAAGTTTTGTAATGTTCTGAGTAAAGAGATATACCCAGCAGGTTGAAGCATACTTAATATTGTGAAGAGCAGAGCACGTTACATCAGTAATAAACCTCAACTAAGAACATGCATCATGCTGCAAAAAATATGTGTCAAGTATTCAGAGGACTCCATTAACCTTCAAAGTTGCAGATGCCTTCAGGTGCCTTTAAATTAATTTACTTTTCTGGATAAGATGAAAAATGCAAACATAGCCAAGGTTTCTCTGTATGGAAATTTTGTAGTGTTGTCAAGTTATTACTTCAGTGACAGGTGATTTTTTGGCAGAAAACACTGTTACTAACCCAAGAATTCTGCAAGCATATAAATGATTTTAAAAATCTGCTTTTTGTCCAAGACGATGGGTCAGCAAATAGACTTTCTAGCTACAGAAGGGATTTAATGTAGGTTCATTAAAGGATATGAATAGAAGGCTAGAAGCAAGTGAAGAAATGGTGCTAAAGGAGAAAATACATGTAAGTGAAGGTTGTCAAGGGGATTTTGACATGCCTACTTAGAAGGGTTGGCATTGAAGGACTTACCTTGATTGTCCATATACTAATGAACAGAACTTGGATGACAAACAGGAACTGAAAGTGCAGGGCTATGACTTTGTCAGAAAAAAACAAAGACTTGGTGAGATAATGCACTGTCATAGGTGATTAAATGTCCTGCATGCTCTTGTCCTGTATGCTAAGATCTTTGGCTGCACAGGCTTTCAATATGAAATCAGAACATTCCTGTCAAAATCTGTGGGTCAAGACCAAAGGGAACTTAACTTTGAGGATGCTGTCTTACAGACTCCTTCACCAAGCAGATGTCAGGGCATAAAACTTAATAGCAAAAATCTCCATGTTACAGGCCCCATTCTTCATAAGGGATTTAAACCATCCAACCACCTTCTGGGAAGGAAACACAGCATTATGCAAGTTTCTTGACTACATTTGTGGTAATTTCCTAACTCAAAAAGTAGACTGGAAAATACAGATAGTGCTCTACTTGACTTCTAGCTCATTAAGACTAAGGAACTGGTAGCAAAAGTCCTCACTGATGGCAGTTTGGTCTGTAGGGATAACCATGAGATAATTGAGTCTAGCATTTAGAGGAAGCCTGGGAAGGTGAGCAGAAGAGAACTCTGGATTTCAGAACAGAATAGATTAATGAGTGTGATGCAGGAGTGAAGGAAAATGTCTGAATTAAAATTAAGGACTACAAATGCTTTCTAGTTAACAAAAGGGAGAAAGTATCTGATCTGTAAGTCTCTGTCCGAGTAGGATGACCACTATTGAGTAACTGAAGATTATGGAGCAGCAGTCTGTTGTTTGAGTGCACCATAGTGTTCAGTCATGTGCCTTGCCTAGCAGATAGAGGTGATCAAGTGTAAGAAAGTAGAAGGAGCTGCTGTAGCTCATCTCATCTGTCATGTCTTAAGTTCCAAACAACCTATCAAGCCTTTTTCACTGTCCCAGAGAGATGCTCAGTGACCCCCTGTGGCAGCCTCCTAGATTCTCTACCCTGCTCTTGTGAGACCCCACCTGGAGTACTGCATCCACCTCTGGGGTCCCCAGCACAAGAAAGACATGGGCCTGTTTGAGTGGGTCTAGAGGAGGGTCATGAAAATGATCAGAGGGTTGGAGCACCTCTCCTATGAAGGAAGACTGAGAGAGTTGGGGTTGTTCAGCCTGGAGAAGAGAAGGCTCTGTGGAAACATTGTGGCCTTTTAATAATTAAAGAGGGCTTATAAGAAAGATGGGGAAAGGCTTTTTACCAAGGCCTGTAATGACAGGACAAGGGACAATGGTTTTATACTGAAAGAAGGTTGGTTTAGGTTGGATATAATGAAGAAACTTTTTACAATGACTTTGGTGAGACAGTAGACCAAGTTGCCCAAAGAAGTTTTGGATGTCCCATCATTGGAAGTGTTCAAGGTCACACTCAACAGGGCTTTGAGCAACCTGATCTAGTGGAAGATGAGGTTAAACTAGATGATCTTCCAAGATCCCTTCCAATCAAAATCATTCTATGATTCTACACTTCTCTTTGCTTCCCCTTTTTTTCTCAATTCCTTCAGTGCTGAGCAGGTGCAGTTTTACTTTTGCTCTTGAAGGAGATTGAAGGTATTGCTGGATAGCATTCTGTGATAGATTTAGAGTGTTTCTGGTGCTTCTCTGCCTTGCCTCTGCTTTTCAAAGTACCTGCCTGAAAAGTGGAGAATATCTTTCAAAAGAAGGATTAGATGAACATTTTCGCTGCTACTGGTTCATACTATGCATTCAGAAGTACCATCAAGGTTTCTGTGACTGTTACATTTTGCCTGAATCAGTACAGTACTATCCACAGTGTCTGCAGCAATATGAAAAAATATGCCTTTCTGGTAAGTGTGAAGGTACGCATGGATGGCTGTGAATGACCTGTTTAAAGAGAAGTCCAGCACCTTGGAAATTACTGATGGGCATCAATTCAATGTCTCTTTTACATCTCTGTCCCACAACCAGATCTCTCTGCTCCCTTCTCTTGATCCTGAAACTCTCTTACTGAGCAACTGAATCATACTCATCTCACCCCAAAATACTAAATGACTATCCATGATCCTCAGCAAGTGAAACATACACAGATTTCCCCAAACTGAGATTGGCTGGCTGTGAATGAGGGAGTCCTGGAGGGCAGCCAGAATTAGGACAAAACTATCTCCATGGAAAGGAAACAAAATGCTTGCTTCTTTTGGGGATTGTTCTGGCATTAGCTCAAAAGTATGTTTCAGAGCCATGTAGGTAGGGTGAGAGGTTTCTGGAACATCTGTTTCACCTGATAACTGCTTGTTGCTTCCAAAGGTAGATAAACTTTATTGTACGGTGTTATGACACACAATACTAGACTGGTGAAAGTGATACTCTGTTCTCAGATGATGGCAAGATGTCATCATCTTGCTCATATGCAGTGACCACCTGTGGTCGCCTGCCAGGTCCAGTGTGTTTGGGAACTGGGCCTCTATACTCTGCTGGCTGCAACAGCGTCGCAAGGGGTGGAACTGATCCTTGCTGCACAGATGTACTCTTTAGCTGTTGCCATTGCTTTGTCTAGTGTAGATGCCATTGACCATCACAGTTTAAAGGGAAAAGTTGTATTTGTGTTTGCATCAGTTAATATTGTCCTCAAAGGCAGAATTTACTTTGATTACAGAATTCTAAATACTATGAATCTACTTTGATGACTATGACAGTTGTGATAGTTGTTCTAAATGAACGCCAAAAATATGTTAAGATAAATCTGAACAGGGGATTTATTCTGTGAAAGGACACAGGCAGATATGAATGAGCCTGAAAAAATTAAATTATATGAAATTAAACATACCTTAGTCAGTAAATCTCTCTTACATTTTTAGTTGCCATGTATTCACTATAAAAAATTGTTTCAGATTTTTCTATTCATAGTTAAAAAGATCTCTGGTTTTGCAAACTGTAATTTAGTATTATGACTATATTTATATGTCTATATTCAAGAGACATTTTGCCAAGTAAAAATTACTTGAGGCATTTTATTCTCAGTGTTATAATCAAAAGCATCTAATTCATAAGGAAACATTTTCTGAAGCAATTCAAAATATTACTATATTGTAAAGCTTGGGCAGGAGAAACTAAATTATTTTTACCAGATCTCAGTAAAACGATGTAATGAATAATAATTAAAAAAAAAAAAATCACAAAAATACAAGCATCCTATGAAGGAGAAAATATAGCTCCTGTGAAGATAAGAAATGTGAGATAAGACATATAATTAATTTCCCATTCTTGATTAGAATTTGCAGGATTAATTTTTTTTAGGTATATTCAAAAGTGATATAAAATTATAGGTAAAATTATGTAATGACAGACTAAACAATGATACTTTCTCAACTGAAGCACAGATATGTCCAATTATGTTTCATGATGTATGAAATACATAGTCAAAATTAAAAATTCTAGGGCAGCGTGAGATTTACATATGATGAAAGAGTCAGAAACAAAGATTATTCATGCCTGAAAAGCAGAGCTGAAGAAAAATGAATTAGATGTTTGAGACTATATATAATGAAAAATAATGACATCTTTCTTTTCTGCCTTATCTGATTAAAAGGCAGGAATATGGTAAATGCTTGTAACACAATGTCAGTAAAGCTAAAATTCAGATAATCAGAGGGTCCATAGAATATAGACTGATCTTTTGCACGGGGTTTTGTGGGGCAGGTTTGTTATGTAGAGCATTCTTCACGGGATCAGAAGAAAGCTTATGGATTCGTACCGATGAGCTGTATAAGTGTGGTGGGTTGACCCTGGCTGAGGGCCAGGTGCCCACCAGAGCCGCTCTATCACTCCCCTCCTTCATTAGACAGGGGAGAAAAAGTACAATGAAAAAAAATACTTACGGGTCGAGATAAGGACAGGGAGAGATCATTCTCTAATTATCATCACGAGCAAAACAGACCGAACTTAGAGAGGGAATTCATCTTATTTATTACTAAGCAAAACAGAGTAGAGGAATGAGAAATAAAGCCAAATCTTAAAAACACCTCCCCCCACCCCTCCCATCTTCCCAGGCTCAACTTCACTCCCGGCTTCAACCTCCGCCCCCCTCAGCAGCACAGGGGGATGGGGAGTGGGGGTTACGGTCAGTTCATCACGCGGTGTTTCTGCCGCTTCTTCATCCTCAGGGGGAGGACTCATCGTTCCCCCGCTCCAGCATGGGGTCCCTCTCATGGGAGACAGTCCTTCACGGCCTTCTCCAACGTGAGTCTCCTCCACAGGGTGCAGACCTTCGGGAGCAAACTGCTCCAGCGTGGGTCCCCCACGGGGTCACAAGTCCTGTCAGCAAACCTGCTCTGGCGTGGGCTCCTCTCTCCGCAGATCCACAGGTCCTGCCAGGAGCTTGCTCCAGCGCGGGCTTCCCACGGGGTCACAGCCTCCTTCAGGTGTCTCCACCTGCTCCAGCGTGGGGTCCTCCACGGGCTGCAGGTGGAATCTCTACACCCCCTCATCCTTCCTCCATGGGCTGCAGGGGGACAGCCTGCTTCACCATGGTCTTCACCACGGGCTGCAGGGGAATCTTGCTCCGGCACCTGGAGCACCTCCTCCCCCTCCTTCTGCACTGACCTTGGTGTCTGCAGATGTTCTTACATCTTCTCACTCCTCTCTCCGGCTGCAAAAGCTCTCTCTAACTGTTTTTCTCTTTCTTAAATATGTTATCACAGAGGCGCTGATTGGCTTGGCCTTGGCCAGCGGCGGGTCCACCTTGGAGCCGGCTGGCATTGGCTCTATCAAACACAGGGGAAGCTTCTAGCAGCTTCTCACAGAAGCCACCCCTGTAGCCCCCGCTACCAAAACCTTGCCACGCAAAACCAACACAATAAGGTTATCAGGTAGGTCTCAGATGTTTTTTGTAAATGTAGCTGAGTAAACCAGATAATTTCAAACGTAAGAGCCAATATTTTAGACTGAATATAAACTTAAAATATGAAATATACAATGTATAAATGATTTGTATTAGAGGAGTTGTTCATTGTTTTGAATTCTAGCCGAAGTTTTAAATAGTTAAATATAAAATTACTTCGATCATCTTGCTCCTTGAATTATTTCAGAAATTTGCCATTGCACGTCACGAGCCTATGTCTGGCGTGAATTAAGAACGTGACTTTTAAGAACAAAATTATCCCATTGACTCATTTCTAGGTAACGAAACTATGCACAGTCTTTAAGAATATGTTCTAACACTGAGAATAAGGAAAATCAGGTTAATTCTAATGTGTACTCTTCTCTGTAGATGACAAAATAGGTTGGATATCTTGTCTGCACAGTCCAAGAATATAGTGGAGGTGACTCTCATTTATGTTTGGTCATTGTCCCATTGAATGGTAGCAGCAGATTTGAGAAGTCTGGATGGCACAGTGATGTGTTTCATTTGTAGAAATCCACTACGTAAAACATTGCTTTGAATAATTTCATGCAATTTTTCATGCATTCACTTCTTGGGCACATCTCTCTTGATACTGAGATATCTTCTATAATGTTATGGTCTAAATTGTGCTTATTGATATATAAAGATTCGCAAAGAGTGCTCTAAGAGAAGACTGATGGAAAAATGCCAGTATGATTACTAATAAAAAGCTATGCTTCTTGAATGCTACTGATAGCAATCATTTTACCTGAAAAGTTGAATTATTTACAAGCATAAAACAAGTAGATATTAGCTTGCATTTTCCTACATTTTTCTTGAATTAATAAAAGGTAATTTAAGGATGATAATGAAAATTCTTGTGTTTTTTTGTCTCTTTTCCTTTCCAAAACTTCTGTTTGAAACATAAACTCATCCATCGTTTTGCAGAAAGCAAGCTTTTATTGATAAAAATCAGTACTCTAAGCAGAAGTCATTAAAATAGTAATTTCCATAAGTATTCTCCTATGAGGTTCTTATATACATCTATTTTGCTGTAGCATACAGCAAAAAGAAAGTTGGAAATACTATACTTAGCTTCTACTAGAGAGATTTTTCTTACACATCTCTTTTGTGTGTATTAAATTTTCTCAGACTTAGTGATATTACCTTAGTGATATTAACACAGAAGTTGTCAGATCATGGTTTTTGCTTTCCTGTAATCCTCTTCTCTTTTTCTCAACATGTTTTAATGATAAGGGCAAACCTGTGTGTATGGAGAAAACTCTTCCTAAATACCATGAAGGTGCTACACAGTCACTCCAATTCAAGGATGAAATTCATATTTCCTAACTTAGTTATAGCCATTTCTAGAAAGTGATTTATTCAGGCTAATCTTCCTTCTAATCATCAGGTGAATTTCAAGTTAAGTCAGTTTAGTTCAGAGTTCTAGATTAGCAGTCAAATACCCATACAGCTAGAACTGAAGGACATGAATCAAAGTCCAAGGAGCTGCAAAGGGCAGAAATGATACTTTTCTGCCCAGATACAGGCAAAAGGCCCAGATATGTACAAAGCAGATACTTACAAAAAGTTAGGGAGACTGCACAGTTAAATATTGTTTACTCTCATCATCAACCTTTCAATCCATACTTCACCAAAGTGTTACTTTTCCTGGGATAAAATCTAGCATGCTGAAGTAAGTAGAAACTCCCTCGGTAGGAGTAAATTAATTTATGATGTTTGATTTCCTTCAAGTATTTAAAACAGATTAATTGCTTGCCTGAAATGATTTTCTACTGAATGAAAAAATCCAAATTTTATATTTCTTTCCCATGGTACTGCTGTGAGGTCACTGGACAGCTTTCCACTGATGTCAATAGGCTTTGGAGGTAATACCAAGGTGATCATCCAGGTTGTTTCACACATGAAAACATATTGGTTTCAAGGAGAGTTCTGCATACAGAAATATTTGAGGATTGAGTTTGAAGATGAAAAATTACTTCAGATTTCTAACATATTCATTTTAATACAATGTTTTGCTGCTCTTAATCATACAGGTTTCCCTTAGGACTACTGCTCTTTGCAGTAAAAGTTAATATAGCTGTGTGGTTTCCACAGATATGAAGAGAGCTTTTCATATGTACTTACAGCTTATTCACCTAAACTTCCAATGCCTTAGTTATGAATAATTCTGTATAGAAAATAATGTTTACCATCCTCTATTCCAAACATAAATAACCATGTTGTATTTATATCTTTAAAAATACTTTCATATTCATATCAGTTTTACTATGTTTTCTACATTTATTGAGAAGCAGTTACTTCAGTGAAACAGACAAGCTCAGAAAAAATGTATAGCACAGATTAAAATAATTACTCTGACCAAAAAATGGCAATTTCTTTTTCAAATAAAAGTAAAGTATCAATCATTATTTGCTTTATTCATGTGGTCTTCCATGAAAACATAGAAGTAAGAGCATAAGAAAAGATTAACTGCAATTCCATTTTTTAAACTGTGATAAATTCTGTCATGTTCTGAGTGGAAAGAGGAATTCAAGCAAAAAATTTACTTTTAGTCCAAAGAATGTTTTAGTGGTCTAATATTACAAATTATTAATACCGAAAATTCATGCCGCTTATACAGAAAAACTTCATTAATAATGCAGTTAAAATGGTTACATAAAAGCTTCCTAGTATCCCTGTTTTATACACTCTTTCAGTGTTCCTCTAGGCAGACACTTGAGCATTCCTCAAGAAGAGTAGGGCGGGGGCGAGTTTCTAACTGGCCATCAATATCCTGGATTTGCTAGGAGAAGGATGATATTCATGGTGGTGATGGTGGAGGCGTCCTTCCTGCACAGTCTTGGGTTACATTTGGGAACACTTTTATGTTTTCTCATTCTGCTTCCTTGTTACCGTTTCCAACGTAAGTTACACAAGAGCCAATTCCAACCTCAGTTGACTGAAAGGATTGTTACTACCTCAGTTGTCCACAGGTGGCATTCACAGAGCTGTGGCTAGAACAGGTGAGTCAATAGTCACCCTTGTGGTGCAATTTATCTTCTGCTGATTAAGTAAGGATTGATTAACTAGGGATAATTAGGGCCATGCTTAGGAGGGAAGGAGGTGTGTGTATAATTTTTAATAAAACATTGTGAAAATTGTATTTTTTGAAATTACTGTAAGATTGTGTCTACAAAAGACAAAATTAATGATGAGAGAATTTGGAATATTACATAAAAAAGTATTCTGTGTTCTATTTCTTATTTCAACATCTTAGAAAAATCACCCAAACCAAATGATAAGATCTCAACCAAAACTACTATCCCAGCATTATCAGCAAAACAAAAAAATGAAACAAAAGAAAAACAACAAAAAAAAAAAGTTAATTTGTTGATATTTGCTAATAAGGCTGTCAGCAGGCCAGCTGACTGTGACTTGAACTGTGACTTTAGACATGATCTGTTCAAAAGGTAACTTGCTATATTTTTATATGTGATGCTTTTTGAGCCTATTACTGTAATTCAAAATTTTTGTAAACTAATTGTTCTAGCTTTTGGCTGGGATAGAGTTAATTTTTACAACAAGCTGGGAGGGGAGACAGGCAGAACAGGTGACCCAAGCTAGCCATAAGGGTATTCCACACCATAAGATGTCATGCTCAGCATATAAAGGGGGCTGGCCAGGGAGGAGCTGTGGTCTTTCTTGGGAGTGAGAAGGAGTGGTATGTAAGTTACCAATCTTAAATTGGTTCATTTTCAAGGGAAGTAAAGCAGCAGTGTACTGATCATTCTGTTTAGAAACCTCAACCTTCTTGTTATCTGCCCAGCAAACTTTTTTTTTCAATTTGTCTTTGTTAATTCTTTTTGTTACACCTTTTTTATCATACCATCTGAGTAGAATAAATATTTAAAGATATAATATTCAAAATTCTTCATTACTTTTCACTTCATTTTTACATAAGGCTACATCCCAGATGTAAATTTGCAAGATTTTCTGTGTTAGGTCCTACAGAAAGTCATTGCAAGGGTTGCTTCTCCTTACAATATAAACAAACAGAAAAAACATAAACAGGAGAATGAGAAATCAAGTTTGATGTTGAAAGTCACTGAAGCACATACCAGGGTCAATAAAAGAAGCTAGGTTTCCTGTGGCTCAACTTAGTATTCTATCATTGAATCATGATGTTTTTGTGGTGGGTTGACCTTGGCTAGGTGCCAGGTGCCCATCAAGGTGCTCTATCACTCCCCTCCTCAGCAGGACAAAAATAAGATGGAAAAAACCTTATGGGTCGAGGTAAAGGCAGTTTAATAAAGCAGAAGTAAAAGGCCGTGCATGGAAGCAAAGGTAAAACAAAAGATTTATTCTCTACTTCCTGTCAGCAGATGATGTCCAGCCACTTCCTGGGACACAGGGCTTCAGTATGCATAGCAGTTGCTCCAGAAGACAAATGTCATAAATAACAAATGCCCCCTACACACTTCCTCCTCCTTTCTCTCAGCTTTTATTGCTAAGCAGACATCATATGATATGGAATATCCCTTTGGTCAGTTGAGGCCAGCCATCCTGGCTGTGTCCCCCCGCCCAGATCTTGCCCACCCCCAGCCTACTGGCAAGGGGGGAAAATGTTGGAGGGACAGCACTGGTGCTGTGCCAGCACTGCTCAGCAGCAGCCAAAACCCTGCTGTGTTATCAACACCTCTCCAGCTACCGATACACAGCACTGCGAGGGCTTTCATGGGGAAAACTAACTCCATCTCAGCCAGGCGCAATACATTATTACGATTTTGGATTTTGTTTTTAATAAATGCTTGCAATATGGTATAAATAATTTTGTTTACAAGAGCAGAATTCTCACCCTGTCACATCAAAATGAAGATTATTTAGACCCTCTGCACCCTGCCATTTCTATGAAATGATGGGGAAAATGCATAAATCATTGGAAAGAATGTCCCTAATGCAGTTATGTAGCTGTCAAACCTTTCCCTTTTCCTAGAGAAAGTGCTCATATCTTCAAACCTTGGCTGTTTTTAGAACAGTTAAGAATGATGTCAGTGTCCCAGCAGAGTATATGACATTTTTTTCTGATGACTTAAAGCCAACTAGTCACTGAATCAAACATTCTGAGACACCTCATGGATGATGTCTTTTTAGGACTCAGTCTTGCAAATCTGAGTCGACTGGCCCCAGTATAGCAAAACATTTATTTGTTCAAGTGGCCCTATTGTCTTTTTTTTTTTTTCCTTTTGAGTTTGAAGGCTGTTGCAAGCACAGCTGCAGCATTCTATAAACATTTTTTTTAATGTTTTCTTCACATGTCCACCCTGCTTTGCAAACCAAAGTTTTTAGGGGACAGTCTGAACCTTTAAAGTGGATATCTTTGGAAAGCTCTTCAGGTTCCTCAGTTTTTATTTTTATTTTTTCACTCTGTTTCTTAGACCTATGTTCAGAAATTAATCTCCTATTAATAGCTCAATTATCCTTGTTAATTACTTGGCATCGGAGAAATTATTATATATTACAATTGGGTATTAGTGACCTTTCTTCAGGCTTCAATTTTCAGTGCGAATTGTTAGAAAAGCAGTAAGTACTTTTGTGAGTGGGGACTGAAAGACCACTTTCAAGACTTAGGAATACAGTGCCTGGACCTGATTCTGTAGAACATAAATTCTAAATAAATAAATAACAACAACCACCCCAAAACCAAACCAAACCCCTAGTCATTTCAATGGTTTAAAAGCTGGAGTGATCATCAGAGTGACTTGGGCAGGAGCTCTAACGCCTACTAAATGTGTTTGAATTTGATTTTGATTTTAGATATTCATGAGCATATCCAGTTATTGATCCAAAGACACTAAAAAAAACCTAAAAGTAAAAAACTTGTTTTTCATAAACACTAATGGCTAGACGTGACTCTTAATGACTTGAAATATTTTGCAGGTCTGGGTTATGAAGGTCTCTACTATTTTATTTATTTATAGATGTTTGCTTGGGAAGAGTGGAAACCCATGGAAAAATGTTAATTAAAATCAATAAAGAACAAAAATAACAAACCGGAAAAGATAGCAAACAAGAAAATTTAGAGACATTGATAAAGTGTCAACACCAATCATCATCAAGATCAAATCTTTACAAAGTTACAGTGTCCTTACTTTGGTTGATTTAGGTTAAATCCATTTCAGATTAACCCAAAGACATTTTGATTCAATTGGCTTAAATTGACTCAAAGGCAGACATTGAATGTTTTAATCTGATATCTTTATCTCCATAAAGAGCTTCAGTATCATTTGAGTAAAAAAAAGGAAGTTTTCAGAATTTTTATGCATTCTTTTCAGAAAGATTTTAGAAATATGACTCTAATTCCTAGTAGTTTTCAGTAGTAGTCAAGAATGTCCCTTCTCAAGTTCTTTAAACAATGTCTTTATTACCCTTCAATTAGCTTGCTGGTTTTACTTAATTTTATTTCAAACGTGTGCTTAGAATTACCTACCAATTTTTCACTGAGTTAAATAAGTTTCACTAACCCTTTGATAATAGATATAACCCTCACCTAATTTTTTTTGTCATTCTTTCCAGAATGAAAATAATTGTCTGCTAGAATACTAAATCCTTTTCCCAGGAGACATCCCAATTAACCACTTGTCCCAGACCTATGTCAGCTATGTATATCCAATAATATTTTAAAATTGTTTAATAGTTTTCTTTGTTTTACATATACGACATTAATGCAGATGCATATGGCAAAATGCATCACAGCATGCAAGTATAGTCTTGACTTTACAGATCTTTTCAGAAAAAAAGAGTGTGTGCATCAAGCTGCATGAAATTCAGTTTATTTACCTGGAAGATATAAAGATGAAGGATTCAGCTAAACCCAGCTAGATTTGATCCTGTGGGCTCCAGGGAGACTAAAGATTTCAAGCTACTTTCTCACACTACTAAGCCATCACCCTCCAGAAAAGTCTAAATACTCCACTGTTGTTGTATCTCTCTGTTCACTCAGTTATTTTTAAATTCACTTTTATCCCTGAAGAAAAAGCTTTCTGCTAATCATTACAAGTATCCTAGTCTTTTTCAATCCTCCTCAGTTCGAGTAATTGAGAATCTCCCCTTACTTTACATTCTCTGTCAGAGAATAAAATGAAAATAAAGAGAAGGGTATGTAACCCCTACCTCTGTTCTTCAAGATATTAAATTTATGGCATGAATTATGACTACACAGAACTATATATTTACAGACATTTCTATACTTATCTGTAACTATTGGTTAAAAGCTATGATAAACAGAAAGATTTAAACCTGACAGAAAATAAAATAAAATTGTGCAGTGATTTCCTCAAAAAATATGAATGATGAACATATACAGTCAAGTAAACTTTCTATGCTCATTTCCAACTGTGAGTATTCCAGAAGCAATACATTTGTATATATGTTACTTACAGACTTTCTGTCTGGAGTAATTTGAAGTCTCGTTGGCTAAAAGACAAATGCCTTTCTTTTCCTCTGTATATACATTGAATCCTACCCAGAAAAATAAATAAAATGTAATGGTAACTGTTAATATTAAGGCCTTGTCATGTTCGGGCGGTATTTCCTTTAATATTTTAAAGAAAAAATGTAGTTAAAAAAGAAAGGGTAAAATAAAATTCCCAAGTAAACATTTCTAAGATTAAACAACATAGAAAATATCAAAATTTGCATGATTTATAAAAAAATAAATTACATAGGTAACCATATAGCTCACATCATTAATTCATAACTGTATAATTATAATAGCAAAATTATGATAGAGACTGAGTTTTGTGGAAAGAACTCACCATACAACATAAAAAGTAAAGTAAAAATTCTCAAAGAGGTAATTGCTACCTGGTCTATTCTAGTTGTTCATGAAGGCTTTTGCTGAATATATAATACATTTGAGTATTTTGGATTAAATCTAGGGAAAAATGTGAAAGGAGGCACAAAACCATCAAGCACTCTGTAATGTCTGCAGCATTATGATCCTTGAATACCATAAGCTTATTTGCTGAAATATGCTGGAATTTTAGGTGATATTGGTACTGATTTTAAGCCACAGTAAACTTTATTCTTCACAGTTGTCCTTGAACATTATGACAATTGTTACAATTATTACAAATTTTTACAATTATACTAAAAAGTGACATAATAATCTTTATTACCACACTGTTCATGTATTCACTTATTTCAAAATAAGCACGAAAAGATATAAAAATATTTAAACCGTTAGGCTAAGAAAGACTGGGTTCATAAATCTGTACTATATGCACACCAAGAAATTAAAATAACAACAAATAAAATAACAATAATAATGTAACAACTAAATTTATGCCTAGGAATCTTCTTTCTTCCAGAATTTTACTCTATAAGACTACTACAAGATAAGAAAAAAGTTTTGAAATCTCATTCTCTCTTGCCCTGTTTCCTGTATTTGCTGACCACAAAGCTATAGGATACAGTGAGGCTTTGTAAATCTCTCAAGATCTCCTCTAATAGCTACTACATTTTACGAAATTTAACAGACTTAAGATTTTCAAAGGGAATCACAAGCATTTTTTTCCCCTAGCTACTGGGATATTAGAATTGCATACATACTGTAGCTCTGTTTTAGTATCTAAATAAATACAAAACAGGAGATGACAGCAGGAAGAATTAAGAGAACATCAGCTCAGAAAAACTCATAATCTGAATGTTAGAAGCTGCTTTGAAAAATAGGAAACTGGAGTTCAAATTTCTGTCCAAAAACAAGAAAGGTTTTTTGAGACCTCCACATTCAGGCAAAAATTTCAGCCAAAGGTTTAGAAGTGGGTCTATTTCTTCATATTAAAACAGAATGAAAAGAAAACAGAAAGCAGAAAAATTAATACAATAGTAGAAAGATATTTAATATGCAGACCTACTTCAGAAGAGTACTATTTACTAAAAAGAAATAGTATTAAATACTTTTGATCGTAAAACCTTATACAATATATGTAATACTTAATTTGGGGTAATTTCCTGCCTACATAATAGTTTCCTATTATTTTAAGAGACACAAAAATATTTGCTTCCTTTCGGTAAGTTGAGTATTGGTGGTTACTGTTAAACTAATTAAGTTCTACTTCAGTTGAGCATTTCATCCAGGCTAATATCTGGATTCAAGGAGAGCCAAAAAGTAAAAAAATATTTCTACTAATTTTTCCCTATAGATAGATAGATGGAAATCAATGGTAATAAGGACTGAGGGTCTCCCACATGACTTAATTGAAAAAGGAATCTCTTCTATACATAAAGTTTTAGTTCTGAATTGTCATGCTTTGATGTATTTTAGGGAGGACAAGGTGAAAAGTAAAGTCAAAACCCTGAATTTTTGGAGAATGAACTTTCAGCTTAAGGAATTTGTGTATGGGACTCACTGGAAAACTGCCCTCATGGATAAAGGAGCAGAAGAGAGAGCTGGCAGCTCTTTAAGGACATTTTTCTTAGAGTGCAAGAGCTCTTGATTCCCATGTGTAAGAAATCAGACAAGGAAGGCAGGCAACCAGCATGTCAGAGTAATGACCTCCTCATCAAACTAAAGTGTAAGAAGAAAATGCACAGGTAGTGGAACCAGGGACAGATATCCTAGAAAGATTACAGGGATGCTGCCCAGATGTGTAGGGATGGAATCAGGAAAGCTATAGGCGCAGTTGGAGCTGAATTTGGCAAGGAATATGAAGAATAATAGGAAGGGCTTCTACAGGTACATTGCTCAGAAAAGGAAGATTGAAAAAAACAGACCCTCCCCAATAAATAAGACAGGAGAAGTGGTGCCAACCAGCATGGAGAAGGCGGAGGAGCTCAACAATTTTTTTGTCTCAGTTTTCATTGGTCTTCCCTCATCTCTCAAGTCCTTGAATCTCAATGAAGTCCCTTCCACAGTAAAAGAAGATTAGGTTCAAGACCACCTGAGGAGCCTGAATATGCACAAGTCCATCGGACCTGACAAGATGCATCCCAAAGTCCTGAGGAAATTGCCTGATATCGTTGCTAAGTCACTCTCCGTCATATTTGAAAAATTATGGTAGTCATGTGAAATCCCCAGTAACTAGAGAAAAGGCAATATCACATCCCTGTATACATACCTTGAATCTCACCCAGAAGAAAAAAAAAAGTAACAGGTGGACCCTGGTTGCTACCAAGCAGTCAGCCTCGCCTCTGTGCCTGGTAAGATCATGGAACAGATCCTCTTGGAAGACATGTCGAAATATATGGAGGACAGGGAGGTGGTTGGAAACAGCCAGCATCACTTCATCAAAGGAAAATTGTGCCTGACTAATCCGGTGGCTTTTTACAACTGAGTGACTGCATCAGCAGACAAGGGAAGAGCTACGGATGTCATCTACGTGGTCTTCTTTAAGGCCTTTGACATGGTCACCTGCAACATTCTGGCTGCTAAATTGGAGAGATATTGTTTTGATGAAGAGACTACTAGATGGATAAGGAATTAGCTGAATGGCTGCATCCAAAGAATTACAGTCAATGGCTCAATGTCCTAGTGGAAACCAATAATGACTGCTGTCCTTCAAGGATACACTAATAGTGTTTAATATCTTCATCAGTTACAAAGACAGTGGAATTGAGTGCACCCACAGCAAGCTTGCAGATGACACCAAGCTGAGTGATGCAGTTGATACGCTAGAGTGAAGGGATGCCATCCAATGGGACCTTGACAGGCTGGAGAACTGGGCCTATGCGAATTTGACAAAGTTCAACAAGGCCAAGTGCAAGGTCCTGCACATGGATTGGGGCAATCCCCAGTATCAGTACAGACTGAGTGATGTCTGGATTGATAGCAGCCCTGTGGAAAAGGACTTGGTGGCACTGGAGAATGAAAAATTGGACATGACATGATAATGTGTGCTTGTAGCCCAGAAAGCCAAACATATCCTGGGCTGCATAAAAAAGAAGCATGGCTAGTAGGCTGAAGAAGGTGATTCTGTTCCTCTACTCTGCTCTTGTCAGACTCCACCTGGAGCCTTGCATTCAATTTTGGAGTCCCCAGAACAAGAAAGACATTGGCCTGTTGCTGCAGGTGCGGAAGAGGGCCACAAAAATGATCAGAGGGATGGAACACCTCTCCTATGAAGAAAGGTTGAGAGAGTTGGGATTGTGCAGCCTGGAGAAGAGAAGGTTCCAGGGAGACCTTATAGCAACCCTTCAATATATAAAGCGGGCTTCCAAGAAAAATTGAGAAAGGCTTTTTATCAGGGCCTTTACTGACAGGACAAGGGACAACAGTTGTAAACCAAAAGAGGGTAGATTTAGATTGGACATAAAGGAGGAAATTTTTTGCGATCGACGTTGGTGAGACACTGGAACAGGTTGCCCATAGAACTTGTGGATCGCCCCGTCACTGGAAGTGTTCAAGGCCAAGGTTGGACGAGGCTTTGAGCAACCTGACTCTAGTGGAAGATGGTGTTGGAAGTAGATGATATATGAAGGTACCTCTCCAATCCAAACCATTCTATGTTCTATGGATTCTATATTTACATGTTTTTTAACAAAAGGGTATATTATTCCTACACATCCTACGAAAAAAGAGTTTGCAAGTAAATAACATTTCTAGTCAGTCTAAACATTGCTCTTCCTGATGTTGGACCCTTTGCTTCCTTGAACTATATTCTACTTTCTTTATATGGGCTATTGAAGCCAATCTACAGCTGTCTGAAGTCCTAAAAATCTAGTGTTACTTAAAGTGACACAGAAAATAAGAACAATTTGCAGTCCTGGCCTGTAATCTCTAGAGGAACAGAGAGGATTTTTCACCTTACTTCTTGATCTGGTAATAGATTTGCTAGTAAATGAGAACTGTTTATTTTTTTGGAAGCATATGGGATAATTGTTCCATGCTGCTAATTTATAGCAGTTATTCTTAAAAGCAGATATGTGTGAACCCAAGCTTGTTCTTTTTTTTTTTTTTTTTTTTTTAATCTTGAAACATTTGTCATCTATTTCTTGAAATCATGATGCCTGAATTTAAAAAATCGAAAAAAAACCCCACAAACGAGTCAGGGATAGGTGTTGCAAAATGGCTCAGATTAATAGAGCCAACTTTCCTAGTTATAAATGTAATAATCAGCTTTGTACTTTATAACCATATTTCATAGGTACCTCACTCCATTACTACTTCTAGAGACAAGTACATATATTAAAAAACCATGAAACATCACAATAAAAATCCCTTCTAAATAACCTAATTTCTATTTACTAAAATAGCATGAAAATGAACATGAGAAACAAACTAAATGAACTTCAAACAAAAAAAATAAGGAAAATAATTTTTTTATTCTTTTGAATAAATTAATCTATGTATCTAATTACTGGAAAGCAAACTCACTCAATTCCTACAGAAGACAGAAACCATACAGCTCAATCCTTCTTCATTTCATGTGACACTGTGTGTTAGGGAGAGTTCTCTTCATTAAATGTCAGATTATGTTAATCTTATCGTGCTGTCTTTCTCCTGCCTTTCCTTTAGGCATACAAAGCTGTAGACACAAGCTGGATCAAGGGGAAAATATACCAAATTATTCTGTCCCAAGGGCTAGGCATAGATATGTTGCATTTCATACCAGAATTGTTCAAAAGCACAGCTGAGTCATATAGTGATTTTACTGTCCGTTCTCTTCAGATCTGAGCATTAATTGCCCTATTTGCAATATTTTTTCCCTCATTTTTCTCAGTTTGGTTGCTGCTTCTATATTGGCTATGTATGCATGAAATTCTGACCCTTTTAAAGTGAGTGTGAGTTTCTTTAAATACTGCTTAGGCTTATACAGATTCAACATGTTTCCAGTGATAGCAGTCTTTTTTCTGTGTTCTTTTGTGTTACAAAGTGATAGATAATTGAAGAGAAAAAGTGAAGCATGTTGGTATTGGTGTTCAAAGAGCAGCACTCCCACCTCATGGGTAAAACAGAGGGGCCAGAGTGAAGAGGGAAGATTAAAAAAAAAAAAAAAAACACACAAAAAAAACAAAACAAAAAAACAACCAACCAAATAAACAAACAAACAAACAAAAAAAACCCAGAAAAAAATCCCCAAATCCAACACAGGAGGCTTGGAGAGGCTAGTATATGGTGAATATTTTTAAAAACATCAAAAAGGATGCAAAGAAAGAAAGAAAGGTTATAAAAAAGAAAATTGTGGTAATGAGGAAAACACATTTTTGTACTACAGGCTACTTATGTCCATTCATGTTTTAGCACTGTTTCATGAACATTTCTGAAGTGCACCACTTGAAAACATATGTTTCCCCGGTCTTCTATATCTGTTTAATGCTGCAGTTCTAGAGGAGCCTAAAGCCCTGAAATGCAGATTATTACCAATGCTACTAATTTAGCAGGTCCAATTTTTATTAGGAAACTGAAAGCTCTTTACTCACCCTGCAGGTCAGGGGAAAAAATGGGATAAAGAGTGGTATCTATACTTTCACACAAGTATAAATAGAATTCAGATGTCATGCATTAGCACATTTTCCCTTGTTAAAGCATAATGTTCTCTCAGTTGACCAGAGTGCCATTATCAGCCTGCCATCTGAAGGGCAGCTGTTTTTAATAATTACTCTTTGAATGTAATTCAGAATTGAAAACAAAGTTCCATTGGCCAAGTTTGAACTAGACACATAGGCCATTTTAACACCTCTGAAAACATGTTTTACACAGATATTGTTTCCTTCTCTGTTTATTTGAGACTCTGAAGTGCTGGTCTCTTTTGTTAAGGTTAATTGAATAGACCATAAGGGAAATGACTGAATTAGAGATATTATTAAAATTGTTAATTGTGCAGAAGTTAATTGTTCAAAGTTATGACTTTGTTTTTCGACATCAAGTTTTCAACATTTTACACTAGGTGAAATTACTATTACTTGTCTCATGGGACTTGCTATTTATGGTATTCCTCCCATGGTTAGAAAGAAAAAAACTTTGCATTCAGAGTGTGAGTTCGATTCTTTTTTGATGTGGATCAAGGATAAATTTTACAAAACCTGGGGAAAAACCTCAGAGAATTTAAAATTATCTTAGTGGGATTTTCCTGTCTCGGATATAGGAAGATAAGAGTGTATGACAAAATCCAGAAGATAACAATGGCCGACAAAACAGAGCTACCCATTTCCGCCCCCCCCCCCCCCCCACCCCGGTATTTACCCTTAAGACAGTAATTTTATCAAGTACTGAACTCCAAGTGAGTAGCCAGGAGCAATATCCTCAGGGATCAATCTAGCAGGGAGGGACAAAACAAAAAACAACAAACAACCAAACAACCAAAAAACAACAAAAAAAAGAGTTTAGGCTTTAAACTAGTGAAAGAAAAAAAAAGTTTATACTTTAAAGTGAGGAATGGCAGGAGTATCTCACAGAATTTTCAGATCTGGTATAAATATACAGCAGGTAAATGACAACGTAGCCATGGAGGAAGAAGCAATAGAATTTTAAGGGAAAGAACTGAAATTGATCAACACAAATAAGGAAGATATTTCATCCAGTAAATTGACAAGGTGAGATTAGAAACAACTACAATACTTATATACTAGTTGGAGAAGACTTGGAAATAAAATGGAGAATTAGCAGTTCTGATCCAAGAAATGAAATCAGACTTTACAGAAAATACTAATGACAGCAGTTACACTTGGACCACACTTACTGAAGGCTTAACTGTTAAGGAAGAAGAGAAATAGGGGAAGAAAGTGGTTGAATAATACCATACACGAAGGAAGTGTCTCAGCGTTAAAGAAAAAAACCCCACAAGTATACAATAGAAACTATGTGAAGCACCTATTATGTGACAGTAAAAATGTATCATTTCCAAGACAGGAAATCTGCTCTAGATCTCCAGTACTAGCTACAGATAAGGATATCTATTGGAAAAAGAAACAAAAATAGAAAATACATGACAATGGAAAACTTTAATTTCCTAGATATAAACTGAAAAAGCACCATCTAATTTATAGATAGTCCTGTAAAACAATTATTAACAGCTTTTTCTGCAAAATAACCAACAGATCAACTGCAAGGTTTACTATTTCAATCTTAGCAGTGAGTATCCTATCAAAGCACTAGTCAGTGCTTTATAGTGATTGTGATCATATGAACTTCTCATTTTAGTGCAAAATAAATCTATAATTTATTTCTCCTATTAGTAATGTCGTAGAAAGGAAAACTTAGGTTACTTGAGGAAACATGCAATGAGGTTGATCAGTGGAGACTCATTAGCTAGTGGGAAAATTAAGCTTCAAAAATGGTTTCTCTTTCTCAAATTATAGGACATCTGGTATTTGAGTTTTCAGTACATTATACATTAATTATACTTTTTTCCTGTAAAATTCTTTCAATTCTTTTTTCTGTCTTAATCCTTTCATAGTGCATACGTACTTCCTCTGACATATAAGATAGTATTTCAGCATAAAGGGAAGAAGGGACAAATTGGTTCATTTGTATCACTAAAAATGTTTTTCAGGAGTTTGGCAATAAAATCTTCCTTTAAGTTTTTTTCATCAGTTACAAACATCAGAAAGAACTATAACATTTTCCCACCTTAGATTAGATAAAATTGCCATAGGTTAAAAATAAAAAAGAAGCGTGGATTGAAAAACGGTCAGAAAAGCATATTTCTTACTTACTAGCATCATCTAGATATAAAGGAAATGCTCTATAAATTTAGAATACTATGGCACAACAGAAAACATCACTAGGTTTGGGTTTTGGTTTTTTTTTGTTTGGTTTGGTTTGGTCTATAATATTTTATCTTTAAAGCGTCTCCTTGTGGCTTATAGTTCTGGATAATTTGTGATCTCTTATGTTATGTAGGTTAAAAACTTTTAGTTATTTGCTTGCAATTCCACAAAATTTGGTTTCATAACGCAGATGACCTCTGTTAATCTCATGTTGTACATTCAAAACAATGTAATCTGTTGAAAACCCCACAAGCCACAGTCCTCAAAATAGTACACTCTCTATGTGTTTGACAGTAATTTATTGGTTACATTAAAAATACCTGAGTTTAAATGACAGTAGATATAAAAGAACTTGATCTAAGAAGAGCTGGTCTTTTAATTCAGGTGTTACTTTATGTTATTTTGAGGTGTTGTTTTAAAATTATTTGACAGAAAGGCCAGGAAAACATCCTGTCTCCGATGAAGCAGGAAGACCAAATGCTGCAAAGTAATTGTTCACCCAATACCATCAAAATGTAGCTAACATTGAAAGGTGAATCTTATGAAAATGCAGAACAATTTTATTTTAGAACTTAAAAAGAGTGCCAGGCATGCATAAACCATGATTCTTATGAAGTATTTAAATATTAAAAAGTCAAAATCCTTCATTTGACAGTGTCTGACCTTTAAGCTTATCTGCTCCTAAAATACATCTTACCTATCAACCAAAACTTTAATCACTTTCTCATTTCAGATATTGAAAGGAAGATTCCATTTAAATCAAGCAAAGGTCATCTTTCTTTGAAATATAGATTACTCACCCGCACTTTTTAAAGTGAACACTGGAGAACAAACTCAGGAGATGCAGCTCTCTCTCCACACTAACAAAGTACTGAGTCAGCAGTGGAAAGGATTAAACATAATTATGCATAACTCCTAGAGACTGTAAGGTCCAGCCCAGAAATGAAAAGCAATTCAGTTTGAAAATGTATGAACTTCATATATTGAAAAAGAAATTAAATAAGATGTTATATTCTTCAGTCTTTTTGAACTACTTCTTAAACTGCAGTTAGGTTAAAATGGCACCAGAAGGATCAAGAGATAAAAACAAATAGGTAATTCGTCTGAGACCACTTGAGATTAAGATGAAGTTTTCCAACCTGTTTAATTACTTACATGCTAAGTAAGTGATCAGCTTCTCTTAGTTCCTATATACACATTTGTTTTACTAAAATATGGTATTACATTTTAACACTTGGCCCCAAATATCAGCAAAATTCCAACATTTAAGATATATTCACAAGGCAATTTCTATGAGTCCCTGAATGACTGAACATTTCATAGAGACAAACAATTGCTATCTAGTGTTCTAAAATAAAATGTAGAAGACCTGCCTCTAGGATTTACCCACACCTGAGAATCTGAGGGTTTAGTTTATCTGAACTCATATATGTGAACATGAGATTATTTTGAGTAACACATGAAACTTTAATATTGACCTATGTAGAATAACAATATATTTGTAATAATAGTTTGCTTTTGCATTGTAAAAGCTATAGAACACAGTACAAGAAGGTGTTACAGATGTAACTGATTTCTCCAGCTTGAAAGAAGGCTCTCCATACTACCTACATTGCCTACAATGAAATTCTACAGTGATGAGTAGCAGAGAACCATCCCCACATGTGCTTGATCAATGCAATATGATTGGAACGGCAATTTGAGAGTATGTTGGACTTTTTAAAGTTGGGTACTGATGCACAAGGCAGTGTGTTAGTCCAAAATGAGGAACACTAAATAAAATTGCTTTATACCAATCTTATAGAAGTGTCTGAAGTTCCCCAAACCATGAGCAATACAAACCAATATTACCTTGGTCTAAATTTCATAGACTAAATCAGTACCCGTAAAATCTTTCTCAGTTTTCAAGGCAGTTTAACTGAAAAAAACTCACCAAAATGTGTCTTTCCAGAGAAAAGTTTATATTTTCTATTGTGATTAATAGTTAGATTCTGCTACCATTGCTCTCCAGTAAGGGTGGCTTGAAATTTATGCTTACATATAAGTTAGAGTTAGTCCTTTTCTACCTTTTCCATCTAAGCACATTGGCATTATTTTTGTATTGCCATCTAACATCAGATCAAACATCAGTTTAGCCTCCATGGCCATTAACTAATTTCACAACACTTCAGCATTTGGGATGATCTAAACTCTGAATATATATCCCTAGTAAATCTATACACACTTAGGTTTCCCGATGGCAGTTCAAATTATTTGCTCACCATGTTAATAATGGAATTTGATCAAGTACGACTGTGCTTTCAGGGATCAGATGCCGTGCATACATGCACAGAGTTTTGGAAATAAGGACTGAATATTATATTCTCTTATTTGAGTACCAATAGCTTGTCATTTAATTATGGACTATTCATGAAGACAATGACTTAAAGTTCATATATGTAACCTTAATTTTACCATTGTATGTCTAGCATACCGTTTTAATAATATGTAAATAAGGAAAAAAGTAAATGTTGAATGCATGCATTATTTTCAACTTGCAAATTGTCCAATTTTTCATCATCCAAAATGCATAAGAAATATGCAAATATTTAGTAAATAGAACCATTAAAGGAAAACAAATCTTTATCACACCATGGAGCTCATGAAGTTCGCAGTATGTAGAATTCCTCTGTTAATACTGATACATTTTGGAATACTAATGCATCTGGTACGGAGGGATTTTAGTCAATCACAGCAGGTGAAAAAAAAAGTATTTTGCAATTATGTTGTGAGTTTTCTTTCTTATGACTTCAACCAGTTTACTATCCTTTTCTTTAACTTTAAAGAATAGAATTACTCCAAATAAGAAATTGCTTTTGCCTTTCTCAGCAAATGTGAAATTTCCCCTACTTCTGAAAAGTTTCCTGCAGTTAGAAGTCATAAGTATTCTGATTTTTTAAAAAGTATATGAGCTACTCTAATTAGCTACTCTTAAGAGGGAACTTTATAATTGTCCATGTAAAGATATAATCTGGTGTAGATCTAGATGCCACTCATACAAAATGCTCAAGTATAAGCACAGCTACATAAAATAAGAGTAGCCCACACACGGAAAATATAAAACCATGTGTCGCTGATGTAAGTGAAAGAGCACACAATCTTTTCTTCAATAGCTACATAGTTGTTGTTATGGTTAGCTAAAGGTTGACTCCAAACAACACCCAAACAGCCACCCAGCTTCTCACTCACTGCCCTGTCCTACAGACTGAGGAGAAAATATAAGGAAGGCAAGAGGACTCATGGACAGGGATAAAGACAGTTTAATAACAAAAGCGAAAGCTGTGTCGACAAGCAAAGCAAACAGAGGAAATTCCTTCACTACTTCCCATCAGCAGGCAGATGTGCCACTTCCTGGAAAGCAGGGCCACAGCATGCATGACAGTTGCTTGGGAAGACAAATGCTGTAACCATGATTGCCCCCCCTTCCTCCTTTCCCTGACCTTTTATTGCTGAGCCCAATTTCATGTAGTATGGAATATGCCTTTGGTCAATTTGGGTCAGTTGTCCTGGCTACATTTCCTCCAAACCTCCTGCCTGCCCCCAGCCTACTTGCTGAAAAGAGTGATGGTGGTGGAAAGATGATGCTGTGCAAGCACCCTTCAGCAATGACCAAGGCACTAGTGTATTATCAACACTATTTTAGCCACAGATCCAAAGCACAAGATTGTAAGGGCTGTTATGAAGAAAGTCAATGCCATGCAAGACAGACCCAGTACACTAGTGAGTGACCTAGGAATGGGCAAGAACATTTTTGCCTGTATCCTTCAAGTTTAAGGGCGTTTAACTAAGAAGGATGGACCTTCTGAACCATCGTCTTTGTTTAGTCTCTGCCTAAGCCCCAGCTAATAAACAAATTACTTACATAGGACTCTACCTACTTCAATCTGTCAGTCAGCATTGATTATCAAATGAATAACACTGAGTACACCATGAGCCAGTCATGGATAACCACCCCAAATGTAAAGAATGATGAAGTAGCTGCTTTCATAAACTTTACCAGGCAGAGATACAGAATGTCAGCAAAAGGTTTTATATAGGCATCTCAAATAGACTGATGAAAAGTAAACAATCTATTCCCGTGACAGATTAGAAACTGTTAGTAATATGCTAAGAGTCAGGAAATCTGAGTTCTGATTATACTGATGTTAACTTTCTAAGACTAATTTTCTGTATCATTGGTTAAGGCATTCAATTCTCTCAGAATCTAAACTCCTGGAATACCTCATGAAATGTTTAACTTCCTAGTAAGAAAATTATGACTGATGGAAGCCAAAATTATAATTATCCAAGGTAACTATTTTTTATATTATACCAACACGTGTGGTATAATATTAAAATCTGGCCACCTTGGATAATTATTTTATGAATACATCTATATATTATATATTATATTATCTATTATACATTATACATTATCTACAGCTGATCTTATTTGAGAAAGGATGTTGGACCAGATGACCTTCAAAGATGCCTTCAACTCTAAACCATTCTGTGATTCCGTGAAATAATTCTTTTTAACGTTGTTTGTGAAGTTATGTGAAAAATTTCAACAAAATTAAATCAGTCACTATTTTCACTACACAAAATATTCCTCTTCTCATTTTCTTTATTTCTTATTGAAATAATTACATTAATAAAAATTGTTAATGAGAAGTCATTTAAAATGGAGTTTCACTTAACAAAAAAGGTAAAATCCTTTGTCATTTAAAGTCTGAGTCATTAAGAATATTCATTAAAATATACATTAAATTAATTTAAACAAAAATGTATTTGCAATTATGTAGTAAAGTGTAACCTCTTCAAAGCTACAATTTATAAATAAGACTATCTATCTTCTTCAGGAATTATGTCTCATTTTGAAGGAAAGTTTGTAAATTCAAATTCTTACTGTCCTGCTTTTCTCCTTCATTTTTCTGAGGTAAGAGCTTGTGAACTGGTAGTATATTTTTACAGCATGTGCCTTGAGCCATGAGAAAAATGGGATATATTAAGTGACTTCTCATTACATTACCTTTACAAGCAGCTTGTAAAAGAGCTTTGAAGGAATGAATTACACCAATCCAATAAAAAGAACAGGAAAAAAGAATAATAGTACCACATATCAGTAGGCTAGCATTCATTTTCAAATCATACAATATGTGAAGAATGCAAAAAGTGATAAAAATTATTTTCTCCAGGCAGCAGATATCTCAGTTATATTCTTCCTCCTTGTTTGTATAAAATAGTCTGTATTTTGCTGTAATATTTATGATTATAACATAATTTCATAGTAGTTGGTTAGGACACACATATTTTTCCATATTTTCAAGCAATAGTGTGATACTAGCCTTGTAAAAACATAAATGGGCATCAGTGTCAGAGCTCTATTGAATTGAAAGTGGAACTATGGCAATTTACATAAAGCAAAGGACTCTCCTAAGAGGCAAAGGTCCCCAATTCAGCAAAATTATTAAAAACAGCAAGGTGTGAAGTGAATGAAAAGTTCTATTAAATGTAACAATTTACAATACGTTACTGAATGTATGCCTGAGAAAAGTAAAAGCATTCACAAAATATTGTAAGAAGGAGCAGATAATTGTGACAGAGCTATTACAGAATAAGATGGAAATCTTCACTGAATAGATGTGCTCTCCAACAGATAGTTCCATTCAGAGTTTGTTCATTTTTACCCTACAGATAACTGTAAATGTAAAAATCCAGTATTCGTAACTTGATCTTGAAAGAATACTTCAAGAAATAGAAAAAAATGTACAGAAAATGACAAATAGAAAAAATAATATCACAAGCGGGATAATTAGTATTTACTGGACTTATTAATTTCCTTGGGAGAAGTTTCTAGTTTAAAAAAAATAATAATTATTTCTGTTATGTAATATATAATACCTTATATTTTTAACAGTATTAAAATTATAAATTGTAGTGTACAATCATATAGTTCTTAATAGATTTAAAAAAAAAAAGAAAACCAAAAATGGCATATGATAGATAATTCTGTATTCAATCTTCCCAACAGGGTTCTAATAATTTTATTAAGTACCAGTTATATTTTTCTTATTGTGAAACCTTCCCATCAGATAAATAAGGTTGCATTTAAATTATAACATAGATTTTATGTGTAAAAATTACACACACCAAAAACTAATTCAAAATCAGTATAGACTTTTATTTCATGGCCAAATCCTTCACATATTTGGGCTAATATACTAAGAGTTTGTCCTTTGTCTTAGGTCATGTTTAAGGTTTTGTCTACCTATCCAACCAAATGGAACCCATTTTAATGGCAGAGAAAAAATATTAGTTCTAACTCTCTACTTCTCAACATTTTGGAAAGTGTTATCTCCAATTTCTCATTTAGGAAATTCCATATTCTCATTTAGAATTGTGTGTTTTATTTTTGCCTGTCTGCATACCATTTTTAAAAAATTCTTATGGCACCTATAATGTCTTTATAGGTCGTCTTTTGCTTCCTATCACAAGAGATTCTTAATAAGATCCTTAAAAAAGATCGGGAACTCAGCAATTAGATTCTAACTTCATTTGTTGGCAAGTATTGAAATATTGTTGAACTTTGCAATGCTTTCCATAAGATATTTTTCCTTATTGGATTTTTGATGAAGAGTATAAATTAATGACTGTAGTTCTCCTCCTCTGACTGCCAAATAGCATGTTTACTCTAGCAGATAACTGACTATTAAAATCTATAGTCATGGAGATGAAAGTCTCATGTTAGTAACCCAATCTCAGATATTCCAGACTTGAATATTTCCATAGCAGAAAATATTTTTAAAAGATCAACACATATCTAGTCAATTTTTTGTACACATAAAAATAAATGCTAAGATTGACCTCCTCAGGGAATCCCATAGAGGTGGTAGGAAAAGAGCAATATATTTGCCGCCTGATCCTCTTTTTCTTGCTCTCTTACAGACTCATGCAGCTAAATGTATAATTTAGCTCATTTCTCTCAATCTAGCACACATATCAACTGATTCTCCTCCTCCTTCTGCTACCCTGAGAAATAGTCTATATAGCGTAGTATATAGTATGTAGTGTATATATATATATATCATATACAGTGTATAGTATTTAATACATACTGTGTATAGTAGTATATACTACCTTCTTGAGAGTATGTGATGACTGGTTGTTTTCCATATGAGATATGAGGTGAATTATTTTCCTTGCACATTCTGAAGATGGTGATGTGGGTCCCACGTTGAGATGTAACGCACACAAATGATATATATGGTATGTCACCATGAGAAAGAGACAGCTTGAAGCCAAACAGAAACCGTGTTTGGTATTCTGACTCACTCAGTAGCTTTAACACTGAGAAATTAAAATGTGCTGAAATCTTTAGCTATGGAATGAAAAGATTCCTGGGAGTATATATATCATTACAGTGAGCTGTCTCAGTTCTTTGTTATTAATTTGATCTTGTAAGTGAGAAAATTTAGTTGATGTATGTTATTCTAAACCTACAAACTACAATGTCTATTATTTACTCTGAGTTTAGGTGACTATATATAGATGTGACTGTATAAGTACTTTGTCCACCTTTGCAGATGGATATTGCACTGTAGTCTTAAAATAACATGAAGTATGAACTGATTGGAATGTAGTCTCTTATCTCCAACTTCCATCTGGGATATTTATCCTTTTTTTTCAAAAAATTACTTTATGTTCACAAGTATTGAATAGAAACCTGAAAATAATAATAGCAGTGCAGTTAATATGAAGATAAAAAGGAATCATCCATTGCTTTTTAATCCATTATTTCAAAAAACAGTCAATTCAATATTGTATTTGTCACAGCTGTTGCAGAAGGCTGTTTTTTTTCCTGTCTTAGCAACTGTTGACTGCACAGATAGTCAATGCAAGTTTCAGAATACAAACTGTAGAATAGTCTTGCTACAAGAGAAATAAATTTACTCTGCTAGCAAATACAGAGGTCTTTATAAATGAGTATGTGCACACTTGAAATATGTTTACTGTTCCAAACCAAATTATCATTTAACCAGCTGAAAAAATCCCCAAACTAATTACAAGTTGAGTCACATAATCCATGTAAACTCCTTTTGCTTTGAGTAACACATAATTTTGTGGCTGGACATTTTCTGTCGCCTGTATCTTTTCTCACCCTGTTTCCAAAATAGAAAGTTTCTCAGTTTCTTTATTCAAAGTACTGGGAATAGGAATCTTTCTGTTTCATAAATCATGTACTTTAATATTTATTACAAAACCAGCTAAGGGATGCAGAAAAACATAATTGGAAGCAAATTAACTTCTGCAGCCAAGTTTCTGGAGGGCTACAAATTGAAGGGCAGACCAGTCAAAACATTTGAGAGTACGGCTGCCTTCCAGAGGGACCGAGGCAGGCTGGTGGAATGAGCCACCAGGACTGCCAGCAGATTACAAGCTGGGCATCAGCCAGCACTGTGCCCTGGCAGTAAAGAAGGCCAAGAGCAATCCGGGCTGCAGTAATAGGAACATGGTCAGTAGATGAAGGAGAGGGGTCATTTCTCTCTTCTCAGCACTTGTGAGACCACATTTAGACTCCTACATCCGGTTTTGGGGGCCCCTGACAGTGAAAAGGTGCTGATGAATATGGGTGAATTCAGTGGAGAGCCACCAAGCTGGTCAGGGACTGAAGCATTTGCCCTGTGAAGAGACAGTGATGGAGCTGGGCTTGTTCAGCCTGGAGAAAAGATAGTTTTTGGGTGGATGTAACAGCAGCTCTCCAGCTGGGGAGGACCTGCTATCAAGAAGACAGAGAGAGGATCTCTACATTGATACATGGTGAGAAGATGAGAAAGAACAGTCATAAATTGAAACAAGATAAATTGAGATTGGGTACAAAGAGAATTTGGTTCTCTAAGAGGACGGTTGGGCACTAGAACAGGCTTTCAAAACATTTGTGCACTCTCCATCCTCGAAGACTTTTGAGACTCAGCCAGATCATACCCTAAGTAGCCTGATCTGACCTCAGAGATGACTGTGTCTACGGAATCCTGAAGTCGCTTCCAACTTGAATTTTCCTATGAGCCTATGGTTTTTTCCAGTATTTTGCCTCAGAATGAATTGAAGAAACAGGCTGTCCTAGCACTGTTTTAGGAAGAAAAGGAAGTAGGATTGAGAATGATTGTGTGCTACCTCTAAATGAGATGAATTGCAATGTCATTGCAGAATAAACTGCAGCAGTTCAGATTATATGAGAGATCTTTCTTCTTTCTGACTGCTGGAACTAAAGTACAGATGAATCTGAGCCACAGAGCCTGGATAAAATTCTAGCACACAGAAAGGTAATGGTAAACTCCCCATTGACTTCAGTGGAATATTTTTTTACTTTCCACATCTAAATTATTATAATTCAGACAGAGTCAAACTGAGAGACCTAGATATGAAAACAATTCTAACCTGTATTTCCCCACAGTAAATGTACAAATAATGTTAGAGTTCATTACAAATGACCTTGTAAATTATTAAGAATTTTGTATTCTTATAGAAAGAAGAACTTGAGAAGAGCAATTATTTAAATATTTGTTGGGTGTGTGAACAGGTCACTTCCTTTGCTGCTGTCTTTCCGTAAAATTACAGAACTGTTCTCCCTTCTATTTTTATAAAAATATCACAATTAACACACAGAGAAAATCTCCTACTTTAAGTTTCATTCTTGAAATCAAGTGATTTGAGAAAGTCTATGTAAGATTTCAGGCATTATATTTGTTGACAGTAACTTAAAATTGAGGGTTTGTAAATCCCAAACTCCCAATATTTCCAATGCATTTAAAAAAAAACCCACAAAAAACAAACCAAAAAAAGTATTTAAGTACTTTTTTGACTTTTGAAGCTTATGCAATGATTTTAGGATATAAATCATTTTTTGGATACTTGTCATGGCAAAGCTATTTGTACCAAATCAATGCTTATTTTCACCTTTTTAAAATGATTTGTAACACAATCATATGGAAAAAAAAGCAAGCATAATTTACTTTCTTCTCAAAGTTTTACTGTGATTATTCAATCATTGCAAAAAAATGTGTAATGTCTCTACATTTTTTACATTGTTGTGTACATGGTAAAGTTTCCATATTAACATTCTTCCTATTATTACATAGTTCTGTTACTCCTAATTACTCAGTCCATTCACAACAGACTTAGCATGGAGTAAAATATTTTTTAACAAAAGTGTTTATTTTCAGAAGCTTATCAGTGAGAACATGGACTGACTGAACTGTCCAGCAACAGTTCCAGATTTCCATTCATACCTTCAAGCTCCGATCTATCTTTAAAAGACATAGGATGATTTAAATTGCAATTGTGTTTTTGACAAGTGCACCACTGGATATCTAATACAGTATTTGAAAAACCTATGCTTCTGAATAAATCTAAATGCTGATAATATTATTTTTCTCTTCTTTCTACTTTGTTTTGATTGAGAATGATGATAGCAAACATTTTCCAAAAAATACCTAAATGCCATAAAAAAATTAATTAGAAATAATAAACAATTAACTAACTCCCAGGTCACGAGTATCTCGAAAGCGGAAACCAGTTAACAAGGTGTTAGATTGCCAAGAACATTATTATCACTGCTGTTTAAAGATAAGAGTATGGTGCCATGGGATAGGATGAGTATTTCAGATGACTTTGGACATCAAGGAAGGTTCTTCCTCAAAGGTAAGAGGACATATTTTACCAAATATACGTGAATATATAAATACTTTTGAAGTAAAAAGACTCAGGGAATAAACTAGTTCTGTAAGTTACAACATGTAATTTCACAGAATTTCAGAGAACATGCTATAATACTGTTCAAGACAAAAACACTGAGGTTTCCTCTGGAGTTTTTCACTCCTTCCTCATTCACCCATCTGTCTCTATACCTTGCTGTCCTTACTCATTCACTCATTCACAGAAGAAATTAAGGAAGGATTTACAAGAAAGGTAGGAAGAACAGATGGAAAAAGCAGGATTATGTGACAGTTAGCTTAAATGCTGCATCAAAATCCAAGTCCTCCAGATAAGTTGGGGATGATGGAGGACAGAAACTGAGAGTGTTGGAGTTGTTCAGCCTGGAGAAGGGAATGCTCCAGGGAGACCTTATTGCAGCCTTTCAATACTTAAGGGGGGTTATAAGAAAGATGGGAACAGACATTTTAGTAGGGCCTGTAGCAATAGGACAAGGGGTAATGGTTTTAAAATAAAGGAGGGTAGATTCAGACTAGATGTAAGGAAGAAATTTCTTATGATGAGGGTGGTGAGACACTGGAACAGTTTGCCCAGAGAGGTGGTAGATGCCCCATTCCTGGAAACATTCAAGGTCAGGTTAGATGGGGCTCTGAGTAACCTGATCTAGTTAAAGATGACCTTGCTGATTGCAGGGGGGTTGGACTAGATGACCTTTAAAGGTCCCTTCCAACCCAAACTATTCTATGATTCTATGATTCTAACTTGCTAAATGTTACTGGGTATAAGAAAATACAGTGTCTTCCTCTCACAGTAGAGTTTTCTCAGATGATACTGAGATGTTTAGACCAAAGCATACTTAGAAATGTTAGTTCAACAGCATACTCTGGATTTTTGTCACTTTATACTGGGTTGTATTCTGAAAGACTTCATACCAAATATGGATCCGTTATCCTCTATTATTTCTCAAATGTCTAATTTTTGTTTGGCAAACCATTGTTATATGACTGAATATCCTGCTTTGAGTAGAAGATTAGACTACAATACCTCCTGAAGTCCCTTCCAAATGGAATTATTTTATGATTCTAAGAACTGATCAATTTTTAGTATTTTTTAAGGAGATATGGTGCCAGTCCTCCAGACTGATAACAGGGCCAAATTTCCTGCACTGTATAACTAGATTATGTTTCTCTAAGACTGTTTCTCAAATACGTATACACACACACACACACACACAAAGTTATAAACAAACATTTCTATGCATACATACGTGTGTATACATATCTAAAATATATAAATAAGAGTACATGCTATATAAAATTACATCTCATAAAAATTAGTATTATATTGTAAGATAATTATTAATTGTGGACTTGTTAAGAAAAATGCCTATAATGCTTTTAAGCTCTAGTTATGACAAAGTATATATTTTTTCTCATTTTTTAAAATTATATTTCCTCAATGTGTATACAACATATCTTGAAAATTCAGAATATAGACACAATAAGATAATCCCCAAATTCTTTGTTAAATGGTTTTGGAAGGAAAAAAAAAAAACCAAAACAACAACCAAACAAACAGCAAAAAATCTGCACTATATCTCCCCTTATCCTCTCCTTGCACATGTTTACATTTTTATTTGCTGTCTAATATCATCATTGGGACCCAGTGATCTGATTCCTGATACCAACAAAAAAGATACAAAAGAGTGTAAGTCTCCTTTTGTGCCTGTTAGTGCGGTGAATGTTCTTATAGTAAATGATGCATTTGCTAGCTATTCAGCATCTTCATTCAGATAAATGCTGCATCTGTCCTTAGATGTAGTAGCTTGTATTATTTTTGCTTTACATCATTTCTTGACATATACATAATAAAAATCTTTTTTTATAGCAATTTTTCCAAATATTGTGATACCACAAATACTCTGTATTCCAAATACACATCATTACAATTCACTAAAATCACATCAAATCTTTCTGTGAATTTACAGTAGAAAGATACCATAAAAGAAAAAAAGGTAAATACACCCCCCCACACCTCCACCCCCTTTCAGTAAAAAAGCAAGCTGTTTGACTTTGGTAGTTCTTACCCTGAAAATCTGCAGGGTATTCTTCATCTCTTTCCGTTTTATGAATCTTTTGCCCAGCACTCTACCAGGTAATTATGACTCCAGAGGACTGATGTTATTTTAGGACTCAGTTCTTAAGAAAGTATTCAAAGGATTTACGGATCTTTAAACAGCAGTAGGGTACAGATAAGACACCTGATTCATAAAGAAGAAAAGCACAAACTTAACCAAATGCTTTCGATCTCTTGGAAGGGCCTTCAGAAATCAAATCTGAGAATAAGAAAAAAAAAATTATTTATTACTACAACAGTTTTAGACCATCAGTATTAACTACTGCCTATATTTATGTTCATGTAAAGAACTAAGTATAGAAAGCATGCACAAATTTTCTGGATTTTTTAAAAAATATGTACTATTTACAAGTCCATAAGCCTTAAATTGATAATAAAAAAATGTGTGAACAAAAAATAAAGTGTACACCAAAGTATGATCCACTTTAGCAGTCTAACAGTTAGACATTCAGTTTAGCCAAGGCTGTGAGTGACGAGCTATGACCAACCTGTGGTCTGGCTTTTGTCTGTATTTTGTGAAAAAAGGAGTGGAGAGAGAAAAATATGCTCTCGAAGAGCCATCTCAGCTTCCTGAGATGTATATCTTAGGATATGATAAATGATGTAAAAATTGTATTTTTTATTCTGATGCAATGCATATCCTACATACATACATACACATAGGGTTCAGCATTCCATTTCTAATACTGGGAAAACAACTATTTCACAGCTGGAGACTGACAGCATATGCAGAAATCATATTCTTTCCATTTCTGTGGGTGGCATGCATAGGCTTTTGGCTGTAAAAACATATTTTCCATAGATGCCTCCTATATTATCAACTCCAGATGCATCAGGTACAAAGAAAGACAAACACATGCAAACCAGTGTCTCCACTGACGCCTAGACCAGTGGTCGGACTTGGACTTCCTGGCCACTCCAGTAGCCAACTTCCAGAGTCTGTTCTCTCCAGTATCCAGCCTAGATTTATAGCCACTTCAATACAATGGCTCCTAAGCCTCTTATCCTACTTGCCTACGCTGATTTTTGCTAGTGATTACACACTAACATCTACCTATACAGTATGCACGTACTCTGGTTTCTGACATGACAGACACAGGGGCCTTCTGACCTGCGGTCTGACTCCTGTCACTGCCACTCAGACCTCCATACATGCATGTGTATACACAAAAGCAATCCCCTTATTCAGGAAAACAGTTAATAATGGAGGACAGACTGTGATGAAAGGTGCAGGCATGGCCAGATAAGCATTCTGATCAGCAACATTTACATACAACCTGGTCCCTTTTATCTCCTTATCCATGTGTTTCAGCATGTGTGTTCTTCCTCAAACCACTTTGATCCCTCCTTTTCCCCACCTTTGGTTCATCCCCTAAATATCCCATAATAAGTCTTGTGCAACCCCAAGAGGGTCTTCCCTTGAATCTCATAAAAAGTTCCACACTGCCAGGCAGTGACCCCCCCTCAGTTTGAAAGGAGATCCTGAGAGCTGCTCCCCTTGATTCACACTGTGGGGCTCACTTCCAGCCCATGGGGCTCATGGCTCCAATGTGACACCCCAATTGCTCTCCTTAGGTTTTTGGGTTTCTCCCACCTGCTATTGTTCTTTTGTATTAGGAGAGTTTTTGTGGGGTTGAGGTCTTGGGGGTTTTTGTTCATGTATACAAGTCCTTAATCACACCAAACAGAAACATGTTATTTTATAAACTTTTTTTATTAATAAGCATATTGAGGTAGTTTGCTTTGTAAGCTCTTAAGTTTTAATTACAAATATCATACATATATACCTTTCAATGAAAATAAAAGAATTTGAGTTAAAGACAAACACCTTTTTGGAGGTGTATTATGGTTTCTTTGTTCTAGACTTTTTATTGTTAAAAGAAAAAAACCCAAACAATCAAACATTTCAGATGCTGAGCCATAGAATAATACTGTTACATAAATTAGAACATGAAAATGCTAACAGTATACAATGGATTTAGGCATGTAAATAGTCACACAGATTTCAGTAGCACTTATTAATACATTTAAAACAAGTGCATGTATCTTCTAGTGCATTTTTCTAGTGCCTTTTACTGAATATTTTTCCAATGTGTCACATCACATGTAATTTCTGTATTTGCCATATAGATTCATAAATCTTTAAAATGTTAAACATCAAGATTGACTCCCATATATTTTAGATCATTAATACACAAAAAAATGATAAATATTATATGCTATGTCTACAGAAGATAATGTCCTTTAAAATCACGTCTAATGCCCACATAGAATCTGCAACAAAACTTAATTATGAACAAAGACGACTGCCGATGTCAAAGACCACTCAAATGATTTCTTCTTCTTCTTCTATTTTTCTTTTAAGTAAGTAAGTCATTTATTTGAGTTCTCCTTTCATCAATGAAGAGTCTTGAAAATTAACGTTTTGCAAGTATGTTTTCCTCCTTTTTTTTCCTAGTCGTCTTCAAGGAAACGAACAACTAACAATGCAGAAAACAGAGAAATATTGACCACACACAGGCTCAACAAAAGTCACTGTACTGAATATAATATTAGATAAATTAAACAGAAACTGACAAGTGAATTTTAAACCAGTAATGAGTAAACTGGTAAATTTCATACTGATGATTCATTTTTTTATTCCATATTGAGTCATACTTATTTGAAAACTCTTTTCATTTGCGCACTTTGGATCATGCTCTATTTTTTGATTCCTAACTGATCCTTTGCCCTGGAGTTAATGTGAAGCTGCTGCTCTCTTCGGTGTAAGGCTGGTTTTAGTGTAGCCCAAGGAACCTGACTTTTGCCACCACTAGTTAAAGTCGCAGGCTTTGCCGTGACCTGACAGTGCCTGCAGAAAGACTGGAAGACCCAGAAACACATTTGCGAGGAAGATTCTAACACAGATAGCAAGAATCTTTAGTACAAATATTTTGATGGCAGTATTAATGGTGTTTTTCTGTATTAATGAGACTGTCTACTACACTGTTAGAACATTATCTAGACTACCAGTATATTCTTTGCTCTATGTGTATGGTGCGTTCTTTCATGCCTGTAGAATGGGTTTGAATGTAACACCAGTTACAATTTAGTGAGCCTAAACAACATGAGAATTCTCAAGCCTAGGAGAAAAGACAGGGTTGATGAAAGATAGATGCTGTAAAAAAGGACCCCGATATTTTTTATGTGTAGGGAAGAAATTACAGGACAGTAAGTTTCAAGCAAAGCTGTGTGACTCTTGACAGTACTGAGAAGCATCCTTAGCCTATCCAGTCACCTTGAAACAAATTTTACACTTATCTGTGCTTTTTTACATTTTCATGTATGACAGCACTAGATAATAGTACTTTCCATTAATTTAAATAAAGTTAAATACTTAAAATAATTTAAATATCGGGGCATCTATATATTTCAACAGCAGGTCTGGAATACTGACAGGGCAGATTTCCATGAATGGACTATGAGAAAATACAGAGAAGGTTCTATGGATGTAGTCCAGTATGCACTGTAAATACAGAGTAAGTAACACTGAATAAACAGCAAAGGAGAAAACAGCTCAGAACCCAGATTTTCTGTTAATTTGTTTTGCATTAGGAGCTAGTGAATGAATTAATGATGTGTGCTACAGAAACACACTTAGAGAGAATAAGGCAAGCAGAAGAACAGTTTACAATTTTGAGCTCTAGACTGTTGAATGCAAGACAAAACCACACTGCATCATTGGAACACAGGTATATCTGTCTAAACCTCTGAGAGTACAGCCAGACAGTCTGAGAAACTATTCTGTGACTGGAGATTTAAGTGCACAGGAGAAAGAAGTAACAATATTTTTCCATTAGAAATTTTGGGTGCCAATTAGAAATTCTGAAACTCCAGAGCATCTACACAGTGGATGCAGCAACAATCAAGTTGCAGAAGAAACTCCTCTCCTTACTGCTTTTAACTAGAAGCTCACTTTCCTTATGTTTCTTGCAGGCGTGGCTGACTATCAGTATCTGTCTCAATCTTTTTTTTTTTTTTTCTTCTCCTTTGGAATTACCACTGCTTCTTTTCCATTCTTTTAATCACACAACTATAATCAAAGCATTCCTCCACACAGCAATCTGCACATTAGGTGAGATTTTGAATCTGAAGACTCATATGTAAGTTCATATTTGAGCAGTACTTTTCCATTTTATAGCTATCTAAATAAAAAACAACTACAACCACTCAAAAAAAAAACCCAAACCAAAAACAACTAACAAAAGAAAACCTTTTAAAAAAATCCTGTTCATTCATTTAATCTTGATAAAAAACATTAACTATGGGCAGTACCTTTCTGTGAGATGATTCTGTTGTTCAACTTTCAGCACAGCAACAAAGTCTTTAATTGTCAGGAGGAAAGCGTATCAGCATAATTACTAGTGCCGCAGTTATTTGTCACAGGGCTTGAGTAGCCCTGTAATCACAACAGGTGGCGATCACTACCACAACGGTGCACTGGCAGCCATACCACACCAATGGAGACTCCCTGGTTCTCATCCCTAAGTTGATTTGTCAACTGGAGACCCAAGGAGTGATCAGCAGAACTCGCTTACCCTTTAACAGTCCCATACGGCCAGTGTGAAAATCTAATGGAGAGTGGAGGCTGACAGTAGACTATCGTGGCCTGAATGAAGTCACACCGCCGATGAGTGCTGCTGTGCCAGACATGCTGGAACTTCAATATGAACTGGAGTCAGAGGCAGCCAAGTGGTATGCCACAATTGGTATTGCTAATGTGTTTTTCTTGATCCCTTTGGCAGTGGAGTGCAGGCCACTGGAGGGGCGTCCAGTACACCTGGAATCGACTGCCCCAGGGGTGGAAACACAGCCCCACCATCTGCCATGGACTGATCCAGACTGCACTGGAAGAAACTGAAACTCCGGAATATATTGTGATACATTGATGACATCATCATATGGGGCAACACAGAAGTTTTTGAGAAAGGTAAGAAAATTGTCCAAATACTTCTGAAAACTGGTTTTGCCATAAAACAAAGCAAGGTCAAGGAACCTGCACAGGAGATCCAATTTTAGGAATAAAATGACAAGATGCATGTCATCAGATCCTAATGGATGTGATCAACAAAATAATAGCCATGTCTCCACCAACCAACAAAAAGGAAGCACAAGCTTCCTTAGGCGTTGTGGTTTCTGGAGAACGCATATTGCAAATTACAGTCTGATTGTAAGCCCTCTTTAGCGGGTGACCTGGAAGAAGAAAAACTTCAAATGGGGCCCTTAGCAATGACAAGCCTTTGAACAAATTAAACAGGAAATAGTTCATGCAGTAACCCTTGGGCCAGTCCAGGCAGGACCAGATGTGAAAAATGTGCTGTACACTGCAGCTGGGGAGAATGACCCTACCTGGAGTCTCTGGCAGAAAGCACCAGGGGAGACCTGAGGTCGACCCCTGGGGTTTTGGAGCTGGGGATACAGAGGATCCGAGGCCCGCTACACTCCAACTGAAAAAGAGATGTTGGCAGCATATGAAGGAGTTCAAGCTGCTTCAGAAGTGATTAGTACTGAAGCACAGCTCCTCCTGGCAGCCCAACTGCTGGTGCTGGGCTGGATGTTCAAAGGGAAGGTCCCCTCTACGCACCGTGCAACTGATGCTACATGGAGTAGGTGGGTTGCACTGATCACACAGCGGGCTCAAATAGGAAACCCCAGTTTGCCCAGGAAAAACAGTTGCCCAGGAAAGAGTTTTGTCATTACAGCTGTTATTTTGTTTCCGTCATTTGCATAACTACTAGGTTTGTAAGGAAAGAAAAAACCTAACAGAGAAACAGCTAATTGCTTCTAACAGAAAGTTGCTTATAGACAGATAATTTCGGAAACCAAAGCAGTTCTTGACCAGGGTCATGTGATGCTTTCTTACAAAAGGTAAGGTATACAGTGAAGACAGATGTGCTATGAAGGGAAAAGCAAAACAAAAACCCACAAACAAACAAACAAATCCCAATCAAACAAACAAAGTAAAGGAAAAAAATAAAGATTTGAGTTCTACTCTGAGATGAAAACTGGCCCACTGAGGTCTGGAATGGAAGATTATGGCTTGCTAATCTTCAAGCACTGTGTATATCATATGCATATATTATACTAAAGGATAATTACCATTATTCTGTGTATTAATAATCTACAAGAATATAGGAGAGCATGACTACTGAAAATGCTTAATGATCACTAATCACTTTGATGTATTTTTTACATATCTCAGTACAGGTGACTTGGAAGAACCTACTTATCAGAAGAAACAAGGACACTTTTTCATGTTAAACTGATTAACCAAAAGCTGAGGCACTTTACTATATCAATAATTTCTAATACTTCAGAAGATATGGTAACAGTTTTGAAGAAGAATTAGATTTTTATTTTTATGTCCTAAGTGTAATATAGACTTAGCTGCATTGTTCCAAGCCCTAACACTTTCAAGTATTTTTATATAGCCTCTAATTCTTGCTTATGTCTTGTTAAATTAGAGGCCTTTTTGCCTCTTACTTTTAAGCTGTCTGTTATGCCTGTGATTTCTCTCCCAGTGTCCCTCCTTTATTCAAAAGAAAATTTCTACACTTTACTATTTTGTTTGTTTGGGGTTGGGGTCTTTATTTATTTATTTATTTATTTATTGGGTGAGTAGGTTAGAGAAAGACAAATAGTCAGATAGGGTTTCCAGTACCTGTATGGAAAATCTTTCAGATTGTTTTTGTCACTACCTGTTGACTCCTGAATACTGGTTGTCCCCTTTCAAAACTTTCTGCAGATTGTCAGACCTATTGACCACATGACTGGATCTAAGACCCCTGCAAAACAGAAAACAAATTTGATTCCTGGCTTTCAGAGCTTTTCATTGCTTTCTCATTTATATGTTCTGTAGCTTCTTACTTGGGGGAAAAAAAAAAATCTGAAAATAGCTAAGATGTTAGTGAAGTTCACAAAACCTTATTGTTTTCAGAGAGATGTATCAGAATAATTTAAGATGGATTTTAAACCACTATAGATTTAAACCACTGATTTGGAGAGATAATTGTGGACCCCATATTTCAGTATAGGTTTAATTGGTTTATAGGTCTGAAATAAGGAAAAAATGAAAACTGTCTGCCTAGGGAGCTGAACTCCATCAACCAAACTGGTTTTAAGTGGATACAAGTTAACATTATGCAATTTCTCAATCCAAACAACAGTGAGAGGTGAAACTGGCATAACAGCATTAAGAAGTGCTTAAGATGACATTACACATTCAGAACTCCTATGACAAACTGCAACTCCAGTAATTTAATTATATTGTTTTAATAAATCGTCTCCAGTTTTTACAGCTCCTGTGCATATTTCACATTATTTCATCATTTGCAGTTGTAATGGATAAATGTTTAAATTGCTGTAACCCATGAGTGGGCTTGTATGTTATAGGAAATACTACACCAGGATGCACTCAAAACAAAGGAGCATGAGCCTTGCAAGACATGAGGCAAGTGCAGTGATGACTCAACCTGAGCTGTGTTTGACATCCAACAAAGCACAGTATGCTGCTTCTCCTGTCCTCAGTGACCACCATAACACATGGAGCCCAAGTCATGGACTACATGCACTTAATAGACTTCTATGGACATTTGATGGACATTCATTTGATGGGAGCAGCCCACAGACAAAGAGAATGATACCACATCAAAGGACAGGGAAGAAGGTGTTGGTTCATGTATTGGATTGTGCAGGACCTGAGAATGATAGAATAAAGGATGCAGATTGTACTGAGTCTGACTGGGATGGAGTTAGCTTTCTTCTTAGCAGCCTATATGGTGCTGTGTTTTGGATTTGTTAGTAAAAGTGTTGATAACAAATCAATGTTTTGGCAATTGTTGAGCATTGCTTTCCAAATGCCAATGCTTTTTCTTTTTCTCACTTTGCTCCCCCCAATGCCCCTCCCCTCCATTAAGTAGACTGGGGGTGAGCAAGAACTGTGAGAAGAAACAGCCAGGAAAACTCACCTGAACTGACCAAAGGAATATTTCGTATCATATACTATGCTCAGCAGTAAAAGCTTGAGGAAGCAAGGAGTAAGTGGGGAGGGACATTCACAGTTATCACATTCATCTTCCCAAATAACCATTACACGTACTGAGGCCCTGCTTTCCAGGATGTGGCTAACATCTCTCTGCTGATGGAAGTGATGAGTAAATTCCTTCTGTCCTTCACTTGTACATGTAGCTTTTGCTTCAACTTTTAAACTACCTCTATGTCAATCCATCTTCTTGCCTTCCTTCTATTTTCTCTTCAATCCAGAGGAGAGGGGAGTGAGTGAGTCATTCTGTGGATGCTTGACCACTAGGTGAGGACATCACAGCAACTGAGTAATAAAAGTAGCAATTACTTCAAATATAGGAATATGAGATTTTATAGATTGCATTTTCTAGGATAGAGAGACCCGAACATGAGAAAGTATAGGGAGAAAAGAGTGCTTTTTTGCATTTATTCATGCAGAAGTCCTATTTAAGTATTGCTGAACATTAGTCTTTGCAAGAATTGAATGAACAGAGTCAACTCCTCTGGGCACCTCTACAGCAATGATGATGCCAAATCAATAAAATAGAACTCTTCACTACAGTCCCTGATATAGTTCCAGGACGAGGCAGGATAGCAAGTTACTGCAGGCAAATTTTTTAACAGGTCAGATTCTGTAATTGTCTTCTGTCCTCAAGAAAACAAGATGCTATTTGTATTATTACATTCTTTTTAAGTTTGATTAGTTTTTATATTAGAAAATAAAAGATAAAGACTTTTTTTTTTTTTTCCAGGTTTCTAATAATAGTCTGGATAAGACTGGACTGTACTATCCTAGTGAAGGAATAACCTTGTAAAGGATCTGCTATGGCCATACTGAAAAACTGTGTGACCCAGGTAACAGAAGGGAGACCATGTCTTCCCGTCCTCAGATTTTTTTCACGTATTTAAGCAATGTATCATTGTGCTACTGGTAATATTACATGACCCAATCATGTTTTGGTCTTGAAGTAAAAAACTAAAAGAGAAGTTGATGCACTTATCAGAAAAGTAGTCTTCAAGGAAACTTTGGTTATTATTATGTTTTGAGACTTGTTAATTCCTCTTATCTGACTGCAGCTGGTTTTGAAGCAGGCCCTGAAAGTTTTCTTTATGATCACTTTTCCTCCATATGATAAAGTCTGAGAAAATATAATCAAGTTGGAAATATGAAACAATATCCAGATACTCAATGTTACTTTTTTACAGTGAATACTTAAAGCAACTAGTCTAATATAAAACTGTGTTATTTTCTTCTGTGAAAACAGTGGGAACAAATTGTAGAGTCTGGATATTCAAATTGAAAATGCAGAAAAAACTTACAAGACTAACTATCCAGATACTCTTTTTTAATTTACTGCTCATGCTTACTGCTCATGCTTACTGACATTTTCTTACAAAAAAAAAAAAACAACAAACCAAAAAGAAAAAAGAGGAAGGACATTTGTTTTGTTTAGCAAGTCAAACAAATGAAAAAATAAAATACATTAAAAAGCTCAGACACACAAAAAAAAAAACAACAAAAAACCCAGGTGAACCAAAGTTAACTAATTTGATAGATTTTACATACAGTCTCTGTATTGCAATGTAAATTTATATGAAATTAATAGATAAACACTATTGTAGAAAATTATTTCCTTTAAATTAGTATTTCTTACAAGTGTGAAGTTCCTTTAGAACACATTTTAAAATTATGTAAAATTGCTGTTGGTTGCTTATTGCAGTAATGTTCATTAATGCTCAGGCATTAGTAACCACTTTCTACAGTGGCAGAAAATTTTTAGGCTTGATCTGTCCAAGATGAAGATGCCCACAAAGTGTCTAATGGAAGATCAAGAAATGAAAGAAATTGTTTTTAAGGACACAGGACACAAATTTTCTTGATGAGGTATTTTCCCATGAAAAAACAGAATGAGAAATAAATACTCCATGTCACTCCCGAGTAGGCAATGAGATGTTAAATGTACCCATATAAAAACAAGAAATTCCATTTTGCATGAGTTTAACGAGGTAAATTGCAAAGTTCTATACTTGGAGTGAAATAACTGCATGCATTAGTATAACTTGGGACAAACTGGTTGAAAAATAGCCCTGATGAAAATGACTGAAGGCACCATAAGCCAGTGCTGCATTCTCACTGCAGATAAATCAAAACTCCCCAACTGTCCCAAACTGATCTACATTAGAAGACATGTAGGCAACACATGTGGGAAGTGATTATCCCTTTCTGCATTGTTATAGGTGAGGCCACACCTGGAAAAATTTTGAACCTCTAAGAGGAATTTCAAGACACTTGAGACTGTCCAGTGGAGGCCTACCAAGGTGATCAGGGGCCTTGATTCATTCATTCTAATTCAAAGTGAAAGAGTTCAAGAGCTGCTCTGAAACAGCAGCCACAATGTGTGTGGGATAAACACTTGTCAGGGCCAAAAAAGGCAAAAAGAAAGGAACAAAAAAAAAGTTAAAGGTCATATCTGAATGGTTAGGGGCTTTCAGCACATCACTTAAAGGTAGAGATTGAGAGTGCTGGCCTTGCTTAATCAGAAGGAGATGAGGGTTAAGGGGTACACTGTTAACAGCCTACAGCTACGTGAGGAGGAATTACAAACACAGCACTGTTTTAGCGAGGGGCAATGGCCACAGGCTGCAGTTTGGGAGGCTCAGGTTACCTCTTGGGAAAAGATGCATTTTTACTGGGCTGGTAGTCCAGCACTGCAACGGGTTGACGCAGGGTAGCGTAGAATCTGCATCCTTTGAGGATTTTGAGACTCAGCTAGACAAAGTCACGGTGACCAGATCTCATGTTGGCAACAATCCTTTTTCAGGCTGGACGTTGGATCAGATGGCCTCTGAGATTTCTTTTAAACAATATTGCTGTGATTCTATGAAGCGAAGGAAACCAAAACAAACACACAAAAAGGCATAGATGGACAACTCAGATGTAAATCAAAACAAAGGAGATCTCCCTCTTGTACTGACCTGACAGTACAGAGTCTCAGAGTTGGTCTGGGCTTGCCTTGGTCTGAGTTGGTTTTACATTGTTTGAACAGATGGCTGGTGGCCAAGTGAACAGTGAGGCCTCACCTGCTTCAGCTGAAGCTCTATGAATGCACTCCATGGTAAAGATTTGACTATCTTTTATGTCAGTCTAGCTGAGAGATGGTGTGAAAGAAGCAGGTTGAGAAAGCATAAAATAGCCTCAGATGGACCTCAGGACTAAGTAACCTGCTCCGTAAACACCATCTTCCTCTTCCAGTGAAGAATGCAGGATGATGACCATAATTTGTTGTAACTGGAAGCAAACAGCATGGGTTGGCTGCTCTGCATGGGAAGGTGAGCTGAGTACCAAGAGTCACAGCAAGACAGGATAGAGAGGTGGCCTCACCTACAAGAATCCAGGATGAGGAGCCAGAAAGTCAGGGTCAGGGTGAGGTCTGGCAACAGTATTCATAAATTCTTGTTTCTGCCCAAAGACAATGAAGTCTGGCATTATCTGTATTTTCTTATAATTGGGTTTTTTAATTGTTTATTTTTAAGGGGTTTTAAATTTAATTTCATTTTAATATGCCATCATATAATTACAATTACTAATTATAAGGTTATGTATTTATAAATTCTTAAAATTATAATTCAGACACAAAAGAAGTATTCCAGACTAAGATTTTTATGACACAGTGCCTAAACACTGCAAACATTTGGACAGATCATTTATCACTTAATTATATGTAAGTGGTGGGTTGACCTTAGCTGGACACAAACTGCTCTCTCACTCCCCTCCTCAGCTGGACAGGGGAAAGAAAATATAACAAAAGGCTCGTGGGTCAAGATAAAGACAGGGAGAGATCACTCACCAATTACCCTCACAGACTCAACTTGGGGAAAATTAGTTTAATTTATTACCAATGAAATCAGAGAAGGGTAATGAGAAATAAAAACAAATCTTAAAAAAAACTTCCCCCCACCCCTCCCTTTTTCCCGGGCTTAACTTTACTCTGAGTTTTCTCTACCTCCTCCTGCTGAGCAGCACAGGGGGATGGGGAATGGAGGTTGCAGTCAGTTCATCACATGGTTTTTTTTGTGCTCCTTTGTCCTCAGGAGGAGGACTCCTCACAGTCTTCCCCTGCTCCAGCATGGGGTCCCTCCCACGGGACATAGTCCTCCATGAACTTCTCCAACGTGAGTCCTTCCCATGGACTGCAGTTCTTCACTTCACCCCTTCCATGGGGTGCAGACCTTCAGGAACAGGCTGCTCCTGCGTGTGTCCCCCATGGGGTCACAAGTCCTGACAGAAAACCTGCTCCAGCATGGGCTCTTCTCTCCATGGGGCCACAGGTCCTACCAGGAGCCTACTCCAGTGCGGGCTTCCTGCAAGGTCACAGCCTCCTTTGGGCACATCCACCTGCTCCAGCGTGGGGTCTCCATGGGCTGCAGGTGGCTATCAGCTCCACCATTAACTTCCATGGGCTGCAGGGGGACAGCCTGCCTCACTAGGGTCTTCTCCACGGGCTGCAGGGGAATCTCTGCTCCGGCGCCTGGACCACCTCCTGCCCCTCCTTCTGCACTGACCTTGGTGTCTGCAGAGTTGTTCCTCTCACATCTTCTCACTCCTCTCTTCCAGCTGCTGTTGCGCAGTATATTTTCCCCTTAAACCTGTTATTCCAGAGGCACACCCACTGAGTGGTGGGTCCATCTCAGAGCCAGCTGCCATTGGCGCTATCAGACATGGGGGAAGTTTCTGGCAGCTTCTCACAGAAGCCACCCCTGTAGCCCCCCCACTATCAAAACCTTGCTATGCAAGCCCAATACAGCATAGTATCAAAACAGAAGCCAATGCTCCAAACATGGAAAGATAAAGTGCTACGAATCTTATCCAAACACCATCATCCTGGAAACTGTATTTTCTTAGTTTTATGCATTTTATGGATGTTATGGATCCTCAGAATTACAGTGTGGAATTTGTGTACTAAGGATGAGTTGACATCACTGTAGTAGGAGTGACAAGATGAAATACATCCAAATCCTAAAATTCTGGATTAGAGAGGCACAACTAGTATCAAAATCCTGCTTTCTCTTTGTAGATAACTGTATTTTGTTGGTTCTGTGGTTCTGAATAATTCCAAGAACATTTTAAATAAAATTAATTCTGAGGTGATGACACTTAGTATTTTATTTGATCTTGCAAAATTAAACTTCTTAGTGATATCTTTGTTAGGAAAAATACGAAAAAAATTATGCAAGTAAAAAAGTAAGTAAGTAAAACAACATCATGTAGGAGTTCTGAAGTTTATAGTATCTTTGTTGAGATGCTATCTTTATTTTCTATAGTTAACATTAACTACAAGTAGTATTTTCTTTTTTTTTTAATTTGAAGAATTTATGTTGCATTTAAGTATATGTGAAGCTATTACCTCCAACATTGAAAAGCAGCAATTCATGAGCCTGAGAGTTTTTTAACCTTCACTTTGCAAATATGAAGCTACAATAAAATCTAAAATAGAATCTTCCCTGAGTCCATAGGCCTAAGGAGTATCCTCACTGCAAATGAGATACAGAATATCATGCTCCATTCATTGCTGCATGAAATTTCTATTTTTAGAAATCCAGGACTTTAGGACATTAATTTGAAAGGAGTTTTTAAGAAAAAAATATCTCTGACAAATGAAGAAATATTTCCCTGATTTTTTATATGAAACTTTGAAACAACTCATTGCTTTTTCTTTTTTTCTTTACTGACATTTTCTTCCAACTCTTTGCTATTAATCAATAAATATTTTTAGCAGAATCAACTCTGCGAGGAGTGTAATCAGTCTTGATAACAGTATCATTTACTGCGCCACTGTATAATAACAACAAACAGACATTTCAGTACTGCAATTCAAAACAATATCTACATTATTTTTTCTTTTTATTTTTTGAGGTATTTTAGCAAACATTTATTAATCATTAATCTAGTAGTATGTTGTGTGGCACTTTTGAAATGTCATGTTATTAAACTTCTGTGAACTGCTGCAGAGTACTGTACAAAATACTGAAGAGCTAAGTCTACAGACTAGTCTACAGCTATCAGATTTTCATCTGACATACATATATCATATTGCAATGCAGCAAGGGAATGAAATTAAATTTGCTGCAGAATGTTAGCTCTCATGATCTGTTATTCTCATAAGAATATGAATTGATAACAAAATAGGAACGTGATGACTGGGAATAGGAAAATTCTACAAAATTAAGCCCATATGTAAAGTTTTCCGGAATAGTGGGACCTCTTTACAATATATCACATCTAAGAGATCCCTACTAATATTTATTGGTTGTCTGTAACTTTTAATATAGTCCTTGTGCAATTTGGTATAACTCCAAATTCTTTAAATTTAACTGTTGTTGTGATTCTTTCTCTATCTTCTTGCATGATACTCATTTTGGTATGTTATAGGTGCCATTAAAAAAAAAAAAGTCTGCTACTGCATGTCTGTAAAATCTTATACACATATATATATGTTGGACTTTCATGACTAAAATCCAGGAAGAAAACAAGCCTCCTCCCTCCTCCTCCCAAGTACTTTGTAGTGTTTTCCATAGATAATCAATGCAGATGTCAAAGGTAGATGAAAGACCTTTAATTATTGTCTTTTTTCTCCCTCAAATTGCCAATGATTTCACAATTACTTTGGTTTATTTCCACTAATGGTAACCTTTATCACTGTAACCTGTATCTAGTGAAGCATGAAAACTCCAGGCATCCATTCATTGTCTCATTTCTTCTTCTAATTCAAGATTACTAAATTGACCTTTTGCCTTCATTAAAAATGGACTCTTGAAATAAGCTTTAGAATAAAATTCTTACTGTTGAATATCAATTATTTCTAGATTAGGAATGAATTTATTCAGACCACCAGGGAAATTGATCCTGTACATCTGATCCAAAACAGTAAAATTTCAACATTTATCTCATTTAAAGTAGATGAGGATTTGACTAGACAGGTAGCCTTTATTACTGTATCTCTAAAATTGCTAATTATGTATTACATATTTCATGTGGTGCTTGTTCTAATATATTCTTCATTGTGTTTATTCCCTACAGGCACCTAAACAAAGACATCTTCATCACTCTTATTTCTTTCTAACTTTACACAGCATATTTCATTCATTTCTTTCTCACTTCTGCCACAAAATGCTTTGATCAGTTGAATGATAAGCGATTTCATGAATGTCAGTCTCTTAGTCAGGAAAAGGACAGTACTTTCTAAAGTATTTGTATCATGTTAATACAGTTTTAGATCTCAGTAAATAATTTAAGTTTTAGGATTTTTTTACTACATCAAAATATGGTGACAGATTAATAAGAAATCTGCACCTGAAGATATTCCTCAAGGCTATTCTGTTTTGAAAGAAATTTGCCTTCTGGGGAGCTTTCACTTCAGTCTAGCTCCCTTATCACAGCCCAAAACAAAATGGATAAAAAAAGGGATGTGGAATCGGACCACCTTTAGCAACTATAATTCAGACATTGATGAGGATCTGTAAGGATTATGATTTTACCAAAAATATAACAATAATTATAACTTTTGAGAATATCATTGATTGCAAGTCAGTACAGTATGTTCTAATTCAACTCCTTTCATTTGAGACGTCATTACTTAAAAAAAAAATATTTTAGGAAGTATTGGATTGGAAAAATTCAGTAGAAGGACTCAGTAAGTCCATGGATGGACACATGCTGGATACTGACTGGTTGGATAGCTACTTTGTTCAGAAGGACCTGTGGGTCCTGTTGGACACCAAGCTGAACATGAACCAGCAGTGTGCCCTCTTGGCAAAGATGGCCAACAGCCTCCCAGGCTGCATTAGGAAGAGTGTTGCCAGCAGGTGGAGGTGGGTGATCCTTCCCTGCCACTCAGCACCAGTGAGGCCACACCTGGAGTTCTGTGTCTACTTCTAGGCTCCCAAGTACAAGAGAGGCATGGTCACACTGGAGAGAGTCCAGCACAGGGCCACAAAGATGATGAAGGCCCTGGAGCATCTGTTCTGGGAGGAAAGGCTGAGAGAGCTGGGACCATTTATCCTAAAGAAGAGAAGGCTAAGAAGGGATCTTATCAATGTGTACAAATCCCTGATGGGAGGGAGTAAGGAAGATGGAGCCAGACTCTTCTCAATGGTGTTCAGTGACAGGTAAGAGGCAACAGGCAAAAGCTGAAACACAGCAAATTCCCCTTAAATGTAAAAAAAAAAAAACCCCAAACCCACCACCACCAAACCAAAAAAACAAACACCAACCACCAAAACCAGCAACTTTTTTACTTTAAAGGTGGTCAAACACTGGCACAAGTTTTCCAGAAAGGATGTGGAATCTCCATCTGTGGAGATATTAAAAGCCCACAGGATACCTCTGTAACTCAGTGAAATGCCCCTCTTTCTAGCTCTAAAATCTTTCTAATGTAATTTCATATATACTTTCCTCCAAGACTATTTAATCCATCTAAGTGAATACCATATTTGGGGAGTTTGGACCCACCTCCATAGAGGACCTAAGAGGAAAGTTCCTAGACACTGTGTACACATAGGAAGCCAACCTGATTCTCATGCTATCGCAGCAGCTGATCTGGATAGTTCCTATATCTATATACTTCAATATAATCACTTTGCTGTCTGTTGTTTACTAATGGTGTATATCTTAAAGTGTAGATGAGAGTCAAGAGCTGAATCCAAGTAAAGGATACAAAACCCTAGTATTTTCTGTTACTTTGAAAAACTGCAAACAAAGGTTCTTAACTATCTCCTCCAAGTCAAGAAAAGAAACTATTCTGCTAGGAAAATATTCTTTCATAAAAGTCACTTCCACAATCTTGTAAAATATCATTAAAAAGCATACAAGGAAGGAATTTCAGGAACATATCCACCTAATTCATACTTCTAATTGTGGCCAAATTTCTATTGAAAGTTTCAAAAATTTTAATTCCTGACTACATAGATTAAAAATCTGTTAAACCAAAGTTATTTTTGGCTTTGGAGATTAGTTGTTTTCAATACATTTTTACTTATATTTCTTACTCAGAAATCAAGCATACTTATGCAAATAAATCTGCTTCTTTTTGCAGCACTTTTATAGATTAATTTCTCATTTACCTCAGTGCTAATAAATATTACTTTATAATTTCCATGTTCAATAACACTGGCAATTGAGCTGTTAAGCTGATTCATGCTTATCCTAGCAAAAGTCAGTAAGTAGCTTTGAATCTTTTGATAATTCTGCAAGAAGATTTCTAGCCCAGCATTTGCCCCCTACCTCTCTCATCTCCCGTTATTTTGTGTCGTAATGCATCATTACAGACTGATGTTTGCTTCTGTACAAGTCAGCAAAAAAGAAATTACATAGCCCACATCGGCCTCCTTTCTTTGTATTAACTCTGTCAGTTTTAATTTGTTATTTTTCAGAATATTTCAAACACTGCCAACTTAAGGGATTTTACCTTTACAGAAAAAATATTTTCTTTAATTTGGGGAGGGACATTAAATTTTTATTATTACTTCCACATAAATGAAAAAAAAAAACCCAAAATGAAAACCAATTAAAATAGCAATATTGTTCTTTATCGAGAGTGTTTTATGAAAAATACTGTGAGTAGCATGTCCTGGTTTTGGAATAAAGGTTTTTCATGAGTCTATATTCAGCTTTTCTTATTATTAATAGAACAGCTGAAGACCAGTGCTTCTCAGTTTGCTTTCAAATAAGTATTGGAATTTACTTACATGGAATGTTAGCTCTCTGAAATGTATTTAGCTAAAAACCCCTGAGATACATAGTACACACATATGAAACATTTTATTTCAGTCATACTAATAAATCTGGCTGTGATAGAGTTAAATTTCTTAATAGTAGTTTAGATGGGGCTATATTTTGGATTTGTGCTGAAAACAGTATTGATAACACAGAGATGTTTTCGTTACTGCTGAGCAGTGCTTACACAGAGCCAAGGCCTTTTCTGCTTCTCACCCCACCCCACCAGCGAGGAGGCTGGGGGGCACAAGGAGTTGGGAGGGGACACAGCTGGGACAGCTGACCCCAACTGACCAAAGGGATATTCCACACCATATGATGTCATGCTCAGCAATAAAAACTGCGGGAAGAAGGAGAAAGGAGGTGATGTTCATAGTTATAGAATCATAGAATCATTCAGGTTGGAAAAGACCCTTAAGAAGACTGAGTGCAGCTGTTACCCTAACACTACCAAGTCCACCACTAAACCATGTCCCCATCCCACTGAGAGGCAGTGAGCAAGCATCTGTGTGGTGCTTGGCTGTCTACTGGGCTTAAACTACGACCTCTGTTCGTTATGGTGCCTACATATAAGTATCTAACTAAGGCAGAAGTGGCAGAGAAACAACTTTTTGTTGTTGTTTTTGGAAAGAACAATTCTTCATAATTTTTTTTCCTTTTTCCAATAATTTGTCATTTGTGGCTCTGTGTGTGTGGAATAAAGAATGAATTTTTGTTACAATAATAAAATTAGATTTTTTTTGATTGGACAGAGTATCTCAAGACACGTATATAAAATGTTGTAGATTGTCAAAATACACCTTTATCGATAAATTTAACAAAACATGGTTGTGGAGTCAACTCCTCTTAGGCTATGAGGAACTCCTGGTAAAAATCAAAGGAAAGGCTTCTTAGGAGGGAAGAGCAGGGGAATAAATCCCCCTTATTCCTCTTGCGGAATCTACCGTGATGGAGCGTGGTCATTAGCGTTGCAGTGAATCTCAAAGTGCCCCACAGACTGAAGCAGAGTCAGTTGGACTTCTGATTGACACACACGAAACATTTGACATTAATGCTCCAGAAGAACTAAAGCTTCCTAGAGACACTGAACTTTTAAAGATTAGCCAAAAAAACCCCAATGATTTTAATCGCATGGGCTAGCAGACTGAGGAAATGGTGATGCGCCTAAGGGTAAAGATTGGGGACTGTGGAAGAGCACCAAGTGTGGATGCTCCACTGCAGTCATTGGTGTTAGGCATTTCACAAGAGCCTAAGATGACTGTAGAAACAGATGTCTTGTAAGTTTTGATAAAATTTGTGATGCTTTAGAGACATTGTCAACTGAGTACTGCCTAGAAGAACCGTTTTCAATGTATTTAATTTTGCCAACTGTAATTTTTTGTGGTACAAGGTCTGTTTTAATCTGAAACATAGAGATGTCTGTGAATTCTAACTGATAAGAAAAAGGGTTTTTTATGTTTTGTTTATTTACAATTTTGTTCTTTGCTTCTAATTGGATGGGTTACATTGGGTTTTTTTGAACAAAACATGAAGACTTCTCCTTCAGTGTAGAAATTCTACTTACATAATTATATTAATTACATTAATATTAAAGATTTCCTTGAAGAGCAATATTCATGTAGGTTCATAGTTAGCTTACAACTATTCAGACCGTGGAGGTCTTTTCTTTTCAAGTTCATGCTATGCTTTCTTTACTCTTAATAGGATCAAACCAGATCATGTCTAGAATTCATATTTCATCCAATCATTGCTGGATAATTCAGAAAACTTCTCAGCTTTCTTCACTGTTAGAATCAAAGTTATCATCTTCTGGCAATGAGATTTGAACACAGTACTTCAATATTCATTTTTTTGTAATGAGTAAGGAAAGAACTAAAAAACTGTGGTTTGTTTTGTGGTTTTTTTTTTTATGTCTCCATTACATGTCAATTCAATTTTAGTCAAAATTATTTTCTCTAATGAAACAGATTTGCAGTTAAAGCTTCTCAATAGAGGCTTCTCCCAACCTGCCCATTTCTTCCTGCTCTAAGTATATTGGCCATTATCCCCTATTTCTTTAGAGTTTTAAATTGTGGTTGTGATGTCATGATAAATTATTAAAGAAAGAATGCAGCAAAGATAAGTTGCAATTTCAAGGTGACACTTGTTCAAAGAGATATGAAAGATGGGGGCGGGGGGGTGGGAATCCAACTTTGCTGAACTAACCAGGCAAGTCATTAGTAGTGCTTTGAGAGAATGAGTTTATAGAGAGATGCATCTAACATCTCAAGTTCATTGGCACTTTCTGAGCTGTCAGTACTTCCTAATGACTATTGCTCTAGGTGTATGTTAATGGTTATTTTATGAGCATGTATAAAGCTTCTTGCCACTAAACATGTACTACCCGAATGTACCTCAACATACTTTCTCAAGTTTTTATCATTTCCCTATTGAAAATGATCAAATATGCAGAGCATCTTTTTGATGTATTTTGGAGTTGCTAAATGATGAGAAACTCTTTGGGGAGAGAAGCATCTTCCAACAGCAGATAAAAGTTAGAGAAGCTCCTGATTAAACCTGTAAGCTGATTTAGGTGTCTAACCATTCTTTGATTTTGGTGCACCATGACAGTATTTGAGTAAGGTGTTCAATTAACTTGCTGAGCTGCATTTTACTCAGAATTTCTGACAATCCTGTCTTTTGCTATAGATAGAAACAGTACCTCTATAACTGAGTGAGACTTTTCAGTCTTGCACTTGGTGGCTCATATCAAAAGATATTCAATCACTTTAATATTCACAGTAGCAGTTGAATGGAAAATTTTATTTCTTGATGTCAGTTCACTCATTTCATGCTTGAAGTACTCTGTGCTTTTATCTTTGAAATGATGGTGCTATGCTTGGAGGAAGCAACACAGACTGAGTGGTTTTAAACTCACCAGTTAAGAGTTTTGTTTATGTATATATTTAACATTGTTAGTTATTACCTAATGGAGTACAAAGGAAGTCCAGCTGGATCTAAATCAGGTATAATGCTGTTACAAGGTTCACGGGGGTTTTTCCAGCCAGATGGACAGGATACATAGCCACTTTCTGCCAACTGCTTGTACTGAGCTCCTTTTGAGACTTTGTCTGTTCATTCAAATGAACAATTTTGTCACATTATAAGTTTGAACTGAGACTTCATGTTTTCTGTCTAAAGCCATTGACCCATGGGTGAACAGGGAGCAAACAAGATCCTCAGTAAGTTGGAAAGGGAGTAGCAAATGTAATTATAACAATGCTGTTCTTACCTTTGTAATGATTAACCTAGTAAGCAAGAATCACTGCCGAAGGGATGCAATGAGTGGTGTCAAATTGCCAGGAAAAAGTGAAATTCATTAAAACCAGAAGATAATCCTGGTAGATTTTACAGAAGTTAATCATTTTAATGATAGTGCTACTCCACCGTGCAATCTGTAACTGACAGTATAGAAGAGACAGCCAGTGTCTGAAAATCAATGCCTACAGCCCAGCATGGATACAGAATAGATACTGCTGTTACTTGCTTTTCTCCATTAGCTTTTTGGGATTCAAAAGAAATAGTCTAAGGACCTTAGAGGTTTACAGATCAAATGTTGAAAATGCTGGTCTCACTGGTCACTTGGCCACCAGCTAGCTGTTCAAATAACATAAAACCATCTTAGACCAAGGCAAGCCCAGACTAGCCCTGAGACCCTGTGCTGTCAGGTCAGTACAAGGTCTGTGGGCTTTTACTATACTTTTACTTTAACGACCAAAAATCATATTTACAGGGCTGCATTCTTATCACTGTCAGTGACTTCCAGAATTTGTTCCTGAAGTTTCTTTTGGGCCAGGACCTAGGGAGTGGAAGAGGGCAATGCAGGGACAAGGTCTCCTATGTTTTGATTTACATCTGAGTTGTCCATCTATGCCTTTTTGTGTGTTTGTTTTGGTTTCCTTCGCTTCATAGAATCACAGCAATATTGTTTAAAAGAAATCTCAGAGGCCATCTGATCCAACGTCCAGCCTGAAAAAGGATTGTTGCCAACATGAGATCTGGTCACCGTGACTTTGTCTAGCTGAGTCTCAAAATCCTCAAAGGATGCAGATTCTACGCTACCCTGCGTCAACCCGTTGCAGTGCTGGACTACCAGCCCAGTAAAAATGCATCTTTTCCCAAGAGGTAACCTGAGCCTCCCAAACTGCAGCCTGTGGCCATTGCCCCTCGCTAAAACAGTGCTGTGTTTGTAATTCCTCCTCACGTAGCTGTAGGCTGTTAACAGTGTACCCCTTAACCCTCATCTCCTTCTGATTAAGCAAGGCCAGCACTCTCAATCTCTACCTTTAAGTGATGTGCTGAAAGCCCCTAACCATTCAGATATGACCTTTAACTTTTTTTTTGTTCCTTTCTTTTTGCCTTTTTTGGCCCTGACAAGTGTTTATCCCACACACATTGTGGCTGCTGTTTCAGAGCAGCTCTTGAACTCTTTCACTTTTAACTAGGTCTTAGTGCTAGTGAAGAGTTGTTTCTCCCCTCCGGGCTCTCTAATATCTCTCACTCAAAGTTACCATACCTGGAAATGTAGTCTTTGCAATTTTCTCCTGTATGATAGCTTCCTAGTCTGTCAAACTGCCTACCAGTCTACCAGCTTAGAGATTTTAACCAAAGCAACTAAACCCAAAACATTTCAAAGCCCCTTAATAATTAAAAAGACTCAAAATAGATCTCAGACTATAGGTATTCCTATTCCTGAATTCTCAAAAGGAATTTAGCACTAAAGCTTTGAATACTAGCACTTAATTCCACATTTTGGTGTGGTGAATGGAGTGTAACCTCACAACGGTTGTTCAGATCGTTAAGAATCAAATTATAGGAGCTGTAGGAGATTTTACATTTTAAAAATAAAAGCCAGCTTGGCTCACAAACATCAATTTTCTGTCTTTCAGAACCATTTCATATGTTTATTTCCTTTGAATATTCTACTTGCACTGCACATCAGTTTTTAACAAATTTAAGAAATTTTAAAACTTAAAAAATATATAATTAACTTTAACAATCTTAAGCTTTTAAGACTGGAAAATTTTAACTGGATATTTAAAAATACTGTGAATTGAAAGATGATCCAGTGTAATTAAAAAATAAGAAAAATATATGCCCAAGTGTTATACTAATTGATTTGATATGTGATAGAACAAAATATTTTCAGATTTTTCCTCTTTGTTGTAAGACAAATGGAAAAATAATAATTTGTATGTAACTCCTGTTAAAATAGTTTTTCTAATCTTGCTGCTATAACAGTATAGTTGTCAAAATAAATTACGTATCAAAGTCTTTCACTTCTCAGCATAGCTTTTTTCTTCTTTTTGCTCTCTACACAAAACCTAAAATGGAATAACATACTTTAATGAACTCTATCTGAAATGACTGCCCTAGGCAAAATGCAATTTAAGTACAAAGAATAAAACGAAACCTTAATATGTGTTACTAATCAAGAATGTACAAATGGATCCTGATTTTTGACAAGAGCTGGTACAAACAGCCTGTTGCCTCAGGAAGATAGCACTCTAACCTAAATTATTATAGATAACTCTAGTGTCATCAACATGACTATTTTATATCATATGCATTTCCTTCTGAACTGTAGAGGTTCAGTTCAGCAAAGGGTTGTGCTGTCACATTCTGTTTCCTCTCCCCCCACCGCCTCTGATTATTGGAGGAAAAAAAAGAAGTAGAAACATTATACTCAAGTATGCTTGCACATATGCTTATTATCACTTTTGCTCTCTCAGTGTTTTGCAGTTTGTCTCCTCTTTTGCACAAGAACATTTCATTTTGGTAGAAGAAATCCCAGAGAAGGAAAAAAGAGAAAGCTGCTCACTCCTAATCTAATGTTAAAGATAAAAAACAGATTTGCCTTGCTTTTGTAATATAACATTACCAAATTATCCACTATGTGAATTGGTACTTAGCTACTGACCAAATGAATATCAATTCACTAGTACCCAGTGGGCCTTCATATCCAGTTAGTGGTAAAACTTTTTTTTTTCCCTTTTTTCTAAATATCTTTAGTTTGAAGAAATTTATACTCTTATGAAAAGCTGAGAATACAACTGTGTTAATAGTCCATATTTTGTGTAGGTTATCAGTGAAACATAGTAAAATTGTTTATATTTTCCCTCTTAGGATAACATACATTATGCCTTATTGTGTTATTAAAATGACAAAATAATCAGTTTTCTGTGAAATGACAGATAAATTAACTGATTTATATTCTTTTCTGCACTCTCGTACATTCCAAACTCTTTTATACTGTTATGATTTGAAAGGTGTTTAGTAGTATGAGTACTACATGAAATTATTTGCTTTTTCAGAAGTAGTCTTACATGGCTTATTTTTTATGTGTCAAAATTGATGTATCGATGATTATACAAGAAATTCAAACATTCTTTCCATGAAAGGAAGAACCTTGTTGCTCCAATGTCAGGTAATTATCTGCAAATGAGATTAGTCGCCTAATTTCATTTTACAGATAGAGTTGCTGTTGCTCTTACAGAACCAGATGATGGCCCAGTCTGTTTATCTCACTTTTGTCTTTAGAGTTGGGGTGGAAGCAGAGGTGTTACAGTGTGCAGATTTTTTACTTCACTTATTTAGTTTACTGCAAAGTATGAGTGACACACCTGAAAAGCATGAGAGACATACTTGCAGACTGACTGAAATAGTAACGCAAAATGCTCCTTCCCAGCAAGAAAATTTCTAATAGAAGGGTGTATTTTTGTGAAGATTTGAGTCACAGACCATAGATAGCAAGACCGCATCATCACATATTCAGGGATCTCGGCAAACTTACAGTTGAATTCCAATTAAAAAAGAACTTTATTTTTATAAGTCTGAACTCATATTTTGTTGAGTTATATTTTACCATCTTAATTTTAGTGAGATTGTTCACATTTTCATACTATGATTTTTATTTGCCACCAATAGGCAAACAGCAATTAAAAAAACATTTCCAGAAATGAAATCATATATATTGTTTACGGATTTTCTTATATTTTTAACTATAAGTTCATATTCTTTTTAAGCAATTCTATACGTTTTTACCTCCTTTAATCTGAGTAGCCTAAAAATAATATCCTAGACTTTTAAGTGGTAAACTTTAACAGAAGCCTTTGAATTTTAAGTGAATCAACAGGAAAAATGTAGAAAGTGAGTCCCAACCACGTAAATGTATCCTTTAGGTTAAATGGATTCAGGATTTAATTACTCTCAAAGTCTAAGTATTACAGGGTGTTAGCTGTTTTAGCCTTATAAATTATAAAATGTAGCCTACATATGGCTAAATCTTCAAGCTGTCTTTTTCTGCCATTTTTATACGCTACATATGCTGTATTTTTGGTTATTTAATTCTTTTTTTGTCAAGTAAAAGAGAAATATCCTTAAGTATAAAAAAAAGATTAATGCTTACAGAATGTAGGGAAACTCCAACAACCATTATATATTAAACATAAAGAGAAAATAATGCCATGCTGCTCTCCACTTCAAACAATAGACTGTGTCCTTATTCTTTAACAGGAGAACATTGAAAAAGTATCTGAATGTCTGAATATTCAGCAACATGAAATTGCCGAAACTTTGCCATTGCCAGAGTTATTTCAGAACCATATGCTATATCTCCCATCTCAACATTTCTTATTCACAAAGTATAGTTTACCGAGGCTTGAATTATTTCTGCTAGTTACTGGGACATGTTTAATCTGTATTATTGATAAAAATGCCTAAAGGCACTATAATGGTGAAGAATGTAAATGTTGGTCTGATTCATGTAGTCAAATGTGTAGCTTGTTATGCTTTTTAGGATAAGACAACTTATCAGAAAACATGATACTAAACTTCCAACAAATCTTTAGTGAATATCTTCCTTAAAAGCTTACAGAAAACATGAGTGAAACATATTAAGCTCTCAAGGAGATTATGTATGAAATATATAATTTATGTCAAAACACAACAGGCTGAATGTCCTGAACAACGGTGACATACACTGTATAACTGCTTACCTAATTTCAAATACCTATTTGAAGATCTCCTTAGAACTAAATCTCTATCAAAATACCATGTACCTCCAAAGTCAGTCATGGATACAGTTAAGGATTCATTCATTGCCTTGAAGTTAGGATAGTGTTATATTTTGAAGTGGGGAAATGGCTCTATGCTTTAATTCCCCTTTTTTTTTTTTTTCAGATATCACAGAATCACTGAATGGTTGCAGCTGCAAGGGACCTCTGGAGAGGTCCCATCTAGTTCAAATCCCCCGCTGAAAGGAGGGTCAGTTAGAACAGGCTACTGAGGGCTGAGTCCGGTTGGGTTCTAGATATCTCCGTAGATGGAGACTCCACATCCTCTGTGTGAAACCTGTTCCACCCCTACAGTGAAATATGTCTTTTACGTTTAAGTGAAATTTTCTGTTTCAGTTTGTGCCCATTGCTGTCCCGATCCAATATCGGGGAGGTTTCGATACGATCCCAAGAGCTAGATTAAGACACAAACGAGGTCAAATGCCGTATACCAGAAATAGTTTTATTATGAAAAGAGTAAAAAAAAAAAGGAAAAGGTAATGGTAACCGATAAGAGCGATAGGACAGGGCAGAAAAGAAAGGCAGAAAACCAAGCAAGACTCCGGGATAGAATCGCAAGAATAGTCACCGCCACGAGTCCACGGTGTCTCGGTGTGTGGGGGGGAAGGGGTCCAAATCTCTCGTTCTGCGACGGCGGACGAAGAGGCGGGTCCGCAGCGTCTCGGAGGTCCGTCTCGGGAGAGTCCAAATCCCTCGCTCTGTGGCGGTGGGCGAAGGCGCGCCATCCTCATCTTGGCGGTCCCCTTTTATACTCGTGGTGGTCTTCACGATGGCACGTACGACACGGCGTCCACATTCCTGCACATGCGCACACACAGTTCCAGCCCCATTCTTCACACGACTGTTACGTGACGCCGTGGCGTGTAATCTTGCAAGGCGTTTTTCGAAGATTGAAAGTCTCGACGACCTGGCAATCGTTCTTACGACCCGGCAATCGTCCTTACGACCCGGCAATTGCCCTTATCGCACTCAGTAGTTGAAGGGGTTTCCCGCTTGAGCAAAGCGATCTTTGAGACAAAAGTTCTTTCAGTCCGGTTTCTCACAATTGCCTCTTGTGCAGCCACTGAACACTATGTTCAGTCTGGCTCCATCTTCCTTACTCCCTCCCATCAGCGAGTTAATAGTCTGAAATACTCTCATGTTGCTTAGCACTCTAACACAAATAATATAAAATGTAAGTAGCAGAATCTAGCCTTGAGAAAGCTATGTACTTATTTTATGCTTATTTTACAAATTTTTTATTCCTTCAGAAGTAAAATGCCTGTTCATGCAGAATATTATAACATTTTATGTATTTTTCTTCTTTCACTTAATTTTCTTGCTATTCTATGTAGATAGAATAGCTCTTGATGTTTCTTATTGTTATAGACGACTGCTGCACATTATTGGAGAGTATTAAAGATGTAAATATCTTAAGGATGCTCAATCACAAACAAGACTACTTACTATTTTGGATTATGTGGAGGGGTGCTTACACTTCGGTTACTAACTTTTACTTATTTTATATACCTTCTAGATTTGAATACATTTTTTGTTGAGATTGAAAGAAAAAGAAACAAAAAACACAAACAAAAAACCAAACAAACAAACAAAAACAAACAAAAAAATATCCAGGAATGGTTGTCTCCCTATGAGCATAGCAGAGAGGAAGATGCATTAGTGTAGTCAGACATTTTAATTCAAGAAAAAATGCCACTAATATTAGCAAAAACAATACTGTTTTGTTATCTTTATAATCTTCCTGATGCTCTTTAAATGGCTTCTTGACACTACAGAATAATTCTTATCTTGGATAAACACCCAAAAGGTCACACATAATATGAACATCTTATGCTTAATTAAAATATCCAAAGCCCAAGAAAATTGTGTTGACACAGATCAAATACATCGTGTAACATGTCAACAAGGTCTACCAGTTAATTTATTCTAAAAATATCTTTCTGCCAGTTCATCTAATGATCATTTCTCTCATCCTAGTTAGCAGAGAAAAATCATTTGAAAGTAAGAATGGACTTTATTCCATTTCCACAAGTATTCTCAATCAGCATTTTTGGTTAATAAGATAATTATAGACAATTTGTCATATACTTGACTTTGAAACAGGAATATCTTTCAGGAATATCACAACAAATTATTATTTGCAATGTGATCTGTTTAAAATACTTGCTTCCACACTTTAGCTTGACTGTTTTAAACAAACGTAAGATAAAATGTTAGGAAAAAAAAACCAAACAAACTACAAAATATAAAAAACCCACAAAAAAAAAAAAAACCCACAAAATATAGTTCAGAATTCCATTTCTAGGTAGAATATACCATTCCACGTAAATAATATATAGAAGACATTTCCTGAGATTTGTTCTGATAATGGATATATAGAATTCAACAAAGATACATATAAATTGCCTTAATCTGGGATTGACTGACCCTTTGAAACAGTATAGGCCTGGAGAAGAATAACTAGAAAGTAGCTTTACAGAAAAAGGTCTGAAGATTTTTGTGAACATGTTGAAGACGAATCAGGAGCATGCCCCTGCAGCGAGAAAGGCCAATCATATAATGGTCTATTTTGGAAAGGGTGTATTCATCTCTGTTCATCACTTGTGAAACTGTACGCAGAGTGCTCTGTCCAGTTTGGGCCTCCCCAGTACAGGAAAGACACAAACATACTGGAGTAAATTCAGTGGAGGACCGGCAAGATGGTCGGAGGGCTGGAGCACAGAGTGAAAAAGCCTAGAAACTGAGAAAATCTGGGTTGATAAAAGGAAAAAAAGATTACTGTGATAGTGGTCACACATGGGAACAGGTTTCCTGAAGTGGTTGTGAATCTCCATCCTTGGAGATTTTCAGAAATCGACTGGACATTGCGCAGAGCAACCTGTTCTACCTGGACGTGCTTTGTGTGGGAGGCAAAACTAGACAACTGCTGGGTTTTATTTCTGAAGTACACGATTCTATGATTCAATATGGTAGGAATTAAACCTGGAAAGTCAGATTTATCCCTGGTGTCACTGCATTTACAAAATCATTGAAATAAATTTGAGAAGAGGTATTTAGGTACATTGCAGGCTTACACTAATTAAAAGTGCTAGCTAGATGCAAACTCCAAATGTGCATTATCAGGTAAGGCCTGCCCATGGGGACTTTAACTTCTGCTGTGATATGGTTTATTGGATCTGTTGCTTTCTTTAGAAGACACACAATGAGGGAAACGTGTTTCATAGGCATGACTTTTATTAGTTTGCATCCCTTTAAAGAAACCCTATAGAAACTAGGAGAGTGTAACAGTTAATTTACACAATTTGGGGTATGTGAAATGGATGAGAAAAATCCTTATGCTAAAACGAACTAGTTCTCAGTATGCTGCAGGTAACTTCCAAAAAAAAAAAAAAAACCCCAAAAAAACCTCCCTGTAGAATGATGCTTTCATAGATCTAAAAGGAATAACATTCAAAGTTTCTGTTGGTCTTAGGTGCTGCAGATCATCATTGGCAGTAAGATTTCAAATCCATTTTCCTTACTACTTCGCGCAATAATGAACATCAGAGATTTTTCCATCTTTTCACAAATACCTGCCTTGCTGCAGATTAGATCTTGCAATAGCACTTTCAGAAGAGTGAAAAAATATTTTAAGTTCTGTTGGTAAGGTGACTTGACCAGTGCTGAGGTACAGCAAGTTCATGAAATAATTTGCACAAGCCCTCAAACATTAGGTCCTACTCTCCAGCAGCCAAAATGCATCTCACCCTAAGGCTTGTTCTTGCACTTTCCCAGTTGCCATCAAACAGTATCTTCAATGCTGACATTTGCAATGTGCAAGAGAAAGTAATTTACCTTGCAAAATAATGCATTTGTGATATCCCTAGTATTATATAAAGGAAAAGAAAAAAAGAAAAAGAAAAAAAAAAAGGAATTCACCTAAAATTTCAATTTGCCTCAACTTACCGAATCTACTCAGAAGTAAAAGACACTGTGGGTGATACTGTCCAGAGAGTCTTGAAGTTATTGCCCTAAACCTACAAGGCTAATGACCCAAGTGAATAGACTCAATGCATCTATTTAGGTGAAAACCAATTAAAAGCTTCTAATTAGAACCAGTTAGAATAAGGGCTCTTATTTTCCTTGAGTACCAACCAGAAGAAAAATAAATGAGCCACTTTGCAGGGGCATCCAATGTATTTTTTTTCTTTCTTTTTGGAAGTTAGACATTCCCTTATACTGGAATGAAAAGTTACTCTAAGTGTTATGATTACTACAATGGCTGAAGATTTGAAAATAATTACAATTCTTACATTTAAATACTCTTTTCAGTCAACTAAAATTAAGCACAGGAAGAGAAAGTATTATGCCACTTTATTTCAGGAAGATCCTAATTAATTCTTTATTAGAATAATATAGATAAAAGATACAGTTCTGACAAGATATATTGTAAAAAGAGATTTTACTATAATGTACCTAGTTTATCATTCTGAACACAGTTTCACTGGCTAAATAATCTCTCTGATAGAAGAATAGCTGAAAGTACCATAATATACTTACGCTCCAGTTATGATTCTGGCTACATCAAAAGAAGTGTGACCAGCAGGTCGGGGGCAGTGATGTTGCCCCTCCACTCTGCTCTTGTGAGATCCCACATGGAGTACTGCGTACATAGGAAGGACATGGAGCTGTTGGAGCAAGTCCAGAGGAGGGCCACGAAGCTGATCGGAGGGCTGGAGCACCTCTCCTATGAGGACAGGCTGAGAGAGGTGGGGTTGTTCAATTTGGAGAAGAGAAGGCTCCAGGGAGACCTTATTGCAACCTTCCAGTGCCTGAAGGGGGCCTATAAGAAATCTAGAGAGGGACTGTTTACAAGGATAATAAGGACAAGGGGTAACTGTTTTAAGCTGAAGGAGGGTTGATTTAGATTAGATACTAGGAAGAAATTCTTCACTGTGAGGGTGGTGACACACCAGAACAGATTACCCAGAGAAGTTGTGGATGCCCCATCCCTGGAAGTGTTTAAGGCCAGGTTGGATGAGGCTTTGGGCAACATGGTCTAGTGGAAGGTGTCCCTGCCCATGGGACATGGGTGTTGGAACTAGATGATCTTTAAGGTCCTTTCCAACCCAAACCATTCTATGATTCTACAAAATATAACTGATTCAAGTACAACGTATCTGATTCAAGAAGCAGACCATCTGATGTGATGAATAATTTATTAATGTCTTTCAAAAGATGATATATCTATGACCTGTCTCAAATTTACTGAACACTGCATTTTTTCAGTGTGTTGTGTAAGATTTTCTTGATCTCAGTAATTCATGTTTTATGTTCCTGATAGTATTCTAACATATCCATATCACTTGTACTTTTGCAAGTGAACAAAAAATAGATGTTATAAGAAATGAAACAACACATTACATCTGGAATTAATTCAGTGTCAACTCAATTTCCAAATCAACTGTGATACTCCAATCTTTCAATTAACACCACAGCATTATACTACCTGCCTAAAAGCAGTATTAGAATTTTTTCACCTTAAACAATTTGCAAACTTTTTACTAGATTTTTAAGGTAAAGTTTACATTAATAAATAATTCAGAAAAATAAGAGAAGTAATGTTCCAAAAAATATACATGATCACATTAAATCTACCCAATCCAACACACTTTTATTCAAGTTTTCAAAGCAGCCTTAGGTAGTTAAAGGTCTTTGTTCTACATTAAACTCTAACTTTCACAAGATTATCATCTATTTTATCATTTTTCTGAGGTTGCAAAATTCAAATTAATTATGTTTGATCTTATTCTCACAGTTGTACATATCTACATATGCATTATTTCCCCTCTCTTTTCTGACATTTCCTGTGTGTTTCTCAGGAAAGCTTACCTGAGTTTGTGGTGCTTAGTTACAGTATATATCATTTTTATTTCAGTTTTAACTGATGTATTTCAGCAAATTAAACAGTACAAATTTTTGTATAAAATTCAATTTTCTTTTTCTACGTGTAACAGTGATAGAAACATAGTAATTCTCCTAACCTGTACTTCTCTAATAATCTAATTTTAATTTGAAAAGACTTAGAGTAACATTATGTAAAATTGACAAACTTCCCACTGTAATTCAAGTAAGTATATGTGTTATTTCCTATTCATATTGTAAAGTATGGTTTCATGTTTGTGTAAGAAATTGCTTGTTATTTAATGAGCCCTGAAAAAATGTAGCAAATTTAGTCAACAGGCCAAGTCATTGATTGCACTAAAGTCTGCATGATTATCATTTGTAGTCATATTATGTCAAATAAATTGTATTTCTTGCCTGTTATTCTACCTGTGAAGGTGGCAAATGTTCTTTAGGAAGAATGTGCAATCGTGTCCGCTGAGGTCTGTTCCCCTCATTACACCTCCTCTCCACTCCCTCCGCAGACAGTGCACAATAGCTGAATTAGGGCAAATTCCCTTTCTTACCTTCTTATAGATCTTTTGTCTATGAAATTGTCTAATCACTTTTTGCACCTTCAAATACTACCTGCTTCCACAGTCTTCAGCAGCAACAGATTCCAAAAATTCACATTGCAATTTAAAAGGGGGTTTCAGATACTAACCTGTTATCGAAATCTTTGGAACCCTAACATTAAGCGAATTGTGAAATTAACTGAAGAAATCCCATTTCAAATTTGAAAATCCTTAAAAATCAGTTTCAGTCTTTTCAAAACTGTAAATAAATAAATAAATGTCATATCTAGTCTCTTTTAGGAGCAACAGACCTTCAACTGTCTTGTATCTGAGCAATGCCTTAAAAGTGGCTCAGTACATTGTGCGAAATTTAAGATTAGACATGTAGGAAAGACTTTTTGTGTGTGTGTGTGTGTCTTTTTTTGGGTGCCAGGAACTGGATGTGATTGCTACAATGTAACACAGCATTCTGTAAGATTTTTGGCAGCCTGCAATGGACCTTTTAAGTCTGGGAGTACTTATCCCTCAGAGCCAAATCTGAAATTTAGGAGAGGCTAAGGTTTCTTCAGACTTCTGTAAAGCAGATATCTTTTAAGCTCTTCAGATGATTTGTTACATACTTGTTACCTTGAGGAAAGGCATGGATCATTTCTATAAGCATACATTTTTTGTAAATATTTGATAAAGAAATAAATATATGGCATGTAATATTGATACTTTATGGTTCATGAAGATTATTCATTTCATGAATAGTCGTTAATAGATGGTCAGTTATACTGTTTTTTGTAGGTTTTTTTTAATTGTCAACAATACAAAAAAGAGTATAAACAGTGAAACTGTAAACTCTTAAAGATCATTATTTCTCTTCCAAAGAGTACCAATAACCTGTGATTTACTACCATTTAAGAGGTCTGAAATAAAATGCAGAGAGCCATTATCATTTTGAGTTGAAACTCAGCACTATCTTTCTAGGGAGAGATGAACCACTTTCTATTATCATCTCCTTTCTATAAACACACACAAACTGAAAGCAAGAGAGGATGGCAAATGGATCACTGCTGAAGCAGGTGAGGTATACTACCGTATTAAATTTCAATTCGGAGCAAAGCTTTTTTAATAATTCAGGCAACAGCTTTTATGATCCCACATGTTAGAACAATGGTATTAATCAGTCATTTTAAAATTTGTATTGGAGAATATTAATTAGGTATTTATAGGAATATTTTAACTCTAAAGTTAAAGAGGATGAACTCCAGCCCTTGGAGGGTGATTTTGACTTCACTTACATTGATCTGAAGTAACACTTTTGCTCCCATTGAAGTTGAGTGCAATGAGAGGAAGTTCTGGTTCTGAGTTTAAATGACAAGTCATTTCTGGTGATGTTTGAAAAGATCCTCAGCATGTAGATTCAGTCTGTGCAAACACTGTGTTGTCAGAAATTGTCAGAGCACTATTCATAGTCTTACACACAGAGCAAAAGGCAGACATGGATTTCCACAGTCACAGTTTGCATAGAACAGCCCAAATTTCAAGGAAAACTCCGTCACAGAAGGGTATAGACAACATATGACTTGAAAGGAAGTTCAAGTTGAAAGCTTTTAAAGTAACACCTGAGTCTTCTTCCTCTTTTTTATTTATGTTATTTGTTTTACTTGATTCTCCTAGGAAGCAGAAATATCCAAATTTACAAAGAAACACTAAATTCTCACGATATCAGTCATGGTGACTTGGTGGCTGTTCTTTCTGAGTCTCTGTTCCAGATGCCGGAACATATTTCAAATGAGAGGCCTGGTCACTAATTCTGTTCATGATGGGACCTTATTGTTCTACCAACTATTCCAGACTGGGCACCTGGATTATCTGTGTAGTTTCTCGCAGTCTCAACAGGTTAAACAGATCTTGGAGTTTCCTTGAAGCATCTAAAGAAACAGGACACATGTGGTGTCACTAGGAAACAATGGATAAGTGGGTGCATAGCAGGAAAAAAATTCAAGCCATTTGTTGTAATAATAATAATCCTTCTAAATGGTAAGGAAAGAAAAAAAATAGGTAGCTGGACCCCATAAAAAAAAAAAAATCTTAACCATTTGAGAGTAAAAGGAGAAATAATTTCTTAGAGGTTTATCATGCTGATGAAAAAAGGCAAGAAGAGAGAAAAAAGTTTTAGAAAAACACAGAAAATTTATTTTCTTGGAAATGCCGGCTTGCTCAAGAAATAAGATTATTGGGAAATATAAAGGTAAAAATTATTGATGATTATAGTAGAAATGCTACTGTAAAATCATAGTTTTTCTTACCTGTTTCTTCTCTTTCCTACTTGTCTTATGATGTTTATATTTCAGCTTCCAAGACAAGAGGCTGGTTTCAGGAATGACAGAACTTCCTCTTGTTTAACACTAAAACCTACAAAATCTTCTGTGAATTAACACTTATGTTGTTAATCTACCACTGTACCATCTTAGGCAGTGGTTTGCCTACTTCTGAATATCAAACATTGTTACTGCTCAATTTCTGGAAACCCTGGCTGACTAGATACTGAAGTAAGGACTCCCTGTTGACAGGTTTCTGTTTATCAGTACGTGTACAAAAGCTGAAGAAAGGAATAGAAGTAGCAAGCTGCCTATATATCTTATGTTTTATCTATACTTGAAATTCATTTTTTAGTGGTGGCACTTCTGGTTATTATATAAAGTGCTGATATGGGACTAGTGAGGTTTTCTAAAGTGTCTAGAAAAAAGTTAAAACTGAAGAATATTAAAAGGTTATCTTTTTCACGTTTTTTATTTATGGATCTACTTTCAAAACATTAGCTGACTTTACTCAGGCGGGGAGAATTCTTGGGAATAATTTTCCCTCAAAGGGTAGTTTAGTGTAAAAATGCTTATTATTACGTATTTTTAAAAGTACTTGAGAAGAAAGGTTGAAAGCAAACATTCAAGCAGACTCCATTTTTAAAGGTTTTTCATGTATTTCAGTCCCTAAGAGACAGCAATAAGACATAATATTACACATGATCTTAGCAAGGTATAATGAGAAAATGAAAATGATTTTGTAAAGTATGTGTTGGGTTTGCGTGGCAAGGTTTTGGTAGCGGGGGGGCTACAGGGGTGGCTTCTGTGAGAAGCTGCTAGAAGCTTCCCCTGTGTCTGACAGAGCCAATGCCAGCCGGCTCCAAGGTGGACCCGCCGCTGGCCAAGGCCAAGCCAATCAGCACCTCCTAACATATTTAAGAAAGAGAAAAACAGTTAGAGAGAGCTTTTGCAGCCGGAGAGAGGAGTGAGAAGAAGATATAAGAACATCTGCAGACACCAAGGTCAGTGCAGAAGGAGGGGGAGGAGGTGCTCCAGGCGCCGGAGCAAGATTCCCCTGCGGCCCATGGTGAAGACCATGGTGAAGCAGGCTGTCCCCCTGCAGCCCATGGAGGAAGGATGAGGGGGTGTAGAGATTCCACCTGCAGCCCGTGGAGGACCCCACGCTGGAGCAGGTGGAGGCACCTGAAGGAGGCTGTGGCCCGTGGGAAGCCCACGCTGCAGCAAGCTCCTGGCAGGACCTGTAGACCCATGGAGAGAAGAGCCCACGCCAGAGCAGGTTTGCTGGCAGGACTTGTGACGCCGTGGGGGACCCCACGCTGGAGCAGTCTGGTCCTGAAGGTCTGCACCCCATGGAAGACACCCACGCTGGAGCAGTTCATGAAGGACTGTAGCCTGTGGGAGAGACTCACGTTGGAGAAGTTTGTGAAGGACTGTCTCCCGTGAGAGGGACTCCATGCTGGAGCAGGGGAACGATGAGAGGAGTCCTCCCCCTGAGGATGAAGAAGCGGCAGAAACACCGCGTGATGAACTGACCGTAACCCCCATTCCCCGTCCCCCTGTGCCGCTGAGGGGGGCAGAGGTTGAAGCCGGGAGTGAAGTTGAGCCTGGGAAGATGGGGGCAGTGGGGGGAGGTGTTTTAAGAGTTGATTTTATTTCTCATTCCTCTACTCTGTTTTGCCTAGTAATAAATTAGATGAATTCCCTCTCTAAGTTCAGTCTGCTTTGCTCGTGACAATAATTAGTGAATGATCTCTCCCTGTCCTTATCTCGACCCACAAGCTTTTCGTTGTACCTTTTCTCCCCTGTCTAGTGAATGAGGGGAGTTATAGAACGGCTCTGGTGGGCACCTGGCCCCCAGCCAGGGTCAACCCACCACAAGTATTTTAAAATCTGAATTTTAAAATAAATAGATTACATTTACAATAAATAGACTCTCTTATTCAGAAGATAATGAAGATAATTAGTTCTAAACCAGAATACAAACATTTAAGAATGTGTGTTAAGCTGTCTCAATTCAGGAGTCTCTCTGTCATTATGGTTTAACTATATGAATTTTATAAGATTTAGCTCATCAAGTTTTCCTTAAAGGACTCTGTTCTACTTTTGTTTTCTGGATAATAGTATAGAAAAATCCCTTCATTTTCTGTTAAATATGATCTGAGTGACAAAATATCAGGGGCCTGAAGGCACCACTAGCCCAGCCCCTGGGGCTCCTGCCCATGGCCCAGGATGCCATTTCAGCACCCCAGGACCATCAGTCCCTGCCCCAGTGACTCCACCGCAGGGCCAGTCTCCAGCTCCCCACAGTCCTGTCCTGCCCGCCCACTGACCCAGGCCCACCAGCCAGCTGAGATCCCAGCCCAGCCTTGGCCTGTCCCCATGGCCCTGCCCAGCCATCCCCTGGCTGTGTCTGACCCTGGTTCCCCTCACCAGGCCTGATCTTGACCTCCACTTCTGTCTGATGTCCCACCTGGCCTTGGCCCAGGCCCATCATGATATTTGAGGACCCCACAATAAGGATTCTTCCATCTCAGTGCTTTCCCATTCAGTACTAGCTATTGTGAGATTTCTCTGACCAGATCCTTAAAGTTCCACTGCTTATCTCAACTTTATCATCACCCTTGGGTTTCCCTGGCATTTTATCAAGTGTTTACTAAGATTCCGAGACATAATTGACTCTTTTCTAGAAAATAATTCACCACTTTTCTTGGCCATGGTCCAGCCTTGGCAAATGCCTACTATATTTTACCACTTTTTTTCCGTTGACTTACACAGATTGCATTGGGCAACCCATATTCTGTTATCTTTTAGCCCTTATATTGCAATTCCTAGTCACAGTCCATAAGCTTTACACTGAGATGCAAGACCTCAGGACTGAGGCTTGTCAGGCGTGCTCTGTCTGAGCTTTTCTTGACCTGCCTGCAGCTTAATTTTACTCGATGTAGCTGTAGCAGCATTTTTTTTTTAAATTGATCAAGTTTCTATGACTAATTTCACTACCTCAGGAAAAAAAGTTTTGTATAATAATGAAGGCTGTATCTTTCATTAAAGAGGAAATTAAGTCCCTGTGTATCAATATGAAAATTAGAAATCTGTGACTGGACTTTCCTTTCGAAAAGTGCTTGCTGTGCATTTTGACTGCCTCATTTTCCTGAGAAGAACAATATAAATAATTTCACTGAGTTAAAAATGATAGAATTATAGATATTCTAATCTAAACTTTCTTTGTATTTTTGAAGCTTCTTTTAATATCAAACACAGATTTATTGAAAATCAAACTCCTATTTCAATCTTCATCAGCAGTTTAGAGGTCAAAAGTCTACTCAAACTTATTTGTGCATATGGTACTCTTAAATCTCACCTTTCCTTTCTTCATTATTATTCACTTCCCAAGACAATGTGGAAATGGCACAAAACTGCTGTGTTGCTGTCTGTGGTTTAACAATATAAGAAGTAAGAGTTGAAGACATTTATATCTGAGTATTGAAAGATGAATTGTTTAAAATGCAGGTTTTATGGTTAATGAAATGTGTATTTAAAGAAAATTGTTTTGTAACTATAGCTAAAAGGAAATTATTTGTGACCAGGGTATGAATACAAAATTGCAAGAGCATACAAATGAAAAGTAATTATTCAGAATACATTTAAGCAAGTAATCAACAGTGTTTCCCTGGAAATGTGGGGAGAAAAAAAAAAACAACAGCCAGAAACAACAACAACAAAACAACCAAAAACCCCCAAAACAAACCGACCATAAAAAAATAGAAAACGATATAAGATGGGTGTTCTAATAATCTATTGTACCAGTTCTTATGTGTAAGTGAATATCAATTCATTAGCAAGGAGGAAATAAATTGCATCCTCCCCAGCCCTTCTTCAACAGTAGTCATTAACAATGTCTCTCAGCTATCTCAAAAAAGCTCTAGAAATAGCATAATTATAACATAAGATGTCAATTACAACTGTTCATACATAAGACAAAGCAATGCCACTACATCTGAATCTAATATGTAATCAGCCTCATTGAGATATGATTTTTGATCAATTATAATCAAGAATAATCAGATGATTTTCACAGAGATGAAAGCATTAACTGAAGTGACAGAAACTAGGTTAAAACTACTGAAAGAAGCAAGTGAATAATTTATTAACTGAGGGTTCACTCTGTCTTATACACATACACATACACATACACAGTACACACATGCACTTTTACAGCAAACAGATCTTGGTAAATAACTGAAGAATCATCTCCAAATGACCAAATGCTTGATGTTCTTGGAAGGAATCTCTTTTCCTTTTCAAAATCATCAACTTCATATGGAATATTTAAATTATACCAGTCCACATAGAGAAACAGGATGAAGGAGGGAAAAAAAGAACATACATCTCTTTCTCTTAGTGGCTAAAGTATTTTTCAGAAGAGGACTTTATGACTCTTAGTTTGATCTTACTCCACCTATTAGAGGAGCTTACTGAATTGTGCAGCACATCATGCTAGCATGGTTACAAAAAACATTGGTAATGTCTTCCTACTTCTGAACTTATATCTCTTTATGTTCATTTGTGGAACAATGTCCATTTTAATATTTTATTGCTGTGCAAAAAATTTACGTGAAGGTGATACATGGAGAACTTTCTGTGGTACAATAAGGAGTGAAACATAAGAGGACCAAAGATCTGCTTAGTTGAGGGTACTCATCCATTGTCTGGCAGTGGCCTTGGAAAAATATCAAGACAACTATGGAATAACCAAAAACTATATTGGATTCTTTCCCAGAATGCTTTCCCAGTCCCTAGTAGGTTGCAGTTCGGACATTTCCCAAGTCAGAGGTTGTATGCTTGCATTTAGTAGTCCCTGAAAGAGGTGTTGGTTGGGGGTTTTTTGTTAATTTATCCAGTAGATTTCTGAATATATGCAAACATCTGCATTCACAATATCCTATTGTATATTACAGGATGGTAAGCCTACAGCAATACCTCAAGCCATTTCACAGCCTCACACTTTATGTGATGGATCACCTTTCTTTGTCTTTTTTCTGAACCTGCTTCCTTATAATTTCATTTTATGTTTCAAAATTCTGTATTAGAAGAGACAGTGAAGAAAGACTTGTTCCTGTAACAAAGGTTTAATTCTTGCAGTTATTCTTTCTAGCACCTCTGTAATGAGAAAGAGTAGGTTTACGTTGTTCCTGTTTTTCAGATTAAATATCATATGTGAAGAGAAACATACCTTTCCTAGTTTAGGTAAATAAAAACATCAGAAGAGTAATGATGGATCTCAGTGGCTGTGCCCACTTTGCAGAGTATAGCCGCACCTGGTGCCCTGAGGGTTGCCTCCTGTTCTTTCAATTTAACATTTTTATCTGCACATCTGGAAGGAGTAATAGGTATGCATCCTCCACTTCATGTAGTTGCATTTACTTTGGAAAGACAACTAGAAGTCCAGGCAGAAAGGGAGGACAACTAGGGGACTGCGACACTGTACACATTACAGATGGTACTTACTCTGCAGTATATAAAAGTACTGCTGGTGGGTTGAACTTGTCCTGCTTCCAGACATCCACCCATCTGCTCGCTCACTCCTCCACCTCAACAGCACAGGGGAAGAAAATAAGATGGAAAAGCAAATGGGTCAACAAAAAGACAGGGAGATCAATTACCAATTACCATGGGCAAACCAGACTCAACTTTAGGAAAATAATTATAATGTATTGCCCAATAAAAACAGACTAGAATGCTGAGAAACAAAGGCAAAAACTCCAACACCTTTCCCCCACCCACCCTTCAACCCAGGCTCAACTTCACTTCTTTATTCCCAACTCTTCTGCCTCTTGTCTCTGCCCCAAGCAGGGCAGGAGAAAGCAGAATGATGCGTTGCAGTCAGTTCATAACAGTGGATGCCAAATATTTCTCTGCTGGTCTACCAACGCTGGAAAATGTGTGAGGCAGGTAATAATGTGCCATAGCACGCTGGAGGTACACTGACATCTGACCCCTTTGTCATGGACTACAATAGCTACATATTGCCCTACATGACACTGTGCCTGAGATTGCTTATAGATCATGAAACTCTAGATGCTTCATAAACAGCTACAGCAAGATATGAGTGATGTATCCTGTGGCATATCAACAACCCTCTCAAAAACCCCAGTAACTAGTATAGGGAAGTGTGTGAGGGGAAGAAGCAGTTACAATTATAAAACAAAACAAAGAGGACCTAAATGCTTCAGAACTGTCCATTTCTCTCTATGACTTCTCTGAATGTATGTTAAAGTGGGGACCACTCTAAATAAGTCTGGCCTGCTTGAGGGTTTTTTTTTTGTTTATCTGGTTTTACAAAATTCCCACATGGGCATTTCCCTTATCAAGGAAAGGATGGTTATCTAGGAGGTAAACTGAAGATTAAATACAGACTCTGCCATAAAATACAAAAGATAATTTTGACATAGAAAAAAAAAAAAAAAGAAGAATCAAATCTTTTATTTAAAATAGCCACTAGCTATATAGAAATCCTGCTATTGCTATACTGCCTACATAAGAAATCCTATTTATGGACAACCTGAGGTGTTAAATCAGATTTTGTAATTATTCTTGTGTCAGCATGGGCTTACCAGCCAAGGAGCAAAAAGGATGAATTCAAGATATGAGGGCTCTCCCACAATGTCGCCTTCGTAAAGTAAAACAGAAAAATGGATGAACATGCAGCCTTTGTTCATCTAAGCTACTTTTTCCTTTGTGATTGTTTTGTTTTATTTTGTTTGAACAGGACTGTTGATTCTGAGATTTTGCCCATCCTGCAGTTTAATTTATTCCATGAACAAGTTTTGGGGTTTTAAGTCAAGTGGTTTCTCTCATTTCCCCCAAATCACTTTTTATATAACCTGTCTATATTAACTGCATTTACATAAGATGTTTCTGCCAGCACTGCTACATTAATGAAAGATGTAGGCATTGAAAATCATGATCACCAGAGCTATGCTGCAGAATAGAGCTAGGTGTATGTTCATTGTGTCACGTCTGATGAATGGGAATACAATTGTTTTGATAGATTGAACTAACTACTTGTTTATGCATACACACAAAACCCTGTCTTACACTTTTTCTCATAAATTATGCAGGATTATCATCTTGACATGACTTTCCCTGTCTGACACAACCAATCTTTAATCTTTCTCCAGTGCATGGCATTGACTCACATTTCATAGGTCTGAAATAAAACCTCACTCTCCTTTGTGAATTAGGATTCCAATTTCTTGTATTAGTCAACAGCATATCACTGCTCAAACCCCCACCCCCCCATAAATGGAAATAGAATGCATGACACTTGGCTGAAAACACTGTAAATGACTGGAAATCCTCAATTTTGGACTGTAAAGTCCTAAAATGAATGTCCGAAATGTTATGAAGTGACACAACAAGAATCTGTTAAATTCTTGATTGTATAGCTAAAGTGAGGATGTTCTATTTTAGAAAAAGTAATTGGGCTTGCAATCTTTTTATCAGTTTCAGTACAAGAGAGTTTAAAAGCCTTTTAGTTCTGGTAAAAATAGGGGAAAAAAAATCTAAGGACTTAGGTTGCTTAGATAATTTTTTTCAAAATTAATTATGCCATCTATAGTCTCCATAAACACAAAGTTGCATAAAAGAAACAAAGGCAATTATTTGGCCCATAGCTACATAAGAAGTTTGGAAAAAGAAAAAAAAACCCTCAACAAAAAAACCCCTATAAACTTTTGCAAAAAAACTTGATTGAAAATAGACACACACAGAGTAATGATGATTCAGTGTGCAGCCTGAAAACATGCTGCAAGCAAAGAACAGGGGTACATTTTTCTTTGAAGGCTGTTAGGAAGGACAATCCAAATTGAAGTCAGAGAACTGCAACATATCTAGCTGTCTTTTATACTTTCCTTGGAAGGAAATACTTTGCAATTTTAGTAGTGCAACATGCAATTTAAATGTACTTTTTTAACAAGCAATAATGTAATTTGGGATTAAATCTATCTTAGTGGCAATATCTTTCCTAAAATAATACTTTAAGTCTTTGGTAAAGTTATTTGAGAGGAGGGAGAGGTAGAAAACTAATAGAAATATTATATTAAATAGATTATAATTTGTGATAAAGACAGTTTAACTAATGAAGGAAAGATTAAAAAAAAAAAGAAAACAAATCAGGTGATGCAAAGGTAGTTTATGAACACCTCCCACAAGCAGAATGATGTCCAGACAGTCTTCAAACAATGGCTACTTTGGAAAGACTACCCCTAGTTCTATTGCTGAGCATGGTGTTATATGTTATGGAATACTCTTTGGTCAACTTGGGTCTGCTGTCCCACCTATATGCATTCCCAACCTCTTGCTCAATCCCAGCCTACTCACTGGGGAGGCTGAGAAAAAGAGACCTGGATGCTGTGCAGGCACTGCTCAGGAACAGCCAAAACATTGCTGTGTTATCAACACTGTCTTGGTCACAAATCCAAATCATAGTGCCATATAGGCTACTGTGAAGAAAATTAACTCCATCCCAGGCAGATCTGTACACTTATATAACAAAATATTTAAATTTGTAGTTCCAAAACTAAAAACAAATAAAAATAATTAACCTAGTTACCTTCTGATCCAGGGTCTCTAGCACTTTGAATTAATATTTTCTTTTGGTCATTTCTAAGGACCATCTAGCTATGACATGTATGAAAAATAAATAGAAGTGTCAGAAAACCATTTAATCTGAGAAAGGTCTTTTTGTTTATCTCCGCACCAAAAAAGGTATCCTAAAAAAATCTGTATTATGAGGCATGTTCACTGAACTATGCTTTCCACATCACAGCTTGTGTCTACTATGATTATATTCTTTAGAGCTCTTTGGATAATTTGCAGCCAAAACCTCCCCTGTTCCTGTTTCTGACAATCACCATGATAGCATATGAGATTTGACCTTTCTACTGATGTGACCTACAATAGTCTTTAAAGAATAACTATTAAAAAGAACCCCAGCCCCCCAAAAAACCTATATGTGCAAGTGGAAATCAAAGCTGAGTCTCCAAGTTCCTTTTGCTAGATGCAGATGCTTTAACAGTCCATAAGCAACTTCTGCTTTTCACGTGGAAATTTCTTCTGGAAGAAGAAGGCACTATCATGAATAAGAGCTAGGACACCAAATTCTGCTTTCTTAGTTTAGTCAACTCAGGATAGATGAAGATAGCTCTTTGTTTTAAAAGTATGAATGCCCCAATGGCAGCAGCAGAATGAAATGAGCTGTTTTAAAGTTTCCAAGTAGACAACTATACAGAGGTGGATTTTCGACATTCTGACTATAAATGCCATCCAGGAAACTGAATTTTCAAACAATCTGAACAGAGTCTGTCCTTTAAATGGTGAGAAAAAGTCAGTCAGAAAACTCATAGAAAATATTAGAGAGTGACTGTTTATCAGGGCCTGTAGTGATAAGACAAGGGGTAATGGGTTTAAACTAAAAGAGAGTAGATTTAGATTAGATGTTAGAAAGAAATTCTTTACTGTGAGGGTGGTGAGGCACTGGAACAGGTTGCCCAGAGAGGTTGTGGAGGCCCCATCCCTGGAAGTGTTCAAGGCCAGGTTGGATGGGGCTTTGGGCAATGTGGTCTAGTGGAGGGTGTCCCTGCCCTTCCAACCCAAACCAATCTATGATTCTATGATTATATACCATATATTTTGAGCTTGGATACAGTGAAATTCTCTTACTGTTTTTAGAATTGTATATTGTGGAAACAGTTTTCCACAGTATCATGTGGAACATGCTTAGAACAATGGTTTTGCAAAAGACAGAATTTAGTTCTTTTTTAAGATTTTTACTCAACCAAAACTTTACTTGCTTAACAGCAACGATACTCTTCTTGGCCATGAAGAGATCAAAATTCAGTCTCAGTTCATTTTTCCTTACATTCAAATTATTTTAAGGACAGAATGTTCCAAATTGTAAGCAGAAGTGATCAAATATTTGTGTTGTATTTTGAGTCAGTCAGCATGGGAGAACTGATTAAAGGAATTTATTGCATGGCCTGCTTTCCGAGAATTGTGATGTTACAGAGACAGTGAACGACACAATTATCTCTAACAATTTACAATAAATAAGTGGACAGCTGTAATAACATATTGTGGAGCTTTGCACCACAGCAATCCAGTGGCCATTTTGTAGCTGCAGGATATAAATAGTATTTAATTAAAAATTTGGATATTATTAGCTAAAAAAAAAAACAAACCCAAAATGAAATATCTAATGATTGACTATAGATACAGAGGTTGGACAGATGTTCTTAAGAGCTCAAATCAACTTATAAAAAAAGATTAGTAAACATAACAGGTTTCCCTATTAACCACTAAGTATTTTCTCCAACGTTCAAGTTCCTGCTGAGCCACAGACAACCTCTTAGACTTTAAACACCTCATTTAGACATTATTTCCACTATAGACTGTGGTAATAGCAATCTTCTCTTTTAACTTAGTTATGCACATCCACATGTTAAAATCTAGATTCTAGAACATAAAGTGAAGTAAGTTCTATACATAATTATGTGAGGGAAAAGTTTCAGAACACAAAGTCTCCCTAAATCTGCTGAGGTTTTGTTGTTGTTGTTGTTTGAGGGTTGGGTTTTGTTGTTGTTGTTGGCTTTTTTTTTTTTCTTAAAGGAAATTAAACAAAAAACCTCAAAGACAGCAAAAAATCCCATAAAAAGACCTTTCAATATCTTTTTCTGGCAACTTTCTTACATTTACTGCTCAGAAGAAGATAGTGAACTTTTTTCTGTTTCCAGTCAGGATTATAATTAAGAAAGCACACAGACTTAATGTGCTTTCATGCTCCAGGCTACATAAATTTTAATGCAGATCAGTATGAAAAGCAGAAAACAAACAAAAAACAGCAAACAAATTGCACTTGCAGGGTGGGTGGTGGTTTTTGATTGTTAGGGGTTTTTTTTTGCTTAGAAAGTTTGCTCTACTAACATGCTGTTAAAACCAGTACATTTTGGAAAGTGATATCTTTTAAAAATTTGCTAGCATTGATTTAAAGAAATGCTTAAAAGTTACAGCTCTAAGCAACGGCTTTCAGATACAAGCTCTGCCAATTTTCACTCACAGTACATGCAGAATTTGTGAAGAAACTTAGAGCTTGTTTTCTCATCACTTCAATAAATCAAATTTTAAATTAAAGCCTAGCAAACAAACAATGAGATGAAGACTACACAATTAAAAATGCCTTGAGTGACTTAACTAACATCAATGAGGTTTTGTAACAATTTCCAGGATAAAATCCAATCCTTCAGGTACAAGGAGAATGAAATAGTCCAATAAAGACAATTAGAACAAGGCTGAAAAGTACTTTCACTTGACAATAGTAGCTTTTTTGGCATTACATTGTGATTCCGATGCATCTGTGATGAATTTGTGACTTTCATAAAAAATGGGTCTGTAACACTTAACTCAGTCTTGTTTCACTTTCCACAGATCTAATTCCATGGATTTAATTAAAAAATAAACTTAGATAAAAATTAAAAACATTTATTTTCTGGTGAATACTACCAGAATCAGATATTTGTCATTCAAGTGAATCAGAGCTAATGTTACATAGCTGAGGATCAAATACTTGACAAGAGTGGTTTTCACAACAAATTAGAGTTTGAAAGTCACATTGTCCAGACAGCAAACAATCTCTGTCCTAAGATACATTATTATATATTGTTTGAAAATATTGTAAACTCATAAAGCAGTAGTTTGAATACAGTACATTTCTAGAACTATTCGCTGTAGAGAAGTAAATCCTTTTCCCCTAATATGCAATACCCTAAGGTTTTGTTGCTTTTTGTTCTTTTTTTTCTCGAAAGAAAATACTAAGTATGTTACAGCAACAAAAGAGTTATCAATGACAGAAATTTTCACCAGTTCTGATATCAGAAGATGAAAAGAATCCAATTCTGTCACTGTATTTTCACTTACAGTCAGTAAAATTATCCATGTGATAATGTCAGGATTGTCACTTGCAGCAACAAATCAGATCACAGTGTTAGACATTAATAATGCTACCTTTCCCATTCTTAATTTACACTGGTTTTAGTCTTGAACTTCAGGTATTGTAGAGTAGAATGCCATCAAGAGCTGTTACAAAGATACTGTAGAAACTGTCCACAGCCATTGAAAACAATTCTGCTTCTGTATTCACTGAACCTCTCACAGAAAAAAATGCTTATGGGAAATACTTTAAGTGAAGTTTTGCTCTATCTATCTGTTTTGACAATTTTACTAGTGTCAGTGAAATTTCACATAGTTATGGGTCTGCAAACTTTAAGCTGTTCCTCTTTGTGCCCTTTCCATTTTGTTGAAAATCAGCAAATAAAAAATGAATAGGGCATCTTCATGTTTGACTGTTTTGTTTGGCTTTTCCTTGCATCATATATTTTGTGCATCTGTACTACAGATGGCTTTTGACTGCAACAGTTTTCCTATATTACACTACAGCTATTGGGAAGTAGTTTTAAATTAGCAGAATACATGGGTTTATATGTCCCTTTCTTATTACCAATTGCTAACGTTCTTCTAACTTTTACTCTCAGTAGAATCTCCTGTGCATTTTAACTTTTGCAACAGTGAAGAAAAACAAAACAAAACCAACATAGTTTGCTTTTATGAGACTAGCAGCACACACTGAATCTTTTTTTCTGGCTTTCTTATGAATGTTGTCTTGAATAAATAAGAAACCCTACCAGAAGCTTGGAATACTCAGAATGCTGCAAAAGTCCTATGTTTAGCTCAAATGACAATAAATGCAGCTTATCATTCTTGAATGTCTCCTTCCAGATGATAGCCTACAAAAAAAGATGGCAAGCATCACTACAGGAAAATAACTGATAATTTATTAAGGGTGTAACTGATCCTTTCAAAAAGGATCCTAATAATTCTTAAATAAAAGGTATTTTTTAATAAGTCTCAAGCTGATCTCACGTCAGGTTAATTTACACTTCTTGCAAGACAAAGAGAGTATTACACTTACATTAAATGTATAATATTTTCAAAGGTAAGAGAATAGACATGCTTTAGACATTTTTTGTTTCTAGTGGATTTTTTTTTCAGAAGTAGAACACACATTAAATAGTATTTCACATGTGATTACATTTTTTTGAAAATCTTTTACAGGTTATTTTTGAGAATGGAAAGCAGAAGTTAGAGGGGAACTCCATGTAAGGGTGAAAGGAGTCAATGCACTTCAGTACTAAACAGCTGGTTTTCTCTTAGATAGATACTGTGAATTAACTCAAAAATCTTTCTCATCTGAGGCTTTTTGGGGGGTGGTGCAGGGGAGGTGTGAATTTGTGTTTGTTTTAAAACAGTTTTGGGGTTTTTCAAGGCCTCTTCAGTCTCTCATAATTCATCTTCATTCATTTTCACTAGTACATCTTTTATTCTATTTGTACTGGTTCATTTACTACAAAAAAAAAAAAGATACCACTGCAACTAGTTAATCTGTTTTTTTCATTTGTAAACCTGCTAGATAATCTGACAATTTCATTTCTTTAATTTCAGGCAACTTTTTTTTTTTTGTCAGCTATAGGTAATCTAGATACTTTCAGAGACTTCTTTATATTCCATGCTTTCTCATTTGCTTCTGCTCGAAGTCTAAGGAGCTTCCAAAGTGCGTAGTCAGCAGCAGCCTTCAGATTGTCAGACCAGGTCTGATATCCCATGCCTATTGTTGAATTAAAGCTCCATTTGCCAGTTTTCTTGTTAGTTTATTATAGGTGCTATCATCAGCCAACACAACTATTGAATAGTTAAAGAACAAGTCATTAATTATTACTATTTTAGGACTACATTTTCATTTTTAATTGTAATATTTTAACATGTCTGCTTTGAATTTTGTTTTTCAAAAATGTCAGATGCGTATTCTGTTGGTTGGCTTTTGGTCAGCATTCCTGAAGAAGAAATTTGTATGCATTTAAGTCAGATATATTAAGTGTAGGAAAGACCATGCTTATTTACAGTCCGTCCCTCCAAATTATCCCAGAGCTGATCATTTTGACTATGAAATGTTAATTTGTTTGTTTTGCTGGGGTTTTCACAGGGTGATCCAGCATAGTGTAGGTCAGTGATGCCTTGGCTTTCAGCCTGTGTATTTTATTAGGCTCTAAATCTGCCTGTCAAGAGAAAGAACAGAAAGGTAACAACTGCTAGTTAAATTGAATCACTTTGACTAAATCGGACAAATTTGGTTAGCCTCTGATGCACCCTGGCCCAGGTCCATGTCAGCAAGTATGACTGTGTTCAATCAAGGCTAAGCTCATGGGTGAACAAAACGCAGTCCAAGAATATCATAGAACATGCTGTCTGCAAGCACATCTTTATATGGACAAAAGGATGTTACTCAGACTTGATGTACAGATATGGCTGGAAACAAGAACTAGGATATTTTCATGATAATAAAGCTTAGAGAAGAGTCAAAACCTAATAAATTTAAATAAATTTCTGGTTATTTTAGGCATTATGTTCAGATTTTCAAGATATTCAGCATAAATTTATATTTCCAAGATTTTTAAAATTTTCTTTGAAAGAAAGACATAATAGCAGGAATACCCAATGCAGCATGATCCAAGAATCACAGATCTTTTGGTTTTAATATAGACTTTCAGTAAATAACATCACATTTATCAGTACCTCTAATCTTACGAGTTTTGATCAGTATTGTAATTCCTATAAATAGCTGGTATATTAACCACACTGAAAACAGGATTTCCCACTCTGAGACATTATCTGTTTAACAGAGCAGTTACACTTCACAACATTTTAGTATAGGCATAGGAATAACATAAATGTATTAAATTTAACTGATAGTATGAGGGAAAATGAGAAATTTAGGTTGACCTGGTTTAATAATTTCAATACAAATTTGAGACACAGGATTTTTTTTTTAAACTAAGGTTTTAAGATCTTTTAAGTTTCTATATAAATTGCATTATAGTACTTTTTAAAATATATATAAACAGAAATCTGATGCTTTAAAACAATCACCCATGATTAATAATCTCTTGTTAATACTCTTGTTAGAAACCAGTAAATCAACAAATAATCTTCAGCAGATCCTTTACCTTTCCCAAGATCCTAATACCTTTCTAACACTGTTGACCTTTTGCCCTACTTTCTAATGCGGAAGCTTTTCATATGTATTAGTGATGGCTTTAAATGTCTTTTCTACATGACTGCAGTGCAGCTACCTTCTGGGTTATGGGCCTGACAGAAACGAAGCAGTGACTGAATCACAAAACTGCAAGTCTGTGCTTAAGATTTTGGTAAGACCACAATTTTGGTATTCCATGTTGGTTAGGGAGAATCCAGTTTCTCCCTGTGACTTCAGTAACTTGATAAATGTTTTGGAAAAACCCAGTGAGCATTTGGAATAAATGTGTAGAAGACAGAGTGCTGGTTGTTTAAACTAGCAGTGAAAAATAATGTATGTGAAAGTCAAATATGACATGAACTAAAAATCTTATAAAATGTCACAGAAAACTGCAGTAGCAATGACAGAAAAACAGCCTGGTTTTAATACAGAGACATGTTATGTAAAGAGCGCACACAGGACATTATGAAGTGATGTATTGGGTGTCCATGGCAGCGGGGGGCTGCAGGGGCCTTCCTGAGAGAGGCTGGGGCTGCCCTGTGCTGGGCACAGCCGATTCCGACCGGTTCCAGCCAGCTCCAGTGGACCCACCACAAGACACAGCTGAGCCCCTCAGCTAAGCTGGTGGTACCTCTGCAAAAAATATATTACTAATAAATCAAACATTTACTAATAAATCAAAAATCCATTAAAAAGGAGGTTTTAAGAATTGCCTGATTTAGCTATTCTTGAACACTCGATCATGAGTAAGTATGATTTGCTTTTTTTAATTTGCTGTCCTGTTTTGGAACTTTCAACATATGACCAGCAGAGATATTCCTCAGATGACCTGAGAGAACCTGGCTTATGTAAAACTAGGTCCATGATATGCTGGGTTTTTTTCTGTGAACTGCTGGAGGAAACTGGTTACTTTGGTAAAGGCCTGTCTCTCTAGTTATACTTCCTTCCCCTGTTCCTTTCTTTTGAAGAAACTAGATGCAGGAAACACATGTAACGTTTGACACTTTTAGTTATGTTATAATCATAAATACAATATCTATGCTGCAAAAAAAGCACTGGTAAATTGGAGGAAAAGAAATGAGAACTGCCCCTTAAGTGAACACTCACAGATGCTTGGTATACCAAAAGAATAAGCATGACATGCTTACCTTTGGAGAAATGTTCATGACGTTTTTAGGAGACTAGCTACAGTGCTCCAACCTTTCAAAGAAACAAAAAATGAATATAAACATTTAAAGAATATAAATAGATTAGAATGTTTCTAATATTTGAAAAAAAATACTCCCTGAATTAACAGTGGATGAGCTAGTACATGTATCACTGTATTAATTATATTTTTATCAGTTTCTAAACATGGAAGACACTATGCATCTAGTAGGTCTTACTGCAAATTATGTTTCTATATGCAGATTCAGCTTAAGTAAGAACATGTCATAATGGTTAGTATTTGTACACCAATTTTAATCTTTGGGAGCCTTTTCCCGCCCCCCCCCCCCCCCCTTTTGCCATAGACTACGGATGAATTAATAACACATAAGATAAAATACTTCTATGTGTAATCCAATACATCCTGGTGTACCCAAAAGGCTTAGAATTGAAATAATCTGAAACTTAATACTTGCTTCCTGTATAATTTTCTCCAGGGTACAAAGAGAATGTCTTGTCAAATATCACCCAAAAGACTGACATGAGCTAAAAAGCAGTGTGGCCCCCCCAAAAAAATAAAACAGGTAAACTACTATTTCTATGTGACATATTTCAAATAACTTATTTCTCAAATAAAATCTATATGTCTTTTAAATGCTATCATTTTAGTTTTAAAAGTTACATAACTATTCTGATGATGAGTTAATCTGCTGGTGTTTTAGAAAACATGTTATTAAAGAGAGCTATAAACAATACCTTTATTTCTTCTTACTATGAACTGCAACAAAATTCATAAATCATTTTGCATCTTATGAGATGAAACAAGGAGAGAGAATAATTCCTTGCTGATGTCATGCTATGAACAGAGCACAAACATAAAAACATTTAGAAGTACAGTTGAAAGAAAGATAAAACCAAAGACATTCTGTTATGCTTTACACATCAAATAAACCCTGTATTTTATGTCAATGTACAAAGGGTAAGAATACAGCTTTCCATCTATACAGTTACCATTTAGCATTGAATAAACATATAAACCAAACAGGCCCATAAAATCCCCACAAAATTTATGTCAAGAGTATCCCAGGGATAACATGTACTGTCCAATACAGAAGCTAAATGAGCCAGTATTTAAGGATGTTTTGCAAAGATATCCACTTTACCTTCCTAAAGCTATAATTCAGGGATTGTTGAAAAATGTGCTGACAAAACATGTATGTGGTTTTGTCTTTCATTGAAAATCTTCCTCATTTTGTTTGCTTTGCTCCAGAATTGAGATCTTATGTTTTCCAGATATACTAACATTTGTCTTGAACAATACTAGCTAACGCAAGCACTTCCAATTAATATGAAAAAATAATTTTCGCGATCTATTTCAGGTTACCAAAGCAAATCTAACAGGAGCTGTTTCCTTTCTACAGCTCCTATTTTCATTTCATTGTTTTTCCTTAAGTTTTTGTTATCTTTTTATTCATTGAAATAGCTCTGATTGCCATATCTGAAACTATTTCTCTTCTCTATCTGTTTAGCAATAAAATAGTACTGTAAAAGGCAGGGTATTTTTCACATAAGGACACATTCCCATCTGGCAAAAAACTAGTCAGCCTTCTTCTTTTTAACAATATCTGAAGGCAAATTGATCAAAACAACCTGATATATGCTAACAATTACTTTGGAGGCATCCTCAGGAGACCATTCTGTTCTATGAATTCTAAATGGACAGGAGTTTGCTACCTTGGAGCTTCAGGGTACATCAGCACAATATAACTGTGGTCAGTGCAACTCTAAGCTTACAATAACAAGCCCTACTGAGAGACAGAATATAATTGCACAGACTTACTACTAACTTTGCATGCAGACACAGTTTGCTTTGTAAGTCTAGACCCAGCTTTCTTCTGCCAGAGAAATAACACATAGATCTACGTTAAATAGAAGATCCTCAGTCTTCAGGAGTTGGCTTTACTTCATCCTCCTTACTGTGTGAGCACAGGCAGCCCACTACCATGTGTGCTGGATGCTGGTTCCATCCTGAGTTGCTTAACGCCCCCCCAAATCTAGCCCAAACAATCCAGGTACTTTTCCCGCTCTTTTAGATTCCAGTGCAGGCATGTAAAACACCAAAACGGGTGAGGACTGGAGAGAGGGGGTGCAGATGGGAGCATCCTCCATATGACTGAGAATGAAAACAAAAGGAACTCAAAAGAAATCAAGTATGTTATGAAAATAAATAAGTGCTGTAGTTTTAAAACACCACAAAGTAGATCCACCTTTAAAACTTGTCATTAAAAATTAGTCATGTTATTTTACATTCTTCTTACTATTCCACCTTACTGCAGAGAATTTTAATAGCAAAATTACCCATCATACCATGTGTGGCAATGATTGCTTACTGTCTAAACTGCATGAATAAATTGAAGACACCATACCTGTCTGGTGCCTATTGTTAGTCAATGACAAGAAAGAGGTTAAAAGATTCAAAAGCTTGTGAACTCCATAGAAAGATATTGAAAGCAAGGTATTATAATTTTTGTTTAAGTAAGCATCTAATTAACAATTTATTACTATACTATACAATAAACTAAGAATAGAATAGAATAGAATAGAATAGAATAGAATAGAATAGAATAGAATAGAATAGAATACCTCCAAACCCAGTGTAACATGAAAATGCATTAGTACATGTAATGCATTTGTCTTTTCCCAATATTAGCTCAGAGTATATTGCATTATGGTTCTTGTGTTAATGTCATATACAGAGGAATATTATTTTAAAATATTTTTTGTTTACTGTTTTATCCATAAATATAATTATTTATGATGAGATACTGTTAATGTTACCAGATTGCTCACCTGAAATATTCAGGTAATTTACTAATAGCTTCTCAGCACAGTATTGATTACAGCAATAACACAGAAATGTGTATAAATTTAAATGTCTGTTTCTTGTACAATGAAGTACAGAAGTTCTTACATTTTGTGTTGTTAGAACTCACTGTCTTTTTTCCATAATTTTTTCTCTCCTCCACAGCCACCTCTGTATTGTCACTTTATGAATACTGAAACTCAACACTGAAGGAAGCAAATACAGTTTAGCAAATGTTCCCTAACCACTGAGCCTGTCAAACATTTCTGATCATAGTTCTCGCTGGCAGTCAGCTTTCAGCTGTTTAAAAGTGTGACACAAAATTTTCCACTCTTCTCTGTAAAATCACATCACTCTTTAAGATTGAGTTTGTAGCAGAATTATGAAAGTGATTTGAAGATGATCCTGCCAGGTTTTTTTCATGTGACTAGCCCTCCACTGGCTTGCAAGACTAAAGCCTAAGAACAGTGTTCTTGCAAGATGAAATAACTGCTATATGTGTTCCCAAGGAAATTTCAGAAAATGCTGTCTCTTTTAAAGTAGATGTGGTAACAGTTCTTTCTGAAGAATAAATTAGTCAGATTCTTTTTCTGCAGTATATGGTTTAAATTACAGACTTTTTCTCTGGTAGAAAAATAAGAGACTTTCAGATCATATTTAATAAGATTATTCAATATCTTTATTTAACTGCATCTCAAAACTAGGTAAAAGCTTTGTCAGCTATTATTTTAAAGTTTGCTAAGTTAATTAATATTAACAACCTTCAGAAGATTGGTTAGTATTGGACAAATATTTCAAAAATTATAAATTCATTTAAAAAAACACCCCTCAATTTGTAAACATTTTAAAATGGTCTTAAATATTTTTCTTATTTCCAGTTTGTTTAGTCTGAGGAAAAATTATTTAATATTTTCAGTCTCAGAACTAAATTTTTTGGAATAATGACGTTATTGTTGAAAAATGAAAATGCAGTGGCTGTGAGAAGTTAAGCTAGTTTTTTGTTGTTTGCTGGATTATTTTTTCAACAATGGCTTTAGTTAAAACAAGGAACATCTAATTACAGTCAAATTTTTATTAGCATTTCTTAATTGTAATGTTTTATTTGTTCCTGAATACCTTTAATATTGAAAATCTTTACTCTGTTTTTAAAACTTAATGAAAATTATAAAACAGAAAAAACATGTTGGTAACATTAATGTTTACTCATTTTATAACATTGTTTCCCTATAGTAATGTACAAGTATATTAAAAATTGCCAAAAGGTTTGTATCCATAGGAAGAAGGAAATGCAAAAATTTGTGCAGTATGTATATGTCTTATTCTTTATGTACAAATATGATTTTGTCCCTTTTGTCCTTAGTCCCTTAGTCAAATACCTGTTGTGATGTTTGGGTTTTTTCCCTAGCCATATTAGCAAATATGGATATTAGAGAGGGACTTTAAGGGAAAAAGTAAATTTGATAAGCTAGTAAGTTTTAACGTAGGAGCTGAGAGGGAATGTTTAATGTCTAAGGCCAGAGCGAAACTATGTATTCAGAGATATGGAAAAATGATGGTGGCAGGGAAGGTTTCCAATGAACATGAATGCCACATTTATTACTTGTAAAAATGCATAAATACAAAGAATATATACTTTACCCCAGAAATTTCCTAGGATACAGTTTCAAATCTCACAACCACTGTTAATTTAAGATTGGAAAAACTTGATTTTACTTTAAACAGTCCATGTACAAATGTATAATTTTTCAGTGAGAGGAGTTTCTTGTGTTTCTACACAACTGACAGTGTATGCAGTTGATGCATGCAGTTTCAAGGGAAAAAGGAAGTGAAATATTAAGGTTATTTTTCTGTCCTGATAGAAAATAAATTTTATACATTTATTCTGAATAATTTGTAAACAGCCTAAATTGTTGTTTGCTGAAGATATATGACTAAGTCCTAATCTTAAATATTTTGAATCTTTACAGAAAATTTATGTACTGTTAGAAGCACAATAAGTCAAATTACATATGAATAATAAACAAAAAAGCCGTCATCCGTATTGGTGAAGAATAAGAAATAAATAAATGCAGATGCTAACCAAAACATAGACAGTATTTTCCCCATTGTGAATTGTAACTCTTCTAAGATTCCTCCTCCCCAGTTATCACAAAATTTAAAAAAAAAAAAAAAAAAGTCAGCAAAGCCATCTGCTGACAGTGAGGTAGACCAGGCCGGGCCCAGAGGGTGGTAATTGATTGATACAAATTCTAGTTGGAGGCCAGTAACTAGTGGTGTGCCCCAGAGGCCAATACAGGCTCCAACCCCATTCAATATTTTCATTAATGATCTGGATAACAGACAAATAGAACAGGTGGAGCCTTGGCTGCAATGAGACAGAATGGTTTGGAATCCCACAATGTTTAAGATCTTGAAGTCAAGACAGCAAGTAATCTAAAGTGCTAAACAAAGATTCTTGGCTTTATGAGAGTGGATTTCCGCTTGTTCAGGGAAGTGGTGAGCAAGATCCTGTGCATGGTAGCTCTAAAGAACAAGGGAGCCCAGGAGAATTGGTTAGTCTTTGAAGACAAGTTCCTCAAAGCACAAGAAAATTCAGCCTGGTCTATGAAGCAGAAGGCGGCCAGCTTGACTAAACAGAGAAGTCCTCCTTGTACTCAAACACAAAAATGATACATATGGGAGGTAGTAGCAGGGACAGACAATCAAGGATGAGTACAGATGCAATCTCAAGCATATAGGATGAAATGCTGAAGCTGAAAGCAGAGAGGTACGTTAGGTGTAACAACAAAGGCTTCACAGGTATGTCAGCAGCAGAAGGAAGACTAAAGAAATTGTTGCTCCATTGCTGGATAGAGCAAGGAATCTAAAGACAAAGGAAGTGGAGAAGTTGGAGGTTCTCAGTGCCTACTTTGCCCTGGTCTTTACTAACAAAATCTACTTTTAGAAATCCCCAGTCTTTCTACCTAGTCACAAAGTTTGAGGGATGGGTGTACTATTCATGAGAGAAGAGGATTGAATTAGGCATGACTTAACGTAAGTTGAGCATACACCATTCCACAGAGTGAAAGTGATGCATCCAGAAGTGCTGAAGGAGATGGCGAATGTCATTGCAAGGCTGCTGTATATTGTCTCTGAAAGGTTATGTGAATGGCAGAGGTCTCCAAAGTCCAGAAAAAGACAATGTGCCAGCCGTCTTCAAGAAAGACAAGGAGGATCCAGAGAACTGCAGGTGGGTCAGTCTCATCTCATAACCTGAAAAGATTATGGAGGAAGTCCTCATATAACTCATTTCCAGGCTCATGAAGGACAGGGAGGTGCTTATTCTATGATCCATGGTATATTTGGAACCTTGCAGAAGACACTGTATATGAGGAGTTAGTGATATTGGCAAGTCCTATCTGCTTTGTTAGGCCTGGTACTTAAGGCTTGAGAAGCCCATATGTTAGCATGAGTAACTGCAATGCTATAAGGGAACATACTGGAATGTCCCATACTGGTCTGTGCTGCGCTCTAGTGGATAGCATGAAAGTGATAGCATTCCTACCTGTCAGGAAAAGATATATGGATTGACTTTTTTACATAAGATAAAAGGCACCATGGCACAGGAGAGAAATAGAACCTCTCCATAGGTGGAATTTGTGCAGTGTGCCATGGGAATTGTCCTGGTTCTGGCAAGGATAGAGTTAATTTCCCAAGGAGCCAGGACAGGTGAGCCAAGCTGGCCGGGGGCTATTCCATACCATGTGACGTCATGCTCACCATAAAAGGGGGCCAGTCGGGGCAGGGGCGGGTTCGGCGTGGCTCCGGGACGGGTCGAGCGTCTGGTCGGTCATCGGATCAGTAAAATCATTCTCTGTTATCACCCATTGTTACTATCTGTTATCAGCACTGTTGTCGATTGTTTCCCTCTCCCTTGCTGTCCCAGTAACCTGCCCTTATCCCAAGCCTCGAGGCTTTGGCCTTGTTTTTTTCCGTTCTCCTCCACATCCCGCCGGGGGAGGGGTGAGCGAGCAGCGCGTGGCACTCAGCTACCGGCTGGGGCTGAATCACGTCAGTCCTTTTTGGCGCCCAACGTGGGGCCCGAGGGGTTGTGATAACGACAAGTCTGACCCAAGTGTGTTAAAACAAAGTTGTTATAAGCATTTATAATGTTATTGAAACAGTCACTGGTCATAATGATGTTCTGTTTGGTCACATGGCTCTGTTTTGTAAACCCGTGTTTACTCTATGCAATCCCTGCGGTGCTGTTTATCACCTCTGGGAGAGGGGTTTGTGTTCTCATGTTGTTGTATTGTGTGATAATGACTTATGATATCATTGACAGTCATGGGTCTGAGCTGGTATGTGTATATAGCATTTTGGTCAGGCCCGTACCTCGGTCAATATCTTTCAGAATTGATTAATAATTGGACCCAATCTATGGGGAAGACGGGGGGGGATACCTTCTCCCACTCTTTCACCTCCTCTTTTCCCTTTTGGTTGGTTACAACAATTTTTGAGTATTTTGAATACCCTTGGAATGTTCAGGCCAGTATATTCCTATTGCTAGGTCTCCTGAATGCTTTCCCACTCCTGCTCAGGGTTAGCAAAAGTCTTTTCAAGAGTACCACCCAGGGATCTTCCCCAAGGCTGAGTGGTCAGGGCTGGCATGGCATGTGGGAGAGTATGGGCGGGTATCTAGAGACCTTTTCACCCCCAATGGTTTGGAGCTTCACTCCTGAACAATTGCAAGACCCTGATAAAATGGTAGAATATTTGAAAGGAAAATGCTGTGGGGATTCTAAGGAGACACAACTTACTGCACTGTGCTGGGCCCTGGCCACAATCTATCAAACACTGCTTGATAGTAGACAGCACCATCCAGGGGAGAGCGCGAACGCAGTCCCCCACTACCACAAATTATGCAGTCGAGTTTCCCACATTTGGGGAAATCGCAGGGGTCAGCACACCCGGAGTGCAGGGGATGAGCCTCGCCCTGGGAAAACCACCTGCCTGATCATGGTGTCTCCCCTGCCAGGTAAGTATCTCCCCTGCCAGTAAAAGGACTGACGTGGTTTAGCCCCAGCCGGTAGCTAAGCGCCACGCGCTGCTCGCTCACCCCTCCCCCGGCGGGATGGGGAAGAGAACGGAAAAACAAGGGCAAAGCCTCGAGGGTTGGGATAAGGGCAGGTTACTGGGACAGCAAGGGAGAGGGAAACAATCAACAACAGTGCTGATAACAGATAGTAACAATGGGTGATAACAGAGAACGATTTTACCGATCCGACGACCGACCAACCGACCGACCAGACGCTCGACCCGTCCCGGAGCCACGCCGACACGCCGAACCCGCCCCTGCCCGCGTGGCCCCCTTTTATGGTGAGCATGACGTCACATGGTATGGAATAGCCCCCGGCCAGCTTGGCTCACCTGTCCTGGCTCCTTGGGAAATTAACTCTATCCTTGCCAGAACCAGGACAGGAATTCATTCAGATTCTGTCTGAAGCTGTGCAACAGTGGGTCTCTCAGCAACTGATCGCACATGATTTACTCGCTATCTATATTTTTCATCTTATTTACATCTTATTATGACAGCAATTCTGATTCACTACTTGCTGTCAAGCTTTTCTTATTGAGGTCTGGAAAGTACTCTGCACCACTCCCACCCTGTTGGTGCAGAACAGATGGTCATGATCAGAAATTGCTTCACCCATTTATTAAACCGGTCGTTAAAGTTAGAACTGCCTTTCTTCCAAATACACTGACCTTTTAAACCTTTAAGTTCTCAAGACTATCAGAAATAGATAATAAAGCAATAGGGTACTACACTTTCTAAAATTGTTAATTGCTAACACAGCTGCTTAACTACTGAAGTTAAAGAAGTAAAAGAATAAGAAAATTTGAATTCTAATTTCAGTTTTGAGTAAGAAATTAATTTTTTTTTTTAATCTAGGTAATTCAGAGAAAAATGGAATATTGCTAAAATATGCCCTAAACTGTGGTAATATAGACTGGTATAAAAATTAGATTCAATTCATTTTTCAATGAATACTGTTACACTTGTATTCCGTACACCAAATATATAATGTTAGCTACCTCTTACTATTGCTAGAAATGGATATTTGAATAAAAGTGTGTGTGGAATGTCTAATATTTATACAAATAATGTTCTCTTCTCCAAAATAACAAATAGCTCATTAAGGGTGTATTTATCTGTATTCTTATTTTAAAATTTTAAATGAATCTTGTTGATAAAAAGAAAAAGTGGTTGATGATATATTTAATAAGTTTAGTCTTTGAATACGTTCTCAATCTAGGATGCTGTTATCTTACATAAATATCAAATGCTCAATTTTACAGCAAGGTTCCTGCAGGCTCAGCTCTGTTGCTCTGGACATCTGGCACATATGATGAACAACATGAATGCCTTAAGCCATTTCTTTTATGCCCATTAAAAGCATGGTGAATGGCTGACAGGTAGGCCATTGAAGTCTTGTAAGGACATGCTCAAGACAAATCCTCAACTTTGTGGTACCAGCTCCACAAAGTGGGAAACTACAGGTGAAGACCATCTGCTATAGCAAAGATTGTGTACTATTACCTTGAGAGCCTTTGAACAAACCAGGAATGACAGAATGACTCTGTGCTGTACTACTGCTCTATAGAAATGGAGGCACAGTGTGTTTAGGAAAAAAAATCTATGGCATTTGCGACAGCTAACATGCTGTGATGGTCTGACTGATTTTTCATCAACCAAGCTATAAAATGGGGAATCCTCACTTATTAAAAGAAATATATATTTACTGTATATTTTTACAAAGATTAACCCATTGTAAGCAGATTAAATTACTATCTGCTGTGTTTAAATAGAAGCCTATATAGCAATCCTTTGCAAGCCTAACTCAGGATTTCAATTGAGTCTACCCATCAAGCACCCTGAAAACAAACTGAAAGAACTGCAGTTCTGAAAACAACTGGAAACATAAGTTTTAGGCTGAAGATCTTCAGCTAGTCAGGATGTGCACTGCTTTATGTTTACACTTGATTCTATGACATAAGAGTTTGTATTTTAAAGTTTATTTTCAGATAGCATTATTTTTACTGGTAATTTCACTTAAGTTGGCTTTCAAACAACTGAATATCCATTGATGCTACTTTAAAAAAAAAAAAAGTTTAAAATTTTGAACATGTTAAAGTGAGATTTTATCTAAGGGAAGAGGGGCTGATTTATTTCATAGTATCTATGATTTGTGTATCTTTTTTCTATATTGAATATTTTTCAGCAAAATCCAGAAGACTGAGTAAGCATTGCAAGAACAGTATTTTCTCTAGATTGAGATTTAAATTTTCAGTCTCTTAGATCCCACTAAGCAAAATAGATCAATTTTTGCCTTTATGGAGCAAATCATTAATAATATGAATATAATAGAGAGAAAGAGTGAAGGTGATCATTGCTAGCAATGAGAAGGGGACGTAAGTATACAGTGAAAAACAAATCCTTGAGCACTGCCTTTAATGTGATGCTATTTAAGAAAAGAATGTGATGCTATTTGAGAAAAGATTGCTTATGGTAGTGTATCATTCCAGCAACCCTAATTTATGTAGTCAAAAAGGCTCCAAAAAATATCTATCACTTTTCTCTCATGTCTCATACATACAAATGGTCAAGATTCTCATTTAAGATTGAAAATTGGCAGAGAAGTCTGTAGGCTGGGTTCCTAGATTGGATTTTATTAGATTACTAAAACTAATGCTCAGACATTGAATGCTTGGATTTGGTTGAAATGTTTTACTGCAATCAGATAGATATTGCCAGTCAGAAAAGTACATATCCTTAGGGCAGCAAGGAGGTCACACAGCCAGCTCACTAGCGTGGACTTCAGGAGAGCAGACTTTGGCCTCTTCAGGATTCTGCTTGGTAGAGTACCATGGGATAAAGCACTAGAGGTAAGAAGGGCCCAAGAAAGCTGGTTAGTATTCAAGGATCACCTCCTCCAAGCTCAGGAGCGACAAAGAGGAACAATAAGTAAGAGGAAGTCCAGCAAAGAGAAAGTCAGGCAAAACTACCAGGAGGCCTGCATGGATGAACAAGGAGCTCCTGGATAAACTCAAACACAGAAAGGAAGCCTACAGAGGGCAGAAGCAAGGACAGGAATCATGGGAGGAATACAGAGAAATTGTCCAAACAGCCAGGGGTCAGATTAGGAAAGCTAAAGCCCTGACAGGATTCAATCTGTCCAGGGATATCAAGGGCAACAAGAAAAGCTTCTATAGGTATGTCAGTGATAAAAGGAAGATGAGGGAAAACGTGGGCCCTCTCGAGAAGGAAACAGGAGACCTGCTTGGGAGGATATGGAGAAGGCTGAGGTACTCAACGAATTTTTTGCCTCAGTCTTCACCAGCATGTGCTCTAGCCACACCGACCCCAAGCCTCAGAAGGCAAACGCAGGGACTGGGAGAATGAAAAACCACCCACTGTAGGAGAATATCAGGTTCAAGTCCATCTAAGGAACCTGAAGGTGCACAAGTCCATGGTACTTGATGAGGGAACTGCCCAATGAAGTTGCTAAGCCCTATCCATCATATTTGAGAGGTCATGGCAGGCTGGTGAAGTTCCCACTGACTGGAAAAGGGGAAACATAACCCCCATTTTTAAGAAGGGAAAAAAGGAAGACCCGGGGAACTACAGGCCACAGTCTCACCTCTGTGCCTGGCAAGATCAGTCAGCAGATCCTCCTGGAGACTATGCTCAGGCACATTGAAAACAAGCAGGTGCTTGCTGACAGTCAACATGGCTTCACTAAGGGCAAATCATACGTGACAAATTCGGTGGCCTTCTACAATGGGATTACAGCATTGGTGGATAAGGGAAGAGCAACTGATATCACCTACCTGCACTTGTGCAAAGTTTTTGACACTGTTTCGCACAACATTCTTGTCTTTAAATTGGAGAGACATGGGTTTGATGGATGGAGAGGTATAGTGATAGGACAAGGGGTAATGACTTACTATTCTGTTTGTATACATTCAGAGGCATAAAGAAGAACAGATTGAATGTATTATATGAATATGTTTGTCCAAACACTTTAAGTAATTTATTATTGCCACTCCCTTGCACCCCCCCAAAAAAATGAAGTTTTATCTCACTAATTAATAACAAGATTGCCTAAAGAGGCAACAAGTAAGAGTTTACATGAAAATATTTACTGAATGCAGTACCCCTTCACATCTGTGATATGTCATGGAACAGTTCACCAAGGAGTATAATTTTGAGCAGCTTTTTTTAATTTTTATTTCCCCTGTGATTGTTACAGCTTAAAGAAGGAAGCTTACCACTGTTTACAAAACCACAGCTACTCTGGGTATGCCTATTTATTCCAAGTCAGTGCTAGACCAGGTAATTTCCACAGAGCCTGATTTATTTCAGCTTGTTTGTCGCTATTCTCAAATTAGATTGATTCTCCTTTTAGAAAGCAAAGCTTTTTAACCTTGCAGATCTCATCCCCCGAGTTAAACCTCAACTGTTTTCTACAAAAGTAAAATGCTTTGGTAGGCTTCTTCCCCATAGAGAATCAGTCTGCTCCAAGAGCAGCACTCCAGACAAGTAATTTACTTTTATAAACAGTATAAATAAAGCAGAAATAGAGGAAAATATCTCAAAAAACCTACAACATGTCTTTCTTTACAGCATCCTGGTTGGTTTGTTTTATTTCTTGCAGAAGGTCTACAAGCTGTTGCAGTTGGCTATCTGTGGGAGGTCCTCAAGCTGTTCACGAAGAATTTAGGTAAGTAAAATTACAAGGTTTTTTTCCCCTTCTTACTGTTAGATGTACAAGTTAAGATGCTTCCACAGAGAGTTACTTAACCACCTGTATGTTTTTTTAAATAGTTGTTGGTGATTTTACAGCTATATAAAGGTGATGTTCCCCATAAGAATTAAAAAAAAAAAAAAAAAGAAGTTTTTGATCTGAATTCACATTTCCAGTAAAAACAACAAATAGTATTTATCAAAAATAAACAAAATACCTTTAACTGTGTAGTTAGTTTTGACAACAGAATCATTTCATACTGCTGCTATATGGTTGGTGTCAAATAGACATCCTAATCCCATACAGAAGAGGAGGCATTTTTGGTTTTTTCCAATTTAAGTTCATAAGAGAAAAGGGAAAAAAACAAAACAAACCAAAACATAAATCATGGCTATTTGGATACTAAGAGGTGTGAAGAAAATAAATCTGATCAAAGCTTACATTCATTATACAAGCTAGGTTGGTAATGGTAAGTATAGATATGCACATGTAATAATCCTTGACATTCATTAAAATGTATGCTATTTAACACTGTTAAAAACCATATTAAACAGATTAATAGCACGTTGATAGATGTACCTTTAAGACAGTGATTAATAGAGAACCACATCTAAGTAGGATGCTTTAAGTAAAGTTCTGAGGGAATCAGTAGTTAGGAAGTAGCTAGGAAGAAAGTTTTATATGTTATCCTAATTTACGGTATTTTGAAAGTCAGACCTCCAAAAGACTCACAAAAAATGACTCCTCAGCTGAAAAAAAAGTGTAAGACACTTAAAAAGACAAAAAAAAATTAGCTTATCAAAAAATTGATAAGGAATCTATTTATACAGTAAAACACACACACTGGATGTGAACAGGGTCTTTAAATACCTTTTACTCCAGAAAAAAACCCAAAACACATCAACCATTGTGGGGGGGGGAGAACAAAAACTAATTTTCATATAAAATGTGTCACACATTTTAAGTACTGAACGATGAAATTAAAGTGAAATCAAATATTAATAGAGTAACATCTTCATTGTTCCGTATATTCAAGGAAAAAGTGAGCATTTTCCTGGAAGCTGCACTGTAGCAAAACGTACCTTACTGAGCTTGGTACCAGTGATAGCTAGAGAAAGGCAATAGCTTGTGATATGAAGCTCTTCATACTGTGTGACATAGTGTGATACAGTAGCTTCAAATTCTTTACAAAAATAATGGCTTGGATTTAGAAGAACAGAGAGTGATGCATGATATAAAAATAAACCAACCAAAACCAAAACCAACCAAACAAAAAACCCCAAACCACAAAACTAAAAAAACCCCAAAGCAAAACAAAAACAAAACAAGCAACAAACCCCACAAGAGAAAACAAACAAAACTCCTAAGAAAGGATAGTAGACTTTGACCATTAAGAAGTACAGTATTCACCATGCATGTAGTAACACTACTTCTCACTTTTTGGATTTTTTTGACTGTTAGATGTTCAGATTTATCCAAGGTAGGTAAATACCATTAATTAATATACTTTCCTCTGAGTGAAAAGAATGGGAATACATATCTCCATAAGTATGAAAATAATGAAATATAAAATCTTTTTCTTCATAATAAAATAATACAATCCTTTAATTTTCAAGAAAATGCATTCATGAAGTCCATGTAGAGAGATCATAAGGGCAGAGTTACACCTGCAGCATCCTAACATTTTATAAACTGAGACAAAAAAAGACTTGTGTACAACCTTTTTGATAGAAACATGGAAAAATATTTATTTAAATTTCCTATTACTTTCAGCTAACTAAATTTTACAGAAATTGTTCATCAAGAGCAGAATTATTACTGATTTGCAGTTTGTCAGTCTTCTGTTCAGTATTTCAGCTAAAATAATATTTGCTTGTTTAGGAACCAGGCCAAAGGGTTCATCAGACCATAGAAACTGACTTTGGGGTTGGAGGGTTTTTTCCATTTTTATGGGTTGAGATGTGCTAAGATTGTCCTGAGCAGACTGAATAAACTTGCCAAGTGATTCAGAGATAATCACAGTTATGTTAATTGCATTAAGTGACACTTAATATTTGGAGTGGTTTTCATTCTCTCTCCTGATCAGTGAGTCATGTCAAATGACGGACAACCTAATTCAAAATTTCCCAGGTACAAATATCAAAGATCAAATTGTTTTGACTTCAAAAATTACAGTGTAATAGTTACCATGTTTTCTAAAGCTAAGAACATCTCACAGTCACAGAGGTTTTAGACTGGTTTCAGCAAGGACTGCCATTATCACGTCAATGCCTATCACTTATGCAGTAATTCCTTTCACTCACCATTTCCCCTTCCCCCAAGTTCCCTTTGCCTTTTATTTCCACTTATTTCCCCAGACAACTTTCTGTTGCTGATACAGCAATACATATGCAACCAAGGGACTAAAAAATAGATCAATTTCTTAAGAAAGTGAATCCCTCATATTATCCATTATGTCAAGAAGGAGAAAAACAGTACAGAAGGCAAGTGCTTGAACTGAATAGGCTTATGTTAGAAAGCATCAATCCAGTCTTCAGCAAAATGCAGTAGATAGTAGTAGAATTAACTGTGCTAGACGCGGAGCTGGCTGATGTCATTGTGAGGCCACTCTTGAAAATCTTTGAATCATCACAGCGAGTAGGAGATGTGCTGGAGGACTGGTGTGTATTGGATTTGCTTGGCAAGGTTTTGTTAACAAGGAGGCTACAGGGGTGGCTTCTGTGAGAAGATCCCAGAAGCTTCCTCCATGTCTGACAGAGCCAATGCCAGCTGGCTCCAAGACAGACCCACCGCTGGCCAAGGCTGAGCCCATCAGTGATGGTGGTTGCACCTCAGGGATAACATATTTAAGGAAGGGAAAAAGCTGCTGTGCAACAGAAGCGGGGAGAGGAGGGTGAGAATATGTGAGAGGAACAGCTCTGCAGACACCAAGATTGGTGAAGAAGGAGGGGGAGGAGGTCCTTCAGGCACAGGAGGAGATTCCCCTCCAGCCTGTGGTAAAGATCATGGTGGAGCAATATCTGTTCCCCTGCAGCCCATGGAGGTTGCTGGTGAAGCAGATATCCACCTGCAGCCCATGGAGGACCCCACAGCAGAGCAGGTGAATGCATATGAAGGAGCCTGTGATTCTGTAGAGAGCCCATGCTGGAGTAGGTTCCTGGCAGGACTTGTGACCCCATGGCGGGGTGCATGCTGCAGTAGTCCATTCCTGAAGGACTACACCCCATGGAAAAGATATTCGCTGGAGCAGTTCATGAAGAACCATAGCCTGTGGGAAGGACCCACACTGCAGAAGTTCATGGAGGACTGTCTCCTGTTGGAGAGACCCCATGCTGTAGCAGGGGAAGAGTGTGATAAGGAAAGAGCAGCGGAGACAGCATGTGAGGAACTGACCGCAACCCCCATTCCCCATCTCCCTGTGTGACTCAAGGAGAGGAGGTAGAGAAGCTGGGAGTGAAGTTGAACCTGGGAAGAGGAGAGGACTGGGGGAAAGGGGTTTATTAAGATTTTATTTTATTTCTCAGTACCCTATTCTGAATTTTGATTGGCAAGAAGTTAAATTAATTTTCCCCAAGTTGAATTTGTTTTGCCCACAATGGTAATTTATGAATGATGTCGCTGTCCTTATCTTGACCCATGAGTCTTTTGTTACATTTTTCTCTCCTCTGTCCTGCTGAGAAGGGAGAGTGATAGAGCGGTTTAGTGGGCACCTGACATCCAGCCAAGGTTAAGAACTACAGACCAGTCAGTCTCACCTCAATCCCTAACTAATCCTGGAAACCAGTTCCAGATACATGAAGGACAAGAAGGTGATATTGCATAGTTGACATGGATTCCAAAAAGAGGAAGTCATGCTTGACCAGCCTGGTAATCTTCTACAAGAAATCATTGGCTTGGTAGATGAGGAGAGAGCAGTGACTATTGTCTACCTTGATGTCAGCACTGCATCCCATACCATTGTCGTAGCGAAGCTCATAAAGTATGGGCTGGGTGAGCAGACAAGTGAGGTGGATTTAAAATTGACTGAATGGCCAGGTCCAGAGGGTGGGGATCAGTGATATGAAGTCTAGTTGGACACCAGTAAGTAGCGGTGTACCTCAGGGTTAAATACTGGGTCCAATCCCATTCAACATTTTCATTAATGATCTGGATAATGGGGGAGAGTGTGCTCTGATCAAGTTTGCTGATGACACCGAACTGGGATGAGTGGCTGATACACCAAAGGGTCATGCTGCCATCCAGACGCAGGTTGGAGAAATGGGCTGACAGGACCCTCACAAAGTTCAGCAAGGGGAAGTGCAAAGTCCTTCACCTGGGAAGGAAATACACTATTCACCAATATACGCTGGGGCTAAGTAGCTGGAAAGCAGCTTTGTAGAAAAGGAGCTGGGGATTCTAGTGAACACCAAGCTGAACATGGGCCAGCAATGTGCCCTTGCTGCAGAGGTGGCTAACGGTATCCTGGGCTGCATTAGGAGGAGTGTTGCCAGCACGTGGAGACAGGTGATCATTCCCTGCTTCTCAGCACTAGGGAGGCTAGACCTGGAGTTCTATGTCAAGTTCTGGGCTCTCCAGAATAAGAGAGACATGGCCATACTGGAGAGAGTCCAGCAAAGGGCCGCTAAGATGATGAAGGGCCTGAAGCATCTATCGTATGAAGAGGGTGAGAGAGCCAGGGCTCTTTTGCGTAGAGAAGAGAAGGCTCGGGAGATCCGATCAATGTATGCAAATACCTGATCAGAGGGTGTACAGAAGACGGAGCCAGGCTCTTTTCAGTGGTGCCCAGTGACAAGGCAAGAGGCAATGGGCTCAAACTGAAGCACAGAAGGTTCCAGCTGAACATCACTCTTTTACTGTTACTGAGCACTGGCACAGGTTTCCCAGAGAGGCTGTGGAGTCTTCCATGGCCGGTATAAAACTGCAAGGATTTTATTATATTCAGCAGAGTTACTCTTTTCTACTACTTTGAATTAGCCCACAAATTTGAAGGAAGGTATTTAAGAACAAAATAAAAATATATCTATAACTTTTTACAGTAAATATAGATGGCTTTTCTACACTTTTTGCATAAAACATATAGGATAGTTTGTCTACCTGAAAAATAGGTAATTTACTTTCATTGTTTTCGGCTTATTATTCACTTTCTGTTCTACCTTTCTAGAAGGTACTTTCAGTTCTTATCTTGCTGATTTATTAAAAGTTTATTTTAGAGACTTGCAGAAAACCTTGACAGAACATTCAGTTTAAGCTCACTTGAACCCTGTCATACTTCTGTGGCTTTCGATATTGCCACCATTGCCAATGAATATGTGATTTATTTCAGAAAAGTTACTTTAGTGCATCAGAAATTTTAAAAGCTTCTTGTGAGGAAATATTTTCTTTACCTGCCTGGAAATGAAATAGTCAGCTCAAGAAAACATAGTAGAAACAGGTAGAAACTGACTTTTCTATGATTTTTAAATTTTAAAAAAGCAACAAAACCCCCAAACAATTTCAAGACAAAGAAAATGAAACAAAATGAAATGACAACTTTTTAAATCAACCAAATTTAACAGGTAAAATAACTTTTAAAAATATTTACTAATTCATATTTTTGTAAACCAGCTACTCACTGAATGGCATGTTTTGTGGCCATTCACTATATTAATTCTCAATGCCAGGCACGACTTAGCAAGAGTCTTATCATTATGCAGCCTAGTGATTGGGGTTTTTTGGTGGATTGGGAAGCCCTGGATTTCTTCTCATCCTAATCTTACACTCTCCTAGGCATGTCACTTGCTTATACTTTACAAAGCGAGTAAATTCATTCTACAGTTACCGGTGATTGTTAAATGTGATATATTATAATAACTTTCCAACCAGCCTTCTAAAATAATAGCTTTTCCTTGTTTTCTTTTCTAAATTGTGCTGGTAATTCCTTACTATGAAGTCTCATTCCTGTTTTAATTTTAAATATTTTGGAAGACTTCCATAAAACAGCAAAAAGAAGAACATCTTGCTGTATTCCTCACTGGAAATCTGACAAAACTTTTTGACATTTAGTCTTCTGGTTTGTATTCTAAGGACAAAGACTACTGCCTCATATAATAGCTCAACACTTCAGGGTGCTGTTTTGTACTATTTTGTCAATGATTCACAAATTAAGGACTCCCTAAGAAATCTTTGACATGATAAGATAGAACAGGTGCAATAGAGGTATTATGGGCAATCATGTCAGCTAACAGCAATGCTCCACTGAGATTCCACTGGGAAAAAACAGAAGTGAGTCAAATGAAATCATATATCTGATTAAAAGCAAATAAAATAACTAGAACTCATTTCTAGCTTCACAGGGAGAATATGCTTGTCCTGATATTCTACAACTAAACAGAAAATATCTGAACTCTCATCGTATAACTTTGTAATTTCTGCTAGACATGTGGATATATTTTGGGATTGGCTACTTAAATCCTCTCTGAGAAAAGTAACTGCAGCTAGTAATGAATACTCTGGAAAATCTAGCTCCCAAATTCTTTATTTATAAACATGAAATCTTGCCCTTTGTTTATGTGTTTTCACAGATAATCAGTTCACCCCAAACTGAATTCTTTCCTCAGTGAAGAAGAGAGCAAACAGGCAAAACTAAACCAGAACTTTCTTCACTTATATAACCTAAATACACATCTGTTTTATGCACAGTTGAACAGCTTTCATGGAAGGATGTAAGAGTGGGCTACTTAGAAGGACTTAGAGGAGAAAGGGAGAAGAGGTACTGGAATAAACAGAGTTTTTCAACATATGTTATTCACATTAAATAATTGATTTTAAAAGGTCCCAACAGCAGCCAGGAATTTTACCATCTGCTGACAGTATTTGTAAGCAGGTGTGAAGAGTGAGGATATTAAGAGGAATGGCATCTAAAAAAAAAAAAAAAGGCTTATAGATTCTATAATTTTCCCAAACTTTTCTGCTATTTCATGGGATGAGTGCAATCTGAAATCCAACCCCTTTTTATTCTGCATTGGGAATTGGCTGTTCTCACAAAAGAATTCAGAGTATTTCTCCTAAAACTGATCTACGGATTTCTTATTTTAAAGTAATTCCACAAGAAAGTTGAAGATAGAAGTCTTTCTCTTCAGAAGGATTTATTACACGAATAATTTAGTCTGTAATATTGCAGATTTGCAATTGTTAGATCCTGATCCTATAGGATATTAAATATGAGATGGATGTTAAAGTTTCTGTAAAACATGACCTGTCATATGTAAATAGTTTAAATATGAAATATATCTGTAAGTAGGTTGAACCTTTAATCTTCATATATATAATATGTAAAGATTTTTAGAGTTATATTGTTCTCGAAATCTATAAATTTGCTAGTTAGATGCTATAATCCATTATTATTCCTTACAGTTTATTACTGTCAGTACTGTCAGCTATATTTTTTAAAAAAAACATCTTTTTCAAGGCAATGAAAGTTCTTGCTTGTCTTTGGAGTAAAACTATGGTACTTAGCATTGTACTGTTTTAAGTATTCCAGAAAAAGCATCACTTTATAAATGAATTTTATTTTTATTTTTACTATGAAAATATCTAATCCATCACAAAAACAAGTATATTTCTATGATTTAGTGGTTTCAAATTTTTCAATGTTTCTTTGGTTAAAATTTTTACAAACTAAAAAGTTCCCATGAATAATCTTAATTTCCTATTCCTCAACCAAAATAAAAAATTCTTCTCATTTTTTTAAATAACTATGAAATAAAAAGCAATATATCGCATGCCATTGTTAGCTATCTGATACTTGTTTCAAATTGCATCCATTGCTTAGGTAAATACCTTAAGGACCTTTTTTTCAAAGGTATGACAATTCTTGGTTCTATTAAGTCCATGAGACACCTGACAGTCCCTCAGGTTTCATTACTATCTCCTCCTTTTATTGAGGTAAAGGGATTCCAGGGCTTTTGGAAAAGAATTTTAATGAAATACGTATAGATGAAAAATGAAATCTGGTTAATATTTTATCATTTGTATACTGAAAGAAGGCATCCTGCAACTCTGAATATTTTCTCTGAATATATTGGAAAAAAATAGAAAAGCTGTTTATATAAATTAAACAAAAATAATTTGATTGCATAAATGTAATTATATAACTTAAGAAAATAATTTAAACAAAAATAACTTAAGGGAACATTTAAGCTGCTAAAAAGAGGGAGAATCAGGGATAGTGCAGGACTGGGAACTGTGACTACAATGCTTTTCTGCAGGGACATAAGTATGGAATCCCAGTATGATATCTCCTAGGATGAAATATTTGAGTTCTCTTTTCCTACATAAAATTTCCTATGGGGAGTCACAGCAGCAATGTCATGAAGGGTAACTTATTTTTCACTAATACTGTGGATTCTGAGGATATCTACTTTAACAGGTGAGATAATATCAAAGACTGACTGGATGAGTACAAGTTTCATGCTGCCGGACTTCCCTGATAATTTTGGCTGAATAGATTATTTATTTATTTATTTATTTATTTATTTATTTTACTCTTATCATTAATATTAATCAAACTTCCTAGGGTAAATGAAAAATAAATAACACTTTTCCCCGGTCTATTCAAAGGAATAATTTCTGAAATGTAATAGCTCAGTTTCTTCAATCTTTAATTCCAGAATTCACTTAGATGAAAATAAATCAACTTCCAGTGGTTTACAGCTTCAGTGTAAAATGAATCCTGAATGTAAAGTGTTTATGTGTGTCTTTGCACAAATTTATGTGTGGGATATATTTACCTGTTTAAAAAAACTGTATTATTTCCTTCCACAGCTATGAAGAACTCATGAAATAGATGAATTGGCTTCTGAAGTAAATGAGGGTTCAATTTAAAGCCTAAATCTATGGTTCTATACGCTCAAACATTATAAGAAGCAAAAAGCAAAGTGTTGTATATTTCTCAGCATTCAAAAGTGATGGCAATGAGTCCTGCTTTACTCATTTTTTGTGTAATGTGCACCCTAACATCACAAAATAAGAAGATTCTTTGGGATTAAATCTTTCAAATAATACACACAGATGTTCAAATTGCCTCCTACAATAACTTCAGGTTGCATATGCTACAAAATACTAATTACAGCCCAGAGGAATAATTCTTTAAAAATTGACCTCATAAATTTTGCTTAAGGGTTCGAAACTAACAATCCTTTGTAGTTCATGATTAACTGTATGCATAAATGAATAATAATAAAATAGTTACATATTTTCTGAGGCGTACTAACATTACTATACATGAAGAATAATGCATTATTCATCACTTCTATTCTGCTAACATAGGGTTACTCAGGATACAAAATTTTATTACAAAACCTATATTTAAAAGAAATAACATGTATTATTTAGAGTTCAATACTTCTACAATGCACGTCCAGAACTTTTGTGGTTTTTTTTATTCCTTGTTGGATAAATATATATTAGGAGGAAGAAGAAAAAGAAGATTATGTGGCTGTTACATCTAAATTTTAAATACTGTTCTGTTATAAAGTCCTGCTTTTTAAAGACATTCAGATTAATAGGAATAAAGTTTGTTACATCATTTATAGTGAAAAACCACCACAAACAAATAAACAAAACCAAACTATGAAGTAAAGAACTTGCTAACGTCAAATATTTCTTTACTGAAACATATAATTTCTGGAGCCGAGAGGAAACTCTGCTTAGAAAATTGTGCACTTTCTGTAAAACTTACAAGAAGCAATGATGTTATACAGAAAACAGAAAATTGGTTTAGCTTAATCCACAAAGAGCAAAACTGAATCTCTGTGAAGTCTGTGTTTGAGTCATAGCTGGCCAGTTTTGAAAAGAATTTTTTTTTAATATACTCTATGAATCAACAAGAGATCTTCTCAGCAATAAGAAAAATTAACTTTTATTGTCATAGAATGATAGTATCATAGAATACCAGGTTGAAAGGGACCTCAAGGATCATCTGGTTCAAACTTTCTTGGCAAAAGCACCACCTAGACAAGGTGTCCCAGCACCCCGTCCAGCCAAATCTTAACAGTGTCCAATGTTGGGGAATCCACCACTTCCTGGGGAGATTATTCCAATGGCTGATTTTTCTCACTGTGAAAATTTTTCCTCTAGAGTCCAATTGGAATCACCCCAGGAGCAACTTGCATTCATTGCCCCTTGTCTTTTCCATGTGACTCCTTGTAAAAAGGGAGTCTCCATCTTCTTTGTAGCCAACCTTTAAGTACTTGAACATGGTGATGAGGTCATCCCTAAGCCTTCTTTTTTTCAAGGCTGAACAAGCTCAGTTCTCTCAGCTTCCTCATATGGCAGGCTTCCCAGTCCTTTGATCATCTTTGTGGCCCTTCTCTGAACCCTCTCCTGTCTGTCCACATCTTTTTGTATAGTGGGAACAAAACTGAAGAGTGTTCCAGATGCGGATTGACTAGCATTGAGTAGAGTGGGATAATGACTTCTTTATTTCTGCTGGTAATGCCCTTGTTGATGCAAATTATATTTAATGTAATAAAATTACATATTATAGTTTTGACCAGATATTATTATTAGTAGTTATTATATTAATGATTATTACATTATTGTATAATTAATAATGATTATTAAAATATTTTATGTATTTTAAAACATTTATTATATGGATTAGGGGATATTAAAGGAGGTAGATGAGATTTAAGATGGACAGGCAAAGTTGCAAAGTAAAGTTTGTTATTATCTCCATTGTCAATAAAATGATCTAAAATGTCTATTCTACCAGTAAAAACAGTGACAGAAAAATCTATTTAACATATGAAAATCATTTCATATTTCATTCTAGAATAAAATTCTGACACCTTAAGCATCCAAGCAGACCTTGTGTATTCTATATGCTTTGTAAGAATAAGCAAAAATTCCCCAGTATGCAAGTGCTGAAAAATGAAACCAGGTAATACTGGCAAAGTGACTGCTTTATTACAATTTTTGAACTTGAATATCATAGACTGAATCATAGAATCATCATAGAATCATTTGGGTTGGAAGGGACCTGAAAGATCATCTAGTTCCAATCCCCCTGCCATGGGCAGGGACACCCTCCACTAGACCAGGTTGCCCAAAACCCCATCCAACCTGGACTTGAACATTCCTGGGAATGGGGTATCCACAAATTCTCTGGGCAACCTGTTCCACTGTCTCACCACCCTCTCTCACAGTAAAGAACTTCTTCCTAATATCAAAATCTACCTTCTTTCAGTTGAAAACAATTACCTCTTGTCCTATCACTACACTGCCTGATAAACAGTCCCTCACCATCTTTCCTGTAGGCCCCTTCAGGTACCGGTAAGCCACAATTAGATCTCCCTGGAGCCGCCTTTTCTCCAGGCTGAACAAGCCCAACTCTCTCAGCCTGTCCTCATAGGAGAGGTGCTCCAGCCCTCTGATCAGCTTCGTGGCCCTCCTCTGGTCTCAGTCCAACAGCTCCATGTCCTTCTTATATTCTCTTCCTTTGAATTTACTCACTGAACTTGAACACAGGCACACAAAAAAAAGTAGAGTACTTTATTTTTCACTTCACAATGATGACTTAGAGCCTAAATATATTTCCAACCTCCAGTAGACTTTTCTCAGTCTATTCCTGATTAGATAATTGTTTCAGTGCTCATGTTGATGTGATTATCTACTACATACTTCTATAAATCAGTTAAAAGAAACAGAGAGAAGAGAAAGTAGTCATTATTATAGTTCCCAAATGTAAGAACTTTCCTATGACGTTATTAAAGACATACCTTTGGATTATGACCAATTTTATAGGCAATTTAGAATACTCTTTCATGGTAACATTTCTTCATTATTAACATTCTAGCATCCATCATGCTATGTGTAAATCTGTTAAGGTAGTATTATTAGCCCAGCAATGGATAAAAGAAAAAAATTAATCAAAACAATTAGAAATATTCTTGCAGCAAAGTGTTTTTAGTATATCTTGTTAGAATAGCTAAATTGAGACTGTTAAGTAAGACTATTTTTATCATTGTTTATTTCAAAAAAACCTCAACAAAATAACAAATAAAGAAGTAATTTTCTTTCCTTCAACATCTATTTTGGATTAGTGAGTTACATAAATAGCACTAACTGGGGTTTACTAACACTTTATTGTTGAGATAGTCTTAAAAAACATTCTCCTTAGTGGGAGTGTCCCGGAGGGACACGGTCTGTTATCATTGATTTTCATAAGTCTCATTGTGATCTAAAAATATATTTAAAAAAAAAAAAAAAAAAAAAAAGACTTCTTAAGCATGTCATAATTCTAAAATATATCAGAATACTCACTACTGTATAAACTTTATCGCCATACCTTTAATAACTGCATTGTAACCCAAATTAGAAATAGTGTGTTTATAAACAATAAACAAAGAAGTTGGGTTTTTTCCCCCTTTCCTAATGCCATTGTTTGTTTGTTTGCTTGCTTGTTTGTTTTGTTTCGTGGACTTAGTGAAAAATAGTTCTGGCTAAATAGATCAACATGATAATTATTTGAGAGGTCTGTTATGTTGTATTAATTTTTCATTATTCACTTCATTGTTTGGGATTTTATTAATAGAATCTTGAAATATAGTAAAATATGATTATTCTATGCTTATGGTGTTGGAAAAAATCAATAAATTGTCTTTGTCAACAATTTGTTTTGAAATTTTTTTGAAATTAAGATAAAAGTAATATTCATAGAAATACAGTTAAGAAAAAGGGTAGAAAGGATGTGAATGATTAAGACTAATAACTTCAGTGATATAATTTGGAGTAGGAAGCTAGTGTATTTAGAGTACTTAGATATACAACAGTGAGGGAGAAGGAGAGAGAGAGGTGTAGAAGCTGTTAAGAAAGCTTATGTTAAGGTCCCACTCTGTTCAACTGATTAAAAAGGTCTTGTTTAGGAACTTTTCTTCTGACTCAGGCACATACACTTAGATGTCTGGAATTATGTGGTATCAATATTCATGAACATATTCATCCTGTAAATATGTCATCCTGTATCTTTGTATTTTTAGAACAAATGATTTATAAACATTAAGGAAAACAAAATGGGTAATTCATTAAAGTAATAGAAGTCTTGGAAAGAACTGTGAGTGTTGCAACTTAGAGATATTACATACCCACCTACCCTTCTGAAAATGCTAACAGAGATTAGTAGCATAATATGACATCTAGGGACAAAAATACAGCAAAATCTCTTTCTTCAAGAAGGAATAAAAACAAGAGTAAAGAAATTAAAGAAGACAGCAAGCCACAAAGCAGTGGCGTAGAATGGTAGTGGAGAATGAATGCTCTTTCTTCTTCCTCTTTTGGGAGTTATGACAGAAAAAAAATGCCCTTCCTTTTAGTGCTTGCTGGCAGAGGAAAGAGCTTTACTTTGGCATGTATTTTAAAGGAAGGAGGAATGAACTGTTTGTGTGTTCATCTGTTCTGTTTCACTAAAACTGTGTAGTTCAACCAGTTTTGACTAGTGTTGTCACTGCCAATGCACCTATGAAAAGTTTCCCATGATTAAACTTGAGAGAACTGTGCTTTTTCTTGTTCTTGTCCTTGCTGTCCTCCTCATACATGTTGTCAATGAAACTTTCTTTACTATCACTTTTTTATATCATAAATGCATTTTTAATATATGCAAGAAAACTTTTTGCAGTGAATGAAGCGCTTGGTGTTTCAGATTAAAACATCAAAAAAGATATGCTGATAAACATATTTCTTTCCTCCAGGAAATTAGCTTTTATACTTGACCTAGCAACAGGACACCAAATTAATTGTTTTCCATAAGGGCTATTAATCACAATTGTGACAATTTCCCATAATACACTAGTACAGTAATTGAATATTGCCATTCACTTTGAATACAATTTAAATCACAGACCAAAGAAGTTAAATGCTGCAGACAGAAAAGAGTGTAAGTTTTTGAAGATGATCCATGCACTAATTGCTAAACTGTGATGGCATTTTCATTTATTATAGGCTGCTCAACCATTAACTGTGTGTGGTGCCACAGTTCACTGGAGTTTCTCATTGAACAAGTTACAAAGGTTAACTGCATCTGAGATTAAAAAAAACACCAAACCAAACTGAAACAAAAAACCTGAATAAATAAATAAATAAATTGCACAATAATATGATTTTAACTCATTGACAAACTGTACATATAATAAAAATACAGAGATCATTCAAAACTCTGTAAAATTGGCTCAGCTTTTTGAAATATAAATTTAATATATCAGCCCACAAACTTCAAATATATGAAGCTGATCCTTCATGTCTGATATACTTAAACCTTTTGGAGAGAAATAGGATTTCTTTCACAAGTTAGTGCTCAGAACTAAGTCACAGCTAGCCTGAGTATAAGTCTTAAGATTTCTTTTAGTGTGCTACTGAACTAAAATGTACTACCTTGCTATGTGTTAGATAATTTCCTGTTATTAAACATAATAGCATATAAAAAATACTTTATCTCCAGCTGCTGAACATAAGATACTTGAGATACCCCAATACCATTTGTGTACTCTGAAATATTGGACATTCTGTGAGAGGTTTAGCATTGTAGTTTTAAGAATGATTACAGATAGCTGCTTTTCAGATCATTTAATCTGTTTAAAAAGAGACAAGTTTTAATGTCAACATAATGCTAATGTTTGAAATTCATGATGTAGTCTATTTGTAACAGTGGAACAAAATTTTGTAAGCATAACCATTGCTGTTATTTATGAATAGCTGAATAAAGACCGCTTTGAGGAAATCAAATTACATATCTGACAAGAAGTACAGGAATATGAATCTTTTACTTAATGCAGTGATATATAGACTTTTTTAAAAAAACTCTGAATTTTAGAGGCTTCTTAAAACAAGATCTGGGATCTTGAATCTATTTTATTCTAAAAGAAAATATGTTAATTTATTAAAAATTTAAGCTGGTCATATATCTGCAAACGTATCAATTTTAAAAAAATGCACAGAGCCATAGTATTCATCAATACAGACAAGCAAAACTGAATATAAATTATATGCTGAAGTGAAGGTCTGCGACTGCAGTTTAGATCAGAAGTAACAATGTAAAGGCAATCATGACTAAAGCATTAGAAATAATTCGATATTTATTTCAGCTTCTGTCCCAGCTTTGCAAATATTTGTTTAATCTATTGACTTTGTAAGTTTTGTACTTCCTTCTCTCATTTATACAGCCTGAATCATGAAGTCAGGATGGTTTTGATCTTTTTTTCTAATCTTTTATTAGTAAACAACATTTTTCCATTTTAACATGCAATATGTGTCTACATCCTTTATATTTTCTAGTTGTTCCTGTTTACCACAGTGGTCTACTATATTCAACCTGTCTCATGAAACCAATGACCTGACCCGTCATGTCTCTGCTGTCTTGTCATCGAAGCTGATACCCTACTCTCTGCTTGCCTTCATTTCAGTCCTAGGTGTTGTTATCTTGAAGCTCCTTGTAAAGCCTGCAGTGTACAACTGTATACTAGCTCATTCCACCAACTGAAGCAAAAATCACAGAATGCCAGAAGTCATGGCTATGAAAAGAAAATCTCAGGAAAATCACAAAACTCAGGATTTTGGTGACAGCTGTTGTGACAAGTATTCATTCTTCTTGATGAGGAAGCTCTTTCTTACCTCTTTTTTTTTTTTTTTTTTCTAACGCCATTTACACATAGATAGCATTGAGTCTGTTATATACAGTATCTCTCATGAGCCTTTGTGTGATGGGAATAAAATTAATTCTTGTCACCGTTTATGTAGTACTGTGAATGATATTAAAATCTAATGTGTTCTTCACCAGTTGATTATGGACTGTTTAAAATATCTAGTAGTGACTTGTAGAAGATGCCTGGTAGATACTTTAGCCCTGCCTGTCCTGGCAATCTGAAATCTTTGATTACCTACTTGCTGAGTAAAACATTTCACAGATGTTTCCATTACAACATGGCTTTCAGAATGAGGCCTTAACTGCAGTATAAAATTTATCACCACAATAATGTCAGGTGCTAGGTATGTGAAGAAATGGGTATACATCTGGAAAATCTGTATTCAAAAAAGGAATAATACCTGTTTTCTAATTCAACTTTGTTTTAATTACATATAATCATCAGTTACTGTAAACATCACCTGTGATATGTAGGAGGTCAGATTAGTAAATCATAACAAGTCTTCTGGTTTTAACTCATAAGCTATAAAACATGTATAATCTAGACATACCATTGTGAGGAATCTATTTTCATCGGGGAAGAATCAAATAACAGCTGAAGGTAAGAACAAATTGACTGTAACCTGTGGGCACATAACATTTGTTATCAGTTTGCTCCCACCCTCACATAAGTAATTTTCCTTCATAACCTTGAAAATATGCTTTGTACATTGTCACACAGTGAAGCCCCTTTACTGTTACAAAAACCCTAGTATACTGTAGAGACCTTTATATCTCCAATAAACGAATGCACATACTGTTTGAAAAAGCTATCGACTTCAGTGTCTAATCCTAATAAAATTTGCCTTTTCTATATGCAATGTTTTTTATTTTCTTTTTTGCATTTTTGGTACATTATTCTGTAGTGTCTACTTTTGTGAGATTAAGTATTTATGTAGAAATGCATGGGATGGGGAAGAAGGGGAGGGTCAATTGCTGGTTTTACAGAAATGCTACATATTGGAATAAAATAAAACCATCTAGCCCCAGTGAAATCAAAGGAAGACCTCCAATTAACTTGAGCATGAATAATCATAGAGTCATAGAATCATAGAATCGTTTAGGTTAGAAAAGACCTTTAAGATCATCAAGTCTAACCATTACCCTAATGCTGCTAAGTCCACTACTAACCCATGTCCCTTTTGTAATGTAATATTTCATTACAAAATCCTTAGCGATAGTAGAATCATAAGATGCTAAGATCATAGTGTAATTCAGGTTGGAAGGGAGCTGAGGTTGAAAGACAGCTCAGGACATCTCTTGTCCAGCCTCCAGCATAAAGCAGGACCACCTCTGAGATCACACAATGTTGCTCAGGGCTTAGTCCAGTTGGATCCCAAAACCCCCCAAGGATGGAGACTGGACAACTTCTTTGAGCAGCCTGTTCAACTGCTTGCCTGTTCTCTTGAGGAAAATGTTTTTTCTTGCATCCAGTTGGACTGTCTCCTTGTTTCAATTTATGCCAATGCCTCACATCCTTCTGCCATCACTGTGAAGGACCCCGATTCTGTCTTTTTGATGACCACTCCATAGGTGCTGTGGGTCTGCTGTTAGGTACCCTCAAAGCTGTATCTTCTCCAGGCTAAACCATCCCACCTCTCTCACCCTCTCTGATAACTCTCTGCTACATTCACCCAGTCTATCAATGTCATTCTTGACTGAGGTGCCCCAGAACTGGGCACAGGACTTTAGATGCAGCCTAAGGAGCAATGAGAAAAGTGGGGTAATGACTCCTCTTGACCTCCTGACTGTGCTTCTGTTAGTACAGCCCAGGAACCTCTTGGACTTTGCTGCCAGAGCACACTGCTGGCTTGTGTCCAGCATCACCAGCAGAGCTGTTCCCCAACCAGTCAGGCCCCAGCTTATGACATTGTAAGGGAATTTCTGCCTAACCAAGAGCAGGATTTAGTATCAGTCTGTGCTGAACTTCATGAGGTTCCGGGCAGCCCATTCTTTCAGCCTGTCTAGGTCTCCCTACATGGCAGCCCTACCATAGAGAGCATTGACTGGTTCCCCTTCTTCTCCTTCCCCTTTCCCGTGCCAGTTTGATGTCATCTGCAAAAGATAAGAGTGCACAGAGTTACTTCTTACAGGTCGTTGATAAAGACAGACCCCTCCAACTTTTTATGACTTCTAGGTAGAATAAGACCCATTATCCATTTTCCTCTGAGCTGAGTCCTCTAAACTACTTTTTACCCATTTAGCAGTCTACCCATCTAGACCATAACATTCTAACTTGGATACAAAATTATCTGGGATATAAGAATGATAACTTCTTTAAGCCAAACACATAGCAACTGAAGCTAACTGGAACGGCAGAACAGGTTAGCAAAATATAATAATAACAGGGAAAGACCTCTAGCAAAAAAAATATTGTAATTTTCATCATCAATCCGAGAATCTGGAAGTGTTTAATCATAATGACTACCTAAAATTAAAAACTGAAGGCTCTGAAGTATTGCAGCTTACTGGTACAATTCTATATACTGCATAATTACTTATACATATATATTTAACAGAGAAATTTCTTGGTAATAAACCATGGATTGTAATACATTTATTAAAACTTAGCATCTATCAGAACAAGGAAAATGTTCATTGATGAGGTGTAGAATAAGTAAGATGGTCACTTCCCTAACACACACACAAAACAAAAATCCAGTATCTATCTAAACCGTACTGTCTTGAGAGTTCAGCAGAAAATTATTTAGGAACCTGAACCACCTTTTCCCATGTTATTTGCCCAGAACAGACTATTTCAAAGCACTTGCTGATTTAAGATCAGTGGCATGCTAAGCTCTCCTCTCTCCCCTGACATTGGGTACTGACCCTATTCATTAGATGCTGATTTTTTCTTTGTAGATGTTTGGTTAAAAAAACTCCTTGTTGAAAGTTTAGCACACACTTCCTGAATCGGCATTATTCTTAAAGGGTTATTTTTGAAGGACATGTGGTTGGGGCCTTTAAGGTGCCACAGCAAACATACAGAAATGTAAAGATTTGGAAACAGAATCTTAGATAAGAGTTTGCAGTATAAAATGTAATTTATTTACTTAGGGAGTTATTGAATTTCATTGATACTTCATGTGTAGTTACTTCCAGTTAAAGTGAGATGATGTGTGGTTGCAAGAGAACATCATGCAAACTTCACAGTTTTACCATGCAACCAAATGAAACTCAGTGATTTTGACTGATTTTCATTTTGCATTTTTACTTTTCTCTGAACCAGAAACTCAAAGTGAACCTTGAAGAAAGGGTGGGATAGAAGGTGCCAACCCACATGGATCAAACCTTAAGAAAATATTCACACCAACATCTGTGAAACAAAACTGTGAAGTTTCACACACAGCTGTCTGCAGAATACATTTTGTCAAGGCACTGAAGCAGTTTTATTATTTTTTTTTTCCTTTCTTGGATTGTATTTACTGTCTCTGTGTTGTCTTTGTACACTTCTTGTTATCCACTAGAGAAAGTTAGGCAGACTCGAATCTTGATGTAGTTTTGAAGAAAACTCTTTTATGAAAAGCAAAATAAATAAATCTGATTAAGTTCACTCTGAATCTTTTGAAGGAGACGTGGGCAAAATTTTGCTAAATCTAATAATTTGAAAGAGATATTTGAAATTCAGATGCCATAATTTTATTTTTTCTTCACTGAATCTTTTCTGTAATATAGAAAAGATTGAAAACTCTTAAATAATTGATCTATAGCATTATCATACTGACAAATAAACATAGACACACTCTCTTTTCCAAAGATTGTTGGACTGTTGCATATGTATCATATATATCATATATTGCTTAAGCCAGGACATTGCCATGATCAAGTAAGTAGGTTTATTTATAGATACTGCAGATAAAGCAAATCACGGTGGTATGGTGTGGGGAAAGGCAGAAAGAAAAACATTTACAGATTGAGTTCAGCTGTAGAAAAGAAAGGATGTGATCTAGAAACCACACAGCTTTGGTAATCAAATGGCAACAGGAATCCTAATTGCAAAAAATCTTGTAATCGTAAAAAAAGCTTTGGTTAAAAAAAATAAAAAAGGAAAAATCAAAGACAACTAGTTTTGTGGAACAATAACTGAGGTAATAGAAAATAAGTTCATTGCCTACATTTGGATAATTACAAGCTTTAATTGATTACCAAAGGCTCCAGTAGGTGGTTTCTTACTTTTTGTGACACTATTTGATTTGAACCATTTCATACAATTTTAATTAGAGAATCTGTGATTAAACAAAAAGTAAGATTTAAGAGGTAAGAAGTATTTAGTATTCTGTAAGTGACTAAAACGTATGTTTCCTGTTTAGCAGTAAATTAACTGGGATTGTTTTTATTCCTTACTAAAGTATAATCTCTGGGGTTTCTGTTTCATTCTATTGTTGCTATTTTATTTATCAAAATACCAGAACTTAGATCCACTTAGAAACATGAAAAATAAGTTAAAAATTAAGCTTTAATTGTCCCTATGTTACTGTAGTTCATATATGATAACAATGTGGTGAGTTTCATCACAGTTGTTGCACTTCATTGCAAAATATTCAGAATAAATATTTTTACAGTCTGTGTTTGGTTCTATTTCCTATATTAGTAGCTCATTACACGTATCTGTTATATTAGCTTAACAAATACTGCATGCAGGAAACTTAAGTATGTTCACAATATCTTGGATTTTTGAGTCATTTTCTACTTACACTTAGATGTCTGCAAGTCTCGAACACCTCTATATGGGATCCAGACTTCTTATTACAGGTCAATTCACCTCTGCTTAGTTTTTTTTTTTTCTAATTGCTCCAATCCAGTTTGAAAGGGAATTTTTGTGCCATAATCCTGAGCCCTGAAGTGTTTATCTTTTAGCATAGTTGACAGATCTGAGTAAAGGCTTTATCAAAGCCTCATCAAAGCCTAGTACCAGAGTTTGGACTTTACAAGCAAACAAAATAAAACCAAACAAACACTAAGAAGAGAGCCTTACAAGCCATCATGTAAATAATGAGTTGTCTAAGTCTTGACTAGTAAGGAAATTTGAAGTACTGTGGTTTAGATCCTTCCTGTTTTAACCTGGCTGACAGGCTGACACTGCCCTTAACTCATTATCATCATAAGTTAAAGAGAAAGAGGCAGTCTACAAGAAGACTAGAGACATATACCCTGTTTCTTTCTGAAAGGATTATATCCACCACTTGACAACTGTAAACATTTGTCATAAAAAGAATTCCTGGTTAATTTGTTGAGCCAAGCAATCTTGAGATCAAAGATCAGCTTCTGGCTTAGTTCCTGGATCTTTAGTCTGCAGCATGAGGACAATATTCTAATCCAAAGAATATTTCTGCATTTTACTTTAAAGCAGAAATAAATTAATTGAATACAGGTCGTCAGAACTGGAAATGCCACTGTTACCTTCTCTCCTAGAGTCATTTTAAAATAACTTGACAGCTACCATTGCATTTTTCATGGGTCCAACTCATTAAGTTTGCTTGAACACTCATCAAATTAAATGTTTTAGAAAGTACAGATAGAAGAATACTTATTTCAAGAATTCAATGATATTTGGCATGAGTAAAGCATTATATTGCTGAGATTTGTTAATACTTCTGTTCACAAGTGGAATCTTCTGTGATTAGAGTCTTTTTATGTGTGAACATTCCTATGTAATATCGAAGCTCCCAAGGTAAATGTAAATTATCTCCATAATAAATTGGAAATTTGGGGGGACACAGTTTTGAAAGTAGGTGTCCATGTCTCTTTTTGAAATATGTTTTGCCCCTCTCTTCTAAAAATCAAAACTGTTTAACACCGCACAGATGTAAAAGATTTTCCACCTTTACCTCCTCCCAAATTTAGTTTTTTTCAAAAACAGAGGCTTAGTGCAATTGTAGTTAACTTGGATTTTTCAACAACACCATCCTTTTAAACATTTTATCCTATGCGCACACTTACACTGCAAGACAAGCACAAAAGAGCCCCAAGGCTCTATGTCTATTGCTGTGAATAAGGCAATCACCATTTACAAGTGGTAGTTCCTGCCTAGAGTCTACCAAGGACTGAAATGAAAGAAAATCATTCAAGTCTGAAATCTACAAAGGTCACTAAATAAATTAAATTTAGTTTTTTCTCTTCAAGTAAACTAAGAGAGCAGCATTCAGATCACAGCTCCCTCCTAAAGCTAATGCTAATTTAGGTGAATTATCCCTGAGAGATTCAGAGGAAACTGATTTCACAAACTTTAGAACTAATGGGATGCATTCTTAATGCTGATATAAATGCACCATCTTCCTAGTTCAGCTTTGTCCTTTTGCAATATAAAGGTCTTTTTATCACCTTTTGGTCTCATAATCCCAAATCATGCTGAATGCTTAAGCCATTCCATTAATTCTTGCTGTCCTTTAAAAAACTGAAATTGCTGATTGCTTGTGTCCTTCAAATTCAATACAAAAAAAAAAAAAAAAAAAAAAAGGAAGCAGGGTAAAGTAGGGTGATTTGCCATTTTAAGTATTTTGTTGGTGGGGGGTTTTTTTGTGTGTTTTGTTTTTTATTGGTGGGCTGTTTTGTTTATTTGTCTGGCTGACAGTGGTTTACCTTCCTTCATCTTGTCAATTAAAAAGCTAAATTCTCCAAAAATGTTGACTATACAACCAATGAGAAGTATCAGTTAAATATGTAAGACATTTTCACTGCAAAACATGAATTAATAAAAATTATAACACACTGAATTTATACCAAATGCTTACTGATAAAAATTTTCTTGTTAAAAAAAAAAAAAAAGGATTTGCCTGCTGGATTAGAAAGAAATCAGACTCAGATTCTATATCAAACCTAGTTAATTCAACACTATCATTAAACATGTGGTTGACATAAACTGCTCTTATCCAACCTTCATAATTTCTCTCAAAATTAGTTTATTTGAAATGGAAATTTTTCATTACTAATCCCCAACAAAGGAGTTGGGATTTTAATTTTTTTTTTATTATTGAATTATTTATTTTTAATAATTGAAATTTTAACAAACTCAGTGAATACATATTCATACTCAGGCTGAAACATTCTGTGGTAAATTTCATCAAGATTGAAATTTTATGGAAGTATTAAAAATCCTTTTGTAATAGAATTTTATAATGGAAGTACTGTCAGATCCTGAATTATTGTTGTGCTTTTGGGTACATAATGAGTGTTGTATTCTGAAAATTAAGTAATGACAAATGTACTTGGTAATGGATGTTTCTATGGAGACCATGGTGTAAATATCATATGTACTGAATAGCTGTTAGTACAATGAAATTAGATTACAAGATATACTTAATCATCTTTTATTACAACAAAATCTCATTGACCTGTGACCTCCTAGAACAAAGCTAATAACAAATCCATGATAAAAATGATAAAAATCCCAATTAAATATGGAACTAATGCAAGTTTTTGAGTTTTCCAAACTATTAGCCATTAATTTAATGGTAACTTGTAACCCAGCCTGAGTGCTACTAGGCTCTGGGGGGATGGATAATTTTAATCTCTCTGAGGCTGTTCAACTACATATAGAAAAGATAGATACAGAGAAGTTCACCATAAAGACCACAGACCATAGAGGTTAACCATAAAGAATATAAAGGTTTAAAAAAAGTGTTTCAAACTAAGGTTCTTCACCTACTCACTCACTGTCTTTCTATTGTGCCTAAAGAGTGTGGTAATAAACCAGGTCAGCTGTCCTTCCAACAGTTCAGGGGTGAACACTTGAAATAATTTCTGAATTTGTCTTGAATTTTTGCCCACAGAGTCTGTGAAAATGAAGGCACTTATATGGTAATCATCAAACAAAAACATTTTTCTCTGTGCGTTCAGGTAGTTAACAGGAAACATGAAGTTATCCACATCAGAGTGATGGATTGATGAAACCTGGTCATAACCTTTTATAATAGATTGTTTATTTACTTACTTTTTTTTTTTTTTTTTAATTAAGGGAAGTATTTAAGTACATGCTTACCATTAAATTTATCCTAAGTTTATTTAAAGAAAAATTAGAGGAACACATGCTTGAAATGGAATATTTCATGCACCTCTGTAAAACTGGGAGAACATTCAAAAGAATATATATGGCTTGACATCAGACTTACATAATCTAAGATATTTTATTCAGAAGTACAGTATTCGTAGGGTAGTCTTTGTGAGAATATAGCTTGTCTAAAATACTTAAGTTCCAACATGGGAAAAAAACAGAGTGGAGTTTCAAATAAATTTAAGCAACCAACCACAGAACTGAAAACATGAAATATGTGACATAGTTAGGCAAAACATTTAAGATGTGCTTCGATGTAAGCCAGAAATTTACTACTTCAAGCATATAGATTTTCTTTAACTGAACTTGTCTTCTCAAGGATTAAATACATTCTGCTAGTGTTTGCATTCAGTGAGATTATATTTTCACAGAATCACAGAATGATTGAGGATGAAAGGGACCTCTGGAACTCATCTTGTGCAATCTCCCTGCTCATGCAGAGCCACTTAGACTTGGTTGCCCAGGACCATGTACAGATGGCTTTTGAGTATCTCCAAGGTGGGAAACTCCACAACCTCCCTGGACAACATATTCTGAATCAGCACATAATCATAACTATTGTTATTGACTTAACAATTTCGAGAACATATACATGATAATGTGTTTTCAATATCCTAATTGGAATTCTGTTTTAATATTTAGTTTTCCCTGAGTACAATCTCCTTTTAATTTCTGCTGGATATTCTGTGATTTAAAAAAACAAAACAAACAAACAAACAAAAAAAAACAAAACAAAAACCCAAACCAAAACAATAAAGCCACAACCCCCCCAAAAAACCCCTAAAAATTAAAAAAAAGTTGCCATCTTCTTTCTAAATGAGGAAGATAAAGAGTTATTTCTTGTGCATAGAAGTAAAAGCTGCTAATGTAATAGATAAAAAGTTCGGAATAACTTCAGCTTTCAAAAAGTAATTTTGAGTTGGGAGAAAGTTGGATTTTAACCACAGTTAACCTCATCTACAATTAATATTTGATATCACTATTAAAAATATGCATTTTGAATTATCTTAGAGTCTACATTTATAGATTAACTTAATTTTTCTTTTAGTTTCTTATTACATATGCCTTTTATGTCATTAAAATGAAAAAATTAATCGTATCAACTTTCTTTTAGAAATGTTTTTATTGAAATTGTTTTAAATATCCCACTATCCTCATAATCATTGCAAACACTTAATAAAAATGAGTTATGGGTCAAAATTTTTTGTCTTTGAAGAGCTTTTCTGTTTACCTTATTCTTACTTTATGTAGATTCCTGTACTATTTTTATGTGTGTTTATTGCAATTGCAATTACTTGACCATCAAATAACAGTTTTGTGGATGATGAAAAAATGTATTCACATACTCTTATGTGTCTATGTTCAAAATTGTTGTGACTAGATTGAAAAAAAATGTGTTTAAGAAGAGCCACAGTCTTCACAATCTGTACTTTTTAGGCAGCTAACTACCTAAAGGGATCTCCCCCCTTAACATGTATGTGCAGAACACAAAAAACCTGCATGAATATAGGAGTGTTGCTTCAGCTATTGAATATAAAATTATAAATAGAAACCAACATGTTAAATCCAGTCTGTTTTTGAGACTTAGTGGCCTTTCTCTAGGCTTTGGGTAAATACCAAACTTTATCAGGGCTTTGAGCTCTTGTAATGTTAACCACATTTAGCTTTTTCTCACAAATGGAAGCCTGACAAGATTCTGTCTGCTTTCTAACCAATATGCCACAGGCTATTGTTTTCCCATGAGGAAGCAGCTGCACTTCGCATTCCTTCTTCTGTGTGAAGGATATGAGCATACCCTGGTTATCTGTCAGGGAATCCTGGAGGATGATCTGTATCACGAGCATGCTTGTGTATACCTGTACGCACCTCCAGTTCTCCCGTGTAGGTTATTTCCTATTTGAACATATTAGCTGAGCTGAAAAGTATTGATTGCTAGTCAAATTATTAAGGTACCTGACTTTATTTGACTAATATTTTAAATTCTTAATAACATTTCTGCATGGGCCTCAGAATCAGGGAAAAACTGCACCTTTGCACCAAGGTTACAGACTCAAACTCACTCTCCTTAGTTTAATGATTCTACAGATATTACTCGAAAGATCATTTAACCCAGCATTTCTTCACAGTGACCAGTAACAAAAGCTTAGAGGAAGAGAATAAAAAAAAAGAGCATGAATAGGATTATATTTTTCCCAGAGAAAACATCCCAGAGTGCAGTAGACAGTGGCCTAGGGATTTTCGGAGTTGAAGGTTTCATCAGACTATTGTATTTCACAGTTGCTAAATGAGATATTCTCAAAGATTTTTTTTAAAAAACTATCTGTGGCAAACAGTTCCCAGTTCAGAATATTCCTTTTCTTTTTTTAAAAGAAAAATATTTCTAACTTAATGTCTAATAATTTCTACAGACAGCCATTCCTCTGGAAATACATAATAGAAACATGTATTCTTAGTTGTATTTATTAGTAGTATTTCAGAGTTTTGTGACTAAATGGCACATAAAAATAATACCTATCATGAGTTTGTAATTTTTCTCCACTTTTTCTTTAATAATCTTTATGTTTCTTTCAGATAATTACTTAAATTATTCTTTTTTTTGATCCAATATTTCCTCTTTCCCCTGTGGTTTATTTTTTGCATATCTCTTACAATGTCGGTGAGGACACAGTGTGTTCCACTTCCACACCTCGTTCCCTCACACATTTTAGAATGGGAATTCAAAAGGTCAAGAAAGTATCATCTAATTCGTTGAGTACAGTAAATTGGAACTGAAATTTCATTTGTGGTGAAACTCTTCCTGAGATGACCAGAAATATGAAAATGGTAGTTTTGTTGTATTAAAAACATCAGTACATTAAATGAATGAAAACAATGCTGGAAAGATCATGCAAGCTGTTCAAACACAAACGGGGTGGGGGGGGGGGAAGAGAGAGAGGAAAGAAAAGCTAAATGTGTCACACTTCTTTATTCTCCTTTTGCATGGGTAGTTTTCCATGATGTACTCATAATGCAAAATGTATAATTATTTTTTAGTTTAAATATGCCAACTCAAAATGTTTTGTTTTGTTTTGGTGGGGGTTTTTTGTTGTTCTGGTTTTTGGTCTTTTTTTTTAAAGTAAACTTAAATTCAAACAGAACAGATGCCAGAATGTTGCAATTAAAGGAATAACTTTAAATTATGTTCATTAATCCACAGCCTTGATTTAGACTAGGATAATCCCAGGTTTTGGATTTAAACCCAAAGAGGCTTTGGAGATTCATATTAACCTTCATGAAGGGCATTTCACAAGGTCAAAGCCATGTCACAAAATGAATATTAATGTAAGTGGAAGCTGTGGAATGAAGCATTGCTGTCATCAATTTCTTGAGAATACCACTTAAAGGAGGACTTGTGGGAAAAGATACAGCAAATAATTGTCAGTGCACAGCAGTAGCTAGAGGCTCCCTGGGGCCCAGGATGCTGGGAGTCATGGGGCATGCATCTTGGGGGAGGGGGGACAGGGCTGGACCTCGCCAGCCAGGGCTGGTCCCACAGCCCCAGACAGGGAGCAGGCCTGGCCCCCATGGGCAGTGGGTCAGTCCTGGCCACAGCCTAACCTTCTGGGTACGTGGGAGCCTCTCCCCTCAGCAATCAGCAGGATGGGGCTGCCCAGGGTCATGCTGGTGCTGAGCTGGCCCCCAACCTGGGCACACAAGCCCCCAGCAGGAGGGTTCTCAAGACCCTTAAGATAATAAATACAAAATTTTACACAAACTGCCTCACGCTATATCACTTATCTGATACACAGGAAAATTCATGACAGGGACTGACCAAGAGCTTGCTGTCCTCTCTACAGCTTCATGGATGTTAATAGTTCTTTTATAGAATAACATCATTGGCCGAGAAGGCCAATGGTACCTGGGGTGCATCAGGAAAAGTGTGCCCAGCAGGTCAAGGGAGGTTATCCTCCCCCTCTACTCTGCCCTGGTGAGACCATGTCTGGAATACTGTGTACAGTTCTGGGCTCCCCAGTTCAAGAAAGCCAAGGAACTACTGGAGAGAGTCCAGCGGAGGGCTACAAAGATGATGAGGGGACTGGAGCATCTCTCGTGAGGAAAGGCTGAGAGAGCTGGGTCTGTTTAGCCTGGAGAAGAGAAGACTGAGAGGGGATCTGATCAACACTTATAAATATCAAAATGGTAGATGTTAAGAGGATGGGGCCAGACTCTTTTCAGTGGTGCCCAGTGACAGGACAAGAGGCAACGGGCACAAACTGTAACACAGGAAGTTCCACCTGAATATGAGGAAAAACTTCTTCACTTTGAGGGTGACTGAGCACTGGAAGAGGCTGCCCAGAGGGGCTGTGGAGTCTCCTTCTCTGGAGACATTCAAAACCCGCCTGGATGTGATCCTGTGCAACCTGCTCTGGGTGATCCTGCTCTAGCAGGGGGGGTTGGACTAGGTTATCTCCAGAGGTCCCTTCCAACCCTTACCATTCTGTGATTCTGTGATTCTGTATTCACTGGTTATTGTTTAATCTTGTCATTTTCCTCTTTAACACCATTAGTTGGGGGCTGATGGTCTTCTTCCTTTTTAACATGATCAACTTTTTTCCAAACATCCAGTAGACGGGTTTTTTTTTAATATGATACACTCACAATCCTACTTTTACAGGTGTTGTCTAAAAGATATTTTAACTCAGGAGGGTCAGATTCTCAGCAATTTTAAAACTAACATTATTTCATTGGTGAGTAATGGCAGTTTAGTATAGGAGAAGACAACTCTTCAAGATTTTCTGTTATTCTTTTCTCCTTCTAAGTAACACTTTCTAGTTAAACTTATGCAGTTCATCCTTACTCATGGTCAGCTGGCAGAATATACCCTTACTTATAGAAATATTCATCAATATAAGTAACATATCATGTGTGAATATGATTAGGTCGGTAATTTTAATCTTCCATGAATGCATGTGCTGTTGCTCTATAATCCACAATAGCTGTTGACGTTAATACAGGTGACTCCAGTGCTGGCTGCCCCTTGGTATAAAGTGCACTGCTTACGTCTTTCACATACAAGGCAATATCAATGCTTCATGGAAATACTGAATCTAGATCCATGAAAAATCTCATGAATCTGCTGCATAAATATGCTAAAAGAAGTTATTGTTTCACAGTATTAATCACATATAGAAATATTTTGTAAATCTATTTTGAGACAACCTGCATGTGTTCAAGGGTGCATAGGGTCTATCCCTTAAACCCTCAGTAGCTTTTTCCTTTAAACAGCAATTTCACACAGCATCAAAAACAATAAAAGCATTTTGTTGCATCATTAGCTTGGATGATACGCTGACAGTGATGACAGAGATGCACAACTAAGCACTCCTAGCTACAAATAAGCATAGTTAGTGTGTCACATAAAGGTCAAACTTCCTTAACAAGTTATTGGTATGATATGTTAACCCAGAGAAAAGCATTTGCATCTCCTTACTTTTCTCTACCAGCAGATAGTATACACTGGACTGCTACAAGTTACCCACTGAGGAAAAAGACTTCTCACAGAACTTACTTGTTTATTAAAAGTAATCTCTGCTCCATTCATAACCATAAGCTATGATGCAAAGAACACTTAAAAACATAACAACACGACAAAATGGTCTCAGTCTTCCAGTTCTCGGGTTTTTTTATTAATTATTTTTTAATATTCTTGCAAATGCTAGGGGAAAATACATGTTACCATAATAATTTGTAATAGATCAATGTTTTTATATTATATTAAATCTGGCTTGGAAATGGAGACCTAAATTTATAATGAGTACATTCAAGATTACTTGTAACATATTTAGGCAAAACTTTGAACAATTATTTGCACTTTTGCCAACAAATTTTTGCATCATTGTTTATTCTGTATCGTATGTAAACTCCAAAATGGCTGGGGGGATTTGATATTTCTAGGGCCTGGACTTTTAAAAATACCCAAATATGAGAACTTTATGTATGTAATAACAAGGTATTTTTATTGGTTGCTACCTACTACTTTATTAGACTGTTTCCTCCCCCAGGGTAAACAAACAGTGGGTTTCACTGCGGGAAGAAATATTCAGTTTTAAAAATAGACATACAGGTTTATTGCCTTAAATTTGTGGGTTTTTTCTTTTTTTTTTTTTTTTTTTTTTTTGTTATTTAATTCAATTTTATTATTTATTATTATTATATTCTGTTTTTGATCTTCCCCTGTTTAGCACTTCAGGAGATTGAAGTCAAAGACATTATTGTCTGTATTTCCTCTTCACAAATAAATGACCTTGTTTTATAGGCTTATTTTCTTCCCCCATTGAGTCCACAGCTAAGTCTGTAAGTCAGATGAAAAGTGCCACAAGAGTTTTCAGTGTGATTGGAATTTAAGTCACATTTAAATATCAGTAACAATGCTGCAGAACTGCCTGCATACCTGAGAATCTATAAGCATAAGAGTTTTGGCTGTAAAGTTACTTAAGCATTGAAAGTGCTGTTGTTTTCTGAAGTCATTTTGTCAGAGTTGGGCAGCTCTAGATCTATATTTTATCTAAAGCCAACTAAGATTCATTGGTTTAAATAAAAACATGGTCATGCCATGCCAAATGCCTCCTGCAAAATACATACCTCTCTGCTTCCAAGAGATCAATGAAAAAAGATAGAAACTATCTTACTATGCTAAATCAATAACTATTTACTCAGCAGTACGAACTTTGAGTTTCTTTTTGGTCTGAAATGATATCAGTGCACATCTCCTAAAAAAAAGCAGTTAATCACAGATAGGCAAGGCTGAAGAAGAAAGTGTCCTTCATCATTCTTGAAGTTGCTTCACTGTGCAGGGGAAAAAAAAAAAAAAAGTAAGATTTCTGTGACAGTTGGAAACCTAAGTGTCCATAAATGGCTTTGAGTATCCACTGAGCCAGGCAGAGAATTAATCATTATGAGAGAGATTATCTTCATGCCTGAGAGTCTTTGTGAACCTCATCTCATAACCTTTCACAAAATCACTTACCTATTTTATGTATTTGATCCTATCTTTTTGAAGAAAAAAGTAAAGATTGTGTACTATATAAATGAAGGTTTTGAAGAAAAAGTGCAAAACTATCTAGGTGAGTGCTGTGTGCTGAGGCTGCTTCAAATGCCATCCAGAGGGACTTTGACAGGCTTGAGAGGTGGGCCTGTGCAAACCAAATGAAGTTCAACAAGGCCAACTGCAAGGTCCTGCACATGGATCGCAGCAATCCCAAGCGCAACTACAGACTGGGCAAAGAATGGATAGAGAGCAGCCCTGAGGAGAAGGACTTGAGGGTGTTTAATGAAAAGCTCAACAGGAGCTGACAATGTGCACTTCCAGCCCAGAAATCCAACCGTGTCCTGGACTGTATCAAAAGAATCATGACCAGCAGGTTGAGGGAGGTGATTCTCCCCCTCTACTCTGCTCTCGTGAGACCCCACCTGAAGTACTGCGTTCAGCTCTAGGGCCCCCAGCATAAGAAGGACATGGAGGTGTTGGAGTGAGTCCAGAGGAGGGCCACGAAGATGATCAGAGGGCTGGAGCACCTCTCCTATGAAGACAGGCTATGAAGAGAGTTGGGGTTGTTCAGCCTGGAGAAGAGAAGGCTCCAGGGAGACCTTATAGCAGCCTTCAAGTACCTAAAGGGGCCCACAAGCAAGCTGGAGGGGGACTGTTTACAAGGGCATGTAGTGATAGGACAAGGGGTAGTAGCTTTAAGCTGAAGGAGGGTAGATTTAGATTAGATATTGAGAAGAAATTTTTTACTGTGAGGGTGGTGAGGCACTGGAACAGGTTGCCCAGAGAGGTTGTGGAGGCCCCCTCCCTGGAAGTGTTCAAGGCCAGGTTGGATGGGGCTTTGGGCAACCTGGTCTAGTGGAGGGTGTCCCTGCCCATGGCAAGGGGGTAGGAACTAGATGATCTTTAAGATCTCTTCCAACCAAAACCATTCTATGATTCCATGATTCCATGAAATATTATTGTTAGAATGTCACATAATTACTTGATTCAATCCATGTGCTAGAATGGGGTTATTGTCTTTTTTTGGGAAATTTTATTTTTCAATATTTTAATTTGCAACCTGTGTGGGCATTGATTAAAATCATGTTTTCTTGGACTTTGCCTTTCAGCACTTAGCCTTTGTTGACTCCTTCCTTAAATAACATTACGTTTGAAATTTGTCTTCTTGTAGGTACTACAGACATCTTAAGGTAACCTGTTCCAAAAGTCCTTGGTAAGCACAGATTGTATATAGCTTCTTCAGCTCTGTACTGTGATAGTCACAATATTTTATAGGAGGAAGTTCACCAGTCATTTCAGCTATCTTCATAGAGCCCTTTGTAGAACAGTCCTTTGAAATTATCCTTGGGGAGAAAGAAAATACATTTCCACAGTGTCATTATCTTTACAGTTTGATTATAATGACTACAGCTATAGTTCTGTTACTACTGGTGCTACTATTACAAGTGTAATATACCACAGCAGAGTGTGACATTTCCTAGGCTATTGTAAAGACTCTAGAAGCCATCAAGGATTTGCTTAGTGTACTACAGAACATGTCTGAGCAATTAATTTTATGAGACAAGGCACCACTGTGAATAAAACCACCTCCAGCTTTCAAAGTGAATGCTTTGTACCTAGCATGATAAAGCAAGAATTTAGTTTAAGCCAAAAGAATATCTGGAACACTTTCTTTTCCCACATACCCACATTTTATTACAATAGACAAGAACAAACCACATAAACTGAGAATAAAAATTACTGGTGTGTATTATGGGTATGCCAGGCTTTTGTGTCTGGAGAGTAGATTTGAGGTAGGAAAAGAAACTCTGTTGTGCAATCCAGTTTTGAACATGAATCTACTGAAATTGTGTTGGATTGAAACTTTGACCTATATTTCGTTAGTACTTGGTTCACATTTCTTTTAGAAGAACTTCTGGATATAATATGTATTAAAATGGACTTTGAAAATATTAGGTTAAAACTGGAAAAAAAAATAAAGAAACAGAAAGGACAAGAAAGAAAAATGTTCATAAGAAATTGAGGAAAGGACAGAGAAACAGTGAAATAATAAACCTAATTCAAGTCTAGGCATACTTGAAGTTCTCTACATAATTTGAGATACCTTCTTTATAATTGCATGTTTAAATTAAGATTACAATAGTACATGAACAGTAGAAAATTCTAGCCTTATGCCTTTTTTTTCTTTTTTTTTTTTTTTTCTTTTTCTCTGAGTTTATGTATTTCATAAGATAAGAAGTATGTTAGGACATTTTGGTCTGATTTCTTGTATTATGTGGGCTAAGGAATCTCATCTAAAAACATACTTCACATTGGTTAAAGGGATATTAATTTATTTCAGTATGGATTAATATTTAGAAATAAGGAAGACAGTTAAAAAAAACACAACCACAACTTTTTATTGTCTTTTTTCCCACTTTAAACTTGGCAAGAAATGTGATGTCTGAAAGCCTGTTTCTACCCCATGCAAGATAAACTAGAACACAGTTACTTACATAGTTAGAATTATGTTCTAATTTTCTTGAGGAAAAGTAGCCTTTACTCTATAAATTCCTCTGGATACAGAAGTTCCGAAGAATGAAAATAATGTCTCTTATCATCCATGGAAAGGACATTCACAAGGAAAGAGTACCCTTTTTTCCCTATGAAAAAGCTGAAAATCCTCTGAATGTATCATAGTTAATCCATAAAAAACTTGGGATTGTTAAGAAAAAAATATGATCAATCTCTCCATATAGCATGCTCACACCAAAATATGGTGCAGTTCCATAGTTTTGTAAGGAAGATACTGTAGCTAGAAAAAAACTCCAACTTTTTTTTTTTTTTCCCCCCTGTATTGTGTCATGCAGCATCTGTCCGAAGGGACAGCCAGTCTGGACTACTCACAGAGTATGCTTTCTCTCAGGGCCCTTCAAATGGAAACAGTGAGCTTGATGAGGTAGCCTGAAAAAAAATTTTCATGTAACAATAAAAATGTAAGGTCCACATATCTTCAACCTCTTAAAATGCCATTCCTGTAAAGTGTTAAGAGTCAAACATAAAATCTATCTAACAATATATATCCAAAAATTTTGTGTTTGGATAGAGAACATTTCCCTTCACTGCAGCAGGAGGTATCCTTAAGTAAGTTATATTGTAAAGATATATCTTTAAAAAAAAGCATTAATCATGTGAATATGGAACTATACTCTTATGTATAAATTCCTTACAAATTTCTTGCTATAAACATTGAATGGAAAATCTTTGCATATTAGGTATTCTTAGCTACCATTGAGAATAAAGTTGGTTTTCCAAATTATTACTTCTAAGCCATCTGATATTTTGAATGTATTGCCCCCCAGAGCCAGTTTACCTAGGAATGTGTCTAATACCCAGGAAAGGGCACCAGATACATCACTAGAAATTCAGATCAACAATACCCTCTAACTCATCTAAGTGTACCAAGCCCCCTTTGTTATGGAACACCGCCTAAGGAACAGATGACTTTCTGGTCTGCACTGGTGGCAGTTCAATTTCCCTTCTTTTGAAGTTAGAAAAGAGATCTTTACTTCCATTTATGTTTCTTGTCCACCAAAAAAGCACAAGATACCTCATAACATGTAGGCATTTCTTATTCAAAAGTGTACAGATGGTAATCAAACATAAAAACATCTTTTGGAACCTACTGTTTTACTTGTTCAAATAAGCCTGTTTATTTCCTAACACTATTGGTATTACAGTCTCAAATAGTCCTGAAAACAATGTCTGCATTAAACAATGCAAGTGTTTCCTCTTGATCTTTGCAACCCGCGCTTAAAGAAGTAGTTTCATAACCCGTGTGTGGTGAAGTCAAAAGCTCTAGAGAGTAGCATTGGGAAGTCTAGGATAACACTCTGCTTTTGTGCTATTTGCTTTCATCCAAACCAAAGATGTATCTGCAGTGGTGATTCCAATCAAAATACAACAATTTATTTCTTAGTAGTATATTTAGAAAAATGAATGCAGTTATAACACATTCCAAAGAATATGAGAGAAGTGGCTAAATAAATATGTATCACTATTTTATTTATTGATGAATAATAATTATCCAAAACAAGTAATTAAAATACATTAACATTTGATTTTTCTAACAGTCTTGCCCTTAAGAGAGAAATGAATGATACTCTGCACAAACACACAACAAACATTAACAGCAGCAAATGCATTGAATTATTAATTTCTATTTCTGTGATTTATATCTAAAGTATGAAAAACTTGGACTGTTTTTACCCATATCGTCCCAACAGACCAATCGTCTAAAACCTTTTCTGCAATAACTACTAGAACTTTGTTCACACTGTGCAAGATACCAGAATCACTGTATTTCTATTCCAGAAGTACTTGGTAGCTGTCTTACATTATTATAACTATAGGCATTCACAGATATGCAGTTATTTTACTATCATTAGTGCATAGATAAAGTACTTTAATTGCATAAATCATAAATAGTAATTTACAATCATTGTAGATATTGCTAGCTAAAGCCTGTAGTCTATAACATGCAGAAGTTTGAGATATAATAGTGCACGAATCTGCGCTTGCTTCTCTGTTTAACTCTCAGATTAATTATTCTGAAAAAATCTTTGACATAAGGATTGAAAATGCCAGAGGGAACATACTGCTGGTCACAGTGCTGATCTGAGAAATAGAAAGATACTTTGGTTTAACTGTCACAGTTAGGATCAGCATTAGTGTTGTACCTTAAAGAAAGGAAAACAGATCAGATTTCACTACGATGTCAAAGAATCAAAGCAAGGTCAAAAGATACATGAATCAACTTAAAATTTTATGGCTGGAAATACAGCTGGAAAACCTAGAATACACTAAATAGTAAGAAATAATAACAGAAGACACCAACAGAACCCTAAAATCAAACAAATCAGTGATCATTTGATCTCTGATTTTGGGTGATCATTTGATTTGGCTTACAAATCAATCTGATTTTGAAGGTAAGTATTTATGGAAAAAGAAACTGGTAACATATTTGATTCGAAGTGGATAAGTAAATGCCATTGGACTGCAAAGAGTAAAATAAATATTTGTGTATAAGAGAAAGATTATAAATTGAAGTATCTGGAAAGTTTTCTGGCAAGTTTTCCGTAACTATAAGTTCATAATACTTTCAGGCCTACACACGAAAATTACATAACAAGCAACTTGATTGAGCAACTCATCCCACAAATTAATGAGGGTATAATAAGTTATTACTTGGTGGCTACACAAAGATACAAAAACCTTTACAATTCTCAAGCTTAATCAACTTTATGAGCTTCTCAAGTAGTTGATTCTCCAGCTGCAGGGTCAGCAGCTACCTTCATTTTGTTTCTTGTACAATATCAGTCAGGTGACAGAATCAGTGCTTAAAGAATCAATACTGGTACCTGTTAATGGTAATCATCACCAAATTCAATAAAACAAAGACCTCTTACAAAATTCTATGATGTTCATGAAGACAAACACTGAAACACCAAGACAAAATGCTTATTAAACTTATGCAATGACTTCTAATCTGTTGCTAAGTACTAGAATTGTTAGAACACCAATCTAAAAAAGTCCCAGGATTTTGGACTAAAAAAAAGCCAGTGAACTGTGCATATCAGCTTTATTCCTAGAATATGTCTTGTAAGAAAGAAAAAGTGCTGACATATTTTTGCTATGTGTTTTTGGAGGGTTTTTTGCTTTCTTGAGAAAATAGAAAAGCAAAAAGTTAAGTCTCATCCTGATATAATGGTAATCCTCAACATCCTCTGACTATGATTTTATTTGTAGACGAGTACTTTCTCAAGATGAATATTGCTGAGTAAAGAATGTTTTTTCCATAATTTGTTCATATGCACTTAACTTTTTATACTTCGAGACAATTCTCTCATGCTCTCTTTTATCAGTGTTTTTAAAAATATGATCTTTCACTGACCTTTGATAGTTCGCATTTTTTATCTTCCATTGGAAATACTCAATTTAAGCTTTGAAATAGTGAAATCGCCAAAAACTGTGTCCAACTATGTAACAGACCTATGTACCATTTTGCCTCTTTCAAACTTTTACTCCTTCTCACCACAAGGGAACTATGTTTTGATCAGACAAAAGCCACTACCAGTAGTAAAGTTAAGAAATAAAGAATCTAAAAAGTAGTTCATCTTTTTCAAAAAGTCAGTTATCCAGAATATTGTTTTGTAATGCTCCATTTATAAACAAAAAGGATTTATCTTATAAGAAAGTAAAACAAGTAAAATAAGAAGCCTTTCTCTGAGTTTTTGGAAAAAAAAATTCTATATCATTCTTTTGGTGGGTGAAAATAAGTATTTCTTGAATTAAATATATAGTATATAAAACTGCTCTGTTGGTGCACTTCCAATTCTGACTTTCTAATTTTGTGTTTAGATAGCTTCATACATAATGACCACTACAATGATATCAGCTCTGAGAGCAGAAAAATCATATTGCTCTTTTTTTTCGATATAAAACCTAACATAATTAAAGTATGGTGTTCCAGAGGAACTTGCTAATAATCTTCTGGCTAGTTACAGTTTAAAATATTTCTGTCTGGTTTATAGCTCTGTCACAGTTGACTCTCCTACCACAAACGGACGCAAGGGTTATGAAAGAAAATGAAAAAGTCAAGCAGCTGTAATCAGAAGAAATGTTTGCTTCTGCGTTCTCTGTGAGATCCTTTGTCAGGTTCAAAGATTGCAATTACACTGCAGATAAATACATCTGTGAAGAACACTGATTTTTATACTAACAGTTTGTGATAAATTACAACAATGAGGAAACTACACCTAACTGGAAGAGCAATACCTTTATGTAATTTCCAGAAACAAGGCGTGTTATACCAGCAATTAGTCTGGAAAAGGCAAGACAGCCAGCTGTATTTGGGTTGTTTTTATTTTCTCTTTGAAATTATTACAGGTTTTCACCATGAGTAGATAACAATAAAGCCCTATTAATATCTTGCAAAAGACTCTAAACTTCTTCCTATCCAGCTTTGCTACAATTAGGAAAAAATAAAAACAAACAAAACTCAACTTTTTCAGAGCTCAGATATATATGTAAATGAGATATTGCACTTGCATTGAAATGTTAAATGTGATCCAGTGAAAAATGAAATGGTTTCATCAGAGCGCAATCTTTTGTGGCATATTTAATGATACTGTTTCAGATAGTAGTGTAACTTAGTGCATCTGAATGTGTTTTAAACAATTAAGTAAGAGGTCCAGATAATGCACTGATGGACACAGAGAGAAAGAAAGTTTATTTTCAAATTCATGAATTCTTGTATTTGTAGAAGCTTCAAAGAAATGTCCTCTTCATCTTTTTTAATGTATTTTCTTGGGGGTGGGGTGGGGTGTGTGTGTGTGAGTTCGTTACAGTAGTTAAGACTATGAATAAAATTCTTAGTTAGTAAGATTTATTTTTTTAAAGTTCTGTGAAAAGTGTATTATAAACTAGAAGCCAATAAAACTGATTTGAAGGAATGCAGAGTATAATAAGAACAACAGAGTGTATTACAGAGCATCAGTAATATTACATTTCCCTTATGTTACAAGACAAGGGAAATTGCAATAACATTTTAATTTTAAAAGTACCAGAGAAACTGACTTTCAACTAGTTCATTACAAGTAGGGTGTTTTGTGGTTTTTTATTGTTGTTTTTGTTTTGTTAGTTTTTTGGTTTGGTTTTTTTTTTTTTTCCAAAATACACAAAACAGATGCACAGAAAAACAAGCATTTCTTACTAATGCAACAGAAATTTCTTCAATCCCTTACTTCCGCAATATAAAACATATGAAAAGCATTTGAAAGAATGCCCTGCTATAGGGATATACTTGCTGGCACAACTCTTATAGAGGAAATTTTGTATCTCCTATCAGTGCAGCCTCCACAGTAAGATGGGGAGGAGGAGATGAGAGGATGTTATTGAAGTGTAGGATAGCATTTTGATCAGATCTTTAGCTAGCAAAGAAGCTGAATAAAATCTCTGAACTCACAGTGATGTCCCCCATTTATTTAAAACACTAATGTTAATACAATATATAGTATGTTTAGATCTATTTTAGATACTGAATAGTAAAATAGCACTCTTCCTAAAGCACATATTGACCTGGATAAATGAAACTTTCAGTACAAATTTCAGTCTTGATTCAGAGCATATTATCATCCTGCAAGTGGTCCTTATTTATTCATATTGTTGCTACAAGAAAATTATTCAGAGACAGAGCATGTGACTGATCAGAGTACTCTATACCAGGAACAAATTACTAGAGTGGGTGGTAGAGGAGTTAGGAATGAAGGAATGAAGTTGAGCCTGGGAAATGGAGGGTTAGGGAAAGGTGTTGTTTTAAATTTGCTTTTGTGTCTTTCTATCCAAATCTACCTTAATTTGCCATAAATTCTCCAAGTTTTCTGTTTTGTCTATGACAGTAAATGGTAAGCCATCTCCTTGTCTTTATCTTGAGCCATGAGCTTTTGCATCCTTGTCTTGCTGAGAAGGGAGAGTAAGAGAGCGGCTGATGGGTGTCTGGCAGCTGGCCAAGGTCAACCCACCACAAGAAGTGATGTGCATTAATCAATGTCAGAGGGAAGAAGATGAAGATATTAAAAATAGAAAGTATCAGGAAGATACAATATTTGGGGGCTGGGGGTGGATAGAGGTAGTGGTAAATAAAAGGCTGAGAGAGTTGGCATTCTTCAGCCTGGAGGAGAAAAGTACCCAGGAGACCTTGTTGCAGCCCTTCAGTGTGTGAAGGGGGCTTATAAGAAAGATGGAGAGATTTTTTATTGGGGCCTGTGGTGACAGGACAAGTGGCAACTGAAAGAGGGTAGGTTTAGACTGAACACAGGAAGAAATTTTTTACAATGAGGGTGATGAGACACAGGAGCAGGTTGCCCAGAGAAGTTGTGGTACCCCATCACTGGAAGTGTTCAAGGTTAAGTTAGATGGGGCTTTGAGCACATTGATGTAGTGGAAGATGTCCCTGTCCATGTCAGGGGAGTTGGATTAGGTGATCTTTAAAGGTTACTTCCAACTCAAACCATTCTATGATTCTATGAATTACTTAAAAAAGAGCAGTTATGTTTACCAAGCAAGACAGAGGGGAAAAGCATGAGTGCATATATATGAATAGATATGATCATATTCATATTTATAAACCTACATTTCTGCCTTTGCAAATCTGTGTTTTCCCAGACCCATATTTCAGATTTAGGATTTTTGAAACAAATACACATCAAATAAAAATGCACAGTTCCTGCAACTACTAGTAGCAAACTTCAAGATCTGTTTTCTCAGAATATTTGAAATAGACTGACTCAGGAAGCAATGCAAAAGTTGATAAAACCTCATGGAAAACAGTTTAGTGACATGGATGGTATTTCTTTGAAGTCTGACACATGCTAAATATTTTCTTTATTAATAGCACCAGCAATTTAGTCTGAGATTTTCTGCTTGTAAAAATCAACACAACTCCATTGACCATATTGCTTCTGGAACACAGAGCTCTTCTGTTTCAGAGCAGATAAGAGTTCAATACTTTTCATGTTGTGCTCACATTTTTCACATTTGAGTTTTCCTCAAGCATCCATATATAGTTAGACAGACTAGCTCTGGAGATTTGTATACATGAAAATTAAACCGCAGAAAACTGCAGTCAGAATAAAAGAGTCAGATATCTCAAAGGTTGATTGGAAATGTGGCTTTGAAGGGAAATATTTTCTCCACAACTTCAGACATCAGACATGAAAAAGGGAATTTGCTTTTCCACTCACCTTAAAAGTTTTGTCTTTCTACATTTTCCATCAAGAAGACTATAAATGTGGTTATCTTACCTGACATTTTACCATCTCAGATATATACTTTGTGAACTATCAGAAATGAGAAAAAAATTCAGGTTTTGCACCAGGCAATATCAGAAAGAAAGAGTAAAATAGGGATGGGATATAACAACAATATTGTAACATGTAACAAGTAGTTTCACAAAGACATATTGCAACAACAACAAAACACATGTGAAACCCCAAAGGCATTGAGAATAATTCTGAAGGGGACTGACTACTTTGAACATGGTTATCCTGCATTTTCAGCCAAGAAAGAAAAAAAAAAACAACAAAAAAACCAGCAAACCCACAACAACTTTTTAAACAGTCTTTTGTAAATGTTTTTCTTTCTTTAAATCAATGATAAAATTTATCCATTATTGTATGAAAATTAAGAGAATATTGACTAAAGTTGGTTATCTTCCCTTGAGATACAGTACATATTTTGTCACTGAACTTAATACCATATGACTTGTTTGGAAGTTCACAGGTATTTTATGACTTATAATAAAAATAATCAAAATTAATTAAAGATTTTGATACATTTTTAACTAAATACATTCTCATTTCTCATTCATTTTTTCAGTAATAGAATACTTTGCCAAATTAGGAAATGTATCAAAAATAGTGAATAATAGGAATCAAAATGTAAATGGTTCATTGAAATATGATTTTGGCTTAGAGACAGATGAGTATTTTTAGAATTATCTTTTACTTTCGTTATGCAATGAATGTGCTCTGAAGGCAAACTGTATTAATGCATTCACTGAACAGCAGTGATGAAAGTAAAAGTTCCCCTCATATAAGACAGAACAAAATAACTGTTAATTAGAAATTGTAAATGTAGAAATCAGAAAAATAAGTGCACAAAGACTAGAAAAGGTGTTAAATAACTTATTGGAAGTTAACATATGCTTACACTAAGGAGGAATCTTATTAATCATATATCCTTTCTAAAGACCATGTGGATAAACATGACCTGTTACAGTCATTTCATTAGAGGCTGCAAAAGGGTGCCTAGAGGCTCTCCAGCAAAGATACAATTAGATTGAAGCTTCATTATTCTTTAACGTGTTATGTTTCCCATTAGACAGTGATCAAAGAAAAAATACTAAAGGAGATCTGTAGGATGCAAGATTGATTACAGACTGATTCAGCTGTTCAATCACTGTTTGGTGCAATCTCAGCATGAATGGAGTCCCCAGAGAGCATGTTGCTATCTGATAGCACTACAGTAAGGGAAAAATCAAACTACTTTTAGAAAGTAAATTGGTTTGGGTTGCATTACACAGGAAAGGATTATATCTCAGATTGTCATTCTTCCTGGGATCCAAAAGCCGGGGTTCTAAAACCGTTTCAGTTTCAGCTGTACATAAAACCCAAAACCAGAACTCTTCAGTTACTCTAGCAGAAACAACATATTTCTTCTTCTGTGTTATTGTGATAGATTCAGTTAATAGTTCTACTTTTAGTATGCAATTTAAAACATCTTCATTCTAGTTTTTTGATGAATTTTAATTTTCCTTTTATGTAGTTATTTCCTTTTTCCTTCTTAATTCTCCATTACCCAATAGAATTTCACATTTGGAAAATTTACTTAGACATGAATTATTTGTTCCAAGCACAGAAGTGACTGACATTGTATGGCACTAGTGTAAATTATCTGCTGTAATGAATTAGCAAACATCCACTGAATCAAATTCTACAGCATCTGTTAACATCAGCCATGTATTTTTCATTTAAAGCAGTGGCATGCAAATTTCCTCCAGCAATATGACTCCTCAGTAACAGCTCCTACATTTTGAGGAATAAAAGTCTAAAGTTTAAAATTACAGAGGAGCCTTGAAGCCTTTTTGCCAGTAGTGTGCTGGCAAATGAATCTCCTAGCAATGAATCTCTTAGAAAACTTATGTTTCCTCCAGAAAATTATAGACATTTGGAAAAGGAAGGAAGAAGAATCTTTTCTTAGAAGTTTGCTTTTTTTTTTTTTTTTTTTGTACCAAAGGTTTGTGGTTGAATGCCATACTATACTTTTCACTGGATTATGGCACAAGTTCTGTGTTTAATTCTCCAGGTCATTACACATAATTCTCTAAGTGTTTTACAAAGTTAGTTGTGTTGATTTCTCTACATTTAGCTTGTTTCGAAGAAGGTATTTAAAAATCTGTGCTATAGCACTACGCACTATGGTTCTGTATTCTTAACACTGACCCTGTAACCCTGGTTTTGAGAGGAATGAGGGAGAATGAGAGAGAAATGAAAGCTGCCACAGACAGCACTTCAAGCAGTGGAGAATCCTCAACATCTGCACTATTCATAGAAGGTCACAGGAAATGTATGTTCCATTTTTACTTCCTTAGTAAGAGAGAAAATAAATGGCAAATGGTGAATACAACAGTAATAAAATCCAGCCTCCATTTGCTACCATCCCATAGCAGGAATGTTTGAAATGTACATATTTGAAGAACAACGTTATTAATAGAATTGAAAAATTAATTGAAAAATTCCATTGCATAGACAGAGTATTTTATTTCCGCAGTAAATAGCCTTTTATTTTTAAAATTACACTTGATCTCAATAAACAGTTTACTTTTTAGTTGAATACAGCATCACTTATGAAAGCTCATTAGAATATTTTGCAGCATCAGGAATACTGTAGTGACTTTGCAATTTATGCCCCTTTTTGATAAGCAAACCTTAGTACGTCACTGTGAAGAGCTCATCATTACTGCTGAACCTTTTAATTGATAAATAAATAATTCATTTAACAGAATATTTTATCTATTATTGCTATTAATACATTGCTTGACAAGATATCCTTTTTTATCTTATCTTATATATTTTTTGATAAAAAGTAGCTTTTCTTTTTATTATTTTTCATACCTGATGTATGTATATCACACGGTGTAGATATCTGAAAGAAAAAATGTAACTTGCATCTGTTTTATAGGAAATTCTACATGTCACTGGTTTTTTTTCATTCCTCAAGAGAGAAAAATGCTGACATTACGGAATTGCTGGTGAAAGAGAACAATCTGTTTTAATGCCTACCAGCCAACCTTTCCTCACCTAGACACCTGGAGAGTTAGACCAATGACAGGCCAGATACTGAACCAGACATAAGTACAACGTTCCAGCTTGTGAGAAAGCAGAGACACTGATGAGGCAGATGAGAAACACAGAGCTTTCCCTTACTCAGCACGATAAGTGGGTGACTAACAAGGAGGTCAGACAGCTCGGGATCCTGAATAGCAGGACAACTTAAGCAACCCTTTGGACTGCTCAGAAAAGCCAGCTGGGCAGGTGGTAACTCGAGTTGTTAGCCAGGTTTCACACCAGCCAAGGAAGACAGCTGGGTAGGAGGCAAGCTGAGGAGCCGAGCATTCTGCCTGATTTCTAGCCAGCCCACCAGCCTGGGGTCCAATTGGCAAGAGAGCTGGTGAGCACGCTGGCAGAAAATCAGATAAACTAGCAGCTGGCTGCTTGGTCAGCCTATCGGCCCCTCCGATTTTCATTTGTATTTTTGACACAATCTACATGTTCCCGAACAATAATTCAGTTCAATTCAGTCAGGTTTTTTTTCCCCCTGATAAAACCTGTTCAAAAATAACCTCACCAGTTCTAGCATTTAGTATATAGAGTAAATATATGGTGAGCAATATTTTTATACCTCCACATAATCACATATAAGTAGTTTATTGGAAACCTCCATGAATTCTTTCTTTATGTGTTTTCCAGGTACCAAGGATAGGTGAATTCCTCATTCGTCAGAAAATGTCTGGTTTAGTCCTATTCTTCTGTAGTAGCTTATCTTTTCAGAAATAGTTGCTATATTCTACCTGCTTTTAGTCTTCCTGACTTCCTTGGTGCTCACAGTCTTTCTTTCATATAATTGAAAAATCCCTGTTTACTTATTTTTCTTCGGTGAAAATATTAATGAGAGATGGATCTATCACATATCCCTCCAGTACCTTAGTATAAGCTTTCAACAAATTATTATGTTTCATATATTGTTACTTCTTTAATCAGGTCACCAAGATACTTCACTTAACCATTCAGCAATTCATATCTATGCCAATGAGATTAAATTTTTAAATATAATTTTAGGATATATTGTAGCAAATATCCTCAAGTGCTTTCTTTTCAGTTATTACTCGGAAATTTTATAAAACCTAATAAACTTAATGTCATGTATTTTGTCAAACTATTATCAAATAAGATGACTTTCAAGGAAATAAGAACTACAACAACTATGTAACTGTGGCTTATTTGGATTCAGGATTGTGGCCAAACTTTGGTACCATTGTAACTCATTAAGAAGGGCACCACTGAAATAATATTCATCCAAAGCATTCATGGAATAAAAAAGGTTACTATACCCATCAGATTCAGTTGAAATCAGTGTCACTTTCTCTGCTGTAATTGAGAAAATTCGGACCACACCTGGAGCCATTTCTAAAGTGTGAGAGAGGTAAAGTAGGAAGGGATAACGGTGTACTCATCAAGCTGGAAGATTTTATGGACAATGGAATAGACTTGGGGGGCAAGCATGAGAACTGTGTAGATTGAATATCTTTAGGGGACATAAATTCGTGACTGAAAAAAGAATAGGAAAGTACTTTCAAGTCCTTAAATAGTAACTATGTTTCCAAACAAAGCTTTATGTGAGAACTCCAAGGCAATCCTGTTTTAAAAGGGTAAGGACATACAAGGAACCTGTCACAGATTATAATCAGATAGTAAAATCTTAGAACCTTGTTCAGTGACTGTACACTGCCCTCCAAACTACATTGGAGAAAAAGATATAAATGTTGGTATTTACTTATTTAATCAAAAGACTTCACAACAAGGGAAGACTTGAAGTCTTGGACCAATTTTACCTGCTGGGGTTACAATGTTAAGTGGCACACAAGTGACAGTTTAGAAAGGAAGCAAAATTCAAACTATCAAGTGGTTTTGCTAATATTCCAACCATGAGTAAAAAGCCATAGAAAAGGCCAGCACCTTGTGGTAATATGCCCTATCTTGATAGTAGAAGAAATTTATGAATTACAATTTACAAATTTACAATCTACAAATTACAAGAATCTCACCGAGATGAATGGAAATAATTTTTCCTGATGCAAATACTGTCTCTTCTTCTTTCTCCTTTCTCTCCAGCTTCCTGCTTCTCTATCGTTCCCAGAAAAAGGGGAGAAAGCACCTCAGAGAACAAAACCATAACCTTGGATTTCTGGAAAGATGTAAAACCTTTGTGCCAGACATGGTAGAGCAAAGCTGATTGCTACAGAAGTCAAATAAACAAGTGAATGGTAATATAAGTGTCCTCTCCTTGTCTTTGTCTTTTAGCAGATGGTGACACATTACAAAACATTTTTCTCCTATAGAGAAACTACAGTTTTTCTTTCACAACTAGTTTACCTCATTAATTTTGTTTCTTTTAAATTGAAAGCCAACTCAACAAAGTTCTTTAGGTTAGATACCTATTTCTAACTTTATGAATTATTCTACTGACTTTTTGGAACAACTGGCATAAACAGACATACATGTTTAAGTGCATAGGAACTGCAGCTGTAGATAGGAAGATCTTTCCCCGTCCTACTGGTCCAAGAATGTATTTATATAAAATTTTTTATGTTTTTCATTGGTTGGCATTAGTTCCTTCTAAATTTTAAGTTTGGGAGGGTGTTCCCTTGCCGACTTTATATTTGATGATCAGAATAGTTTCTTTTAGTTACAAGATTCATCAGTCTATGAATGATGTGCTCATTATTTACTGTTGTTGATTTTGTCTCTTTTCTCCATATTGAACTGATTTTGTATATTTGATTCCCTCCTTACTTTTAATTGCTGTAGCATAAACCATCTAAAAATGTGTGCAGCGTATTACTAACACAAGCAAGCTTCCTATTTCAGAACAAACCAAAACAAAATGCAGCTAAACACACTCATCTTACTTGAAAGTTATCATTAAATTAAAATCTCTGACTTTAAATCAGAACTTATTTTTCTCTTATTCTCAATCTGTTAGCCATTCCAAACCACTCTCACTGCATTTTAATTCTCTGAAACTTCCACATGGCTAAAACTAATTAAACTTGTCTACCAAGATAAAATGAACATGTTTATGTATGTATGTATGAATATGTCTGTGTTCATTACCCGAATCACCTTCTTTGAAGCTTTACAAATTTTTAAAAGAGATTTCATGGATGAGATTATCAGTTTGCTTGGAACATTTGTTCTTTTAAACCAGAAATATGTAAACATCTCTTAATAGAACAAAAATATGTATTTTAAAATTCTACAAAATGCATGTAAAGCAGAATGTGCCAAATAGGTAAGTATGCAGAGAAGATGACAAAGTGTAATAGGCAACTATTCATACAGCCTCCTGGAATTCAGTACCTTTTTATTTGTCTATGTTGTGCTTTACTATATACTCAGAAGAATTTTTGTTACCTATACAACTGATAGTATACTTTTATTATTGTTAATCTTAACATCCCAAGTAACACAGATAAATGTTCAATAGATGTACAAAATCCAATGACAGAAATTTTCTTTTAAGCCAGGACAAATACTAGAAACCTAGTAAAACAACTGAAGGTACTGAGGTCCATGTCAGCATAGCAGGAAAGATTTTTTTTTTCCCCCCCTTTTAAAGAAAAGTACTGCTTTGTATAAGGCCATTAAAAATGCAAAGGAGAGGTGATAGAAGATAAACAGCCACCCATCACATGTGTGGTGTATGTAAGGTGTAAGGATGTTTTGTTAATCAGTCCTGCAATGTCATGAAGACATTTTAGAACTAGAACAATTTTTTCAGTTCTGTTTACATTTAAAAAATAATTATACAAAATAACCATCCCACATGCATTTTTTAAGTCTTGAAGTAAAAAAAAAGATTAAACTTGTGCTCAGTATTAAGAAATTTATTCTTTTGGTTTTGTACCACTCGATTTTAGGCAGGTAAGTAGTCCCTGATATCATCAGGATTCATGAATAGAATAGAACAGAATAATTTCAGACAGAAGGGACCTACAGTGATCATCTAGTCCAACTGTCTGACTACTTCAGGGCCACATCAGAAGTGTTTGCTTTAAATGTGCTCTGATTATAAAACTCATTATTTTCTTCATAACAGAAGAAACTTTTTTTTTAAAATATTGGTTTCATTTCAGATATTCTTATGTCAAGGTAAAACACTACACAGAACCAGACTAAATTTACCTGCAATGAACAACAAACAAAAACCATTCGAGCCGGTCTGGGGCAAAACTGGGTGCAGCTTTTTTAACTTTTAGGACTAATTCTGATTCTAGTTTGTGACAGTATTAAAAACTGACCAAAGTCTATATCCCTCCCTTTGGTTCTGTGAAGAAAAGGTAGCCAAACTGCTAGAATTGTTAAAATGGGCAGAAAAGAGGGAGAACAGTCAATTAATAGCATATTCCTACATTCCTTGGGACTCACTGAGAGCTTCTCTAACAGAGTTTCACTGGGTCTCTATTGGATTAAGAGGCAGATGGAGGAAAAAAGGTAGAGGTAAGAAACAGATGCTCTCTACAGCTTGATCCTCTGCTGATCCCACAGATAGAACAGCAGGTGCTTGTGCTACTGCAAACAGCTATAAAGAACACATGGATCTTCTCGGGCTACCTCGGTAATGAAGTGGTAAAACTGACTTCTTATCTCCAGCAAAACTTATCAAAATATTGCATGATATATTAAAATTTAATAACTTCTCTCTGTGTTTTTCTTAGTGAGGACAATTATTTTAATGTGGGAAATCTACAGATGTCTGCTCTGCCATAACTCAAATGAATGTTTGGACCATTGCACTATTCACCCTACTTCTTTAAGGCTGTCTCATGGAAAATTCAGTCTTGTACCTGAGATGCCTTTCCCGGTGAAAAAAATATCAAAATGCATTCCTCTGAAATACTATGTTTTAAATTAAATCATATTTTTTGAGCAAAAACCATAATGCTGAAAATTCTTGGGTAATAAGACTAAAGAATTTGTACAGCCTTTTAAACAGATAGTTATTGAATATATAGTTATTCAATATTTGACTGTTCTAGAGACTTGTTTTATGATAAATAACTTATTGTTGTATAATTTAATTCCATGATGCTAAATGGAGGCAACAACTTATTTTCTTCTATTCAGCCCCATGATGTAAACATTATATAAAAGTAGATATAAATATTTAAATACTGATAGTGCGTTCATATGCGTTTTTCTTCCTGAAGCTGCAGAGGTTATAATTTTCCCAGCTGTTAATCATTTACTTTTTTTTCACTGAATAGAAATTACTATTCCTTCAGAGTTGCTAACTTACTTTTCTCTTGAGTTAAACCTACTGAGATTTAGTCAAAAAAGAGCCACATGAGCTGAAATAGTTTAAATAGTAACTGTTTGCTAACCTTTGGAAGTGTTTGACTGAAATAAGTTAGATTATCCATGTAACTGACCTAGCAAATTAGAAAACTAATGTAAGTGTGCTATTTGACTCATCCTGAAAGAATACAATGGCCTCCTCCTCTGATACTGTCACTGCACAGCAGTATTACAGCAGCATTACAGCTGAACATTTGTCAATGTGGGTCCAAACCAGAACCTGAAGTTTTTATGAGAAAAAGCTAGAATATTTGATTAGGTAGCAGATTCATTTGAAATTATGAGATTCAAGATAATCTTTGAATGGGTCTTATTATCTATGCGAATAGATAAGCACGCATTGTTGCTTAAGAGTCGTAGAGTAAGCAAGAGGACTGCTGAGTGTTCTCATCCTCAGTCTTCTGTGAGATCTTGGCCCCACTGAAAACAGAATCTCTGTTTCCACTGATATTGTTCTCTCTTGTTCCTCATGAAAGACTTGCTATGTTTCTCTCATGGAGTAGAATTAATAAATATAATGACAAGAATTATGATATTTGTTACCCTGAAAAGTTATTTACAATAGAAAGATGTTGCCAGCAACATTTAATTCAGATGTATTTGAAGATGGAATTTTAGCATATTCCTGTAACATGGCAGTATGTATCATCTAAGTGTTAACAGGCTAGGAGTTTGTCACAGGGAAATATGGCAGTTCAGAAGTTATAAGAACAGAACCACAATAATTATCCCTGTAAAGTCTAAAGTTTCTTTAAGTAGAATAACTATAACATATGGATATCAAGTTTTATTTTAAGGTGTTTATCCAACACCACACAGGTGCTGCACCAAACACATACTGGTCAGGATATCCAGTCTAGTTGCGACCAGCACCAGGAGTTCAAGGGAACAAGACACTAACACTGAGATGTCACAGTCTCCACATCCATAGGCTTCACTAGATAACAAACTCTCATAGACAATTGGATTTCTCCTTATTTAAGCCAATTAGTGGTCATTGTCTGGGTCAGTATCACCTGCTGAATCCTTCCCCAAATGCATTAAAAAGATGTAAAGTTGTTAACAGCTCATTTGTACTTCTTTGCTTCTTTCCCAGGTGCCCCTAAACTATGAGAGCAGATATAGTCTCAAGCTTTCAGATAAGCCTCCCACACAATGACTGTCTTTTCTCTGCTTGCTTTGCCAACCCACAACAGAATCATCTAATGAATCAGAGCTGTGCAGGTGTAGTCAAGGTCTCATTTTATCTCAGAAATACTGTTGGGTAAGCTTCACCTGTGACAAAATTTGAGGTCTCATTTGGTCAAAATACCAGAGTTCAGAACCTTTGGCACACACTTCAGCAATATTTTGAACAGACAGAGAAGATGAGATCAAGACAGTGAGTGTCAAATCACTACTTATCTCAGACTGTAGAGAAGTGGATGAAAGGTATTTTAGGATTTTTTTTTTTTTAATTAAATCAGCATGTTGACAATTTATAATGAAGGGATCAGTACAAACAAAAAATATAAACTGCATCACTACTTTACTGTTCTCTGTGACTAAAATAGCATCAAAGGAGCAGAACCCATTTCATTGATGCACTGCATTATTTTCCATGAAACAATAGGGGAATCTGGGTTAGTTTCCTGCTCAGACTGAGAAATAATACTCTATCTCTTGTCAGTTATAGTCAGCAAAGTCAATATATACTTCTAGTCTAATCTAGAGTATACAAAATATGTATTTCTCTAACTTATCTGGGTGGTTTCAGATCTAAATAGGTCTACAGGGACAAAGAATGCAATATTTAGCATTGCCATCTATGACTTTGCATATACACTTTCAAATTTCTAACCAGAAGCTTTTGTTTTGTTGTGATGTGGGAAATGGAAAAATTCTATGGGCCAGGGAAGTTTATTAATGTCTATGTATTAAACCATTTTTGGGTGAATGCATTGCAAGTGACTGTTGCCAAAAATTAAGAATCGTTGCATGGAGTCTAGGGGGTAATAATATATTAAGTAGTAACAAAAAAGCTGCTTGTCAAACAGTAAGCAAAGAACTTTGACAGAAACAAGACTGAGTGAATTCCAGCTGTGCTGAACTGCTGTGTGTGCAAACTTGTGTATATACATAATCCATATAAACTAGAAACATTTTCATTTCCTTTGATGAAAATTTATTAATGTTTCACCTGTTTCTGTGTAGGAACTTAATATATTGATAGAAATGTTGCAATAGATTTTCTGTGCAGAACTCCTGTATTCTGATACCAGTTTTAGCAGCAACTTAACTATCTTCCCTATTGTATATATAACAGTCCAGGAAATCAAAAGTCATTTGCACTATTTATCATTAGTAACATAAAACCGTAACAATCATCATCTCTCACGCATATTCTCTTCATTCATCAATCTCAAAACAGGTATTCTCTTTGCCTCATCATCAATTCTGACACTATCATAGCATTTCCAAAGTTTTGTATAATATTTAAAAATTGAAGCAGCAAAGATATAAATAAGATATACATGTCCTGGTTTCAGCTGAGAGGATTGATTTTTCTTCATAGTAGCTAGTGTGGGGATATGTTTTGGATTTGTGGTGGAGACAGCATTGATAATATAGAGATGTTTTTGTTCTATGGACTTATTGTTGAGCAGTGTTTACACGAGGCCAAGGCCTTTTCTGCTTCTTGCACTGCCCTGCCAGCGGGATGGCTGGGGGTGGACAAGAAGTTGGGAGGAGACACAGACAGGACAGGTGACCCAAACTGACCAAAGGGGTATTCCATACTATATGACGTCATGCTCAGTTTATAAGGAGCTTGGAGGAAGAGGGGGGGGGGGGGGGGCGGCGGCGTTCGGAACAATGGCGTTTGTCTTCCCAAGTAACTGTTACGCGTGACAGAGCCCTGCTTTCCTGGAGATGGCTGAACACCTGCCTGCCCATGGGAAGTGGTGAATGAATTCCTTGTTTTGCTTTGCTTGTGCGCGCGGCTTTTGCTTTACCTATTAAACTGTCTTTATCTCAACCCACGAGTTTTCTCACTTTAACTCTTCTGATTCTCTTTCCCATCCCGATGGGGGGGAGTGAACGAGCGGCTGCGTGGTGCTCAGCTGCCAGCTGGGGTAAAACCACGACAATACATTACAGTCATTCATAAGATAATTGTGTGTATATTTTTTTTTTTTTAGCATCAGTGTCTTTATTCCTCTAGCTACTTATTGCTTTGACAGTTACTGACACATGGCCTGACAGAAATGGAATTTTCTAGACAGCATGACTGAGCAGTTGAGCACTCAGCAGTTAACTGAACTGAATGTTTCCTCTCCAGAATAAAGCCATAGGGAAAATAGTCATCATCCCTGTCAAGATCCAGCCCAGTTTACATAAACAGCACATTACTGGCACAAACCCCTGCAATCTTGGATACTAGTTTGCATAAAACCATTGTATTAAGCTTTGAGCCAATTAATTGTCCCTTATCACAACTTTGTGTCACATTTTTTTAGGTAATACAGATGTCTCATTAATTAAAGTTTCTTTATAACCTTTTGCAAACACTTAAAAAATCCATACGAGTTAGTTCTTCAAGTTATAAAATAAGGTGGTGAATTCTGGGAATTTTTGCAGGGGACCAGAGATAAATTTATTCCTGCATGGTTCTGGTATCCTGTTTCTTAATCAGCTTTGTCTGGAAAAGCAAACGGAACCTTGGACTTTTGTATATTCCATATCTATTAACGACTATTCAGATAGTCTGGGAAACCAAATATAAGTTGGTGACATACTTGTGTGGCCAATCAGCCCCTACAATGGAAGAAGGCTTGGAGCAGATGGGTACAGGTGATGTACTTATGAAGCTCAAGGAAGAAGGTAGGGGGTGACCACAACTGTTGTAAAAAAGCTGAACATATCATGACAAAAAGGGGACAAGGGGACCTGAGTATGGGATGTGTTTTAGATAAATAGCTGCATAAGTTGAGTGGATCAACTGGCTACACCAGATGAGTGGATGAACTGGTTGGGTAAACGACTTTCCCTGAATTAATTAAAAAAAAAAAAAAAAAAAAAAAAAGTGTGAATGTCTTTCTGAGCCAGCCAGACCAGGATCAGGGAAATGTATACGTCACTAAGCTCAACACAGAGTATAAAACTGGTTCCCTCCTGATAACTGGGGATACCCAGTGTCATGATGGTGAGCATATTTCAGACTGGTAATGGGAATCAGGTTTGTATTGTGATCCAACTACATATTGTGCTTGTGTTGTGATTTTAGTACATTGCTGTGTCACTCTGATAAATCAAAATCTTATGTAATGTCAAGCTTTAAATAAGTAAACTTGGTATTAAGACATTGAACCCTCCTTGCACAGAATATCTAAAAGGACCTGTTCAGAGAGTATTGGACACTGATAAGTTGTTAAGAAATCATGGCTCTGAAAATTGCTGTACTAAATACTGTTGCATGGATTCATAATGTGGTATCACAATTTTGACAGACTAGGGATAATAATTGATTGTTAAAACTAATGAGACTAGAGGAATGGCCTAGACTCATGTTAATGGTCTTGCAAAGTCACTCCAGAAAGGGTTTTTTCTGAAGTTTGGAGATACAACTTATTGGAAATAGTCAAGAATAGCTATTACAGAAATCTCAAAGCAGACAAAAAATAGACCATCTTCTGTAGAAGCAAGGACCTAGTTCAGTTAGAAGACACTAAAATTAGAAAAAGACAAGCTGCAAACTGCCTGATATCTTAAAAGTAGGCAGGTAACCAAAAACTTCAAAGCAAATGGAAACTATAAAGAGACATGTATGTACTCGTCTGTAATTTTTGTGCATTATCTCCTAAATGAAAGGTTCCCCCTTCAAGGGGAACTAAAATTTAAGCATCTGCATCCAAGAAAGCGCTTGAAAACATCAGTGCTCCATTAGTGTTTCATAGATGGAAGTATTAACTCAGTCATCATCCAAAACCACATCTAGTTTATAAAGAATGTAGAATAGATTCACAGAATCATTTAGGTTGGAAAATCCAGATCATCAAGTCCAACGGCAAACCTGACATTGCCAAGTCCACCACTAAACCAGGTCCCTAAGTACCACATCTACATGTCTCTCAGGGATGGTGACTCAACCACTTCCCTGGGCAGCCTGTTCCAATGCTTGATCACACTTTCGGTGAAGAAATTTTTCTTAATATCCAATCTAAACCTCCCCTGTTGCAACTTGAGGCATTTCCTCTTGTCCTCTTGCTTGTCACGTGGGATCAACAAGAGATCAACACCCACCTGGCTACAACCTCTTCCAGGCAGTTGTAGAGAGCAAGAAGGTCTCCCCTCAGCCTCCTTTTCTCCAGGCTAAACAACCCCAGTTCCCTCAGCCGCTCCTCATAAGACTTGTGTTTTAGACCCTTCACCAGCTTCGTTGCCCTTCTCTGGACACGCTCCAGCACCTCAATGTCTTTCTTGTAGTGAGGGTCCCAAAACTGAACCCAGCACTCGAGGTGCGGCCTCACCAGTGCCGAGTACAGGGGGACGATCACTTCTCTAGTCCTGCTGGCCACACTCTTTCTGATACAAGCCAGGATGCTGTTGGCCTTCTTGGCCACCTGGGCACACTGCTGGCTCATAGTCAGTCAGCTGTTGACCAACACCTCCAGGTCCTTTTCCACTGGGCAGTTTTCCAGCCACTCTTCCCCATTAGTGTTTGTAGTGTTGCCTGGGGTTGTTGTGACCCAAGTGCAGGACCCAGCACTGAGCCTTGTTGAATGTCATACAATTGGCCTTGTCCCACTGGTCCAGGCTATCCAGCCATCAGTATAGGTGTTCCTAGCCACCTTTTGCATATTATAAAGAAAATATTACATTGATGCAAAAAATGGTAGATATTTGAGACTTATTTTAGCACTTAGTAGCTAGATACCAAAGAATATTCTGCTAGAGCCATGCTGTCTGCTAGATTGAATCAACAAGCTGATAGGAATGCAATAGCTGCAGAGCAATAGTGAAGACAAGGATGAAGGACTATATGTTAGTAAGCCAATTCAGCACTTTTTGACTGCGCTGAAATGCCTCCTCAGTGAGGTACTGTGAACATCAAAGGAAGCATGAAATATCTCCAGTGCCAACTCTTAAGGGACGTATAAGGGTGATTAATTGATTGAAATCCATATGCATTCTTAACATTTTATGTCTCTCCGTTTAGCTAATTGCTCTCTACTATTCCCTACTTCACCTATCCCTGGCGAATGTATTATGGAACAAGAGTCATTTTTAAATCAGTATATTATGTTCAAAAACTTAGCATACTTTCCCTTCTTCTGTGCCTGATTATACTTTTGTTTGGCTATGATGTAGTAACTACAGAGTAGTGCTTCTTTACTGTTATGCAATATTCTGTACTCAAATTCTGATGGGCTGAGCTTCATGTCAATTATCATTAGCAAGCTAAAAGCTAGTCACATACTTCTAATTAATCATCCTGGCTTCCTGCATTCACTGAGAAGGTGATACATTCCATCTGTTAAAGACATCATTCTTATGGTGGGATGACTTGCCTTCTGAAAATGCTTTCTCTCTCCCCCTCTTTCTTTCTCCCTCTCTACTAACTGGAGATGAGTTAGGTTTTTAGGCTCCATTCACAGTTTGGCTTCTAAATAACTAATTTTAGGTGAACTGAATCTCTCCTCTGGTTCTTAGACACTAAGGTCATGAATGTAATTTAAGATACACTGTGTTTGCAAAACTCAAGTCACTTTTTTGAAGCAAATCATATAAATGTCAAATAACTAATCTTTCTAATCAACATGCATGAACTACTCAACTGGTTGATGTTTACCCCATGATGTTTTATTAATATTTATATGTTCTTCTACATGTACAGACAACAAGCTCCCTTTCCCTGAAGAACTGATTTTTTTTTTTTTTTTCTGTAGCTGCAGTACACACCAATCATCCAATAGCATGTGATTGTTAAGACTGAAATGCTCTGAGTCAGTGGCTGTCAGAGGATTTTTTTAAAAGAAGAACGAATAAATTTGACTGTATTACATGGAAGGAGGTTTCAGGAAATAAGATGAAAGATGACAAGTCAGGAATGGGCTAAGAAGCAAATAACATATTCATATCAGACCCCAAACATCATATTAAATAAAAGTGAGATAAGAGGCAAAATTGGTCTAGATGTAGAAAATCCTCTGAATTGCAACTTCACTTTTGGAATAAGTCACACATTCTGCTTTTGGTTTTTTAGTTGATTTTTGTGTGATTGTGGGTTAATATTTTTTTCCTTAAATCTAATGGATAATTTTACATTCTCTCTTCATTCAGCTTAACATAGACAGGTTCAGCAGAATGTCCTGTATGTTTTTCCCCACAGTACAAAAGGCACAGACTGGTGGTTCCTAGGTAGTGATCTACGCATTTCAGCTTTGTGCTATTTTACATGAAAAGTTCCACTTCACCTTTGCCATCTCCCCTTCCCTCACCGGAGAAGTATTGACAGAAGTGCTGTGCCAAGCTTTCTCCCTGTGAAGAGGGTACAGACACTGCTGAACTCCACAATGGAGTCTGTGATCCATCCTAGTTCTATTTGGCTGAGGGTCTACCTTCTGTAGGGAGATGGTCCTGAAAGGGTAGTGAGGTCAGTGGCAATTTTTCATAGGGATAGGAATAAAATGTTTACATTTAACAGGAGCTTCTAATGTTGTCATAGACCTATTTTCTTTGTTACTGTATTTTACCTATTTACGTTCCCCTTTTTAAAAGGAACAATAATAACAGCAATAGCAATGATCAGTTATTACATTTTTCCCAAAAGATTAATTAATAAGAATTAAGAACTATAATACTCTGAGACATTACTAATTATGATGCATTACTAATTATGATGCAGATAAAATGACTTTTCAAATGTCATTACTTTTCAAAGGAAGTCAGTAGTATAGACAGACTGGTTCCCTTAAAGTTTTATCTGCTCTTTTTTAATATAACAAGGAAAAAATAGATTAACTGTTTTAAAGATAGAGAAAAATGTTTGCAATGTTTATTTTGATATGACATATGTCCTGGTGGTTATTTATAGAAATCATAGCAATAATAAAACCATAGAAATACAGAATGCTAAATTAAGACCAAATAAAGCATGATAGCATATAGTCTGAAGTAAATGAATGGTATTTTGTTTGTGATCACTGAGTGATATATTCTGTGATACAGCAGTGTCTACAGTTATGACATTAGTATGCAATTGCATAAATATATACATTCTCTCTCACTGCAATGTAGTTTTAGGAAAAAGAAACAAACAACAAATAAGTGCTTTTAAAATGATCTTTCACGATTCATAAATACCTTGATTGTATTTAGATTAAAAATCAAACCAAATAAAAAAACCAAACCAAACCAAACCAAAACCCCAACAACCAACCAGCAAACCCAACAACTCACAAATGACATTTGGGATGACACAAGAGGACTTCTCTACTCTTACATCTCAGATCCATCTTTCTAGAACATATTTTCATTAAAGTTTGTCAGGAATAACTAGCTTGTTTTGGAAATACACAGAGAACACATTTCTTATATTACCACATTCAGCTATTTTAAATTCCAGATGATTCTAAACATAGACATGAAGCTTAAGAGTGGATATTTTAATTAGCTTTTTAGGGTAATTTTTACTGAAAGATAATCCAGGCTATCAAAGCTGTAATGAAATATTTCAGAACAATGACTTTTTATGCATTAGGTGATGGAATCCTGTGTTGTCTCACGCTCATTAGATAAAGCATTTAAGAAAAGAAAAAAAAAAAGTGTCTTTAACATCTTCACAGTGATGTATCTTTTCACCACTACAGAAATGCATCTACTAATAACTTAATAGCTGTTCTAATATGAAGGTAAACAAAAGCCAATTAAAATTTTCAGCTGCATTTCTTAACATCAAAATATTCTTACTTCAGTAAAAAGTGTGCAAAATAGATTGTTCTTAAAGAAGTATGGAAACTTTGTGACCTACTTCTGTAAATATATCTGCTTTTCATTCACTGGCTGCTCAAAAGAGTGAGTGCCTTGGAGACCTCTAAAGCGTATTGATGGAACACTCTCCTGAAGTCTAATGTAAGCTGCTGCATGTTAGACCATACAACAAAAATAGAAAAGAAACAAACAAAAAATAAAAACTGCTGTGGAACTCTATTTCAGATTTTTAAGGAGTTGTTTTTTACTCAGTACTTATTTATAGTAGGTATTTATAGCATAGCACTAAATTACTAAACATTGAAATTATTTCGAGACATTAATAATTATTGTTAATTACCTCCTTGCAAAAATGAAAAATAAAACATACAACAAAGAGAATTCAAGAGTACATCCATCACTTGCATACATCCAGAAAAAACTAATTGCTAACGCTGCTCTCCCTAGAACTTGAATGAAGGTTTGTAAAATATTGTTTCAAGCAGCCTACTCTACCTGTTTTAGGTTCAGCTCTTTCCAGAAGAGTGGTTTTAAATTATTTAAGAACACAATATTTCTTAAAAGCTTTAGTAAGGACATCCTGCTCATTTTATCTTAACATTCCACCTTTATGAAAATTATGCAATCATCTGTGGTCCTGTGTCAATATCAAGCAAAAACTAACACTTGCAATACAGTTTCTAGGTAGTTCACAATGGCTTAAGACTGTAGACACTGAGCATCATCACAACGTTTTCAATATCCAGGATTTTGCTGGAGACAAAATGCTCTCTTTTCTAGAGTTGACAGAATACAGAATTAAGTCTTAATTTGTTTTTTCAGTAGCTTTTTAGTATTTGTGTTATTGAAAGTAGAGTTGAAAAATATGGACAGAGTGCCCCTGAAGTGCTTATCGAGATACAACCAAAGCCCTAAAGCCAAAGTTTATAACATCACTGGCAATATTATTATCATTGCCTTCCAGGTCTATTAGAGTTCAGGATTATACTCCTCTCATTCACAGCTGAATCCCCCAAACCAACCTATTGATTATTCCATACCATTGAAACTCATATATTCTACAAAAAGTTTGACTGGCTTTTTCCCATGAGTACAAAGTGACTTACTAGTAATTTCTGAGCATCTCTAATTACTAATTTGGTAAGTAAATATGCGATCTTGAAACTGTTGCACCTAAAATCTTGATATGGGCAAAAGGAAACACACCATATATGGAATTAAGAACTTATTGTTGACCAATATATATATACTTTAAAAACTGGTCTAGTAGTCCAAATAATTGAATTCAGATGGAAAGTCTCACTCACAGTAAGATGAAATTGTCTTACAACCCCCTCTCCTTCCTAGTATTTATATCTGTCTTCTAGTACAATGCTCGCTCTTGCAGTGTTCTTCCAGCTCCCAGGGCTGAGACTTCAGTCTTTCTCTCCATTTCTCTGGTGAGGGGAGATTATGACATGACAACAGCACCCTGACATCTTTACTGACAGGAATATGATGTTCACATGTAGGGGTTACTTTCTCCTCTTTCCTGAAAAGTTAATTTGCTTCTTCCTCAGTCTCGCAGTCTGCTTATGCTTATATTTATGTTTTGTTAATACATTTTGCTTAATCCTCACCATTGCCCAGTTTAAAAGTTGTACAAGGTCCCCAGCCTCACCTGGCAGAAAGGATGATTATTGTGCTACCTGAGTTGGTCAGACCTTTACCACAGATGGTATTCACAGAACTTCAAGTAAAACAGATGAGGCCCTAGTCACTTGATCTGGATAAACTTTTTTGGATAAAGCTCTTTTTCCTTATGTCGGATATTTAAATAATTAAAGAAAGTGAATATAATTTCAGAGAACAAGATTTTACTCATATTACTAACAAGAAATTTTTCATCTAGAAAGGGCTCATTAAAAAAAAAAAAAAAGAGGACAAGAATTTGTAACAGCCTAAAAAAATCTAAAAGTTACAAGTAGGAACTAGAAACAAAGTGAATTGTAACACTCTGAAGGGGTGGAATTCCTTTTGCCCTTTCTGCAGTCCCATAAGGATGTCAATAAACTATTCATGATCTGATGGACCAAAAGAGAAGTGAAAAGGAGCATGACCATGTAAATTGACTGGGATGAGTTCTGTCTGCCATCATGATGGGTTTTTTCTGTATACTCTACAAGAAATGTGTACATTTACAGCATGAACAATAGCAATCCAGAATCAATCACATCAACCCTCTAGAGTAACATTCCTTGTTACTTCCTCCTTTCTAATCAAATCAATTTTGTAATTTTTTTTGTGCACCGTCTTGTTTCATCATAACAAGAGCAGAGTAATTCCTGTATACTTCTCTTAATTGATTTTTGATCCAAGAGAGCCCTGGATCTTTTAAGAGGTGGAAAATTAGGATTTGAAACATCTTGTATTGCCATTGCCACTTAGGAGAGATATATAATGACATCCAGGATTTATAAAGCACTTGACACAATCCCCTCTTTTGGTATTGTCATAGAAGGAGTTGTCATTACTGCACTCAAGAGCAAAAGAATGGAAGTTGTAATTCTATGAAGGCATGATAGTTTCCAAAATGCTTGGTAAATTTGAAATCACAGAATATCCTCAGCTGTACAGGGGAGAGAAAATACAACAGAAGGTTCCTGGGTTGAGATAAGGACAGGGAGATCACTCAGCAATTACCATCATGGGCAAAACAGACTCAACTTGGGGAAATTAATTTAATTTATTACCAATCAAATCTGAGTAGGATAATGAGAAATAAAACCAAATCTTAAAACACCTTTCCCACCGCCCCTCCCTTCTTTCCGGGCTTAACTTCCGATTTTCTCTACCTCCTCCACCTGAGCGGCACAGGGGGACGGGGAATGGGGGTTGTGGTCAGTTCATCACACATTGTCTCTGCTGCTCCTTCCTCCTCAGGGGGAGGACTCCTCACATACTTTCACTCCTCTGTCTGGCTGCAATTGCTGTTGTGCAGCAGTTTTACCCCCTTTCTTAATTCTATTATCGCAGAGGCACTACCACTGTCTCTGATGGGCTCAGCCTTGGCCAGTGGTGGGTCTGTCTTGGAGCCAGCTGGCATTGGCTCTGTTGGACGTGGAGGAAGCTTCTGGGATCTTCTCACAGAAGCCACCCCTGTAGCCACCCACTACCAAAGCCTTGCCACACAAACCCAATACACCTAGATAGCTCATACTCTTATGATTAAGCAAAGATTGATTCAGTAAACCGAGAATTTACAGGGTTCAATATCACTGAATATGACTGTGTCTTTCATGTGTGTGTCTTTGGGCGATCTCTTTTTGTTTGGTTTGCTTTTGTTCTTTATAAACATGTTTTTTTACCTTTTGATCTATATTCTGTTTTATTCATTAGCAACCTTTAATGGGTCTACCTTTAATTAGAATGTTTGAAAAGAACTATTAGCACAAATTCTTCATTTTATAAATGTCCTGGTGAGCTTTGGATCAAAACTTTTTCTTTTGTAGCTCTACTTTGAATACCTAATATGCCTAATTAATGATAAGTATTGTTCTGGAAAATGATATTCTACACTTTTCAAACTGGGCATTTGAAATTAGGAGATATCTATAAATTGGCATGTAGTACAAATTAAATCATTCATATCTGTGAGGTGTGTTAGTAATGAGTGCCACAGAAAAGCCCAGGAAGAATATAAGCTTTTTAACAGTGATTCCATTTTTTAAATATAAAACTCTTAAACTATGCCTAATCCATGTATAATCAATCAGACAACAACAGGACGGCATAGAGGATTTCAGGTTTTACTTGTTTGTTTCATATTTCTCATGAGTGTTTGAGATTCTATTCCTAAACTGTTTTCTTCAAATATTCCGGTATTGTGGGCAACCTGACTTATAGGCTTATCATTGCTAAGGCAAAAGTTTTTTTTGAAACTAATGCTGTATTTTCTGACTCACTTTTTAGAGTCTGGTTAATTTCTCTAGTTTTCTCCAGCTTCCATGTGCTCCAATTGTATACTGCATACTCCAGGGTGCATGATTCACTCATGGAATTGTCACTTTCCGCATGTACACTCATGACATTCTGCTCTATCTTTCTCTGGAAGCTTCTACCCCTGAATCGCATTTAGCGTTGCCTGGCTGTTTTTTAAAACACCCTTATCTGGATGTCTTCCAATATTCTGCAAACAATCAGTAAACATGGTAAAAAAGAGGGTGGTTTGGGATTTTTGTTACAAAAAGATGATGTGCTATATTATCTTTGTTTAAAATACATTCTTTATTTAGAACAGTAAATGTGCTATGTCTCCATGGCATTTTGAATGTTGAAAGTTCTCTCTTTCAAAATCAATTTCATTCTACTGGAGATCTTGAACTCAGCAAGGTTTATGATACTTGTTTCTGTCCCATCAAATGAGACTTCTGCCTTAGTAAGGAGTAAAATTATCATTTTTAGTTCAGTGTATTTAAGCTCAAATCCTAGCTGTCCTTTTTCTTATGAATAGGCTGTGATACTGCCAATAGTTAACTATTAAATATATTATTATTATTAAACTGTTTTAAAATGGGTAGTTTTCTTCATAAGAGCAATATATATACATATATATTTGTTGGAAGGGTACCACAACAAATTTCATCTTCACAAGGTTTTGCTATAAAATAATCTCTACTGGGGAAGATCAAACTGTACGATTCCCATGTGTAAAATATATTTTCTTCTCTGGCTTTGTGGATCTTATTGTTCCCTCCATAAGAATGGCATTAGACATCCTTAAGAGTACAGAGAATATCAGCAATTAACCTGAGTAATATTTTAATGTTAAGCTGTATGTTTATCCCTCATTTCTTACTCTTTCATTTTAATAATATGAAGACATTTCTGATTATGAAGGGCCAATCAGAAGATGATGAGATCACAAGATGGATCATTTTCTTTCTCTCAGGGTCACACACAACAGAAAAGAACTGGGTATCCAATGAATCCTTTTTCACAAAATTTGTTTGATGCTTTGTTGTTACTTCTGAAAGTGGTTGTGAGATACCTTTGGAACTGAAGTTCTGGAACCTGAGTGGACTGGTGAGTGGAAAACTTCAAAGAATCAGTTTTGGATAGGGAGTTGGACTATCAAATGCTGATCTCTTTAGGGAATGGAATGATTCAGCCTTCCCACAAGAATTTCAATGATGTGTAAATGTTCTGGGGAAGATTTCATTTGAAAGGTGTACTCACCAAGGGATAAAAAAAGTAAAGGTACTGAGAATGTGGGGATGGCAGTCAGAGGAGCTTCTTCACAATTTCATCTCAGGTAGCTGCAAACATTAACAGTTGCAATTTGGCTTTTGTTATGATTTTTTTTTTTTTTAATAAAATATATTTATCTTTTGCTTATAGTAACACTAACAAACCTCGGTCAGCCATCTGTATTCTTATAAGTACCATGTAGAAATAGTTAATGTTGATTTGAATAGTGGCAAGTAACTGTAAATGGAATTGAAATAACATAAAAAATCACAATTAATTGTTGAATATATCTTCCATATGAAATAATAAAATAAGGATTGTCTATGAAAATTGGTTATAATGGATGCCTTCTACCCACTGTAGAAAAGACAGTGCATAAGCTCTGAATATCCTGACTTAAATCTAGGTAGGCTAATAGTGAAGATTCCTAAGAATGTTTCATTATAACATGAGACATCTCTGACAAAGATGTCACTGTTACTGAATTGTTCAGAAGCGCATGAAGTTGTCGTACGTTTGTTTGGTCTTCCATTTTTTAGTGGAAAGGTTGCAAAGAAAAGCAATGATCAAGGTCACCATTCTCTATGAGAAAAAAAACAGACTATAAAAATATTTTATCACACAGGGAAAACAAAATTACTTGAGAAACACGTACATCATTACAGAGAAAATATCAAGGGGTTTGTCTGAAAATTGCTGGCAAAGCATATTTTGATCATCCCATACTTCATTTTTACACAGTGATGGACAAGCAGAAGAAGCAGACTTAATCATACAAACCAAAACACAATCATTGCTTTCAGAAATAGTTGTCAGTATTTATTTTTCCATGCCACCCTTCCATAAAAGTTTATCTGCTAATTTCTGCGTGACATCTCTCTGAACTATTAGTATGTACTGCAGACTGCAACCTGAAGGCTAACAAAGATGTATTAATAAAATATGGCATCTCATAGAAGGCCAATTACAAGTGGAAATACTAATGAGAGAGATGACAGGCACTGCACTGACCAATATCTTACTTAGATATAAGCTGAGAAAAGATGAATTAGAGAGGGTGAAACATGAAAACTTAGGATGATGCTAGTTACATTAAGACATATGATTGCATCATTTGAATGCCGTTGGTTAGCAGGACATTACACTAACTGACCCATGGGGCTGTTCAGAGCCCTATATTCCTGTCCACAGATTTTCCATCATATGATACACTGTACAAAAAGATTCCCTTCCTTCTTCTGTTGGAGACAATGATCTAGAGTTCAGTCTTCCTGGTGTCAGTCATAATATCTGTACAGCTGTGAAGGAGGTGTGAATGCATCTTAGAGCTTCTGAGGGTACCATAACTTTTTCTGAATCTGTTTTTTCAATAAAATATTTCATCTGCAAGTAGAAGACATTAAGACATATATATAATAATTCTGTGTATTAAAGTACAGACAAGTTACTATACTGTTGCTGCAAAGTTTTAATAGAGCTCTTGAAATCAGGATGTATGATAAGCAGAGACTAATGCTGTATTGCATTATGTTAGGGGAAGAGAAAACGAGATTCCTGTTATCCAGCCAAAATTCACATAACCAGCATCTAAGTAGTTAAAGATTAAATTCACTGACTGAAGGGACTGAAAACTTCAGGTTCATAGTTGTTTGCACAGTCACCACATATTGTTGCGGAAATGGTAAATATTAGCTTTTTTTTTTCTGATCATACATGCAGGGCCACTAGTGTTATTTACTAGTAGGTGTGCCAGAAATAATGGATAAAGGAGACTGTAACATATAAAAAAACCCACCCACAAAGTAAGTACATTTGGAAACTTTACAGATCACCTCAAAATATTTTATTCTTTAATAAAACACTGAAATTCTATCAATTAAAAAAAATGCAGATGAAAATTAGGAATAAGATTTAGATATAATTTATAAGTCTCAATAATAAGATATGAGGGGTTTTTTTCTAAGTATTTAAATATTCTACTGGGATATGGAGAAAAAAGTTTACTTCTGAAGTCCAAAACCTGACAAGGATTAAGGAGAAAGACAATGTACAAGCAAACACAATAGCAAAAACCCCTACAGTGATGGGGATCAGGCATTGACTTGTTAGTTCCCTTTTCTTCCATTTATTTATTCATGATATGCCAAAATAAAATATCAGGAACCTTTTCCTGACACTATGTTATTGCTGCTTTTTGCCTTACTAAAATCCAGGCCTCCGTACACAACAATACCTGATTCTGGCGTCATCTGCCGTCTGCTGCCTTGAGCAACTGACAACATTGGTTTGTTTAAAACCGCTCTGTTCCTGCCTATTGTGGCAGAAATCTCTCTACTGCATAGATCTTCAAGAAAGCTTGTCCTGACTTCCTGACTTTTAATAAAAAAAGGAGAGTAGAGCTCTGTCTTTGTATCACAGGCAATCTGGTAAATAACTTCCAAATAAGCTAGTTGTTTTCCATATTGCAGATGCTGCTATAGAGTCATAAATTCCAGCACAGGCATGGCAAGAAACTTAAGCTGCTCCAACAGTTCAGAGTCCAGCATTGACAAGATCCAATATTCTTTTCCTCTATGCTCACTGTCAGTTCTGAAGACATTATGAGAATAGGATTAAAAACTGACAAATTGTTAGCTTTGTTGTATAAATCATTTTACTTTCATTCCTTCAAGACTTTTCTTCATGGTAAGTTATCTTGTAAACAACAAAGGTGTTTTTGTTGTTTTGTTTTGTGGGTTTTTCATTTTTGTTTGCTTGTTTACTTTAAATATAGCTAGAATGCATATTCTTTAAAATGTATTCGGGGCTTTAAGTAGGCAAAAAGAGCAATACAATACACTGTCTTCCCTCCTACTTAGCCACAGGGGTCACACCATGCCCCTCCTCATGTTCATAACTTCCTGGTGTTGTCAGATATAACTTGCTTCACCAGTTATTCAAATTACTTACAGATAGTTTGTTACATCTCTAGCGTCATAAGAACATCTGTCACATTAAGCTGCACAGAAATCCACACTGACTTTGCTTCTAAAACTTACAATTCTCTGGCAATTTTTGTAGCAATTACAGGCTGATTATATCTCCCCAACCTTTGTAAAACCCAAGTTTTAATTTAATTCTGTTAAAGAATTATCAGAAGGAGGATGTATTTAGAGGCTAAACAATCTGACGTACTGAAGATTCTAATTAAATGTGCAAAAAATCCCTCTCTGTTAAATCTGGAAAAATTGCAAAGAAACATTAGATTATAAAACTCCATCACTCCCACGCAATTTAGGATAGATTATTCCACCTATCATGTTCTGTCATCTGAAGGTGCCAGATAACCTCTTAAGAGGAGAGATAAACGTTTAATGCACTGGTCATGTATATTGCAACAGTGTACATTTGAAAAAAGTGGAGGACACAGGGACGCAGAATTATCAGCTTTTATATTCAGTTATAATATGCTCTCTAACATATGGTAGATGCAGTGTACTTTCATAGTCTGCAGAGTTTTTTAGCATGACAGTAAGCATATGCCAGTTCTCTCAACCTTTGAAGATGAAATGGCTTTCATTTGAAATAAATAAATAAATAAGTAAACCTCTCAATTCAGTGTTTATCACTATCTTCTCTCATAGTTTTAACTATGTTTTCTTGTTTTATACCATTTGACGGGGGGAAGAAGGTTCAGATAATTTTAGAATCATGTTAATCGGTGGAGAATGAAAGAAGGAAAAAGCTTTCATAATGCATATCAGAGTCAGAAAACTGTCATGTTGATATGTAAGATCTACTCACATCTGTACCCAGTCCACTCTCTGTGGAAATTTCTTGAGTATTAAACCAAGTGGTCGGTCGCTAGAGGGCATCAAATCTGTGCCCTAAGAAATAAAGAAAGAGAAGCTGCAACTGTTTTAATAAAAAAAAGAGAATTTACATCTCTGTAGCCCAAGTGCTATGCTGCAGATCATAAATCAATTCATATGTATTTTTAAAGCCACTTTATGGTAGGTGTTACCCACCTCATAAAACTGTACAATAGGAAGCCTTTAAGGAAAAAAAAAAAAAAAAAAAGAAAAAGAAAAAAGAAGCTGTATTAATATTAAAGGTCTGACTTACAGTCTCTATAGAAAAATTTATGTAGAGCTAGAAGATGGAAAGGCAAGAAGACATAGAGTATCTCCCATTGCTGTTTACCTGCAAGTCAAGGTAATTTCAGAAATACAAAAAAAAAAGAGCAGAGAAACACATACCTTGCATATGTCTCATGTCCTTTGGTGTCTTCTAAATATAGGTTTCTCTTCAAGGCCGCTAAACCTACTTTTACAGTACCCTCTAACTTTGGACTCCTCTCTCTCTCACACATATCTTTGTGTTCATTCTTTGTTCACTGTCAGATGCCTTCTGCATTTTAAGATGTACTTTTCTTCTGGAACTGGACAACCATTCATTTGCAGGGGCCCTAATGCCTAGAAAAATATTCTGCAGAAGAGGTCATAACATTTTATTGCATATAGGGAACAAGGAAAAGGTCTCAATTGTGGAATAACTGTTGAGTTCAATGTAATAATGTTTTTGTAAGATAGATATAGATAAAACATTGATATTGCAGGTGAATTGGGTAAGTATAAATGCTTTGCTTTCCATAGAATTAATGTTTGTCAGATTTTAATACACAAACTTTAGTTAATTTACCAATAAAACTGAACAGTTCCAGTACTCTTAAATTGTTTTTAGCTAAATTTAAAGTAACATCAATCATATTTGATTTGATATTTTCTGTTACTGCACTAGATCCAGAGTTAGATACACAGCTATTCATTTATAAAATGAAGATAATAGTTTTGTGTCCTGTTCATTGTTTAGCTGGCATATTGAATTTTAACCCTGTAGGTGTTCACCACACAAATAACTATTTTGATTTGAAGTTTCAAGATGTATAAGTATCCATTGCTTTTCTGCATCCAGAACAGTTCAAGAATCTCAAAACCTTCCAGGAAATGGTTAACATCAAACCAGAACAGAAGAAAATAATAATAAAAACTCCCAGGCAATATAAGATTCTTGAGGAGAAAAAATATCAACATTGATTGTGCAACTATTTCCTTTTCTGAATTCTTCGGGAAAAGACAGTACATACATTACACTTGGGATATAATTATAGAGGACTCTGAGGTAGTAAAAGGTGACTTTGATAAATATGAAGCACAACCCACCTCTCAAGGTTTCATTTTTGTCCTATATCTCTAACTGTCAATAGAATACAAGTATTTCAGAAAATCTTAAGGGAAGCTGTTATTCCTTGAAGTTTTAAAAATTATTATCCAGAAGAAAAAAAGCTGATAAATGTACTCTGTTTCTCCCACATTACTGCAGTAGCTGTATTTTTTTCTCACTTACTAGGACACCTAGAAGGGTACTAACACCATCACCTTTTCAATAAAATTTAATTCCCAGCATTTTGCCTTGCTCTGTAAAGTTTAGAAGTCAATACTTTAAATCAAGCAATACCTTAAGGGTTAGATTTTTTTTTCTTACTTCTTTTCTAAATGTGGATATGACAGTATATAGAAATGCCATCTTATGTGTTATTTTTATAGTTATCTTTGCAATTTTTACCATCAATGACCTCCTCATCAAATAGATAACAGGTGTTAATGACAAAAAACCCCATACTCACTCCCCTTTTCTTATTATATAGAACTGTCAGTTCTATTTAAATTGCTTGGTTTTGACATAGATTTTAGCTAAAAAGTTCTCCAAAAGTCCAGTGTCCAAAAGCACAAGTGTTTAACAGTGACAAGAGTGAATTGTAGATATATTGCAAATAATGAAAGCTTTATTCAAAACTTAAAAAAGGAGATGCAAATTCATCTTAGAAAGTTCCATAAGATTCCACTTGTTATACATATAGTAATAAGAAGACCATATAACACTGAAAGCCGTTAGAAAGTATTGCTGTTCTCTAATCTAAAGCAAATCCTCTTGATAGACTGCTTTAACACTTCTATTTCTGATTTTTACATTTCAGCAGATGCCATTTTCCATCTGAACAGCAGAATAGCTTACAGAATACCTTCCAAAGAGAAGAAATTAAGGGTGAAACAGACATTTAAATCTCAGCATTTAGTTAAGCTGTGTGGGTGCAATTTGTATGTTTTTCCAAAGGAGACAATTCTTTTAGACTGTGGCATGGAAAAATACTTTGGTTCTGTAAGTAGAGTGAGCTCAACAAATACTGCATTGATGATCAAGTTGAAATTCCTTGTTTTGAGTTCTCAAATACTTATTTTGGCTTTATGTTTTCTTCTATCTTCATATACAGTCACACATAAAGTCTCTAGCTAATATTATATATCATAGTCATAATATTAATATGAGTAAAAAGAAAAGCAGAAAAGCTCTCAAAGAAAGTCAGTCATAATGAATTATTAAAATAGACTTGCTGATATTCAGAATTAAAGTTTCTTGTATTTTCAGCGTTGTTGCATAGGGGAAGCAACTGTTGTCATCTACTTGGACTTGTGGAAAGCATTTGACACTGTCCCACACAACATCCTTGTCTCTAAATTGGAGAGACATGGATTTGATGAGTGAACCACTTGATGGATAAGGCATTGGCTGGATGGTCGCACTCAAAGAGTTGCAGTCAACAGCTCAATGTCCAAGCGGAGAATAGTGACAGGTGACGTTTCTCAGGGGTCAGCATTGGGACTGGCACTGTTTCACATCTTTGTCGATGACATGGACAGTAGGATTGAGTACACTCTCAGCAAGTTTCATGACAACGCCAAGCTATGTGGTGCCATTGACACGCTGGAGGGAAGGGATGCCATCCAGAAGGGTCCTTGAGAGGCTGGAGGGGTGGGCCTGTGTGAACCTCGTGAAGTTCAACAAGGCCAAGTGCAAGGTCCTGCACATGGTTCGTGGCAATCCCAAGCACAACTACAGGCTGGGCAGAGAATGGATTGAAAGCAGCCCTGAGGAGAAGGACTTGGGGGCGTTGGTGGATGAGAAGCTCAACATGAGCCATAAATGTACAGTTGGACTGCATGAAAAGACGTGTGATCAGCAAGTTGAGGGAGGTGATTCTGCCCGTCTACTCTGCTCTCATGAGACCCCCACCTCGCGTACTGGGACCCTCAGCATAAGAAAGGCATTGAGCTGTTGAAGTGAGTCCAAAGGAGGGCCACAAAGATGATCAGAGGGCTGGAGCATCTGTCCTGTGAGGGCAGGCTGAGAGAGTTGGGGTTGTTTAGCCTGGAGAAAAGAAGGCTCCAGGGAGACCTTATAGTGGCCTTCCAGTGCTTAAGGGGGGCATACAAGAAATCTGGAGAGGGACTTTTTACAAGGGCATCTAATGATAGGACAAGGGGTAATGGCTTTAAGAGGAAGAAGAATATATTTAGATTCAATATAAGAAGAAATTCTTTACTGTGAGAGAGGGTGGTGAGGCACTGGAACAGGTTGCCCAGAGAGGTTGTGGATGCTCCATCCCTGGGAGTGTTGAAAGCCATGTTGGATGGGCTTTGGGCAACCTGGTCTAGTGGAGGGTGTCCCTGCCCATGGCAGGGACCAGCTTCATTGGTTCTGTGCCACTGATTACTAAAATATGTCAGTGGGGCTGCATGATTTAATAAGTGCCAATGAAGGAAATAATGGAAAAAGGTTATTACTTTAAACAGGTGATGACAATCTGCATTTATTTATTTCTGTGCTGTCTTCTAACTTGATCCTACCATTAGTGTCATAAAAATAACAAAAAAACCCATCAGAAAATAAGTAAAAAAATCATTGCAGGACAGTTATTGAAGTACAGTATTTATTCAGAAAAACAGTGTTTATAGTTCTCTGAGTACAAATTAAAGCCCATCAAAACTTACTGTACACAGCCATCTCAACTCCTTGCTGAGAAGGAGTGAGACTATTAAAGGAAACATGAAAAAGGCAGCTGAGTCTGCTCTGAAAGGCCCTGTTTAAATTAAGGTTTAATGCTGAGGAGTTTGCTCTGTTAAGTTCTAAAAGGCTGCAGGATAACAGCTGGATGATATAAAGTTGCCTGATAAGAATCAAAGATTATAGAATTTGTTTTCTAATTAGTTCAGTCTGCTTGATAGAGGAGTCCTTGACACTCAACCTTAAATTGTAATAAAATTAAAAAAAGAAAAAAACCCCACAAAACTAAAAAGACAATGGTTTATTTAATTTGTAATTCTATCTATTTGAATCCAAAGCCTTGTCAACAACAGTGGTAAGAAAATACTCAAAGCACTTAGAAACAACATCCCTCTGTAACATCCTGCACAGGGAAGGACCTTGGGCAAACCTTTCCAACCCTTGCTGTTTGTAGTGCAAAAAAATGCAGAAAAAAAGAGAACAGCCACAGAACTATAGAACCACATAAATGTTGATTGAAGTGATCTCCAGAGGTCTCTCTCCAACTGACTCAAAACAGTATGGTAGTTACAATGATTCTGGTAAACTGTGGTGTTGTCTACCTGAATCTTGAGTCTTGCCTCAGTAGAATCTGATTAACTGAAGCCCCCAGGGATGTAAATTCCCCAGCCTCTCTGGAAAACCTCTTCTGGTGCTGCACCAACTTCCTTGTGAAAAAGCTTTTCTTAACTTCCAAGATGCCATTCCCTCTTACTTGCCCTATCTGTACACTGTTGGCTAGTACCTACAGTCACCCCCAGATCAAACAAGGTGGTCATACTATTAATTTCCAGTCCTTTGGTGTATTCAGGAGAGCAAAATCTTACCTTATCTCAGAAAGATGCTGAGTGTTGGATAGATCATTCTCTGTAATCCAGTCACATCTAATGGCTGATTATCATCGTGTTTTCTTTCAGACACTAGCTCAAAATGAGCTTTTTGGTTTTATCTGATACATCTGTATCATGTATACTAGAATAAAATATATAAATATATAAAGCTCAGTACTGGAAATACTTCCAACTGAGAGATGAAAACTGATGCTGTGATTCTATTTGCAATAACATAACCTGATAGTTCACAACACCAGAAGTAGAGTGAAAGATGAAATTTCCTCTCCTCTTTCTGTCACATCCAGAACTGCTTCCCTTGTACCATCCTACTTGTTGATGTTTCACTTACATTGTTATAGCTCTGGTTTCTTCAATCCCTTTTCTGAATGAATTCAAAGTACTCATGCAAGAAAAAAATAGCTATCTTTGGGCATTTTTTTTCTGTGTTGATTTTCTGCTGAGGAAGTGAGTTAAATCATCTCAGAGAACAGTCCAATAAATGAACAATGCAGAAGATAAATGCAAGGCATATGAAATTAGAAATGGAAAAGTAGGTTAGAGAGGGATAAAAGGCAGAACTGTGTCTTTCTGGTGCTAGATTATCTCCTTATCTAGTTTGATCTGTATCTTAAAAAGTAAAAATTACTTCAACAACTAGCACTTAACTTCACAGTGACTTCAACAACAATCACTTCAGCAACTTACTTGTTGAAGTGGAAAGTTTCCAGTAAGTCAGTAAGATACAGGAAATATAAAAAATGCGTTTGAATCTAAGAAAAAGAATCTAAGTAAAGCGTGTAACAAAATTATCTTTTAAATAAGAATTAATGAGTAAAACTGAGTACAAGTGAGCACTGGTGTTTGGTTCCCCTAGCGAATTTGAGAAAGAGTTCACATAAATTAGTATGATCTGCCAAAGAAATGTTTCTTTACTAGATGCAATCTCCAGATGCAGACAGGGCAGACGATCTGATCTATCAAGGCACTGCCATTAAATCAGCAGTCCTACTTTCTCCTCCCATTCTCTCAGTCAAAGTTATGCCTCATTTCTTGTGCAGGCTCTGGCATGCATTTGACCTCTTGGTGAGCAGTTCCAGCTCATTATCTCAACAGTAAACTATTACTTCTTTAGTTTTTGCTGGATTAGTTTCTGTTGTTTAGGATTATTTCAAAGAATATAGAAAAAAAAAATCAAATAAAATAAATTAACATGCTGGTTGGCCAGAAAGTTGGCAAAGAAAGTTCAGAACAGAGACATAGTTTTCATTTTAGGGTGCTCTATTACCATCCAAAGCAAGGAATCTCCCTATGTACCTTACGCCACTATAACAGATAACACACCACAACAAATAATAGCACCTAACTACCAAGTGTGAACATTTGATGGTTTAATCACCATTTAAGTGCTACAGTTAAATTATATTGTCAGTCTAGCAATAAAATTTGATGAAGAATTTATATCTTTGTGAATAGAATAACAAACTTGACTGATTTTGGTCTGTTAAATTCTATTTGCAGATTCTAAAAGGTGCAATCTCACCATCCATGTTTATGACTTACATTGCTCGTGTTTAGAATTAATTATAATTTGCATTGATTAGATAAAAGTTTTAGGGAATAAACCAAACAAAACCAACAGCATTCCTTGATGTTATTTTAACTCAATATATATACATTTAATTTTATACATACAAGTTATATGCACTTCGGATTATTCTGAGAGTATGAGTCACCTCTTAAATCTTTTAACCAATTAACATAAAATCTTCGTTGTTCTTTGTCATAAAATAGAGCTTCCAGTAATTCTGACATACTTTCTGTTCCATCCTACCTCAACCCTCAGATAGACTTTTCCTGCAGTGCTGGGCATATGGTCATGATATTCGAACTCATTTATGAACATACTGCATTGCAGAACATGAACACAGTGATTTAAAATAAAACCTGTTATTGTAACTGGAAAAGAGGAGGCAGAATTATTACAAATTACTATTGTTGTATAGTAAAAAGTGAAGAGATTAAAAAAGTAACATTTTAAAATGTTCATTATGTTTCTCAATGTGTTGAATCATAAGTAGACTAAACTCGTTCTATTAAATCATGCTGTTGTAAGAAGAATCATAAAAGGAAAGGAAACTGTAGCATATATATGTATGCTAATAGCAAAATACAGGAATTATATCTTTGTTATCTATATTCAGTCTTATGCCTGGATTTGGAGCAATATATTTAAACTGACTGGGAAGTTTGAACTGACATTAGATTTTATCAAAATTAAAGTCAGAGAGATCTAATTTTCTCTGACTCTTTAAAATTTCAATTTAGAAAAACTAAAATGAAAATGCATTGGCTGTGCTTGATTTCACCTAGATTGAAATATATATATTTAAAAAAATCAAAAAATAACATCTTTGTGTGTAGAACAAACATGAAACATATCAAGCCAGTTTCATTTTGTATTTCATCTCACAAGCACGCTGCATCACATGAAAGCCTGGAGTCTTTTTGTCCTGCAGTTGATTGGGCAATATATCTCATCATAGAAGGTGGCTCCTATATATGGCAATTTTTTTTCTCCAGTTTTCAAAGCAGCCATATATCAGCAGGAATTTAAACTTTACTACTTTACTCTAAATCCAAAGTCCCTTATGCATTGTTGTGACACTGACAGTTCAGGATAAAATAGTTTAGACAAAATGCTGGTCACCTCTACCATTTGTACCATCGATATATATGGTTTCTGTGAAGAGCAAAAAACATACTAAGATTGTGTGCTTGATAACATACAACTTGTAGAGTGTTATAAAACTCTTTAGTATTTACTTATCATCAAGTAAATCCATTTCAATTAAAATTAATGTACTGAAACATCAACAGTATAAACTCCAGAGGAGTCAAGCCAAAGGGAAACCAAATCCCGCAGAGCAAAACTGGAAGAGACTGTAGTCATCTCAGAGCTGATCAAAGTGAGCTGTCATTGAATCTTCACTTATAGCAATAAAAAAATAAAAACATCACTACACATTTTGAAGATTGAGAAGATGAGAATATGGGAATTGTTAATGAAATAAATGCCATCTAAAAGAAAGCTCATCAGACAAAATGAAGACATGCTAATTTCTTTTCTGAGGTTGCTTGTAGCAAGATTAACACTGGTAAATTCAGTAAGTCTGTGTTTTCATGTCAGTTTTTAAAAGCTAAAATTCTTAAGTGATTGCAACAGTAATTTTCTGTCCAGTATACCTTAAAAAATAAGGTTCTGTATATAGCAGCCATACCAATACATGTATCCAAAATAACTCCACTGCTCACTCCTACACTTTCTGTGCAGTGCCCCACTCCCTAAATAGTGCAGGTATAATATATGCATTGTATATTCATAGTTATATAGATGATGCCATATATTCATATATATACATTCCTATCTTCATTTATATATACCAATTTCAATAGTACAATAATATTTATCCATTCATACAATGAATTAGTTTATGAAACTCATTTACTAGGGGTGGACAACTCATGAACACACACACTTCAGAAAAAAATAAAAATATCAAGAGCAGGTCTATCATCCAACTCACAGTGTAGCCTCACAAATGGATATTACAGCAAAGTTTAGGTGGTCATACAGGAGAGGGGAAAAATGAGTTGTGAGGAAGGAAAAAGTAGAAAGAGTTTGATTTGGCACTGCTATTCAAAAAAAGCATAAAGACCCATAGCACTGGCCTATATTTTTCTTGCATTGTGCTTACATTTTTTAACTTCTAGTTTTGTAATAAACCCCTCTATTTTTTCCTTTTTTAAAAAACACGTATTGTTCTCATTGTTATACTTGTCTACAATTTACATAGCTGGATAAATTTGATAAATTTACCTAGCTCTTACTACCTTGGAACTAATAAATCAAATAAAGTGACTAGCAGTACAACAAACAAAATGTGGAAGACTCTTGAATAATTGGAATGTATTAGGCTCTGGTTAACAACAAATTTTTGCAGTCAATTTAAAGGCTAATATTGTCAATGACTATGTTTTAGGGAGAAATCTTATGTGAAAGTTCAACATGAAGACAAAAATACCTTATTCCTAGACCAGATTAGTTTAACTGATGAGAAAGGAAGCCCAGCCACATGCAAGAAGTCAATGTAGTCCATAAATAAACATGTACATAATAATTAAGTCAAACTTTTCTAGAGATTCCTAAGAATTATGCAAACATTGTGAAATATATTTTTGCTAAGAACCTGCAGTTCTGATATGAATGTCATCTAATTTGCTTGCTTTTTGTTCTTTAATGTCCTACTCTTTGAATTCTATGATCATGCAGTAATCGCTTCCTTGCTTTGAAAAGTAGCTTCTTGGGTACTTTTCAAAGCCGAAACATACAAGTAAAGAATGACAAAATGAAAACAGTTGTTTCATTGTTTTTCAGTTATGGAAATACCTTGTAAACATAAGCCAAGACGCCGAAGATTCACGTTATCCTTAGTCTACATACTCACAGGCTCCTGTTAAATTCTTATTGATCTCTAACTGACCTCCAGGCCATTTTTGAGATTTATTCATTTTCTCCTGCATGGGGGTCAAGGGAAAAAAAATCTCCTTCCATTAATACATGTAACAACATTTTCACCCTCTGTGGTGTTTAGCTTACCCCTAATAACTTTCCAATTCTAATTTCTCAAGGAAATAAAGAAATATAATCTTTAGAGAGTTGTTGCAGTAAGTTTTCAGTGGTTTAATGGTACTAATCAATTTCAGTTTCTTTTATGGTCCATAAGGTTACATATATACAAATTTATAATAGGGCATATTTTTTTGGCAGGGAGTGGGAGTGAGTGTATAGACAGATGAATAGATATCACTGATTATGTCCTTGTCCTGGTTTTAGCTGAGATATAGAGTTAATTTTCTTTTTAGTAGCTGGTATAGTGCTGTGTTTTCAATTTAGTACAAGAACAATGTTGATAACACACGGATGTTCTAGTTGTTGCTAAGTCAAGGAATTTTCAGCTTCTCCTGCCCTGCCAATGAGGAGGCGGGAAGTGCACAAGAAGTTGGGAGGAGACACAGTTGGGACAGCTGACCCCAACTAACCAAAGAAATATTCCATACCATATGACATCATGCCGAGTAGATAAACTAAGGAAGTTGGCCAGGGGAAGAGAGCTGCTTGGGGACTGGCTGGTCATCAGTCGGTGGGTGGTGAGCAATTGCACTGAGCATCACTTAGTTTTGTTTTTATTTTCTATTATTATCGTTATCATTATTGTTATTATCCATTTCTGTCTCCTTAAACTTTCTTTATCTTAACCCACCTATTTTACTTTTTTTCCTTGATTCTCTCCCCCATCCCATTGTGGGGGGGTGTGAGTGAATGGCAGTGTGGTGTTTAGCTGCTTACCAGGTTAAACCACAAGAGTCCTCTAAGGAAAAGATGTTATTTAGTGTGTAAATGCTAATCTCTTCACATGTTATTTACTTTCCTGTTATCTGGATGCCTATATCAAGATATTCTGAACTAGCTCTAATCTCCTAACAGTTCATTGTCTTGAAAGGACAGGTTACATTTTATCAAGAATAAGTCTTAAATTTATTCCAAAAATCTTTCTGGCTTGGTGATTAAACTGTAACTTTTAAGAATTGTGGATCTTTTTCTCACACTATTTTACATTACATATCTCAAGAGGATTGGCTTTTTACTAATAGTGGCAAAAATCATATTCACTTACCTACAGTGGAGACCTTCTTGATTGTCCTAAATATATTCTCTGTCCTTATAGTTCGCTAAAAGCATGCAGAGATTTCTTTGAGCCTTCAGAGAAGCCAGAGTTATGCAGAAAAATGTCTGCTTCATTTGGTAACAGACTTTCTAACCCATTTATCAATATGTAAATATATTATGTTAAGCTCTACTGATCCTGGGGGAAAAAGAGCACTTTGGTAATCTAATCTACTGCATGAAATGTGGATTTTAAGCAGGCACCAACTCCTTAGCTTAGTAACCTAGTTTCTGGTTACTTGCTCCATGTTACCATCAATCCTGGAAGTATAACGTGACCTCATCTTACTATAATCAATCAGAAGCAGGCAAACCTTCCTTTACACATGAGCTCAAAGGCTGATCTTTCTTGAGCTGTTCATAATTCATGCTTGCCATCTGTTTCTACTAAAACAAACTAACCAATTTGCTATTTAAAGATACATTTCTGGGCAGAATAGTTATTAGAAAAAGATTGAAAATACGATCTTTAAAGGCTAAAGCTTTAAAATATTAAAAATAAAGTATTACAAGTGATTGAAAAAGTAATAAAGACCTTAAAGTCATGTTGATTTTATTATATATCCTGATTCTTGTATATCAGTAATTGTTCTATGTACACAGAATATTTATACAATTCTGTTTTACTTCTCTCATTATAGTACCACTCAATTCATCTAGGCACTTATCCTCTAGACTTCAATCGATTTTGATGAGGATTATGGAGGATCCCATAGTATTTAATAGTAATGAACAGATTGGACAACCAGGCTATTGGGTGAGTGCATGGATTCTAGCTTCTATTTCTCACAGAGGTGAAAACCTTAGGAAGAGTTGAAATTTTACGTTAGAACACAGGAACAGGCCAGGAAAAAAATAATCTCTAAATATTAGGCACAGTAAGTGTCCTACTAATTGTTGAAAAAAGAGTTGTTTGGCGTTTTTTCACTTCTTCAGAGTTACATGCTAAAGGGTAGCTCCAAGAAAGTATTTCCTGCACTGAAAGCCATTTTTGTTTCAAATTCAATTTTGTTCCATTCATACAGCAAATTATTCTAAGGAAAAATATATCTTAAATCATATTTGTCATGGTGGCTAAAAATTGATTTAATTGTCTATTTTATCTTCGAGGAAAAAAACCCAAAATAATAGCAAGAATACAAAAAATTCAACATCTTGATCACCAAATATCCTTCCTTTTCCTATTAGATATTGATATTGAAATCTGTTATTGTACCTTCCCAAAACACTTCTGTTGCTACCATGAAAGATATTCCTAACATCTTACAATATTCTTCGGAAGTGGAACCCAATTATCTTCATGGCTTGGATTTTTAAATAGAAATGGCTGTGAAAAGCCAAAACTGGAAAATAGTGTGTAGGGGATATTAAAGGAATTTAAAAAAAAAAAAAAAAAAAAAAAAGTAGTCTTTATTATTACAATTCTATATTCCAATTCTACTTATTTCTCAAGGTTAGAAGTGTAAAACTAATTCCAAATAATTTTATTCCACAAATAAATAAATTATTTCCTCATAGCTCTAATATCAGCTTAAGAATTTAAGTTCCTTCCACTGTAAATAGTTCCTATCAAAATTTTTAGAAGGTAAAAAAGGGTAAATTATACAAAAGATAAATTATTGCCTTATATGGTAGTGCTGTTTCAAAGATTGAAAACTGGAGTAGATGTAATAACAGTCAACTCCAACTTTAAAGTGGAGGTAGTTGTCTTGAGAAGAACCACGTCACTGGATGTACCTTATTTAGCATCTACTTAATGACCTTAATTGGAGAGTGAACAACATATTAAAGTCTTCCAAATATGAGAATAATTGAGGTTCATGGTCACTAACCTGTACAGAAAAAAATACTTGCATAGAGTTTAGACAATCAGAGACATCAGCAGAAGATAACACAAAAAGCTACAGCCAAAGAAAATGGTCCAATATAAGCTACTATAGACAGAGAAAATAATTTAAAACTATATGATTGTTTTCATGGCCTAGGTGTAATACAATATAAACTCACTTATTTGCAGTCCTAAGAAACATTAATCCTGTTAGTTTCACCATACCTCTGAGGGAAGTGCTATTTTCTAAACACAGAGCATTTTCTAGTGATGTAGCAGGAAGTTATACAAGTTAGACTTCCTGCCTCACCTACAGTTTTTTAGCAGAATTATGTTTTAACAGAATAATCTGAAAAAAATGAACTATGCTTACAGGTATCACTTGTGCATTAGTCACTGTCTTCTCACATACATTCTCTTCTATCCCATTTTATGCAAATTATTACCCTAGTCATAGGATATTGAAGATTTCTAGCCAAACTACCTGAGTAAAAGCTAGGAAAACTTTAATTCAAATGCCTTCATAAGTCTTTTTTAGCTCAGCTTCTTGTCTGAGGTAAGTTTTTCATCTGACTTTTCTAAAAGCACCAAGTTCAATATTACTCTTTTCATATCCATAACTCCTCCATGTTTCTTTTCTACTGCACAGCTCTAACCATTTGTATCAAAATAAGAATGTTTAGAATTATGTATCTTTTTTCCCCTATGAATTCTCTTCATGAATACAAAAAATCATAAAATTGAATAGTTCTGTGCTGTATCTGCTACCATTGTAACCAGTGAAAGTTTTACTGACAACTCAAATTTTTAATGCAGAAATTTGGATAATGCATATTTTTATTGTTATACAAAATATAACAGCCCAAACCAGTTCTAATAACAATATGAGCTCAAGAGAGATGTACAGATTAGTAATCTCAAATATTGTGCTTTGAATCTGGATCTTAGATATCTATGAAGATGACCATAAATACTGTTAAGGGTTTTTGTTTTTTTTTTTAAATTCTCAGATTATTTGGATTTACACAAATATGTTGACCTGGATCTGTTCAAAACACTTAAGATGTTAGAGTCAGCATCTGAGTTTTAGAAAATAGTAACAATAAAACCATATTTACTGGTTCATTTAGGCAGAGATTCAGTTTCTATGATCTCATAAAAGGATCTTATTTTCTTTATTTTTACTTCACCACCAAATAGGTAAACATATTTTAAAATCCATTTGTTTATTTATCCTCTTTTTCATTGATTTTATAGGCTTAAGGCAGAAGAAATGGTTTATTGATGGAGTTTTTCCTATAAAAATATTTAAATAGAATTTGATAAATAGAAAAATCAGTGTAGCGTGGTAGAGGAAAATGAGACTTGAACAGGTGACTGTTATCTAAACAAATTATAAGGTCCTCATTCAACCTCCACTGAAGGGTCTGACTGTCCTGAGGTATTCTTGTCTCTGACAAAAAGCATGCAAAGTGCTTTTTAGTAGATGACTTTTCAAGAAGAAGCAAAAAAGCCAAGTTTGTCAACTTCCTTTTTGTATTGTACTGGGTGTCGTTTTCACCCAGAATGAGTTCATGACATAGCACTCTTTTCAAAATATTACTTTATATTTACGAATCTTTGTTGAAATTCCCTACAGGCTCAGTTGTGCAATTTTTGTCTGTTTTCCCTTGTCTTGATCTTCATTGTGAGCCTAGTAGTATATTCAGCCTTTTGATAAAAGGAAGCTAGCAGACAACATTTATTGAGCTTGGGTATTTTGACTCAGTTGTTTGCTGAAAAAGAACATTTTGCTACACCTCTATTTGGCAGTCATTTACTGACCAGTTTCCTAACTCCATAATTTGAGTTCATAGGAAATTGCATCCCTTTCCACATGCTGCCCCTTTTCAAGGTCAAGGTTTCAGAAGGCTGGGTTGCTAAGAAACTGCAGGGGTAGTACACAAAAACCTATAAATAAGAAATAAGCTATTTCATTTCTAAAATAGAAAAATACAGCTTTCCCTTTTATTACTATTTGCCCTCACATTTATGTTGTGTCTCTTTCTATACACTATGTATGCTATACATGGTATAGCATGGTTCTGTAGTTTGACTTGGGACATGGTATTCCAGGAAAGAAAGTGTCTATCTGACCCTTGCAAACTATCCTTGTGTTCATGCTAATTCATCTCAGGTTCATCAGTATTCCTGCTATTAGTAATCCTTTAATAACTGCTTCCATTATAATCCTTGTTTTCAATGATTTGTAACCTCTTCCCATCTTGATATTCTTGGACAATTTTTCTCAGCTTGATGCTACTTGAAGTCAGGTATCTTTTGATAAAGTTTCTGTTAGGAGAAATACTTTGCCATTTAAATTGTTTGAATCAATTTAAACAACCCAAAACAGAAATGATTGATAGCTAATGTAGTAAGCTTAAATTCTAACAAGGAACTGACCATCACTGAGGAGAGCTCTGCTTTCTATAAAGAAATCTATATTTGTTTTCAGTTATGCATCTTTGAAGTTAGGTAACTGATTTCTCTCTTCTTATTGCCTGTAAAAAATGGACATTAGAAAGGACATATCGCAAATCTTCTTACTTGAACTCTGTGACACAATTGCTTGCAGTACAGCCATGTGTGTTTGTGGACTGAATCATCTGCTTCTTTTGTCAGAGAAGTCATCAGGTAACCTTGGCACAATTTGCACACATGGCACCAGGGTGGTGTGTGTACTGATGTGTGTGTCATGGAAAAAGACTGTGTAAATAGCTTCTATTCAGAATATATAGTTAATACTTTATATAGATTAAATATAACAGCACAGATTACTAATATACACAGGCAATATGTGTGAGGGTAAAGAGGAATACTGACATCTTTACCTGGAAGATACAAGTTTAATAACAGGATCTCTAATTGTGTTCTACTTGGGTTTGCATGGGGTGCTCCACCTCTATCCACACATTGTTTGCTTGTTTTGCCCCCATGCACTGTATTTTTAGATTGCCTGTGAAGAGCCTCACCCTCAAAGACATTAGATATTCAAAAGAAGAAGCCTCATTGTTTTTATTCAAAAAATGGTGTCAAAGGGGGAAACCCAATTATATCTCACGCACCATCTTTTACATAATTACTTAGTCCTAAGAATATTTATAGGAAAAAAATGAACAAACAAACAAACAAAAACCCAAATCAAAACCAAAACTGTTAGAACTGTTCCCAGAAAGGAAAACCACATTTATAGCAGGAAATGTAGACAAATAGAAGGTATGAGGAAGCGTGACTCCAAGACAACAGAAGATTCCCCCAAGAAAAAAGGCTAACCCATAGTCTTCTTTTGGTTTCCTAGATATTTGCAATCCAAAAGCAAAATAAATACTTTCTCTTTACAAATGATTTGGCTGAAAAGTTAGATTTTTTTTTTGAGTAGAACATGCTGAAAACAAAGGTCATTTAATAAACTTTAAAGTATTGAAACCTGGATTTAGACTAGAAATATTAATATTTTAATCTTGTTATGTTTCATTAGTGTATATGAATAACTACAATGTAAAAGTGAGACGGAAGGACAGAAATAACCTCCAGCACTGTTTATCTTATCTTATCTTTCATCAGAAGTGTGACAAGTCAACAAACTTGTCTGAACTGGGCATAGCAGAGACTTGGATCTCATACAAATCTCTAAACATGTATCTATTGTCCATCTTTGCACTCTCTTTGTTTATGTCTTCAATCTAAATGAACTGTTATGTAAGAACATGAGGGTATTTTGGTTTTGTTTTGTTTTTCACAGAACTACTTCTTTTCCAGGAAACCTTTTTTTTTTTTTTTTAACAAATAAACATTTTCTGTCTAATGTTGCATGGATACATTCCTGATTTGTTCTTTTAAAGATGTATTATCTTTAAGTGGCAAGGATATATTTTTCTCCTCAATTTTGGTAGAGACTTTATCTTAAAAATCAAAACAAATTAATAAAAAAATCCTCACAATAGCATTTCCCCTTTTCTCCAGCTGATTGTAAATGATATCATTTTTGTCGATATTATTATGACTCCTGCTTCCCAGTGGTCTCTTCTACATTTCAATGTAAGTTGTTATCCTTCCTATAAAGGGTAAAAAGTACTGGAATCCACTTCAGAGAGAAAGCACTTTCAAATACTATCTTGGGATTTCTGGAAGTGCAAAAATCATGACTGCTCACTTCACTTTCTTCTATACCCATCCAATTCACTATCTTTATGAAGTGCACTGGCTTTAAAGCCTAAGTCTACTTCTAGTCTATTCACTTTGGCTTTCTTCAGCACACTCCTGGTGGGTTTTCATTTTTTGTTTCCTTTTCTGTAAATACTGTCCTAGATATCAATAACCAAATGCTGGCCATAGCTGCAGTTCTATGCACTGCCCAGCTGTGAGAGTGCACAGAGTACAGCTGTGATGGCTTAGTACTTGCATAGGTAATAGTCTTATTTTAATCAAAAAGTGAGAAATTCATTAGTGACCACCCATTCCTCACTCTTCTGGAGGGATTTTGGTAGAGAGAGTATTTGGAATTTTTAATTTTCTTTTTTTTCCTGTGTGGAGAATAGCTCATGACATTACTATTGTTTCTACAAAGTAGAAAACCAGTCCATCCTACCCTTGTTTATATGAACATACATAAATACAGAAATGAAACATTACACTTCACAGGGCTTAGAAGCCAAAACTATAGCTAGTATAAATGTTCTGCTAAGCTAAAGCAGGTAGACTAGCCAGACCAAGTTCAAACTTGTATTTCTTTTGAATACATTACTTTTAGAGTAAACTATGACCTCTAAAGGCTCGATTTCAAAAAGAATGCATTGATTTCAAAACCAGACTGTTTAATATTGCTGAACACCTAGTTGTAGGTATGAATACATCATTTAACTTCCAATGGCCTAATTTGAAAGTGCAGTAATAAGGCATTTGACCATGAGAGGAACTTTAGCCTTTCAGGCACAAAAATTAAAATTGAAGTTGTTGGCCCTAAGTTCCCTACCTTTTCTATTTACTTCTTTGTCTTCTCCCTCTGCCTTTTTGTTGTTGTTGTTTGTTTGTTTGTTATGGTTCATTTGGTTTAAAGAAGTCTTTCAAATACTTAATTAGCTTCTGTGGAATGACATACTTATCACCAAACATTAAAAGCTGCCCACTCAAATCCCCAGTTAAAATAATAACATAAAAAGGAGTTTAAAGCAGCCTACTAATTTGTTGAAAACCTAAACACATATCAAAGCTGCAAAGAGGCTTATACTGTAAGTATGTTAATTAAACAAAATAGAAAATTATCTAATTACCAGTATTACTCATCCTAACTTTTTAATACTCTCTGTTCAGGAGCGGCAGGGACCCACTGTGATGTTCCTAAATCACTTCTTCGACTGGCTCCATCTCATAAACATTTATGGGTTACCTATATGTAGCCAATATACAAACTTCCTTTAGATTTATGATCTACATCATATTTATCTGTGTAATGTCCTCTCATCAAGAAATTTACAGGGTCATCATTTTGAATTAATTTACTGATGGAACAGCAAGCATAAAAAAGTGTAATCACATGCACTCTCAGTTAATATCATCCTTCGGTAAGACCCATATTAGCCATTAGCATCAACTGAGCATCTCATTCCCTAATATACTTGAACCTCCATTAGTTTGTAAAGTAGAGGGATCAATGTTCTAGAAATAACAACTCTGTACTATGTTCAAAACACTTGAAATCATGTTTTCATTTTTTAAAAAAGAAGTAAAAGTCAAGGACTTTTTAGTTCTAAGCATGCCTTAGTCTGGAAAACAAAATAGTAACAAGAAATAAGACAGAACGTAAACTCAGTATTTCCAAAACTTATTGACTCTTTTTCAAAAGGCATTAGAGAAATAAAAAAAATCCTAAGGCAATTTTTTTTCTCCAGAACCATTTTTTCACATTTATGCTAAAATGTGTACATAATTTAAAAAAAAAAAAAAAAGTTCAAGTTTATGGTTTTTATTTGTCATGATAATCAGACAGGGTGAAGAAAAAATATAACTACAGAATCACTAATTTGTTAAATTATATGACTCACAACTCAAAAATATTCAAGTGTGGTGTTATATACGTAAGGAGAGTGACAGGTATTATAAGATGAGGCATATTTCCCCGAAGGAATCAAAATAGTTCCTCTATTTCTGTCCATGAAGAAAAAGATTTTGGTTTATTCTGGGCATTTTGATTCCATACAGTAGAGTAAGGTACAGAGATCCCTCAGAGTCCCTACTGAGCAGGGACACAGTTCCGAGTAGTCTCACCAACTTAGATCTGGATATAACACTGCCCATATGTATAGCATTGAAATCATCATCATCATCATCATCATCATCTACGAAGTGGGTGCATTTGGGTTGGGGTTGTTCCTACTTTTCCCCTCCCCTCCCCCCAACTTTCATAACAGTAACCCTCTTGCTATTGGCAACAAGGCTGGGTGAAGAGCAGATCAGACTCTTCTTTACTTTGTTCGCATGCCCTTTTACCATAGTGCTGAGGGTTTTTTTACAACTGAGCTATTTTTTATTATCTCATAGGAAATATTGCTATTGGCCAGCCAGTGTTTCTATTATTTGAACACTTTCCTAAATACTACTTCTTGGCACATACAGCTTTCTATTTGAGAAACAGGTTAATTAACAAGTTTTATATCAACACAGGAGGCGAAGAAGGGGGAAAAGGTCTCCTTTGAATATAACCTTGCTCAGTTATACCTGAGCAGATGGGATCTTCACCTTTTTATTGTGAACTTTCAAAAACTTTTCAGTAATGTTTCTAAAAATTTCTGTGCACATGGTATTGCCAAAATTATTTTGGTCACTTGCAACAAGACAATTCACAGCTTTGAATAAATAATTTCATAGTAATTCCTCAAGGGATGACAAAACCCCAACAACTCCCCTCTCCACCTCCTCCCAGATAGAAAAAATATACCCAAAATACTCAAACCCAAACTGAAACAAAAAACAACCCTTACTGTAAAAAAAAAAAAAAAAAGAAGCCCTTTAAAAGTCTATTTTTAATAATATCTTTTAGGGAGAGTTTAGAAGAGGAAACTGACCCACTAAAGAGACATCAGAATCTGCTTTTCAGACTGCTCATTCTATAAAACATTATCCATTATTCTGCAACTGAGTTTCAGCTTAATTTATGCCTGTCATGGAAAAAGCTTCCTGATGTCAGGTCTGGCTGTGTGTAGGGCGGTGCAGGGGGATCAAGCTGTGCTACTGTTTAGGATCCCTGCCAAACAAGTGACATTTTCCAAGAACAGAAGCAGAATTTTAAGAAGTTGTCTTTGTCCTTCTTAAACAGTAGGGCTAAAGGGGACCTATGGAGAAGAAGAAGAAGAGAGAAAGAAGACTTAACCTGATAGGGGTACGTGGATGGTAAGAAGGAAAATAACAAAGCTATCCTGTGCAGGGAACAATGTTCCCTTTAAGAATAAACTATGGAAATTAATAGTTTGTCCTTTGTAAATGGTTTAATTTCCTATTGTAAAGTGTAAGGTAATTAGAATATTTTTGAAGACATGTATTTAAAAATTGAGCAGCACTATTAAAACTGATGAAAAGAGCAAGACTAGATTTAGTTTGCCCTATCTACAGCATGGAGGCAAGGTCCCAGGGTCCAGGTTCTGACTCACCAGGGACAACAGCAACAAGGATGACACCGTAATAAAAGACTTAAAATTGACTTAAAACTGATGATTTACCATCTACACATTTTTTTTAATGGCACTTTCTGAGCTGAAGATGAGACACAGTATATTATGCTTAGAAACTACTGATCTGTATGAAGACCTATATTCCTTGCCTGTCCTCGGCAGATACTAGGCTCAGCCTCCTACATCTTACTAAGTTCCTGCCCAGAAGGAAACATTCAGCACGTGGCTCACCGCCACTGAACTGGGATTGCTGCTGAGCCTCAACCACAGGGGTAGGCTGGGCACACAAATAAGAGTACAGCTGTTCAGAGCATGGATCTTCTCTTTTCTGTGGAAAGACAAGACAAAGAAAGGGATCTTTCTGCAATAAGAAAGCTCTCAGAAAACAAATGCACAAAACAAAACGGCATAATAATAATTAAAAATATCTCTGTTAAATCTGTTAATGGTATCAAGATGCTGAAATGCTGCAATTATGTAATATTTTCAGAGATCTGTTTATTATGTTCTTATATTTAACAGCATTACAGAATATGCAATATGCCAAGCATACATATTTCTAATGTTTGAGATAAAAATGTCCTATAAGAAAATGTTCTATAAATTAGAGATTATGGAAAGTAGGGACTGATAAGAACAAATAAATATCCCTAAAAAAAATGGAGATCCTATTCCAGGCAAGCTCTTAATTGTTTTGGGTTTTAGTGACAGTTTATACTCCTGCAAGGTTAGTCACCTGGACTCTCATAATCCCTCAGAGGATGTAATTACAAGTAAAATAATCAAGACAAGTAAAGCAATTGCAGTCATGGTCTATGGAAAAAATGTAACTCCCCAAAACAGTATGCAAGAATTATTTCTGTTATTATATATTTTATCAGTGTGTATTTTTGGGGAAGTCTTTTAACAGATCTCAGGTTATGAAACACTACTGATTACGAAACACCTTTTATGTGAGGCTTTTCTAGATAAGTCAAGACCAGGGTTAAAATTTTAAATGAATCATCTTTTCATGTATTATTTATAATCAAGTAGATTGTAAATGAAAAAAGTAATTCACAAGCTTATTCAATATTAATTGCAATGGAATTAAAGGTTTGTAAGAAGACAGTGTGAAAAATTTTCAGCGAGTCCTATAAAACAAAGAAAATAGATTTTAAAGAGTTGTATTAAAAAGGAGAATTTAATCTATATTTCTATATTAATGCCGGATTATTAAAGGCCTCTCTAGATCTTTCTGTTTAATTCGTTTCTTTCCTGAGATCTTTTCCTAATGTGTGACAGAAAAGCTTCCACTACTTTAAAGCACAAAAATATTTCCTTTTCAAATAATTGAGGAATATGAACAATCAAAATATATAATTCTTACAAAGTGGTAAACTTTGGTAAACTTCTTGTTGCCATGCCTTGATGATGATTTAAGGCTACAGAAGCAGTTCTGTACAAAAGGGTCGTTTCTTTTGAGAGCTTTGTAGTGAAATCTTTGTTCCTTGTCTTCTTTACTTGGTCAAAAGAAAAAAAAGATGAAAGTATTTGAAAGGAGATCCATTGAAATTAAGAGGTGAGAACAGAATGTCGCTGCTTGCTTCACTAACAATCTACAATATTGTCTTTCCATAGCATCATTTGACATGTAGGACAACCTTTTTCAGTGCTCTGGATGGATTTTTGCTGCATGGATTTAATTACTTGTTATCATCCCTTCATTGGTTCAACACTTTCACAGATGATATTAGGACATCTTAAGTTCATGAATTTTAATAGTTCTAATAAATATGCAATGAAGTGACAGCAGTCTATTCTACTGTAGATCAAAGATTCAGCCTATCCAAGTTGAGGTTTCTTAAATTGTTTGTCTTTCTGAGATGTTCCTCTTTTCCTAAAGAAAACCTCACAACAGAGGTGTTTTAACTATAGATACCACTTCTTATTTTGAACTCATGCCCAAATGTTTAGTTTTTTATTTAAAAATCATTAATCTCAGGCAATTCTTAAAGTTACCTCTTTTTTTTTTCTTTTTTGCTAGCACAGACCCAGAAGAAAGCATGAAGTATATTTTTTTGTTGTCCAACTACATTGTATACACTTCTGTCTGGACTCCTGCTCACCAGGAGAAATGAAAAGGAAATGGGCAAAGTTTTCCCAGTTGTTTCCTGTTTTGACATGAGTATGTGCATGCACACTGATATATTTATTTGTATTAAGATTTAAAAAAAAAAAAAAATAAATAGAGAGTTTGATAAATCAACATTTTGGCAGGAAAGAAAAAGCACTACCATTAGAAAATTTTCAACATTTTAATTAAGGTGATATATGTCCAGATGATTCCAAAAGTGGATCAGACCTTTTCAGAAGAAATAAAACCCCCAAGTAATTAAACGAGAACAGCAAACACCACCACCAGCACCCCCCCTCCAAAACCAATGGTCTCTAATTATGAAATTCCTTTCCATCCCCAGTGCTTGCCTTCCGTTTGACCCTGTGTGTACAACATAGCAGTCAGAACTACTGTGAAATATTGTACTTCTTAAAAAGATCATGCTGACAGCTTAAGAGACTAAATTGTAGATAATCCTTATAAAAAATAAGTATTCAAAGTAGTACTACATATTTTTCTCTTGTTCTACTAAAGTGGAGCAAGCTTTTCAAAGGAAAACCAGATATAAAATAACTCTCCTTGACTGTTACCCTCTCTTCAGATACACATATCAGGGCCCACAGCTGGACAATGTTTTCTGTGTGGTTTTTTTTTTGTTTTGGTTGAAGGACTAAAGAAGAAAGGTTAAAAATAATCTAATAGAATAAATATGGAAATAGTTGAATGTATACATAAATATGAAACAAATAGAAACAATGGAAAATAAAAAATGCAATGAAGTAAGTATCTAGATTGCTGCAACATTTGGAACCTTGGTCCATAAAAATAACTTTGTAATCAAATCTTTTTTTGAAGAATGCAGCTTTTAATATTAAAAGTGACATAGGAAAAAAAAAAAACAAAACAAACCACCTTTGGGCAACTAAGGATTTTGTTGATGAACTCAAAACCAGAAATGAGTTCTTCCCTCTTCCAGTGCCATTGCAAATTACAAATAAGTTAGAGACAAGATAGAAATCTCTTTATTTTACTTATTTTGAGATGTAGGTTCCAAAATCCCATATAAATTTCAAAAAATACACTTAGGGTTTTTTTTACAATTGTGAAGTGTAAATTTTTTAGTCACCTACTTTCTTATCATGGAAACTTTTGTTACTTAATATATTCTTGAACATGTGGACATTCTTTTGAAAAATACACTGTCAGTATGTTTCCCATAAAACCTCACATTTGATGAGACTTTGAAAAATAATGTGCTATTTATTTTAGCTTTGGATTTTTTTTATTACTCTGATAAAAGTGATAGACTCTTCTTACAAGCAAAAGCCTGTGCTTTAAAAAAAAATAAATCCACAGACAGTTACAAGACTTCAAACATGTTTTTTCAGATTGTCTTTCTTAATGTTCAGAAACATATGTAACAACATTATGGATTTGCTTTTTCATAAAAGGTAATGCATGCATTTTTGGAAACTGAGGTATACTTAAAATTTTATATATTGAATAAAGAAAAAAACCTGCACAGTCTAAGCATGATATTGAATTTGATCTAGCAGAACAGGGCCAGAAGAAACCACATATTGTATACCCGCATCATCTTCACTTTATTGCACTTCATAAACAGTGGACAGCATAAAAAAATCAGACATAAATCCTATGAGCTTTGTAAGTTATTTTTCTTGTTTCATGTTGTTTTCCATTGGCAAAAAGTAAAAGGATTAATGTAGAATTAGAGTAAAAAGGAATAAAACAAAAATAGAAAATTAAAATAAGACATAATTAAAATTATTAATAGTAAGGACACTATTGAGAGACATGTTAGAAAAGGCAGAAGTGATAGGTTTCACAGCCATGAGGTTCTCTTACAAATGTGATAAAACTACAAATCTTTCAGTTCTGATACAGATTCAGAAAAAAAGGTTTTACTCAATTGAACAAATAAAGCATATTTTCTGGTTTAATTGTAGGAGTAATCATACCTAATTTTGACTTGGACACTTTAATAACTAACACTTCAAGGAATCTATAAACAACTAAAGATCAAATACATCTTTATTTTATTATTTGTACAAAATGTGCTGGAATGGCCAAGTCATTTTTAGATGTGGCTAGAATATAGTCATTCTAACTTAGATGAACCTCCATTTTAAATGCTTGACCTTAGAAGAGAAAAATAGTGGTATTTACTCAGCTAAAAATACTTCCTTTAATTCTCTCTCAGGGGAATGGTGAGAAAATCAGTTTGTATAATTCATGTTCTTTCCTCTCTATATTTTTGAAAAGAAAACTTACCAGTAGTATCGTTTAGTAGCTTTCTCCTTCTTTCATTTAAAATACACACACATATATATATAAGATTATATATATATATATTCCTGATGCTTCTTTTACTTGAGATCAGAATATTTACCCTTTCCCAAGAATGGGAGCCTAATGCAACAGAACTGAGGACATCAAACCTAACCTTTTCCTATAAACCCAGCACATACATCTGGGTCATAATCACCACAAAAAAACGAACCTGCAGTCTTGACATATAGCTTAAGTACAAATACCTGCCACTGCTTCTATCGAAACTCAGTCACGAAACTGGTTGTTTTCCTTCTGGGATACCAAAGAAAACTTATTTTAGTTCCCTGTTCACTGGGAGGCAACCACAACCCTGCAGGGTAGGGCATATTTCTGTCTGTTTTGTTGCAGACATTTTTCCTATTCTTTGTCACTGAAAGATAGTTTCTCTCCCAACAGAATATTTGCTGTCAAAACATTCACACAACTTCTAGGGTCAATCCTACTGCCTGTTTGGGGCACCTTCAAAGATTTTAAAACACTGCTTTTCTTCTTTTCTTTTTCTTTTTTTTCCCCCCTTTTATTTTCTTCTATAACTTTTTCACTTTGTTTTCTTTGTGTGCATTAAGTTCTTACAATGGCCTCAAAATTCTACTTCACAAGATTTATTTTGAATGATATTATTGTCTTCCTCACTGACCATTACTTTGGATAGAATCTTCAAAACCGTATTTCATTATAATTAGCCTTCACACAATTGTATTTCCTTTCAACTGTGTCTTAAACTCAGAATGTCCTGTTCATTTCAGTAGATTCCTGTCTTGCAAAAATCCAATAAGTTCAATTAAAATAGAATCAACCACTACACATCTACCTTTTTTATCTCTAACAAAGTGAATTTTACTGTCAGAATGATATAGTTGGGTCTCAGTTCTCAGCATAGGACAACTGTAGCAGCAATATGCCCTTGGTTTCAAAATAAAACAAGATTACACAGCTTTCACTGCCACCATATCTGATGGTATCAGTTGCCTTTTGGCATATACTTAAGGCAACATGGGAGACTTTCCTATATTCTCTATCTTTTTTTGTCACTTTTTCCTCTATCTTTTTTACTTCTCAGCTAGCTCAGCCCATGGGGTAGTATGTTCCCAATGTATGCAAATACCAAGCAATTCCTAGATGTAATAGACCTTTGTAAAGGAGATGTATTTTTTCTTTCTTCTTTAGACATTCTCCAGTATACTTGTTTTGTTTTGTTGCATTTTGATTTTTTTAATATTTTTTTTTAATTATGTATGAAGAAGAAAGGAAAGATATAGTAGTTTCTTTTTGCGATTTTGTGGTTTTGGGAGGGGGAAAAAAAAAGAAAAAAAATACTTTTTTGGTATCATATCCAGATCAGAATATCCACTTCATATTATAGTTACAAAATAAAACCTTTCTACAGAAAAGATGTTTTGACTCACAAAGTTATCAGAGTATTGCTGAAGGATTTAATTAACAGTAAAAGAATATTAAGTTACTGCTAAAACTTTGGCTTAAAAGTTTGTCATTGAGCATAATTCATGAAAAAAACCCAGTATTACAGTAAGTTAGTAACAGTATAACAGTAACCTAATATCTAGTAAAAAAGAAATTTACTAATACCACACTCTCCCTTAGTCTTCTGGAGGTTAGTCTTTTTACTCCTTTCTCCTTTGCTCCTCCTGATGAAATTTTTCAGATAAAGTAGAAAAGGTTATTTCATGGATAAAGTAGAAATAAATTATGAGGTCCTATACCGTGTTCTTTTACTAGTATATGTCTACCTGTATTTTTTTTGGCTTTATTCTCAGTCTACTTGAATACATTATTTTCCACTATGGATGACTCCTACGAAGCATGTGATACTGTCTAGCGGGACAGGAAGGGTTCTGGAGTTGGCAGCAATCAATCTAACATTTCATGGTAAATCTTGCATTCTTACATTGTAACAAGATATCCTTATTAAAATGGAAAGAAATTTCTTTCTCTCACTCCTTGCCCAAAAACTCCTGAAAACTTTCACCAGAACGAGTGGGACATACTCGTGAACGGGAGTGAAGGTGGACATGCTACCTGAAAAAGAAATCCATATCCAGACTGGAAGGAAATAGGCTGCAGACCCACAGCTCAGAGGCAGACATCTCAGCATCCTTTGGCATCTCAAGGCAAGTTCTTTTTCCTGCTGATTCTGGAGTGGGACATGAATAGCTGAAAAAACATGCTATTGATTTACTGTGGGGTTTTCTCTTGTACTATGATTTTTTTTCCCTCTTTTTTTTTTTTTTTTTTTTTTAATTATGCCTTTTCTTCTGCATTGTCTTCAATTTGGGATTGCAGTGCCACTTTTCATAGATTCTAGTAGTGATTGCAAAGTGGAACTGCACTGGTCACAAATTGCTTGATTTAATTCAGGGAAGAATCAGAAAAGTGAATTCTGCATTACGCAGTTTTAACAGCAGGAGTAAGATTAGTTCTGAGATTGTTTAAATAATTATAATACAATGAAAGTGCCTTGATTTTTCCAATGACACCTAAGATTCCCAACCATAGTGTAGAGTTCCACTATATTCCTTCCTGTACAAACAAGAGTATTTCACATAACTTTGAAAGCAGTATTTTGAAAATATCTTTGTCATTGATCAGAGCTACTGCAGTTGATTTCAATTAAAGAGGCATAAAGAGGTCAACAAGAAAAAAATTTGAATATCTCATTTAACCTGCATTTTGAAGTACGTTATTTCTGTGATCATCTGTATTCTTCCTTTAAAGAAACTGACAAAAAAACAGCCATGAATTTACTTTCCAGTGCTCTAAGGAAATAAGTAATCCTATCAACTGTAGGTTATTTAACAAGAGATGTAAAGTGACAGGTATTTTATAAGCAAAACTGTGAGATATTATTTCTCTGGGAATTTTCAGTTCTCTTCCATTTAGTGAGGAGAGTTTAGAATGAAATATCTACATTCATAAACTGTAATAAGAATTAGTTAGGTGCTGCTAATCTGTATCCGATAAAATCCCTGCTAAACTCAGCCATTCTCTCTTTCAGTTTATTTTTATTTATATTTTTCCTTTTCTTGTTTCCTTCCTTTCCTTCATTATTACCAGAAGACTGTCCTGCAGTGAAAGAGAAACTTTATTATGATTCAGAAATAATTAGTTAGATATTGAAATTCAAACAATATTCTATGTCTTAGAGTCACTCTCTAGAAAAGAGTAAAATTTTAGATACACTTTATCACACTAGATTTTCTTATTTGTTTGTATTAATCTAGACAGGTCACAGATTATACGGATTCTTTCTTGAGGTTCCTAAGTTTTCTTTTGTCTGCAAAATAAGGAATTCAAATCTTAGAGGCAGAGGACTGACTTTTAGATGTTAAAGAGACAAGAATGATAGCAACATGGCTGTTTGATGAGTTAAGGCAGGGGGGTTTTTTCCCTCTTTTTTTCTTATGACTATTCACTTTAAGAAATACTTCATTCATTTCCATTTAAGGAAGAATCAATGCCCCCAGATAGCATGGTATTTGAGTATCTCCCAAATATGAGTTACTTTCATTTTACATCTGTAGAAACTGAGAAACCTACAACAGGATTAAGTTCCGTAAAAGTCTAGGTTAGAATGATGATATTCTGAATGTTAGACCTTTGACTTATACAGTATATCAGCATCTCTCATGCCATTTTATTTAATTCTTTTCAAGAAATGAATAAGTTTAGAATATGGTGTGGAATATTCCATCTTCTCAGAAAGGCAGGGTTACTGTTGTTCAAAAGGAGAATTTATAGGAACCTCAAGGTCAAACTTCAAGTGTTACTAAGTACAGAGTTTTTCAAAGTCTTCTTAGCTCTATGGTTGAATTCCCAGTTGTTCTAGACTTGCAGAAGAAGGAAAAAGGGCAAGAGGAGGTTACTATACACTATTTTTATGTATTTCATATCAAAGCATCATTCTGTATATTACAGAACAATTCCATTACTGATTCTACTTTGCTTGCTATTTTGCATTGATATTAGAACTGTATGACCCTTTTGAAAAAGATACTCTATTTTAGTCTTACATTTGAATTGGAATATCTCCTTTCTTCCTTTCTTTTTTTTTTTTTTTTTTTTTTTTAATCCCAAATGTCATACAATCAAATTTTAAGTTGAGGAATGTAAAATTACATCTATACAGGCCAATATGGAAAATCCAAAAACAGTGTTACAGACTCAAAAATAAATCATGTTTGAATACAAAACCAGTGAAACTGGCTGTCCAACAGGTATAGAAAATATAAATACTTTTACATATAAAAGCAGCATGATTGACAACACCAATATCCTGTTTATATCATGTTTACATTCCTTTTAAAACAATATGCTTCCAGAATTACTTCATAGCTTCTATGAAATTATTTTTAAAATAATAAAGTAAAAATTAAATGAATGACAAGAAATTATTTTAAATGCTAAAAAATATATTCTTATATTCAACAGATTATATCTTTAGCTAGTGCAAATTATCACATAACTTCATTTGATGTTAGTGTCTATCTGCTGACAGTGTGACTCTATATATTTACATTTTGAAAGAATGTTGTTATTTGCTTTCCAATAACACATTGTCCCTCTGGGAATCGCTTTCATGATCATAAATATCCACTGAGTTCATATGTTTTCAGTAGAAGCTCTCATCTTCTAAAATGAAAAGTGCAAACAAAAGTTTTTAGACCAGAGAGTAAGCAAAAAATAATTGCATTACTGGCTGATCAGCACCTCAGGTCAAGTATTACACAAATATTCACAGGATATTTGTTAAAATAACTAATTTATTTGGATCTTTTTCAGAGGTTGATGTTCACATGAGGAATCAAATCTCCCAAAGAGGAGTGTTAGTGGCTGTCTGGGTGGTGACATGAGATTGTGTTACAAAGGTCCTTACAACTGCATCATTAGCTGGATTGGATGAAACTCCCTGAGCTGTTCTTCTGAATTTTGAGTCACCTGACCCATGCTCCTCTGTGACCACGCCAGCACATGTATGATTCATTAGTATTGGTTGTCTTTAACTACATGAAAAACACTCCCATACTATGTACAAAAAGACTGTCTAAGGTGACCAGTTCTGCATCTGCAGGCACATTTTCTGTTGATTATTTATGGGCATCTTACTGATGTATTGTTCAGTCAGTTCTGCAGAACTGCCTGGGACAATCACTGGCAGGGACAGATTCTCACACCAGTTTATTAATCCACAAATTTAAGCATACAAAAGGTGGCAATGAATTGGTACAGCAGCGATTTCCTTTGGGAAATCTCCCGGACTGTCTTAAATGTCCAGCTGGAGAACTCACGCAACAGTTAGTCAAATGTTTTGTGGTGAAGCTGGCTGTAAGTTCACTCTGTTACCTCTCAAGTTAATCTATTATCTCAGATGAGTCCATTGCTTCATCTATGCAGAAATCTTTTGGGGAATTCCTGGACCATGGAGGGAATTAATGACTAGGTGTGCTGAGTACCCACATGTGCTGCACTGGTACCCAGCCCCATCACAACTGCAACTACATGGAAAACCATCATCCTAAATTATAAATTATAACTTAAATTTAATATCTCTTGCCACATCAGTAGTATGCTGATAGTGTTAGAGAACCACACAATGGTAGGGGTTGGAAGGGACCTCTGGAGATCATCTAGTCCAACCCCTCTGCTAAAGCAGGATCACCTAGCGCAGGTTGCACAGGATCATGTCCAGGCGGGTTTTGAATATCTCCAGAGAAGGAGACTCCACAACCTCTCTGGGCAACTTGTTCCAGTGCTTGGTCACCCTCAAAGTGAACAAGCTTTTCCTCATGTTCAGATGTTTCTTCCTGTGTTCCAGTTTGTGCCTGTTACCCCTTGTCCTGTCACTGGGCACCACTGAAAAGAGTCTGGCCCCTTCCTCTTGACACCTGCCCTTTTGATATTTGTAAGTATTGATCAGATCCCCTCTCAGTCCTCTTTTCTCTCCTCTCCTCTCTAGGCTAAACAGACCCAGCTCTCTCAGCCTTTCCTCATGAGAGAGATGCTCCAGTCCCCTCATCATCCTTGTAGCCCTCCGCTGGACTCTCTCCAGTAGTTCCTTGGCTTCTTGAACTGAGGAACCCAGAACTAGACACAGTACTCCACATGTGGCCTCACCAGGGCAGAGTAAAGCAGGAGGATAACCTCCCTCGGCCCGCTGGCCACGCTCTTCTGTCCTGGTTCTGGCAAGGATAGAGTTAATTTCCCAAGGAGCCAGGACAGGTGAGCCAAGCTGGCCGGGGGCTATTCCATACCATGTGACGTCATGCTCACCATAAAAGGAGGCTAGTCGGGCAGGGGCGGGTTCGGCGTGTCGGCGTGGCTCCGGGACGGGTCGAGCATCCCTCGGTCGGTCCTCGGATCGGTAAAATCGTTCTCTGTTATCACCCATTGTTACTATCTGTTATCAGCACTGTTGTCGATTGTTTCCCTCTCCCTTGCTGTCCCAGTAAACTGCCCTTATCCCAACCCTCGAGGCTTTCCCATTCTTTTACGTTCTCCTCCCCATCCCGCCGGGGGAGGGGTGAGCGATCGGCGCGTGGCACTTAGCTACCGGCTGGGGCTAAACCACGTCAGTCCTTTTTGGCACCCAACGTGGGGCCCGAGGGGTTGTGATAACGACAAGTCTGACCCAAGTGTGTTAAAACAAAGTTGTTATAAGCATTTATAATGTTACTGAAACAGTCACTGGTCATAGTGATGTTCTGTTTGGTCACATGGCTCTGTTTTGTAAACCCGTGTTTACTCTATGCAATCCCTGCGGTGCTGTTTATCACCTCTGGGAGAGGGGTTCGTGTTCTCATGTTGTTGTACTGTGTGATAATGACTTATGATATCATTGACAGTCATGGGTCTGAGCTGGTATGTGTATATAGCATTTTGGTCAGGCCCGTACCTCGGTCAATATCTTTCAGAATTGATTAATAATTGGACCCAACCTATGGGGAAGACGGGGGGGGATACCTTCTCCCACTCTTTCACCTCCTCTTTTCCCTTTTGGTTGGTTACAACAATTTTTGAGTATTTTGAATACCCTTGGAATGTTCAGGCCAGTATATTCCTATTGCTAGGTCTCCTGAATGCTTTCCCACTCCTGTTCAGGGTTAGCAAAAATCTTTTCAAGAGTACCACCCAGGGATCTTCCCCAAGGCTGAATGGTCAGGGCTGGCATGGCATGTGGGAGAGTATGGGCGGGTATCTAGAGACCTTTTCACCCCCAATGGTTTGGAGCTTCACTCCTGAACAACTGCAAGACCCTGATAAAATGGTAGAATATTTGAAAGGAAAATGCTGTGGGGATTCTAAGGAGACACAACTTACTGCGCTGTGCTGGGCCCTGGCCACAATCTATCAAACACTGCTTGATAGTAGACAGCACCATCCAGAGGGAGAGAGCGGACCCACAGGCACTGCAGCTGCCCAGGCCCCTGCGACAGGCACTGCAGCTGCCCAAACCCCTGCAACAGGCACTGCAGCTACCCAAACCCCCGCAACAGGCACTGTAGTCGAGCCAAAAGATCAACCCACACCAGTATCAGTTGCCCCTATACACAAAAAGAAATACACAAGGAAATCAGTTCGCTTAGTGAAAGATGATGATGAACCGGGGCCATCACGAGAACAAGAAGAAGAGCCAGAACCAGAAGTGATTACTCGATCCCTGTCCCTGAGTGAGCTGCGAGATATGCGGAAAGATTTCAGCTGCCTTCCAGGGGAGCATATTATTACCTGGCTGCTCCGCTGCTGGGATAACAGGGCCAGTAGCCTGGAACTGGAGGGCAGGGAGGCCAAGCAGCTAGGATCCTTGTCTAGGGAAGGGGGCATTGACAAAGCAATTGGGAAGAAGGCACAGGCCCTTAGCCTCTGGAGGCACCTCCTGTCAAGTGTGAGGGAAAGGTATCCTTTCAGCGAAGATGTCGTATGTCGGCCAGGCAAGTGGACCACTATGGAGAGAGGTATTCAATATCTGAGGGAATTAGCTGTGCGGGAGATGGTTTATTATGATCCGGACAATGCACAGTTGCCCACAGACCCTGATGAAGTCCACTGTACCCGACCCATGTGGCGAAAATTTGTGCGAAGTGCACCATCATCGTACGCCAACTCACTGGCAGTAATCGACTGGAAAAGTGAAGAGGCACCCACGGTGGATGAAGTGGCGGGCCGGCTCCGGCAGTATGAAGAGAGCCTTTCTTCCTCCCTAGTCTCGGCTGTGGAGAAACTGTCTCAGGACGTCCAGCAACTCAAAGAGGATATATCTTACTCCCCACCTGTACAGACCCGCATTTCAGCTGTTAGGAGTAAGCGTTTTTCTGCTCCAGAGAGGGGATATAGAGCATACACACCACGAGGTACCCTGTGGTTTTTCCTGCGTGACCACGGAGAAGACATGAGGAAATGGGATGGGAAGCCCACCTCAACCCTGCGGGCACGCGTACATGAGCTACAAGGCAAGACAGCTGTAAGAAGGGACTCTTCCAGAAAGAACGCTGCTCCAGTTTCCACCGGGCAGCCCCCCAGACTAAGTGAAAGGCCAGATCGCACTTCTGATCCTCTTGAAGGGACCTCTAACTCCTTTTTGCAAGACGTGAGTAGTGACTATGACGAGCAGGACTAGAGGGGCCCTGCCTCCAGCCAGGTGGAGGAAAGGGACAATAGGGTTTATTGGACTGTGTGGATCCGATGGCCTGGCACATCGAACCCACAAGAGTACAAGTGGACACGGGTGCACAGTGTACCCTAATGCCATCAAACTATGAAGGGGTGGAACCAATATCTATTTCTGGTGTGACGGGGGGATCCCAACAGTTGACTCTGTTGGAGGCTGAAGTAAGTCTAACTGGGAGTGAGTGGCAAAAGCACCCCATTGTGACTGGGCCGGAGGCTCCATGCATCCTGGGCATAGACTACCTCCGGAAAGGGTATTTCAAAGACCCAAAAGGTTACAGGTGGGCTTTTGGAATAGCTGCCTTAGAAGCGGAGGAAATTGAACCATTGTCTAATTTGCCTGGTCTCTCGGAGGACCCTTCTGTTGTAGGGTTGCTGAAGGTTGAAGAGCAACAGGTGCCGATTGCTACTACAACTGTGCACCGGCGGCAATACCGCACCAACAGAGACTCCCTGGTTCCCATCCACAAACTAATTCATCAACTGGAGGGTCAGGGAGTGATCAGCAGAACCCACTCACCCTTTAACAGTCCCATATGGCCAGTGCGGAAGTCCAATGGCGAGTGGAGGCTGACGGTAGACTATCGTGGCCTGAATGAAGTCACACCGCCCATGAGTGCTGCCGTGCCGGATATGCTGGAACTTCAATATGAACTGGAGTCAAAGGCAGCCAAATGGTATGCCACAATTGATATCGCTAATGCATTTTTCTCGATCCCTTTGGCAGCAGAGTGCAGGCCACAGTTTGCCTTCACTTGGAGGGTGTCCAGTACACCTGGAATTGACTGCCCCAGGGGTGGAAACACAGCCCCACCATCTGCCATGGACTGATCCAGACTGCACTGGAAAAGGGTGAAGCCCCAGAGCACCTGTAATACATTGATGACATCATTGTATGGGGCAACTCAGCAGAGGAAGTTTCTGAGAAAGGGAAGAAAATAATCCAAATCCTGCTGCAGGCTGGCTTTGCCATAAAACAAAGTAAGGTGAAGGGGCCTGCGCAGGAAATCCAATTTTTAGGCATAAGGTGGCATGATGGGCGGCGTCAAATCCCTATGGATATTATCAACAAAATAGCAGCCATGTCCCCACCAACCAACAAAAAGGAGACACAGGCCTTCTTAGGCGTTGTGGGTTTCTGGCGAATGCACATGCCGAATTACAGTTTGATAGTAAGCCCTCTCTACCATGTAACCCAGAAGAAGAATGATTTCAAATGGGGCCCTGAGCAATGACAAGCTTTCGAACAAATTAAACAAGAAATAGTTCATGCCGTAGCTCTTGGGCCAGTCCGGGCAGGACCAGATGTAAAAAATGTGCTGTACACCGCAGCCGGGGAGAATGGCCCTACCTGGAGTCTCTGGCAGAAAGCACCAGGGGAGACTCGAGGTCGACCCCTGGGGTTTTGGAGCCGGGGATATAGAGGATCCGAGGCCCGCTACACTCCAACAGAAAAGGAGATATTGGCAGCCTACGAAGGGGTTTGAGCTGCTTCAGAGGTGATTGGCACTGAAGCACAGCTCTTCTTGGCACCCCGACTCCCAGTGCTGGGTTGGATGTTCAAAGAGAGGGCTCCTTCTACACATCATGCAACCGATGCTACGTGGAGTAAGTGGGTTGCGCTGATCACACAACGGGCTAGAATAGGAAGCCCCAGTCGTCCAGGGATTCTGGAAGTGATCACAGACTGGCCAGAAGGGAAAGATTTCGGAATGTCACCAGAGGAGGAGGTGACACGTGCTGAAGAAGCCCCACCGTATAATAAACTAACAGAAGATGAGAAACCATATGCCCTCTTCACTGATGGGTCCTGTCGCATTGTGGGAAAGCATCGAAGGTGGAAGGCCGCTGTATGGAGTCCTACACGGCGAGTTGCGGAAGCTGCTGAAGGAGAAGGTGAATCGATCCAGTTTGCAGAGGTGAAAGCCATCCAGCTGGCTTTAGATATTGCTGAAAGAGAAAAGTGGCCAACGCTGTACCTCTACACTGACTCATGGATGGTGGCCAATGCCCTGTGGGGGTGGTTACAGCAGTGGAAGCAGAGCAACTGGCAGCGTAGAGGCAAACCCATCTGGGCTGCCCCACTGTGGCAAGATATTGCTGCCCGGCTAGAGAAGCTGGTTGTAAAGGTACGTCATGTAGATGCCCACGTACCCAAGAGTCGGGCCACTGAGGAACATCAGAACAACCAGCAGGTAGATCAGGCTGCCAAGATTGAAGTGGCTCAGGTGGATTTGGACTGGCAGCGTAAGGGTGAATTATTTCTAGCTCGGTGGGCCCATGACACTTCAGGTCATCAAGGAAGAGATGCGACATATAGATGGGCCCATGATCGAGGGGTGGACTTGAGCATGGACACCATCTCACAGGTCATCCATCAATGTGAAACGTGCGCTGCAATCAAGCAAGCCAAGCGGGTAAAGCCTCTGTGGTATGGAGGCCGATGGTTGAAATATAAATATGGGGAAGCATGGCAAATTGACTACATCACGCTCCCACAAACCCGCCAAGGCAAGCGTTACGTTCTTACAATGGTGGAAGCAACCACTGGGTGGCTGGAAACATATCCTGTGCCCCATGCCACTGCCCGGAACACTATTCTGGGTCTTGAAAAGCAAGTCCTGTGGCGACATGGCACCCCAGAGAGAATTGAGTCAGACAACGGGACTCATTTTCGGAACAACCTCATAGACACCTGGGCCAAAGAGCATGGTATTGAGTGGGTGTATCACATCCCCTATCATGCGCCAGCCTCTGGGAAAGTTAAAAGGTGTAATGGGCACCCTGAGGGCAATGGGTGGTGGGACTCTCAAACACTGGGATACGCATTTAGCAAAGGCCACCTGGTTAGTTAACACTAGGGGATCTGCCAATCGAGCTGGCCCTGCCCAGTCAAAATTCCCACGCCCAGTAGAAGGGGATAAAGTTCCTGTAGTGCACATGAAAAATATGTTGGGTAAAACAGTTTGGGTTATCCCTGCTTCAGGCAAAGGCAAGCCCATCTGCGGGATTGCTTTTGCTCAGGGACCAGGGTGCACTTGGTGGGTGATGAGAAAAGATGGGGAAGTCCGGTGTGTACCCCAAGGGGATTTGATTTTGGGTGAAAATAGCCAATAAATTAAATTGCATGATATTAATAGCGATATACTGTATCAATGGTATGACCATAAGAATCACCCAAAACTAATGAAGGATGGACTTTGAAACTGAACAAAGTGCCACGATGATGGAACTAGAACTGCCTTCAACTGGTGCCCAGAAACTTCATCTTTGGCATCCAGACTGTGAGCATGGACCATACCAGATACATTGGCTGTGAAGACTCCGGATGCAGCATGCAACAATCCAGCTGCATGCACCATTGCTCCTGCTCTGAGAGACTGTAATGGCAGATGGAACCCAAAGCCATGGACTAAATGAACTCGACAGACATTTTAGAGCGATAGCCCATAGAGTAAGGGAATGAGTTCTGTAAAATAATCTGGGCATGACGTAGATGGTATGGAATAAGGGGTGGATAATGTCCTGGTTCTGGCAAGGATAGAGTTAATTTCCCAAGGAGCCAGGACAGGTGAGCCAAGCTGGCCGGGGGCTATTCCATACCATGTGACATCATGCTCACCATAAAAGGGGGCTAGTCGGGCAGGGGCGGGTTCGGCGTGTCGGCGTGGCTCCGGGACGGGTCGAGCATCCCTCGGTCGGTCCTCGGATCGGTAAAATCGTTCTCTGTTATCACCCATTGTTACTATCTGTTATCAGCACTGTTGTTGATTGTTTCCCTCTCCCTTGCTGTCCCAGTAAACTGCCCTTATCCCAACCCTCGAGGCTTTCCCATTCTTTTACGTTCTCCTCCCCATCCCGCCGGGGGAGGGGTGAGCGATCGGCGTGTGGCACTTAGCTACCGGCTGGGGCTAAACCACGTCATCTTCTTAATGCACCCCAGGATACCATTGGCCTTCTTGGCCACAAGGGCACATTGCTGGCTCCTGGAGAACTTGCTGTCTACCAGTCCTCCCAGGTCATTCTCCACAGAGCTGCTTCCTAGCAGGTCAACCCTAACATGTACTGGTGCTTGCGGTTGTTCTTCCCTGGGTGCAGAACCCTACACTTGCCTTTGTGGAATTTCATTAGGTTCTTCTGCACCCAGCTCTCTAGTCTGTCCAGGTCTCACTGAATGTCAGTGCAGCCTTTTGGTGCATCAGCCACTCCTCTCAGAGTTTTGTGTGGTCAGTAAACTTGCTGAGGGTACACCCTGTCACTTCATCCAGGTCATTGATGAATATATTGAACAAGATTGGACCCAGTACTGACCCCTGGGGCACACCGCTAACTACTCTGTGCCATTTATCACAACCCTCTGAGCTCTGCCATTCAGACAGTTCTCAATCTGCCTCACTCTCCACTCATCCAACCCACACTTACTAAGCTTACCTATGAGAATGTTACGGGAGACAAGTGTCAAAAGCCTTGCTGAAGTTGAAGCGGACAACATCCATTGCTCTCCCCTCATCTACTCAGCCAGTCATGCCATCAAAGAAGGCTATCAGATTGGTCAGGCATGATTTCCCCTTGGTAAATCCATGCTGACCACTCCCAATAACCTTCTTTTCCTCCACGTGCTTAGAGATGACATCCAGAATGAGCTGTTCCACCACCTTTCCAGGGATGAAGGTGAGGCTGACTGGCCTGTAGTTTCCTGGGTCCTCCTTCTTGCCCTTTTTGAAGACCGGAGTGACATTGGCCTTCCTCCAGTCCTCAGGCACTGCTCCTGCTCTCTATGACATTACAAAGATGATGGAGAGTGGCTTAGCAATAACACCTGCCAGGTCCATCAGTACTCATGGGTGCATCCCATCAGCACCCATGGATTTGTGCGTTTCAAGTTTGCCTGAATGATCTGTAACCAAAGCAATGTCTAAAGCCAGCTGGATGGCTTTTAGTTCCTCAAAGTGGCTTGATACATCTTCTCCTTCAGCAGTTTCTGTGACTTGTCGTATAGGACTCCATATAGCAGCCTCCCACCTCCAATGCCTTCTCACAATGCAACAGGGCCCATCAATGAACAGGGCATATTGCTTCTCATTTTCTAGTAGTTTATTACACAGTGGGGTCTCTTCAGCACAAGGCACCTCCTCTTCTAGTGATATTCTGAAATCTTTGCCTTCTGGCCAGTCCATTGTCACTTCCAGAATTCCTGGGCGACTGGGGTTTCCTATTGAAGCCCACCGTGTGATTAGTGCAATCTGTTTACTCCACATAGCATCAGTTGCATGGTGCGTAGAGGGGACCCTCCTTTTGAACATCCAGCCCAGCACTGGCAGTCGGGGTGCCAGGAGGAGCTGTGCTTCAGTACCAGTCACTTCTGAAGCAGCTCAAACTCCTTCACATGCTGCCAAAATCTCTTTTCCAGTTGGACTATAGTGGGCCTTGGATCCTCTGTATCCCTGACTCCAAAACCCCAGGCGTCAACCTCAGGTCTCCCCTGGTGCTTTTTTTTCAGAGACTCCAGGTAGGGCCATTCTCCCCGGCACATATTTTACATCTGGTCCTGCCCAGACTGGCCCAAGGGCTACTGCATGAACAAATTTGTTCAAAGGCTTGTCGTTGCCTAGGACTCCATTTGTCCTGCACAATATCCTTGTCTCTAAATTGGAGAGACATGGATGTGACAGATGGAACACTTGGTGGATAAGGAATTGGCTGGATGGTTGCGCTCAAAGAGTTGCAGTCAATGGCTCAATGTCCAAGACAAGACTAGTGACAAGTGGAGTTCCTCAGGGCTTGGTATAGGGTCTTGTGCTGTTTACACCTTTGCTGGTGACATGGACAATGGGACTGAGTGCACCTTCAGCAAGTTTGCAGATGACACGAAACTGACTGGCATGGCTGATGAGGAGGGACTCTTTATCAAGGACTGTAATGATAGGACAAAGGGTAACAGTTTTAAACTGAAAGAGATATTCAGAAGAAATTCTTTACTGTGAGAGAGGGTGGTGAGACACTGGAACAAGTTTCCCAGAGAAGTTGTGGCTGCCCCCTCCCTGAAAGTGTTCAAGGCCAGGTTGGATGGGGCTTTGGGCAATCTGGTCTAGTGGAAGGTGTCCCCACTCATGATAGCATGGTTAGAACTAGATGATCTTGAAGTTCCCTTTCAACTCAAACCATTCTATGATTCTAATATTTCCTAAACTAGAACTAGGTGTTTAAGGCTGATTACCTTTCTTAGAGTTAAGTTTAGGACATCCTGGCCTGCAAACTACATGAACAAAGACACAGTATGAGCAATGAATAATGCAAAGAAAATGTCCACAACAATAAATGACACACTGTATGGGGTACAATATATATGCACAAGTAACTTGGTTCACAGTCACGGTCTGAACAGAACAAAGATAGAATATATTTCAAAATATTATTTAATTTTACATTTATTTTAATAATTGATCCTAAAACATGCAATTCTCACTTTTTTTTTTCCTTAGAACAATGACTTCTTTTAGTCTTTTGCCCTTAGTTGTTTGTTGGGTTTTTTTGTCTTTGATTTCTATGTCAGAAAGTTGAGGGGATGGACACGATGATTAATATAATCTAGATTTTAATTGCTTCTGGACATCATAGCTTCTACCTGATTATAAAATTCTTTTCAGGAATGTGTAGAGGTAATTATTTTCTTGTACTTGTTAAGTTCAAAGTCAATAATTGCTTCTGACTGCTGTATGGATTTAATTTATCTGAAATTACTTCATGCCTGCAAATGATTAAGTTTGTGTTTCTCTTTGTATAAAGCATTCACTGATACTTGTATAAGGACTCCAATATAAAAATATTTTTTCTATGTATCTAAGAATTGCTTATCATATGAGTTAAAAATCTCAAAAATGATGTCTTCTAGCTGAAGTCATAATAGGTACTTTGTATAAAATTATTTATCAAATGTAAAGTAGGTTTTTATTAATGTTTAACAGAACTGACTCATGAAAATTGATTTTTCAAAATATTAAAAAACAACTGCTAATATTTGCTTGCTGTTATACAGCATAATTAATTGAACAGGTACAACTTTGTTACATAATTTAATTTCAGAGATTGTGCTGGGATCACATGTGCTAAACTAAAAGATCTTTACTGTTTCAACTAAAAAAGCTAAGCTTTTCAACTAGAAGCTCTAACACAATTACATTATTTAGAGATAAAAAAGGAAGGAAACAGTCACTTGGGTTACAATTTCTATGATACAGATAACTCCTACAGATATAATTTGTCTGCTCTGAAATATAAAGTAATAAATACTTGAGATAATTGGATAGTTAAAGTGACCACAGGAATACTCTCTCAGGAAACACATTCTTCTCCAGCATTTTTAAACACTGATACATTCCAAAGGCAGAAAATTAACTCTTCAAATCCTTTTAAACTAGTAAATGCAAATATTTTTCCCCTAAAAGAGATAAACCAGTTTATAACAGTATCCAGAGGTACAGCTGAACTACACTGCAGTGCTTTATACCAACATATATGATCCTAAATCCCTACATAAACACAAAAGTACAAACATATTGATTTACGGTATTTCATAGAATCATAGAATGGTTTGGGTTGGAAGGGACCTCAAAGATCATCTAGTTCCAACCCCCCCTGCTGCAGGCAGGGACACCCTCCACTAGACCACATTGCCCCAAAGCCTCATCCAACCTGGTCTTAAACACTTCCAGGGAGGGGGCATCCACAACCTCTCTGGGCAACCTGTTCCAGCGCCTCACCACCCTCACAGTAAGGAATTTCTTTCTAACATCTAATCTAAATCGACCCTCCTTCAGCTTAAACCCATTACCCCTTGTCCTGTCACTACACTCCCTGATAAACAGTCCCTCACCATCTTTCCTGTAGGCCCCTTCAGATACTGGTAAGCAGCAATTTGATCTCCCTGGAGCCTTCTTTTCTCCAGGCTGAACAAGCCCAACTCTCTCAGCCTGTCCTCACAGGAGAGGTGCTCCAGCCCTCTGATCAGCTTCATGGCCCTTCTCTGGACTCACTCCAACAGCTCCCCCAGAGCTGGACGCAGTACTCCAGGTGGGGTCTCACCAGAGTGGAGTAGAGGGGCAGGATCACCTCCCTTGACCTGCTGGTCACACCTCTTTTGATGCAGCCCAGGACACGTTTGGCTTTCTGGGCTGCAAGCGCACACTGCTGGCTCATGTTGAGCTTCTCATCAATCAATACCCCCAAGTCCTTCTCCTTGGGGCTGCTTTCAATCCATTCCTCACCCAGCCTATAGTCATGCTTGGGATTGCGCCGACCAACGTGCAGGACCTTGCATTTGGCCTTGTTGAACTTCATGCGGTTTGCACGGGCCCACCTGTCAAGGTCCCTCTGGGTGGCATCCCTTCCCTCCAGCATGTCGACCACACCACACAGCTTGGTGTCGTCGGCAAACTTGCTGAGGGTGCACTCAATCCCACTGTCCATGTCACTGACAAAGATGTTGAACAGTGCCGGTCCCAGTACCGACCCCTGAGGAATGCCACTCGTCACCGTTCTCCACTTGGACGTTGAGTTGTTGACCACAAGTCTTTGAGTGTGACCATCCAGCCAATTCCTTATCCACCGAGTGGTCCATCCATCGAATCCATGTCTCTCCAATTTAGAGACAAGGATGTCGTGTGGGACAGTGTCATATGCCTTGCACAAGTCCAGGTAGATGACGTCAGTTGCCCTTCCCTTATCCACCGACGCTGTCACCCCATCATAGAAGGCCACCAAGTTTGTCAGGCACAATTTGCTCTTAGTGAAGCCATGTTGGCTGTCACCAATCACCTCCTTGTTTTCCATGTGCCTGAGCACAGTCTCCAGGAGGATCTGCTCCATAATCTTGCCAGGCATGAAGGTGTGACTGACAGGCCTGTAGTTCCCTGGGTCTTCCTTTTTTACCCTTCTTAAAAATGGGGGGTTATGTTCCCCCTCTTCCAGTCAGCGGGAACTTCGCCAGGCTGCCAGGACTTCTCAAATATGATGGCGAGTGGCCTGGCCGCTTCATCTGCCAGTTCCCTCAAGACCTGCGGATGCATCTCATCAGGTCCCATGGATTCGTGCACCTTCAGGTTCCTTAGATATTCTCGAACCTGATCTCTTCTCCTACAGTGGGTGGTTCTGCATTCTCCCAGTCCTTGCCTTCTGCAACCTGGGCAGTGTGGCTCAAGGATTTGCCAGTGAAGACTGAGGCAAAGAAGTCGTTGAGTACTTCAGTCTTCTCCATATCCTGGGTACCCAGGTCACCCGTTTCATTCTGGAGGGGACCCACATTTTCCCTCGTCCTCCTTTTATCACTAACATACCTATAGAAGCTTTTCTTGTTGTCCTTGACATCCCTGGCCAGACTAATTTCTATCAGGGCTTTGGCTTTCCTAATCTGCTCCCTGGCTGCTCAGACAGTTTCTCTGTATTCTTCCCAGGCTACCTGCCCTTGCTTCCACCCTCTGTAGGCTTCCTTTTTTTTTTGTTTGACTTTGCCCAGGACATCCTTGTTCATCCACAGGGGCCTCTTGGTAGATTTGTTTGACTTCCTCTTTGTTGGGATGCATCGCTCCTGAGCTTGGAGGAGGTGACCCTTGAATATTAGCCAGCTGTCTTGGGCTCCTCTTCCTTCCAGGGCTTTGTCTCATGGTATTCTACCAAGCAGATCCCTGAAGAGGCCAAAGTCTGCTCTCCTGAAGCCCAGGGTAGTGAGCTTGCTGCACACCCTCCTCGCTGCCCTGAGGATCCTGAATTCCACCATTTCGTGGTCACTGCAGCCAAGGCTGTCCTTGAGCTTGACATCCGCTACCAGGCCCTCCTTATTGGTGAGAATAAGGTCCAGCATGGCACCTCTCCTTGTGGGCTCCTCTGTCACTTGGAGGAGAAAGTTCTCATCGACACATTCCAGGAACTTCCTGGATTGCTTGCTCTCAACTGCGTTGTCCCTCCAGCAGATGTCGGGGTGGTTGAAGTCCCCATAAGGACCAGGGCTTGTGAGCGTGAGGCTGCTCCTATCTGCCTATAGAGGGCTTCATCTGCTCGGTCTCCCTGGTCAGGTGGCCTGTAGCAGACCCCCACTATGATGTCCCCTGCCCCAGCCCTCCCTTTAATCCTGACCCATAGGCTCTTGGTGGGCTCTTTCTCCATCCCCAGGTGGAGCTCCATGCACTCCAGCTGGTCATTGACATAGAGGGCAACGCCCCTTCCTCACCTGCCCTACCTGTCCTTCATAAAGAGCCTGTACCCTTCCATCCCAACTTCTAAACTCCTGAAATTTTCTTTGAGTTCAGTAGATCTGTAGATGTTGAAAAAACTGAAAGCTGAATTACTACAATTTTTTTGCATAGATGTGTAACCTAACTGTAGGCACAAAGATTTAAAATGTTAACTTATATGTTTCATTAGAGGTACATACACGGCAGAACCTTTCACAAAAATGAAGTAATATTAGAAGACTATGAGAGACTGAATTAATTATTCAAAGTTGTTGACGTGGTTTAGGCCCAGCCGGTAGCTAAGTGCTACACGCCGCACGCAATCACCCCTCCCCCGGCAGGATGGGGAGGAGAACGGAAAAACAACAGCAAAGCCTCGAGGGTTGGGATAAGGGCAGGTTACTGGGACAGCAAGGGAGAGGGAAACAATTGACAACAGTGCTGATAACAGATAGTAACAATGGGTGATAACAGAGAACGATTTACCGATCCGATGACTGACTGACCGACCGGACGCTCGACCAGTCCCGGAGCCACGCCAACATGCCGAACCCACCCCTGCCCGACTGGCCCCCTTTTATGGTGAGCATGATGTCACATGGCATGGAATAGCCCCCGGCCAGCTTGGCTCACCTGTCCTGGCTCCTTGGGAAATTAACTCTATTCTTGCCAGGTAAGTACAGTTGTGTTCTTTTCTAGTTATCTTTTAAAAAACGTCAGTTAGTATCCGTCTACAGAGACATTCAGCTAAGGTCATTGTTGTAGGACAAATCTCATCTTTTCCATTTCATTCACCAAGCTGCTCAGACATATGAAAGCTTAGAAAACATGCTAATATAGCACATAAAATAAGCAAGTAAACATTAAGTCCAACAGGACTTACTAGTTCAGGCCCAAAAATACACTGATAAGACTCTGTGATTCCTTGACATGAATTACTTAACAGTAATTTGCCAGTAGGAGGCCTTAAAAAAGCTTCTGTCTTTCTATACCCATGCAGGAATATACCTATAAAGGAAAAAAAAAAAAAAAAAAAAAAGAAAAAGAAAAAAGACAACAAAACCCCAAAACACCAAATCAAACCAAATCGCCCCCCAAAAAAACAACCCCCCCAAAAAAATGGATTTGCTGTCAGAGCTCAAATATCCTAATGGAAAATGAAAATGTAACAACAACAAACAACTGACTAAACATTTACTATCAATATATTTTAGTGTAGAATTATAGGAAACAGTTATGGGAATTCCAAACATACTCAAATATTAAACGGATGGAAAAAATAATATCACTTTATTTTGCTGGTGCCACCTATGGACACAACCATTTGAAAAAATTTAGACAGTTAAGGATATTTGCTAGGAACCTATGGATTCTTAAGTATTAACTGCTTAGATCTTGTTTGAAAATAATTTAAAACTTCAGGCAGTTTGGAGATGAGCCAGCAATGTGCATTTGCAGCTCAGAAAGCTAATTGTATCCTGGGCTGCATAGAATCATAGAATCATTTAGGCTGGAAATGTCCTTTAAGATCATCAAGTCCAACCGTTAACCTAAAACTGTCAAGTCCACCACTAAGCCGTGTCCCTAAGCACCACATCTACACGTCTTTTAAATACCTCCAGGACTCAACCACTCCCTTGGGCAGCCTGTTCCAATGTTTGATCACGCTTTCAGTGAAGAAATTTTTCCTAATCTCCAATCTAAACCTCCCCTGGCACAAACTTGAGGTCATTTCCTCTTGTCCTATCCCTTGTTACTTGGGAGAAGAGACCAACACCCACCTGGCTACAGTCTCCTTTCAGGTAGTTCTAGAGAGCAATAAGGTCTTCCCTCAGCCTCCTCTTCTCCAGACTAAACAACCCCAGTTCCCTCAGCTGCTCGTCATAAGACTTGTTCTCCAGACCCTTCACCAGCTTCGCTGCCCTTCTCTGGACACGCTCCAGCACCTCAATGTCTTTCTTGTAGTGAGGGGCCCAAAACTGAACCCAGCACTCGAGGTGCGGCCTCACCAGTCCCAAGTACAGGGGGACGATCACTTCCCTAGTCCTGCTGGCCACACTCTTTCTGATACAAGCCAGGATGCTGTTGGCCTTCTTGGCCACCTGGGCACACTGCTGGCTCATATTCAGCTGGCTGCCGACCAATACCCCCAGGTCCTTTTCCGGCAGATCACTTTCCAGCCACTCTTCCCCAAGCCTGTAGTGTTGCCTGGGGTTGTTGTGACCTAAGTGCAGGACCCGGCACTGAGCCTTGTTGAATCTTATACAATTGGCCTCAGCCCATCAATCCAGCCTGTCCAGATCTCTCTCTAGAGCATTCCTTACCCTCAAGCTGCTCAACACTCCTGCCAATTTGGTGTCATCTGCAAACTTACTTAGGTTGCACTGAATCCCCTCACCCATATCATTGATAAAGGTATTGAACAAAAGTGGCTCAAAATGTCACATGGTCAGCAGGTTGAGGAAGGTGATTCTTCCCCTCTACTTCACTCTCATGAAATTCCACCTGGAGTAGTGCATCCAGCTCTGGGTTGCCCAGCACAAGAAAGACATGGACCTGTTGGAGCTGGTCCAGAGGAGGGCCACAAAGGTGATCAGAGGGCTGGAGCACCTCTGCTATGAAGACAGGCTGAGAGAGTTGGGGTTGTTCAGCCTGGAAAAGACAAAGCTCTGGGGAGACTTTATTGTGGTCTTTCAATAATTAAAAGAGGCTTGTGAGGAAGATGGAGAAAGGCTCTTAACCATGGTCTGTAGTGACAGGACAAGAGGCAACAGTTTTAAAATGAAAAAGGTTAGATTTAGATTGGAAGGATATTAGAAAGATATTAGAAGTTAGTGAGTGTGGTGAAACTCTAGAACAGGTTTCCCAGAGTTGCGGATGCTCCATCCCTGGAAGTGTTCAATGTCAGGTTGGATGGGGCTTTGAGCAACCTAATCTCATGAAAGATGTCTCTGCCCTTGGCAGTGAGACTGGACTAGATGATCCTCGAAGGTCCCGTCCAATCAAAATCATTCTACAATTCTATGATTCTTTAGGCTCCCCATGTCTCCTATGCAGGTTGCACTTTGTTTTTCTGTGCATTTGTATAGCAGAGAAAGTATTGTTTTACAGAAATGTTGTGAAGATAAGCACAATGAAACATCAAAGCATCATGAAGATTGCTTATGCATAGCCAAGAGAAACAAGATGAAAATAAAGATTCACAGAACCAAGCCTTATTTTTTGAAAGAAGTATGACTTCTTTTCATACAATCCTTTCTTAGAAAGTAGCAGAAAGAGAAGAAATACTGCCTAACAAAATGAAAAGGTCATATCATATTTTTTTGCTATCACTATCAGTAGCTTCTTGTTTAAGGTAGCCAGTCTAACCATATTAAGTATAGCAAAGAGATGGTAGAAAAAAATCATTTTCATACTATAGGGTAAAAAATTTCAACATATGTACTATTTTAGCAACACTAACAGCATTTTTTGCTCCAGTAACAAAGCTAGTGTGACCTTGTAACAATTATTTCCTTCATTGTCAGAGCTTGAAAGTGCGCACAAGGTATTTCTTTAGTAATTGTGTTTGATCACAGCTAAAATACCAGCCAAGCACTATTTTGTTAGTGCAGAATGCAGCAGGAGAATTGAAGGACAGAAAAGGAAGAACTAGACATTCTGTAATTATTACATTTCTACTTCATTCTAGCATAGACTGCAGCTATCATTTGGAAAATTATATATTGTTCTCAATTATTTGAAAGTTATTTGAAATATTATGATTATTTAATGGCGAGCAGACACAAAAACCCACAATCCAGACTACGAGTGAAAAGGTAGCTCTGACCACTGTTTTACAGGTTATAGAATTTAATCAGTGACAGAATTACAAACAGTTCTTTTAGGAGTCACTACAATTCACAAGGTACAATGTTCATATTCTTATGAGCTCCGTAAAGTTTTAAAGAATATGTAGTACAGACTAAATCCCCAAAAGTACCTTGATTGTCTTGCGAGTGCTAATCTGGATATGTACAACTTTAGAAAGAATGTACATGTCACAACAGTACTGACTGGCAATGAAGTACGTAAGTTATATCAGGCATGGATACCTAACTAATACTGGCATTTAGATGTCAGCAAGAATAAAAGTAAATGAGCCTGCACTAAGAGCTGTGTATCTGAGAATAGATTCTTCTTGAAGCTAACAGAGGTTGTTTAGATCTAGTTTGAGTTGGTCTGCATAGCACTACATTACCGCAATTGTTGTGCAGATAAATACTAAATGAGAAACTAATCGACTACGTTGTGTTACTTGTGTTTCCTCAATGGAGTGTGTTTCAGTCTATGAGCAAGATCTTGACCATAAAGCAGCAAGAGTTGAGAGGCAGAGCAGGTATCATTTCAAGGGCTATCACAGCAGTGCATGGGAAAAGAAACAGGGGCATAATACACTAGGTAGAATGCACTGAGCAATATTCCTACCTAGGCTCAAAAACTTCCTGGAGAAGTCCTCTTTTCCTATTCCTTTAATCCATTTGGCATGCAACGAACCCATACCAAACTTCAAAATGTGTTCCACTTGACTTCTGAGTATTCAATTGCTGCCTTGGCAGTGAATCACATCAGTTCCTGAAGAAAGCTTTCCACCGTTGTTTTTTGAAAAAGTAAGGTGTGAAAACATGAAGAACTACGATTCAACTAAATTTCAAAGCCTACATTTTATTTAAAATAATTCATAATGAAAATAAATCAAGACCTTTGAAGCATATATGTCCAAATATTTGACACTAGAAGAAAGGAATAAAACCCCCTTATAATTAAATTAGTTTTACACAAAAGCCAATATTCAATAATAATGAAAGGATCCAACACACAAATACGAAAGGACAGAAGAAATAATTAACTATAAAATAACATGATGAATAACAACCCTCAAGCAGTAACAGTGTGTACAGAATCAACTGGATGGACCCTAACTACAGAGGTTTCAGGTTCATCTGTTACAATATTTATTTCTAGTGTCACAGCTAGGAAGCAAAAAAAAAAAAAAAAAAAAAAAAAATCATCCTCAGATATTTCTGTCACTGTATATTTTTATTTTTATGTTAACCAGATAGTACATTTTAATATTCTAATGCTTTTATCTGTGAGTCAGCAATTTTTTATGTTAAAATTTGGATCAGCCAAACCTCAGATTCTTAGAGATGCAGAGAAAGCAAAGTATTCTTTTAGAGAGTCTATTTTCAAAGAAATATCTTGGAAATTCTAGAAGTGAGTAGCAATAGGCAGGCACATACAATAGAAAGCATCACCACCCATGACAGTGATACAGTCCCTCAAGAAACTGTTCTCCATGCATGTATATACCTGTAGATTTTCCTTTATATGTTCTTTCTAATTCCATTCTCATGTATTTTGAGGGGATTTGGAGGTTTGAATTTTTTTTTTTTAATATTCTAATTAATTTCCAGCAGACTTTTCATCTTGATTAGTGGAATAATGACAATTCAGGAAATTTAAATAAATAAATAAATATGGCTTGGTTCTATAACACTTCTAAAACCCAATACAGTTTTTACTGACTTCCTTCACTGCATTATTATTGTTACTTTTTCATGTAAGCACATGTAGCTTGATTAATCATTTTTGGTTTGTTCACTATTTTCATGATATTATTATTATGATAACAATGCTTCTGCTTCTGAAACCATATGCATAAGTATTCTGTTCTTACATTCACCAGTATATCTTGGTGTTAACTGAATCACAAAATCTAAGAAACACAGAATGGTTCAGGTAGAAAGGACCTCTTGAGGTCATCTTGTCTTCCCCCCATTCATTCTGGGTCACCTAAAGCAGGCTGCCCAGGACCCTAAATATGCCACAAAAAAATGGTAATTTCTACTGTTCTCTAGAACTGCAAGAGCTTAGGCAGAGAGAAAATCCCAGAACAAGTAGGCTGCATCTATATGAATAAAACAAATAGTGACCAAGAGTGTTCCTTGGCATGATGATATTGCTATATCATTATGCAATATCATCATGCCAAGGAACATTCCTGGTCACTCTAGAAACTTCTGCAGCATGATTTTTGCCAGTTTCAATTTGCACTTGTCCTGTTCAGTTTTTCAGCATGGGGTACCCGACAAAACCATCCAGGTTCAGTTTCCAATACTTGAGTTGTGTATAGCCACCATATTTTGGAGTTTAAGATGGGATATTAGCATACAAACACATTGTCTGAGGCCAGTCTGAGGAAGCATTTACATGTTACAGAATCACAGAATGGCTGATGTTGGAAGGGACCTCTGGAGGTCATCTGGTCCTACTCCCTTGCTCAAGCAGTCACCAGGAAGAGCCAGTTGCTCAGGGCCATGTCCAAATGGCTTTTAAATACCTCCAAGGAGAGAGACTCCACTGCCAATCTGGGCAACCTGTGCCAGTGTTTACTCACCCTCACAGTGAAAAAGTGTTTCTTGATGTTCAGACAGAACCTTCTGTGTTTCAGCCTCTGTCCATTACCTCGTCCTGTCACTGGGCACCACTGAAAAGAGCCTATCTCCATCTTTGTACCCTCCCAGGAGGGATTTGTACAACTTGTTACGTATTTTCTCTAGGCTGAACAGCCCCACCTCAGCCTTTCCTCAGAGGAGAGATGCCCTTCCCTGCATTATCTCTGTGGCCTTGTCCTGGACTCACTCCAGTATGGCCATGTTCTCTTGTACTGGGGAGCCCAAAACTGAACACAGTGCTCCAGGTGTGGCCTTACTAATGTTCAGTAAGAGGGGAAGGATCACCCCCGTCAACTCCGAGTTGTCTTGAAAATAACAGCTATGAGCCCTTGGGCAGAGATAAAACAGAGCAAGTTGTGCTCCTGCATCCATGAGGGGTTTGCTTCTTTTGTTCCCTGCAAGTCTCCTCCTTCCCTCTTCTCCTCTTGAATTCCTTCTGACTTCAGCAAAGAAAGCATTCAGTACCTCAGCCTTTTCCATGTCCCATGTCTCCAGGGGGGAGAGACCCACATTATTCCTAGTCTTCCTTTTGCCACTTATGTAATTATAGAAGTCCTTGTTTCCTTTGACATCCCTCTCCAGATTAACTCCGAATGGGTTTTGGCTTTCCCAAGCGTGTCTCTGTGTTCTTCCCATGTTACCTGTTCCTGCTTCTACCCTATATATACTTCCTTTTCATGTCTGAGTTTTACCAGGAGCTCTTTTTTCATCCATGCATGCCTCCTGGCATATTTTCTGACTTCCTACTCATTGGGATGGATCACTCTTGAGCTTGGAGGAGGTGAATCTTGAACAGTGACCAGCTTTCTCAAATCTTCTTCCCTCCAGGCCATTATCCCATGGGACTCTTCCAAGCAGATCTTTGAAGAGGCCAAAGTCTGCTCTGCTGAAGACCTTGTGATCTTTGTTTTCATCCTGCTCCTTCATCTAAGGATTGTGACTACAGCATCTCATGGTCACTGCAGTCAAGGCTGCCTCTGACCTTCACATCCCCAGTGAATCCCTCCTTGTTGTTGAGTATGAGGTTGAGCGGAGTACCTCTCTTCATAGGTTCCTCTACCACTTGGGTCAGGAAGTTGTCATTGGTGCTCTCCAGGAACCTCCTGGATTGTTTATGCCCTGCTGTGTTAATAATGTGGTTTGCAGGCCCATTACAACCGGGGCCTGTCAACATGGGTATATTTCTAACTGTCCATAGAAAGCCTCATACACTTGTTCTTCCTGATCAGGAGACCTATAGCAGAAATCCAGTACAATGTCACCTACTGGTCTGCTCTTTAATCTTTATTCATAAGCGCTCATCATCTATCCCTAGACAGTTATTTTGCATTCCAGGTATTTTCCCACATAAAGGACAGGACCACCTCCTCATATTCCTGGCCTATCCTTCCTCAACAACACTGAAATCCAAAGGATTTTCATAATTCCATTTTCTGCCATCAGGTAAACTTTCTGTTGCACCAGTTCTTCCCAGTAGGGAAAGAACTGTGACTGCTATATGGATCCCAAGATCACTAGCTGCTTGATCAGATCATATCCTTGCCATGTATCTTGCTCAAATTACTGTTTATATCTGATGTCATTATTATTGGTTTTCTTTGATAACACAATAGCCTTTAGAAACATTAATCCATCAGTATTCAACCCCCATTGTATTTTATTCATAGCCACCATAAATCACAGTATTCATTTTAGTGCACATCCACTATTTTACTCTGCATTTTATTGTAACTGCTATAATTTCGTCAGTAGTACCTTTGGAAGCAAATTCCTCCATTTTGCTTTGGTTAAGCAGCAAGTTTCAGGTAAAAGAGAAAGTAAATACACAACAGATGACCATTATGAATAAAAATACATAAATCTTCTTGTATATGCCAATCTCCCGAACACATACTTTGTCCTCTTTTCAAGTCTGTAATGTTATATCCATATGCAATGTCTCTGCCACTACTTGTTCTGTGGCGAAAAAAACCCCACTTTTATTTGTTTATTTGTCTGCATTTATATAAAGAAAAGGTATGTAGCGGACAAGTCTGAGAACAAGATGTTTCTCAGAACTGCTGAAGTTTGTCTAGTCTTCAGTGGAGTGACTCTATAAAATCATCAGAGCTTTTTGTTTTTTAAAAAAATTAGAAAGGAATTGCACAGATCTTGCCATAATAATAATTTATTAAAAACATTATTAATAAATTAACAAACTGATGAATATTTTAGATGTAGTTGTTAAAGGGAAGCTGAATTTAGTGGGCTTCAGGGTCCAAGGGTCTACTAGAGCCAGGACACCATGCTCAGTCAGTAGTGAGGTGGAGCCTGTATCCCCAAAACACACGCACTGTGTACACACTGTCAACCACCAGCGTTTCAACACAAAGACACGAACCGTGCCATTGCAGGCACCCCCTACACACAAACCACACTCACATAGACATGGGCAATGCGAACGGCCCGTTCCTGTGCTCCCTTGCTGGCTAATCAGGCTTAAAGCTTACTAGCAGATCTCACATCACTCCAATACACAAACACAAATGTGTGTCTCCAGTAGCTAATTGGTCATTCCAGTAGCTAAGTTGTACGTAAGTTGTGGATTATTTTTTTAAGTATATTTTTATTTACTTAACAAATAAGATATATGCTCAAAGTATCGTCAGCTACTTATGCCATCTAATTCCGTTCCTATTTGTGGTGCTCTTAGTTTTCTCTCCATAAGGTATAATTCCAGAAGAATTTTCCCTGAGACATGTTAGCTTCAGTTTAATCCACTAAGTTTTACCACATTTAGCATACTTCACTTTACTAGTTGATTCACTAATACCTAATAAACTCTTGTTTGCACAATTAGTGCCTATTACTAACAAAAAACCCTCAAACCAAAACAAAACCCTAAAACATTTACTCATTCTTAAAACAAAATACTCAGATTAATGCTGTTTAGGTGCTTTTTCTGCATCATCGTATCTCCAAAGTTGTAATATTCAGTTAAATATATTAATCTTCACATGGTCTTACATATCTACAGTTTTGTCTGTTTAGTTTTTGAATCTATTGAAAATTAGTCTCTTTTACCATCATTGCAGCCTTCAGGGGGAAAAAAAAAAAAAAGTAATTTTATAATCTTAGAATTGGTAAGTCACAGTATTTACTCCCACTTTGTATACTTCTATGCTTTTTGGTTTTATATTTGTACTGGGTTTAGCTGGGATACAATTATTTTTCTTCATAGTAGCTTGTGTGATACTGTTTTGGATTTGACAACACACCAATGTTTTAGATATTGCTGAAGAGTGCTTACATAGTGTCGAGGCCCTCTCTGCTTATCACACTGCCCACCCGTGAGTGGGCTGGAGGTGGGCAAGAAGCTGGGAAGGGACACAGCTGGGACAGCTGACCCCAACTGACCAGAGGGATATGCCACACTGTATGACATCCTGCTCAGCAATAAATGCTGGGGAAAGAAGGAGAAGAGGGAGGAAGGTTTGGAGTGATGGTGTCTGCCTTCCCAAGTAACCGTTAAGTGTGATGAAGCCCTGCTTTCCTGGGATGGCTGAACATCTACCTGCCTGCTCATGGGAAGTGGTGAATTAATTCCTTCTTTTGCTTTGTGCATGCAGCTTGTGCTTTACCTAGTAAACTGTCTTTATCTGAATCCATGAATTTTCTCACATTTACCCCTTTGATTTTCTCCCCCATACTGCCGTGGGGGGAGTGAGGGAGCAGCTGTGTGGTGCTTAGCTGCTAGCCAGGCAGGAATAAACCACAATGTTTGTTATTCTGCCTCCATGACATGTCTTGATATTTTCAGCATTTATTTGCACTTCTGACTATCTCAGCTACCATTTTCACATCAGTCTTTTGTGATCTATACTGGATAGATCATGAGACTGATTTTTCATTATCATTCCTTTTCCTTTACTTATATAGTTATTCTTACTGCTTTCCTTTTTATCATGGTTGTGATTGTTTCCTATACTTTACTTTGATTGTTCCTTAGAATTTTTGTGTTTGACAATTACCTAACAATATAGCAAAGTTCAAAACACTTAAAGTTTTATCTGTTATTTCACTGTATTCTGACCGAAACTTTTTGTGGTATTTCTGTGGCTCTGTTGCTCTGTTTGGTTCTTAATGATTAATCTAACAATAGAATAATCAAAGTCCATAAGCCAAGCTCCTCTTAGACTTCTGATTTGTAAGTTATGCATTGTTCAGTTGTTACTAATTCCAATTTCTAGGGTTATCTGGGGGTTTTTTATATATTTTCTATTATTTCCACAAAATTGCAGAATTCTATGATTCTTTTATATATAACAATTTGGAAAACATTACATATACATGTAAGCAATTCATAGTAGATAGAATTTGTTCTGCTTCTGCCCATGCTATTTTTTTTTTTTTTTTATGAGCAAGAGAATATATGTTAATAAGCAGGATGGTGTGAGTTTTACTCTATTTCTAGATAGAAATTTTATAATTCTAAGAATATTTTTCTACTATGCCTTATTGTAATACTATTTCATCATTATTTATTTAGCAACCTACCAATTTAATAATGCTTGAGAAAAAGGAATTCAAAGAGTATGTAGCAGAGTCACAAGTGATATTTCTTTAAATGTGAAAAGTGTCAAATGATACTTAGCATTTATTTTTAAGGTAGAAGAATCAAGAAGAAGTCACTGTTTAGCATGAAATAAAAGGTTTTGACCAAGCATAATGGCATAAAGAAAAGAAAAACTGGTAAGCAAAAGAAAAACTGATGTTAACATTAAAGGATGGAAGACTATTTTCCCTTTACAAGAAACAAATATTCCAAACTGATAATGATATAAAAATCTGGTCATATCAATGTGCCCATACTAGATATAATTTCACCAAGGCTGAGCAGGAATATACGCAATATAGAAAAGTAACATAATCAGGATAATCATTCCTATTTTATAACTATCCCTTTTTATAAGGAAGAGAATCAGGAAGGTATATAACATAGTTGATAGCTCCAGCTTGGTTTTGTTTTTTTGTTTACTTAATTCAAATGCAAAAAGAAGGTATCAGATACAGAAACAAGTCAAATACAGCAGAACAGTCTGGATAATGAACAATATTAGTTACAGGAACTGCAAGTATTATAAAGGCAAGAGGGTAGTCAGGAACAGTCATCATGGATGTACAAAAAGCCCATCATATTTGACCGTCTTAAGGCCTTCTGTGATGATGATGGTGGTGTAGTCTGCATTCCTTGAGTTTTTTTTCAAGATTTGGCTAGTTAAAGCCATGGCTTAACTAATTTAGTCCTGGCCACAGTTATGCTTTAAATAGAAAGTTGGTCTAGTTCAATGGAAGGGACCTTTGGAGGTCATAATTTCTATGATTCTGTGACTATTAATTTTGATTTATTTTGATGGCTAAAATTGATACTTCTTATATAATTGATACTATATTATTTTTAGGTAGATAATATCTTCTGGTTCAGCTTTCTGCAAATTCTTCAGGTAATACTCTAACACAGGTACTGAACTGTTTTATTATTATTTTATTCTTATCTTCTATACCTTAATAGTTTCTGCAAGCAGATTAATGACTGGATTCAGTTGAAATGATTCTGTTTCTTATTCATCTTAGCTTAATTTCAGTCAATTCCTGTGTTGGGTTTGCGTGGCAAGGTTTTGGTAGCGGGCGGGCTACAGGGGTGGCTTCTGTGAGAAGCTGCTAGAAGCTTTCCCTGGGTCTGATAGAGCCAATGCCAGCCGGCTCCAAGACGGACCCACCGCTGGCCAAGGCCAAGCCAATCAGCGCCTCTGTGATAACATATTTAAGAAAGAGAAAAAACAGTTAGAGAGAGCTTTTGCAGCCGGAGAGAGGAGTGAGAAGATGTAAGAACATCTGCAGACACCAAGGTCAGTGCAGAAGGAGGGGCAGGAGGTGCTCCAGGCGCCGGAGCAGAGATCCCCCTGCAGCCCGTGGTGAAGACCATGGTGAAGCAGGCTGTCCCCCTGCAGCCCATGGAGGGAGGATGAGGGGGTGTAGCGATTCCACCTGCAGCCTGTGGAGGACCCCACGCTGGAGCAGGTGGAGGCACCCGAAGGAGGCTGTGGCCCCGTGGGAAGCCCGTGCTGGAGCAAGCTCCTGGCAGGACCTGTGGATCCGTGGAGAGAGGAGCCCACGCCAGAGCAGGTTTGCTGGCAGGACTTGTGTCCCCGTGGGGGACCCACTCTGGAGCAGTTTGCTCCCGAAGGTCTGCACCCCGTGGAAGAGACCCACGTTGGAGCAGTTCGTGAAGGTCTGCAGCCCGTGGAGGAGACTCACGTTGGAGAAGTTCGTGAAGGACTGTCTCCCATGAGAGGGACTCCATGCTGGAACAGGGGAACGATGAGAGGAGTCCTCCCCCTGAGGAAGAAGAAGCGGCAGAAACACCATGTGATGAACTGACCATAACCCCCACTCCCCGTCCTCCTGTGCTGCTGAGGGGGGCGAAGGTTGAAGCCAGGAGTGAAGTTGAGCCTGGGAAGATTGGAGGGGTAGGTGGAGGTGTTTTGAGATTTGCTTTTATTTCTCATTCCTCTGCTCTGTTTTGCTTAGTAATAAATTAGATGAATTCCCTCTCTAAGTTCGGTCTGTTTTGCTCGTGACAATAATTAGTGAATGATCTCTCCCTGTCCTTATCTTGACCCACAAACTTTTCGTTGTACTTTTTCTCTCCTGTCTGGAGAAGGAGGGGAGTGATAGAGCAGCTCTGGTGGGCACCTGGCCCCCAGCCAGGGTCAACCCACCACAATTCCACAGAAAAAAATTTAAAAAAAAAAAGTTCTTTTCAGCCACAAAATAATTCTTACCATTTTTTTTAAAGTGTTGGAGTGTATGAATTCCAAGTGTTCTTAAATGTTATAAATTTTGCTTCCTAGCTGACAGCATTGTGTCTTTTTTAGCTATTAATTTGGTATGTGAAACTATCACATCATGATTCTCCACTGGTATTCTATCAGACTGAACTTGTACTGCTCATAGTGGTTGGTATTATAACCTGCTTGGCCTCTTGAGAGATTCATTGACTCATTTTCTTTTCCCAGCCTGTTCTCAGATTGTCAGTATTGTTTCTTAATCTAGTTCATATGGACAGTGAAAGTCTCTGTGGTTTAGCTTACTCACACAAAGATATGTGCAGCCAGCCACATAGGAATCCAAAGAGAATTATCTGCTCAGAGCTATAAATCCTCAAATGTAACCTGGCATAATGGAGACACTGAAACAACCTTTATCTACTTTATTGCTTTATAGTAATTGACGCTGGGGTTCTTTTTGTCTTTCCATATCTAAAACAGTGCCCCCATATCTAAGGAAGAGGATTTAAAAATGCATTTTCAACCCAAGTCAGCAATTCAAATCACCCATTACATTTGATGAGAAAAATTAAAACTCTCTACAGTAGGATGTATGATATAAGCAGATATTCTGGCTGTTGCTGTGTCCGCTTTGGCAAGTAGCACAATAACATAGGTGGGGATCTGTAGAGCAAAAGGTTATAAGGATCTGACATCTATAGTGCATACATTTTGGAGAGGCTTTACTTAGGATTATGTGTTATAACCCCAGCGAAAGTTCTTGAAACAAATCTTTCAGAACATTCTCATCTAAAAGAAATGCAATTTGTTTTCCTCCACTTTAAATTGTTGTTTGAAATTTAAATTTATCCAAAAAACCCCCAAAATTTTCTGGTTAGATTCCTTCTAAAAACAAACAGGCAAAGGAATACTGCCACTTACGTTATGTGGTATAGATGATCTCAAAGAGTTAAAGCCAACTAATAATATAAGGTATAAACATTAAAAATCAAATCAAATACTTTCCACTCAAAATTTTTCACTGAAACTCCTTATTATCTGTTTATACCAGATGCAAAGACGTCTGAAAATATCTAAATTGGAGGTCAGAGGATGTGTAAGAAAATAAGTTAAATTAATTCACATCCTTTTTAAGGTTCACTTAAATCTTCATTTAATGCATGCACAATAAACGTGGCTGTGGCTGGTTGTTTGACTGCTGCATGCATGAGGATAAATGTGTGAAATACTATAGCTGAGCTTAACCTGGTGTTTATTAAAGAATCCTGTGTTAGGGTTTTTAGTTTGGGGTTTTTTTCTGAGTTTGACTTCTAGTATGAATGCTGAACTGATACTAGAAGAGAAAGATGGGACATGATCTGAAGAAACGGACTTATGGAAGGGGAAATTCATCAGTGTTATGACAACACTGATGCACCAATATGTTTCATTGTGTCATGGTGGAATAATCTGAAGTAGAAAGATATATTTGGAAAATGAGTGATTTTGGACAGAGAACACTTTTGCATCTTTCATCTCTATCAGGATGTCTTTTAAGTTAATAATACCAAGGCAATTACTTAAATAGCAGGAGAAATATTTGGCCCTGGATCATGGATCATGATCTATCAAAGAGAGTATTTGTTTCTCAGAAACCAAAGAAAGCTAGGCTAAATTTCATTCCTATGAAGTTAAGACATAGCTAACACAATATATACACTTCCATCAATTTTTCTTTGTCCTTGCTAGAAGAACAATCCCAAATGTCCAAATTGGATTATTTAATAATTTTGTAATCGTAAATTTAACCAAGTATCTTTACTGTACCAGACTTCTCAAATATACAATAATCAATACTTATGGCAAAATATTTCAACTAATAAATCCAAGAAAATATAATATTAAATATCTTGCCATGAACTATAAGGCACATGAGAACATAGTAAATGCCTGTTTGTACTCTGATTTGAAGAAATAGTTGGAAAATATTACACACATGCAATTATTTTCTTAGTGAACAACTTTCTCATTTTAATTTTTCACTTGAAGTTGTATATTTAGGTAAATAAGAAAAAAATTTACTACAGGTAATAACCCTAGACTATGTCAACACTGGAAGCTATATGTGCTATGATTACCAAATTAGAGTCCCCTTGTTTGGAAAAAAGAGGTTCATTTGAGAACTCTGAAACATTTTACTTGACTTCATGCCAGAGACCCAAATAAAACAAGGATAGGTAGGGTGATTTTGTCTCACCCCAAACACAATCAAGAGTATTGTGACAGTACACAGTTCACAGTTCCTGTGAATACAGCAGTGTAGCTACTCAGAAGTGAAGATCTAACTATAATAAATTTACAGCAGATGTAAATAAAACATCTCAATGTGTGTCTCAGACACTAATATGTACAAGTTCAGTGTTCTTCTTGGGGCTTTGCAACATGCAGAAAAGCTTTAAGTAATGGAAACTGTTGACCAGGGAATTCACAAGACCCTGATTACCACTGGTAGTGCTGAATTAGAGATTTACTTCAACTATCTCATTATGTGCCTATAGGTAATCAATTAAAGGACAAGAAAAAGACAAGATTTAAATAACAAGTCTTGCTTCAGAAATATGATTGATATTTTAGTCCAGTAAATAATATAGTTGCATGCTGATGAGACTAAAGTCACTAATTTAGTTATAAGCAAACAAGACAGGATAGAATCTCATAACAAAACATCACTTAACAATGCATACACAGAGTTAACTTTAGTTTCATACTTCCTTACACTTTAGCCTGGAAATTTTAACATATTTGCATTATATTGCAACTCAGGAGAAAGAGAGGCACTGATTTATTTTCTTTTTCGATCTAACAGTTATTTAGGGGGCAGCTATTTGCTTGTTCACTCTTCTACACAGTAACTGACCTCACTCTGGTACAAACTGATGATAAAGTGCTATAAAGGCTATCCCTCCGAAAAAAATAAATCATTTGTACATCGGCTACACTAAATGTCTGATTATTGAGAAAGATACTCTTTGTGGAAGATCATCACTGTTAACAGCAGGGATGTAGAGAGATAATTCAAATATTTTAAGACTATACTGAGTCCATCAGTGTCCATGAAATTTGATAAATTGCTTTATCTAGAGAAATCCTATAGTAATCACTGTAACTATTCTTTAACATTGTGGATATATAATATATAGTTCTTTACATATGAAACTAACAATACGAGGCAATGCATTTTATCAGATTTTGTAGATTTCTGTTCTCAGACATTAAAAAACACCCCCAAAAAAGCATTTCTCAATCAGGTCAATATTTGATAACACTAGCAATTATCCTGCTTTATTCCCTAGAAGCAGGCCAGCTAAACCCCATCTGTCCATCTTTGGATTGACATTGTGCTCATCCAGTATAATTATAATTGTAACTTAAGAACAGATTACTCAAATCACAAGCCACATGTCAGACTAGAGGTATGCACCTTTTGCATAGCTTGCTGAAAGATCTGGGTCTTTCTCCGCTTTGGCTAGCTGGGACACCATAATATGTATAATTGCCAAAACTGAAAGAAAAGAAGCTTTTGTGATGCTATTATCAGCTTTTCTCACAGCACTGCAGGATCACATATGCTATTGTTTTTCGTACAATATGTTACACTATACAGTTATATCCTATCATGTAATAATATAATTCTGTAAAAATAAAGTTATTGAATTCAGTGTGAAAGTCAAGGAATTAGTAGTTCACGCTAAGAATTGCCAGTGTAAAATTGAAAGTTTACTGCATATATTTTTCTCCTTAGTTATTTCTTACATTATGCATTAGTTGTGCCGTAAAGTTATATGAAATAATTTATCTGATCATGCAGGAAATATATCCTGCTGTACTTCATTTTCAGTTTTTACCTAATTTTGAAGTAGATTTACAAAACACTTTTGAAGAACAGCTGCTTATCGGTATAAAATGTTTCATAGTGATTTTGTCAGACTCCAAGCAGTGCAAATACACTTCTCTTTCAAAGCCAGGGGCTCGATTGTGCCGTCATGAAAATGAATGTCAAGCTGATGGTGAATCTGTGGTTTATGCTTTGTCCCAACTACAGGATCTTTTTTATTTTGTGCTGGTTTTGGCTGGGATAGAGTTAATTTTCTTCATAGTATCTAATATGGGGCTGTGTTTTGGATTTGTGCTGAAAACAGTGTTGACAATATAAAGATGTTTTTGTTATACAGAGATGTTTTTGTTACTGCTGAGCAGCGCTTACACAGAGTCAAGACCTTTTCGGCTTCTTGCACCACCCTGCTGGAGCAAGACATCTGTGCTGTAGACCACCGAGAACCCCGTAGCAGAGCAGGTGAATATTTCCTGAAGGGACTGCAATCGTGTGGAGACCCCAGGCTGGAGCAGGGCAGAAGTGTGAGGAGGAAGGAGCAGCAGACAGGCACTGTTATGGACTGACCATGACCCCCGTTCCCCTTCCCCCTGCAGCACTCTGAGGGGTTGGGGAGGAGTTGGGAACGAAGGAGTGAAGCTGAGCCTGGGAATAAGGGCTGTGGTGAGGGGAAAGTGTTGCTTTAATTTTGTCTTTTTGTCCCACCATCCTATTCTATTTTATTTGGCAGTAAATTAAATTAATTTTCCCCAAGTTGAGTCTGTTTTCCCTGTGACAGTAACCGGAAAGTGATCTCCTTGTCTTCGTCTTGACCCATGAGATTTTTCATTTCATTTTGTCCCCCCATGCTATTGAGGAGGGGGAATGAGAGAGTGGCCAGATGGGCCTGCCAAGATCAGCTTACCACAGGAACTATGATTCAGCTTGTACTGACAAAAGATAAAATATTGTTTATTCTTTTAAGATATTGAAAATTAATATGTCTATTTTAAAGTGAAATCCCTAAAAGATTAGATACAAGACTTCCGGAGCAGTTTCTTACCTATTAGAGATCAGTAGACTTTTATTCTCACACTATGGGCAAAGAATGAAACAAATATCTAATTTCATTCCCTGTTATCTAATTTTTATTTCATCTTAGTAGTACCATGTTAGTAACAGTGTATACTTAGTAAAGGTATTGTCCTTTTTACATAGAAATAACTGATAGATATTTTCCACATTCTTTGCTTTTTGCCCTCGTGCTCAGTTAAAAAGTATCTATTCACAAAAGAGTTTTGTGTTATACCTTGTAAACTTCATCTGAAATGCAAGTATTTTAGCCTGACCATTTCTATGTATATCTCAATTTTAATCAGTATCTATTTAGATCTCTAGCTTCACTACAAAGGGAAAAAGTTCCCACTTTAAAAAAAAGAAAGTCATTAATAAATAAATTCTATTGGTATTAGAGTGAAAAAAGCTTAATAGTAATTCTATAGGATAGTAAAATCCTGTTCGTATTTTCTTGGTTTTCCCATATATAAAACAAACACTATTTCAGGTTTGTGGGACTTTTATTTCCATTCATTGATCAAAATGATGGCAAGTTAAAACATAAAATTTGACTGATCACTCTAATACAACCCCTAAATATGAACTTTCTGTTAATATAGCTAGAATATCTCAAGTACTCCTTTGTTGTAGTTTTTGTTTTGTTTTGTTTTATGTATTTTCACCTTCACACTTTTATTTTACAGGCATTAGACTCTGTGGTGCCATTTTGACCAGGTCTTAGTCAGTCTTTTTGACACCTTGCTAATAAGTTCTCTAGTTAAAAAAAATAAGAGGGACAAGAAAATATTAAAAAAAAAAATTGTAAAGATGGTGTAGATCTTACTGCTTTAGAATTCTAACCTAATAGTTTAGAATTGTAGAAGCAAACTTTTTAGAAATACGTAATTTCTGTAAACATTCTTTCTCTCTTGCATCGTGAGAAACTGAGAACGTGTGATTACTTGTTCTACATTAAAGAAATGTCATAATAATACATTATTGTACAAGTATTGTTTTACGAGATCAATGTGCATTAATTTTATATTGTTAGTTAATTTGGAAATTATAATTTCATTAATATATTTATCAAAATTTATATTAAAATTATAAAGATATATATTTCTATAAAATTATAAAAACTTTATAGTCTGACAGATTTTTTAACTAAAATTTTATCATAACTTCAAATTTGGAATGTGGAATGAAATTATGAGTTAATGAAAAGCAGCAGTCACCCAATTCAGGATATTCTCTTGTGTTTAGAGTGCGGCCCTCATGCATTCCTCTTTTCAGTTAGGACATCTAGACATGCACCATATAAAATGCTTTGGAAAAGAGCTTGGCTGCAGGACAAAAGGAATCTCTAGTGAGCTCTGCGAGCTCTGTGGTCTGGATGACAAGAACTACAGACTACAGAGAATCATCTCTCACACACAGTTCTTTTCTTGATTTTTATTTGCTCCAGGAAAAAGGATCATTAGCTATTTTATCTATCCTGAACAATCAGCATTTTTTTACCTGTCCATCCTGTAAAGGTGTGTCAACCTCTCGAATACTATTTTTACGTTATGTAACTGTACGTATACCTTTTGCTTCCTGCACAAGGACGTCTTTGTGCTAGCATGGCTGAATGTGTTATGCTCTCTGATGAGCTGTGTTTCTAAAAGAAATGTGCACCCTGAAGCAAGCAACGTCTATTTGTCCTTATTCTATCTCTCTGACTAAAACAACAGCAAAGAATTGCCTCTGCATTTAGTAAAGGAGAGAAGAATACATATCCTCTCATTGCTGCTTTCTTTAACCAGTACGACCGAAGGAAAAATCATGAAGGAAAAGAAAAGAGAACTTCAATAAAAGAGAAATCTTACGGAAGAGTTACATAAGTGTGTGCTTTCTGCAGAGGCTGGAGTTTTTGATAACACTGTGATGAGATAAAAGAAGAAATGAAAGACACTACCAAACTGCATCACAGTAGACTGATAATCAATAACAACATAAATAAAAATGTAGCAGCTAGGCCTGCAATAGAATTTACCATGTTGTTGCTACTTATATGTTGAACATATAGCAGATGGAAGCTTTTAGAAATCAACAAATACTGAACAAGGACAAACTGACTAGATATTACTGAGTTAATTTTCCTCCTTTTTAGGTAAATATGCAGTAGATTGTTAATTCAGAACGGTTTGGATATTAGGAAATATTTCTTCACTGAAAGGGTTGTCAAGCATTGGAACAGGCTGCCCAGGGAAGTGGTTGAGTCATCACCCCTGGAGGTATTTAAAAGACATGTAGATGTGGTGCTTAGGGACCTGGTTTAGTGGTGGATTTGGCAGTGCTAGGTTTACTTGATGATCTTAAAGGCCTTTTCCACCCAAAACAATTCTGTGATTCTATGATTCTATGATTCTATGAACTGAGGATCTGACTCTGAAGTCTAATTCTATTTTGTGCCTAATAGTTAAAGTTCCCCATCTTTTGTAAAATAGCCAAGAGGTTGCAACACTTTACTTGAAGGACTTCAGTTTTTGGTCATCTCCAACTTCAGATTGTTTTAACCCCTAACATAAAATAAGATCTGCAAAAGGTTTGCTTGGGTTTTCACTGCATTCAGATGTTCTCTTCCATTACTTTGACACAGTCTTAAAAGCTTCCTGAGTATTGCTAGCCATTGAAATACATGATCACAACTCTTACAATATTAATTCTCAAACCTGCCCATGCAAATTCTGTGGACACTGCTGTTACTTTGGTAACTTCCAGATACCTTGACTTGTAAAGAAATTAATAATTTATATGGTAAGTTTTGTTAAGGACTTCATCAAAGCTCTACTGGGCTTGCAAAAAAAAGAGCAATACATTTCACTATTCATCCTTAGTATCCTAACATACAAACTCTACCCCTAGCTCTAATGAGAGCCCAGCCTACAAATGAGTATTTGGCCTTAGCTTTAATCGCAATAGATCCACACAATTAAAAAAATGCAAATAGATTTCCCAAAACCTCATTGTTATTCCAACCTAATCCTATCTTTCGCATAAAACAGACACCTGTTAAAATGCAACTAAATCTTAAATCATTGTTACTTTCTGGTACCAGCCTTAATTGTGGCTCTTTTTAAGTCTTGGTAAAGCCTATCCGACATCCTTATTTTAGGATGCGATGAAGGTGTTTACACTAATTCGGCTGTTCTATCGCAATTCTGGAAATGTTTCCACAGTCTGTTTTGTGGCCTGAGGTTCCCAGGAAAGTAATCTTTAGCTGGTCAGTAGTAACAGCAAGTAACATCATCAGACTTTCTAGGAAAAAGATATCTCTCTACTGAAAAGCAAATCTCTTCTTTGGTTCACAAATATAAATAAGGACTATTTTGTAAGGTATATGATCTAGTTCAGAATGAAGGATCTATAAACATTTTCAACATGTGAATGATTGTACTTCAGAGAGATCTTAGAAGTCCTAGACTTGGAAATTGACTTACAATTAAGTCAGCCAAAGGAAGGAGATCTTAGAATTCAGCATAAATGCAACCTAAAACAAAGATCTTTGTCACTAGGAGTCTAGATAAGGACTGGGCTGTTCAATAGAAAGGATAAACTTGCACTTTATACAAGGCTTTCTTTTCCAATCTACCTTAAATACTCTGGTTTTGCTACAATGACGCTGACAAATCTGGGCTTGTTTAGTTTGGAAACATCATACAGAACTGGTGCAAAATACTTGTAGAGTTTCCAAGACAGTTTTCTCACTCATTGAATTTCCAAAGTTTTGAGGGTCACTGAAAAGAACAATGGATAAAAGTAGAGATAGTGAACAGTGACACTCATTTCATGGGCTGAATCCTACTTAAAAGCAACATTCAGATAAATGAGACCTTGCCTACATCTGCACAGCTCTAACTCATAAGAGTTAGATTACCAGTTACATTCTGGTATGTGCTGGGAAAACAAAGCAAGCATAGAAAATTATTATGGGGATGTCTGTCTTCAAAGCTCTGGACTACATCTGGCCTGTTCAACGGTTTAGGTATTCACAGGAAACAAACAAAGCTCAGACAAATGGTTAACTTCTTAAAAAAATTAAAAAAATTCTCATAGCATGTTTGAGGTTGAGAGCAGAAACTGTTAATGGTCCAGGCAACAACCACTGATTGGCTATAACTATGGAGAAAGTCAAAGAAATTGGCCTGGGGAGATGTGACAAACAAGGCCATTGGTGGCTTATCCCAACCATCAAAGTTAGAAAGCAGTAAACAGTGAAAAAATAGCTCCTTATGGGGTCCACCACATGAATGGATTTCTTAAACAGTATAGAAGTGGAAATGTTGTGTGTAGAGACTGGGCCACCAGCCAGGATCCAGACATGTCAAGTGGTCTGTCTAAACTGGACCGGTGGCACAGGGGCAGGGACCTAGACTAGTGTGAGTCTGAAGTGTGTGAGTGTTGTAGAATAGAAACTGCAGAGTAGAAACCTTAGCATAGAAAACTTAGAATAAAAATTGCAATCCACATGTCTTTCCTATCCTATCTAATAACTGAATTTTACATTTTGCTATACCCGTCACACTTCATAAAGAACTTTTCTATCAATCAGTAGTGGGAGCAATGAGCAACACCTTTAAATTCCCCCATGACACACCCATTATCAGAAAAAAATATTCCTTGTAAAAAGCAGAAATTTGAGCCCTAGCACTGAATAACCTCCCAAATGGTAATGGTCAAAGCATACCCCTGGAACTCTAACAGTATATTAATGAACAAAGTATGCAGTATAGATCTTAAAATTTCTATTCATTGAGGGTTATACTGTACTTCTGCTTAAGCTATTTCTGGATCTTTGCTGAAATTAGAAAACAAATGAGAATTTGTGTTCCAACATAGGGAAATATTGGAAGGAAGTTAACACATAAACATAATAGAACTCGCAGTAAATTGTCCAAATGTTCAGCTAAACAGAGACAGAAAAATTGCAGATAAAGAGGATACAACATGAGAAAATACATTTCCAGTGTAATAAACAGAAGAAATTTCATGAATTTCACAACTGATCTTCTCAAAGAAAACATTAGGTATGTTTAATATACTAGCAAAAATTTTCCAACCTCCTTACCCTGGCATTCTTCACACTTAAAAATAAAGAAGCTTAAAGAAGTCTTCCTTGTCCCACATTTGCATGGCACTTTTGCATAGAAATTAGATTACACACTAGCTTGAAGTAAATTCATGCAGTTAATACATTTATCTTTAAAGGACCAGATGGTCAATTTAGTATTTAAAGTACAGTTTTAAAATTTAAATCTTAAATTAATTTCAGTCACCACTATTTGTGTTCTTATGCCTTATAAATATTATTTTAGATGTAAAATAAGTGATATTTAATTTTATTTCACTATATATATTTGAAAACAAAGCAAAACAAAAAACCAAACTGTGTATTGTGTTCATGTTAGTTTCTTCTCTCTCCCTCTTGCAATTTTTTGGAGTATTTAAACACTGCGCCTTGCAATTTGTTAACAGCAGTTTTATTGCATTCAGATTACATTGTTATTTATTTCATAGAATCATAGAATCATGGAATGGTTTGGGTTGGAAGGGACCTTAAAGATAATCTAGTTCCAATCCCCCTGCTGCGGGGCTACAACACAGTGTGTCAATCCATTTTTCCATTTGCTTGATTTTTTTAAATTTTTTTTTTAAGATGGAAGAAGGGAGAGGTGTTTGCCTCTCAGAACCATTATGCTTTTACCTTATTTGGTAATTGGTTTACTCCAACAATGCTTCTCAAAAAAAAAAAAAAAGTGTATATTTAATGAGCAGTTTTCAGTACATACAAACAAACAGAGAAGCTTAGCCATAATAAAGGGTGTTTTGAGCACTGGATAAGTAATTCAACAGGAGAAAGAGCTTATTTAAGTACCATGATTTTAAGGGAATACTTTGAACTTCATAGGATAAAAGCTGTTTAAAGTTTACTATTAAGATCACAATCTTGCTACATATTTTTGCTTTTTTGCTTAGTTACCTTCCAAAATTTGACCTTGGTTATTTTCTTTGGGCTGTATTCCAAGAGGCTCTGACTGAATCGAGTTTTCCTTGTTCTGGCAGCCAAATGAATGGTACATGGAGAGGAAAGAGAATTGTGTTCCAAATGGATGTGTTTTTTCTCTGAGAGAAAAATGAAAAGCTCTAAAGTATAAGAAAGGCAGAACACAAAGCTAATTTGTATTGTCCTTTTTAAGGAAAAGGAAATGGATTAGAAATGCATTTTAAATAAATGTCTCTGCTTCTGTCCCTTCTTTAGTCCCTCACAATATCTGGAGGCAGAGATCATCCATGTCCCTTTCGAATCTCCAAGGAACTTCTTTTCCCCGAACTTTCAGTCAGTTTATCACAGCCACAGTCCCTCAGGACAAGTCAGGGAACATGAAATTCCTTCTGGAGCACATGGGAGCATCTGAGAGGCTCCATAATTACCCAGAAGGGCCTGCCCCTTAGCGTGACTGTGTCCTGGTTCTGGCAAGGATAGACTTAATTTGCCAAGTTGCCAGGACAGGTGACCCAAGCTGGCCGGGGGCTATTCCATACCACGTGACGTCATGCTCACCATAAAAGGGGGCTGGGCAGGTCGGGGAGGGGGGGTTTGGTGTGGCTCTGGGACAGGCTGAGCGTCGGGTTGTTGGATCGGTAAATTGCTTTCTGTTATCAGTATTGTTGTGGATTGTTTCCCTCTCGCTTGCCGTCCCAGTAACCTGCCCTTATCCCACCCCACGGGGTTTTCCCATTTTCCTCCCATGCTGCCGAGTGGCGCGTGGTGCTCGGCTGGGGCTGAACCAGGTCAGACTGCTCAGCGCTGCTTCTGCAGCGTGCCTGGGCTGGGCATTTTTAGAACTACCCAGAAGATTGAAGAATTCAGTAAGTCTGTCCTTTTAAACAAACTCCCTTATCTAAAAGAAGGCATACCAATTGGTAAATGATAGGAAATTAAATGTCCATAGATTGTAAATGGTGTAAATTAAGCCAAATGGTATAAATGCCTGACTTCTTGCTAGCCTCTGTTCAAGGGAAGACTACTAAAGGGAGTCTATCAGAGATCACACTGAAAGAAGCTTGAAGAAATAAAATAGAAAAGACAACTATTTTATTAAACTAATATAATACAAGTGTTTTGAAAGAAAATATGCATTAATTATTTCCTTGTAAGGCAAACAAAATGCAACACAATTGTCAGAAATATCATTGCTCTTGGATTACTGTGTTGTTTTAAAGCAATTATCTTTTGAGAAAAAAAAAAGACATTATTTAGCTGCCTTTTTGTGCAGTTTTCTTTCCTTATTTTAGCTGTTAAAATGCTAATTGCTTGTTTGTTACTTTTTTAGTGAGGCTTTCTGGTCTACTGAAGCTACCATTTATACCTGACATTCACTCCTTGCTCCTTGAGTTTCTTTCTGCATCAGATTCCAAGTGAAGCTTCTTCCTGGAAACATTCCACATTTTTATGATTGTCAAATATAGCTGCAACAACAGGGTTACAATTTTAGAAAGTCACTCTGAAATTCAGCGTTCTTATTTTACTCTCATGTTCCTAAATACCTGCTATTCAAAATTTGGGTGTTCAGGTCTCCCTATATTCTTAATAAATCAAATAACTGGGTAAGCAGTTCAATATACTAGGAAGGGTAGTACGTTAGTAAATGTCAGTTCTGGGTAAGATTCATTGTGTTATACTGTGTACCATTTGCTCAGCAGCAATGTTTTCTTCTATATTTTTTCTGTGTGCAGACAGCATAGGCACAGTAAATGATCTGCAAAAATATAGATTTTCTTTTGTCTTGATTGGTTGCTAGAGTGGAAGATTCCTTAAAAAGAAACTTCTAATACTGTACATGTCAAAGTTGTGTAAAAAAAAAAAAAAAAAAAAGACAAAGTTGGAGAGACAAATAAAATCCTGAGAGACTACAGCAAAAGAGAAAATGGATGAATGAGAAAAGAAAATTATATTTTAAAGCACTACAGATGTTAGAAGAAAAAGAAAAAAAAACCTGAAAGACTGAAAGCTAGAAAATTGAGTGAAAGAGAAAAAAAAGTATTATTTTTATTAAGACAGAAGTATAAAGTGATGTATGGATCTACTTAAAGTTTGTAGATACAGAATCAATCTTGAAGCTGGATCATTGCAGCCATTTCTTTGAACATGTATACAACTCTCAAGTTTGGTGTGGTTCTGGGCAAGCCTAAAGACAGAAAAGTGCATTTGCCTGAAGAAGTAGTAAACAAAAGTCCAGTAGTCCAACTAAAATAAAATGCTTTGAATATCCAGTTTTTCTGCCCCAAAATGAAACTGCAGTTTTCCTATCTGCAAATTCCCTTAGAGTTTGCTGAAAAGATTCAGCTGGAGAAATACAAAAGTACCTCACAAACAAAAAGCAAACAGAAGTTCTACTAAAGATTAGACACTCTTATCTGATAGCTAAGTGGCTGTTATTATGTCTGAGATTCTCTAAAGCCCTGGTGAAGCTGGAAATCCCACCCTGCACTTCCAAGGAGATCAATAACCATCATCCATAAATTCCACGATATGGGAAATGAAAGCATGGAGACTTTTATTTCTTAAATTAATGTTGGTTTAGGATTACTGCAATTGTGAATTGAATGTACACAACCTAGCTACTAAACAGAAAGGCTATACAAGCTGCTTTAATGACTATTTATATTCTATATGTAGATATAATTTCTGTCTTCAAATGTATTTTGGCAGTGAATAATATATGAAGGTCATTCACATAATCACTTTTTCAGCTTTGAACATTATTGCAATGATATTCTTTAGGGAGAGAAATAACTGCACTCAGAATGAGTACAGGAACCCGGTTTGAGTTACTGCTGGATGCAGTAATAAAACACAGGTGATCAGCTGTTCCTACATACTCTGTGGAGGAGTTTGGCTTAGGAAACATTTTCTTTCCTAGAAAAGACAGCACTTACCAACAGCTCTGTGGTAATTCTTCTCTCTGCAGTGTGAGAGCTCCTGACACCCATCTCCAGCTGGATTACAGATTGAGCAGAAACAGGGAATATCGGCCCTCGCTGCAGTGAGATCTTTTGTTTTACTTCAGAACTCAGCAGGGTTTTGAAGCTGTAGCCTTTCACGGGGCAGAAATTCACCTGATTGTGTCACTTGCCTTTTTTCATTCTCAGTTTCCTGGGAGCCAGAAGACATTGCCTTACAGGGAGGTAAAAGTCTAATTTGTATGTGTTGGATGAGCCTCCTCATGTGGAAACCGGGCCACAAAGGCAAGAAGCCAATGGACGTTAAATGCTAAGTGATGTCTTGCCTCTCTATAAAATACAGAACCATAAATATAAGTAGCATATCTCTGTTTCCAGCATGGACTGTAGCTCTGTAGCTAGGATATTATTCTGAGAGGTATGGTCCGAGACTCCTTCAAACAAAAAAATTTCAGCTGGATTTCTTGCATTCTACTTGATTGTTATAACCATTGTACAATAGATGTAAGTGAACACCGGTAAATTTTTAAATAAAATTCAGCTGCTGACATAGGTTTTTAAGTATCTGAGGTTTGGGGGGATTTACCTGTGTTTGTTTGGTTTTTCCTTTGCTTTTCCTACTAGTCCTAGGAAATTAAATATGCAGTTCAGGTCAGTTTAGTTCTATAGGAGACAATCTTCTTATTAAAAAAAAAAAAAAAATCAGGGAGGAAGGAAGGAAAAAATACATATCTTTTAATAAGTATTTTACCTTGTGTCTGGTATTTAGAACAAAGCATTAATCATTATCACAGATGTAAAAAAACTATTTGGACTAGGCACTCTATGGGGAAATCCTATCATACAATATCAAGGAGAAAAACAGAAAGAAAAATCAACCACAGATAAGCATTCAAGATGGAAAATAAGAGTATAATGACTAAAAATTGGTAAAAATAAGCATGGTCTTATGATAGTAACACCATGTCAATCTACATATCAGCATTGTTTCAAGGACTGTCTCAAAATTGGAATTTCAGTTCCAGAACAAAAATAAAGTGTACACTCATTTTAGTACTCAAAAATAACAAAAATTGTATTCTTATAAACTCCTTTTGATGAAGGAAAAACAAAGAAAGAAGTATCGATGCATCGTTTCTCCAGAGGAGACACAGCTTCACTGTCAGGGATGATCCTCGAAGATTTGAACCAAAGCTCAGTTCTCTGTGTGATGCTGTTGTGGTTTGACCCCAGCCAGCAGCTCAGCTCCACGCAGCCACTCACTCACTCCCCCACACTGGGGTGGGGGAGAGAATCAGAAGGATAAAAGTGAGAAAACTCATGGGTTGAGATAAAGACAGTTTAATATTTCAAGCACAAGCTGCATGTACAAGCAAGCAAAACAAGGAATTGATTCCCCACTTCCCATGGGCAGGCAGGTGTTCAGCCATGCCCAGGAAAGCAGGGCTCCATGACACACAATAGTTAATTGGGAAGACAGATGCCATGGCTCCAAACATATCCCTCCTCCTTTCTCCTTTTCCCGCTAGCTTCTATTGGTGAGCAGGATGTCATACAGTGTGGCATATCCCTTTGGTCAGTTGGGGTCAGCTGTCCCAGCTGTGTCCCTTCCCAGCTTCTTGCCCACCTCCAGTCCACTCGCTGGTGGGGTGGGCTAAGAAGTAGAAAAGGCCTTGGCTCTGTGTAAGCACTGCTCAGCAGTAACGAAAACATCCCTGTGTTATCAACACTGTTTTCATCACAAATTCAAAACATAGTACCTCACAAGCTGCTATGAAGAAAAGTAACTGTCCCAGCCAAAACCAATACAGATACAAGATAAAGCTTTCAAAATTTTCTGGGACTGAGAAAATGATAATTAAACTGATAATTCTCTGTGGAACCATTTTGGAGTTCAGAATCAGTGTTTCTTGAAGAGCGAATGTGGAGAAGGCAAAAAAAGAAAGATGGCAACAGAGGAAAAATATTCTGTCTACAATGTGATGTAATTTTTTTTTTTATTGTGCATTTTTATCAGGGTTTTGAATAAATATATTTCTTGGGTTTAAAATATGATTGTAGAGAAAGTTGTTAAAACATCTGAGAGCACTGTAGAACTTCATTCTTGACTACTTATTTTTCCTTCATGTCATATATTTGTACAGTTCAAAGTCAATTAAGAAACATGATTGGTTGCAATACCCCGGTACTATCAACAGCTATTGACAACCTGTTTAAGGGTTGTGACTCTTCAGCAGGAGAATAAATTAATTTATAGAAGAAAAGTATATCCTTATGTCTTGATTTAGTACTGTGTAAGACACTATTCTGATTTCTCTAAGTATCAGCTCAAAGTTTCATCCTTTAAAGCCAGTATAATTTCAGCATAACTAAGAGAAACATAGATGAACTCGTCAATAATAATTTTGCAGTTTGAGATTGAAAGAAACATAATTCAATCTAAAAAGATTTACAGTAATCTGTTCAGAGCCAAACACATTCCTTTGCTGAATTTCTTTTCATTTGCATATAGAGTACATAAAACATAAACTGCCACAGTAGAAAGAACAATCTATAAATGAAGACACAGTCAAAGAAAAAAATTTGCAAACAGCCAATAGGATGAAATATGATTGTCTAAAATGTGTGCACACAAATTCTGTACAAATTCGTATAAATTATAATTTGTTTGTGGCTAATTCATTAGGAAAAAAAGGGTTACATTGCAGATTAATTAAAATAATTGTGATTTGTCTCTACATTTTAATGAAAGTTTTAATGCTTTTTCATTTAAAGTCAGAGAAGGCGGCTGTGGGCATCAATAGGAGTAAGAATGGGCTTTTAGCCAGTTGGAGTGCAAAGAGTATCTGCAAACCCAGAAGGTAGCATCTTTATTTAATAACAAGGAACTGGCATCCAGAACTTGTGAAGATTTGCTGGTAAGGCAAAACTCAGAAACGTATAATGAATCCTCTCCCCCACCCCACCTATGAACTCAAGTTTATGCATACAGGAGCTACAGAATCACTTGAGAGACTAACAATCTGCAGCCCCTGCCCCCACTCTAATTTCTGCTTCACAAAGCTCTTGATCTTCTTCAGGATTCCTTACTTCAGTATATTTATTTTCAGCTGACCTTGGACCACTCTTGAGAATTAGCAATGTGTTAAATAATTATGTCCAAGAAAGAACAGGCACAGTCAAAGGGGAACATTTAATTTCTTCTTCCTACTTGTAATAAATCTAGCAATGAGCAGGCATAAGGAAAGTTCAAGAAAAGAACATGAAACTCAAAACTCAAATTTTAAAAATTGAAGGATACTTCCTGACTTTCCCTAATGCTACTGACTTCCTTTAAGCAGGGATGACAAATGCCGTGGTCTGAGGTAATAAGCACATCTATCTTCTTTTGATTTAATGGAAACTGAAAGTGTTCTCAGCAATGTGAAGGAAAATATCTCAGAAACAAACAAACAAAAAACTCGAGAAAAGATAAGTGGAGAACATATTTTAAATCACAATAACAACCTAACACAGGTTACAAGATGTCATTCATTTATACCACATCTCAGGCTTATAAATATGAATATAATGACACCAATCATTTGTTAACGCTAACAGCAACCCTTTTAAAAGTTTATACCTAAATTCCACTACTGCATATCTAAAAGAAAAAGTTGGCTTCCGCTTAGAAAACGTAGAATAGATTTCAGATTGGATTGTATATAAACTATAAAAAACCCTCATTCCTGTGTATAAGTATTCACAGGAGAGTCCCGTAATTGCTGCCAGACTTTTCCAAACCCAAGGAAGAGCTGATTTGGCTCAGCATAGCCTGAAGGGTGGAAACCACTGCTCTAGGCAAAAGACATGATGGATGTTCATGTATTAGCTTAGCCTATGTGTGTGTGTGCGTGCAGCAGGCTACGCCATTTTTAGCTGGGAGAAAAATAAAACATTTCCAGAGACTTTATTTTTAGTTTAATACTTAAGGGTTAGTTTCTAGGTTTAAATTTATTCAAAATAGTTCTTGTTTGTCAAAGAGGAAAAAAATGGGTTAGATACATATAAATTTACCCTCATCTGAATTCTAGTTAGCAGCAGATTTATATTTATTAACGTAAAGAAATAAATTATTCTAAAAACTTCATAGTAAAATTACTAATACCCTTCAATTCTAGTGACCTGAATTTAACTTTGAAAATTAGCTTGTCATTATTTATAATTATAAAATTAGGTTATACACAAACTTTGGAGTAAATTCCTTGGGTGAAAGCTCAGTGAAAGCTACTATTTATAGACAAGAAGTCAAAGCAGTCAGGGAAAAGATGAAGCAAAAATGTATCTGTTTTGGTTTTGTACAGACATGGGTGTCCTTGCTGTAAATGCTTAGGGAAGCTTTCAGTGAAAGTTGTGAATTTATGTGAATATTCACAAGTGAGTGAGACAACTCTTGCATCTAGTTTTCAAATTTATGTCCAAAGGTAAAGGAAATGCGTGAAGGAAGATATAATGACATTGGAAGAGAAATGGAGTTGCTTGTAAGACTGATATCTTTTTTCCTGGACAAACTGCTGGGGGTTAAGGAAAGCTGCAAAAGAAAAGAGGTTTTGGGGGGGGAGGTTTGTTTGAGTTTTTTTGGGGGGGATTGTTTGTTTTTCACTTTGGTTTTGATTTACATTTTTTGGGGGAGCTTAGGGTGGGGTTTTTTTGTTTGTGGGTTTTTTTTTTCTTCCCCCTGTATAGCAGTTTAGTTTCATCTGGCAGATTAACTTCAGTGCAAATGGTGAATTTGCCCTGTCTTTGACAGACATAGAAGGTATTGGCTAACCTCAATAAGAAACACATCTCTTCTTGCAGTAAAGAAAAAAATCTGAGCACAATTTTAGAAGTTGCCACTGTTAAGAATTACTGATTACAGCCCTTGATTACTCATACATGTATCAAACAGTCTTGTAAGACATTTTATCATCATGTAACAATACTGGTTTTAATTTGAATACATCATTGATGTTTGTGTACTTGCCCTTTCTATAAAGAATAAATTCCAGGGGGAAAAAAAACATTTCATTTGCAAGGTCTGGATTCTTAAAGTGAAATTTGAAGGTTCTGCCTTATTTCTTACCAAATATTGCTAGATTATCTGTCTTTTTTCACTAATTAGGACTCTTATCTGATAATATGTACAATAATTACAGATATTACACTGTCCTATATTCCTAAGACTACTGAAGTAGTGCTTGGTTCCTGTAACATAGCAAAAATGTATTGCTTTTATTTGTGTTCTATTCATCCTCTGGAAAAAGAGAAATCTGTTTTAAAACAGTTTTATCTGATTGTTTAAATAAAAGTAATAAATTTACACATATTTATTCTTGATCATAACACACAGCATTTCTTCAAATGAAATGAGTCTACTTTTAGAAAAAGAAACTTTGCAGAAGTTAGACTTTTTTTTTTACAGAAATGTATAAGCCTCTCAGATGTTTAATTATTTCACCCACGAATCTTTTTACTTACTAATATTTTCTTTCCTATTTTAGTCTTTTGTATTTTATTATTACAGACTATGTTAGTACAGTTAATTGTTTTCTATTAATAACATTTTATAAATTTTAGCCTAATGCATTCCTAAAAGAAAGATCATTTTAAGCATACAGGATGACCTTTCATTTTTTACCAGAAAGATTTAATTCGTTCATTACATTTAATTTATCGGGGGGGGGGGGGGGGGAGACCAAAAAAAGCACTAAACAGTACTAGCTTTTTTCTGACAGATTCAACTCCTAACCAAACCTCCTGTGTTTAGAAGGAACGAAATGAAAAATGATATCCTAAAACAAAAAACAGAGAATTCACAGGAATTATTTTTTCTACATATGAATATGTAACATTTCTTCAACTGATATTTTTTTCTTTGAATTAATAATCTACTTAAAACTGTCAGTTGAAGAAACTTGAAATAGTCAACTCTGTAGCTGAAAAAAAGGTACTATTTCATGATTTAGCGGGTTTTTTCAACCAACATGTCTGGTCATGCAATCTTCTTACTGAAAATGTTGGTTTATAGTAAATTTTTTTCCTTGTAAATTTAGTTATTCTCAATAGTGCATATGGAAGTGCAGTTTCAGTCTAATTTACATATATATTCTTCATCATGAGTATTCAACTTTAGCCCGCTGCAAACCTTGAGGCTGGTAAGGAGGACAGTGACGTTCTTGCTGTACCACAGCTTATTTGGACAGGTGAACAGCAGCACAAATTTTGATATCTGTAGAATTTAAAGAAGATTTTAGACGTTTTGAGTCTTCCCAGGCTACGCAACATGTCAGTGAAGGTTTTGATTATCTAAGTTTTGAATGCATGCTTCAAAATTCATTTTTTCAAAGACTTCAAGTAAGGTCTTTAATGAAAAGAACCTATAATCCTTGCCTGACGCTTAGGTCACAGGTTTTCATTTTTATTCACTATGTGACAAAATTACTACTCTTGTGATCATAAGATAGTTCAGTTTACCAGGGACATGAGGAGGTCTCAAGTCCAACTTCTTGTGCATGACAGGGTCAGCTCTGAGGTTAAGCCAGGTTACCTAGACCTTGATCCAGTTGGTTCTTAAAAACACCAAGGGTGGAGACTTCACAACATCTCTGGGCAGCCTGTTTCACTGCTTGACTGTCCTCTTGCAGAAAAAGTTTATCTCATTTCAATTTATGTCTGTTGTACCTTGTCCTCCAACCACAGAGCGCTTTGAACAGACCGGCTCCGTTGTCTTGATGACTTCATGATCACCTAGGGGATCAGCGCCATCTCTTCTCCAGTCTGAACAATCCCAGCTCCTTCAGCCTCTCCTCACAGGACAAGTGCTCCAGCTCCTGGCCACACTGCTGACTCTCTGCTGAACTCGCTCCAATTAACCAAAGCCTTTGATTAACTGAGGGGCCAAAAATTGGACACTGGACTCTAGATACAGTTTCACAAGTGCTGAGGAGAAGGGTATAATCACTTCCCTTTGGCTTCTTGGCCATTCTCCTGTTAGTACAACTCAGGAGGCGCTTGGCCTTCTAAGATGCACGGCCATGCTGCTGGCTTATGCCCAGCTTAGTGTCTACCAGCACCTCCAGGTCTTTCTCAGCAGAGCTGCTAGTTAGGTCCCATCCTCTATTACTCCATTGAGTAAGAGCCCTTTCTTCCCCAGTGCAGGACTTGTCATTTGTCCTTGTTGAATTTCACGAGCAAAAATAACCAAATTTTGTCTTAGATTATTTATTGCTCTTTCATTTTATGGTCTTTTGTGGGTCCATTTAAGAGAAACCATGGGGATAATATGCACAGGATTCAGGCAGGAAAATGATGCCAGTATCTCTGACCTGTGACTGCAGCACTGCATTCATGTAAAGGAGTCCTGATGAGAGGAAATCCTTATCAGCTTGGTAACACGGCTTTTCTAAAGCAACTACAGAACTTCTGGACCCAGAATAGTAACTGTGCTGTGTACAACATATACTTGTTCTCTCTTTCAGCATCATTCACTCAGCAAGCCTTTCCACAACTCTTGCAGCATTTTCTCTGTGGTCCTGAACAGGCTATCTTGCCCTACAAGAAAAACATGCACTTGTATTTTCTTTAGAAACTGTATTGGATGGAGGCCAAAGTTTTTCAAGATCAATACATTGAATGAGAGCAATTAAGATTGAGGAAAAGTATATTAATAAGTTAAAAAGGAAAGCACAAATGCTAATGAATAAACAAAGGAAGCAAGTGGAGATTCTCAGAAAAATGAGAGTAAAAGTGCAATGACCGTAATTCTCATGCTTCCTGAGTCTGATCAAGACCGAGGAGTAAGCATTACTCTTTTATTCCTCAACTCCTCATTTGTACATTCAGGTAGTCATCTAACAAAAGCTATTATTTTCTGTTCTTTTCTGTTCTTTTTTGTTCTTTTCTGTTCTTTTTTTTTTTAAAAGAACTGTAGCAACACTGCCTTTATGAATGCGTAAAAATCTTTTTCCAGTTGCCCTCTTAGTTGCTTTTATTTAAATGACTTACAGGTAATCACTATGAATCTCTCAAATATTTAAAAGTAGCTGAAGAAAGTCACTTACAAGCAAGCTTTTTGTATTTGCTACCCTGAGGAATGACTTCTTGTTGCTGATTGTGGAACTAAATGGCTTTGGGTTCTTTTCCCCTTTTTTTATACATTCATGTTTAAATATATGTATCTACGGCAGGAGTACATGTGCGTGTGGCTGTATGTCTCTTTATATAATATGTATTTTTACGTTTGTTCTTTTTCATGATTAAAATAAACTTTAAAATACTTTTTGTCAAATTGCTTCTGGCTTTTACTAATCAAAAATTTCTCCTGAAAGAGACAGACATACATATGTATGTACATGCTTATTTATTTATGGGGAAAAGTGGCTAAAATAGATATGAATATAACCAAATATTTGAACATGGAATGAGAATAATAAATTGAAAGTGGAGAGCAGTTTTTGTGCCCTGTCTCCTGAGAGATGCATCAAGAAACAATCAGTTTAAGAGAGAAAATGTATCCTTACCCCAATTGTAATGAGATGGTCAACTCCTTTTTATTTGTATGTAAATGAACATACTGAATAATCTGTAGCTATCTTTATTAGAAAAGTTCAGCACTATCATTGGTTTAGTGTGTGCATATGGATGAAGACTTAAATATGTCTGCGAGTGTGTTTATGCATGCGCATACAGTGCCTGTCACTTGTCTGTTAACTGGAAAACAAATACCTTGCATTGAATGACAGAAGAATATAAATTAAATAAGAAAGTGTCTCCCTAAAAAAAAATAAATGAACATGTTTTGTGAATATTCAGTTTTAATATCAGGACCCATATATCAAGCTATGAGCTCACACCAATTATACATATACTGCATGGTTAAATGAATGGCCATGGAGCACTTCAATTCTGTCAGCATTTTTCCTGAGAACAAAGAATTTTTTTGTCATTTAAAGCATTATTTTCATACATAAATAAAATAAACACATATGTTGTCACTAATGAGAGAAGGCTAGATTGGGTTCTCTGTATTTAATTATTTCTCTCTTCTTTTTTTCCCCTATTTTTTTTATTTTTAATTTCTTAATAGTTGGTGGAAGGTATGTAGTTGTTGTTGTTGTTGTTGTTACAGTGACATTCTTCTTCTGCAGTCTTACTAGATTATTAAACCAATAATATCTTAATAAGACAAAGAGAGCCTATCTTAAACCCTGCAGAGCAGGAATGCTAAAGTGATACAATCATTACAGAGATTTACTAACATAAGAGGGATATACTGAAGTCAGAGAAATGATTCCTAGTTAATTATTAAAGAAATGGAAGCGGACAAATGAAATTAATTTTAAATATTTTATGGGATCAGGCAACATCATGACCTTGTGGTCACATTTTCTAAAATTATTTGTTAAAAAAATGGAAGCTTCCTATTCAGATCATAGAGATTGTGATTATTTTTAAAGCCATTTAGTTGAGTAGCAGCATTTTTCTTCCTTAAATCAGATTTTTATATTTCCTGTAGTTTGTGCTTTGTGGTAAATCTTGCTACTGAATTTGGCTTTAGGCCAGAAAGCACAGCATATTCTGTTCTATAGCAATATCTTCCTAGGATGTTCTTGTTTCCTGTGAATCACCAACTCATATGGCTAACTAGAGTCCTTTATTTCCCTCCCTGGTTATTGGGGGTTTCTGAGGATTACCTTTTTTTTTGGTAAAGTTTATTTAGTTGCATGTTATTTTTTGGATACAATATTAGTCTTCACTTAATCACCTGCTGTCAGAGTTGTCCTGCATATATATAATATATATAAATATTTATACATGTAATACAAAATGTATACATACATATTTATCTGTATATAATTAAATATGCATTTAAGTCAAAAGAAAATGAAACAAAAATGTAATAAACCCCCCTGTAAAACTACATGTGGTATTATCTACAAATTTTATATTTAAAACTATATATTTAAATTTACAGAGACTTCTACTGCCAAAAGTCAGCCTTGCTGGTTCATCTCAGACTTCTCAGTAATGTCCCCAGACACAATTATTTCATGTAGTTTCTGCCTTTTATATTCATGTCTATCACAGCTACTAGGTCATCTGTTGTGATCTACATGGCAAGCTGATCTGCAAAACTTTCTGTAAATTTCTGTAAATTTAAGAAATTCAGTTATATTTCCCATACTTAGTTTTTTTCCCCACTTTACCTAACTTTTTCTAATTTAAAAGGTTCAAATTTTTACTGATTTCAATATATATTTACGAAGGACAAGAAGGTCAGTGAAGTCTTTTTTAAAATTAAAACGTCAGGTAGTGATGTCTGAAGCTCTCTGGCAGTTTTGTGGGATTTAATTCTACAGGATCTGTATTGGTCAGATGGAAAGCTTAATCCCTTTCCATACGAGTCTTACCTATCTTCTTGCCGCAGTTTAAGATCAGATGAAAGCACGGAGAATAAAAGAGCTCAGATACAAAAACACTTTAATCACAGCCTTACACAATTTTATGAATGGCATGACTTCCCTTCTCCATGGGGAAGAGGACACAGCTCAGGAGACAAGCTGGGGGGTCAGCACAGTTGTTGCAGCTGCGTGCTGTGTGGTCCCGAGGCAAGGCCAGGGGCTTTCGGAGGTGGGTGTGGGTAGCGGTGTCTCCTTCTTCCTGCCTCTCCTTACTGTCCTGACCTTTGCCGACTGCTACATTGCCAGACCTCTTCATTCTGCTCAAGGTGCTATCCTCTCTCCAACGTTTCAAGATGGTGCACCCATATTACTGAATGCCTTCAACATGAAGAAAAAGATTTTCAGCAGCACATTTTACTCAACAGATTTATACACAAAGTTAAAATCATGGTCCACCTTTTACACACAGAGAAAGTGAGGACTAGGGAACTGATGTAAAATAGCTGATCACTGGGTATTAAGAATTCTCTGTAGTAATTTTTTAAAAATCTATAAAGAGACCCTGAGAATTTAACATTTTGATTTTGATATAGCTGAAATTTCTGAAGGATATGCAACCTGAATATTTCTTATTAGCTGCTCATTTGAGGAACAAAGATTTTGTTGTTCATATCTGTCCTTGCCTACGAGGATGAAATTCAGGCATAATAAATAAAACATAAGTAATATGCCATATTGGGAATAAAAGATGCATATACATGCATGTGTATATACTATGTATATTTATACTACAAAAATATATATGCACAAATATAGACTGGTGTGTTTAAATATAAGCATATGCATTGTATCTATGTGTCTATATTTATCTATATGTATCTATATGTATGTATAAATCAATATGATTTTCCACTACTTCAAAATAGCTTATCAAACAGTCAAGATTTTTTTTGTTTCTAATAAATTGCTTTTCATCCCCCGAAACATAGAAAAAAATAATAGAACATCTTTTTTTATTTTCTTTTTTTTTTTATTTTCTATCTGGCTGTTGTTTAACCTGAAGGGAGAAGAATTTACATATTGATGTTCAGGGTCCTAACTGCCCAGACAAACAAGGATGGGAGAGTCTGTGCAGACCACAAGCTGCAATTTCAGTCTTTCAGAATGTGGTTTTGAATTTGTACTTTTGCCTTTATACAGCTCTATCTATCTCAGGCATCAGACCATGCAAGTAGTGATTTATACTCAATGCTTCCAAGATACAACTATTCCACTGTTCCTTTATTTATTTTCTTTTTTAAACATGCATGCAAAGCAAGTATTTTGAACAGAGTTGCCCTGAACATATGTTGTGAGGTAAAATGTAAATCTTAATGTTGAATTTGTAAAACCTACTATTGCAAAGAAAACACTGTGTGTGTAACCAAGTCCAGGATAACACTCTCAGCTACATAATAGAATTAGCCCAGTCATGAGAGGCAGAACAAGATAATTATATCCTTTTTAATTATCCTAACTTATAATTACAACAAACTGAAGCAAGTAACAATCTCGGATACCATGTTTTGTATAATGCCATAGACATAATTACTATTTAGTAGTACTTCACCACAGTCTCAGAACAAGAAACCAAAAGTAATTTCTAAAAGCTCTTAGAAAAAGTTTTGGTCCGGTTAAACCACTTAGAAGTTCATGCCTAGACTCTAGTACACAGCTGGAGCCCTGAACAGACTGATGAAATCACTGAGGACTCTTACTTTACAGGGTCTGCAAACCACGCCAGAATCCAACGACATATCAGTTCTGATTCTACCAGAAATACTAAACTACGAAAATAAATCAATCATCTACTTTCTACCTATTTACTCTGACTTTATACTAATAATACAAACAGTTCCCTGGAGCTGTTCATTGTATATATTTCGTGGATGAAAACCATGGAACACGCTATCTTTAAATTTAAAAATTTAAAAAAGGTCCCTATTCTCTTCTTGATCAACTAAGTGAAGCGTAAGGGAAAAAAAGGATTAATGTAGTATATTTTAATTTATTAACGAAAGACCACAAGAAACCTTTAAGGTTTTAGTCACAGGTAGTCAGGACAGAGCTGAGGATTATCTGGCTATGTAGAGGCAGAGACATCATCATAGAGACTCTAGATATGTGCTTGCTTTGATAATGTCTTGGCAAGTCTAAAGAATTTTTGAATAGAGAATTTATTTTATGTTATTTCCTACCATATGGATAATGACTATGAGCTGAAACTGTCAAATATTTTTCTTCTTGTGACACAGACAGGATTTAGACAAGGTCTTCGGGGGTGAAAGTAACTTACTAGTCTAATTCATAGCAATACTTTGCCCTGATGACATTCAGAGTTAAATTATATTCCAAAACTTGAGTAGATGGAACAGAAATTATTTTAAAATTTGGCACAGTGAAGGAAAATCAGGAATTATCTTCAAATTACCAAACTTACAAATTTAGTTTGGAGATTAAAGAGGCTAAGCTTGAATCTACTTAGAATTCTAAACTCTGGTTTTGTGTAAAGAAAAAAGAGTTCAGAAATCTTATGTTCTACATAAAAAAAGTATAGATCAGGTCATAATGTAGCTGAGGTGGTGTTATGTTATACATGTTATATACGTTAGATATATTGAAAGGGAAATTCAAATTGTAACTGCTCAGCAGTGGTACTTTGTGACCAAGGAATGATCTGGCATGGAGGGCACAAAGGCCGAACTGCAGAAGTGGTTAAACCGGCTGGAAGAGGGATGCCAGAGACAGAATGACTCCTTAAGGGAGTGAAGTTTCCCTTGAGCTAAGACATAGCTGAAGCGTCGTCTGGTGGCAGTCCTGGAATGGGAGCTCTCAAGGGCCACACAGCTGGTGCTGGGGGATGAACCCAACCCCCACGGAGCCAAGGCACGCCATGACTATGCTCACAGGGATGGTGCCGGTGCAAGTGTATGTAAGGAATCTGTTCATGACACAGCTGTGCAGGCTCCTTGTAGAACCGCTTATGGTGGTAGGACTTTCCAATGTTCATTAGCAGTTATTCTTTTTTAATATTTAAGCACAAATTTGTTTAATTCACCTCAAGGGGTACAATAAAAATTTCCCAACAATATCAACTTTTGAAAAACAAATGTACTACATCATAACAAAATAAGAAATTATTTTGATTGTCAAAAAGGATACCAGTAATAGCATTTCATAGAAGTAGTTTTGGTATTTTTTGTGTTACAATGGCAGCATCATCTAAAATAGTAATATGGGAGTCTCTGATTCAGGGAACTCATCTTTCACAGAAATTTGATAATACAGTGGCACTATGTCAGTTAACTAATCTAATGTTTGGTTTTTTTACCTAAGAAACTGCCTATTAAAACATGTTATTATATTAAAATACCTATTTCCAAAAGTTTTACTGAAAGCTTTTTATTTCTTGAGCATAGTTAAACTGTATGAAGAAGAATAATCTTAACTTTATAGCAGTATATATAAAAGGTGACAAAACTGAGCATATTTTTTGCAGGATATCCACACTATTCTTACCCTTTATCTTTGTCATAACTGCTCTAACTACACCTGAATTGACCACAAGGAAAGTAGTATATATGAGTATAGACATGTATATAGCTGACTCTTTAAACTTAGTGTGTCATCTGTAATGGTACACTGCACCTGAATTACAAATGAAGCATTCCCTTGCGCTTCCATAATAGTATATTACTGTTTCTACTATGCAGGAGGGTTGGTTACTCAGCATTACTCTCTTTGAATAGATGGCAATAGTTCTTAGTTCATATGATTTTTTTTTAATTCCACTTACTGTTTTAAAATTAATTTTAATCATCTTAAATAATGTTGTCAAATATGGCTCTGATTCAAATCCACTGAAGTAAATGGGAAAGTTCCATAGATTTCAAAGGTCTTTGGACCAGATGTCATCTGAAAATCAATCAAAATAGGATTTCCAAAAGATAAAGATTTCTAGTGCAGTCTGAGGACATTACTGAAACATCCTGAAAACAATCCAAAATTCAATTAATTTTTTTTGGTTTGATGTTGGCTTCCTATACTTTACGCAGATAACAAAGGACTAGTACAGATAGCTTGCATTTTCTCTTTGTGATATTTTTGACAGCTACCAGAAGTTATTGAAAATGCCATCTCAAAGAGAGTGTGGTGCTGTATGTAGGTGTGTTGGGTTTGCATGGCAAGGTTTTGGTAGCAGGGGGAGTTACGGGGGTGGCTTCTGTGAGAAGCTGCTAGAAGCTTCCCCTGTGTCTGATAGAGCCAATGCCAGCTGGCTCCAAGACAGACCCGCTGCTGGCCAAGGCCAAGCCAATCAGCGCCTCTGTGATAACATATTTAAGAAAGAGAAAAAACAGTTAGAGAGAGCTTTTGCAGCCGGAGAGAGGAGTGAGAAGATGTAAGAAACTCTGCAGACACCAAGGTCAGTGCAGAAGGAGGGGCAGGAGGTGCTCCAGGCGCTGGAGCAGAGATCCCCCTGCAGCCCGTGGTGAAGACCATGGTGAAGCAGGCTGTCCCCCTGCAGCCCATGGAGGGAGGATGAGGGGGTGTAGAGATTCCACCTGCAGCCCGTGGAGGACCCCACGCTGGAGCAGGTGGAGGCACCCGAAGGAGGCTGTGGCCCCGTGGGAAGCCCGTGCTGGAGCAAGCTCCTGGCAGGACCTGTGGACCCGTGGAGAGAGGAGCCCACGCCAGAGCAGGTTTGCTGGCAGGACTTGTGACCCCCTGGGGACCCCACGCTGGAGCAGTTTGCTCCTGAAGGTCTGCACCCCATGGAAGAGACCCACGTTGGAGCAGTTCGTGAAGGTCTGCAGCCCGTGGAGGAGACTCACGTTGGAGAAGTTCGTGAAGGACTGTCTCCCGTGAGAGGGACTCCATGCTGGAGCAGGGGAACGATGAGAGGAGTCCTCCCCCTGAGGAAGAAGAAGCGGCAGAAACACCGTGTGATGAACTGACCGTAACCCCCACTCCCCGTCCCCCTGTGCCGCTGGGGGGGGCGGAGGTTGAAGCCGGGAGTGAAGTTGAGCCTGGGAAGATTGGAGGGGTGGGGGGAGGTGTTTTAAGATTTTATTTCTCATTCCTCTGCTCTGTTTTGCTTAGTAATAAATTAGATGAATTCCCTCTCTCAGTTCAGTCTGTTTTGCTCATGATGATAATTAGTGAATGATCTCTCCCTGTCCTTATCTTGACCCACAAACTTTTCGTTGTACTTTTTCTCTCCTGTCTGGAGAAGGATGGGAGTGATAGAGCGGCTCTGGTGGGCACCTGGGCCCCAGCCAGGGTCAGCCCACCACAGTAGGCTTTCTCATTTACATTCTCATTAACATTCAAAATGTTACATAAAATGGGTATTTTACTCTAATATTTAGCATAGGTGTACTCTTACCTGATGCTGCTGCAGCTTTTCATATATGCCCTTTTTCAACATATTAATAGGGATTTTAAGTAATATAAACAATAATAGAAACCATGAAAATGCATGTTTGTATGTGCATGTATGCACGTACAAATATACATATGTGAACACATACATTCACACATCTGAAAATAAACAATGGGTTGGTTTTTTTATCTGAGCAATTTTTTTCCCTGTACTTAAAATGGAATATGTGGTATCTGTCATTAAATAATATATTTCAAAATAAAGGTAACACAATCATTTCATTATAACATCAACATTAGTTCTGATAATGACAAATTAAAATAAACCTGCATACATATGCAGAACTTGTTTTACAGTTATTTTATATTTATATTAGTGCTGCTTGTTCTTGGTCATTGATATGCTTTTTTATTTTTTCCCATAAGTACAGTAAGGCATTGACAGATACACCTTAAGTGAAAGCAAAATAATTTTCATATAAAATAAAATAAAGCTAATTATAACATAATATGACATAATGTAACATATGTAACATAAAAACATAATATGATATGCTACAATACAATGTAATATAATATGCAATAAATATATTCTCAAGACTTTGTGGGAACATGTTTTGCAGGTCTGTGCAAGGAAAGGTTTGGTTTAAACTATTGCTGCTATCCATAAAACAAAGGAGTTAAAGGTTGATTTCTAGTATCAAGAACAAGAAGACTTTTAAAGTGTTCAGTGAGTAAAGACTAGGAAATAAGCAATGACATGCACTGCTTTTACTTGTAATAGATTATCACTAACAACTGTCATCATCCCTTCTTGACTATAGATTTTGGTGAAGCTCCTCAGATGTGGTTTTAGGATCATTAATGTTGAATCTGTGCATGACAGGTGATATGAATTTGATCTCAGTCTGCTGTGGTCCCATAGGTGCATTTCTATTGTATTACAGCATCTGGAAGTTAAAGAAGTTTTACAGCAGCTGCAAGGTAGCATTAGTAGGAGTACAGCGTACTTATAATAGCTGATTCAACATCAAAACTTCTTGTTAAGACATCACACTTTATTAAACAGCTTTGAATATGCAAGGGTTAGTTGATACTGAATTAGTGCTCTGTCTAACGTAGCACTGGGATCCCAGTGTCAGATTTTCACTGTTGTCAAGCCACAGCCTAGTGGACAACATTGAACAATTTTTTTTTTTTTTTTTTTTTTTTTTTACAAGAAAGCTGATCTGATATTCTGTTCCACATTCAACCTCTTCATTAGCCCTTTTTCATGTGCTACAGAATGCCTTCTATATACGCAAAATCATCATAGATAATCAAATCACATTTTCAGTCATTGCCACTTAACACATTATTTCAACCATACACTTCACATAACTGTGTTTCAACGGTACACTTCACATATTTCAACTTACACTTCAAGTAACCTTTCCAAACCTCCTAAATTTTTTGGTACTTTTAATATCACAAGTCTGTACCTCCTAATTCTATCACCAGATGAGGAAGTTTATGAATTGTGTGCAATATTTATTCACTTTAATTATGTGTAGGAAACTTCTATTGCAATATTGACAATGGGTAATTATTGCTGACCTATGTTTTAAACTGGACTATTTATTCATTATAACTTTTCAAAATTCAACTGATTATTCATGCCTATTTCTCTAAACAGTTAGATATATTTTTTAAAAATTTATATCTGTGACTAAAATCTGTACTTACTGATCTCCTTTCCTTTTTTGACTATTCTTTTCTGACTTCTGTAGGTACTGTATTCACCAGCTACAACCAAAGGATGGAAAAGAAACCTACATGGAAAATTTGTAAATCTAGGCAACAAGCTTCTTTTTTGAGGAGACTTAATAAACTCAGTTTGACTGCAGAAAACTTGATCCTATTGAAATAAATGTGAGTTTTTCTTTTGATCCTAATGAGGATAAAAGATTACATCCAGAAGTATGGACCTTTACTTTTTTTTCCCCTGACTTGGTCTCATTGCCTTATTTTGACTTTTGTTTTCTTATAAATCGCTTGTCACAAGAAAAGTGAAAGAAACAATAAACTGCGTCTCCTCTCCTCTTCCTAGACTCAACTCCCCTTGTTTTCACACACATTATACTCAGTCCCACTTTGGTGAGGTGAGGTGACAGACGGTGCAGGAGGCTGAGGTCATAGCGTAGAGGTTTCCTCCTGCTACTCCTCGCTTCTTATTTGTTTTCCTCTGTTGCTCCTTACTTCTTACTGCTCCTCTGCTCCAATGTGGGTCGCCCAAGGGCTGCAGTCCCTCAGGGGAAGCCCTGCTCCAGCCACGCAGGTGGCTCACGTCTTCCTCCCATACAGAACACTCTCCAGCCCTTGCTACTGAAACCCTGCCTTTTATGTCCGATACAACATTGTAGGCTGTTTTCAGCTGCTTAATAACCTGGTGCAACATAATCACATCATTCTTTTGGGACCAAAAGAAAAGGAAACCACGAGCTAGGTCTTTATTGCATTCTGGAACACTGATGCTTTGAAAATATAATTAACCAAACTTCTCAACCAAAACCTATTTGTTGGGTTGAGTTGAAATCTGTTTACATCGTCTGTTTTTCTACATAAAATATTGTAGATAGTTTCTTAACATATATTTTTCCTTCACACTATAAGCTACTGAAATCTTAGGAAAATATTTTTCTATCTGTCACCCTGAAAGTACTGGAGAAAAAAGTGCATTTTGTGTGTATTTCTATAAATACTTTTACAAGAACCATGCAGAAACAGGCATTTTTTGTTACTTAAGGCTGCAGGACTTTTAAAACTACGTGAAGAATGTAGTTAGACTAATTGAGACCTCTGACAGACGTGCAGCAGTGGATTAAAATCGAATGGCTGAAACTGTTGCTGCCCTTAGTACTCCTTCATGCCCTCCTGACCAGTGTTGCCTCCCCAGAGGCAAGGATGTCTGATTTGCTTGTGAATAAGTAGAACCACCACAACCTTCATCTTCTACCTTACGTTAAAACTGACTCCAGTTTTGTTTAACTTCTGTATGACAGACTGGAAACTGAGGTGAGGCTGGAGATGATTCGTGAGTGGATCAGATGTACCTGCCTTGGGGGCGACTTTGTCAGTAGGATGGGAAAGATGAGTGGGGGTGGTGGGAACTGCAGCTGATTGATTTATATCTGCCACTTCATGTCTGTTAAGAGCCCTGGGAGGAGGAATATCTTCTCTGATGACTTTACTTCCCTCCATCTTTCCACCATCTTCTTCATTTCTCTATTTACCACACAATTATTGCTCTTATTCTACCTGGAGTAGATTTTTGTGACTGGTACATATTTGGATTTGTAAGTTATTTAACACTTTCTGCTTGCTCAAAACAGAAAATAATTGAAATGTAATGTAATTAGAAATTAATAAGGTGTCTGTGGTGGCAGACCTGATTCTAATTCATGATGTTAACAATTAAAATTTCTCAAGAGGAGATTGAAAGATAATTCAGTAAATTGCTCTGAACAAACTGGGGATTTAAGTAGTAAGAAAAGTTAACAAATACATGTTAGTTTCCTATGAAGGTTAATACATATTATGATGCCAACCCTCCTCAAATGCACTTTGTACTTACATGAACATTATGCAAGTTTAGCAGTTCACCGTACACTGGACACTGAGCTTAGTTTCCTGGGCTGCATACAGTATTTCCAAAACAGAACTTTTCTTTATAAAAACATGAACAGATAGAATAGAATATCCCTGATTCTCAAAAGAAAGTACACACTGAGTTTCTAAAATGCTGTGTAATTCCTACTGAGAGCCGCTCCTGAACAGTAAGGGTGATTTAATTATCTAATAGTAATTAGGAAATTAAATGGACTTGAAAGCTTACATTCCTTTGAGGCCTGGGACTTGGCAAATATGGAAAAAAAAGTCAAAGGCTTCTCTCCTCGATCATATCTTAAGGGGTATGCGGTAACTTACAACTTCAGAAGAAAGGCATTTTTTTTTCCCCCCAAGATAATTAAGGCTGCATATTTTACTTCTGCTGGGATGAAAAAATTGTATATGTTCCATATAGATGTAGGTAAGCTTGAAGACTGAAGCTGGTAAAAAGGACATCAACTTTTATATTCATAAGCAAACACCTAAATGTTGTTCACAAATACCTTAAACTCCAGCTCCAGTAAAACCAGTTAATTATCCTATGTACTGTACATTCGATGATCTAAACTTGAATTCTGTTTATTTGCACAACAAGAAGTAAGGAAGAATCCTATTTAGTAAGAATCTTAAATAGGGCAAAAGATTGCAAGGCAGTCAGAGATTCACAACAATGATCTATGACAGTGTTCTAAAGATAATGACATACAGAAACCCCTCTTATTTATATGGAATGCATTGTCTGCAATATACGGAAATTTTGTCAATCCACAAATAATTTAAGTAAGAAAGGCTATTATTTGTAGTATTTATAGAGTACTTCAGCAACTATTAATGAAGATTATTAAACTACTTATTAAATAGTGCTTATTCACCAGCTAGTAATTTAAATACAATTGTTATTTTATAATATGAACATATATCAATAATTTTAAACATTTCTCATAGGCTTGCTACTTCGGTGTTATAATTAAATCTAGTATTTGAATGTGTGATGCAACACAATTGCATCATTGAAAAAAGTCTCTATGTTCTGTGTGATGCCTCTTCAGAAAGGTCATTTATTTCCATTGCCAAAATTTTGTGTGCTGAGACAATGGTGATCACACTATGTAACCTGAATCCCAACTGTTATGGATTGACCATGAACAGCCCCATTGCCCTCCCCCCCCCGTGATGCTCAGAGAGAGAAGAGAGAGGCACTGGGAATGAAAGAGCCATGCTAATTGGTAAGTGATCTCCTTGTCTTCATCTCAGGCTACAAGGGGTTTCTTCATCTTATTTTCTCCTACCCCCCCTCCCCCGAAGAGTAGCTGGATGGGCAGTTGGCAGTACTATTTTTCTTTTATAGAAGAAAGCCAGTGGAAGAGGGAGAAACTAAGGAGGTTTGCATACATATCTGAAACTCTGTGTTGGGCAGACTACCGGGATGAGAGGAGGGAGAATTTAAGGCAACTTTTTTTTTTTTTTCCCCAAAAGGAATGTTCTTCTAAGCAGCTCTTCTACCTTCACCTTAACAGCAGCTCTACTAGATGGCATGATGCTCTATGTTTCTTCCTGAAATTGAAGGATACAGAACTTCATTTCTTTAGTCTTGAAAGACTTTGAGAGGTTTTAATTTCAGGGGAATTAAAGGTTTGTTCCAAGGGAATTCCCACAAAGAGCTGAAAACAATAATGTCAAGATATCTGTTTCTTTTTTTTTTAGTACTGAAGAGTTTCACAAAGAAAACACACCATAAGTCTCCAATAGAAAAGTCTTTCTTACAACGTTGTGGGTTTTTTTTTTTCTTTTTCTTTCCTTTTTTCCCTCATTTCTCTTAAGACATAGCTCCATCCATATGGGATAAGACCTATTTTAAGAAGTGAGAATCAATTGATGGTGAAAGATGATTGCAAAATGTGGAATTATAACTTTCACTCTCTGGATTTATAAATAAGCACCTTGTTTTTCATATAAGCTAGAAAGCATCCCTCCTCTTTGGCTGTTTATGAAAATAATCAATAATTAAAATCCACATAACCATATGGGTTTTTTTCATTCCTGTATGTCCACTTCTAAACTTTCTGAGATTTTTTTGTTGAAATTTCCTTATTCATGAATAAGGAAATGTTTGCTTAGGCTTCTGTTGGAAACCTGACTTGCCTATGTGCCTCTTTAGGAGTTCCTTCTTAAAGGGGGCAAAGAACATGAAAGCTTGGGAGTTTCATCAAGTTTATAACATCTCAAGAAAGGTCTACCAGGATCTGCTTCTCAAGAAGAAGTCTTTTGGGAGGAAGGATTCGTAAAAGGTGAATCTTGGAAGGCAAGTGAGGCAGGGTATGATTTGTGTACATTAAAAGGTAAAGGGGAGAGTTCCAAGAAGGAGGCAGGCTAGGGAAAGATGAGGGACAAAAAGACATACTCAGTATGAGTAGTTCACCTATTCTTTCAACCAGGATACAAATTTGCTCAAAGTATTTTAGTGAAATCTGATAATGTTAACTACCCTTAATTTCAAGTCTTTCCTCCTCCCCCCCCCCCCGCCCATTCTATAGAACCTATGGTGTTTCTATATGCACCACACAATCTTTAGTAATTTTTAGTCTATTTTCCAGCTGTGTTCACTTACTGAATCTCACTCTCTTTCAAACAGGACTAACTCTATACAGTGCCATGAAGCTATTCAGTATGAAATGGTACAAGAAAGATGATACCATTTCCCAAATATTTTTTAAAGGAGTCCTGGGTATCATTCACTTTTGACTAATATTTTCACAATATTTTTCATTTTCAAATGTGGCTTAAACTTTCAAAGCATGGTGAAATTCTGGGGGAGTCTATTGAGCTATTCCAGTAAGCTATGGTTCAAATTGTATTTTCTCATACTTTCGTTTCTGCACACTCTGAGGTCAAACTAATTACCTAGTTAGCTGTTCTTTCAGTGTTCAAAAATAATCTTTATCATCTGATGAGGTCAGATGTGGAGAGCTTTGTCCAGGTCTGGACTCCCCAGTAAAAAGAGACATGGACACGCTGGAGCCAGGAAAGTGAAGAGCCACTAAAGTTAAGGTATTGGAGCATCTGACATACAGGGAAAGGGTGAGAGAACTGGGACTGTTTAGCCTGGAGAAGACAAAGCTAAAGGGGATCTCATCAAAGTGTATAAATGCCTGATGGGAAGGATCGTGGAAATAGGACTTCTACGTCATGTCATTCATCTCTTCATCTCCTTGCTAATATTTTGTGAACTCATTGGCCAATTTCTCCCAAATTTGTCAGAAAAATAGAGATCTCTATTTAAGTTCACAGAATCATAGAATCATAGAATGGTTTGGGTTGGAAGGGACCTTAAAGATCATCTAGTTCCAACCCCCCCTGCCATAGGCAGGGACACCCTTCACTAGACCACATTGCCCCAAAGCCTCATCCAACCTGGCCTTGAACACTTCCAGGGAGGGGGCCTCCACAACCTCTCTGGGCAACCTGTTCCACTGCCTCACCACTAAAACAGTAAAGAATTTCTTTCTAACATCTAATCTAAATCGACCCTCCTTCAGCTTAAACCCATTACCCCATGTCCTGTCACTACACTCCCTGATAAACAGTCCCTCACCAGCTTTCCTGTAGGCCCCTTCAGGTACTGGTAAGCTGCAACTAGATCTCCCCGGAGCCTTCTTTTCTCCAGGCTGAACAAGCCCAACTCTCTCAGCCTGTCCTCATAGGAGAGGTGCTCCATCCCTCCAATCAGCTTCGTGGCCTTCCTCTGGACTCGCTCCAACAGCTCCATGTCTCTCCTGTACTGGGGCCCCCAGAACTGGACGCAGTCCTCCAGGTGGGGTCTCACAAGAGTGGAGTAGAGGGGCAGGATCACCTCCCTTGACCTGCTGGTCACACCTCTTTTGATGCAGCCCAGAACACGCTTGGCTTTCTGGGCTGCAAGCACACACTGCTGGCTCATGTTGAACTTCTCATCAATCAATACCCCCAAGTCCTTCTCCTCGGGGCTGCTTTCAATCCATTTCTTGCCCAGCCTATAGTCGTGCTTGGGATTGCGCTGACCCACGTGCAGGACCTTGCACTTGGCCTTGTTGAACTTCATGCGGTTCGCATGGGCCCACCTCTCCAGCCTGGCAAGGTCCCTCTGGATGGCATCCCTTCCCTCCAGCATGTCGACCACACCACACAGCTTGGTGTCGTCGGCAAACTTGCTGAGGGTGTCACCGACAAAGATGTTGAACAGTGCCGGTCCCAGTACTGACCCCTGAGGAACGCCACTCGTCACCGTTCTCCACTTGGACATTGAGCTGTTGACCACAAGTCTTTGAGTGCGACCATCCAGCCAATTCCTTATCCACCGTGTGGTCCATCCATCGAATCCATGTCTCTCCAGTTTAGAGACAAGGATGTCGTGCGGGACAGTGTCATATTATTGGCTGTCACCAATCATCTCCTTGTTTTCCATGTGTCCAAGTTTGGACAGTCTCCACAAGAACAAGAAACAGAATAGATCCTCATAGGTTATCTTTAGCAGTAACCAATAGTGTGTGTGTATATATATATATAATATATATATATAATATATATAATCGTTCCACTTCATTTGAGCTACTTAAATTGTCACTGAGCTAAATAGAAAGGTCTTGATTAATTCCTTGACACCAATTCTATAGTTCAGCAGTTGTCTCCTGAAAGGAGATCAGCTTTGATTGAAACTTGAGATTTGCCTATCCTTACTCTGGAAAAAAGAAATTCTGAGTTTAAGATCCATGTTCTAAAAATGAAATTCTGCTAAAAATGATGGATTTCAGAAGATCATCAGAAATGCGACTGTGAAAACAAGACTAATAAAGCACCTTGCCTTAGAATAGCCAACAGTTTTGTACATGGAAATGGAATATATGCTTTTTTTTTAATTCCCATATACACAAAAAAAAAGATTTACACCTAAAGTTTGTACAGCTTCCACATGTCTCAGTTTTACAAATACACCCTTCTGCTTATTAATTCCAATAGGAGAGTTAGATGTGTACAGAGTAGGTGCTACTGTCTAGAGTCTTTACATAATTCATGGAGAGACTAAAGCACCCTAATGTCTTAAATTGGAAATATTGATTAAACAATGCATTGAACTTTTGTCCAGTACAGTTTTGAAAGGTTAAACCTTGAGATCAGAAGCTCCAGCAAAGAAATTTTGCATAATCTAAATTAAAATATCATAAAATATGTACAGAACTATGTAAAAATCCATACTTGGAGAGTGCTTTTAAATAGTTCTTAATCAAAGAATTAATTAGCTGGGGTTATGCAAGGGTCTGTGCTGGGAGAACAAGTGTACAAGGGAGACATAGTTTCATTCAGTATCTAAATGATGAAATAGAGAGTAAGATTATTAAGTTTGCAGATGATAATAGTCTGGGAGGAAAAACAAACACATTAGAGGAAAGGATTAGTATTTAAAATTATCTTCATAAATGGAAGATATATTCTTAAAACTGTTATACTATACTAATTAAAATGAATGAGTTCAAGAAAATACATTTAAGTTGCCAGGTTGGATGAGGCTTTGAGCAACCTGATCTAGTAGAAGGTGTCCCTGCCCATGGCAAGGGGGTTAGAAGTAGATGATCTTTAAGGTCCCTTCCAACCCAAACCATTCTATGATTCTATGATTCTAAGTCAGAGTAACTGACAGTCTGCGTGCAGATTAAATAACTATCTAGGTAGGTGCTCTGCAGAAAAGAAACCTAAATATTGTTGAAGATCTGTTGGAAATGAGTCAACAAAAGGCTGCTGTTTGTTTATACATGGCCTAAAGACAAGTAAAATTATCTTTCTGTTCTATTCATCATTGGAAAGACATCAATAGAGGCATTATGCCAAGTTCAAGACAGATGCAACATTTCAAGATCAATAACAAAAAAAAGCATGAGTATCAGTAAAAAAGGTGGAGGTAAGGAGATCAGAGAGGTGATATGTTGAGGTATTTCCTAGGTTACTTGTTCATTGGGTCTATGTTATAGGCATTATACTCAAAGAGTCTGGAAGCAAAGGTAGCAAATAAAATGTTTATTTTAGCTTTTTTATTGTATGTTTTTTACTCTCAGTTTTCCATGGACAAATCTGGGAAAAATATTAAACCTTCTTTGGTTTGGTCACAAAATATAATGTCTATACTATTCTGTAAGCAGAATACTACATCACAAAATAATACATTACACAATTAAACCATTAAAATGTAAATTCCTGAAAGACAAGAGGGAATGCTGTGCCAAATTTTGTCTCTATGTCTTAAAGTAATCTAAAAGTCCAAGTTACAAAATGATTAACGGATTCACCCTCCAGACAAAACAGATGGAAACATTCTGATCCTGCTTTGCTGCCTGAAAGACAGCTGATGACTTTGTTCACTTTTCTTGACTAATTTCTTTGTTTATATTACACACTGCAATGGTCAGCTTTTGAAGTTTCATCTGTTCTATTCCTAAAACTTTCTTGATTGCTGAAGAGAATCTTTTCCTTTAGCAGCGTGAAAACAATAGTGTGCTAATTGAAGCTGACAGACACAGCTACAGCTCCTCCTACAGAGTTACAAGCACTGTAGCTTAATTATATTTATACTTATTCAGAAGTATAAAAATATTTATCATTATCTCTGAGACATTAGGTGTTATATTGTTTTCTAATTTTATTTTTGTACCAGGAAAAAACCCCACCCAAAACCTACAAACAAACCAACAAACAAACAAACAGAACCACCCTCACATCAATTGATTTGCCTCAATTCATACCACCAAGCTATGTGGCCTAATGCATTTTCTGAAACAAAAGTTTTTATAATCTAGCCTTGGTCTAACTTCCACTAATCTCTCCACTGTCCTACAGACAGGGACTCAGGTTAGCTTAGTCCTCTCAGAAGCTCAGTGTCCTCAGAAAAGCCACGAGAAACTGTGCTTTCCTTCCTGTTATCCATTTTAGGACATTGCTAGCATCTGCTTCTTTGGAAAAGTATATGGATCTTGACAGTATTTAGCTCTATTTTCAGGTTATCAATGTGCCGGCATTTCTATCATCATTCAGTGAGCAGTGACTGTTGGCATCAATAAATGGATGAGAGACAGTACAAAATAATTGTGATACAAAAGACTGAAGATGAATTCACGGCACCTAAAGCTTCAAATTAAATGGCTCAAAATGAGGTATTAACATAAAATGCTGGCTCTGCTAATTTCTCAGGACAAGCTGCGGTTGCAGCTGTTTCTAACTGACAGGTGGAAATGATACCACTTCTTTGTGGGAAAACTGCCTGTTGTACAGGCAGGATGGTGCTTACCAGGAAAGATGGTCCTGGGTCTCCCACATTCAAAACTAAGTCCTAAAATATTTAAATTGTTAGACTGAATGTCAGAAAGCTGTTTGGTGAAGACAGGGACAAATGGGCAGGGGAAATCTACTCAGCACAATTTTGAACATATTTTTTCAGTATGAAAAGATATATTTCCTGGGTTGTCTGAGGATAAGCCACAAAAAATATTTTTCTGGAAGGATCAGGGAAAGAGAAGATAAGGTTCTCCAGTGAAAGTCAAAATAATTTTCTCATTTAGAATCAGGCAGCTGATGTTACACTCAAAATCTTGCTATGGGCAAAAGGGAATACGTTGTGTACATGGAGTAAAGAATTTACTGTTTAATTTAGCTCTTAAAACCTAATTGAAATACAGCACTTTTTCAGTTACAACAATGCTGATACTCATAGCCCTAGTTAATATAGAAAAGCCTCATAAATAAATTTTTTACACATAAATTTGCCACTAACATCCTTTTTCTCTGGTGTTTTGCCTACCTTCCCAATATTTCTCTTCGTCTTCATTAAACAGATTGGAGATGAAGGGATTTATGACAAGTCAAAACTATCCCAATTTATTTGATAAAAAGGGATGTGATGTCTTGGAAGTAATTTATTTTTCATTTATTTTTTTTCTTAACACTACCTCTTCTGTGCTCCTTCTTGTCACTGGTCTCCTAGTTACTCAGGCTTTTTTTGTTCTTCATTATCTCTAAAACTGGTTTTACGTGATCCTCAAGGTTGCACTTTCTGTTAATGACCAGTGACTGATCACAGTGATTTGTGTTTACAGTTTGAGATTTCTATCTGGTATTTGCACTCTTCCACAGCACATTTTATCATAAGATCACGCCTACACTCTTCTATAGCACATTATATGTTGACATCACAGACAGTTCAATCCACACAGAACAATTACTTGTTTTCCTATAAGCTAAAACTAAACCAAACCATTATTTTTTGCAGCAGCTACCTGACAGTTAAAACTAGTTAAAATCAGCTAAGGCCAAGACAAGCCAAAAGAAGTCCTGAGACCTGAGCTGTCAGGTCAATGTAAAGCTTATGAGCTTTGATGGGGCAACATTGGCGATTGCAATAATATACACTGCAAGAAAACTTGTAGTAGTTGAAAATGTGGGAGAAAATTATGTTTTCTAGCCTTCAAGTGTTAAGTTTGTAGAATTTGCCTTTTTGCATGACTAGAAGGAATAAGTGTCCAATGAAAAATGTTTTGATGACAGATTTAGGATGATTGGATCAAAATAATTAATGAAATTGACCTCAGAAGGTCACCTGAATGCAACCTCATGGTCAAAGCAGGGTCAGATATGAGGTCAGACAAGGCTGCTCAGGGCTTTATCCAGGTTGCAATACAGTATATAGAATGGGATATAACATACAAAATTTTACAGACATCAGGGTAAAAGATATCTAAAATGTTTAAGATGAATCACCCTCTGAAAGTGTCTACCTTTCCTGATCAGGAGATCAGGATTACAGTAAGTGATTAACTGAGACTAGGTGCCTGATCTTTGCATAGCTTCATATGAGTACCAACATTTTCAGGCACTTTTTTGTCTTCTTATTTGGCACTTTTTTTGTCTTCTGAAAAATATTAAGATGAGAAACAATGTGTTCAGTCACTGTTTCCCAATCACTGTTTTCTCATTCGCATCTATATCCCAAAAGTGCAGACCATCTTGGCAGAATATTTTCAATGGATCTAATGTGCTCTGTATGCATCAAGCCCATTGTGCATTTCCTGGGCGATTGGCTTATTCATTCAACTGGCTTAGTAAACCCACAGCAGGATGATATCTAATTTTTGATCAGAATGCAGGCTCCGTCCCTGGGTATCACCATTTCATCTCAAATGTTGCTTGTCTTTATTTTTTTCCTGTATCTAGGTTCTTTTGCATTAACACTAATACCCATTTTAAAAGACGCTGTTCATGTCTCCTCATATGGTTTTTTACATGTTCTGAAAAGACAAAGAGAAAATCCAGTAGTTGCCACAAATTTATAGAAGGAAAAATTGAAAAGTATGTTGAATTTTTCCTAAGAAGTGGACATTTCCAGTAAGTCTTGAAGAAATGGCACCAAGCCATTCTGTCATGCATCAGGCAGATGCTTAGCCATTTCAAGGAAAGCAGGGCCTCAGCACATGTAACAGTTACTTGAGAAAACAAGTAACCCCAAATGCCCCCCCTTCTTCCTCCTTTCCCCTAGCTTTTATTGCTGAGCACGATGTCATGTGGTATAGGATATCCCTTTGGTCAGTTCAGGTCAGCTGTGCTGGCTGTGTCCCCTCCCAATCTCTTGCTAACCCCCAGCCTACTCACTTTGGGAGGTTAGGGAGAGACATGGGAAGTCTTGATGCTGTGCAAGCACTGTTCAGCAGTAGCCCAAAACTCTGGTGTGTTACCAGCATTGTTTCAGTCACAAATGTAAAGCACAGCACCATGCAAGCTGCTATGAAGAAAGTTAACTTCATAATTTCATCCCAGCCAGACACAGTAGAGTATGTTTACAGCGAAAAATCAGTAGGAGACTGAAAGACTAAATCCAGGCATCACCTATAAGAGGTCAGACCATTCTTTCTTTTACATCTGAAGTCAGGTCACTCATTTTCTAAACAAATTAAGTCTTCTAAGTCTATTTTAAAACGACCAGAAATTCCTTCTTACCTGGTAGATACATGAACACTATCATTAGGTTGTGAGAAAGTCTGTAACTTTATTCAGCAAGTATTTCTTAAGGCTGTGATGTTTGCATACTTAAGCACATTAAACTGTAAGACCTGAAGTATCACATAATACAGATAAGAGATGGTTTTAAATAGTAACTTTGATTTGGTTTTGATCCCAGTATGTTATTGACTTGAGAATTACAAAGGCACAAGATAAGGTACACTGACATTTCTGCCACTTGCAGTCCTGCATACCCTGCTTAAATAGTAACAGGATATAGAATTATTGTAATTGTTTTAAAATTATTTTAAACATTATTTGATGTTAGTAAACATTTTCATATATAGGTATTAATAGCTCTCTGAACATATCTAATGTGTATTCCACTATTAGAAAATACTTTCAAGATGTGAGCAGAATTTGGGCCACAATGGTCATTGAACTTCATCTCTTATCAAGGCATGTAAAACGTGTCATATTTATGTCTTATATATTATTTACATCTTACATGGAATCAAAACTATATCACTTCTTTTATACAAAAAAAAAAAAAAGTCTATTCAGATAACAGGCTATGAAAAAAAATCATCCTGATAAAAGTTACAATCTCTATGAATGTTGTATGCTGGGATTATGTAGTTGCTTTAGAACAGTGACCTGCTTTAGATTAATTTAAAATACAACCACCTAGAAGTATTTCTAGCCTTCAAATATAAAGGATTATTTAGGGTCATAACTTCTATTTCAATTGGAATGACAAGCTTGATGCTTTGATGGGTGTTCAGCACCTTATAGAACTGAAACATTATCACTGGGTGTGTCACAGATTCACAGATTGATAGGGGTTGGAAGGTACCTCTGGAGATCATCTAGTCCAATCCCCCTGCTAGAACAGGATCACCTACAGCAGGTTGCACAGGATCACATCCAGGCGGGTTTTGAGTATCTCCAGAGAAGGAGACTCCATAACCTCTCTGGGCAGCCTGTTCCAGTCCTCAGTCACCCTCAAAGTGAACAAGTCTTTCCTCATGTTCAGATGGAACTTCCTGTGTTCCAGTTTGTGCCCGTTGCCCCTTGTCCTGTCATTGGGCACCACTGAAAAGAGTCTGGCCCCATCCTCTTGACACCCGCCCTTTAGATATTTACAAGTATTGATCAGATCACCTCTCAGTCTCCCCTTCCCTTCCCTTCCCTTCCCTTCCCTTCCCTTCCCTTCCCTTCCCTTCCCTTCCCTTCCCTTCCCTTCCCTTCCCTTCCCTTCCCTTCCCTTCCCTTCCCTTCCCTTCCCTTCCCTTCCCTTCCCTTCCCTTCCCTTCCCTTCCCTTCCCTTCCCTCCCCGTCCCTTCCCCTTCCCCTTCCCCTTCCCCTTCCCCTTCCCCTTCCCCTTCCCCTTCCCCTTCCCCTTCCCCTTCCCTAAACAGACCCAGCTCTCTCAGCCTTTCCTCACGAGAGATGCTCCAGTCCCCTCATCATCCTTGTAGACCTCTGCTGGACTCTCTCCAGTAGTTCCTTGGCTTTCTTGAACTGGGGAGCCCAGAACTAGACACAATACTCCACATGTGGCCTCACTAGGGCAGAGTAGAGGGGGAGGATAACCTCCCTCGACCTGCCGGCCACAGTCTTCTTAGTGCACCCCAGGTACCATTGGCCTTCTTGGCCACAAGGGCACACTGTTGGCTCATGGAGAGCTCGTTGTCGACCAGGACTCCCAGGTCCTTCTCTGCAGCGCTGCTTCCCAGCATGTGAACCCCTAACTTGTACTGATGCTTGGGGTTGTTTCTCCCTAGGTACAGGACCCCACACTTGCCTTTGTTAAATTTCACTAGGTTCCTCTTTGGCCAACTCTCTAGGCTGTCCAAATCTCACTGAATGGCAGCGCAGCCTTCTGGTTTATCAGCTACTCCTCCCAGTTTTGTATTGTCAGCAAACTTGCTGAGGGTACACTCTGTCCCCTCATCCAGGTCATTGATGAATATGTTGAACAAAACTGGACCCAGTACTGACCCCTGGGGCACACAGGCCTCCAAATAGACTCTGCACAATGCCCTGAACTCAGTAATTGTCTCAGTAATATTGTCAAGATGATGCCATTAAGATGTAGCTATATAAATATTGAAATATAAGTATACGAACCAAGTAATATATTTTGTTTAAGTTCTGGTAAAACTTCAAAACAATAGTTCAGATTAAATTTTGATTCAAAAGACTAATACTGTTTTGGATTTGGATTAGGGCATCAGACCTCAGAATAATAATTAAAGTTTAATTCAAGATAAATTTTTAAGAAGTTATGGTTCAAACTACTTGATAGTTCAAATTTAGTTTTACTTCATGAGACAATTGCTACTAATCTTTAAGCATTTAAAAGTTGTTCTCTGAGATGTATATGAAGGATAACAACATGATTCTGTTTGCATTAGTTTAGATTTATGTGAAACTCGAGCAAAACCAGGAACACAGAACAGTGCATTTCTTCTTGTAGTGAATTCACAGCCTCACCTTTAGGCAACAATTTATCTTCACTGTAAATAGGAAGGTTTTCACATATCTTCTTTTCTCGGCAGCATTCCTCATTGAGATTTCTAATATTCTCTGTTCTGTAGGTTGAGAATTTAATCTCAAACAGACCTTGTAGAAAAGCAAAAACCAATAACAATAACAGCAGAGCCAAAAAACTGCAAGCACTAGCATCTATGCTGAGAATACTCACTCCCGGAAAACTATTACTTAACTATTGCATGAAGATCCTGCTTATCTCCAGAAGCAGAGATTCTTTAGTCAGGCTTTTAACAACTTTACTAATAGCACCTTTAAAACGCTTTGCACTTTCAGCCTATATTTGCAATTAGCATTCTCTCAGGCAGCCTTGAGAAAACAAGACATTTTCATAATATTTTTCTAACTGATGTCTTCATCCTGAAAAAAAGACTAGAATGACCTAATTAAGCTGCATCTCAGTAGCTCAGAGGCAGGATTCTTACCAGAAAAACAGGAAGTCCTAACAGAGAAATCCATTTACTGTAGGTGATAAAGCTGTTCACATTGATAGGGAAAGAACAAGAATCAGAAAAGAACCACAAAAATAGCATTTATATATTTCGTATCATATATATATATATATGTGACAAAGTACTTTCAGGTCCTCTGTGATCTGAAAAAAGCCCTTATTGTAATTTTAAAATTTACAAAAAACTGCATGAAAAAAACCCACCTAAAAGTATTAGATGTGATCTGATCCACTTTTTTCCACGTATATAACATAAACATTAAAGACTGAACAAATGTTAATTTTATGCCATGAATATACGACTGACAGAGCAGTTACCTCTTCATCATTTCCATTTCCATAGGAAAGCTCAAAAAAATTTCCATTAATTAAAGAGTTAAGAGCAGGAATAATTTTAATCCCAGTCTACAAGAGGATAGAAAATAAAACTTTCATTCTTTAGTGAAATTATAAGTTTGTTTGATAAAAGTAGGGTATAAATTTAATGCAGTAGGATATGTATTAAGGATTTGTCAGGAAATCGGGTGTCATACTAATTTAAAATAAATTAGTAGATGCATACAATATAAATAAAATGCAGAAAGAATGAAAATAAGTAATTTGTCTGATCTTGAACATAATCATCAATAAAGAAATACTGTAAATTAATGGGAATATTCTTAATAGAATTCTTCTGGAATAAATGTGATACTGAAATGCTATTTAAAATTTTCATCAGTGTTGAAGAATTTTCATCAGTTCACTAGTATGATTTTTGTATGATAAGCAGCAGTTATGTGAGGAAATTCCTATGACGTGATAAACTGACCCTTTTAAAACTAACACTGTTCTAATGTCAAGAAGCACAAAGGTAAATTCAAAGTAATATGAATAAGTGCAAAATAAGGGATTATAAATTAGAAATAATCACACTGAGATGGATCAAAGGATGTAGTGGACAACCCAGCACCAACTTCTATACTAAGGTGTCAAAATGGCCTAGATCTATAAAAACAGTTAACAATTATATATTACAATGTAGCAATTATAGTTAAATTAGAAATACTAATAAAAGCATACATCATCCAAGGCCAGTAAAGACATTTCAGAAAAGGACAGAAATTGTGCAACCAAAATACACGTAAATTGTATACAATTCAGGACATTGATATTGATAAGCATCTTAGCTTGCCAAAAAGAACTTCAAAATAAACTAATTATTACATTGTACTAAGTACTTGTCTACAGATAAAAGACATTGAAGGTATGATTAGACCTCTCTGGAAAATTTCTACTTGAAAATAAAGGAACAAAGATCATAGTATCATAGGATAATTCAGTTTGGAAAGGACCTCAGTAGGTCTCTAAGTCAAAGCTCCTACTCAAAACAGGTTCTGCTGTGAGGTCTGACCAGCCTGCTTAGGGGTTGATCCAGCTAGGTCTTTAAAATCACTAAGGATGAGGACCGTACAACATCTCTGGGCAGCCTGTTCCAGTGCTTACTATCCTTATGAAGAAAATATTTATTCTTTTTTTCAATTGGACTCTATCATATCCATGTACCATGTACCATGTACCACTGTGAAAAGCCTGGATCTGTTTTCTTCATAACCTCCCCATAGGTATGAGGGAACTGTACTAAGATTCTTCCAATGCCATCTCTTCTCCAATCTGAACAAGCCCAGCTACTTCAGCCTCTTCTCACAGGGCAAGTGCTCCAGACCTTTACTAGACTGGAGGACCTCTGCTGAACAATTTATCTATGTCTTTCATGTATTGAGATGTCCAGAACTGGATGCAGGACTCCAAATGTGAACTCAAATATGTTGAGAGGAGAATAGTCACTCCCTTCAGCCTCCTTCCCGTGATCCTGTTAGTGCTTCTGCCAGAGCACACTGCCCAGCTTGCCACCTGCCAACACTCTCAGATTCATCTCAGCAGAACTTTTCCTCAGGCCTTCAACTGTATTGTTCCTGCAAGGTGTTTCTTTCCAGGTGCAGGACCTTCTCAGGTATTTGTCCTAGCTGGATTTCATAAGGCTAGCTCATTCCTCTAGCCTACATCCCTTTGGATAGCTGGTCCTTGAGTATACCCTCAATTTGGTGTCATCTGCAAATGTAGTGCTCAAGAACTCTGTCACCTTCTCCAGGTTTCTGGTAAGGTTGTTAAATAGAACCAGTCACAGGATAGATTCTTACTCAATTTGTCACTGGCATCCAGGTGACCCATCAACCACTACTGTCTGAACCTGATCATACAGTCAGTATTTTACTGAACTAGCTGTCCATCCATCCAGGCCATAATAGCCTAATTTGGGTGTAGGAATGTAGTGGAAGACCGTGCTGAGAGCCTTGTTAAAATCAGGGTAAATGGCAACTACTGCACTCCCCTCACGCACAAATGCAATCATTTTATTGCAGAAAGCAATCAGGTTGGACAGGCATGATTTGTCCTGGGCTTACTGTTACCAATCACCTTCTTCTCCTTCATGTGCCAGAAATGAGCGCCAGGAAAACATTTCCCAGGGACGAAAGTGAAGCTGACTGACATTAGTTACCCAGGCTCACCTTTCAGCATTTTCTGAGGACTGGTACAACAGTTGCTGTTCTTCAGTTTTCAAGGATGTCCTTTTGAACATACTCCTTTGAACAAAGGTCCTCCAAGACCTTTTAAACATAACATAGAGTAGATGTCTGAAAATATCCATTTTATCCTGGAATAATAACCCCTCTGCTACAACCTGAGCCCTATTTTGAGGAGTAAAATTATCAGAATTAAACTTAGACTTTGTTTCTCTTTTTATTTAAAATTGACAAACAAATAAACAAAACAAACCTAAACCAAAATCACTTATACCAACAGAGTTGAAAGTTTATGATATTTTGGGGAAAGTCAAAGTTTCAAATTCCTCAGTAATTACCCAGCGCCATCTTAGTTGTTGAAGACACAGTAAGTTGGCAGTACTCAGCATGCATCCTCTTTGAGATAATTGTTATGCTTGATTGACTGCTTTGATTCCCCAGTTCAAGAGAGACATTGAACAATTGGAGAAGTTCCAGCAAAGGGCCGCCAATATGATTAGATGGTTGAATGACTTGGCACATGAAGAAAGGTTGAAGAAATTTGGTTTGTTCAGCCTAGAGAAAAGAAGACTCAGAGGGGAACTCCTAATCACAGTCTTCAAGTAGCTAAAAGAGAACTTACAGAGGTAGTCTTCTTACTAGGATGCACAGTGACAAGACAAGAGGTGACAGGCATGAGTTGCTTCGGGGGAAGTTCTGCCTAAATGCAGGGAAAAAAGTCCTCATCATGAGAACAGTTAAACACTGAATAAGGTTGCCCAAAGAAGAAGTGGACTCTCCCTCACTGGAGAAGTTCAAGTCTCAGCTTGACAGGGCCCTAGATAACCTTGGGGTTTGGAACCAGAGGATGTGCAGAGCTCCCTTTTAATCTAGGCTTTCTCATGACTCTGTGACTGTTTTGGTGATGAGAAAGAATTGTTATGGGATCAATGTGTAAACAGGAAACAGCTTTGTGAAACATTTTATAGATTAATGAAGTGTTTCCAATAGATTTTTTTTCCTAGCTGCCTGAAAAATTAAAAATTTGTCTTCACATAACTTTTGGTGCCAAGAAACTCTGAATTTAAATCACAACAAGAGTAATTCAAGCAATGTAGAGATAATGTTTGGTACTTACTGAGCTGGTGTAGAAGGAAATAAGAAGTCTTTGTGAAGTTCCAGGGAGTTATTACTGTAGTTGTACTGGAGAGTTATCATGTTTCTGTATGGGTTACTGTTTCACAACCTCTCCCTATTAGAGATCCAAATATGATATGAGACAAAAAGTAGAAATGGAAAGATTAGGGTTTCAGTGGAGTATTAGCAAAATAAAAATTAAGTGATGAACTGTTTTTTCCTGCTCCCTACAATGTCTATTATTTGTGCATTTTTTCCAGAAGCTGAGAAATCTTAGGCAGTAAGATGCATAATTCAGTAGGATTCTGTCTTGGATCCTACTTCCTTTTTTTCTCTCCAGTGGCAGAGAAGAGATGGATCATTAAACCAGTCGGACCTGTTTGGTCGAAAAATGTTGATCACAAGGGCCCCTGTTGGCTTTTGTCCTTCTACAGCAGGTAACCCTAAAGAGAACAACCTGAAAAAAGGCCACTTACTAAAATATGAGAACTACGGACAAACAACTTGGGTATTTATACACTGCTTACTTTTTATGTTGTTGATAGCTTTCCTTGTTTTCCAGTCCCCTGGGAGTAGTTAATTAATGTAAATGTTTACAGACCAAAGGAGGAAATTAAAATTACTCCTAGAAGTTAGGGCATCCAGGCAGGAAACACCAGCAAGCTGAAATTCATTAGACATACCTTAGCTATCCAAGAGTTCATGTCTTGCTCTAAAAAAATCTGTTTTGTCTGACAATTATAAATTCCAGTGAATTTCTAAAAACAATTCTCTGGTCACAAAAAAACGTCGAACGACCTCTCCCAAAACCAACTCAAGCAAAAAAGACTGTAGATTAAAATCACTAGAAAAAGATTTGCAAGAATTTTCCATCAAATTACAATGGTATTGTTTAATATTGAAGTATCTTTTTCCACATGAATCTTAGAAAATACTTTTGCTACTGATGAGTTGATGCTGTAAAACACAGGATGTTCAGCAAGGACAGTCTGAGACTGCAGCTGACTCAAGGCACCCATTATATGGAGGAAAAAGGAACACAAATGGAGAACAGGCTGATTTCTTTTAATTATCAATTCAATCTCATATTGCAGGTATCAATATTTAGAGCCTGAAGCTTTAAGAATAGTTGAAATGGAAAATGAAGTTGTTCAACTGTTTGACTATTTGCATGCTAAAAGATACACACTATGATAGTGATGGACTATTTCTTTCATAACAGAACTACTGGGCAATAGATATCACTGCTATTGCTTCTAACTGTGTCTCCGGAACAATAGAACAACATGGCAAAGATACAAAGAGAAATTGGAGCCTGAGGAGGTATTGTTAGTGTGGATATATCGCCATAAATTTTAGTTCCAGCTTTCAATTTAGTATTTAATATCTTTCAGAGTATGTTCAAAGATCAATATTTTTCAAAGAACTTTTGAAAGTAATTTTGGACATTGTTGGTCTTGAGAGTCCAGTTTTAGATGACTTAGAGGAAACCTGAATTTCAGTGACCTGGTGATTAATACTTCCTGAAAACCCTGGTTCAATTTGCCCTACTCAGCTTTAAAAACTGAACTCAGAATCACATTTTAAAGGCCTTTAAATATAAGTAAACATCTGATTGGATTTTTGGAGGAGTCAAATGCCTAGGCATTTCTAAAAATGTTCATTGGTCCTTTCTGCATCATCAAATACTTGCTCGTAGAAAATAATCTTCTAGAATTAGTAGGATATTTTAAAATAGTACATATATTTATAACGTGTTCACTTTCTCTTTATCTGCCTATGCTGAATACCCACAATAATGGCATTTATGCTTCTATTTTATAGTCTAGCTGTTTAACAATTTTTTTTTTTTTTTTTTTTTTTTTTAAAGAGAAAAAAAATATACTGTGACTGGACTTTGCATCCAACTTCAAGAATCTGCAAGGAAAAGGATTTGATGTGGTCAATTTTTCAACATGCGGTAATTTCTGCAACGTTAAATGCTTGCCTATATTCTTTCTGTACAAATAATGTGATTATGTTAATTAGTTACACGGTCAGGGAGAGTGCCTTCCATCTTGTGTTACAATTTGTCTCTTACTTGTAATGTTCAAAAGGTTATCTTCTGAAGACTTGTCATGGGTACAGTAGTTAGTTCTCCCCCGAAAGCACTGAATACACCTAACCAATTACAGCAATGTCCTTAACTGCTCTGAAAATCAAAGGTCTGTTAAACATATGAGGAGTGTTTAAAATAAATGACCAGTGGACAGCAGCTTCAAGGAGAAGGCATTTTCACTAATGAGTGAAAAAGATGACAGGTTTATAAAGAGATTTGAGTAACTTGAACTTGGGGCTTAAATAATTAATATCTAACTTAAATTGCAATTAGGTTCTGCATATGTTTAGTTAACCCAGGGTGTCCATGTTCAGATCATTAATAAGTTTTGCTAATGATTTTGTGGTTAATCCCTTTAACAGAGCAGCTTTTCTTTACTGAACCATTGTAAGCTGGGGTACAGAGTAACATAGACAAATACCAGAGCATATAAACGTAATAAACAACAAAGAGATCATAAATAATTAAAACTGTACTGTTTATGCTATCACTCTCAAAATTCATTCCTTCATCATAAGGATCTGCTAAGGTCATCAGTTTTGTATCATGTACAAAACACTGTCTTTTAAATTGTGCAGCATAGCAAAATATATATATTTTTAATAATGCATCAGTAATAAAAACATGGATGAGTAATACAGATGTTTTAAAGTTTCATGACTGTATTGACTTCAATGGAACCATGCTGATTTTTGCCAACTGAGAACCTGTCCCTTATGTTTAATTAATTTTTTTTTTTTTTTTTTTAGTATAATACTATTTTCTGTGCTAGAAAAGCAATGGACATACTTGATATTGTTTAGATTTGAGTCTCAAGTAGCACGTAAGTGACCTTGAAACAGATTAATATAAGGTTTTAGATTAGAAACCTAGGGATATTTTTCCCTTCCTCTTCTATTCTGGGGAAAAAATAATTAAAAATAATAAGTACTAAAGATCTGTGTATACATAAAAATTTTTTAAAGCCAATTGTTTTTGTTTATAAATGTAGGAGAGTAATGACACCAGGAGGGTGGAATAAATAATTCTTGTGGGTTGACCCCAGCCAGCAGCCAAGCACCCACCGAGCTGCTGGCTCACTTACCCGCTCATGGCAGGATGGGAGAGAGAATAGGAAGGAAATACATGGGTTGACAGGTTAAAGCAAACTCTGCATGCACAAGCAGAGCAAAACAAAGATTTTTTTCACTGCTTCCCACATACAGGCAGATGTTCAGCTGCTTCCTGGAAAGCTGGGCCTCAGCACACATAATGCTTACCTGGTGAGACAAACTCCATAAACACAAATATCTCCTCTTCCTCCTTATTCTCCCAAGGTTTTATTGCTGACCATGACATCATATGCTGTGAATATCCTTTTGGTCAGTTTGGGTCAGCTACCTCAGCTGTGTCCTCGCCCAACGCCTTGCCCACCCGCAGCCTGCTCACTGCAGGGGGCAGAGTGTGAAAAACAAAGCCTCAGGGCTGTGCAAACGCTGTTCAGCAGTAGCCAAAATGTTGTTTCAACATTGTTTCAGACACAAATCCAAAGCACAACACCCTACAGGGGGCTATGAAGAAAATTAACTCCATCCCAACTGGACCCAGCACAACACTGAATGAGACCAATACCTGGAGAACAAGTATCTTGAGCAGTAATATGAAACTGTTAGATATACAGGTCATTTGAAAGATAGATATGCAGACTTGGAGAAAATAAATAAAGCTTTATTATATATTATAGATATTATAGACCAAGGCAAGAAAAGCCCAAGCCTTCAGTTCTTTGTTATTTCTTAATTTAAGTCTTTTATAGTTATATTTTTTTCCCCACAACCAGGAAAGAGCACTGAGGGAAGTAAACATGCAACCCCAAATTAGGTTCTATCCTGTAATAACATACTTCAGCGTTCCCCACCTGCACAGAGAAGAGCACACACCTTCTCAAGCAGCCTAGCAACAGGGGTGCTCACCTTCTCTTCAAGAAGAATGCTGCCACGACAGAGAGCTTCAGTTACAAGGTTAACCATGGACAGGAACAAAGAAACACTGTGAAAGAAACTGTCGTTAAATACTGCACATTTACTTTAACCTGGTATCTGTCCCTTTCTTTGCATGGTAGGAATTTTGTTTTGCAATTGTACAAATAGCCAGGTGTCAAACAGAGAAGCTTATCAGGTGCATCTCACAATCTCCTGCATCACAGGAACGCAGAGAACGATGTTAGCCCCAGTCACAGTTGCAGGTTTTCTGACGATTGATGTAGCCCATCTTTTTTTCTGTAATGGCTTCTTGAACCCCTGCAGAATGTTTAGGACATACAGATTTCACTGCTACATCTCTTTTGCCTTGTCTCGACCTGGAGCATTACTGACCTTTTGACGGATGATCACAATACTAATGGTCTTCTATATCAAGGGGTATTTTCACAATCTTTCATGCTAAAATGTGTTTCTGCATGTTTGTGAGTTCTAAGTGATCAAAAAGGGAAGCATTCTGCAAGGTTTATGCTTTCATTTATACTTGAACAGTCCTGAAACCCTGTGTATTTTCCAGTTGTTATGCATAGCATATATCATGCTTTGTGGAACAGTTTCAAAAGCACAGATGTGTCCAAATAATTAACCAGATTTTAATAATCTGGCATCAAATATGTTTGTATTAAGGTTAGTGTGTTGATACAATGTACTGCATGCTGCAATAGCTACAGTATTTAAATGCCACAGTAATAATGACTCCTCCTGTTTGAACAAAGGTGAGGAATGAGGAACCAGATTCTGGCATGAAGGTGTCTTGAGGGATTGTTAGTCTTTACAGTTTAATATCAACAGTATTTTTGCATAATAAACCAGCTAGACATTAAGTCAAATAATTGGCCAACCCTACGACAGCCAACAGAGCAGTTACATATTGTTCACTGATTCCTTTTCCATGTGCACTTCATTTTCTCACCAGCTTACCATCCACACCCTACTACCATGTAGAATTTTATTTTTTTCTTTTCTAATAACCTTCAAGCAGCCCACAGTTTGAAAAGTGGATTCTAGGTCAGTGCTGCATGACAAATATATTCTGAAAGAGATCACATGACTTTCAACATCATAATGCTTGGTATGAAATTATACTGGTTAAAAAAATACAACAACAACAGCAGCAACAAACTGGAAAAGGTGGAGTTGAAGACCTTACCTCTGGCATTGTTTGCTTTTTATTTACTAGTCTTATTTTACCCTCAAAACTCTAGTGAATTCAAAAATGTAACTGCTAATTTACCCTGGTGTAAATGAAAGCAATTTTAAGTTGTGAGCTTGGACAAGCTACAACACCTTTGAAATATATGAAGACAAAGCTAGGTGCTTCCCAAGTCAGATGGAGATTTAATGTGCAAACCTTATATAAATGCTGGTGTCTGTCCAACCATCTCCAAGTTCCATTTGTTGTCCTTTGCTAAGAAGAACCACTAGGATAAAGATGAAAACCTAAAAAGAAATTTGCAAGTATTTCACTTGAGAACCTCAAAGAAATTGTGTATTTATATCAAAAGAAAGGATGTTTAATAGCAAGGTTTTTTTATTCTATTATGATGACAATATTCTAGTGATTCATGGTTATGCCTGCTTTATTTTTTCTTCCATTATAATAGATCTTTAAATTGGATAGTATGTACATTTTTTTTTTTTTTTATTATTATTTCAACTTTAACAAAGAGAACTTATAATAAATTGTAACTAGTGTAATGGGAAAAATACATTACAAGAATATGTCCCAAGTGGGTAATTATCTACAAGTTTTGCAGAAACTATTCATTTCACAGTGGGAGTATCACCTGGATATAAACAGAGAGGATTCTGATTATCTAAATAATAACAAGTCCAAAGATGTGAATGATATTCTGTTCGTGGTCTACCAGACCACGATCTGTTCCATCATCTAGATTCTCTAACAAGGTATAAGGATGAGCCTTACTAAGTAAATTTTATAACAGTAGCTGAAAATAGAACCATGAACCATCTGAGGATCATAACATAATCGGGATGTTAAATATAATGGCAAGGGTTCCTCAAAGAACACTCATGTCCTACTATTCTAGATAAAAGTTTTGAGATTTTAAGTTCTCTTGTCTACTATTTTGTTGACAATCCTGGGAGTAACAAAAAACTACCTTTATGTAAGAAACTATAACACATGCAACTAAATAAGCTAAAACCTCAGTAATTGATTTCCTTTCTATAAAATGCAAGGCGTTTTCCCCAAATACATTATATCCTGTATTATGTGAGTTTGGATTCAAAACGTTTTATATATATATATTGAAAAATAAAATATTGAATAAAATAAAAAATATTGAATAGATATTGTATATATTATATACATACATATTACCTACAAATGCAGGTAATATAGAAGAGACAGAAAACTCTTTTTAAAAACCTCCAGCTTCCACATAGCTAACAAGATTAAACCAAACCCAAACCCAAACATTTCAACATACTTCATGACAATGAGATTGGATATTTTAAAGAGGTTACATCCACATAAGGTCATAAAATGAAATATATAACAGTTCCTGTGCACACACAGTCTGATAGCTTTGATTTCTATTCAGGAAATTTACAGCCCTACAAGCCAAAACTTTTATAGAAAATTCCATTTACAAGTTTAAATACAAGATTTGTGTTACATAAAACAATGAATAACACATATTGCCCTGTATTATGTTTCAAATATCCATTATGAATTAAAATTAAAATTAAAATTAAAATCAGAGGGTATTATATATGTTAACACTAGTGTGTTAACACTCCATGCTCCATGTGCAGTATATGTGACCTATTTGAATATAGCCTGATTTTCTGATTATCTGCATGTCCATATAAGTTAGCTGGTTTTAATACATATAGATTTATAAACAGGCAAACACAATGTTAAAGTGACAGGTATAATGAAATAGATTCCTGAAGGATCAAACTTTTAAATGTTTAAAATACTGAAAAAAGTTTTGTTAGAATAAATGAAAAAAATTATGCTGTAGTACACAACCATTTTTTATAATTGTTCCCATTAGCTGTCAATTCTTTACACTTGTATTCTTTTGGTTGTGTTGTAGGATGTGTAAGGTATTATAGCTCTACTACAAGTAGACATCTAATGTTGCAGTAATTATGGATTTATCCATAGTTACTCCATAAAAGCTACAAATATGAAGCTTTGTCCTATACTTTAAAAAGAAGGTAAAAGGAATATATGCATTTCTTTTTAGCATACTGATGTGTGCCTGCCATGCTTTTTCTGCTAACTTGGTTCTCCAACACAGGGGATACCATCCTGACATTTAAATGAATAGAACTTTCCCCCACTAATTTCTTTGAGACCAACACATTACACTTTGTCCAGAGGACGAGAAGAAGATGAAGACAGATCTGTTTAAAAAAAAAAAAAAGTACCTTTAAAACTTATTTCATGTCTTTCTCTGTATGGAAAGCAACATGGAATATTGTTTTGGTTTAGTTTTAGGGAAGTTTAACCTCTGCATGAATATTTAAAAATTAATTTACATATGAAAATAAATAGAAATCTGTTAATCTCCTACCTTCTCTTTCAAGGCCATGTTATTCATGTTTGTCTCTCTAAACACAGAATCAGTTTCCATCCTCTCATTGAAATTCTTCCCTTAAAGCATTTTAGTTTGAAGAATCAACACAAATTTACAATTAGAAAACAAGGAGCTGTTCTCACTTTTTCCTATGATCTCATGATTCTTTAGTGCTTTATGAAGAAACTGGAAAAACAGGTGGAGGAAACTTCTAAAATTCACAGTCTTATGAAAGAGCTTTCATTTGAATCACGTTGAAATAAACACTTACTTAGTAGCTGTTAGAAAGTTTAGTTTATGTCTTGATGGTAGGACAAAAGACAAATTTTGCTTCTTCCTACATTTCATGATGTACAGCCAGTAGAAACGGCAGTGACTAATTCTCTATTCAAATAAATGTTTAGTCATGATTTAATAAGGCCAAGAGAGTTCAGCACCCTGCAGATAAGAGCTATAGATAGCTAAATAGCCACAGATTTTATTGGCTTCTGGAGAGAATCTGCCAGCAAAAAAATGTAAACATAAAAAAATAAGTAACAGTGTTCAGGACCTTTACTTGTTTTTCTGTATGAAGAATATAAGGTTACTGAAACTTAAACTACTGGTAACAAATTCGGTTTTCACTTGTGAGGGTCATACTACTCCTTTATTTAACTGATTAACATTCTTTAAAGGATGTTTCCATCATTCTATCCTTATTGAGTAATAGTATTATTCTTCAACTAGCATTCTCTGTGTATTTGCAGATATTTTTAAGTTGGGGGGGGAGGTGTGAGAAAAGAAAAAAGAAAATAAAATTTTAAAAAACACTCTGTAGGGAAAGATTTTGAGTAGGTCAATCTTTAGCTTTTCAAAACCAATACCAACTGGTGCCTCAGTTACAGTGTATAAATACATTTCCCAGGGAAAATTCTATTAAAGGTCACCTCAGTTTAACACAAGAAGGTTTAATAAAGTTAAAAAAAAAGACTGGAAAAGTGATTATTCTAATTACCAAAGCATACAGTGGCTTGTTTTTCAACTCAGGAGATAATGTTCTTCCAGCAACTCAATTGCAAGTTTGAGACTCAGAATAAAAATAACTAATTCCCCCCACCCCCCACCCCCCCATACAGCATGCAGCAGGTCAGTATAGTTTAGTAGTTCATGTTGGCGTGTCTTCCTATCAAAGCTTTTACAAATACTGTATTGGGTTTATACAGCAAGGTTTTGGTAGGGGGTGGAGGTCAGGGGCTGCCTCCATGCCAGCCAGTTCCAGCTGACTTTGCAACAGGCTCACCACAGGCCACCACAGGGGGGGAGGAAGGAAGGAAGGCAGGCAGGCAGGCAGGCAGGCCAATTGACACACTGTAAATAAAAATCCATGATGGGCTACCAACTATAGAGGTACCATCTTTAAGAAAACCGCTAACAATAACGAAATTGATTGGGAGAATATAGAAGAGAAGTATCAGTATGCTTGCCGTATTCTGATTTTCATCATAACCTTCATTTACAGTTTGTTATGGTTAAACCTCATTAGGTTAAACCACAGGATTTAATAAGGTTTTTTGTAATTATTTTGTTCTAGATGTAATTTTCTGGCCACCAGATCTTATGTGGTTGTCTATTAGATTAGCTTTCATTACTAGAAGTAATTTTCATTCTGTAGTATTTCTAGACAGTTATCAAGTCATATGTTAACCTTCTGCATAAATGAAATAGGTTGAAATAAGATGATCTCATTTAATTGTGCTAATTATAGAAGAATTACAAATTTATTTTTTAAAAATAACTAATTTATTTTAAATCAGTAAGTAGGATTTATTTTTATTGAAGAGCTTTAACATATTTTGTCTTTTTGAGAAAAGATTATACAATTTAAGCACCCCACCAAAAAAAACCCCACCAAAAATAAAACCAAAAAACCCTTCTGCCTGGAAAAAAGGGCACTGCCTTGTAATCACACTAACACAATGAAACAGATTTATCAGCAATATCCCTATTTTAAATCATTCATTATATTTGAAAAACTGTGTGCAAAACTAAAATACTTAGAAAGGTGTCTTTTGCTAAATGTTAATCATGTGTCAAGTGATGACAGGTGAGGTCCACAATCTGAGAAGTGCATGTTACTTGTCATTTACAAGAGCAGCCACTAGAACCTTTAAATAGTTAAGCTAGTTGAAAAATGTAAAAGAAAACACATAAATCATGCCTTGCCTTCTTGTTGAAATCCATCTCTCTATTGAACATTTCCTGCTCTTATAAAAAAGTACAGAACATCAACAAATGCTTATCTTCTCCAGTTATTGTGCTCTTCCACTGTTCGTTCTTAGGTGGAAAATAAAGACTTTATTTTAGATTCTTATTGTCCTTATACTACTTCAACAGTACAATTCCAATAAAAAATGTGGTTTTTGTTAAGCCTCATTCTCTTTCAACAGCACTGTATGGAACAGGCAAACAAAATTCAGGTTTTGCATTTTTACTTTTTCTTGCCTGTTTGCCTTTCCCTGTCTAAAATCCTTTATTCCCACTCATTCTTCACAGGAATACAGCAGGAAAACAACAAATGTGGATCTTTATATACATGTTTGTGGGAAAAAATACTTCTCTGAAATTACTGCATTTTTTTTCTATAAATCATAATAACAGAGCTGCACTCACTTCCAGACACGAAAGTACAGTGAAAGTCCCCAGCCTGCAGACATTTATGGCTGGCATTAATTATGATGTGTTTTTCTTTTCAGAAATGCAGGATATAATCTATAACTTCTTTCTATATTTAATTAAACCCCTCATAATTATACTTGATCTTAACTAAATTGAGCTGTTTTAAAAATTATAGTTAAAGTACTACTGTTTAATCTAGTAGTATTTAAAAAAACCCAACCAAACCCACCACCAAAACCCCCCCAAAAACCAACAAACCAACAACCAAAGCCATCACACTAGTCAATTTATCTGCAAAGCCTGCAGAGAAATACTGGTTAATTCTGTCACACAGAAAGTCCTATTACAAGCCAAAGTATGGCAACTCAGTGAAACTGTAGCCCAGTAAATACAACTTTGCCATTACCAATCAGTGCTAGAGGCTTTATAGGGTCTCAGAACTGGTTGGGGCTTCCCGTAGTCTGAGCTGGTTTAGACACAAATCCCCCCTTCCTTCTTCTCCCAGAAAACTAACCTAAGGGTTAACATGAAGGTTAATGAACCTCCACCTGTAGGCCCGTATGGGCACTATATGCTAGTGGTTTGCTGCCTCGTGGTATTATTCGTGTGCTTTAAATGCTGATTGAGTGTTTAAATTTTGAAATACTGTGTTATTTTTATAATTTTCTTGTATCACGTACCAGAGTAATGTGATTCCTACCCGAAATATGAAATATGCATACTTATTTCTATCCTACCCTCCCTTTCTCCCCCATAGGTTCATTCATTCATCTCTGGAGATAGTCAACATCAGTAATTCATAGTCAATCACATTTTCTTTAACCAATATCAGAGAATCAACAAGAAACACATGCTGAATTGCAGACATGCAAATAAACATTTTATCCTGGAACAGTATTCCCTCATGCCTTAGGTTCTTTCTAACCTAGAATTCCTACTAAAGGACGAAAATAACTCTTACTTTTGTTTCAAGTGTTCTAAGGAATTTAAGACTTACTAAAGCAGATAAATAAAACAATTTGGTTAGGTAGCAGAGAAACTTAAGTGAACCTTCTCCCTCTTTGGAATAATTTTTACTTTTCTGCAAACTGTAAATAAAATTGAAAAGTACTAATGGTGAAGTAATGCATTCCATGGGACTGCCTAATACAGAGAAGCAACAGAGGGCAAAAACAAATTCCATAACATGTTGGGAAAAAGTCTTTCATGTATAAGAAATGGATAACTTGATAAACATATCCCATAGTAATTATTAAATATAAATAAAATGGATTTAATATTTTTATATTTGGACAAGATTAAAGGGGTTACATACTAAATAAGTGGAAGATTACACCTGGTTTTGTCCTTCTGGCACATATAAAAAGAAAGTCCTATGCCAAGTGCAAAAAGAAAATGGGTTAATCGCATCAGGAATGTATGGGATATTACAATATTTAATATTATAAAAGTAACTTCAGCTTAAAATCTGGCTTTGAGTTAATGAACCTAAGGTATAATGCACTCAGTTTAAGTCAGATGTTTGTATATTTTAACTTAAAATCATGACTAATTATATTTAGTAACTTGGCATTTTATTTTAAGATTAATTAAAGTCCTCATCCTGCACTCATGAAAAATAACCTTTTTTGCCTCAGCTAAGTAGAGGAGCTATGCCTTAAATTGATTACATTTCCCCCCAGCACAACTCTTTTCACTGTAACTTCAAGATCATTTTGGAGCAGAAATCCCATTATATTCAGAATATTTCTACCTTACTTTTGAAAAACACCATTGTTAATACGGATTCTTGAGTTGGAGCCACAAAAAACCCCCACAAAAACCCTCACAACCAACAAAAAAATAATCAATAGAAAATTCACTTTCTTGACAGGGATTTTCCTTTACCACATTATTGCTATTTTGAGATTTAAAATGGAACATTTTTTTTCAGTCAAACATGCTAAAGGACCAGAATTACAAAGAGCAACCTTCTCTGGTTCTTGGCTGGCTTTAACTTAGTTCCTTGTTTATTCTAACACTTTAAATCTTTTCATCCTAGGGATTTGGATCATATGATAAACATTTGACTTCTGACTCTGAAAACTTTAATTTTGGAGTCAGATGAAAGAAATCAGAAGTGAATTATAAAAACTATGTGAACGAGCAGCAATAAGTAGTCTAACATCCAAGTAGTTCTTCACTTTTAAAGCTTTTTTTCAGAGAATTTTTTTTTTAGTTTATCTTCCGTTTTGCAGCAGATTTCCCTTTCAGATGGAACGTGTGTAAAGGAATCCAATACAAAAGGCCTTTTTGCACAGTTCTCAAATATAATTTGTTACAGTAATAGTTTGATGGCAAGTTGAGAATGCCTTAGAGAGCTTCAGAGTAAGTTCATTTACTGCCGTTGATTACATCCCCCTAGAGTTTCAATGTAGAACAGAATAGGGGAACAGTTTGGAAGAAATCCACGTAGATTCAAAATACGTAATTATTACCCAGTGTTTCTATTCATATTCCTAGATAAATTCAAGGACAGGTCAGAATGAGCAGAGACACTTAATAAACTCAGATTATTATGTTACATAATTTCTTTGTGATGTAGTCGAGGTAAGATCTTTCAGCTATGTCCGAGAACTTTATTAGGTTTTCCTATTAAAGTGATTTTTTTTAATTTTCATTTCTCTCTTTTCAGGTCCCTTCAATGATCTTTACATGTTAAGTGAATTAAATGACAAATATTTTGTAGATTTTTTTTGCACTGCTGTAATACAGATCAGCTGACATTAAAAACAGCGAGGGATATCCATGGCATATGGGACTACAGGTCATGGCCCCTTTGCTTATAGCCAGAAAAATGAACTTACTGGAACTGCTACAGAGGTTCTATATCCTTGGGGATTGTGCCTGTGTAGTCAGTCTCTCGAAGGTGCAGTTCATTTGTTACCAGGTTTGTACTATGCAAGAACTGCTGTAAAGCAGCCAAACTGAGTCCCAGATTTAGATCTCCTTAACTTCAAAGGAGAAGCCATTAAAATACAACCATTTCCTTTTGCAATTGTGTTTCAAATGCATATTAAAAGGAAATTATACTTGCCCCAAGCCCCATTTCAATCTCATTTTAATTGATAGTCATTGTTTGTATTAGAGAGATGTATGCAGATAACGAAGTTACAGCCATGAAAGTTCCTAATGGAGATATGTTAAGACATAAAATGGGACTTATTTTAAGTATCAGGGTCTTTTAATTTGTCTGGAGAACTAATAAATATTGTCTTCAGAGATGAGTTGATTCCATCTCAGATAAAATTGCACAGACACTCAGTACCTATTGAAATGCGTGTTGGAGAAGTATTTCAAGCACTGGGCCAGAAAAGAGAAACCCAAATGAAGCATAAAGAGATTTGGGAGTTTATTGGTTTGATTTTAAGTAAGAAAGTAATGTAGATTTCTAACCGTAAATCTCTAATGTAAGGAAACACTACCATGTGGCCAAGAGGAAGGGACTATCAGTGCAAACGATGGACAGGATTTGGACTGGACAAGAGCAGAAGTGCAACCAAGTAGCTTAAAACACAGGCAGAAAATCTCAATTCCAAACTCTTAGGTAACCATCAAGTGTCTTGGTCCTCGTAAGGATTAAAGATGCACGCTCACTCTAAGTCAGGGTTACAGAGTCCAGTCCACTTTGCCGTACCCACGGAGCTTGTGCTTGTGATCCCTAAACTGCCTGGATATTCTTTTCCTCAGCCAGTTGTAATTGGGCCAGCACACCCTGACTAAATACATTTCACTGGTTCTGCAACAATCTAATACTGGCTCTTGTAATTTAACCTGGCCAGCAGCTTAAAAAAACACACAGCTGTTCACTCACCTCGCCCTGCTTAGTGGGATGGGGGATAGAATTGAAAAGAAAAAAGTAAAACTCGTGGGTTGAGATAAAGACAATTTACTAACACAGAAAAGGAAGAGTATAATAAATAATAATAATAGTAATAGTAATAATAGAATATACAAAACAAGTGATGCACAGCACAATTGCTCACCACCCAGAAACAATGTTCAGCTAGTTCCTGAGCCATGCTGCCTCCCAGCCAACTGCCCCAGTTATACACAGAGCATGACATCATATGGTATGGAATATCCCTTTGGCCAGTTTGGCTCAGCTGTCCTGGCTGTGTCCCCTCCCAGCTTCTTGGGTGCCCCCCACCTTCTTGTTGGCAGGGCAGTATGAGAAGCTGAAAAGTCCTTGACTGCTTGGCAACAACTAAAAACATCAGTGTATTAACAAGATTATTCTCATCCTAAATCCAAAACACAGCACTATAGCAGCAGCTAGAAAGAAAATTAACTCTATCCCAGCTGAAACCAGGAGAGCTGTATATCCTGAATTGTATAAAATAGAGTGAAGAGTTGAAAACAGCATTTATCATTAACAATATAATATTAAGCTTTCAATCTTCACAAATACTTTAAAATATTATAATCACTTGTGTTTATTAGAGATGGAAAATGTCATGAGAGAAATTTATTAGAGACAAAACTGGCTTGACTGGTCCTGACTTCTGTTTTTGCAAAGTAAGAAATAAGACTGCTTGATTTTTTTATTTTTTATTTTTTTTTTCTTTTTTTCCCTCAGTTAATGATAAATACATTTAAATCTCTTTCTGGGAAATGGAAAAGCAGTTATAAATACACTTTAGTCACTCAATGCTTACGTCCCATCTCATGTCTTTCTTCTCACAAGCTTTTTTTGGTGGATGTACATCAAAGTGGCATTTTAAAAGAACCCTTTTGGTCTTCAAACAGTACTGAGTTCCAAGTGGCTGACATGAACAAAATTAAAAATGGGAGTAGTGACTAAAGTATTTGCAATTTTTTGACACTGGTTTTATGCATCTGCTTAGTATGATAAAGCTTTAAAGAAATTAGCTGTGAGTTGTTTTCACAAGCTTCATTCTGACACTTTGAATATTTTTGTTTGAAACCTTAACACTTGAAATTTTGTTGTAGTATAATTATATTAAAGTACAATTTTTATAAAAGTATAATCAATATTATTTTCTATGTTAAACACAACTGAACAAAACCTTAGCACAAGGAAACTATAAAACCCCTATCATTTTCCGCCATGTAATTTTAGAGCAAAGATATTCAGATTTTCACAATCTTTAACAAAAAGAAAGGCTAGAGACTGCTATTCTCTGTAAGGAACTTCTGTAATGCAGATTGCTTAGATGTGTTTTGTTACCTGGGGTATCCTATCTGTTTGCTGACACCAAAGGGATTTTGAAACTCAGCAGTAGGTAAGCGGAATGAAAGTTGTACAAGGACATGTTTTAGGGTGATTAGAAACTAGAAACAATTGGACATTTTAGACCATTTAGAGATATCTTTTTGTCAAAGAAGAAACATTTTTGCATTCCTTTAACAGTTTTCTCTTACATATAAGTTCCCTCTCTTTAGTTTCAAGACTGTTCTCCTTGCCATTTCTCACATGCTCTAGTAATTGCGTATCACTATTTGAAATCCTAACAAACAGACAAAAATATATGATTGATAATAATATGATGACATTATTAATAATGGTATTAGTAAATGCTCTGTAAAAATCCAGAAAAATATCTTAGTGTTTTCTAATCCCATTTCTCTTTCAGTCAGAACAGCTGTTGCTAAGCCTACTGGGTACAATACTGCATTGGGTGTCCCATTGGCAGTGGAGGGCTGCAGAGGTGCCTTCTGTGAGAAGAGACCAGGGCTGCCCCATGCCAGAGACAAACGGTCCTGCAATGGACACCAAGCTCAGAGAAAGTGCGGGACGGAGAAGCTCCATGTGGCAGAGCAGTCATTCCCTGCAGCCCATGGAAGAACCCATAGCAGAGCAGTTGGATATTTCCTGACAGGAACTGTGGCCCGCAGAGAGCCCATGCTGGAGCAGGCCTTTTCCTGAATAGCTGCAGCTTATAGGAAGGACTGACTCTGCAGCAGATATCCGCACTGCATGGACGACCCCATGCTGGAGTGGTTGGCTATTTCCTGAAGGAACAGTAACCCATGAAGAAGACCCAGATCTGGGAAAAGTGTGAGAAGGAAGGAGTGGTAGAGAGGAATTTTTATGGACTGTAAAGCCCCAGCCCCTGTTTCCCATCCCCCTTGTGCCACTCTTGGCAGAGAGGGTGGTCAGGGAGGAGTAGAAGAGTAAGGAGAGAAGTTGAATGCTGGTAAAAATAGGGTAGGGGGAGATGGTTTACTTTGTTTTTAACTATCCCGCTCTGGTTTTTATTGTCAATAAATTAAATTCCTTTTCACAGAATTCCAGAATGATTGAAGTTGGAAGTGACTTCTGGAGTTTTTCTGCTCCACCCCATCCCGTTTCCCTGCTCAAGTAGGGCCACCTACAGATCATAGAATGGTTTGGGTTGGAAGGGAGCTTTAAAGGTCATCTAGTGCAACCATCCTGCAATGAGCAGGGACATCTTCAACTAGATCAGGTTGCTCAGGGCCCCATCCAACCTGATCTTGAATGTTTCCAGGGATGGAGCATCTACAACCTCTATGGGCAACCAGTGTTGCACCACCCTCATAATAAAAAATTTCTTCCTCTAGTCTGAATCTACCCTCCTTTAGTTTAAAACCATTACTCCTTGTCCTATGGCTACAGGCATTACTAAAAAGTCTGTCCCCATCTTTCTTATAAGCCCCCTTTAAGTAGTGAAAGGCTGTTGAAAGATGGTTGCCCAGACTCTGGTTTTGTATCATCAGTAAGCATGCTGAGGATGTACCCTGCACCATCATCCAGATCATTAATGAAGATGTTACCATTAGTTACCAGTCTCCAACTAGACCTCATGCCACTGATTACTACCCTCCGTACCTAGCAGGTACACCTGCTCAAACACCTGCTGGGGAAACTTCCCTATGACATGTTACCACCATATCAGAGACTGCTCTACTGGTACCAATTCAGCTGAGGCCACCTTCTTTGTGCCCTGCTGCACAAACTGCTGCATCTGTTGGGGGTTGCTGGGACCTGTGCTCTGGGGTTGGCTCTTATATAGGTCTCTTCCAAACACCCTTTAAAGGGTGCTCAACCTTCCCTAACCAGGGGGCACTTGCAGCAAAAGCTCTAAGCAACCTGGTCATGGGCAGCTGATCATGCTCATTAGAATTAGACTTCCTTGGGCTCACACCTGTGTGCCTCCCCTTACCTCATCTTGGTGGCACTTTCACATCTCTCAGAGGGTTCCCAAGCGTTCTCCAGTGGTCCTGGACCTTGTCTCCAGAAGATCTCAAACCAGACCCCAGAGATTGCTCTGCAAATTGCTGTGTCTGCTGGCTGCCTCTGTTACCTGAAAGCTGTTAGCTGAGATCACAACAATTTTTTCCAAAGTCTCTTTTGCCTGTGGCAGTAATTGTTAAGTAATTTCTTGTTTCTATCTTGACCCATGAGCTTTTTTTAATCCTATTTTCTCCCCTTTTCCTACTGAAGATGAGGAGTGAGAGAACAGCTGGTTGAGTGTCTGGCCAAAATCAATCCACCACACATTGTTGTCCCACTGTACTCTCCCATTTATGTGTTGGTATTCACTGTGTCTTGTTCTTCAGCTATAAATTTTTGTGAAGCAGAAAAACTCTGTCTTTAACTGGCATCATCCACATAACTGAGCTCTTGATCCAAGACTAGGGATCCTATAAATTGGGTTTGGTGCTAATATCTTTGCATTTGAGGGCCTATGCAATCACGGATTGCTGTACATCTTTCTACATTGCACTTAATTGCCATTCATCTTTACCTTCATTTCCTAGAACAGAGATAGACAATATCAGTCTGTGGATCTCTGGCAGCACTAACCAGAGAAAAGGCCAGGGAACAAACTGACTAGTGAAATACAGCTTATGAGCGTGTTTTTATTAGCAGACTCTCAAGCAAGCAAGTCAACTTGACCTTAACAGTCCTTGTTACAGGACCTAGAGAAAGAAAGAGAAAAATATTTATTAACTTCTCCAGCCATTTTGCACTAGCAAAATTGTTCTAACATTAATCACACTGCAGAACCACAGCAAGAATACACTCTCTCATATTGTATTGGTTTTGCATAGCAAGGTTTTGGTAGCGGGAGGGCTACAGGGGTGGCTTCTGTGAGAAGCTGCTAGAAGCTTCCCCCACATCCAATGGAGCCAATGCCAGCCGGCTCCAAGACAGACCTGCTGCTGGCCAAGACTGAGCCCATCAGTGATAGTAGTAGTGCCTCTGGGGTAACAGAGTTACAAAGGGGAAAAAACTGCTGTGCAACAGCAATTGCAGCCAGAGAGAGGAGTAAGAAGATTGAGAGAAACAACTCCGCAGACACCAAGGCCAGTGAAGAAGGAGGGGCAGAAAGTGCTCCAGGTGCTAGGAGCAGAGATTCCCCTGCAGCCTGTGGACAAGACCCTGGTGAAGCAGGCTGTCCACCTGCAGCCCATGGAAGTTAATGGTGGAGCAGATATCCACTTGCAGGAGGCTGTGACCCTGTAGGAAGCTCACCTTGGAGCAGGCTCCTGACAGGACCTGAGAAGAGTCCATGATGAAGCAGGTTTGCTGGCAGGACTTGCTGACCCTGTGGGGCACTCATGCTGGAGTGGTCTGGTCCTGAAGGACTGTTTCCAGCGGAAGAGACCCACGCTGGAGCAGTTTGTGAAGAACTGCAGCCTGTGGGAAGCACCCACGTTGGAGATGTTGGTGGAGGACTGTCTCCCCCGAGAGGGACCCTATGCTGGAGCAGGGGAAGAGTGAGAGGAGTCCTCCCTCTGAGGAGGAAGGAGCCGCAGAAACAATGTGTGATGACCTGACCATAGCCCCCATTCCCTGTCCCCCTGTGCCACTGGTGGGGAGGAGACAGAGAAACCTGGGAGTCTACCTGAAGCCCAGGAAGAAGGGAGAGGTAGGGGGAAGATATTTTTAAGATTTGGGTTTATTTCTCATTATCCTACTCTGATTTGATTGGTAGTGAATTAAATTAATTTCCCTGAGTCAAATCTGTTTTGCCTGTCATGGTAACTGGTGAATGATCTCTCCCTGTCCTTATCTCGACCCAGGCACCTTTGGTTATATTTTCTCTCCCCTGTCCAGCTGAGGAGGGCAGTGACAGAGAGGCTGTGGTGGGCACCTGGCCTCCAGCCGGGGTCATCCCAGCACAGCTATACACAGAGAAAATTTCCTACTTGAAAAGTCTTAATTGAAAACTATAATACACAGTTTTCTGGACAGCTGGTTCCATTTTTATTCTACAGTTTCAGGAAACTATACATCTATTCCAAATGATGCCATAAATAAGGCAGTGCTTTACTATACTCAGTTACATTTTCATTTCTTGAAGTAGGGAAAAAAGCCCACGCTTATTGAACAACTGACCAGTTATTAAATAAGATCATCTTAATTCAATAAGGCTAACTGAATTTTCTTTATAGGTAAGTACTTTTATACTATATTTAATACTAAAAAAAAAGCTTTGAAAATATATTGACATTTAAATTGAAAAGAATTTGATCTAAATGACATTTTCATATCTGTTAATAACAATAATAAATAGAGATAAAACTTAAAGTTGACTTCAGTGTTATACATAATTTTTCTAGTGATTTAGCAGCTCATTAACTGAAAGAGAAAAGATATTGATTTAATTTTAATAATTTTAATCTCTTTCTTATAAATGAAATGCAATAGTCATAGGAAAAAAAAATCAATTCGGGTCTTGGCTTGCCCTTTAGAAAGGTAGAACAGGCTTACACATTCCAACATGTATTTTTCTTGTATTTGTTGCTTTACTAAAACAAAAGCTAGTGGTGTCAGAAGTCTGATATCTAATTTGTGATATCATTTCTATTTTGAAATAACTAGCATATTTACATTGTTGATGTACAACAAGTCAATTCTTCAAGTCTCTTCATGTCTTTTTTTTTATTATTATTATGCTATTTATAAAGACTTTTATGATGGGTATTATTTCAGTTTGTATAGGGGAAAAGATAAAAAATTAGGACTGGATGGTATTATTATTTCTATTTGTGTTACTATCATTACACTGACTTTCCAAGATATCCAGAAAATTAAACTTATAAATTTATATCTTTGTGAGCTTTCCATTTCACAATGCATGGCAATCACAGATGTAAATGTAATCAAGAAAGTTGTAATTCCTGGAAGGGGTAGTTATTAATTACAAATGGACAAATTCCTTAAGATAAAAGAAAGAACTGACCCATCCGCTAAATTGAAAACAAAAGTGGAACCTTATAAAAAGTTCTTTAATACTTCTTCATGTTTCTTGTCTATGTTACTTTTCTGTTGTGGAAAAATCAGTTCTATCAGTTACTCTTAAAAAAAACCAAACATAACTTAAGTTAGTATTAACTTAATGATATTTTTAAATTATGTATTGGCTAGCACACATTTGTCACTTGTTACACTCTTAACAAAATCAAGGACTTTGTTCTGTGATAATAAAAACTATAACCACAAGTTTTAGTTACTACATGTTCCCTACATAATTGCCCTCAAAATAAGAAGGGAGATTTTATTTGAAAGTTACAGTGTATAAGGAGCTACTTCAGCTTACGTGCACCTACATGTAAGGTGCATGGACAAATTTTAGATGGCTGGAGAATGCTTTGGTTAAAAACTGAAGTTTTAGTATTTTGGAAGTAAACAAAAATAACTTTTTTGATTATGGCTTTGCTCTGTTCTGGTAAAGTTTCCCAGCTGTGAAACTTTATCTTTTATATAGTATGGATCTGGACATAAAGCATACTCAAAACATTCTGTCTCCAAAAAAATTGTCTAATAGCATCTTGATTTTCAGGATGTTTTGTACAAATATAACTCTTTCTTCATTAATACAATGGGTTATATTTTTCTTCTAGGTATTGGGGATGTAGGTACAGAGGAGTGAATCCAATTTTTTTTAAAGTTTACTAAGACATTCTTTTATCCTTAATCTGAGTTGGGGTCCAGAAGGAAAAAACATCTTGCCCAAAATTAAACCAGATCTATGACATCCAAGCATGATTCTATAAATACAAGCTATCCTTCATCTCAGCATTGTGTTAGTCTAATTTAGAGGTACAATACAGAATATAAGTAAAATAAAACCAAAACATTGCAAAGGCATGAGCAAAAATTTCTGTTTACAGGTACTGGTGGAAAGTTTAAAAAGTCAGTGTGCCAGGTCTCTTATAAATATGTTTGCATCTTTTGTGACTTTTTTTTTTTTTTAAAGCAGACATTTATTAAATTCCAACAGAAATAGTTCACACATAAATTAAAGCATTTTTTTATCTAATTGCATACTTTGTTTTATCCCAAGTATTGACTGAGGAACACAAAGAACAAATATCCTTAGAAACATAAATCTTACTGTTTCCAAGTCCTAGAACATCTACTTAAAGTTTTCATCATTATTTTTCTTTAACTACTTGTAATGTTAGATACAGATACTACCACTGCTTAAACTGTAAATTGAATTCAGCACTAATTTAGTTGTAAAGTTGCTAAACACTTCTCAGTTTTTAAAGACATTATTAAGGACTATACCGCTAATAATATATGATTCTTGGTGTCCTTATGAATTTGCAGTAGCAATGATGCTAGGAACAGTGCACACTTTGTCTAATCTTGTAGACTTTAGCAATCATACCTTATATTAGCATCTTACAGTACTTCCAGATATATTCAGATAGTGATTCTGAACTTGAAGATATAAACTGTGTTTAAGTAATATCTTTGTTATCCCTATGTTGAGTGAGATATACTCCTTAACATTCCTGATCTGTTCATTTTTCCACAACTGGACAAGACGACTCTTCTGATCTGTAATTATCTTAAGGAAGAGGCCAGTTATATCACACTTAAAAAGTTGCTGTAGAGAACTGGCAAATTTAGTCCCTATGTTTATTCATGTGAGGGTTAATGAGAATCTGCATCAATTTAAAGAATTAATACCTAATCAAGCAAGACACCTGAGGCTGAGTAACTAGCAGATGTTTCTTGAATTGGATTGTTGATAGCTCACCAACCAATAGAGTGCTATAAGAGTATTTCTTCTATAATTCCAGTCAGAGCAGATGTGTTTAAACAGAAACATAAATGTGTAATAATTAGCTTATTCAGTGTGACTAGCAACAGTTAGCAGTTCAAAGGACAGAGGACAGAAAAAATAAGAAAGTTTTCAGAGAATATAGGAATCATAACCATAACTGCAAAGTTAAATGTTTTTTCTCCTGATGAAAATACTTCTAAATATACACAAAGAATTTAACTATCTATTTATTTTATATAGCGTGTTTCCTCACTGGTCAAACTACTAATTATTCTGCACTGTAAACTTTATACTTGTGACTTTAACTCACATTAAGATCTGCATCCTGAATGCAGTTGAAAAGAAATTTAATGTTGTGGGGCAGGAGGCTGAATAACAGCACTGGCGTGCAAAAAAAGAAAATATTCCTTGTATTCAGGAATTCTCAAGTAATGTTTATTACAATAATAAATTTTGATAAGTTGATATCAGGTGCAGAAATCTGATGTATGAATAAAAGCTTCTGTTCTAAATCCTCCCACCCTTTTATATGTAGTTGGGTTGTCCAAAAAACTTTGATTATTATGTTTTATGGACATTAGAATTATTGGGAGAAAAGAATGAAAAAAAAAATCAATGCTATAATATGATGTGAATTCACATTAAAATAATATGTGCTTTCCCGCACATTATTATGTTAAAGACTAAATGATAGTTAAAGCTTGTTTTTCATCAGTGACAAAGTGCATACAGAAATTATTAAGACAAAATTCAGATGAAATGTTAGGGCAGGAAAATATACTAAATTAAAAGTTATGAAGTATGGAAAATTGATAATAACCTTAGGAAAAAAAATTCCTTTGTGGAGCTAAGCACTAGAAGTTTTAAAAATAAATATTAAGAAATAATAATATATAAATGTTATATATAAAATATTAAGAAATAAATATTAAGAAAAAAACAGAAATAGGGGAATATGTATGCTTGTTACTAAACTGAGATCATAATTAATGATAATTAATATTGTTACATTATCATAGAATTATAGAATCACAGAATGGTTTGGGTTGGAAGGGCCATTAAAGATCATCTAGTTCCAACCCCCCTGCCATGGGCAGGAACACCCTCCACTAGACCAGGTTGCCCAAAGCCCCATCCAACCTGGCCTTGAACACTTCCAGGGATGGGGCTGCCACAACTTCTCTGGGCAACCTGTTCCAGTGCCTCACCACCCTCACAGTAAAGAATTTCTTCCTGATATCTAATGTAAATCTACCCTTCTTCAGCTTAAACCCATTACCCCTTGTCCTGTCACTACATGCCCTTGTAAACAGTCCCTCTCCAGATTTCTTGCAGGCCCCCTTCAGGTACAGGAAGGCTGCTGTAATGTCTCCCTGGAGCCTTCTCTTCTTCATGCTGAACAATCCCAACTCTCTCAGCCTGTCCTCATAGGAGAGGTGCTCCAGCCCTCTGACCATTTTCGTGGCCCTTCTCTGGACTTGCTCCAACAGCTCCATGTCTGTCTTATGTTGGGGACCCCAGAGTACTCCAAGTGGGATCTCATGAGAGCGGAGTAGAGGGACAGAATCACCTTCCTTGACCTGCTGGTCATGCTTCTTTGATGCAGCCCACGACACGGTTGGCTTTCTGGGCTGGAAGCGCACACTGCCAGCTCACGTCCAGGTTTTAAGTACCCCCAATTCCTTCTCTCAGAGCTGCTCTCAAGCTCTTCTTTCCCCCAGCCTGTACTGATACCGGGGGTTACACCAAATCCATGGGAATGGATCAAAGCTGTGTCAGGGGAGGTTCAGACTGAACAATAGGAAACATTTCTTTACCGAGAGAGCAGTCAAACACTGGAACAGGCTCGCTAGAGAGGTGATCAATGCTCCATGCCTGTCAGTGTTTCGGATGCATTTGGACAATGCCCTTAAGATCATGCTTTAACTTTTGGTCAGCCCTGAAGTGGTCAGGCAGTTGGACTAGGTGATCATTGTAGGTCCTTTCCAACTGGAACCATTCTATTCGAAGAGACTTTCTCTATTGGCTGATTAAAGAAATAACTGGTTGACTGGTGAAAAGTGCTGAACACAACAAAAAGGGAGCAACACCTGATTATTTTAGTGGAAGAGAAAGCCTGAAGAAATGTTAATATTATTGCCTATCTAGACTTTGCTGTTAGTCAAGAGAGTTTATAGGAACAGAATAGTAGGGGTAGATGAAGCAGAAGAATAATATCCTTGCTAAACCAATCAACTACAAGCATAAAATTTTTAGTTTAAAAGAAAAAAAACCCAAACTTTTGCAGGGAATTCCATGGATAAGAATTGTGTAGATTTTTAATAATTTCAGAAACAAGAAGAATTTGGAATTTCAACAACTCTCTGGGTAACAATAAATAAAATACTGAATAAAATAATTCTGTTACTTAACTCTAAGCATCTAGTTTCATCTGAAAGGCCTTGAGGTGTAAGACATCCTCACTGTTCTCTTAGGCATGACGCAGGACCTATGGGAAACCCATACACTTCTAGAATAGCACCTGATGCTAAGGCAGAATACGTTGTTGCCATTTTAGGCAAGCAAATCCCACCTCTTCTGACACGAGTGATGTCTCTAGAGACTGATCAATATAATCAAGGGAAGGAAGTTTAAAATGTTTTGAACATACTTTTAGAAAACAAAGAGTCTGTCTAGAGAAAGTAATCTATCAGTGATGAGTGGAAGAACATGAAGGGCAAAACTAGAAATATGGCAAGTAAACAGCCCAGAGTAGTAAGGAGAACTCAAGATCTGTAAGCAAAATAAATTATCAATCAACAGACATTTGGTCATTCTGTTTTATTAAGCACTCAGTGTCCTAAATGAAATGTGTTGATGATTAGAACTATGAAAAAATTGTATCCATTTTTTTTCCAAAAAAGTAAATATTATAAATTACTTTAAAAATACATCTTTCTAGTTTAATTGCAAAATTTTAATTTGCCCTTAATAGATTATCTTTAAACAGGTTAATCCAATATAAACTATTGTTTTATCTAATATGGCTTCAGTTGTCATATTTAATATTGAGAAATCTGAAACTTTTCAGAAACATGTTAATGCTATGGAAGTGATTCTGAGAAAATAATAAAAAAATCTAATAATCTTTTCTTCATGAATCTTTCAAAATTTAAACTTTATAGGATGTTTTTATTTGATGAGTCAAAAAAATTTGTGACCCAAACATTCTACATACTGGGCAAGACTCCTTCAAGAATGATCTAAGCTTGAAGCAATGTGTTAAATTCAAGTGTTACAAGCAAGAAAAGACTAAATGTAGTAATATCAGCCATTGTGAGGCCGTTTAATTTGTATGAATGGTCTTTAATGAAAAAGTACACCTGTTACCCTCTTTTAGACTATTGCAGCATTCGACAAGTAAACATTAACCTTTAAAAAAACCAAAAAGTATCGATTTCATATAACACATTAGGGTATTATAAAGTATAATCTTAGGGAATTAAGTCAGAAAGTAGTTCTTAAAACCTGAGAGACGTTAATTTTTATGAACTACATCTTCTAATAATGAAAAATGTGTAGTGTCATATTGAAAAGAAACTTAAACTTTAGAATGTAGTTTAACTTTGGAATGACATCTTTGTGATTCTACAGAAAATTATGAATACTAGGGAAATTTGTGCTGAAAACTTACACATAATTCCAGATAGTTTCTCTCAAGATGTGGCTGTTCAGAGAGCAAGAACAAACTTATTGGTTGTGAAATAACTGGACCAAGGGCAACACCAGAGAACTCCCAGTTATCAACCACATCAGGTAAAGTTCACATAGGCAGAGGTGTTCCTGTACCTAGCTTGTTCTACTTCCCATGGGACTTAAGATGCCTATTTCCAATTGGAAGTAGAATAGGAATTAGACACGTTAATATTTTTATCCATATGGTCTTATGCCAGGTCTTTATCTTATGTCCTGTTAGTGCTAAAAGGGGACAAATACAGCAAAACAAAGGGAACTCAAAAAAATAGTTATTGCTTACAATATGTCATTCCTTCTCTGAATAAACTGTATTATATTTAGGACAGAAAAAAAAAAAAAAAATCTCTGATCAAATTACATAATGGGAGAGAAGATGAATTAAACCGTGGCACAAACTGAACTGATGTTCATGGAGCAAGAACTTTAGTCTAAAATTTGATTTGAACTGATTAGATAATTTCATATGTCACTTGAAAACTTTCTTGAAATATGCATATCATGCTTGAGGACAGCAACTCCTTCCCATTAGTTTAATCTAAAAAAGAAAGTGCATTTCATGGCAAAAGTAAATTACTATGTAACCATCTCACTAATGACATAGATCTGGAGATTCGAGACATGAAGCACTGCTGTTAGGTTGTTTTTAATTTTTTTCATGTTTTCTAAAACATCATCCTACCAACATCAATATATTAGGTCTAATACAGCCAGAATGCATTACAGCTGTGTATTTTTTATTCAACAGAAATATATAGCTGTGATTGTGGATATGGGGGTAAAGGTTTCAGGCAAAAAAACCAACAACAACAAACCCCACCCCAAAAAACATAATGTAAGATTAACTTTTGCTTTTGTAGTCTTTACCTTATAAGAAGTTCTCCATACTTCATGTTGAGGATTCTGAAGCTCTTATAAGATTGTTTGTTTGGGTTTTCCTTTAGGAAGAACCAAACAAAAAACCCAAAACCTTTTAATCTTGTGTATGTTTAGCATCAATGGGTAGAATGTGGTGTTAAAGTTCATTCATTGTTATATTTTGTTACCAAACAGGAAAATGGTGTGAGCAGAGAAATCAGAAATTAAAATACAAATATATTTATTAGCAAAAAATGGAAATGTGGCACTTGCATGACACCACTTGTCCAACTAGAAAGACATTGCCTTTTTAAGATAGCTGCAAAAATTCTCAATGAAGAAAAAATAGATTCATTATATTTTCAGAAAATTCAGTCTTATTTCCCTAGTGAACACAATGTTCTCTGATGTTTACATTTTAAATGGCTATGATTGTACTTAATAATCATTATTATCTGAAGTCTACATATGAATTCCTGATAGAATACTTCTAAAAGTTGTTTAACATAAGCCAAAATATAGATCTCAGCATGGTATATTTTCAGTATCCTTGTGAACAGCAACATTTTTTTACCTTATTACAAGTATTCACAATGTTTCAGTTTAATAAAATTTCATAAGAAAATGGATATCTTTCTCATCTCTGAATTATACTTTTGCCTCATTTCAACAATTAAATAATGCAGTTGAAAATATAAATTACTCATTTCTTTAGAATTATGCCAAATATTACCTTTTAAAGTCAGACAGTTTGGATACTAAAATTTATTAGAAAAAGATAATGTAAAAAATTATAAGTATTTTGCATGTCCTTAAAGGACTTCCTTATTATGAACAGAGAAGTTACATTGTCTTTGTACCTTTTCTCTGATATATTTTGTTCCTATTTTATTTACCATCACCTGTCAAATATATGATAAAAATAAATAACCTATCAAATCTATGATATTTTTAAGAGCTTTCTTACACTCTTAGAAAGTTAATATTTTACTTCAAAATTCATCCTTTTATTCAGTTATAAGTAAATCTAGTAGTACATTACTTAATACATGACACAACTTGTCTATAAATTTAGTGTCTCTGTTTACACATATGGGGGACAAAGAGCTTTGGGCTTTACAGAACTAAAAATAAACTCGTGTTAGCTGTGCTAGAAGTTTTGACTAAGTTGATCATAAAAAAAAAATCTTTCAGTTTATGCTTTAAATCTTTATTTGCATTGTTTGAAAATGACAAAGTATTAAAGTATTTGGTAAGTGATCTGTTTTGCTTGACGATTTTTGGAATCACATTCATTACATCTACAATCTTGGCTTGAAATATGCAGAAAAAGAAAAAAAAAGTGTCTATTAGAGGAAAAGATAATATTCATCTATTTTGGTTATGGAAATATATGTGCGCTGTTGTGCTTTTTCCACAGCTCTTCAGACTATTCATTTTCTACTTTCTCTTCTTTGTGAGAATAACATTAATGCTGCATTCCAGAACCACCACAGAATATCCTTTCTTGCTGCCTTATAGAGAAAGCAGCGAGTAAGTGCAATATGGTAATTATAATAAGAATTGTCAAGAATATTACAATGATTTATATCTGTGAAGAATAATTCAGCCTTCTTTCCACAAAGATCTTATAATGATTGCCTCTTGTTCAAGAAACGCTCTACTAACTACCATTGCCCACTTTGCAAATCCTGTTGACCCCACAGCAATAATTCATATCTTAAAAAGCTTTCAAGGCTCTGCCTCCTTGACCTTCATTGTCCTTCCTTAACCTGGATTAACATGATACCTAGAAACACCTCCTTCATGCATGCTGAATGCCTGATGACATACATCTCAATAATTTATTCCAGTGCAACACTCACTTTTACAATATGCCTTCACAAAATGTGTCAGACTTAGTATAATTTATTCATCAGTAATACTTAGCAGAACATATTGAAATTATTAAAACCGATTATGCTTATTCAGCTTCTGTCTTCTATCAAGTGTGAAGACGGTGTCATAAGGGAATGCAAATGACTTAATTTTTAAAAGTTTTACATAAACGATTTTTATGAATGGCTTTTAATTTCAGCAAATAAGAGAGCAGGTGAATATTTGCTTACAATATTGATCATGAAATGAAACCGTAGTGTCTCTGCCGTGCTGGAATAATTTAGGCATTTGTAATAAACACCAGCCTGAGACGTGTTCCTGCTGAGGGATGTCAGAAGACCTCTGGCTCTGGCAGGCTCCAGGGCCCGGGCGTTGCTGTGTCCTGGCTGCCGGAGCTCAGCCGGGTGCCCCGTTGGGCTGGGGGGTCTCTGTCCCGGGCCGGGGGATGCAGCTGCTGCTGCTGCCCCCTGCGGAGGCTCAGCCGGGAGCCAGGCTGAGCGTGTGTCCCAGAGACACACTCCTGCACACGCGGGGGACACTGACACAGCTGGCTGCAGTGACAGTCACAGACAGGGCGCTGCCTTTAACACTCCCCAAATATGGCCCCGCTAGGTCTCACATAAAACACAAGTACAGATAGCCAAGTCCCTAAAACTTAAGTACAAATAGCCAAATACCTTTCCTCCTCTCCAGCTGATCAGGGCTAAAGTTCACTAGCAAAAATACGCACACACACACACTCACTCTCTAGGTTCACAAGCATACAGATGCTCATGGATCCCTCAAATACCAGCACAGTCCCTCTGGCTAATATCTCTGCCTGGATCCTGAGCCCTCTTACTCACTCCACAGGTGCCCTACTCATTGGCTGGTCCAGCTTGATGTTCACTAGCAAACACACGTTCACACACTCACTTCAAACGCACCCCACACTGGTGCATCCTCCCAGACACCACCACAAGCCCTCTCCCTGCCTGATACCCCTGTCTGGACCTGGATCCTCCTATGTCACCTGGTACTGCTTGGAGTTTGCTACCAAGTGAGACACACATCCACCTCTCACACCCACACATGCACCAGGTTTGGAAAAAATGCAACTTCCTCTGCCCCCACCTGCTGACGCCCAGGCACGCAGGCCCTGTGACCTACTGTCCACTCCAGTTGCTGGCGCCATGGACACATAGACCCTGCCACCCCTGGTGTCACTCCAGTTACTAGATGTGAATTCACTAACAGTCTCTCCAGGTGCTGTCTGAGCACTCACACATGGGCCAAAGAGTGAGGTTACACAGAGAGATAGTTAAGACAGGATTTAGTAAGAAGACAGGACAGACTGTGATGATTAGGCATAGGGCTTCGTCAGACAACCGTACTGACCAGCTGTTGCATACACACAACTGGCACCTCTTATCCCTGCTCTTATCAGTCTCCTCTCCATTTCTCAGTCCCTGGTCCCTCCTTTTTCTCTCCCTTTGACCCTTCCCTAAATATTCCTTGGTAAGTTTTGCACAGTGACACAATCACCCTCAAATTTCCTCAAATACTTGCGTTCTGTTTCCCCCTTCTTGCCAGCCACACAGTCCAGGTTGATCCTGTCCAAAGTTAAGCCTGGGGTTTCTTAAGGGACCATCAGTTACCAATTCAGGAGTTTTGGTCTTTAGTTGTCTCCTCCCTTATCACTTGTCTGTCAGATTTGTGTCTGTGTCTGTTTCATTTATCACTTTGACTCCCTTTGAACTGGAAAGGTCCTCGATCTGATAACCTAAATGAAGCAGATGCTCTCACATTCCACATTCCCTCAAGGTTTATTAAAGGATAATTTAGTATACAGTTTTAATAACACCTGTTTCTAGGTAGGCCTGCAGAAGTGATGGGCTTGCATTTACACTCAGTTATTGAATTTGCTTAACGGTAGTAGCTCAAAAAATTAAAGAACTTTCCTTCAAAACTGAAGGAATAATAAGAAAAACAATTTTATCAGACATTGAAATTCCAGATGCACAAAGATGATAAAAATCTTAACATCTTAACATAAACAGCATAAACATCTTAAAAATCTGATGTTCTTCTTTTCAAAGGCTAGAATATTCTTCCATTAGTAACGGAAATAAATTTTTTTACATAGTCTTTGAAGTGAATGCAATTAAAAACCCTTATTAATATTTTCTAATATCTAATATAATTTTACACGATATGCCTGCTATGTGTCTCACTGTTATTTGCTGGTTGTCCTTTTTTTAATGCATGGCACAAATCTTGTAGCAAGATGAGTCACAACAAACACACAAAAAGGCTGAAAGGAACTATGTAAGTCCTCATTGTCAGTTCTTTCACCCACATGTAGCATTACTATGGATTATGGTGGTTTGGCTTTTTCTGTTGTGTTGTGGGTTGGCTGGGTTTTTTTCAGGTTTTGAACTTTATGTCAGGTATCAGGATATGAGATTAAGGCTTTATATTTTGTTGAACCCTGCCTTTTTAACTTAAAGGGAGGGCTTCTATTTATTAAAAAAAAATAAAAATAAAAGGCCAGGGTGAGTGCTAAACACAAAGTTAAAAAAAATCTAGATTAAATATAAAATTTTCTTCCATAAAATATTATTAAGCAATACCATTTAGTTATACAATAAAGATATATTTTATATGACAAAACTAAAAAAAGTGGCTGACAAATTATTCGGTAACTTTCTGAATGTATGTTCATCAGAACATATTAACATACTACAGTAATTTTTCAACACTGTATAAATGTGAGGTAAAGCACAGCTGGATAAGCTGAAAAGAAGAATCCACCACTGCATTTCAGTTCTGATTTTATAAAAATGCTATTCTTTTGCTTTTTTTAAAAGCAACCTTCAATTGAAATGTCCAACTTTCTACTTTATCTTGGATATGAACTATAATGTCAGTTTGGTGGTTCCTACAACATAGCTGATGTAACCATGAGAAATATTTCACTGGGTGGTTCAAGAATAAAATTAGGTGATCATTATGATTCTCATATATATTTGCCAGGCATATTTGAATGAATTATTTACACTAGCATCAGAGAAAATTTTCATAACAAAAGTAAACTAAGGAAAAAAGCTAATAAAATATTCAAATAAGACATCACAGTGGTGAATTTAATTAATAAAAAATTTAGATTATGTTCTGAAGAAAGATACAGGAGTAAGAACTATTAATGTTATACATTTTTATTATTTAAAGAAAATATTTTTGTGTAAACTTTGCTTGATGTTAAAATCTTATTGTAAATATGAAGTGGGAGGTAGTAAGATAGTATAGTTATTAAAAAAGATGTTAAAATTAAACTAAACTAAATAATCTTAGAAGATATTTTATCATGTATATCAAGGTGTTTTCACCTTTTTTCTTACTGTAATTCTGATTGCCTAATGATGATTATAAATTTTCATTAACAATTCTTTTGTGCTTCACCATTTTACAGGTGAAGAGCTGAGACATAAGTCATGAATCTCTTCAAAATCTCTCTCTGATCTTCTGATTCCAAGCTGGAAGAACATCCTTCCTCTTGATCAACGTTCCTTTAAAAAAAGAAGCTAAAATGAAGGATGAGACCCATCTACCTTAACTTTAGTCATTTAAATGTCCAGGTCATCAATGTTTCTCTCATCATCAAAGGAGAGAGATAGAGACCTTTATACAAAAGTCAACTTTCCTATCTTAAGTCATTTATTAGTACAGGGAAAATTGCCCCCTGGATCACTTTCCACTGTCTCCATTGACTGAAGTTAGGAGTCTAAAGTTAACTGAGATAAATCCTACCTCAAGAGACTTACTGCAAATCACAAAAGGTATCTGTGGTTAAGCCAAAAATGAGACCATGTATTTAGCCCTAGCTGAGGGTCTTACCTCTTAAAAGCACACTCTGTACATGATAAAAGATTAAAAATAATTAAGTGAAAAAGTATTAGTGAGAAAGAAAGCACAAAGGGATGATCTGAAATAAGTCATTCAGACAGTGAGGTGATTGCAAAGCAGGCAGGTGTTTCCCCACGTGTCATTAATTAGCAACTTGAATGAAAACAAACCAAAATTATCATTATGTGATATTTTTCTCATTAGATACAAATGAAAGAAACTATGAAACCTTCAATTTGTCTGGGGGAAGAAAAATGTCAGTAGAAAATAAGATATTGTAACTATTAGTGAATCTGCTCTTCAAAACAAAGAAAGCCTTTTCTCTTTAGTCACTTTTGAAGAATTTTACAAAAATGGTTGGAATGTAGGTATGTGTTTATTGGTAAAGGGAAGAGAAAAATGTTTGTCTAAGATACTGTAAAGCAGGATTTTCAACCTCTGAAGACAGAACCTGGGAACCTACATGTCTGTCATTTGTAGTACATCATTTAAAAGGCTATCATTCATAGGTATTACTTATACATTATGGAACATGTGGTACTTTAAAAACAGCATGATATTCTTCTAGTCAGAAAATCTCAAATGCTCTATGCATGAGCATTTTTTATTCTTGTTACTGCTGAACAAAGCCTTAAACATTGAGAGATTTTCTTGGACTACTCAGATCTAGCATTGCCCATGAGACATGATATTCCATTCCTCCTGGTGCAGCCAGGAGGGACACCATGAATCTCAGTTACCTCATTCATAGGTTTTCTGTATAAACGGACTGTGCTCTTCGATAATCAAGGATAGCTGTTTTCCTAGTACAAAGATGAAGTTTAGTTTAGTCTTCATTTTTTATTTCTTGGGATGCAAGGATATGAGCACAGTTCTGTGATTTTTGTTCTTTCTGATATAAGTATGATATGCTTACAGTCATATGCATGAAAATGGCATATTTAACTTTTAGTTCCTCAGTGTTAATTTATAGCATCTGATGATGCTGTATTTACCCTGGGAGAGTTTAATATTTACCTTTTTAGAGAGAGAGTTACAGGTAAAATAGAACTGGCAGAATAAATGCTTTTAACTTTTTTTTTTTTTTTTTCCTGATGGTAAGCCTCTAAGACTTGATATAGCCATTTTGTAAGAAACAGGCCTTATTATTGAGGAAATTAACCAAAAAATATTTCTCTTGAAGAAAATACAGTTAAAAATGAAATAATTCATCATCTTCTGCAGAAACTGGTTGAAAAATGGAAAATATTCTATTTCAATAGGCATTAGACTATACTAAAAAAACAATCTAAGCTACCTAATTTGTATTCTCTGAAGACAACCTAAAAGGTCATGCTAGTTCTTCCTTGCATTAGAAAGGAATAACTTTAGAAAAGGTTAGTGTAATTTAGGTTCTCTAGGTTTTTTTGTTGTTGTTTTTACTGCTGCTGAAAGAAAAATGTTCCAGCCTAACATCTGGACAAAAGAACAATCTCTTACATCATTGATCTCATAAGTAATCTCAATTCATAACTGCTCACCTTGCTAAAATGACAACATAGAAATATATTACTTATCACAGTGTAGAACTGAATTAAACTTTCTTTTTTGTTTTTGTTCTTTTTACAATGATTAACAGTACACTGTATTTAGATTGGGAAATTATTTGGGATGCAGTTAGCCACAATGTAATAGCAATTCTACCGAGGAATAGAATATTGATTTGCAATAGCCAAAAATGGCCAGGCAGCCCCTCTGAGCGCCTGCAAAGGAGAAGAGAATGGATAATCATACTGATCATAATATTAGTTCATTTGATTTAATAATGAATATATATCTGTATACGTGTGTATATCTGTATGTGTGTGTACAGATACAGTTATAGATATCTGTATTCATGGACTCATAGATAGATAAAAACATACACACTTATATTCTTGGGATTTGTCCTGGCTTAAAAATACACATTTTAAATAAATCATAATCACAGAAAAGATAGGAAAATTACTCAAGGTCATTCAATGATTCAACTGAAGTCAAAAAAGGAGCAGCGGTCTCTCAGTTGTTAGCTTTGTGGCCAGCATAGTTAGATACTGTTATCGCTTTAGCAAGAGAAGGTGAGGACAGCACTGTCATGTATGTGTGGAACATGAAGAAAAAGGATAGAAAAAAAAGTCAGTCAGGTTAAAAACTTTTTCAGCTCTCCTTTCCAAAATCACCAAAGCCAGAAATGAAGTCAAAAATGCTGGTGGACAGCTGTTGTGGTAAGGGATGTGTTGAAGGAGCTGTCAGACAGTTAAAGGAGGGGGAATAAAGTAAACTGTTTTGTCCTTACTGTACTCCCAAAGGTACCATAGCCAGAATAGGCAAGCAGAAAAATGTTAAAAATTAAAAAGAGCTACTGTAAGATCATAACTATTTCAGTTACATGTGATTTTCATCCAAAGGAGTCTTTGACCTTTGATATACTCCTGTTTTATAACAGCAACTTTTTCTCAAGTGACTCAAGCACTACCTCTTATGGCTCATTTCATTAATTTGGACCTACCATAAATGTTTGGGTTTTTTTCAGTATTCTTGTTTGGTCAAGTAAAAAGAGATTTTAATAGTAAGGGGGTCAGTAGGAAAATTATGAAGGGTTAGAGGGAAAGCGGTGAAGGACCAGTGAAAGTGAAATAAACCTGGTTTGGTATGCCCTGACATGAAAGAGAATTCAGGATCCTTAATCTGTGATTTTCCTTTTTTTCCCCTTAAGAAATGCTTTCGTTGTAACAGAAGAAAAACCTTCATTGACTCCTCCTCCTGTTAGCAAAAAGTTCTGGTTCATTAAAATTCAGTAACACATGAACATCACAAACTGTATGTGGATGTTTTAATTGCATAAGCAAGTGAATCTTGGCGGGGGAAAGAACAATCCTGTCACTTTCTCTGCCACTGTACATTTTGAAGGATGCTATATGCATAAGAGTATTCAGCTATATGAAAAAAATATTGTGTCTTGAAGGACATTGCAGCAAAAGCAAACTTATTCTTTCTACTTGGGACTTTCAAAATTGGATTAGCTAAGCAAAGAATAACTATCCATGTGCACTGAAAAAGTTTCATGAAACTCCAAGGGGAAAAAAGCAAGCCTCAGGCTCTCAGCCAACAAGTATTTTACCATTTGCATAGTGCAACTAATATGAAGGAAATATGTGCAGCTAGTTAAAACACTGACCAAGCAATGGTTTCAATTCATTGAAGTTCAAGACCAGTGAGAATCATTAAATCATGCTGCCTGACCTGTATTTCACAAGTTATTATATTTCTCCTAGTTACTTTAGGGTTCAGCCCAATACCTTCATTTTGAGGTTGTCATAGGTTTGTGGGGTTTTTGTTTTGATTTCTTGTTTTTTTTTCCTGAAGTAATTCTCTGCGTTCAGTTTTGTCATATTTTTCTCCACTAGATAAAACTTCTGCCTTTAGTAGTTGGCATAATCTACTTTGAAATGTACTTTTCACTGTAGCCATTTCACAGCATTCAATTTTGTGTAACATGCTGTCTTTCATTACTCATCCCAATCTGGAATAAAGCGAGCTGTCCCAAAAGTTTAAGGATATTTTCACCATACATTAAACAAATATGATTTGTCTCTGTGTGACAGTCCCCGTGACATCTCTGTCATCTTATCTACATTTCAGAAAGTTATGACTTGAATCTATGAACATCATCTGTCACAAGGTAAAGCACTGCCCAGACAAAGGAGACCATGACTACCACTGTCCAGCTTTGGCTAGATTAAGCAAGTATGAGCTGGAAATCAAAGTAACAATAAACAACTGTAACAGTTGCTATGTTCACATTTTTTTGTGATACTTTTGGGACTAGGGATGGGAGTGTGACAGAAATCCTGGTAACAGCTTCTAATTGGTCATAGATATGACAACAGTCAAAGATAATGCTGTGGGACTATACAATTTCTGAGAATTTACACTAGCAATCAAATATAGGAAGTAATACACAGTGCAAACAGTAGCTGCTGGGGTCGTGTTGGGGAGCACCATGTGCGGAAGGCTGAATTTGAGGTGCAACCATCCTATGGAGTCACCAGGCAGGACCTGCCACATCTTCAGGGCTCACATGTACTGCCAGGCTAATGCACACCAGAAGGGTCACAGATATATGCATCCAAAAATTTAGGAAGACTGTAGGTAAAACCATCTGAATTTCTTTTTCCTATGTAGTTTGAGCTTGCACTAGATTTTCATGCTATTCAATTTCCTTATCCTTTACTGTGAGACAGAAAAATGGAAAGAAAAAGAGATAAAATATTCTTGTAGTGTTGACCTTATAGTTATCTTCACTTCCGAAGGTCTTCTTGTCAAAAGCATACACTATGATGTGTAAGCGAGGTCTTCTTCCAGATTAGATCTTTGCCTAGAATTAAAATATGAAGAAAATTTATAAAGACATTTTTTACATAGTTCTTACCTTTCTATAAAAATCCATAACTTGTTTTCATTTCTGGGGCCAATCAACACTGAACTGCTCCATAGATATATGTTTTCTATTTCCTAATTTTTTTAGTTGTATTTCTCAAAATTATTTAGACCAGTGTATTCTCAAAACATAGAAGTGTTAATTTCATTGTTCTCAAGATGTTTCAATTTTTCCTTCTAGAATGTTCCAACACTAAACTATAGTCTGAAATATGAAACCTGGAACAAGGTAAAATCTTTTTTTTTTTCCTAGGTGAAAATTTTTTGTACAATTTTTTGCACCAGAAATGAATATTGGCACAACATTAATGGAAAGCAATACTTCTTCCTCACGCAACTAGTGAAGTCAAGTGCACATGTAGTTTACAGAGATTATTCAACTCTAACTTGGGCAATGCAGAACTCAACACTTCCTATAAAGACTAATAGGCAAATTTAATCATTTATTTATTTACTAGTTCTAGATATAAAATTATATTTTGTGTTGCCTTTTCTTCACTGTTATCTTATTGTCTAAGAATAAGTGATTCTTCTGCTAACTAATGAGATTATTGTTTGTATGTTTCCTCCTGAGTGTGCTTAAAAGTCTTTTTCTTAGCCATTTATATGTTGATTTAGTCTTAATTGTATGTTCAGTTGAGAGTTTACAAAATACTACCTAACAATCTAAAAATAATTATTAAAGATGTTTCATAAGTGCCTAAGAATTGTATATATTGCTTTCCAGTTTTTAGGAATTTCTTTACAAATATTATTTTCTTATTTTAACTCTACAGTCTCTACTGATTGATGTTCAGTTTGATGCTTCTTTATTTTTGTATTAGAACTAATTGAACAGGCAACAGAGAAATATAATTTTGTCATACCTACTTTAAAAGACTAATCTACATCTGACAGAAATGTGCCACTGGTTTAGCTTAAGCAGGCGTGAAAGTAGTCACAAGAAAAGTATGACAAAGATGCTGAAAATTTCAAAGGCAGTAAAGCGAATTAAGAATAAACAGATAAATAAATAAACTAATATCACTATGTCTTTTGCATTCTTGTTTTTGTCAGAATATTTAAATATTACAGTACTAATCTTTTGACCTAGTTGATTTGCCCCCCCCCCCCCAAGTCCAATCATGACCAAGTGTAAGCAACTTAGAAGGTTGTGTATGGCTTCTCCTTGTATCAAATTATTAATTAGTCATACTAGTCTTCTCCCTAGCAGTGTTTAACACCTTAATTATTCTAAATCTGTTTTTCTGATTTTAGGGTATGAATTAAGCAAGAATATAGTAACTCTTTTACTGTGGCATTTTCACATTAGGAATTTGGTTTGTGTCTACTTTTACTGATAATCTAATCTAAAGATACCCATGCAGAGTTAAATCTACTAAAATTTCAAATAGATTCTCTGTTCTAGAGACTACTACAGCATAGATTGCTAAAATGTTCATACAGCTGTTCCATGACAAATAAACAATTTAGATTTCAGTTTAGTATTTATAATTTGGTGATGTCAGGGACAGTCAATGTTATACTCATCGCTTATAGAGACCTCATAGAAACACACATTATGAAATACAAATATTTTATGTACCCTGTATAATAGCAATGTGCACTTCAGTGCAAAATATTCACAAGTCTACTGCATTATAATTGCAATTATCTTGGGAGCTATTTAATCAAAATAGCTCTGCTTAAGTGTGTAGCAAGAGGAAACATTAAAAAAAAAAATCTTCAGAGGTTCAGAGAGACAAATCAGTAGGAATTTTTCTTTGCACAAAGAAAGAAAAGAGGTATTTTCAATTTCTTTCTAGTGTAACTTTTCTTCAAATGGGGGTGGTAAATCATAGGAAAAAAATGTTTTCCATTTTCAAAATAGAGTTATTAGAGAATGATAAAATACCTTTTTGCATCATTTCTAATAAATTTGTCATTTGTAATACAGACATTTCTGTAAGAGCTATTAAGACAGCTTCAGTAAGTAACCAGTATTTGTTAGAAAGCAGTAGTCCTCTGATGGTTGATAGTTCTTGATTGTAAGTATCCAGAATTAAATTTATGCTTGACTTCCCTCTAATTTGATGAAATTGGGAAAAGGTAACTATGTGAGAAAAATCCTTACATTCTTTATTACTTATGGTACCTACTGCTGCACACTTGCAGATTTGAAGGTAAGGCACAATAACCTTTACCTCTAAGCCAGTCCCAGTGTAACCAATTTTTAATTTTACTATCGGGGGGGGGGGGGGGGGAATCATCCTATTATGAAACAAGTTCCAAAAACTAATGTCTCTGCACAGCCCTATCCAGACAAACTGAGTATATTAATATTTGATTTGGTATTGAATTATTTTTATGACATCAAAGATCAATGTATGTCTATTGATTAAGTCTTTTGTTTTATTTTTAAAATCCCTTTGCAACACTTGCATCTAGTTTTTACAGCATTATGATGGTAAACTAGAAACTGAAAGGGAAGACGACTAAAAATAATCATTTATATTGAGTGAATTAAAAATCCTCAAATAGCATGAAACTTGAAACTAGAAAAAATACTATTCTTCCATAATTTACCAAAAAGTCTTTGTAACATAATCAGAAATTAAACAATATTTGTTTAAAATAATAATTAATGTTTTTTAAACATTTTTGGACAAACCTTCAGTGACCCAATGAATTTTACCAAGACAACAGAGACCTAAGTATAGTGTACTTTGAAAATGAAATCAGTACTTTTAAGTGACTTTACTTATGTTGAACTGGAAACAGTAATTTAAAATCTTGGCTACTTTCTTCTTGTAGCAAATAATGTGTCTGAAGTCTGAAGGTTGTTTTTTTTGTTCTGTTTTTTTGTTTTGTTTTGTTTTGTTTTCTTAGAAATCTGACTGTCTCTCAAGCTTTCGTCCTGTAGTCTACATTCCATGACAGATGCACAAGCTAGTGCTCACCTAAAGGTAGTGTACTCAGCAGGACATTGATTTCTGGAAAGGAACTGAAGGATACATGTGCTTTGTTTCCACATTTTTTCTGACACTTTTTGTAAGCAAGTTTTCAATGTTGTATGCAAGAGAACTGGAGGAGATTGTTGAAGCAATTAAGACTGTAACATCAAAGCACTAAGTAGGAAAATCTTGATGTTGACATCTTGAATCAACACAGCCACAACCAATGGCTTGGCCGCTACAAGTCAATGCCACGCGGTTCTCCCAGCTGCCATAACTCTTTCCCATGAGATCACACTGAAGAAAAAAAGTCTTAAATGGTTTGTCTCTTTGCAGCATTTCATCGTTACTTTGATAGAGAGCACAATCTTCCTGTGTACACTGTTAAGTCTCAAAGAAAAAGCAAGGTGTCTTTCAAGATTTAAATGTTTGTGTCCCTAACCCAGATGTAAGGGTTACCATAGCAGTTTAATCTTTTGAGCACTGCTGGTAAATGGTGCTTATAAATGCAGGTTGTATAATACACTAATCTGTCTATAATATAACAACTTTCATTAAGAAAAGCTATATTTTGTGTTTCATACAGAGATTAATATTAAGTCACTGATAGAAATACAGATAAGTAATTAATGGTTTCACTGTAGTTCATCATTAATAACCCACCTTGCTGCCACTCCTGTGGATTCTGAAAACTGTTTTCTTCTTAATACTAAAAATATCTCTTTAAAAATTATACCTTTGTTGCAGTTGAATGTAATTTGTTCATTTAGGGTAACTATTGTAAAAAGTTAGAGGAGCTGAAATCACTGCATCTCTGCAATGAAACTAGTCATCTATGTGATTAGCTATGCAAAAGTTGGGTGAAAGGAAGCAGTATTAATACTTGAGAGCCTTATATTATGTACTTAGAGAAGGGAAGATTGTATCCATATAAAATGTTTGCTCTCAGGATAAATTCTGATACACCTATTTACACTGAGTGGGAATATTAGTGTTTACATCAGGTTTGATTTTGAACCTTCATACAAAGTCCTTTACAGTTATTTTGGTCTGTTCAATTTCACTGCTTTTTTTTTTTTTTTTTTTTTTTGAAATAAAATTGCAACACTTCAAGAATTCTGCTTTGACCTGTGCCCAGTATCATTATGAATGCAATCCATTGGGACCCAGTAGTTACTGCTGTTAGAGTAATTTTTGTACTTTCCTCTATTCCTCTAAATGTTGTCCACATTTAAGGATAGACATATTCTATAAGAAAATAAGCACATCAGGAGTGACTGTATATTACATGTAATTTGACTTGATAATTTTATCATGCTTATCTTCTGTATGTGAGCTGCAATTTTCCATGGACCTGAAAATTTGCACAGAGATCCAATGGAGTGCAATGATATTTTTTCTTCTCCAAGGTCCTTCGTTCAACTACATAGACTAACTCTCTTGACCAGATAACTTACAATATCATGAAACAGTAATATCAAAAGATACAGGTTAGAAGCACTTTAACTTAATTTATAAGTTGGCTGGGTCTGTTTATTTAAAAAAGAACACTATTTTACATTTTTAGATAAATGTTTACATCTTTAAAATTGGTGTTTATGCCAAGAAACTTATACACCTACATTTTGCTGCCAAAATAATTTTCCTATCTGTAGAAATAAATTTTATTTCACTAAACCCTCAAATATAGCTTTACCTTCAGCTTTTAGGTGATAGCAGAGTTTTCTTTTCTGGCCTGCTGACTGGGTGCTTGTACCTCCCTAGTAACAAGAAAAATACAATACCAATTCAGTACAATAAAAAAGACAGTCTGCACTTAAACAGATAGCACATCCTTCATAAAATAGAGGCAAATTTCTGTCTGCTGTTTGCAGGTTAATCTCCACCTGCTGATTTACTGGTTGCTCAGAATCACATCTTGGATCTGTAGATAACCAGGGATTTCGCAGATACTACATATCTTTAATTCAGGCTAAATAAGGAAGCAGTTAAATGTCATTTCGTACGATGATAGTACGATGATAATGGACTCTGTAAGGATATGTGGAGTGTGAAAATGTTTATTTCAACAAGATTATCTGACTGAGGACCTTGTAAAAATGAGATGATATGGAAAAGGAGGAGGGAATTAAAAAAAAATTCCAGAGACACAGACCTGACAGACAAACAGCAATGGAGACGATGGCAAGAAACCAATATTGTCAATGACACTAATTGATGGGCTGTCAAGAAACTGCAGGCATCGCTTGAAAGAGGGCCAACCTGGACTTAGCAAGTGATGAGGATGCAAACATGAGGGTCCCAGATACTGGGAGGTGTGGGGGATCTTGGAGCTATGAAAACTAATGGGGTAATGTGCAGGGGAAGAGGATTGGGGAGCTGCTGGAGCAGGACCTGGGTCACAGCCGGTGTGCCTGGTGCTAGACGTTGCGGGGGGCGAATGTCTCTGTCTTCCCCAAGCTGGGTGTGTGGGGTGTGTGCTTGTGTAGTCACTAGCAAACCTCAAGCTGGACCAGTCAACAAACAGGAGATCTTGGGTCTGGCATCAGGTGGGGACAGGGCTTGGGCTGGTATTTGGGGGGGTGCATGAGTATAGGGTGCCTGTGAGACACGTGTGCAAGTGCACACGTATTTGCTAGTGAGCACCAAGCTGGACCAGGCAGTGAGTGAGGCAAGTAAGAGGACCCAGGATCTGGCCAGGGTGTTGGACTGACTGAGGGGTTATGCTGGTGCTCAATCTTTGATTGCGAGTGTGTGTGTGTGTGCATGTGTGTGAATCTAGAGAGTGCCAAGTCTGTGCTGTCTATAGTGAGCTTCAATCTCTACCACCTGAAGAGGAGGAAGGGGACTTTTTTTCTGCCCTCATGTTTTATGTCATTAAGCAGGTGTTAATGAAGGTAGTGCCTTGTCTGTGGCAGCCTGTGTAGCTGGCCGTGTCAGGGTCCTGTGTGTATCTCTCTGTGTGTCCATCACTGAGATATGTGTTCAGCTTTGCTACTAGTTGAACATGCGAACAGGGGAGCAGCACCCACTTCCATCAGTCTGGAATGGAGACCCCAGCTATTCCAGCTGGGCTCCAGCAGCCAGCCAGAATTTCTGGACTTGAAGCTGCTAGAGGCAGCAGCCACTTATAACATCCCTTAACAGAAGCCATCACTCAAGGCATGAAGCATCATGAACGAGCCTGAGTAAAGTGGAGCCAAGTGGCCCAACAGTTTTCCTTGGTGACTACTTGCAAATGCAGACATTATTTACTGAGTCTGAGAACATGTGAATAAAACTGTAAAGTAAGTAAATAACATAAAAGTCATCACTAGGAAGAAACCATGAATGCAAGTAAATCTAATAAGAATCTTTATTAACCTTAGCCCCCCTCCCTCCCCAACTAAGAGATCTTCTGAAGCAGATGTTTATTGTGGTACAGCATCCTTTTGACACAACTATACTAAAAAAGCTTTTTCAAGTTCATCATAGAACTTGCCAAAAAAAAGAGAAATAAGTTGTACCATAGAATGCCCTAGAAATTGTTGCAGTCATGTATGTGCCCTTACCGAACTGGATAGGGGAAGTACTTTGGTTTGTGTGCCTCAAAGCTCTGTTTATTGTTCATGTTCCTGACCTATTTTGCAATTCAGAAGTACATATTCTGTTTCCCAGGCTTCTAAAGCTTGAAATGCTTGCCCCCCGCCTTCAATTTTACATTGCACTGGAAAATTAATAAAAGATAAATTGAGAGGTGTGGTCAGATATCTGTCTGAAATGGAAAACTTTGAAACTGTGAAAAAGGAAATAACTTCCTATTTTTTGCTCAACCTAGTTTAAAGGAAAAAGGCATATCTACATAATATTTAAGTGCTAAATTCGTCAAAAACTTTTGCATTAATTCATAATGAAGTTGTACATTCTGTAACAGAAACCAGGAGTGCATAATTCCTTTCCTTCGTTTTTTAGGGCTGGAAAACCTGTAGTATACAAAAGAAGATCATATGCAATTGGCACAGCTGCTCTAGGACACATGAAGAGCGATCGAGCAATCAAGACTACAGAAATTTTCTATCTACTGTTGACAATCACTGGTCCTTTTGTCTCTGAACTCCAGCACCTCATCAATAGTAAAAGTATGTTAGCCCTTTGTGTAACTTTATGTGAAATAAAAAAATTAACGGTGTGAGTATCTGTTTAAAATGAAGCATACAATTAAGTTATCTCTGCATTTGGTTCTGAGAATGCAGAAAACATTGATAATTTTTCAGATGTTTCTGTATCTGTTAACTGACAAACTAAAAATGCAGGCAAATAAGAAAGAAAACACAACAAATCAAATAGTATATTTAGAAGGTTAAGACAGTACAGTTTGCAAGCATCATTTGCAAATTATAGTATTAAAATTCTAGTCAAAGGTTTCAGTGCCAATTATTTTAATGAGAAATGGAAGTGACAGAACTGGAAACCCTCTAGTAACAATATCCATAAATGAAGGAAAAAAATTGGAAATTTAACCTGATTTCATGACAGTGCCTCTTGGCTATATTTTGTGGGTTTTATTTTCCTTTATGCCCTCTCCAGGATTGAATGTATTTTTCATTCATCTGTACTTTTATGAGTTAAAAGTGACCTGTGTCCATTCACATTACTCCAGTGTCTTCTGGCTCTATAATCTCAATGGTCTAGATATGTGCCCATAGTACTACTGAATAAACTATACTTGTTTTACAGACAGCCTAGTATCTAACATGAAATGCCAGGAAAACTCTCTGCTTGATTCCTTTTGGTGTGACATGCTTTCAGGGCATGGAACCATTTTGTACAGTCAAATGATACTGAAATATTTCTTCAGGTTCTGCAGATAATGGATTACAACGCAGTGCCTGAGGTATATTATCCGTTTCCATAAGACACAAGACTTGAAGGCATTAACTGGCTTGATTGTTAAAGCACAGTCCTTCTAAGAGTATTCTATTTCTGTATTAAAACTTGCAGCAGTTATGGCCCACAAGATATGCACATAGACAAACTAATATCTTTGTATCAGTCAAGCTGAGGGTGAAATTCACATAGTGAGAGATATTTTAAAACAGCTAGGGTTTGACTAGTAAGAAACATTTGTAATAAGTGCAGATGAAGATTAGAAAGCCTTCAGAAGACAAGTTTTTTGGAGAAAAAATCTCATTCAATAGTAAGGAAAAAGTATACAATTTTCTACAGAATTAATTTATTAAATAAATGTTGTTGTACGAAAGACATTGAGGCAAGTTCACATGTACAAAGATTTTTGGGAGGGTCCGTAGCTTGTGCCATAGATTAACTCTAATGTTGAAGGACACTTCTGGAGAAAAATAAAAACAAAAGGAGGTGGGAGAATGGGAAAAGGAAATCTTCTTCCCAGAAGCCAGCAAGGAAAAGGAGTGATAGAGGTCCCAAGGTGAGCATCCTGCCCTGGGTGTCCACTCCAGCACAGCAGGTGGTTCCCCCTCATTCTTTTCCCACAGCAAGTATAAACTTTACACAAAGAGCTGCTGAAACTCCCTACGGGCTATTCCTACTTACAGTACTGTTATTGGTGCTAGAGAACGCTCTGGTCAGGAGCAGCTGCTAACGTGCCAGCAGATCATTAAATTGTGCGCGTACCCATTTTTAGGTCCCCAATATAAATCAACAGCTACAACTGGGGCAGGAACAGTGGAGAAAGAAAGGACGATCCCATGGCAGTGGCAGTCACTACCCACGAGATCCCACAATAATAACAATATTGGGGTTTGGACGTGCAAGACCGTGAGAAAAAGGAAAAAATGCTGCCACAGAGGATCTGGAAAATACAGTGCCACAGCAGCTTATGTGTAAGGTTACAGAGCTGCGAGTGAAAGGCAGGCTACTGAGGTATAAATGGAGGACTCTATGTAATATAAAATCTAATGACACTTAAGGCACGGAGTAACATTCTTACACAGAATTATTAAATGGTTTTTAAATAGTTTCTACTTAATTTTTAGACCAAAAGATTAATAATTACTTGCCCATTAATTATATTTTTTTTTTAATTATGAAGTTTAAGGAAGATAGAATTATCTATAAAATTCTGTATTTGTATGGACTCTCTTTTTTCCTGATTTTTTTCAATTTCTATAAATATTCAAGTTTCTCTTAAGGGATATTAATGAGATCACAGCTAAAGTGTTGTTTTCAGGATTTACTAGTCAAAGAGAAAATATGTACATAAATATGCTCTACTATTTTTTTCTTTGACACTCTAATACAATCAGAAACAAATATTGTATCACCTTCTGGCGGCATTCAATATTTCATTATGATGTTTTGATAAAATACTTCCCACAAGACTGTTCTTTTATGTGAAGACTGATATTAATCTAGTGCATTAGCTTATGTGAAAGATCATTTCCTTTAACAAGTTTGAGGTGAATATTAGGGTGAAGTATTGGATTATTCATTATATCTTCTTGGATTTCTATCTAGTCTGAAAATTTTTGATATTTCCTATGAAAGCATTACCATGGGATATCTATCAGTGTTAAAATTTGAAAATTTTCAGATTTAATTTGTCACAAATATTTGTTATTGTTTATTTTAATTCACAGCTTGCTTTCTGTTATGTTCTATACTTCCTTAATTAATCAAAAGTGTGTATAGCAAAACAGATCATATATATTCTTTACAAATTGAAAAAGAAAAAAAAATACATTCAAAATTTAAATTTCCCTTTTCTAATTGCTGATTTGTGAAAAGAAATTACTTAATCCATAGAAAATTCCTGACCAAGTCTTCACAGGCTTTTGAAAACTTAATAACTTTGAGATGATTGCATGAGAACAGACTTGTCCTGAAAATTTAATAGGAACTACCTAGCTTATGTTGGGTTTTATCAAATTCTGGTTTTAATGGGTAGGGAGAGAATTAATGTATTATTACCATTAAATTAACAGATTGAATTTTGGGCTGAGTATCCTTTTCTACTTCCCAGGACATTTGTTTTCATATATTGAATATGTAGCAGAAAGGTGCACTTATATACACTTGCATAAAATACAACGTAACAAACTTTAAGCAGCTGTTATACTATTATAGAAAACGATATCACATCAAGACAAAGTTAGAGACAAAACAAAATAATGAACAAAGGAGATAATGGGAAATTAGATGGTTTTAACACATTGTCTGAAGAGTTTATGGAGATTTATTTTTCAGAACGGTGTAGCATATGACCATTTGATGAAAACAGTCATCATATCCATGATCTACACAGAGAAGTATGGAGTCTGTAGAAAAACAAATGTGCTAGCTAATTACCTGTGAAAATACTGATCTGCTTTCCAAACCTGAACTTTGCTATAACTTTTTCCCCATGTGTTTGTACAAATGTTCAAGTGGCATACCTTTTGCCTTCTATCAGAGGTACCAGAGGTGAGGAAGTTGCTTCACACTTTTTCTGTATTTAAAGAAAAATAACTATATTTAGCAGCAAATATAGAGGAAAGATTATAAGTAGTATATCCCATCCAATGTAAGGCTTGTTTGCATGCAGCATTGCACCTTTTTAAGTTTTAAAAAATAATTTAATGTGAGTTTGCTTATTTCATTTTGTTTTTTTAATATCTTAAGTAGATCAATACAAAAATCCCAACACCAGGTTATACATGACAAGCTCTGCTAACACTAATACAGCTGTTTGTGAGCCGTTATAGCAACCGTGTTCCTTTGTAGGTTGAAGTAATTTTGAGAAGGTCAGATGAAGAACACATGGTGGTGGTGGTGGTGGTGGTGGGGTGTTAAAGCGGTATCAGAGAAGCTTACCTGATTTTGGGACAAATCTCCAAAGACTATTAGTTGAAGTCTGACAGGCTTCCCCCCACAACACAGAAGAGGCCTTTGCTGTATAGAATAGACAATATCTCTATTCCTTTTATTCAATAAAATAATTAACATCGTCTTTACCAGTAGTATTTCTAAAATTAGTAAACAATATTCTCACACCAAAATGAAACATGTGGAGATTCCACAATAATTTTATTGTTGTTAGTGGTTTTATTAGAATGTGCTTAAACAATAAAGTGACAGCTATAGAATTCTAAGGTAGGTAAGAAAGACAAACATTTTTAATCTAGTTTCAGTTTTCTTTTATATTGATTGATTGTGTTTATTTGATGTGTAATAAAGTTAATTTAGTGTGCAGCAATTTTAAGTTGTGTTAAGAGTATCTCTGTACTCATCTGATGACATTAATTGAAAATGACTACTTAGTCTATGCCGGTAAAATACTAAATAAGACATAAAACACGTAACAGCAAATTTTAATAGGGTGAGAGCTCTTAGTCCAATGTAAACCAAATGACAAAAATCTTAAGGCACTTAAACATTCATGGGCTTCAGTATTCCTGGATATCAAAGACTCATTTGTCTACGACCAGGCATGATTTTCAAATATGTAGCTACAGCATTGGGAAAATTACATCCAAGTAACATTGCGTTTTTCATCCAACATCTAATGACACTGGGGTTTAAATTACCATTGTGTTTGAATGCGCCGCATTTTATCTTCCAACTTCTGACACACATGCTGGAAAGCTCCAACCCTCCACAGTTAGCCTTTCTGTCACTTAAGATCATTTCGAAAGCTCTTTGAGACTATGCAGAGGTGTAGCTTCTTTCCATAGTCCTTTCACAGCTTTCATCCACAAATAATAGTTTTGCTACAGCTGAAAATGGTCTACTGACATTTTTGTATCTCGAATGAGACTGACTTTTTCCTTTATAAATTCATCTATCTTTGTGAAAAACAATTTTATATTTCTCTACACTGTGTATTTGCTTTTCATAAACTAAAATTTGCTATTGTAGTATATTTACATACTTCTTAACAAATTGATATTGATATTTACCCCTGTATTTATATTTAGAAAATAGTTCTTGATAGTCCTGTGAAAGTTAATCATTTAAAAGGAATTCGATCAATAACACTTGCTTAGTTTTAGCTCATTTATAATAGTTGTAATTAGTTATTTTAAACACACACAGAGACACACCCCTCAGGAACTGCTTTACTCTATTTTAAACCAAGAAGCTAAAATTATGTTAGATATTTTCACTAGCTGAATAATATTTCTAGTAGAATATGTTATATAATATTTCAGCCAAATTAAACTTCTCCTTAATATAGAGTTAATTTAAGAGTTCATAAAAAAATTTTAGTTTTGTGGTTTTCCATCATCATTGATGAATAAGCGGTAGCAACACATGATGGTTTATAACAAATTCTTCTGTAAGAAAGCTGTGATTTCTGGATCATGTTGGCTTGTGTTCAACTCTTCCGGAAAATATAATTAAATCTAAAACTGTAAGAAATTGCAGAAATAATTTTTAAAAATCACATTTGAACTATAAAAGTTGTGACAGATTTTTAATTATGTGATGCAATAAACTGGATGTCCAAGAAGAACCATTCCTTCAAATTTTGTGCAAATTACCACTACAAAGTAAATTGTAAGTTTGATGAGCTTAGGCCTTGTTAGTGATTGTTAAGTACTTTTGTAAACAGTTGACATACTGCTCCAATAAGAAAAGCTTTTTGGAGTAAGAGAGAGACAACAATATTGGCAGGGTAGTTTCTATTATGTGTTGTTTATGACACAGTGTTTCCAAATCTGATGGTGTGCATTCATTTTAGTATGTCCAGTTTTCACTCCTGCTTTCAAATGTCATTGGTATGTCACACAGGTGAATGAAGGAGGTTCTTTGGGCATGGTGACAATCTGTGGGCTTTTGGAAATAAATGCAAGTTTCTGTACTATGAATGAATATGTGGTACACAACATCTATACTACAAAATCCAGCTATATGCACTGAGAGAGAAAAAACCCCAAAAAACAACAGATGTATCTCTGGCTGATATAATTACGATGGAAAAACTCCAAGAGTAAATGCAGGTACATCAAGAAAGTAATGCTTTTTTTGTGCAGATTGCACAAGTTTAGGAGAAAACAAGGATGCACTGGAAGTCCTTCTAATGGCACATACAGCATCCCTTTGAGGATCTCTGTGACATAGCTTTACCCAAATAACTTCATTAGCAGACTCTTCTAATGTAAACCTCTCTGAAGCAAATTGAATAATTACCTTTGAGCATGGTCACAGAATCTCTATTCTTATCCCCCCCCAAAAAACAAACAAACAAACAAACAAACAAAACAAAACGTACCAAAACCATACCAAATATACTGCAAAATCCTAAAAAATAAGATGCTCATTACCAGTCCATGAACACGGATGTGTTATTAATATTGCTGTCAAACAGAAACTGCAATATATGAAAATGTTTCTATAAGCAGTATAATCAACAGAAAATGATGAAAACAATCACTGAAAATACAGCCTAACAAGAAAAATCTGACATAGCTGACAAGCAACAGAATTAAACATATTTCTGTCTCCAGCAAGAATGCTCAAGGGTAGATGAAAACAGCAGCAAAGTAACCTTCTCCAGTCTCTCTTGAGGGATAACATTTTCTTTTGGATAACAAGAAATATAGTCTTAGACTACACTTTTGGAAGCGTGAATGTGCAGTATGTTATGCAAAAAATCTTGTTTATGAGCAAAGATGAAATGCCCTTATATGTAAACTAAAAATGTATTGTTATTATAATTGAAGTCTTAATGGTCTAATCCAAAAATCATTAATAATGCATATCTTAATTATTACAGGAAGAGAAAGAACATGTGTATGTAGAAGGAAGTTTCAGTAATAGTGTAGTGGTTAAAATTATTATATATGCACATCTTCTTTTCTACCCCTTTTGCTCCTGTGCTCATGCTTCTCCTGCTACTCTGGGTCCTGAGGTTGGTGGCTTCATTCTGGTGTTATGATGACCAGTCAGCACCTGAGGACTTTTGCTGGGAGGAGTATGATGTTGTGTTGGTTTTGGCTGCAAAAGTGTTCATTTTCTCCATAGCAGCTAGCATGTGCGATGTTTTGGGGTTGTGCTGAAAACAGTGTTGGTAATACAGAGATGTTTTCGTTACTGCTGAGCAGTGCTTACACAGAGTCATGGCTGTTTCTGCTTCTCACCCCACCCCACCAGCGAGTACGCTGGGGGTACGCAAGAAGTTGGGAGGGGACACAGCCGGGACAGCTGACCCCAACTGACCTAAGGGATATTCCATACCATATGATGCCATGCTCAGCATATAGAGCTGGGGGAAGAAGAAGCAAGAGGGGGACATTTGGAGTGATGACGTTTGTCTTCCCAAGTAACCGTTACCCATGACGGAGCCCTGCTTTCCTGGAGGTGGCTGAACACCTGCCTGCCCATGGGAAGTGGTGAATGAATTCCTTGCTTTGTTTTGCTTTGCTTGTGCATGCAGCTTTTGCTTTACTTATTAAACTGTCTTTATCTCAACCCACAAGTTTTCTCACTTTCACCTTTCTGATTCTCTCCCCCATCCCATCGTAGGGGGAGAGAGCAAGCGGCTGCGTGGTGCTTAGTTGCCAGCTGGGGTTAAACCATGACAGATGTTCATGTTGATGGCTTCTTCTTTCTCGCTCTAGAGTCCACCTGGCGTCATTTTTATATGTACTAAAATGCTTTTATACATTTTTGCTCTGCAACTCCAGTTTATATCCAGATTTACTATATACAGTGACTTTCACAATACGTAGATAGCATTTCTTTATTCTCAGTTGCCTATAAAAGCAGATTTGCATTTGTTTAACCTACCATGTGTGAGTTGTTTATGGCCTTGGTGTTTCCAATGCCAGGCCTGCTCCCTATCCCTTATCATCCCAGGCCTGCACTCCTCCATGATGCATCCTGTGTTTCCATTTCTCAAGGCCTCTGCTGCCATGCCAGATCTGTATTTTCCTGCCTTGTGTCATTGTGTTAGAGTTGTAAAACTGCGGTTGTACTATACAAAGGAGACCAAAAGTAAAAATAGTTCACAGTAGACACCTGCTCAATTGCTGCTACAGCTAAACCAAGTAAAATAAAGCTATAGACAGGTCTACAAACTTCAAACAGAGCAAGCTTTATCAGCCTCTGTCCTGAGGCCTTGTAAACTCAGTACAAAGCTAATCACCTGTTACTAGCAACGGTAAAACTGTATTACAGGGCTACTTAGCTACAAGCATTAGTCTGTGTGCTCAGGAAAGAAAGGGGCAAACCAACAATAAAGCAAAATACATTTGAAATACAAAGCATCTTGTGTGAAACAAAAGGGAATCTATACATGCCTGTTTTACACTGCAAATATTTGATAAACAAATGAAAATGGAAAAGTATCACATGATTTTTACAAATGCATTATCCAACATTAGGGGTCTGCGCTCAGCAAAATGGTAATTTGTATGAGAATGTTTAGCATGGATTGAATAGGAAAGCAGGACTTTTAGTGATTATTAAACACCAGCTATGTAGGGGTGATATGTGTTAATTGGGCAATTATGAAGAAATGATGTAGCTGGCAAACATAGGTTATCATGCAATTTACATTTTCCACAATAAAGTCGTGTCTTTTTGGAGCTCTGTCATTAACACAACAGATAAATTGTTGTATTTTTCTGGCCCCATAAGGAACTAAGTGACCAGAAAACCGTAATCCTAGCAGATTACATATTTCTAAGAATTTAATAGGAATACATTTGAAAACTTCTGCTTACACAGGTAATTCTCCCTCAAATTTTCCATGTCACTCCCATTTTCCACCTCCTTTTACAAAATAATCCCTAATTCAAACACTCAAAACATGACTTAGAAAACTATACAGACTATTTACAAAATACATAAAGTGGCGATGACGTATGTAGTATTGTGCACATTCTTTCAAAGATAATTAAATGCACTGGGGTTCATCTCTGCCTATCAGTTTGCTAATTTTTATATATGTATTCTTTTGCTGAATTTCTTCTGAACTTGTACTGAAAATGCTGTTCTGGTATTTGTTGCTGAATAAAAGATGCATGAAGCAATGGCAGCAAAATAACCTGTTACTATTTTACAAATTTGCAACATATCCATATATCCCTTAACTTCAAAATTCAAAGCTGTTACAGGAAATATGTTTATATATATATATATATCTTTATTCAGTAGTCCTGTTTATATTCATTATTATTATTATTATTATATTTTTCATTTAGATCAATCATCTCAAACATTTTCTGACTTTTATAAAACAAGATAAATAAATCCTCCATTGAAAAAAAAAAAAATCTCATTTTTAAAATAAAAGTTGCATCGTTCAGCACACACAGAGATTTGGTACAGAGTTTGCTTTATCTATACATTTAATTGCCTTGACGGCTGTTTAGGGAAGAATACATTGGGACTGAGGAGGAGATGATCAGATCGCTGGTAGCTAAAGGTTTTTACAGAGAGTTCCTCTCGTGAAAAGTGGCAACAAGAACCTGAAAAACAGCTGATTTGGAATAAAGATCTGGCTTACTATATTCAAGGTTAATGCAGCTGCCTTTTGCTCTCTCTCCATATAAATGGTTCTCATTCTGACTTCATTCCTTGCTTTACCAACACCAAGATATGAATTAGTCAGGGGACTTCATAAAAGTCTGCTCATGCCCAGAGCTGCCGATCTTCACTTTCTGCAGTTCAGCGGCTATTTAATTTTAATTGCTCCCCAAGCTTAGGCCAATTCTGGATGGCAAAAGCAGGGCAAGAATCATTCACTGCTCCTTTGAAGTTTGAAAAGCCTGTATTCAGATTGCCTCAGGCTCTCATTCTTACATTTATGTGAAAATGTAAGCTGCTGAACACTTCTGTTGAACATCTACAACACTAACTTAACAGGAAATATCTTGTAAAGTACAGCTTGATTTTTTTTCCTGTGGATTTCATGTTACAGATCTTAATAAAAATAATTGAAAATTGCAAAAAAAATTTAGGAAAATCCATGCTAATGAGTTTGGATTGGTGTAGATTTCCAATTATATTGCACAATCCCTTCATTAAACTTCTTCGGGAGGATTATTACATCTGTGTAGAGCCCAAGTGCATACTACAAGTAAATCACAGCTATACTTTCTCTGTATGCAGAAGTTTCTCACAAAGCAAAAGCAAAAAATGTTGCTGTGTTGATGGTTTTGCAAAAAGATGGGAGAAATAATTTTTATCCTGTTCCTTCATCCCTCTTTCTTTTCCTTGCCAATAGCAAAATTCAGGCTTCATGAAGGAAATCACTTCGAGCTCTGAGAAAATTGAAAGAGTGAATCACTACAGGAGATAAGCTGAAGCTGATGGTGGTGCAGAGAATAGCATATTCCCTTGTGGCTGTTTCTTCATAGGGAATGCTTTTCAACAGGAAAAAAGAAGTATGCAGCAATACCAAAAGGTATCTTCTCTTGGAAGAAGAAAGGGATGCATTAAAATATATTTTTCTGTATGGATTGGCACTAAACTGAAAGCTGAAAAGGTGGTAAAGCTGGAGGTGTGACAATACTAAGCTAAGTCTTCAGTGAAATTAATATAATTATGTACATGAAAGAAAACATTACGTTGCCAAATGAAATATATGTGGTTTTCTTCCTACAAAATTGTATGTTATCTGTGCTGAGCTGACCAGACAAAAGTACGGACAAAAGAAAAAGGAGTGGGGGGCAAAGAATACAAAATTATTTGTAAACATTTGTGTTCTTTAATTGTGTCCAATTAAAGATTGGACCTGTATTTACGAAAGGTATTGCAGAAGCTTAAAAAAAAAAACCCTACAAAATACAAGCACTAGTTTCCAAGAAACCAAATTCTAATACAACATGCTCACGTTTTTTTTCTAATTCCACATTTTTACAAACAAAAGCCTTTCACAAACTTTCTGTTTGGATTTTCCCCTCACACTGTGACTGAAATGAGAGAGTCTCCTCATCATCAGAAGTGCTTTGTGTTTGGGGGGGGTGTGGTACTCATCTGTTGTTTTGAAGTTTGTCTCTCTGCTTGTTTTCCCAGCACGACGTTCATCAAAAGAGGCATTTTAAAATGATAGCTATAGCTGCAAATTGCCCCTTAACATCAGCTAAATACAAGGAAATATAGCAACTGATATTTCTTATCCTGGGTTTCTTTTGCTTACTCCTGAAAAACACTATTTCTCAGATAATCTCAAAAATACAAGTGTCAAATAGGCTTAGAGGCTTTCAAGAAAAGAGAAGAATTTTTTTCTATTGCATAATCTGTTTGATTACACTCTCACCTTTAGCATTATTCTTGCCTTAAAATTATAATACTTAGCAAGAACAGAAGGTATTGCTTTTAAAGTACCTTTATTTCACTATTAAGTTATATGTGTTCTACTAGCTACAAGTTCAAAAATCTTTTGCTGATTTTGAGCCACCTTTTTTTTCTATTTTGTGGATTTTTAAAATAATTTCTGCTATTTATCCAAAAAAACCTTCAATATTATCTAACTTAAAAACTCAGTGACAACACAAATCTACACAGAGTTTTATAAGAGTCAAAATGTCATCAATCCTTTCTGCTCTATATCTGGCCTGTCCCAGAAGTTAGCAGGCACCCTACTTCTTTTGCTAAGAGCTACCCAGTATCTGAAATGCCTGTTCTATAGAAGTAGTTACCTATTTCTGTTATAGTATATGTTGTAATATATTCTTAGGTGGCCAGTCTGATAAACTGATAAAATAACCCTAAATTTTGCAATGAAATTCAAATTTATATTAAGTAATATTAAACATAGATTATGAATATTTCTAAATAAAATGAATTATTTCTAAATAAATTAGTTTATATTTGAAGTTATGATTCAGTTATTGGATTCTGGAGTGTGTGCAGGTACAAGAAATAAGCCTCTAAAAACACATATGACATTCTACAAAAAAATATATTTTTCAAGAAAAACCTTGCATATGATAATTATCTGCGAGAGACACAAGCTTCAGTACTTACATATCAAATTTTTAGAAGTCATGTAAATAAGTGACCCAATGTAAAAATAAGGAACAATTAATAAGGGGTTGTTCTAGTTTTGGGTTTGAAGTTGTTTTTTTTCCTCATTTATATAATAACCTACTTACTACATATTTGGTTCTCAAACTGGTTCAGGACTATCTCCAAGTTTTAGGAAATGCCAAAGTATTTCTCAAGGTTTATTCTTGTGCTACTAAAGAAACCTTCAGGGTTTGTTATTGTTTCAGTGGGAGTAGAATCATGTCTGCACTTTCATAAGAAAAAAAAAGTATTCAGTATTTAGAATTCAGTATTTAGAATTATGAGACATCTGGAGACCTGTTAGTAGGTGACTTTCCAGTGGCATATTTTTAGTTTCCTTCTTCAATTTTTTGTCTCTGACTTTATTTGGGGACTTTAGGAGTGTGTAGGGAAAGAAGGAGAGTTTTTGCTTTCCTTATTTCCCTCCCCTCATTTTTTATTTAAAAAAAAAAAAAAAAAGTCTTGTGACTATATTACATTTTGTTATGTGTTTAATTGTTTGCTACCTGCTGAGGCTTCAGTTCAAATTATGCAGAGACTTGGTCATTAGTCCATGCACTTATTTCACGCATGAGAATTATCATTTTTAATTTGGCAGAAGTGAACTAGTACCCCAGCATGTGTCCACAACATTCACCTCAAAAGAACAGTAAAACGAATCAGCTAAGTTGATTAAGACAATAAAGCTATCAGGATAGCTTTGGGGCTAACAAAAATGCTTACTCAATCCCATTTAGTGGTTATAATTGTTTGTGGTTTTTTCCTTTTTTTTTTTCTAATGTCACTAATGTGGACTACTAATTCAAGTAGTAAATTAAAATGTCCATAAAGTGGTAATGCATCCTATAAATTTAAGAAATCACTCGTTAGAATTCTAATTATGGATATATTTCAGTGTAGCATGTAACATACTGAACTGCCTTTATCTAAGTCATAGTTTTACCTTTGCAGAAAGCTTTCCCAAGTCTTCCAGGAATGAAAGTCTAATTAAGTTACAAAATACAGACAACTTTGCAACAGACACTTCATAGTAAAACTAGAAATATTCTGTTTAAAGTATAAAATAATGTCTCAGTGGAAACTGATGGGTTTTTTTACAATCTGTAACCATGTGGCAGTGAAATGGAGACTTAAAGAATTTAAATTTCTTATGTAAGTGTTAAGATCTTATTTTCCACTTTAACCACTATGGACGATGATACAGATCTAGTAGATTGTTGTCACCAATCCTTAGTTTTTCATGTATGTAATAAAGAAATTCTGAGAGTCATTTAAAGTAATTTGACAGATCTTTATGTACTGGTAAAGATCACAAATACTAAGTCTTCCTCTGAAAGACATTTTTCAAATAAATTCTAGAGAAGCTTCAGTAGAAACATTTCTAAAACTCAAAGAGGCAAATATTCAAACAGTTAGTTCTTGTACAGAACTATTAGTAAAAAACACATGAGACTCTCTACTTCAACGGTGTTATACTGAGTTGGTGAGGTGGGTTGACCCTGGCTGGCTGCCAGGTGCTCACCAAAGAGCTCTATCATTTGCCCTCCATCAAGAGAACAGGGGGATAAAATACAACAAGAAGCTCATGGGTAGAGATAAGGACAGACAGACCACTCATCAGTTACCATCATGGGCTAAACAGAGTCATCTTGGGGAAATTAATTTAATCTACTGCCAATTAAACAAAGCAGGAGAAATGAGAAATATGAAGAAATCTTAAAAACACCTTCCCTACCCCTCCCTTCTTCCCAGGCTGAACTGCACTTCCCACTCTTCTACCTCCCCCCTTGCCCCATCAGCCCTGAGTGGCACAATGGGAGAGGGGATGGAGGTTGCAATCAGTTCACTCCTTCCCCCCATACTTTTCCTCTGCTCCTACAGGAGGTAGTCCTTCATAAACTCCTCCAAGGTCGGTCCTTCCCATGGGCTGCAGTTCTTCACAAACTGCTCCAGCGTGGGTCCCTTCCCGTCCTTCAGGAAGAGGCTGCTCCACTGAGAGTCCCCCAGGCAGTCACAAGTCCTGCCAGAAAACCTGCTCCAGCGTGGGCTCCTCTCTCCACATGGACACAGGTCCTGCCAGGAGCCAGCCCTAGCACAGGCTCTCCACAGGGTCACAGCTTCCTTCAGGCCACATCTACGTGCTCTGGCATGAGGTCCTCCACAGACTGCAGTGTGGATATCTGCTCCACTATGGGCATCCATGGACTGCAGGCAGGCAACTTGCTTCACCATGGTCTTCTCCACAGGCTGCAGGGGAATGTCTGCTCTGGTGCCTGGAGCACCTCCTCCCCTTCCTTCTTCTGGAAGCCTCGGTGTCTGCAGAGTTGTTTCTCACATATTTTCTCTCCTCTCTCCCAGCTGCTGTTGTGGAACATTTTTTAACCCTTTCTTAAATATGCTAGCACATGAGCATAGCTGATTGATTGGCTTGTCTTTGACCAGTGGCAGGTCCATCTTGCAGCTGTCTGGAACTGGCTCTGTCAGACCTGGGGACGGCTTTTGGTGTCTTCTCACAGAAGCTACAGCTGCAGCCCCCCTGACTACCAAAACCTTGCATGTAAACCTGACACAGCTGGTATTTAGTTATTCATTCATTAACCCCCCTGCCTTTTTTAAAACACAGTTTTAACACCATACCATTCATTCTACACTTCATATAACTATATTTTATCCTTTCACAACTACAATAGTTTACAATTGGTTACAGAATTGTGCATTGCTGAACTTTGTTTGTCAAGATGATGATGTTCAATTTTATTCTCTAAAGTTTTGGGAAGTACTTACAGCTCAGTGGCATCTACAGGCTTACAAAATTTATATATATATATATTTAAAAAAGTAAAAAAAAATAGAATAACTAGAGAAGCTACATATGTATTTATAGTCTGTCTACATCAACCACACTGTAGTGCAGAGAACTTGTGAAAAAATCTTTCGGAAAAAAATCCTCTTATTCTGCCAGAGAACCTTTCATTGGGTGAAGTTGCTTAACAGAGATTGTGATTTTATATATGAACATATTTTCCTGTTTTTCCACAAGACAGTACAAAAATCATTCAAGTCTGGTTATACTAAATCTTCAGTTTCCCCTTATTTTCCTAAATATTACTGTTAAATCTTAAAATGAAACTAATTTTTCCTGCTTTTGATAAATCTGTGTAGTATATTCCTTGTTATCATCTAGCTGGGTATGTGTATGCACACAGACATATATATATGTATGTTACTAAATATGTTACCTGCCTAGTGGCTGAAGCTGGTGGTGCATGCAGCTTTTCTGGATTTTAGTAAGGATTTTGATATTGTCCCTCACAGCACCCTTCTGGGCAAGTCCAGTTGTGTAATGAGCAGGTTCATGGGTGAAGAATTGGCTGAACAGCAGGGCTCAGAGTGTTGTAGTGAATGACGCTACATGTGGCTGGTGACTGATCACCAGTGGCGTTCCTCAGGGTTCAGTTCCAGGGCCAGTCCTCTTCAATATATTTATCAACAATCTGGATGCAGGAGGTGAATGCACCATTAGCAAGTTTACTGATGATACCAAAATGGGAGGTGCTGTTGACTCTTGAGGGACAAGAGGCCTTGCAGAGGGATCTAGATAGATTGAAACATTGGGATATGATTACTGGGATTAAATTTAACAAGTATTTAAATACTGGATTCTGCACCTAACAGTAATGCTGGGCACAAGTATAAACTGGGAGAGGAGTGGCTGGAGAGCAGCCCTGCAGAAAGGGATTGGGGGTGCTGGTTGACAGCAGGCTCAACGTGAGTCAGCGGTGTGCGCTGGCAACTGAGGGCAACCCACATCCTGGGATGCATCAAACGCAGTATAACCAACTGGTCAAAAGAGGTGATTATCCTGCTGTATTTAGCCTTGGTGCGGCCTCACCTTGAATACTGTATGTAGTTCTGGGCCCCAGAATTTAAGAAGGGTGTTAAGGTCCTTGAATGTGTCCAGAGGAGCGCAACAAAGCTGGTGAAAGGGCTGGAAGGCATGTCCTGTGAGGAGCAGCTAAGGACTCTGGGTTTATCGGGTTTGGAGAAAAGGAGGCTGAGAGGCAACCTCACTGCTCTCTACAGCTTCCTGAGGAGGTGAAGTGGAGAGGGAGGTGCTGAGCTCTTCTCACTGGGATCCAGAGATAGGATGTGTGGGAATGGTTCAAAGCTGCTCCAGGGGACGTTCAGACTGGACAATAGGAAACATTTCTTTACCGAGAGGGAGGTCAAACACTGGAACGGGCTTCCTAGAGAGGTGATCAATGCTCCATGTCTGTCAGTGTTTCAGATGCATTTGGACAATGCCCTTAAGATCATGTTTTAACTTTTGGTGAGCCCTGAACTGGTCAGGCAATTGGACTAGATGATTGTTGTAGGCCCCTTCCAACTGAAATATTCTAATCTAGTCTAGTCTAGCCTATATATATGTATTTAGAAATTTGAAATAATTTGAAGTGGGGGTTTTTTACATTAATGGTTAATTGAATATTGCTTCCTGAATTGTATCTTTTTTCTTTTTCTTTTTTTTTTTTTAATAATTTTAATAGAAATATTTATTTTATCTTTCTCCAGTGTTTTGGGAATTTTTCTGTTCCCCATAAATTCTTGAAAACAACTAACAGTTCTTCAGATTCTTCTTTTGTGACTACCTTAAGTCCTCTATGATGAATTTTGCCAGGACTAGCTGCCTTAAACATACAGATTTCTCTAAATCTTCTTTAACATCTTTTCATATTGCAGTCTGGCTTCTGACTCTCTATTAAATTTATTTCTATTAAATAATAATACATTCAGAGTAATGCAAAAACAGGTCTGGGAACTTCCGCCTTCTGTGTGTAATCCATTGCTTGCACTCCTCCCCCATCAACTAATGGATCTATACTTTATTTTCCTGTGTTTTCACTTACAGTGTTTTACTAGTGCCAGTGACAAAAAGCTACTCAGATATAATCACACTGAAAAAATGTTTGCCATGTCAATCCACTTTTATTCCCTGATCCCAATTTTTGTAATAAAAGTTTCTTGGTTTTTTGCTTGTTCAACAGAACAACTTATTTTATACCTTCTATTTTTGCTAGGTGTTGCAATTCCCAACAAGTAATAAGTTCACCAAGCAAGTTCAGCAGTTATTTACCAGTCTATAATAAGGGTAACAAACAAATCAATCAAGACTTTCCTAAATGCCTACCTGGTTTTCTAGTGTCACTATGAACTAGTGAGCAGCCTTTGTAATACTTAAACTTACAAAAGATGTTTATGAGATCAGTGGAATTCAGCAAATCCCTCTATTTCCCAATTTCCTGTCTCTTGCTCATTTCTGTTCTACTGCGCAAACAATTTGCATTTATGAAAAGTTATGATAGTTTCTAAATAGTCACAGGGGAAATTCTACACACAAATCTTTTCCAAATAAAGCTATAATTTAAGTTGTAATTCCTCTTTTTCATCATTAGAAAAGGGTAGGGAATTATGATCTCTTCTGCTGACAGCATAAATTTACTTACATCCTAGTTCTGAAAGAAACCATTGTGAATATATCTGTCATACCACTCATTTGAACCATCTGGATAGTCTGCATCCTGCCTAAGAGACAGTCACATCCAGTTCTTTCTCTTTCATAACTTCTTTCTTTCAATGTTTATCAGTTTACCTGTCATTATACTAAAGACTTATCACAGATATAAGCTCCAGCTCAGATTTTTTTGTTAATCACCACCACTTCAACAGGTATTTACAAGTGCAACAGGAAAATGGGAACCTCTGTTCTTGAGGCAGTGCTGTAAAATACAAGATAGAGCTTGTTATGACATGCATTTTAAAACAAACGGACAAACAAGCAAAAGTAAACCAGTTATTTTTTAATGTAACTTGAAAGCAAGAAAGGAAAAGAATAAGAATTGATATCTAAAGGAAAATAGTCGATACACAGTATAAATATTGTTGCAGGACTATGAATTTACATCTTGCAGGTTCCAGAACTTAAGGGTCTCCTGGCAATATTCTTTCTGCGATTAAGACTTCTACAACTGTCCACAGTACTACTATGCATTCTATGGGGCAAAACATTTAGGATTCTACCTCAGAAAAATTGTGTAAGATGTGTGTGGCAAGACAAGAGTTAATTTAGTATTAATAGATAGTATCAGCATATATTACATTACCATTATAATAAGGATTTATAGGTAAACATATAATGTGCACAATCAACTTTGGACATAATTGACTTTTTGGAGAGCAGGAGAGAGAATTTGCTTCCCATCAGTGACTTTCTTTTCTTATTACAGTATTCTACTAGTCAAGAACATAAAATAAAAATTTTGATAATAAACCATCTTCTGTTTCTACGTCTTCTTTTACACATCCAGACTGATCCAGTGGTGAGAGTTGTTTACCTAGAAATTACATTTATTTAGTTTAAGCTGCCAAGGCCAATTTGCATTCATCTAAACAAATCCTTTAAAATTTTCAGTGAAACACTGTTCCATTAAAAGAAAATAGAAATACAGAAAAGGAACTCCTTAAATATATGAAAACTTTCAATTAACTAGGAATGCTGAGCAAATTTTTCTCAATATTGACCATCATCTTCCTAATTCAAGATAGTGAATGATGTCTAGTCAACTTCACCTCCTTATGTTGCCTGACTTTCTTGTAAAGTATTTGGGGGTGTCTTGATTCCTGGGTATTTCAGTTGGGAAACAACTGGAGATTTCAAATTATAATTTTGCAAATGAGTTATTTGCTATACACAGACTATTTTTAACTTTAATTTTTCCATTTACCTTTCCTGTGAAGAAATCTGCAATACGTTTGTGAAGAAAATCATATGTCAACTCTGTTACATGTAGTTTCTCTTGGTGAGTGTGTAGTAGTTCTTGAGATTCAGTTCTAACAATTGCTTTCTCACGGACCTCCTGTGTGACCTCAACTGTCTTTCTCTGTCCCAGTTCTCTATAGGAAAAAGACTTACAATAGTGTTTTTAACAGTTATGTCTGCTGTATAGGAATATAGTCTCTGAAGAGACTAGAAATCTTAACTAAATAAATGTCTAGAAATTGATTTTACCTTAAAAAATGAGGAGAAAAAAAAAAAAGCAAAATGTGTGTTCATTTTACTAGACTCATCATGCAATAAATCATCCTCTAAGTTCCTTCTCTTCTAATACCTGTCTTATTGACCTTCTCTGCAAGACTGTTTCTTCTTTCTCTCAGCTGATTCAAAGTTTTTATGTACAAATTCTTAGCTTTGACCACAGAGAGTCAGGCACATTATAATCTGTTTTCGTTCTTTTTAAATTAACTGCAATTTAGCTCTTCATAGTTTTTGAAAAAAATCAAACCAAAACAAACCACAAACCCAAACGAGTCAGAGCAATAGCAGCAAAACACCTGACATAAGATTTTTTTTAATGCAATTTAGCAGAATCATGTTTGTAGCTCACTGTGACTTACTGAAGTAAAATGCAGAAAAGTGCAAAGATCTATTGAGCATGCGTTTTTAGTGTTATCTGTAAGGTCTATTGAATCTAACACTCTTCTAAATATTTTAACTAGTACTTTACTTTGAATTTATTATCATTTCTCATTCCCTGTGTCCTCTAAATAAGCAAGCAGACTACACCTGAGAATAACTTCAAAACATATGCAAGATGAAGTCTATAATAATGCACATAATTTACATAGCTTTACTATATCACACTAATAATGAAGAATATCTTTCAGTGTTGCTAGGGTTTTTTTTCCTGTTAACTTTGGTGACATTATAGAAAAATGTATATCGTTAGGAATCTATTATATTTCAGACAGAAGTATCATTTATTTGGATTCAGAAATAAGTACATTGGATATACATTTGGGAAGTTCAAAGACAGGAGAAAAGAAACTATTTCATCTTTTCAAACCAGAAAACCAGAATCATCTTAACATAGAAGCTAAAATGTATAACTATGATATTTGTGTTAGATAACACATATTCATAACTTTGGGGGTTTTTGTTTTTATGTTCACCATAACTATATTTTTAAGTGATCAGGAAGTACTGAATACCAGAGTAAAATAATTTTAGGGTGGAAATGCAACAAAATAAAAATAAAAATAAAATCAAATATGAATATGAAAATACTTGCTTTAACATTTGCATACAAAATACATCACACGATTCTCAGGTATGTCAAATATACTGAATTCACACTAAAATTAGGAAACTGAAGTCCCCTCTCAACAAAATCAAAGGAATGTGATCATTGACTTTTATAAGTGGCTGCAGCTGCTCAGAATTTATTCATAAAAAAGAAAAGGGTGTACATCTCTGTGTTTGGTATTCTGAAATAGGAGGATGAAGTTGATGACGATGGTGAATATCTTTTATGTCTATTGCAACTGTAGCAAGTGATCCCAGTCAAAGTCTTGACTGGACTCCATGCAAATGCATAGGAAAAAGATAATTCATACAACTCAGAAACTCCGTGTACAAAAGTAACACATAGCTATAAATAACAAATAAGCAGACAAGGAAATAGGACTGTCTAGCATGAAAAAAGCAGTCACAGTTAATCATTTTTGCAAGCATCCTAGCACAGGAGAATTTTTAAGAGGATCATTGAGGTTTTGTAAATGCATACAAAGCTTCTCCAGTATAGAAAAAGCATCTTGAGGGAAAGTACAAAGGAACTTTAAAAAAAGCCTTAACAAATAATCAATGAGAGCAGGTAGACCAGAAGTTAGAACCAATAGCATAAAGGAAGTGCTGGAGGGGCAAACAGATCATGGATGGTCTTAATATCAAAAACAATCGAGGTTTGATCCTGTAGAGAAGTTGTTTGTGGTAGGGATGAAAGAAAGATTAAATAGACAATCTAGGAACATTGTTCTGAGTCAATATTAGTAGGTAATTTGAAACAAGAAGGAAAGAAGTTGCAATAGTCAAGATGTAGATAATGAAAGAATGAGAAACATAATTGTGTAGATATATAAAAAGATATTGAAGCTGGCATGTCATGTTATGGTAGTAAGATTTAGAATCATAGAATCACAGACTTATAGAATGGGATGGAATTGGAATGGACCTATAAGGATCATTGAGTCCAAATCCCTGCTCCTTGTAGGACTACCTAACACAAAAACATATGACTAAAAGCATCATCCAGATGCTCCTTGAACTCTGACAGGCTTGGTGCCATGACAACTTCCCTGGGGAGCCTGTTCCAGTGACCGACTACCCTCTCAGTGAAGAACCTTTTCCTAATGCCCAATCTGAACTTGCCCTGACACAGTTTCATTCCATTTTCTTGTGTCCTGTTACTGGTCAGCAGAGAGAGGAGATCAGCACCTTCCCCTCTGCTGTCCTCCTTTAGGAAGGGGTAGACTGCCATAAGGTCACCCCTCAGCCTTCTTTTCTCCAAGCTGAACAAACCAAGTGACCTCAGCTGCTCCTCACAAGTCTTGCCCTTTAACCTTTAACAACCTTGGTCGCCCTCCCCTGGACAAACTCTAATAGTTTAATGCCCTTCTTACATCGAGGCACCCAAACTGCACACAATACTCGAGGTGGGGCCACACCAGTGCAGCATAGAGTGGGACAATCACCTCCCAGTCACAGTCTTCCAACACAGTGCTCCATGAGTCCCAGGACCCATCATCATTGTTAAAGACAGGCAAAGGCAGTGATAAATGTCTCTGCTTTGTCTATGTCCATATTTGTAGGGTGACCAATCTCATCAAATAATGGACTAATGTTATGTCTGTTCCTCCTTTTCCTGTTAATGTATTTTTTAAAAAGCCCTTTTTATTATCCTTCACAGTATTGGACAGCTTGAATTCTAATTGAGTTTTGGCCACACAAATTTTCTCCCTACAGTGGCAAACAGCATCTCTGTAGTCCTCCCATGTTGCTTGTCCTTGCTTTCAATGTCCACACACTTTCCTTTTCCGCTTGAGTTCTAGAAGATCCCTGTTAACCCAAGCCAGCCTTCTGCCTGACTTGTTTGACTTCCAACATTTTGGAATTGCCTGCTTCTGCATTCTTAAGAGATGGCTTTTAATAGGTGACCGTTTAGATATGGTTTGGGTGGGAAGGCATACTTAAAGGCACAGACTGGCCATATAAATTAACTAAAGGTACAATCAGACAGGTACTTTGCTTTGTAGTAATGGATGTAAGCTGGTGATTAGATGAAACATGAATCGTTCTGTTTTGAAGCCATGGCATTTAACAAAACAGTGTCGCAAGCTCCTAGAAGACTCCCTGGATTAGGTGAATTTGCAGCTCTTTTGCTGCATAAGAGTGCTCTTCTGGGTAATGCTGGTTATCAGAAAACTCCCTTGGTGCACAGATACCTTCTATTTCAGACCTTAAAGTGGCCTCTGAATTTTAGCTATTGACTATGTTATTCTTTGAATAACTTGGGTCAGTGAGTTAAATATGTCTAGAGTATTCCAGTCTTCTAGTTTTAAGAAATGCCAGAAGAGGATATTCTAGTTTTACTGAGTGACCTTAAAATTTCTGTTAGTTCTTGCCAAGTACTGGCAAAAATAAATTCTTCTCAACAAAATCCAGAGCAAGATACAGAGTTCCAGAGTCATATAAAGGCATACAAAGGTATATAAGAGTACATAGAAATGATACCGATGATGTACATAGCTACCTAGCGCTTAATTTATTGCAAAGTTTTCTCTGACAATCTGTCAGACATTTCACGACTACCAGTCTAAACATGCAACCTCAGGTTGCTTTCTCAGAATAGAAATTAGCATTGTAAATCCGCACTCAGTCATGCTCCTTGAAACTATTCGTATGTAAAACTCTCCTCAATTTTTAACTCCATCAGGAAAAGCCTTGGTCTCCCTTTCACTAGACAATAGACCAATCCCTCCAAGTTTAAAATGATGACACAGTTCTTTGAATATAAAACCTAAAAATCATGGTGCATAATTGAATGGGATATAAATATTAGATTATTGTTATACATGTGGTTTAGGAAAAACTAGTAAGGGAAAAAAGAAGAAGAGACCTATCAAGGACTTAATGAATTACACCACGACCCATAAGATTGTGGCTAGGTCAAGTAAAAAGGAGATTAGAACAAAAATATCACCATGAAGACTGACAGAGACGATAAACAAAGATCAAATCATGACATTGATACTCAAGTGGGATTTAAATACTGCAACATTTATTTGTGAAAAAAATACAGCAAGATTAAACATAGACTAAAATTCAAGTCCATATGATACTGGAAAACAGGAAGCTTAATTTCTGAGGCTGGAAATCTGAAGTGAGGAATTTTTTAAAAAATATGACAAATAAGTAACCAAAAAAAAAGCTAAAAAGCAGGCCAAGAGCTAATGGAAGTCTACACCTGTGTTATTGTAGGATGAGGGTCTGCTGACTGTAAAACAACCGAAACATAGCATTCAGAAATACACAGAATAAACTGCATATCTAGTGTCTCCTATTGATTATTGATTAAAGCTGATCCATATTTGGGTTACAAATAAAATAACTATGCAATTAAAATTTAAACTACGGATGCATTATAATTAGTAGAAAAGGACATAGTATATAGAAACCCAATTAAAATAATGAAAAGGAAAAAAGGTCACCAGAATTCTTTGGACTTAGATTGCTGCAAGCTGTTTGTTTCTAACAGAGTGAGTAATATGTGCCATGAATGATTCTGTCACAATAAAAGAAGCAAATGACTAATCCAAATGATGTTTGTGACTAGCTCGTCCCTAGAATGCCTACCATGACAGTAGTACAAATTGGAGAAATATATTGTGGAGCAGTAGTTGTATCCAGTGCAGAAACAGATGCTGCAATCAGTTGTAATCAGGAAGTTGCACAGTCCATCAAAGGTTATGAACTACCAGCTGTGCCTCCATAAGTAATGGAAAAGACATATACAGATACAGAAATCAGTAACATATCATCAAGCAAGTTCTTGGAGTCAGTCGAAGCCAACTTTTTGATGCAGCAGTTGAAGAAAGAGCTACACTTTTTTGGCTTTGTTTCTGATCAATGAGGGCAAAATGACTGAGTGCATGAAATTGAAAGGTTAATTGGGTAAGAAAGATGATGGTAAATGGGGAAATTTATTTTTTAATGGAAAAAATGTGTAAGATAGCACAGTAAAATCCATAGATCCAAATCAGCAGACCTCACAGGAAAGAGTATTAAATCCACACAATGGATAGTTTCATAAAAGAACATTACAGCTAGAATCCATACCCTAATGGAAGGAAAATATCAGTATTATAGAGACACCTACACCAAAAAAATCAGGACCTCAGCAATGACCTGAAAGGAAAAAGGTAAAAAAAAACCCACCCAAAAACCAAAACAAAAACATCCAAAACTAAAGAAATTGAAAACTTGTCAAATTCCTAATTTGGTTCCAAGAGAAAAATGTAAGCTTCCAGTAACAAAACAAAAACCGCTCAATTTGAGAATAAGCTAGCAAGAAATAAAGAGGATTCAAAGGAATAATATTATAACTATATACTTATTATATAAGAAGTATCATTTTTAATAATAATAATGATTATGATGATGAAAGATTTACTTTATTACTGAACAGAGACAAAAATATGTAAATATTTTACGTTCTTATTCCTACCTCACTCTGGGTTGTTAAAGTGTAGATTCCTCACTGTCTCCACATTTTTCCCCTCTGTTGGTTAGTTTTCAAGTAGATTGATGATAACAATAATGGAATGTTATTTAGGAAGAACATATGTAGAAAGTAAATGGCCGGGCAAACAGGAAACACCATGACTAAAACTTCTAATTCAGAAGTCTCACATAAGTACTTGAAGTTATACGAAATGAAATAGGGACATTTCATTTGCCAGTTCTTCAAAGGGGAAAAAAAGAAAGGCCCTAGGGAATCATAAACCACTTTTCCGTGTTTTTTTGAGAATCCTCAATTCCAAAACTCCAGCAAATAAACAAAATTCCCTGCACAACCCCAGACACCAGTACAGGTTAGGGGTTGACCTGCTGGGAAGCAGCACTGCGGAGAAGGACCTGGGAGTCCTGGTCGACAACAAGCTCTCCATGAGCCAGCAGTGTGCTCTCGTGGCCAAGAAGGCCAATGGTATCCTGGGGTACATTAAGAAGAGTGTGGACAGCAGGTCAAGGGAGGTTATCCTCCCCCTCTGCTCTGCCCTGGTGAGGCCACATCTGGAGTACTGTGTCTAGTTCTGGGCTCCCTAGTTCAAGAAAGACAAGGAACTACTGGAAAGAGTCCATTGGAGGGCTACGAAGATGATTAGGTGACTGGAGCGTCTCTCGTGTGAGAGAGCTGAGCCTTGAGAAGAGAAGACTGAGAGGGGATCTGATCAATACTTATAAAAATTTGAAGGGTGGATGTCTAGAGGAAGGGGCCAGACTCTTCTCAATGGTGCCCATTGTTTCACCTGAACATGAGGAAAAACTTGTTCACTTTGAGGGTGACCGAGCACTGGAACAGGCTGCCCAGAGAGGTTGTGGACTCTCCTTCTCTGGAGATATTCAAAACCCACCTGGATGCAATCCTGTGCAACATAGTCTAAGTGATCCTGCTCTAGCAGGGGGGTTGGACTAGATGATCTCCAGAGGTCTCTCCTAACCCCTACCAATCTGGGAATCTGTAAGTACTTAGAAGAGAATAAGTTAAGAAAGAAATCTGGCAAGGTTTAATTAACAAAAATCATATAACTATAATTATATAATTATTATTTTTGTGGGATTGTTGAATATGTTTCATGTGACCTTCTTATAAACAAAAATTAGAACTAGGCTAAATGAGTAATTTTCATTGACTTCCAGGGAGATTATGGTAAGAATGACAGAAAGCAAGACCATTACCAGTCAGAATTAATTTTCTATCCGAAAGTTGGTAAGTGCAGTAAAAACTTTTGAAGAGTCAACTATCAAAAAGGGAATCACCTTCCAGAAAACATTTCTGAATCTTGTAAACACGGGAAGATTACAGTCAATCACAAACTGAAAGTAAGTTATGTGGCAAAAGCTCAAGCTCATAATCGCTGTAGCTGAATGTACAAACAAGACTTTGACATGTAAAATATTTGAAGTAATCCACATGCTTTTTTTGAGATTGATAACTTGGACTTGTGTCAGTTCTGGGCACAATACTTCAAGTATATGAACCACAAGTGTGTGAACCACAAAGGTCACAGAGAAAAGCAAAAAGAATAAGGTCTGGAAAACATGACCTGCAAGCAAATATTAAATGTTTTTGTTGAATTAGACAAATGAAGGCTGAGAACAGACATGATAGAATTCTTCAGATATGTAAAATAGTCATCTTACACTGCAGTAAGGGAAGACTAAATAAACAGTACAGAAAATCTTTCAGTCTGTAAAAGTAATTAAACTGCTGAATAAATTACCTTTGAAGGTTCCTAAAACAAGGTCAGACAAAACCCTGTAAAAAACAGTTAAATATACATGACACTGAAACATAAATGATAAAACACTCTATACAGTTTCTAGGACTCTTGTTCCTCTATTTTCTGTGAATGTGTTATGTGAAACTCTAGGAAAATAAGTACATTACGTCATGAAATGTTACATCTGGTTTTATAATTCTTTGAGCCATAATACAAATTCACACAATTTTGTGGGACAAACTCATTGCTCTTGGTTTTTTTTTTTTTCCTCCCTACCCCAGAATGAAACAAGAAAAACCTAACAATCTTTAATAAATTAGTTACTCGAAGGTCAACAGTCAAAAGGAAGTGATTTTGTCTCGTGTAATGTTTAGTATTTTTCCTCAAAGTGTGCATCACAGAGTGTATTTGGGTGTCTGTTGCTCTTTAGCTGACTGCACAAGACTTACAAGCAGTAAGCAGTACTGGACAAGCAGTTTCATGGAAACATTTTAAGCTTGCTTTGTCACCAAAAAAAAAAAAAAAAAAAAATAAATCAAGCTGTCAATATCTGTTTTGCAGCACTGACCATGTATTTAGAAAACTGCAGAACTGCCCAAGTTTGGTGATATACTGTAGGAAAAGTGCAATATAGACATGCCTCCAAGAGTTACACAGGGACCATGTTTTAGCCAAAAAGAAAACAGGAGGGGAAAAAGCTGAGCTCTCTTCCAAAAATGCTCAGTCCATCACCCATCCATTAAATTTTGAGAAGACTTTTTTTTTAACATTTCTCCCCCAGTTTTGCAAGAAGTTTTTTTTTTAAAAAAGCAACTCTAAGTCACAAAGAAGAGTTCAACCTCCTTTTAATCTCACCTTTTAGTGTGATGGGACTCAGAGAAAAACAAAATGGATTTATCCATCACTGAACACAATGAATAATGTATTCATTATCTGTAGCCCTTTGGAGATGGCTACAGATAAAAGGGCTTAATTATAATTTTCCAGGGAAAACTGTAAACAATTAACCACTATTCCCAAATTTTGATAAAAGACAAATGAGAATTTAGCATAATGTCAGCACAAGCCTCAGAAACAGGGAAGTGAAAAATGTAAGGCTTAATAAGTATATATTTTCTCTCTGCTTTTTCACATTTAGAGATAGTTTTGCCCTAAACACTACTTTGAAAAACAGATATATAAATAAAAGTGCATGAAAGCATAAAATTAACAGAAAATGATAGAAAGCTATTCTGTTATGATAAGTGATACTCTTCTTAAAAGAGAATTGATGTAATTTGGCATTAAAAAAAACATAAAATTCTTTTATAAATGGAGTCATTAGTGTCTAAATCTAGCAGCTGTATATATGTTCTACTCATTTTACTGATTAATTGCTTGAAGATTTTACTGCTTGTTACTGACTATATTAATTTAGAAATGATGCCAACAAAGAGGAATTGTTTACAATGCAATAGCTGCAAAGAAAATGTCGTATAACAGTTGGGTGTCCAACATTAAGCAGTGCTTTAGAAGAAAAAAATCAGAAAGGAAGAAAACAGGACAGAAGAAAAAATAGCAATATTTTGGTATGAGGTAGTGCATGTATATAAATGAAACATTGTATATTGTATTTAATAATTTTTATCTATATGTGTTTGCTTATAGATATCTCCATATAGCTAAAAATATTTGTTTTTCTATGATTTCTCTCCAAATACACAAATTTGGTTGTGTGTGTGCATGTGGCAGGGATGGGGGGGTAGAGAGGTCTGTATAACTACAATTATTTTGGTTAATGCGCTTTTTGGAAAGAACTACATCCAAAAACATGCCTGACTACTTACTTGATATTTATTCTCTTTCCCCAGAAAAAAAGCATCTGCATATGATAAATCTGAAATCAGTAGCTGAATTTACAGGACAGATTCAACACATATTTAGCTAAGTATTGAAAAGAGAAAGTAGCTTCACACCTAAGAAATGGAATTAGAATACAATACAAAAAAGCAGCTTAAACCAGATAGTAAAAGATGTAATAGGAGGAATATCTTAAATGTTATTGTCTTCCTTGACGCAGTTAGCTATCTGGAAATTTAATTACTTACCCCTATGAGGCTAAAACTGTGATCTGAAAGTGATTCCTGCACTGCAAGGACCTAAATACTTTCCTCAAAGTATGGGGAAAAAAGTATGTAGCTTTTGTTTTAAACAGTAAGTGGTCAGTATGTTAATCTGTTTTTTCTTGCTTATTTGTTTGCTTTCCATTGAGAAAGCTTTGTTAAATTACTTGTTGAGCTTGGGAAAAAAAAAAAAAAAAAAAGAAAAGGTGAGAAAGGAGGAGAGAAATTAATTCCCTGCTTTTCAGGCAAGCAGCACAAGAAATCCATAATAGAATAATCTGATTTGATACCTGATGTTGTTAAATTTGTAGGATGCAAGAGTCACAGGGTCAAAAAGAGAAGAAATTAAATCACAACATAACTGCTGGTCATTAAGAGAGAAGGGTAACCTCATCTATGAATACTGTGGGGAGAGAAGGTCTTGACAAGCACCCCATACTCTGACAGTGCTATACTCAGATCCTTCATCTTTATAAGAAAATGTTAAATCTACTCAAAAAAACCCAACAAACCACAAAAAAAGAAAAAAAAAAAAACAACTCCAAAACAACTCTCTTTCTGAATGTTTAGCACCTCTATTATTCTACCCCAGTTTTATAAGTAATTGTTCTAGCTGAACTTCCGTGCAATTTTTTGTGGGTAAAAAGGCTGTATTTTTTAATTCCCTTAGCCGCCTGTTGCTACCCCAAGACAGCTTGGCTCCAGCATGATTGCAGATTGCTGGAATGGAGACAATGTTTCTGACTCCACTTTATTGTATGCTTAGGACACTGCCTTAATTTAATCGCGTAGTTGCACAAGCTGTGATTTGCCCATATTTTTACTAAATAAGGAACCTCAGGGTTACCAGTGTGACATCTTTAGACATCATAAACCTAATATTAATCCTAACAATATTATTTTCTCTTTATTACTGATTTTGTTTTAAGATGTCAAATGTGGTAATTCATTCTGACAACTGCTGTTAATGTTTATACCATACACACATAGACAATATACTGATACTGCCATTCAATTTCAATTCTAGTAATATTTTCCATATTTTCATCTAATATAATATTTTCAGTAAATAATGTGTTGACATTAGAAAATTGCTATAACCAAATTCCTAAAACTTTACCTTTTAAGGAGGTCTCACTATCAGTGTCCTTCTGATTCATTATTTCATGGAGACACTTAACAGTTTCTACTGATTTTGATCATTGACAAGATGCACAGAACAATATAGCCATGCTAGACTCTGACTCTTGATTTTTTTTATCTACTCCTTTGTCAATTCTGAAGTTGTTTATATATGGCACTATAATCTGCCAGGAAGATAGTTGCAACTGGAAATGTAACTCATAGTAACCTGGAAGAATCATAAGTACATCAACTCCCACAGAAGGTTAAAAGCTTTCGTAGAAGTTAATACACTTCTGTAGTTGTACACTAATACATCTTAAAAGAGACACATGCATCTTTCAGGGTCATAGACTGAAACATTTTGAAAGTGAAGTGTCGAAGAACTTGAATAGAGCACTTAAAGCAAAACATTTGTGTTGTACAGTTTAAGCCAGTAATTTTTCATGATAAATTTCTAACTTGAAATTGAAGCAGGAGATTTTTTTTTTCTTCTTTTAATAAACATTTGGCCAAGTATTTGTGCTTTTCTATTAGTTTCTAACTATCTGAGAAGTTTCCAAAAATATGTTTTCATGTGGTTTTAGTGAAATCAATTCTTTCCTTAGAAATACACTAAGAATGACTAGAATTTGGAGTGCAATGAATAGCTCTATTTTCCTAAATAACATGGTGAGAGTTCATTCATGGTTCACATCCTACTCTGTCTTATCCAGGGTCTTGATTCAGGGTCTTTCATGTCAGGAAGAAATAGGATATTGATCCCTCTGCAGTTGACCTCTTCATCACTTAACACTGCGTGGGGGAGGAAACAAAGCCAAATCCCAAAACTGAACAACCAAACTTTAAAAGAATTCTAGTAATCCTAATATGAAAAAGAAATATTTTTAAAATATTGATTTGTTTTTATAAGATAATCTTCGCAGCTATTTTTTCCACAGTGACATACAGCACTGGCATCTGGAAAGAGATTTGGATCAAAACCACCATCAATCAACCTTTTAGCTACATTTATTATGTCTAGTTTATACCAAGAAACATAGACTGGCTAGTCATTTCTGTAAGAACAAAACTGAATTCATAATATTATATTGATAAGCAGAATTACAGAGAACTAAATAGTACACAAACAGAACACACATTTATTCAAGTAGGATTTCTACAATTGTCTACAAATTAATCCCTCAAAACATAATGTCATTTATGTTCATAACAATCATCACCCTGAAAATAAAAAATATTCTGTCCCTCTAAATAGTATGTGCTCCTTTCTTACTTTCCTCATATTTTTTACTGAACCCTTGTACATTTGATGTCACCTCCTTATTACCATTGAATACTGCTTTTTATTTAATATTATTCTAGATTCTCTGGTGGTTGTTTTTTTCTTTCTTTGTTTTGTTTTTTAGGATTGGTGCAGTTTTCATTCCTTGGAAAATTATACAAAGTCATGTAGCTTGTTCAGTGTTTCAGAAGTGATTAATTAATTATCATAGATCAGGCTGTGAGCCCTGTATGTGATCACATTAGAGAGAATTTAGTCCCATAAGCAGTGCCATTGATTCCTACTCAGAACTGCAATAAGAGGATAAAAGCCTGACCTTGGATGATCTTATTACTTTTAAAAATTAAAAATCAGTTTATAAAGAATGGTCCCATTCTTATATGCTTGTAGGCAAACAGAAACTTCCTTCCATGTGACATTGATAAAGATAAAACTTCTTCCTTTGTACACTCTTTAAAAAAAGGACTGACACAATTTTTAGATATTTATTAAACCTAGTAAGATACATCCTGTAGAGATGAAATTTAGATTCTACTATATTAAAGGACAGTGATAAAGATGATAAAAAGAACAATAACAACAGAAAAGGTGTTGCTCAAAAGGAGGCTTTGAACAAGATTGCTCATTTGCAACTCCAATAAGAAATCATTGTTTGAACAGTCTATATTTATTCCTTATGCCTCCATTTTTTTCAATCTAGCAACAGAAAAAATTATTAGCTTTCACTTCTCCAGTGTTTGAGGCCTGTCAGTGGAAGTGAGTTATAAAAGCAAAATATTAGCAATACTTTTGAATGCTGATAAAAATTTAGGTATGAATGTAGTAGGTAATAGGAAAGTCCTGTATGCTGTTAATTAAGTCACATATTTTTAAAAGTTACAGAATACTGTAAAGTAATCCATTCCCAATGCTCCAGTTACGTCATTTAAAGTCCTAAATCTATGAGTTTCAATGGTATTCTTTCCAACTTAAAAGAACAACACTGGATTAGATGATGAAAAGTTTGAATCAGCTTGGGAGAGACCAAGTAGTTAACTCTTCATTGTGAAAAACTATGCAACTGAAGAAACATAGGTTTAGGCAGGATAAGTTGTACATGTTAATGCAGCAGCATTAGAAGAGTTAGCAGAATTTGGATGGTATGGCTGAACCAAAATAAACCAACCAAAAACAAAATAGAAGAAAGGTTTTGGCACTTTTCTAGACATAAGAGCAATAGTATCAGAAGAGAAAAAAATGAATAAAAGTAGTATAAATCAGAAAAATTCAAGGAAAAAAACAGATCTGAAAAGAAAATAAAGGTGTGCTCTAACTCTCAGATTGCCAGAGTTCACTGAACTCGCACAAGGAAATAAACATAACTGCATTAATTCTATATCTTCTGATAAGGCAGTTATGCATTCCTCATATTCATGGACCTGGTAGCTACCTCGCTGGCTCCTGGGAACAACTAGTACAGAATTTTAATTTTGAATAGCTAGAAGAAACAAAGAGCCAAATCACATAATCACTAGAGAGGGAGTGCCTGGCCCACCCAAGGAATTAACGACTCATGCACAGGTGTATAGATGGGCAGTGCTCTGATACTCAGTTACACCACAGTTACAGCTGTAGGACAAAATTGAGTTTCACATGCTTATAAATTAAGTCCCATTGGCCTTGCCACAGTCCATTAGCTCAGAAGGAATGGGAGAGAGATCCCATCTGTTTCAGTCTTCATTTACGGAAAAATCTGTTTATTTTCACCATGATGTGTAGGAACTGTGGTGTTCTTTGATCAGTCAATACCTGAAATGTACTTAGGAATTCTTCTATTTCTTCTCAAGATGTTTATAGTCCAAAGTGAGGTACAGCGTAGGAAATCAGTTAACTGAGAATTGTGTCAATAAAAAAATTGTCTCAGAAGGGAGCTGTCTAAAACAAAAAATAGCAAGGCCAAAGCTATGTGTTAGATCCTGACTATTTAATATAAGAATAATACACGTCTGTGTTTGTTAAATTCATAGCTTTGAATCTTTTCTGAAGTTGAAAACAGAACTTCTTCTGATCAGAACTAGAAAGGAGTTTTATTTATTTAAAAAAAAATACAGTACGTGTAGAAAGTATTGCAATCTGAAGACTAACAAGTAATATTAGAATATGGTGTTACAGAAATGGATATATGAGAGTTAGGTTCAGTTACTGGTGCTTGCTGCTAACTACGATTACCTGGCATGAAGTCTGCGTGGCAGTGGCCGATCTCTATGTGTACATGGCGATACTCAGGGCTGCTAGTTCGTATCTCATAATAACTATAACCTATGCTACAGTGCAGTTTTGCCCTTTATTTCTCAGCTGAGAAAAGCATCATATTGCTCTAATGCTTTTTATTCTAGAGCTCTCTCATTCAAGAGAAATCTATACCAGTTCTGATTTTAGAGAGATCTTGCTCAGATATCTGTGCTTTATGCATCACTGTATTATGTATACATTCTTGATGAAAAACATTTGCAAACTAAGTAATTGTTCTATGCTCCAGTTCCCTATCTGGAAATGGGAGATAACAACATATCTTTTTTCTTTCTCATTTAGACAGAAGTTCTAAGACTCAGGGACTCTTTTATTATTGTGTTTGTTCAGTGGTTAAATCAATATTATAATTTTATTGAAACAAATAATTGTTAAAAATGGATGGAAGTACTTCACCAGCTAAAGACTCAAATATAATTTTTATCTACAATTGACATTACAGACAAGTTACAGGAGGTAAATTTAGCCCTGATGGATCATTCTTCACCTTTATATTGCAACATGGGAAGAAATCCAATTTTTCATAGCAAATACTTCACTTTAGCTAGACTGTTAGTTAGGGGAAAATATGCCCCAAGTGTTTTGGTCTAGAGATATCTACAACTAGCCAATAAAGCTTATGCTGAGTTCATCAGAGTTACTCCTCTCCAAACCTCAGGCTAGGCTCCAACTGTGGTTTCTGACAAGAACAGACAGCTCTCTAACATTTCTTCAACAATTTGCAGACAAACAAAGATGGCATATCCTTCTGAATTCTGAAAAATATCAACTTAAGAAATTCATGAACTAGAAACTTTGCTTTTAATAACAGAATGCAGATTTCTTATCTGGCCTTGAACTGTCATATTTTTATATGGTCTTTTCTTTGTGTTTTAACTTCCTTGCTTGTAAAAAAATTGTAAGATTTTATTGGTGTGCTGACCATGCATCCTCTACACTGTATTTTCTGCTCAAGGGGAAAAATGTTCACTTGCAAAACTGGAACTTGATTTCACGCTTCTTGGAGAAATTCCACATACTTCAATTTACAGCTAACACATATAAAAGTTTAAAGTGAGAGACATAGTTCTTTGAGAAGGATTCAAAAATCGTCATACCTTAAATGCATGTTTTCTCCTACAATTAGAAAAAATTGCTTTATAGAGTGTGGATTTTTACAAAGAATAATGTGGTAGTATAACAAATGAACTAGACTAGGCATCGTCAAATTACAATAAATTATTATGACTACATTGGTGTTTCAATTATTTTTATCATTTCTGTGCAAGAAAACATTTTGACATGTCAGAGACTTTATCAATACTATCAATCAATGCATGGTTTTGATTTTTAAAACCAGAAATATCCAGGAATTTATTCACAAGGCCTGTATTCCTTGCATTTTTCTTGTAAATTTGAAAATAATACATACATTCTGAAAACAATACATATGTCCTATTCCAGTTTTGATTCTTATATCATATACATTACCACAGCATCTCTTACCTTCTGTTAAGGTACAAGGGACACAGATATGAGCATTTCAGTACTTAATTAGTTGTCTTCCTTTAATAGATTTTGGTTCACAGATGAAAGGACACTTGCATGGAATCTACTGTGATAAAACTATGTTATCGTAGACACGATGGTAAATGGGAAAGTCAGGGCAGGAGGAAGTGTTTGCTCCAGCCAAGCAAACAAACTAGAAGCCGAGACAAAAGGCCATATAAAAATCCAACTGTACAGCTGACATGTCCATAAGTTTGTCTCAATTTCTTTAACAGAAATACTGAAATGAATGCATGTTTATTCATACACATATTACTTATGCATGTTTTCAATCCCCTTTCCCTTTAGATATCAGGCCAAGAAAAGAAATCTTATGCAGTTGCAAGCCATTTAAGTAAAGGCATGAACTAGATCCTACAAATACACATGCTACGCTGCACAAAGAAAAGCACACCAGCAGGTCAAAGACAGTAATTATTCCACTCTACTTGACACTTTCGTAGCTTAGTGTGGAATATGGTGTCCAGCGCTAGACTATTCAGTACAAGAGAGACATTGACGAACTGGAAGGAATCCAGCAGAGGGGCACCAAGGTGGTCATAAGGCTGAAGCACATGGTGTATATAGAGAGACAGAGAGATCTGGGTTTGTTCAGCCCAAAGGAAAAACAAAGCATGTCTTCAGCTACATAACGAAAGTTGGTATTGAAGGGACACACTTCTCAGAGGTGCACAGTGCTAAATGAAAGGCAGTGAAACCAAATTGCACCAAAGAAAATTCAGAGTAGATATAAGGAACAACTCAGCAAGATGGTATAATACTGGAGGCTGTGGAATATTCATCCTTGGAGATATTCCAGATTGACTAGAAAAAGCCTTAAGTAACCTGGGGTAACTTCAGATAGCCTTGATTTAAGCAGGAAGTTGGGCTAGATGACCTCCAAGGATCACTGACAACCAAAATGTTTCTATGTTTTCATAATACTGTAACAGAAAGCAGTCCCAGTACAAATAAGCTAACAGGGTGACTAATATTAGTCTTGAATGTGAATATAAATGTACTAAAACAGTGTAACTAACAATAATTTATAAGGATTTTGTAACACTGTGATGGCATAGTCAGACACAGTTTTACATAATTATGTAAGCAATAGGATCACCAAAGAGGCTAACAAGGATGGGTGTAGTTGCATGTAGGACGTGGAAGAAAGAAGTTGCCAGAGAACAAGAAAGAGGAAGCATGACATTGCAAACAGGCAGTACAGCTACTCATGTATACAAGGAGGAGACTAGCAAGACAAGAGAAAATGACAAAAGCAATATCAGAAGCAAGGGAGGGAGGCAAGGGCATGAAAACATCAGACATATACAAGTTAAAACAGTGAAGAAATAAAACAAGCCCACCTATCTCTCTGATTAGTTAGATCATCCACACCTTGGCCACTAAGAACTACCATGAACCGCAGACACCTGAGCCCGCTGCCCCGCATCCTCTCCATGGTTTGTTCTACTCACAGCTGGTTTAGAAATGTTAAAGACTAGGAGTTTTGATTTGTAGTGAAGGTGATTAGTACTGTGTAAGAAATTACCATCAGCAATACACACATGCTCAATGAGTGAAGTCAGTAAAGTTCAGTTTTAAAGTTTAAAACTGGCCTGAATCATCAGTCTTCTAAACACTCTATCATAGTAATTTCTAGCTCCCTGATATATGTGTGTATAAATGTATATTAAAGATACCTCTGTGAATATATATATGTTCATATAGATACTATTTCAGTTGCAACAATGGAAAGGGAAAGACCATCTTGACAGTGACCGATTCATAGGTCTTGGTTTCAAATTACAATTGTATTTATTTTAAAGAAAAAAGAGGTCTTGTTATTTTAAATAAGATAGCATGTTAACATAAATATTATTCTTCTCAAAATAGGCTATTTCAGCTCTTTTTGCTTGCGTTTTATCTAGTTACTTGTCAATTTGGTACTTTTCAAGGCCTTTTGCTCACATTGTAGTACAAAGCAGTTAAAGATCAACATCCAACACTTCAGAGTATATATTCCCATTAGTGCACACGTATGAAAAGGAGAATAGAATATTGATAATAATAACATAATAATAACAACCAACACTGTTTAACCTTTAGCTAAAGAAACCAAAGCACTTTGCAAAGTATATAAGTGTGTTAGAGATTCTTGACAGAAGAATCAGCTCATTTATCACTGAAAGTCAGCTACTTCTCAGTTGGAAATAACAGCCTTTTTAAATGTACTGTGACCTTACAGGACATTTGAGGAGAGAAAATAAAAGATAAATCCAGTTCAAATTATATTATCTCTGTGTGACATAAACAATTGAAAATGGCCAAGAAAAAATGTGCAGTGTTTCTTTCTTCTTAAATCTTCTAGAGTTATGATGAGCTGGCAGGACAAGAATGTGCAAGAGGAAAGTAACATTCATTAAAATTAGAGAGAGAACTCATACTGGTACAGACTAGACCATGCTTGAGACATCTACAGTGGCTCACTCAAAATATAAAATATATAATTATGGGAAAATTAATACAGAAAAATCATAAGAGAAGGAATGACTTGAAATTCTGAACAAGTAGCAAGAATAGAAAACAATTTGTATATGACTGCTGTAATTTAAAGAAAAACAATTATAATGTCATTCTGACTGCTGAAGTCTTGAGCTGGAGTTCAAAACTAATTTCTTCAGTATTGTCCTTTTTCCATGATCATTTTTTCTCTCCGTTGTCTGTGGAATTAGAAAGTCGGCAATGTTTCTATTTAATTAGGTGGTAGAATCCTATCTGTAGAGCTGCTCAGTGTCCATGGGACTTAGGCCTTCCTGATGTAGCAATGACATAAGTTCATTTCCCTTATGACTTCTGAACCATAAATTGCTTAGGACTTCAAAAGCTCTTTAAAACATTTCTTTCTCATAATAAGACTATAAAGTGATCTACTCTTGTACAAGACATATCACATGGGAATCTAGACAAAATGTACTTTGCAATGTAGAGCAGTTTCTGACAAGTCAGATGGAGTTTGAAACTGGCACCATACAGCTTTAGCAGCAGTCTCTATGCTTTTCATATAGTAAGATCAGAAACAGATCCATTATTTTCTTGATTCTTGGATTATATGTGCATTTTACATGCTTTTATTTAAATGAGGTATAGATCAATGGAATTATCTAATGAACCTTAATAGCAATCATTACATTTTAATGCACAGTAGAAGTAGACATTTAAAAAAGCTTTGTCCCTATTAATCAGAGTATGTACCTCTAAAAGATTCTCATCAATTTAAAGATGCTAAAATATATTCAAAATGAACATACTGTTTTTTCAGGAGGATCATGAGAGAGATTGGTATATAGAATTGAATAAAGTTCTGACAATAATTGCACACAATAGAATTTACAGAAAAAATCAAGCAGGCTGCACCTGGCATTTTAAATTAATTTCTACATCTCATATGTATTTATTTTAAGTCTCTGCAGCTAGCCTAGGGCATTAGTTGTTGTTCTCTACTATATCAATAACAATTAACTTTTTTTAAAAAAGAGTATTCTAGGGTGGAGAACATTGGATGGGATAAACAAAGATGTTTAACACTCAAAAAAGCTGCTTTCAGAGTGTAAAAATTAAAAGATCACCTAGCTGTAGAATCACATGCTTAAAATAATCTATCAAGAAAAAGGCATGATATCTGAACATAACTAGGAAACTACTTTGTTGAACAGTAACAAGAAGAGGTTAAGTTTCATCTAGAGGTATATTTTCACATTTGATTTTTTTTTTAATTTGTGAAACAGGCTCTATAAGGGAAATTCTAATGGACTTGAGGTTTAACAATTGCTATGCCAGCAATTATCAAAGTAGATGCAGTGAAAGGGCAAGCTTATGAATTCAGTTATGTTAAAACCAAAATGTACTTTTAATACCATCTACTCTGATCTCTTGACCTAAATATAATCTAAAATTTTACCCAAGATAAATGTGATAGTATGCTGTGAGTTAGGATTTCAAGCTAGGTTAAGAACAAGATTTCAAAGACCACTAAGTTCTGGTTATTTGAATAAACACTAAAAGCTTAGACATCTAGATAACATTTTGACATTTTCTCAAAATGCCATTCTAAACCCTCTAGATAAAATACACATCCTATTAGTCTCAAATCTATTTACAGCAGAAAGGAAGCAGACCTTATATACAAATAACAAAAATTATTGTTGGTATCCTATATTGCCTTTACATGGCAAGGTTCTGGCAGCAGGGAGGAAGGGGGGCTCTGCAGGGATGGCCTCTGCAAAAGGAAATCAAGAGCTGCCCCCATTGTGAGTTCAAGATGGCTCCAAGATGGACCTGCTACTGGCCAAAGCTGAGCCCATCAGCAATGCTGCGGTGCCTCTGTGACAACATATTTAAGAAAGGGTAAAAAACACTGCACAGCAGATACAAGAGAGAGGAGTGAGAATACGTGAGAGAAACAGACCTATAGACACCAAGGTCAATGAAGAAGGACAGGGAGGAGGTGCTCCAGGCACCACAGCAGAGGTTCCTCTGCAGCCCATGGAAAAGACCATGGTGAGGCAGGCTGTCCCCCTGCAGCCCATGGAGGTCCATTGTGGAACAGATGTCCACCCTGCAGCCAGTGGAGGACCCCACAGCAGAGCGGATGGATATGCCCTTAAGGAAGCTGCAGCTGGTGGAGAGGAGCCCTGTGGAAAGTATCGATGCTAGAGCAATTCTTAAAGTACTGCAGCCTGTAGGAAGGACCTATGTTGGAGCAGTTTGTAAAGGACTGTCTCCCGTGGGAGGGACCCCATGCTTTAGTAGGAGAAGAGTGTGAGGAAGAAGGAGTGGCAGAGAAGTGTTTTATAACATGACCACAAACCCATTCCTCCATCCCACTGTGCCTTCCTCCTGTGGGAAGGGGAGGCAGAATAGTTGGGAACAAAAGAAGGAAAGTTGAACCTGGGAAGACAAGGGGATGGGACGAAGGGGCTTTTTTTACTTACTATCCTACCCTATTTTTAATTGGCAATAAATTAAATTAATCTTCTGCAAGTTTAATCTATTTTGGCCATGATGGTAATTGGTGAGTGTTCTTCTTTTCTTTATCTTGATCTGTGAGTTTTTTAATCTTACTTCGTCTGTCTGTCTTGCTGAGGAGGGGGAGTGAGAGAAAAGCTTGGTGGGCACCTGACAGACCAAGGTTAACCCACCTTATAGACTTGAAATCTTAACAGTCATATCAAAGATTCATTATCAGTCCAGATCTAATTATTACAGAAAAAGAAAATAAATTATGAGTACCATTAAAATTGTTATACATACACACTTTCTAGTACCTACCACTTTTACTGGTGTTATGCTCACCCTTCCACTGCTTTTTTGACTCTAAAAGTCCATGTTAGCAGTCTGCTGGTGGTTGCAGGGTATGACAATGAGCCACAATCACAGGGAGGAATATGATATTGAGTTTATTGTCCTTCCTCACTCTAGGATCTGCCTGTGGTTATTTTAATACATTTGCTTTTACACCTTTGGTATTTATTTATTGGTCTGCAAATCATATCTGATTTTAACATTATAGAATCATAGAATCATAGAATATCCTGAGTTGGAAGGGACCCATAAGGATCATCAAGTCCAACTCCTGGCTCCACACAGGACCAGCCAAATCAGAGCATGTGACTGAGAGCATTATCCAGATGCTTCTTGAACTCAGTCGAGCTCAGTGCTGTGACCACTTCCCTGGGGAGCCTGTTCCAGTGCCCGATCACCCTCTCGGTGAAGAACCTTTTCCTGACAGCCAATGTAAGTGCTTTCTATGTGCGTTAAATAAATACCATGTTTTTGTTCTGTTTGTTATCCCTAAAACCAGTTTAGTCAAGCTCCCGATCTGCATTTCTTTAGCTGACCATCATAGCGCTGTTCATACCTGCAGAGTCACCAGTAACTTTTCACTGTAGCAAGAAACAGGTGTTATTTATACTCTTTATCCATGACACAGGGTAGCACTCACTTAAACATAGCTGAAGTCCAATTAACAATCAAAGAGGATTTTAAATTAAATTTTAATATGCAGTTAGACAACTGATAAACACCAGAGAGCTTAGCACTCTGCAGGATAGATCCCTAAAGTATTTGTAAGAGTTTTTATTTCAGTGTCCTTGCACTGATACCCCTGCAGTCCTCAAAATCAGCCTTGGAAAGTTCTGTTAAGTATTAACAAGTGACAATATTTATACTGCAGTAAATGCATATTGCTTCATTCTGCCTAATTTTGCTGTCACACATTAGCCACAGCTGACAAGATTAGGATGGGACATAACACGAGGAAACACACCAGAATATATCTCGACCTGACTTATCAGATATTACAAAGAAACCAATTATTTCTAGACTGATATCCACTATAAATTGTAACAGCAAACATGTGATCCAGGTTTAGTAAAATAGACAATTGTAGGGGAAGAAAAAAAAGATCCTAACTGCTAGGAACTCCACCAACAAGGGAGTATCACTGTTTCTGAGGCAGGTGTAATCATACAGCATTTGACACATCACTAATTACTTTTGGGGAGTAGGAGGAATGGTGATAAAAAGAAACAAAAAAGCACAGCCCCCTAAATATGTGCCGTCGTGAATACTGATTTAGGATCCTGCCCACTACGCCAATTTGTCATGAATGGGAGATTTAGATCGCTTAAAGAACTAGTGTAAAAGGTGTTAGCAAAAGTGGTTTTAATAAGATGTTGTAAAAGTGTGACTTAACAAAGTTCGATGGCAAGGTTCACTCTATTAATTACTGCATGGAAAAACATAAAAAGGAAAAATTGAGTTACATTTGGATCAGAATGACTCACAGAGAGACCAAGGATGCAAAGGGTGAGAAGGACCCTCTCCCACTGAGTCACAAGTTTCAGAGTGGACCCCCTTGCTTTCTAAAGAGAAGAGAGGAGTCTAGGTGTGGCTAGGTCCAAACCTAGTCTCAGACTTGGTCAATGCTTGACATCTAAATGATTATATATGCGAAGTTTATGTAATGTTTCATTAGTATCAATTCAGCATGCAAAGTTACCAAGGCAAAATCAAAGTTTTCATAGTACAGGGTTTTGTGTGATATCGGCCACTTACCAAAGATCTGCCATTGGTAAAAGGTTTCTCTGCCTTGAGGAGCAACCTCGAGAGGTGTCCCAGATCAAGGGGACATCACCGCCATGCAGCCACGCTGGCTAGCAGGGAGAGCTCAAAGAAGGCTCACTTAGGCTGTCATATTTATGGAATAATGTGGTTTGCTCATAGTCAAATTACATGTGATGGAAAAGGTATGCATGAGACTCCTTGTACCCACAACTTTCTTTGTTCTGTGATAAATGAGTCTTGGAAAAGCCACCTGCTATTCACGTGTTAATTACATGATGGGTGTTCCAAGCTCATATACATTGATGCTCACTGTGTTACTCTGCTCCTTTGTGGGCTTTCAGAGAAGAGATTGAAACTAGAGGGGTTCACAGCCCGGTTATGGCTCAGGCCTTTGCGTCCTCCAGAGAGTGCACCAACCAACCACCAGTCGGGTCAAGGCATTGAGCACAACCGTCACATGTGCTAAGGATTCTTTTTCTCTGTCTTTTAAAAATATATCTATCAGGAAAAGGAAATCCATTGAAGTATACACAGTAATAGTTAAGAAAAAGAAAACTGCAATAAACAGTACAGTTCTAAAAGTCAAGCCTCTTATCCTGTTCTAATAGGAAAAATCCACCTAATGAACTATTTAATTGAGTTTAACAAGACTGCTTATAGTTAATCCTAAATGCAGTAATAGGAAACCTAAGGCCTACATTCAATGTTAGTTTTGCTCCCTTTGGATGTTACTCATAATAACAGTTTGCTCTTTAATTATTCTTCCTCATGTATTCAACTTATGATTAAGACCAGAAGCTTGCCCTGGAGGCTGAAAGTGCTGAGGTGGACACTGGTGAACCAGCAGAGAGCAACCCCTTCAGCAATGTGCATCTACTCAGAAGCAGGCAAAAAGCAGCTTTTCACTCTAATCACGAAATTCAGAGCTCAAGACAAGGGAATACTACTCCAGCAAGAGAACAACCTCTGATAACTCTCTAGGGAAAAGAGATTAAAGAAACAAATCTATAGCTCTCAAACTAACACTTTTGTACTTTTATTGAAGAAAATTGTGTTGTGTTCGTAATTAGAACAGTTTTATCTGTCTATTGCATGTAGTCTGCAGTCACATGGTACCCAGTTTTTGTTTCTTCAATTTGCTGGGTTTTTTTCCCCCCTACTTAGATATATTATCCAATATAACATATCTGAATGCCCTTTCTTTGTAGCGTCTATGAAAAGTAATTTAAAAATGAAAAATTTGTGGAAAATGTGCTACAGGAACAAAAATGAGTGTTTTATTAACCCCTTCTGTCATTTTTTATGTAGAATATCAAGGAACTATATATGGCAGTTTCTCTAGTGTGAAGTAGTATATTTCCACCACAGAAATATTTTGTTCCTGCACAGCATTGCCTTTGATTTCAAGAACTACAGGACTGATCACACTAGCTTTTTCATTATTATTTTTTTAATTTAACCATTTTTTTAATGATCTTTTGGGATGGGTATATGGACTAATAGTTCCAGGAGTACTAGAGCTAGAAAGAATCTAGTAAGCACAAAACACAGGGTAATATAAGGCCATACAGCTGAGCAGTTCAAAGTTATCCAGGTGTGTTGGTTTTGCGTGGCAAGGTTTTGGTAGCGGGGGGGCTACAGGGGTGGCTTCTGTGAGAAGCTGCTAGAAGCTACCCCTGTGTCTGATAGAGCCAATGCCAGCCGGCTCCAAGACGGACCCGCCGCTGGCCAAGGCCAAGCCAATCAGCGCCTCTGTGATAACATATTTAAGAAAGACGAAAACAGTTAGAGAGAGCTTTTGCAGCCAGAGAGAGGAGTGAGAAGATGTAAGAACATCTGCAGACACCAAGGTCAGTGCAGAAGGAGGGGGAGGAGGTGCTCCAGGCGCCGGAGCAAGATCCCCCTGCAGCCCGTGGTGAAGACCATGGTGAAGCAGGCTGTTCCCCTGCAGCCCATGGAGGGAGGATGAGGGGGTGTAGAGATTCCACCTGCAGCCCGTGGAGGACCCCACGCCAGAGCAGGTGGAGACACCTGAAGGAGCCTGTGACCCCGTGGGAAGCCCGCGCTGGAGCAAGCTCCTGGCAGGACCTGTGGACCCGTGGAGAGAGGAGCCCACGCCAGAGCAGGTTTGCTGACAGGACTTGTGACCCCGTGGGGGACCCACGCTGGAGCAGTTTGCTCCTGAAGGTCTGCACCCCGTGGAGGAGACTCACGTTGGAGAAGGCCGTGAAGGACTGTCTCCCGTGAGAGGGACTCCATGCTGGAGCGGGGGAACGATGAGAGGAGTCCTCCCCCTGAGGATGAAGAAGCGGCAGAAACACCGCATGATGAACTGACCGTAACCCCCACTCCCCGTCCCCCTGTGCCACTGGGGGGGGCGGAGGTTGAAGCCGGGAGTGAAGTTGAGCCCGGGAAGATGGGAGGGGTGGGGGGAGGTGTTTTTAAGATTTGGTTTTATTTCTCATTCCTCTACTCTGTTTTGCTTAGTAATAAATAAGATGAATTCCCTCTCTAAGTTCGGTCTGTTTTGCTCATGATGATAATTAGAGAATGATCTCTCCCTGTCCTTATCTCGACCCGTAAGTTTTTTTTTCATTGTACCTTTTCTCCCCTGTCTAATGAAAGAGGGGAGTGATAGAGCGGCTCTGGTGGGCACCTGGCCCTCAGCCAGGGTCAACCCACCACAGTCCTTTTTGGCGCCCAACGTGGGGCACGAGAGACTCGAGATAAGGATAGTAATTGGAAGAGGTAACGGGCAAAACATTGACTGAACGTAACTTGAGAGTGATATATTTGTGAAGGGACTAGAGATAGATTTTGTGTGTAGATTGTCCACTCTTGTTTGGTGTTGTGATAGTGTTGTTTTGATTTTGGTGTGGGGAATTCTTTTTTCTTTTCCTTTGTTGATGTGATTAGTGTTTGAAGTTTTGTGTTGAATGTATATTTTAATGATAATTCTTAAATATGTGATTCACAGAGGCGAGGGGTGGAATGTGTTGGTTTTGCGTGGCAAGGTTTTGGTAGCGGGGGGGCTACAGGGGTGGCTTCTGTGAGAAGCTGCTAGAAGCTACCCCTGTGTCTGATAGAGCCAATGCCAGCCGGCTCCAAGACGGACCCGCCGCTGGCCAAGGCCAAGCCAATCAGCGCCTCTGTGATAACATATTTAAGAAAGACGAAAACAGTTAGAGAGAGCTTTTGCAGCCAGAGAGAGGAGTGAGAAGATGTAAGAACATCTGCAGACACCAAGGTCAGTGCAGAAGGAGGGGGAGGAGGTGCTCCAGGCGCCGGAGCAAGATCCCCTGCAGCCCGTGGTGAAGACCATGGTGAAGCAGGCTGTTCCCCTGCAGCCCATGGAGGGAGGATGAGGGGGTGTAGAGATTCCACCTGCAGCCCGTGGAGGACCCCACGCCAGAGCAGGTGGAGACACCTGAAGGAGCCTGTGACCCCGTGGGAAGCCCGCGCTGGAGCAAGCTCCTGGCAGGACCTGTGGATCCGTGGAGAGAGGAGCCCACGCCAGAGCAGGTTTGCTGACAGGACTTGTGACCCCGTGGGGGACCCACGCTGGAGCAGTTTGCTCCTGAAGGTCTGCACCCCGTGGAGGAGACTCACGTTGGAGAAGGCCGTGAAGGACTGTCTCCCGTGAGAGGGACTCCATGCTGGAGCGGGGGAACGATGAGAGGAGTCCTCCCCCTGAGGATGAAGAAGCGGCAGAAACACCGCATGATGAACTGACCGTAACCCCCACTCCCCGTCCCCCTGTGCCGCTGGGGGGGGCGGAGGTTGAAGCCGGGAGTGAAGTTGAGCCCGGGAAGATGGGAGGGGTGGGGGGAGGTGTTTTTAAGATTTGGTTTTATTTCTCATTCCTCTACTCTGTTTTGCTTAGTAATAAATAAGATGAATTCCCTCTCTAAGTTCGGTCTGTTTTGCTCATGATGATAATTAGAGAATGATCTCTCCCTGTCCTTATCTCGACCCGTAAGTTTTTTTTTCATTGTACCTTTTCTCCCCTGTCTAATGAAAGAGGGGAGTGATAGAGCGGCTCTGGTGGGCACCTGGCCCTCAGCCAGGGTCAACCCACCACACCAGGTCTTGAAAGGAGTCTAGCCTAAAGAAAATGGTATATTCTTGTTCATCTTAAAATAAATAATTTTGAAGTACTGTGGATAAGTATGAAATCTAATTTCTTGCTAAAAGTTACTGAAAAATACCTTCGTCCATTTGGAATTGAACACTCAGCCAAAGGTACTCACAGGCAATAGTCACAAGCAAGCTTTACAGAACTTTTCTATATATCTTGACATCACAACTTGTATAAAATATCAGCAAAATATTTGGGGCACAATTCTGATGACCCCAAGGTCCAACCCTACCTGTTATGTTCTCTCACCATTAATCTAATCATTATTCCTATCTGCTCAGTTCACTATCTAAAAATGGAAGTAGCTTTTCCTTATCCTCAGGAGATATAATAGTAATAGTAACAACTTAATTAGGTTATGCAGATAAAAACTCCAACAAAAATTATGATTTTTTTTTTCCACTTAGACATTTCTGGGACAGGATTCCAAATCTACTTGTAATATTGGATGTCCTCCTGTACACATATTGATTCTGGAGTTTTTATCTTTTTCATACATTTGTAACATAGCCTTGCAATATCATCCACATATTTCCCTATGAATTCATAAAGTCCATATTTCTTCATTTTAGATTCAAAACATTGACTAAGATATCCTAAGTAAAGTTTTGCATCTACATATACATTAAGTTTTATTTTAAATCAAACAGCTGAGATGAAATGTGCAACTTGTAGATAAGACTGATGATTGATGGCAGATAGATAGATAGATAGATAGATAGATAGATAGATAGATAAAAGTATCGCTCTATAGAAATTCCATACAGCAGTCTGCAGCAGAACTACTTTATACTTGAGACTGAATTCTGAACACTGTTTTTTCTGAACACTTAAGGAGAGCAATGGCATTATGAGATTATTTGTGAGACCATTCCCAGGACACAGAAAATCTTGAGTCCAGAATTACTGCATGCCATAAAGCCAGTTAAGCCTGCCAGCTTAACTGTTTAGGATGAGATCAAGTGTAAGTCATCTCTTCATTCACTGGCATCCTCTCCCTTTCCGTCTTCAAAGAGATAAGTTCTAGGAATCATTCTTCTGTCAGAACTGGATATGAAACAGCATATACTAGGTGACAAGTAAAAGAATCATGCTTTTTAAGATAATTATGCATTGCGTATACAAAGTAGAATTAAAAACTTTTTTTCTTTCATTTATTGTGTACATTTTCTTCCATCTTTAGGGTTTGCGTTTTAATTCAGTACCTTATTACTTTCTTAAGGATTTTTTCTAACCAAAATATATGTCACAGCTGAAACTGAACACTCAAACAAAGTGCTGACATTAAGCCACAAGAATGAATCTTCATAGAGAGCTATTTAATTATTCTAGAGCAGCATTTTTTTATCAGACGGGCCTTAAGGTATTTGTGATTTGTATAGCTTTAACTGGAATAAACAAACCAAAAAAGTGGCTGGTAGTACAGATGAATGCAAAAAGTGATCTGAAAAGATTTTAACCTGCTATGCTGCTTCAAATGGTTTCTCTCTGTTCTTATCAGAAGTATGATTTCTGTCATCCACTATTCTTTCAAGGGGGAACTGTGTTTTCTTCAATCTGCACTGAGCTGCTAGTTAAAGGAAGCCATAGGAAATTGCTCTCAAGGTAGAGATACTTTTCAGGGGGAACAGCCATGAAATGTAGCTTTTCATAAAGTGCTATGAAATTTAAGCTCAGCTGTGGCTCCCTTTTGCCCTATTTGTCAATACTGAAGTCAAACAGTAAATCAATTGCTTTTCTATACTAATTAACTAATTGTTTTGACAGTATTCAGTAACTTTTTTCCTTTTTTTTTTTTTTTTTTTAATATTGTCTTGGAGGGAAGGTGGGCCTGAAAATCCTTTGGTCTCATACTAAATATTTCTATGGCTACTGAAAGGTAACATACTATGAAACCCCTCTTTGTAACAGGTGAAGTAAAAGCATGGAAAACTCTGTGTAATATATTACATTATTACTCAATACTGCTTTGGAAGGACAGATTCTATGAGATTAGAAAATAGTACCTTTTTTGCAATCATTTGGTATTTGGGTCAGTTAGATAATGATATTCTATAGGAACTTGTACTAGCTTGTGAGGCAGATAATTATACTCACTAGGACACTGAATATAATTAATGATTTTCTATGTGTGGCCCAAAAAATAGTTTTAAGAATAGCCATACTGGATCATATGGATCTGGTGAATCAATAAATGGTTACAGGACTGGTGCCACAGCCAGGAGTTTGGCTACTTAGACCATGGGACCCACTTTGAGAAACCTGGTCTGCTGGAGGCTGATGGGGTACATCTGTCAGAAGAGGGGAAGAACATCTTCGGTCATAGGCTTGCCAAGCTGCTGAAGAGGGCTTTAAACTGAAGCTGCCAGGGAGGGGAACCTCAAATCATCCCACTCCTACTAGTTCGATGCCAGTGCTAGCCATAGATGCTCAAAGCCAGGTGAAGGATCACAGGTCAGCAGGAGATCACCTGTGCAGCACAAATTCCAGCCACTCCAGCAAGTCAGCTTCATTGGGGCCCAACTTAAATGCCTCTATGTAAAAACATGTAGCCCAGGGAATAAACAAGAGGAGTTGGAGATGTGTGCACACCTGCAGGGCTATGATCTCATTGACATCATGGAGATGTGGGATGACTCCTGTGACTGGAGTGTTGGAATGGAAGGATACAGGCTCTTTAGAAAGGATAGGCAGGGGAGAAGAGGAGGGGGTGTTGCCCTCTATGTCAATGACTAGAGTGCATAGGTCTCTGCCTGTGGAGGGATGAGACACCAACCAAGAGATTATTGGTCAGGATTAAAGACAAGGCAAGGACAGGTGACACTATAGTGGGGGAATGCTACAGGCCACCTGACCAGGAGGACTGAGTGTATGAGGCCCTCTATAGACAGATAGGAGCAGTCTGATTTTCACAAGCCCTGGTTCTCGTGGGGGACCTCAATCACCCTGATTACCTGTTGGAGGGACAACATAGCAGGGCATAAGCAATCCAGAACATTCCTGGAATGCATTCACGATAACTTCTTTCTCCAAGTGATAGAGGAACCAATGAGGAGAAGTGCCATGATGAACCTTTCTCTCACCAACAAGGAAGGGCTGGTAGGGAATGTGAAGCTCAAGGGCAGCAGGAGTTCAAGGTCCTTAGGGCAGCAAGGAGGGCACATGGCAAGCTCACCAGCCTGGACATCAGAAGAGCAGACTTTCGACTCTTCAGGGATCTGCTTGGTAGAGTACCATGGGATAAAGCCCTGGAGGGAAGAGGGGCCCAAGAAAGCTGGTTAGTGTTCAAGGATCACCTCCTTCAAGCTCAGGAGCAATTCATCCCAACAAAGAGGAAGTCAGGCAAAAACACCCGGAGACCTGCATGGATGAACAAGAGCTCCTGGACAAACTCAAACACAAAAAGGAAGCCTACAGAGACTGGAAGAAAGGGCAGGAATCCTGGGAGGAATACAGGGAAATTGTCCTAGCAGCCAGAGATCAGGTTAGGAAAGCTAAAGCCCTGATAGAATTAAATCTATAGGAGAAGATCACGTTCGAGACCATCTAAGGAACCTGAAAGTGTACTAGTCCCTGGGACCTCACGAGATGAATCCGTGGGTCCTAAGGGAATCATAGAATCATAGAATCATAGAATGGTTTGGGTTGGAAGAGACCTTAAAGATCACCTAGTTCCAACCCCTCTGCCATAGGCAGGGACACCCTCCACTAGATCACATTGCCCAAAGCCTCATCCAACCTGGCCTTGAACACTTCCAGGGAGGGGGCATCCACAACCTCTCTGGGCAACCTGTTCCAGTGCCTCACCACTCTCACAGTAAAGAATTTCTTTCTAACATCTCATCTAAATCGACCCTCCTTCAGCTTAAACCCATTACCCCATGTCCTGTCACTACACTCCCTGATAAACAGTCCCTCACCATCTTTCCTGTAGGCCCCTTCAGGTACTGGTAAGCTGCAACTAGATCTCCCCGGAGCCACCTTTTCTCCAGGCTGAACAATTCCAACCCTCTCAGCCTGTCCTCACAGGAGAGGTGCTCCATCCCTCCAATCAGCTTCGTGGCCCTCCTCTGGACTCGCTCCAACAACTCCATGTATCTCCTGTACTGGGGCCCCCAGAGCTGGATGCAGTCCTCCAGGTGGGGTCTCACAAGAGTGGAGTAGAGGGGCAGGATCACCTCCCTCGACCTGCTGGTCACACGTCTCTTGATGCAGCCCAGGACACGCTTGGCTTTCTGGGCTGCAAGCACACACTGCTGGCTCATGTTGAGCTTCTCATCAATCAATACCCCCAAGTCCTTCTCCTCAGGGCTGCTTTCAATCCATTCCTCACCCAGCCTGTAGTCGTGCTTGGGATTGTGCTGACCCACGTGCAGGACCTTGCACTTGGCCTTGTTGAACTTCATGCGGTTCGCATGGGCCCACCTCTCCAGCCTGGCAAGGTCCCTCTGGATGGTATCCCTTCCCTTCAGCATGTCGACCACACCACACAGCTTGGTGTCGTCGGCAAACTTGCTGAGGGTGCACTCAATCCCACTGTCCATGTTGCTAACAAAGATGTTGAACAGTGCCGGTCCAAGTAGCGACCCCTGAGGAACACCACTCGTCACCGTTCTCCACTTGGACATTGAGCCGTTGACCACAACTCTGTGAGTACGACCATCCAGCCAAATCCTTATCCACCGCGTGGTCCATCCATTGAATCCATGTCTCTCCAGTTTAGAGACAAGGATGTCGTGCAGGACAGTGAATGAACTGTCAGGGAACTGGTGGATGAATTTGCTAAGCCACTCTCCATCGTATTTGAGAAGTCATAGCAGTGTGGTGAAGTTCCCACTGCCTGTAAAAGTGAAAACATATCCTCCTTTTTTAAAAAGGGAGAAAAGGAAGACCTGGGGAACTACAGGTTGGTCAGTCTCACCTCTGTGCCCAGCAAGACCATGGAGCAGATCCTCCTGGAAACTATGCTAAGGCACATGGAAAAGAAGGAGGAGATTTGTGACAGCTAATATGGCTTCCCTAAGGGTAAATCACGCCTGATAAATTTGATGGCCTTCTACAATGGCGTTACAGCTTTGGTGGATAAAGGAAGCAACTGTTGTCATCTACCTGGACTTGTGCAAAGCATTTGACACTGTAACACAACATCCTTGTCTCTAAATTAGAGAGGCATAGATTCGATGGATGGACCACTTGGTGGATAAGGAATTGGCTGGATGGTCGCACTCAAAGAGTTGCAGCCAACAGCTTGATGTCCAAGTGAAGCTCAGTGATGAGTGGTGTTCCTCAGCAGTTGGTAATGGGACTGTTGCTGTATAACATCTTTGTCGGTGACATGGACAGTGGGATTGAGTGCACCCTCAGCAAGCTTACTGAGAGCACAAAGCTGTGTGGTATGGTTGACACACTGGAGGGAAAGGATGCCATCCAAAGGGACCTTGACAGGCTGGAGGGGTGGGCCTGTGTGAACCGCATGAAGTTTGACAAGACCAAGTGCAAGGTCCTGCACCTGGGTTGGGGCAATCCCAAGCACGACTACAGGCTGGGCGAGGAATGGATTGAAAGCAGCCCTGAGGAGAAGGACTTGGGGGTGTTGGTGAATGAGAAGCTCAACATGAAGCTCAAATGTGCACTTGCAGTCCAGAAAGCCAACCGTATCCTGGGCTGCATCAAAAGGAGTGTGACCAGCTGGTCAAGGGAGGTGATTCTTCCCCTCTGCTCTCATGACACCCCACCTGGAGTACTGTGTTTAGTTCTGGGGCCCCCAGCATAAGGACATGGACCTGTTGAAGCAAGTCCAGAGGAGGGCCACGAAAATGATCAGAGGGCTGGAGCACCTCTCCTATGAGGACAGGCTGAGACAGTTGGGGTTGCTCAGCCAGCAGAACAGAAGGCTCCAGGGAGACCTTACAGCAGCCTTCCAGTACCTAAAGGGGGCCTGCAAGAAATCTGGAGAGGGACTGTTTACAAGGGCATGTAGTGACAGGACAAGGGGTAATGGCCTTAACCTGATGGAGGGTAGATCTAGACTAGATATTAGGAAGAAATTCTTTATTGTGAGGGTGGTGAGGCACGGGAACAGGTTTCCCAGATAAGTGGATGCCCCATTCCTGGAAGTGTTCAAGACCAGATTGGATGGGGTTTTGGGAACTTGGTCTAGTGGAGGGTGTCCCTGCCTATGGCAGGGGGGTTGGAACTAGATGATCTTTAAGGTCCCTTCCAACCCCAAATATTCTGTCATTCCATGATACACATCTATAAAACAATTATAATTTAGTATATTATTTTGAGGACAAAGTATTGGAGTGAGTGGCAATAGCAATCCTAAATGGCAAGTATAGTAAAAATTATAGGCAATAAAAAAGGCTGCAAAATAAGGAACCATTTCTGCACTTATATCTTCATTATTCTTCCTGTTATTGTAAATTATTTTCACAAAGGGCAAAAACTTTTCTGATATTATGAAAATGAACATGTTCTCTCAAAAGCAGAGACACTTAAAAATCTCAGGCAAAATATAACATGCTTAATATATTATGCTAAATGGCCAGAATTAGGACAATGAAATGTATAATTATGTTAATGTAGTCTTTAATATGTTCTTGTTTTCATTTGGGTTTTTGGGGGGTTTTTTGGGGTTTTTTTTTAAGTTACCAGTATCACCAGAGAGTTTTCGTCTAAAGCATGTAAGGTATTCCATAGTTTGGAATACCAACAAATACACACAACAATTGGGGAAAGCTAAGGTTCAAAAAAAAAGTTCAAAATGAGAGCCCCCTCTGCTTAGAATATTCCATCCTATCCAGGCAATAACATGTACCCACTTAAGTGCTTCAATAGTGGAATCTTATTTAAATTAGTGTGTCTCATTCATCTTTTCTATACAGAATAAAACATTCTGGTGCTTGAAGAGGAAAGAAGTATAGTTTTTGCCAAAGGGGATATAGGCATTTATCTTTTCAGCCAGAATAAAACCATTGTGTGTTGTCATCTATGTTCTGAAATACAATTGAAGAAAAGACTAGAAGAGGCTTCAGCCTTTTATTTCTTTTTAATTATTTCAGGGGTTTGCACTATGGCTATTCACCCAGACAAAATCTTATATTTCTATTCATCGTAACCTTATTTTTAAAAGGGTTTGTTATATTGTAAATTTTGGTTTAGTCAAGCTGAAATTTGTTATGCTTTTTTCATTAATGACTCAGCTTTGCTTGTCTTTTCTACTTATCAAGTAAAAAAGTTCAAATACAGGAATTGTTACAAGATAATCACATATTGTACAATGACAAAAAAAATTATAAATTTCATGTCTTTGCAACATAAGCAATTAAGAGTTCATTTGAATTAAAAAAAAGTAAGTAATAGAATAGATGCCTGTTCTTTTATTCTCTTAATAAACTTGAAAACATTTGAAAAGGACCAGATTAGAAAATAAAAATGGAAAAGGCAAAGTTCACATGTCAGAAAAAAATGCAGAGGATAATAGAATCTCAGCAGGGCTAGGTTGGCAACATGGAGAAGTGGATGAGCTGTAATAATATTCCAGTAATTGACATACTGAGGTGCAGGGAAGTTTTAACATGAAAGATTTTCATTTGTAAATTGTACATGTCTCTTTCAGTACAAAAGTCTTCTGAAATTCATTGATTGCTAGAAATGCATGCGGTACAAAGAATACATTAACATCAGAAATTCTTTCTAAACATGCACTAGTAAAAAGTTTAGGGACTTGACTTCTAATTCTCTTCTGTGCTGCAGACTTTTGGGAGGGCTTATGAAGTGGTAAAGTATTTCCTAACTGTGAGGAATCAGTTTATTGGTTTCTGTAATACAGCTCTTTCCAATTCCAGAAGCTATTTATGGCTGCAGTTATAATGGTCATATAAGAGCTGTTTATTCAAATGCTACATGGCAAATCTGGAAACCAGAGGCTTGTGTTTGGGGAGAAAAAGGTACTGTTGTAGTAAAATGAGGCTAATGATGATGACAGGCTGAAAGAGTTGGGATCATTCAACCAGCAGAAGAGAAGGCTCCAGGGAGACCTTACAGGAGCCTTCCAGTAGTACCTGAAGGAGGCCTACAGGAAAGCTGGATAGGGACTATCTACAAGGGCATGTACTGATAGGACAAGGGGTAATGGCTTTAAACTGAAAGAGGATAGATTTAGATGAGGTATTAGGAAGAAATTCTTCTCTATGAGGGTGGTGAGGCACGGGAACAGGTTGCCCCATCCTTCGAAGTTTTCAAGACCAGGCTGGATGGGGCTTTGGGCAACCTGGTCTAGTGGAGGATGTCCCTGCCCATGGCAGGGGTGTTGGAACTAGATGATCTTTAAGGTCCCTTCCAACCCAAACCATTCCATGATTCTATGATTTCTCATGTTTGACAATTCAATGGAAAATATAAGGCAGAGGAATTTTTTTAAAAGATTTTTAATATCTTACTTCTTCGACTATTTTGAAATAAAACAATTGTTTTAAGACAAAAAAGAATTTCATTTTTAAAATAATGTATGAAGCTTTTCATATGGTTTTTGCTTCAGAAAAAATCTAAATGTGATAGATTTGAAGATATTTTTATTCCTTCAAAGCCATCTATACATGCATTCTATTCAAACAAAGAAACATTTTGATTTAATTTTATTTTACTAAGAATTTCAGAAACCCTGATGAAACTCAGGAGAACACTGAGTGAAGGTTAAGACAGATAGAAATTACATAATGACATAATACTTACAGTTTAGGACTGGCCAATTTTGCTAGGAAAAAAAAAATTTAAAGATATTACTAAAGATCATCTTTCATTGCAACAAGAACAGCAACAACAAGCAAGCCTCTTAAGGTTTTCTTCTGGCGATATTATGTTATGGTATTCACAACAAAAAATAATTCAGTTTTCAGTATCTTGAATTTCATATAGAAAAAAGAACAGAAACTTAATACATTGGAATGAATAGTTTGTACTAATTTTGATTTCTTAGTTTTACTGTTTTACTAGTTCAAAAGTGCAGGCTTTTCTGAAAATGAAGAGGTGAAATTTTTGAAGATTGTGTATATTGTGATAAATAACTGATTTAAAACGTTTAGTCCTGTCACCAAAAATGGCATTCTACTTGTTTGTAGGAGATAGGAAATTAGATCTTGTAGTTTGACATTCTTAATTATGAGCAAGTCCATTACAAAAATAATAGACTATAGTAAGTAAGCACATGAAAATAATTTAAAATATGAAAATACAATTAAAGTTTGAAAAATTTTTAATTCTAAAGATATGCAAAGAGATGGTCATCAATTTTTATATCATACTAGAAAATATTTTGTTTGGCAGAAATAAGATTGTTTTGGTAAAATTATTGCAGGGGGTCAGATACTAAAATATACAAAGTACATACTGTAACAATGACGGCAATACATTCCAATAACAGAACCGGTTAAAGAGAGAAATATAGATATTGTCAGCAAATTGAGTGCTGTAAAGTTCCTTCCTCCAAATTACATAAACCTTTAGATTTTTACAATGGAACTACTAAAAATGGTGACTACATTTTTAAATCAGACTGAACATCATGCACTTTCGTCTCCTTTGGAAGATGCCACAGACACTCTACTAGAACTGAAGGAGGGGTGTCTTGGTTTAAACCTAGCTAGCAGCTAAGCACCACACAGCTACTCGCTCACTCCCCCCCATGATGCGATAGGGGAGAAAATTGGAATAGTAAAAGTCAGTTGAGATAAAGACAGCTTAATAGGTAAAGCAAAAGCCATGCACACAAGCAAAGCAAAACAAGGAGTTCATTCACCACTTCCCATGGGCAGGCAGGTGTTCAGCCATCTCCAGGAAAGCAGGGCTCCGTCCCTTGTAACGGCTACTTGGGAAGACAAATATCATTAGTCCAAATGTCCCCCTCTTGCTTCTTCTTCCCCCAGCTTTATATGCTGAGCAGGATGTCATACAGTATGGCATATCCCTTTGGTCAGTTGGGGTCAGCTGTCCCAGCTGCATCCCCTCCCAACTTCTTGCGTACCCCCAGCGTACTCGCTGGTGGGGTGGGGTGAGAAGCAGAAAAGGCCTTGGCTCTGTGTAAGCACTGCTCAGCAGTAGCGAAAACATCTCTGTTTTCAGCACACCAACACTGTTTTCAGCACACATCCAAAACATTGCACATGCTAGCTGCTATGGAGAAAATTAACTCTACCCCAGATAAAACCAGCACAAGGGGGAACTGAGGTGGAGTGATGTGAGGCCAAATGCAATTGCTGGGCCATCTGATCTGGTCCGAGTGTTTTCCTGAAAACCAAGGGAAAGAAAGAAAAGTTTATATTACATACCTGGTTAGCTAGTTACACTAGTTAGTTCTAGTATAAATGCTTATGTATCTTTAACAAAAAGCATTTATGACTGTGAATGTTAAAGACAGTTATACGTAATTCAAACTGGGGAATTGCAGATAAACTTTAATCTCTATTCTGAGTGCTTATGTTCATTTTGTAAAATGAGATCTGCTTCATCTATGAACTTTATTCTGAAGCAACAGATGGACTCTTTTGTATTTTATGTAGAGAATAAAGGTAAAACCTGTATCACCCCAGTGTTAATGTAAAACAGATAACCGTGCAGAAGGTCTGCATTCTCTGTCACAGAAAAAATGGTTAAGAACATTATCATCTCAGGAATTATGAAATTATTTTAAATTGGACAAAGGAAGAAGGTGGTGTACTAGTAATGCATTATCTTCAAGAATCCTCTGTTCCATAGAAAATGGCACATGGGGTGAAGCATAGGCTTCTTATAGCGTCAGAAAAGATTGTGCTAGATGTTGAAGAGCCTGATCAGTAACATGGGATTTGCCAAGACAGGTCAAACCAAATAAAGAGAGGAATCTTAAAGAAAAAAATCATTCCGTATGCCTGTCTATTTTTATTTTAGTTACAACAACTGAATGTGATAAAACAAGAAAAAGACATTGTGAATTTTTTACTAAACATTAAATTTGTGCTTAATATTTCAAATCACATTATGATCCTTTTCAGCTTCGACTCTCTTCCCAGAAATTCGTAAGTGAAAACTAATTTTAGGTTCGTTCACATCCCAAGATAAGTATGGTGATCAACAATGTGCTGATTTCTGTGTAATAACTGTTTGAGTGTACTCTTTTACCTTACTTAAGAGTGAAAGAAATATCATCCAAGGTGGTTTTTTGGTTGTTTGCTTTTTTTTAATGCCTGAATGAATACAATACATCAATATACTATAGTCCATGATTATCAAGCTGGCTAAACAATAGTTGATTTAATAAGCAGTGTCATTCAGACTATAACATTTATATTTAAATGAAAATCTAACAGAGTATGTAAGCTTCATGAAAAATGCTCATTAAGAATTATGTGTATTTTAGGACAGAAATTAAATGCAGGGATTATCTGTCTTCTGTTTCTTTTTCTTCCCTTTTCTTACTAGCTTGCATATATAATTATTTTAGTACCAGGTTTTGTTATCGTTGCTTTCATTTTAAAGAACTAAAAAAAAATCTATAAATATTTTTCCTAGAATTGCCAAATACTAGATGATTTCAAAATTTTTTTGTTCCACAAAGACAAGAAACCAAATCCGTATAAAGTTACAGGGTTTGGGGTTTTTTTTTCAGTTTTTGTTTATCTGAAAAGATAAAGAAATGATCTTTTGTTAATATCCTGATGATATGGTAATTTGTTGACGATTCCAGTATGGTTCTTTTATTTTATTACATAGGACTTTTTCATGCAGTGATAAGTCCTCTTCAGAGTTCATACATGTTATTAATTTATTTTACAGATGCATATAGAATACAGAGATTAATATTGTCTACTTAGGAAAATAAACTGAGGAATCAGGCATTTTAAATTTCAAATCTCTGATTCTATAATTAGGCCTAAATGCTATTTAAATAGTATAGAAGTAGTGGTGAAATAGACAATGGATAAAAAGAACAATTAAAGGCAACTGGCAGAAATCAGATTTCTAAAAATAAATTGGCTTCATTCTTTTGAGGGATTTTTAAGAACATCTCATGGAAATCTTAAGTTACCACAGGAGCTTGATTCAAAGATTAATGATTCCCTGGATGGATGAAATCCATAAAAATTATCCCTCAAAGAAACTGTAAGCTTCAGGATTTTTTTTTTTTTTTTCAGTCATGTAACATCTTTTTTTTTTTTTTTTTGTTAAGCTATAGTTACATTTTAATATGCAAAATCACAAGAATGCATGGTTAAACTATAAAGAACCATGTCTCCTTTTGTTTTTCTCAAGTGAACCAGTACTGATTTCAACACAGCAGTTCCCAGAGACAAAATAGCAAGTTTAATCCTGATTGTATTATCTTTTAATCAACATTTAATTATGTTTTCGTTGTTTTGTATAATAAAGTCTGAACTGAATTCTGAAGATTATTTAAATACAAATAAACAGAATTGTCCATGTATTTTTACAATTCTGTATTTTTTATGTCTCCAACATATGAAAATTAAATGTCAATTATGTTTTAGATATAACAGGCATATCTTGAATAAATACAGTGAGTACTGTAAAATTATTAAATGCGTGCGTAAATTTAATACATTTCTAACCATCTAAGATCTAAGCAATCTTATCCCGTAGCAGATTTTTAAGCTCATTCATACATTTCTGAAAATGGCTTGATTAAAAGAGTGAAAACCATCATAAGAGTTGTACTGTGTGGTACTGTAATAACATACTTTTACAGAAAAGTTCATTTCTGAAAGTGGTTTGAGCTTATAGTCTTGTTACATGGGACAGTATCATATACGGTGATGTTAACTCATTGCAGTAGGAGGAAGTCTGATGCTGAGACACCCTAATCAGTAGTAAAACCAACAACTGAAGGTAGCTGCTTGTGATTAAGGTATAGTATAGGGAGAAAGAAAAAGTGTCAGGCAATTTTAAAGACTAGCATATGCCTTCAGTCATTTTGATCTCCACAGAGATTTTCAAAATTTCTAGGTGTTGTTGGAATTGAAAGACAAAAAATTGTATTCAGACATGGACCTTGGAATAGGAAGAAAAATGTCTACAGGAAAAGAAAACCTCTGAAATTAGGAACAGTGACCTTGAGTAGCTATAAAACAATTTGATGAGATATCAGGAATTATTTTGCTAATCCTCAACAGTAGGTGATTATCACCAGAATAAGTCATCCTATAAGCATACATATGTGTTCCAGAATATCCTTTATGGATAAAGTCTGCTCATATGTACCTGATAAAAAAATTGGTAAAAATTAAGGTTTTTTTCAATAACAGAAACAGGAATTACCTGCAGAGGTATGACTGAGTTTACAGTCAGGATACATTACAATATCATCAGCATTGTATTTATAAAGATCCTTATTAAGACATGTCTCAGTTGTCTTAGTGAGTATCACAAGTGATTTGAATATAAATCTGCAAACTATATAGCTGCTTCAGCACAGTACTTAACCTGAGCTAACGTCTTCTGCTTCTCTGTAGCCCTTTACTGGAATTGTGAATAGAAAGTGCCTATTGAAATGAAATTTTGCATTCCATGTCAACTAAATTGCCTAAGTTCCATAGGTCTTAGACAATTTTAAGGGAACCATTTCAGGGATTCCAGACTGGCTCCCCCAGAATTGGTGCCATCAAAATTTTGAAATATGGGCCAGGACTACCAATGTAGCCAAGGTCTCCAGAAGTGCCACTTAAAGGCATGAGAAACTCAGAGCTGGGAGTGTTTGGTGCTCTTCTGTAGCTGATTACCAAAAAAGAATGAGCAAATGGGTCTAGTATGTTCATGGACAATTAATTTTTCAGTTCAGCTGAAATAAAAATTAGAAATAAAAATAACTTGTCAACCTTGGTTTTAAGCTCCTTTTACTCTCCTCTTGAGTGAGACAGTACAAAAAAGAAACTTGTTTGATTCAGCAAAACAGGACAATAGCCAGTTCAAAAGAAATACAGATATCAATATAGAAGTGTGCAAGGAAAGAGCAAAAAGAAGTCTTCAGAAAATTAAAGAGTTGAAAAGAGTGAAATTAAATGTGATTATGCAAGAGTACAGTGTTTGTAAGGTAGAAACATAGAAGGAAAGACCAGTGATACAACTTTGATAAGGAAGAAGTGATCAAGTTAATGCATAAAATTGTGTGTATACTGCTTTCCATAACCTAGAATGGAACATAAGATTCCTGGACTTCATAATTTCTCTTTGAACAGCCAATATCACTAAAATCTCTAGGCCAACTGTTCATTATTTTCTGTATTTTGGAGCAAGAAAAAAACCCAAATAATTTTGTGATCATTTTCTCCTCTAGCTGAAATAACAGAAGATTTAGCTCATATAATATTACACACACAGGAGCAGACATATTCACTTTAGGTATGTTAAATGGACACTAAAGTTATGTACTCAACTTATAATTTAATAATAATTAATTCAATATCTTTTATGGATTTTTTTTAAATGTGTATTACTATCTTACACCAAAATGTTATGTGTGAACACATGGAACAAAAGTTGCTTGGGGATAAATCACTGTTTAGGGAAAGGAAATTTTTGTCTACAGATCACATGTTTCAGGCAGAAGGCTTCCCAAATAAGACAGAATAAAAAGAATAATAATCTCAGGGCTAAAACAACAAAAAAATGTCTTCATGAGCTGGTTTCTATCCCTGGTTCTGTCCAGAATTGCCAGGTTAATCATTAGAATTTTTCTAAGTCATCAGTTATTTCATTTTCTGTTTTTCTGGTGTCTGATCTAAGATTGTTAATGCCTCATTTACAGCTGTACTAAGCACTCACAGCTGCAGTGCTGCTCAATGGGAGATATGCTTTGAACATATGAAATACTTTATAATGCTACATACACTGAGAAATCAGGTTCTGTGCATTCCAAATTCAGTATTCTGCCAAGATAAGCAGATATACTTTAGATACTTTATCTGCCTGTTATTCACATGATGTGAATAAAATAGACATGATGTCTCCATAAAATAGACAATACTACTTTCTTCCATGCCATGACCATTGTGAAAAACCATTAAAAGTGTTTTGAAGCAATTAGAAATAATTGATATTAAATGCTGTAGAAAGTCTGTCTAAATTGTTTTTCTTTAGAGAAAGAGTAAATAAGACCTAGAGCCACAGACTGAACTGGGAAGACAAAGTAATTATTCAAATACTCTCATTAGGTAATCAAGTCTATGCAACAAATAAGGCAAAAGATCTATGGAAAAGCAGTAAATTATCACAAAACTCAAGTCTGTATCATATTGTTACACTTACAAGTGGGATGAACTAAGTCTAATACCTCCTAACCTCAGAATACTTGATATTGCAGTATTAATAATTTGCTTTTAGTGTATTAAGGATGGGGGGAGTGGATGAGATTTTTCTCTGTGCTTTTGATATTTGGCTCTTTGAAAGCAAAATGCTCCTAATATTTTTGTGAGACAATTTAAATTTCCTGTCCAAAGGGCACAGGTACATCTTGAGGAAGTGACATTTTATTCCTCTCCTGAAACCAAGGAACTGTTCACAATCATATTAACTCATGTGATAGGTTTGCTTTAAAGCAATATGTATCCCTTCCTAAGTTCTTCTTTGGCAGTGCTTGCAAGCCTAAGATTGAAATTTTTCAGGTCTTTTTGTGATGATTATTAGATTTATAGTTATTTTTGTAATTACTTTTTTAATCATTGTGTTGATACAAAAGACAGAGACCTTTCTGCAGTTATATATTTCACATGACATTCTTTTTGTCAGCTTTTCCCACTTGTTTCAGTGTCGTCTTTTCCATTTTGCTTTAACTATCATCACAATTATATATGAATAGGATTACTTCTCTCTGTTTTCAGAAACCATTCTCAAAAAGTAGCTGAATTTAAGCATAGATAGAGGAGATTAAGTGGAATTTGTCTTATGACCCACACTCTTTTTCCTATATTTACAGGTCAGATACACAGAATAAAGTTGAATTAGCTTTCTAAAGTTTCTCATTTTTTTCCTCCTCTCTGACTTCATTTCATGACACTTTCCTCATTATTCATATTAGATGATTCTTGGTATTTCTAAGTCAAATCAGGGGGATTTTTCTGTGCCAACTGAACTGACACGGTATCTGAATAGACGGTCTATCAATCCTAATATCTTATCCATAACTAAAAGTGGAAAAAACCCCAACATTTAACGAGTCATTGCTTTCTACCATGTGTTTCCCCTCACACTTGTGAAGGTCCACTGTAGCTTAATCTACTCTTCATTTTAACAGGAAGATACCTACTTCAAGAGATTATTCCATTTGTTCTATATACAATTGCAAGCAACCATTGTTTGACGTTAACCTACAGTACCATGGTGGGATATGAAGCAATTTATAACCTTGATAATAAATTCAGATTCTTTACACGGCATTAGCAGATATCTGGGTCATTTTGATCTGACAATTTTGACGGAGAAAAAACAACCTGAATTAACAGCCTGGAGAAAAGAAGGCTCCGGGAGATCTAAGTGCAGCTTACCAGTACCTGAAGGGGCCTACAGGAAAGATGGTGAGGGACTGTTTATCAGGGAGTGTAGTGACAGGACATGGGGTAATGGGTTTAAGCTGAAGGAGGGTCAATTTAGATTAGATATTAGAAAGAAATTCTTTACTGTTAGAGTGGTGAGGTGCTGGAACAGGTTGCCCAGAGAGGTTGTGGATGCCCCATCCCTGGAAGTGTTTAAGACCAGGGTGGATGGGGCTTTGGGGCAATGTGGTCTAGTGAAGGGTGTCCCTGCCTATGGCAGGGGGGGGTTGGAACTAAATGATCTTTAAGGTCCCTTCCAACCCAAACCATTCTATGATTCTATGAACATCGCTGTTTCTCATTCACATCTGAAATTCTTTAGCAATTTTTTTTATCATAATAGAAAAGCCATAGTTCTTGATGACAGCATTTGCTCCAGTCAAAACTTCATGATAATGAAGTTGTCCTCCATCTACTCTTCTGTTGTCTTTTCCAGTCCTTTTAACAAATTCCACATTTCTAGTGAATGGATTCCTCCTTGTCAGTGATGTCACCAATCTGTTGTCATAGGCCTGCAGTTTTGCTGATACATCCACTAACAATGTCAAAAGTAAGCAGTTTCCATTTAGTGTTTATTTATTTTTCCTCTCAGATAAAGCCAGTATCAGGTAGAGGAGGTTGTTTTCACTGAGGGTTCCTAACTACGTGCTAGCAAAAATTACTCCCAGAAGTCAAAAGAGAAAGTGCTTTTGGCTATCGTCTTGCAGACTTACACACGTGTTCCACTTTATTACTGCAAAGAAACATTATGCCTGTCTCTCCACTTAAGGACTGAGGTTTTCAGTTGCTGTTGTAGGATATTTTGTCTTACAGAGATAGGAAGAAGTACAAGACAATGGCACTCATTTAGCTTTTCTCAATTTTTTTGTTGCGTCAAGAAACATGTTTAGTATTTCTGTCACTGGAAAAAAATAGCAACATAAACTATTGAATAGGTTCAATCATAATTCTAAATGGAAAATTATGGTTTTACTCAGAATCATACACAGAAGGAATTATATATTGACAAAAAAAGCCACCAACAAAAAACCCTAGAAAACCCCGCACTCCAGCCAAAACCATAGTTTTCAATATGACGTCTTCTTCTAAAGGGAACTGCTAATGTTACCCCCCATTAAAAATGAAAACCAAAAAAAAAACCCCAAGAAAAACAACCACAAAATACCAAGCATTTCTTCTATATGAGAGCAGTGTGGAACTTTATAAACAGTTAAGTAACCCTCCCTAAAGGCATGTTATGAAATTTTAGATGTGAAGAATGGATTGGTATTAAAATATTCAGTCTCAATCATTGTAGAGTGTCATAACAATACCCATAGATTTTTAAGTAACAGATACAATACTCAAATATTATAAATTCTTAATCCAATTGTAAGAATACATCTGAATTCCAAAGCACCATTTTTTCTTTTTTTTTTTTTTTTTTTTTTGTTCTTTAAAAGATTTGTTTAAGGACTGTGAGAACTGTGGGCTTCAAATAAAAAGAACCAAAAGCACAGCCCTCAATCTATTTTTTAATGATTTCCTATGATCTAGAAATGCATGCCAAATGTACAGACAGAAAGAGAAAAGTGCTATTGTAAAAGGGGAGTTCTGAGATTTTGATCAAAAGAAGTCATACCCTTATGTATTTCTATGATTCTGCAGTGAAATTTGGGGTTCTACAACTGCAGCAAGAAAAATGCATGAGCTAATACAAATGTGAACATGTATGCCTGGCTCTAAAAGAGAAGAGTTACAGAAAAAGAATGACATAGTTACCCAGTAGGTAGGAGTCCACAGTGCAAGAGCTTGAAGTGCAGCACAATCTTCCTTTTTTTTTGTTTCAATTCTATTGTTTAAGTTGTCTGAGCTGACAAATGAAGTATTCTTCAATGATCAGATTTCAGAAAGTGAAAGTGTTCATTAAAATGGAATCAAAAAGCTGTCAGAATTATTTTTTCATATCTACTTCTGAAGAAAGGCTCTCTCTATCACTGGAGTTTAACAAAGCAACACCCTGTCTTCCCAAGCTTCTTACCTTCTCACCCCCTTGTTTCTCTCCTTAGAAAAAATGCAAATACTGACAACAAACAGATAGAAAAACAATCAGAAAAGATTTAGATAGGACTTATCTAAACAAGACATAATCAATACCTCATGGTCTCTTTCACCTCTAGATTTCATAATTCTAAATTATGAAATACAATTTTGTAATATTGTGCAAGACAGTCTTTGAGTAATAGAATAATATAAAAGATTAAAGATAATATAGGAAAGAAAACCATATCAAAATACAATATAGTAAAGACTAAGGAATCATTCTTTAATGACTCTTTAATCCTCGCTGAGATTAAGACAGCCTACATCTTGCATCAAAACTGCTTCCATAAGGAAAAAAAAACAGGTCATTTTCATATGAGTGTCCCTTCTGAAAGGAACAGAAGGCCCAACATGCAGACCAGACCCACTTCTTAAGGAAGTCTACTGCCGCCCTGGAGCCCGGGTTAAAGATGTGAAGAGAACGCTTCCTACCCTGGTATAGCCCTCAGATTATTATCCATTATTGATTTTTCAGGTAGGCAGTGATGAAGTTGCATCAAGAAGTCCAAGGGTAATCAAGAGAGACTTCAGGGCCTTGGGATGATTGGTTAAAGGATCAGGAGCACAAGTAATCTTCTCCTCTATCCTTCCAGTTGCAGGGAATGATGAGGGGAGAAACAGGAAAAGTCAGCAGGTCAATACCTGGCTTCAAGCCTGGTGTTAACAGCAAAATTTTGGGGTTTTTTGATCATGGGTCAGCTTTCACAATACCAGGCCTGCTGGCGACAGAGGGCATATACCTGTCTCAGAGGGAAAACAATCTTTGCAGAGGAGTTAGCAGGGCTTATCAAAAGAACTTTAAGTAGATTTGAAGGGGAAAAGGGATAAAACCAGGCTCATTAGAGACATGCCAATGTTTGAGAGATGGTGTTCCAGCAAGGTCCTTTGGTCTTCTGTCTCAGTGGAGGTAGGGGATGGAGATCCATGCAGCAGCAAAGATGCAAGGGTTGTTGATGTGTTAGAAACCACAGAAACGCCTGAGAATGATCACGTAGGATTTAGAGCTTCACCCCCAAAAAAGGTGGCAGGACCAATAGCCCAACTGGAAGTTCATCTATACCAATGCACACAGCATGGGCAACAAACAGGAGGAGCCGGAAACCATTGTGCAGTGGGAAAACTGTGACATAGTTGCCATCACAGAAACATTGTGGGATGACTCATACAACTGGAGTGCTGCAATGAATGGCTGTAAACTCTTCAGCAAAGGTAGGCAAGGAAGGAGAGGTGGTGGGGTAGCCCTGTTTGTTAGGGAGTGTTTTGATTATCTAGGGCATGATGATGGTGACAGTAGGGTTGAGTGTTTATGGGTAAGAGGGGGGAAGGCCAACAAGGCAGATATCGTGGTGGGATGCTGTTATAGACCACCCAACCAGGATGAAAAGGCAGATGAAATATTCTGTAAGCAGCTGGGAGAAGTCTCACAATCCCTACCCATTGTTCTCGTGGGGAATTTCAACTTACCAGATGTCTGCTGGAAATACAATACAAAAGAGAGGATACAGTCTAGGAGGTTCCTGGATTGTGTGGAAGATAACTTCCTGACACAGCTGGTGAGTGAGCCAACCAGGGAAGGCACCCCACTGGACCTGTTTTAGAACAGAGAAGGACTTGTGGGTGATGTGACAGTTGGAGGCTGTCTCAGGCATAGTGATCATGGAAATGATAGTTTTCAATTCTTGGAGAAGTAAGGAGGTGAGTCAGCAGAACTGTAACCTTGGACTTCCAGAGGGTAGACTTTGGCCTGCTTAGAAGTCTGGTTGACAGAGTCCCTTGGGAGACAGTTCTGAAGGGCAAAGGAGTCCTTGGACAGGGTCTTCAAGAATGAAATCTTAAAGGCAAAGGAGCAGGCCACCCCATGTGCTGAAAGATGAGCCAGTGGGAAACTAGACCAGCAAGCTTTAATAGCAAGACCAGTTGTTCTCTGGGTACCCAGCCCCCTGAGCTGGAAGATAGGGAGCAGAATGAAGCCCCCATGATGCAAGGGGAAATGGTTAGCAGCCTGCTACACTACTTAGACACACGCAAGTCTCTGGGGCTGGATGGGATCCACCCTAGAGTAGTGAGAGAGCTGGCAGAAATGTTCACCAAGCCACTTTTCATCACTTATCAGCAGTCCTGATTGATGGAGATCCCCGTGGATGGAGGTTAGGCATTGTGACTCCTATCTACAAGAAGGGACAGAAGGAGGATCTGGGGAGCTACAGGCCTGTCAGTCTGACCTCAGTGCCAGGGAAAGTTATGGAGGTCATCTTGAGTGTTATCATATGGCACATACAGGACAGCCAGGTGATTAGGTTCAGTCAGCATGGGTTTATGAAAGGAAGGTCCTGCTTGACTAACCTGATCTTCTTCTATGACAAGGTGACCCAATTAGTGGATGAAGGAAAGGTTGTGGATGTTGTCTACCTGGACTTTAGTAAAGCCTTTGACACCATTTCCCACAGCATTCTCCCAGAGAAACTGGCTGCTCATGACTTGGATGGCCATATACTTCACTGGGTAAAAAACTGGCTGGATGGCCAGGCCCAGAGAATTGTGGTGAATGGAATTAAATCCAGTTGGCAACTGGTCACAAGTGGTGTTCCCCAGGGCTCTGTACTGGGGCCAGTCTACTTTAATATCTTTATCAATGATCTGGACAAGAGGGATCAAGCGCAGCCTCAGTAAATTTGCAGACAACACCAGGTTGGGCAGGAGTGTTGATCTGCTTGAGGGTAGGAAGGCTCTAAAGGGATCTGGACAGGCTGGATCGATGGGCCGAAGCCAATTGTATGAGATTCAATAAGGCTCAGTGCCAGGTCCAGCACCTGGGTCACAACAACCCCATGCAACACTACAGGCTTGGGGAAGAGTGTCTGGAAAGCTGCCCAGCGGAAAAGGACCTGGGGATGTTGGTCAACAGCCAGCTGAATATGAGCCAGTAGTATGCCCAGTAAAATGAGAAGTTGATATATTTATATTCTCTTGTCCAATAAAATCTAGAAAGAAATTTTTTTTCTTCAACGTTCCCAGCCTGTGGACAAGGATAAATTAACAATCACAAAACTTCATAGTTAGCCTGTCCCCATTAGCCAAACCTTTTTAAAATATTTTGTCTCTTTCTACTTACAATGCACTGTTCTGGCCTTTTCTGCTGAAGGAAAATAGGATGTGTTGGAAAATGTGTTTGCCTACATGATTTTAAAAATGGTTGTAGTAGGTTGACCTTAGCTGGATGCCAGCTGTCCACCAAGATGTTCTATCACTCTCATCCTCAGCAGGACAGGGAAGGGAGAAAAATAAGATGGAAAAAGCCTCATGGGTCAAGATAAAGGCAGTTTAATAAAGAAAAAGCAAAAGGCCACGTACAGAAGCAAAGTAAAATTAAAGATTTATTCTCTGCTTCCCGTCAACAGTTGATGTCTGGCCACTTCCTTGGAGGCAGGGCTTCAGTACACATAGCAGTTGCTCCAGAAGACAAATGTCATAAACAACAAATGCCTCCCCTTCCTCCTCCTCTCTCTCAGCTTTTATTGCTGAGCAGACATCATATGATACAGAATAACCCCTTGGTCAGCTGGGGTCAGCTGTCCTGGCTGTGTCCCTTCCCCAGATCTTGCCCACCCCCAGCCTACTAGCGAGGGGGGAAAATGTTGGAGGGACAGCACTGGTGCTGTGCCAGCACTGCTCAGCAGCAGCCAAAACCCTGCTGTGTTATCAACACCTCTCCAGCTACCGATACACAGCACTGCGAGGGCTTCCATGGGGAAAACTAACTCCATCTCAGCCAGGCCCAATACAACGGTTTCATGTAAGACAAGGAAAAGTTCAACCCCTTTAAAAATGTGTCAGTTACTTGTGCCCAACACTAAAGCATTTTCTCTTGAGCAAGTACAAAGTATCATTAAGAACACGACCTGAAATGGGTCCTCTTTGGATACCCGCTATTAACCTTAGAAAAATCAGGCATACTTCTCAACAGAACAAATAGTAAGTGTGATAGTCTTATCCTTCATACACCCATTTGCAGAACAAATGAGGAAAAGAGTGCACACTGGTAAAAACTGTTGCAGAATTAGCAGTAGTTCAAGAAATTGCAGATGCTGCTTTGTCTACTAGGAGTAGCAGGAGTTCTGATGACACTAAACTGAAATCCTCAAATATACAACAAATGTACAATAAGGAGGGAACAAATATTATTTGAAAATCATCAAAAAATTGGAAGAAATTATACTTCTTTTCCCCTTTCAATCTGAAAAGAGATATTCTGAAACATGGTTCTTAGGTACTAAACCTTAAACCTTACCATTAGTGAAAGGTGTCACTCTTTATGATTAAAATTATTCCCTCTTTAAAGTAATTAATAATAATAATCATAAGAAAGCAAAATCTATAAAAATAAATCCCCAAAACCAAACAACAAATTTAGTCCCATTATCCTCGGGCACTATTGTCACAAGAAATAAGCTAGGATAAATCATTCAAGAATATTTTGATGAAATAGCTTATCATTAACTTAGATGGATGCTTTTCTTCCTGAACACATTTGAACATGAAAATATTTATAATATTGAAAATAAAATTTCTAGTGAAACACACAGAGGGAAAGCCATAGAGACCATACTAGAAGGGAGGGATATGCAAAGTTAAACAAAAATAATAAAATAAAAATATCCTGATTTACGCCATGACCTTGAACCCAGATTGCTAAAAGGCAATTAAGGCCTAAATATTACTTATTTTGGATGTGTTGGTGAACCTAATGTTTGTGAACTTTTTAAGTCTTGGATTCATGTTAATGCAGAACAGGAACTCCTTACAGGTCTGCAAGTTGAGATAACTTTCTTGCCCAGGTCTAAGCTAGGGAACATGAGTTGTGAGCCAAACCAATTTTACTGAATTCTTCTGGACAAAAGCTATTTACTTTCTGTCCAGACTCCACCAGAATTTAGCTTTCTTGATTCCGAAGGTACTGATACTTTGCTGCAATTAATTTTTTGCATGTTACTGGTATATGAAATGCAATTAAGACAAATATTAAGGAATGATTAACAAAGTTTAAGTATGTTAGAAAAAACTAGAATAGCTGCAAGAAAATAAGATATTTTGTCAACTGCATCCTTCAAAAAAGTAAATGTTTTAGTCAAGTCTACAAGAAATTGAAATAAGACACAGAAAAAATAAATCCTTGTCTCAAACGGTGCTTTATGTAGACTGTAAACTCACTTATTTTTGTTATATAGCATTTCCTTGTAAAATCTTTATTCATCTTAAAGAATGAGTTTTCAAAAGAGTTGTCAAATAGTTGAGAAAATTTTCTACATGTTTTCTCATAGACTCTGTAAAGCAAACAAAAATAAATAAACAAGCAAAATCTTGCTTAGTGATACGTATTTGCCTGTAATAATGTAAAACCTGAAGATTTTTAGTGTTTAGTTCTGTCTGTTCTTCATATCAAACCTAACTGGTGTAAATGTCAAGTTTTGTCTTGGCAAATATAAAACACATTGATGTAACACTTCATGTAATCTTGTTTCAATTTCCACTTTTTAAAAACATTTTCTGCAAATGCCAGTAATGACAGCAGTGTACTTGCATTCTTAGTGCGGTTTATATGAAAAAAAGAATGTTGGAAATAGCCAACTTCTTTAGAAGTGTTTAGTCAAGATATGTCACTTTATCAGTATTTTGAAATGTCAACTGTCATGCAAACAGTATTCTAACACTTATTTATCAGATGAGCAGTAAAAGAGAGACATTTGTTATTGAAAAACTAGACATTGCTGCATGCCTACAGACATGATAGTTACGTAATTCAACATGTCATATATGACTGAAGTTACCCTACCTGCCACTCCTACATCCAATCTTTTTTAGTATTTATTTCAGTTATGTACTTTTGAACACACTGGCAACAGGAACTAAATCTCAAACATAAATGCCTGTTTATTATCAGAAATTACCAAACTAACCAACCATGAATTGAGAAAAATGTATTTTAGGCTTATATATAGAATGTGAAAATCCCAATAAACTCTGAATTTCAGATGAAACACACCTATCAAGCCACTACTGAAAAATTACTGGAAAAAGAGTTACAACTTTGAAAGTTTTCTCATTGCCTGTGACTTCATTTGTAATGAAAAATATGTCCGAGTTTGAGTTAGAAAACCACTTTTACAGAAAGTATACCATCTCATCTCTGAAGACTTACCACAAGATCAGAAAGTACGATTGAAGCTAACCAGGGAAATGTGATCCTTGGGCTCAGAAGAATACCAAGTACATGAAAAGATATGATTTTCACTATACATTACATCACCATATCAAGCAGTTGGCTTTGCATTTTAGAATTCAGGAAGATTGTAGAGCATTAAAGGAAGGACACTTAAATGGACCTCACCTGGAGCACTGCATTCAGCTCTGGGGCCCCCAACATAAGAAAGACATGGAGCTGTCAGAGCAAGTCCAGAGAAGGGCCACAAAGGTGATCAGAGGGCTGGAGCACCTCTCCTATGAGGACAGGCTGAGAGAGTTGGGATTGTTCAGCATGAAGAAGAGAAGGCTCTGGGGAGACCTTATAGCAGCCTTCCAGTGCCTGAAGTGGGCCTACAAAAAATCTGGAGAGGGACTGTTTACAAGGACACGTAGTGACAGGACAAGGGGTAATGGCCTTTAGCTGAAGGAGGGTAGATTTAGATTAGATATTAGGAAGAAATTCTTTACTGTGAGGGTGGTGGTGAGGCACTGGAACAGGCTGCCCAGAGAAGTTGTGGATGCCCCCTCCCTGGAGGTCTTCAAGTCCAGGTTGGATGAGGCTTTGGGCAACCTGGTCTAGTGGAAGGTGTCCCTGCCCATGGCAGGGGGGGTTGGACTAGATGATCTTTAAGGTCCCTTCCAACCCAAACCATTCTATGATTCTATGATCCAAAGCATAGAAAACAAGATTCACACTGAGAGACTCAACAAACTTGGTCTAATCACTTCATTGAAGAGAGCTTTGACAGAGTACTTGATCATTTGATACAAGTATTTGTCCGGAAAAGTTATAGGTCATTAGAAGGCTTTTTTGCCTTGAATACAGAATTATAACAGGATGCGGAGGCTGGAATTTGAACCTATTCAAATTCCACTGTGAACATAATTGTATTCCTTAACAATAAGGGTAATAAAGCACTAAAAGATCATAGTAAAAAACCAGTACGCTCAGAGTCCTAAAAATGAAATTAGATATCTTTTGCCAATCTCATGTTTTAGTTCAGCCTCTGAAGGAAAAATAAATATGATGATGATCTGCATTGTTTTTTTACATGAACCTATTATTGTGCATAATCATATTCTAAATGAAATGAATAAGTGAAAAATGATAGTACCCAAGAATGTATTTACTTGAATGTATTTTCTTCTTATCTTCTAAAATAAGACCTCTAGTTATGGGCTAGGTTTCTGTGGTGCTGGATGCATATAAACACAAAAAATGAGAGAATGTCTCTTTACTAAAATGTAAGAAAAGAATAGGAATATGGATACATATAAAGTGTAAGCCATGCTAAATGCAACAAGGCAATATCAGTCATCACTCTATGCAGTGGTATCAGTGTGCCTGCACCTTTCTGTTGTTCATTTTTTTGTATAGATATAGATTTCATATTAATGAAGAGTTTAACAATAAGATTTAAGAAAATTACATACTATTTAGTGATCACTATTATAGTGATTTTCCAGGCCTGATGGACAATCCTGAAAGATATACATGACCTATCTAATATCTTGTAATCACTGAAAGAAATTTTTGAGAGAAGATCTGAAAAAAGTCTACGTACTTTCAGCTACCTACAGCTTAAGAAGGACACTGCACACAACTTTGCAATAATAGCATTACAGATTCACAGATTGGTAGGGGTTGGAAGGCACCTCTAGAGATCATCTAGTCCAACCTCCCTGCTAAAGCATGTTGCACAGGATTGCGTCCAGGTGGGTTTTGAATATCTCCCAAGAAGGAGACTCCACAGCCTCTCTGGGCAGCCTGTTCCAGTCCTATGTCACCCTCAGAGTGAACAAGTTTTTCCTCATGTTCAGATGAAACTTCCTGTGTTACAGTTTGTGCCCGTTGCCTCTTGTCCTGTCACTGGGCACCACTGAAAAGAGTCTGACCCCTTTCTCTTGACATTGACCCTTTAGATATTTATAAGTATTGATAAGATCGCCTCAGTCTTCTCTTCTCCAGGCTAAACAGACCCAGTTCTCTCAGCCTTTCCTCACAAGAGAGATGCTCCAGTCCCCTCATCATCTTTGTAGCCCTCCGCTGGACTCTCTCCAGTAGTTCCTTGTCTTTCTTGAACTAGGGAGCCCAGAACTAGACACAGTACTCCAGATGTGGCCTCACCAGGGCAGAGTAGAGGGGGAGCATAAGGTCCCTCAGCCTTCTGTCCACACTCTTTTAATGCACCCCAGGATACCATTGGCCTTCTTGGCCACAAGGGCACTTTTGCTGGCTCATGGAGAGCTTGTTGTCGACCAGGACTCCCAGGTCCTTCTCCGCAGTGCTGCTTCCCAGCAGGTCAACCCCTAACCTGTACTGGTATCTAGGGTTGTTCTTACCTAGGTGCAGAACCCTACACTTGCCCTTACTGAATTTCATATGGTTCCTCTTTGCCCAATTCTCTATCAAGATCTCACCGAATGGCAGTGCAGCCTTCTGGTGTGGCAGCCACTCCTCCCAGTTTAGTATCATCAGCAAATTTGCTGAGGGTACACTCTGTCTCCTTGTCCAGGTTATTGATGAGTATGTTGAATAAGACTGGACCAAGCACTGACCCTTGGGGCACAACACTAGATACAGGCCTCCAACTAGACTCTGCACCACTTATCCCAACCTTCTGGGCTCTGCAATTTAGTCAATTCTCTACACACCTCACTGTCCACTCATCCAACCCACACTTCCAAAGCTTGCTAACAAGGATGTTGTGAGTCACGGTGTCAAAAGCCTTGATGAAGTCAAGGTATACAACATCCACTGCTCTCCCTTCATCCACCCAGCTGGTCATGCCATCACAGAAGGCTATCAGATTGATCAGGCATGATTTGCCCTTAGTGAATCCATGTTGACCACTCCCAAAAACCTTCTCCTCTACATGCTTATTGATAACACCCAAATATGGATATTAGTTCAATATCAATAGTCAGTTCTCACAAAAAGATTCTCCTTGATTAATTGTTGCTAAGGAAAACACAAGACAAATCAGAAGTCCTCCATTGGCCTTTCATTTTTTTAACCAAGCTAGCTCTACACACAGAATTTTGCATAATTCATGACTAATAACACAACCAGTCACTCTAATAATGACAAAAAGTATACAGAAAATAAAAATAATTTTGAGGTCATTACTGGAAATAGCTATTTCTCTGTTTAAATTGCATTATCAAAATAATTGTTTACACTGTTATGAACATTAAACATTTGAAGTTAAACAGGTTTTTTTTTTAAACAGGACAATTATGCCTTTAAGTTAACTGTGGTAGTCAAGGGCTACATAGCCAAACATGACACTAGGAATACGCTGTACCAGTTAATGCTAAGCTTCTTACATACTCTTTCATTCACTAAGTCCAGTCTTACTCACAAATTAAAATGAAAAACTGTATCTCTTAAAAAATCTGTCACCTCCAGTGCTCACCCTTTTACCTGACATTAGTATTCAAGTCCAATATAACTGATGTCTAATTACATTGAGGTTTGGATTTTTTCCAGAGTGTTTCAGGTTATCAATGAAAATTCGCAGCAAGTATCATTAAAAAAAAAAATCTAAGTCTTGCCTCTTTGAAAGGTTCTGGCACCAGTAATAAGACAATGAAAAGATTTAAGTAACGCTGCCAGAGACCCTGCATTTGTTACTTAAGAAATGCTTTCTGGCTCTGTTCATATTAGCTTCAGCTATGCCAGGTCCTAAGTCAGTCTGGCTTAAATAATTGGCAATGCCATTCATTTTCTATAATGAGAATGAAGGTTCCACGCACAATTCCGCAAGCAATATAGTAATGGAAAAAGCAATAGCCAAATCTGTCATCTTAACTGAAGAGAAGGAATTTCTACTTGTCAGTGAGTCTTGCATAAACTTGGTCAGAAATAGATCCACTGATACTACTTCTTCACTGCTGTATTCATTCTAGGTTTATCAGCAAAGAGTTTAGTGCATTGGCTCCTTAAATCCATGGCACATTTATAAAAGTTGAAAACCAGGCAAGTACATTAGATCTAGCTTTAATTAAAAACTTTTCAAATTAATTTTATATAGCCATGCAGATAAAATACAATCACATGAAAGAACACGCAAACTTTGATCATGGTGTTTTCAGGTACAATGATGTTTCTTTATGTATATATCCTGTAATTGTCATAAATGTAATTTTTTCTTCAGACTTTCAGATAAGAAGTTAGGATATTTCTATATTGTATGTCACTGCAGGTGCCAATGCACACTGGAAATTAAGTATTGTTGTACAAGACATAACTAGCGGCATTTTATCATTTAGGTAAGCTATGACCTGAACTTTCACACTATTTCAAATTACAACGACAGTGTGTTATCCATGAGTATAAATGTAGCACACAAATAAGCACAGCAAAGAAAATAGGAGCTATGAGCCAACTATGGAGCAGAGAGAAGTATAGTTATATCAACAAAGTGAGGCAGGATTTGTAATCTCAGGCATGACTTCATGCTACACTACTTGAATAGCAACAATCTGTCTCTGTCATGAACTGTTTACTTCACAGCAGCTGACACACCTTCCTGAAAAGTAGAGGTCAGAGTTAAATCTATAGTCTATGCAATGAAAAGCTGAAATAAATGGTGTAAGGTTTCAGGTAAAAGAGGCACAAGAACTTTGGATCCTTTATGTGGCATTTGGAATATGGGCCATTAAATCATTAGACAGATGTGAACTCTCATGGTAATTGATGTTTTCCCTTTGGTCCCCCAAAAAATATTTGTCTGAAAGTACTAGAAGAGTACTACAAACAGGCCACAATTTACAAGTAATCCTAAAACTACTAACAGCACATTATTAAAGTAAAATAATCACCCAGCTCTGTTTGCTTTCTCATCGACAATGCTATAAGAAGGAATTTAATAACAAAACTAGTGATATGAAAAGATGTTTGAGTCAGATTGCTGCATATACTTTATGCTCATCAGAGGAGAGCCATATTCCCAGGACCCCAGAGCAGTCTAAGTCTATGTACACATTACAGGTAATAAATAGCAAAAGGAATGTAAGTTTTCATACAGTGAAACAGTTAGTATTGAGAACCCAGGAAATTTTACTTTGGACTTTGAACATGATCTACTTTGGTCATTTGAACATGATAACCACCAGCAGTCAGAGCACGCAGTCAGAGCACATTCGGTGTGCTCCTGGAGAGAATCTTTTAGTTTCATTCAAAAGAAACTCAGTAAGAGTGATTTGAAACTATAATGTGAATCAAAGTAGAAACAATCGGAAAAGTCACTTCAAAAGCACACTTCTCAGCAAAACTAAAACACGAATATAGAGGCACCTTGAGTTCCCCAGGAGACAGCATCCCTTCAGAGGCAAACCTTTAAAGACTCTTCAGTGCTCTCTATGTAACATCACAGACTCCGTCATAAGTTCTCAGCTGTGTCACTGATGTTCCGCAAGTTTGGCTGCCAGCAGACACAAACCTACTGTGCTCTGAGCCAAAGAAACAGACTGTCTTAGAACAGAAGCCATATATGTATTACATTTCTTCTTGAAGTGGATTTGCATCTTGCCCAGGCTGGAGCATCAGTAGAGGGAGCTATATTTTTTTGTGTGTCCGTAAGTCACAGCAAAAAAAAAAAAGTACAAGTTTTTGCAACATTTCATTGGGAACACTAGCCTCTGAAATATTAGACAAAAAGGAATTATGCAAATCCAACCACACAGAAAAAGTTTCTATTGACTGTACTTGAAAACTTTGACCAGAAGCCGCAGATTCCAAGATCATTAACATCACTTTTTAATGCAAATTTTGGTGGACATTTGAAGAAAATAACCCATCCCTACTAAAAAGGGCAAATGAACAAAAATGGCTAATAACAGCAGACTTGGCCAGTACATATATAACATCTCTTACATGCTTCTTATACAAGTTTTTTATATGCATTGTAGCAATATAATAATTAAAGGAAAAGTTTTCCTTGAAAATTACAGTCAAGGCCCTAAGTTCATCATCCCCACGTCCTGGTGGTTTAGTGGACTGGCCAAGAGAGTACAGCTGGTAGGCCTTGGAGGGCTGCCCCCTCATTCCCATGGGACGTTCTGTTAGGCTGCAGCTCTTGTCCTGAGCCCTGGCCTGACCTACAGCTTCAAGAGCATTGGAGCTGTACCTGTGCCTGGCCCTTTTATCCAGGCCCACACATATCCTGCATGCTGACATCCCAGCCTGGATATCCCAAAGCTGTGTCTGGCCCTGTTTCCCCTCACCAGGCCTGATCCTGATCCCCACCTGCAGGCTGATGTCCCAGCTCAGCCTCAGCCCATCCCCATGGAGGTGCCCAATGCCCAGGGCTGGGGCTGCCCCTGACTGCCCCCAGACCTGCCCTGCTCCGTGACTGCAATGATGGGATGGGCACCTGGCTGTGAGACCCTGCCCTGGGGGAGCACCTACCACTCCCCACGTCTGGCCCCCGGGGAGCCTCTGGCCCACACTAAGAATGATATGCCATTGCTCCTCTACGATTTCTGCACTTACATGAAAACCCTTTTTCTCATTCATGTGCAAAAACAGTAAGTAAAGAGACTTGTTCTGTAATTTCGGTTAAAAGTAAGGCCAGATTCTCTACTATAATTATGGAGGATTTGAGAATGTCTAAAGGACAAGTGTAAACTTAACCATAGGCTTCCCCAGTCATAAAGCCTCTCTAATCTTCTTGTAGCTATTACTCCTTGTATTACCCATCAGAAAGATTACTACATAATCTACTGCAGAAATCTCTGGGATGGGAGAACTTCCTTCTAATCGACATCTCCATGAAGACATTACCAAGCAGCAGATGAATTATGTATATCTCTAGCTTTTACCAAAGAAAAGATTAAAAAGGACATATCAAAGTACAATTTTAAAACCCATTATATCTTGTAAAAAATTTTGTTTCTGAATCCGCTTGCTTTTTTTACCTACTTACACTTTAAAAGTTTATCCCAACTGAAAATCCACAAATTTTCACTGAACTAGAAATTACATCCAGCAATCCCTACAGGATACCTGCCTAATCACTTCAGTTTCCATGAGTCATCACTGCCAAAATGACACTCGGGCTTTGTCAGCATGGTTGTGCCATGACATTACTGTCAGAACCCATGCATGTTCTGGCAACGGAAGAAAAGGTCTTAACAAGCTGGGATACCTACTTTTACCTTTTTTATGAAATCTAATAAATCAGGAAAAAATCCACAAAAGTAAAATTATCTTTCCACTAAAATGAATATAGCTATTATGACACAGTAATTGAGTGAATACAGAGATCAAGGGAAGATACGCCTGTGCTACCAAACAGTATGCCTGCACTGGCTGGAAAGCCTTACCTAAAGAGATGCAGTTTTGAAAGAATTTAGAAAGAAGTTATTAATTAAACACAAACAGGAAAACTCACACAAAATTATTAATAAATATGTATCATAAGTGAAATTAGCATACATTTGGCAATGTAGCCTGGAGAAGAGAAGGCTCTGGGGAGATCTAATTGCAGCCTTCCAGTACCTGAAGGGGGCCTACAGGAAAGATGGTGAGGGACTGTTTACAAGGGCATGTAGTGACAGGACAAGGGGCCAGAGTCTTAAGCTGAAAGAGGGTAGATTTAGATTAGATGTTAGAAAGAAATTCTTCACTGTGAGGGTGGTGAGGCACTGGAAGAGGTTGCCCAGAGAGGTTGTGGAGGCCCCATTCCTGGAAGCATTCAAGGCCAGGTTGGATGAGGCTTTGGGGCAACCTGGTTTAGTGGGGGGTGTCCCTGCCCATGGCAGGGGGATTGGAACTAGATGATCTTTGAGGTCTCTTCCAACTGAAACCATTCTGTGATCCTACAATTCTATAAGCATCACATATATATATATATATATTAGACTTGATTCTTTTTCTAATTGATATTGCATAATCAGGAGGTAACTCCTTGCTTCACATAGCATAGCAGCAAAGTCCAGCACAATGGCTAAAGCAAGGCAAGTCTGTTGAGCATTTGATAGTATCCATAGATCTTTGTGATAAGAGCCTTCAAACTTAAGCAAATAAATCCATTTGTAAGCTCTTTTCCTTTTCTTTTACAAGCTGTTTCCATTGATCTTCATGTATGAAAAAAAATTGTGTATTGCCTACTGATGAGAAGGAGAAAGAAAAGGAAAGAAAGCAAAACCTGTAAGGGGCATCTTTAAAATGCTAAGGAGCCTATTTTGGAAAATAATTCTCTTCTCTCTGCTTAATGGTCTCTAGTCTGGAAGCAAGGTGATGATCTAAGGGAAAGAATGTTAAAAGGAAAATAGAGTACACATTGAAAGCTTCAGCCTCACACACACACATATGGTTTATTTTGCTTTTGAAATTTTGCATTACCATGGCTATTCTGTCCACAATATGAATATTGTGTGCCTGAATGTCTATAGGACATAGCAAACAGCACAGCAGTATACTCAGCAGGACTGTTTCATTTCATATATCATTCACAGCTTACTGCTGGGAATCCAAAACTGTCCATAACTTTCTCATAATGTTAGGAGGACAAGAAGTTGTAATTGGTTTTTAATCTTCGAGAAGTTTTTCAGGTTTTTTTACTACTTTGATTTTTGTTTCCTCTTTGGGAGGATGGATTTTTGAAGTTTGAGTTTCTAATAAGAAAAACAGTTGAGATGATACAAAATTGGGATCTAGGACTATTTTAAAATTTAAATGTTACCAGTTTTCAGAGAGGTTATTGCTGTGCATTTGCACAACAAATGGTGCTACATTTGTGGGTACAGTTTACAATTAACAGCTAGAGTTTAAAGCATGAGACTGAAACTGCACGTAAGTGCCTATATAATCTGTCATTTTTAGTATTTATTTGCATGTACTCCATTACTGAAAAAAAATCATCATCTTACAATCTTTCCTTCCCATTCTGGGAAAGCAGGAATATAGAACAGAAGACTGAGGACAAAATTTTAGATCTACAAGATTTAGAGATCTACTGGCATCTTGGAAAATTAAATTAGATGGCTAGGTATCAAGCTTCCAGAAAAAAACCAACAGACTACTGCCACAGAAAAAAATAAACTCAAACATCATGTAGTTTTTAGAAGAATTGTTGCCAAATGCAAATTCTGGTTGATCTCCAAGGACAACCTCCTCAGGGCACAAGAATGGTCTGTTCTTGTCAGGCAAGTGTGGGAAAAGGTCGGCATAGATGAACATTGGGCTCAACAACAAAAAGGAAATACGCAGATGGTGGAAGTAAGGACAGGCTAGCTGATGCTGCCTTCTCATGTAGGAATGGACAGAGGAAAGCCAAAACAAAACTCAGTTTGAGCTGAAACTAGCAAGAGAGGTGAAGGGCAGTGAGAAAGGTTTCTCGAAGGATGTTGTCAGAAGAAGATAGGCTTGTTGTTCAGTGGGGCACAGGACATGGGATCTAATGATAAGGGTAATGGAAAACATTGGGCACACTCTGCCTTTTTTGCCCCTCAAATAACAATCAGCTTATAAAGTATATTAAGACAGGAGTCAGCATACTTGTATGTAAATTAACTGCAAGCAAGGCATACTCAAAGTGTTTACTTGAGAGAGATTTTGTGTCTGGTCATCTAGCTGTTCAAGGCTTTAGAATTCTATTTGCAGCTCAAAGTTGAACTTTAGTTTCCCAGGAAACTTCAAACTCTTTCAGGGTTGTGTTTAATCAAATCTATGGTTTAGAAGTCAGTAAAAGCATCAGGGAATTTGGACCTAGAAACTGCATCTTCTGGTAGCTCTAATCCTAGGTGACTTTGCAAAACTCTTTGGGTCCCTAAAAACTTTTCAAGTCATAGGCCTAATGTATGCTTAAAGGACAGCTGTGACAAATAAGGGAATTGTTTATTTTGTTTTTCTAACCCTTTAATATCTTTCAGAATGCAGTCCAACATTTTGTTCTGAAATGTGCACAGTGATCTCGCCAGAAAAAAATTGTGTAATCACTACCATGTATTTGTGCTCAATATCAAAATACCTTTTGCTATATTGTAGTTACAAAATATTACTTTCTGATTTAATGTATAGGGTTTTGGCAAACTAAGTAGAAGTGATGTTGTTGAGGGAGACAAAGTTCAGGAGTCCAAGTTCTGTTTTCATAAATGGCAAAATGCCGTATTTTATTATTTATATTTCAATAAATTTTGCCTCAGTATCTACATATTTTTACAGAATCACAAAGAACAGTAACAACAGCACCATCACATCATGCCTACTGTTGTTTGCATGAGAACGGATGAAGGAAACGGCTACCTTACTTAGGAATGATTATTGTTAACTCGGGATATGCCACTTTGCCTTTGTGTTGAAATGTCAGCTCTCTGATGTAAAGCAGCCTGGAGCAGAATTCAGCACTGATGTTACTTATTAGATAAGCAATAACACAGAGGACATGGGGTTCTGAAGAGTAATCCCTGCTGTGTGCCTAAGGGCACTGTAGAATTATGAAATTCAACATGGCATATGTGACAGGGGTGGGTGACTCCTTTTAATTATGTGTGCTTTTGGATCAAGGCATCACACAGAAACTAGTGATAGAAACTAGAGCATGAAACCTACAGTCCCACCATAGACAAAGAATTCTGTTAACTCAGCAGGACATTGGATAATCTACTATAAGTCTGCATTGGGACATAATGAAACCAAAAGACTAATCTGGTGTTAATAAGTATATTTTAAATGACTTCTAACATCACTATAAAATAACCTTCTTTTAGAAACCACCACATGTAATTTCCCACTTGGAGAATGTAGTCAAAGCAGAGCCTTCTAACACCAGTGTATTTTTAAAGATACTCCAATTAAAATGTTAATGAATTATTTAATTGGATAAGCTAATATTACTTTTCCTTAAACCCAAATATAAGCATACTAAAATAGTGTAATTAATAACAGTATTTAGTAATATTTTCATGGCATAACCAAACACAATGCATAAGCATTTCACCTAAGCATGAGAGCAATGTGACCATAGAAGGAACACATCTGTGTGTGGCTGCATATAGGAAACAACTCAGGGATAAAGAGTTGCCAGACAGAAGGCAAGATAAGCACAAGGCATCAAACAGGCAGGCCATCCTGCCCAATGCATACCAAAAAGCAATACTGGAATCATAAGAGACCCAGTTTTGGGAGGAGGGACCGGAGGGGGCATTAGACAACATTAAATGAAGAAAATGGGAGAAGAAAGACGACAAGTCCATCTTGGCTTTGATTTCTCTTGTCTAGGAGCTCTCAAGCCTGATCACCTGGACCTTGGTCGCTAGGCCCATTCAGGACAGTAGCTGCCACTGCTAACTATTTTGCTTCAGCTTCATGGCATTGTAAACTCACATCTAATTTATAATATGGTTGCTAAAGGCTAGCAGTTTTGTGTAAGCAGTGACAGCAATTAATAATGTGTAAGACTTAACTATTAGCTTCAAGCGTGCAGTTACTGAGTGAATTTGATAAGTTTACTTTTCAAGTTTAAAATCAATCCAATTTGTCAGCTTTCCAGATGCTCCTATCACAGCAATAACTATTTCCCTTGTATACATGCACTTATACAGATATATTTGTGTGTGTATATATTCACACATATATATTCATACACACAACCAGTTGAACATATGCGCAAAGAATAGTGGCTATACACCATTGTGTACGCCAGTGCCATTATTTTACCCACAATATACTTTATGACATCAAGAATATGCTTAGACCCATCTCTTTAGCAAACGCCCCAGGAAGTGCCCTTCATTCTTTGATTCATTCTGCTTTTAACAATCACTAGGATCCTTAGAAGCAATGTAAATTGTGTCACCAAGGAATGGCAACCCCAAGAAAGGTAGAGAACTTTTCTCAGAATCATCAGTAGAGTTCATGAGAATAGATATTGATATTGTTTACATTGAAATTTTATCTTGTGAACATTGTTACACTGTATGTTCTTCTGCATGTTTTGCAAAAGTGATATAATTTTAGCAGTTAAGCAAGTAAGAAGTCATTTAGAAAGTCTATAGAGGTTTTCAAATATGAACTTCACAAAACACTTTTTTCCACAAAATCTTAAAATGCTTTAACCCTGTAGCTTCAGTCAATTAGGAACTTTTCCACACTAAACTTAGAAGAAAATGGAAGAGTAAAGAATTTTAATGATTTCTCTAACAGTGTGAGGTGACAAGCAGCAGAATAAAACTCAGAAATTGTGTTTCTCTGTCCTAGGCTGAAAATATCTCTTTAGCTTTATAAATAAACCATAAAATTTGCACACATAGTGCTTTCTGGGCAAGTTTAGTGTTTAGTACTTTCATTATATGACCATAGCTGGCAAAAAAACTGTTATTCTTTATTATTTTGAAAAAATGGATTTTCAGCACTTTTTAATTGTCTTCTTGGTATGCAAGGTCACTTATGTGAGTGAAGGCTCAAATACCAAACTGCAGGAATTGTTTACAATATAGATAACTATCACAATTACATGCTGATAGAGTTTTGAAGACTCCATTTTCTTGCACCTTGTGTGGTCTGATCAATGACAACAAAACCCATTGCATGTAAAATGTAAGGTATAATGTCTATGGATAGTGGGTGAGCAAATAAAGCAGGAGGGGCGTTAAGTAACAAGACAACAAAAAATCCACTATTCTTAATTGAATGTGGATTCCACCCAAATAGTACAAACTGCTATTGCTAGTGTGAGGCACTTATGTAAAAGTTCACCTATGTGAGAATGTGGAAAAAAGGCACTTACAAAGGACACTTGAATGTATGACTTTTCCACAATATAGTAAGTATGAAATGTTGATGTTAAAACAAAGGGGAGAAGGAATTTTGCATTTTAACAGATAAGTTATTTCTATGCTAGTTTACATCTGGCATAGATGTAGTACCTATGCTTCAACTGTGTATTCTCTACAGTTTATAATGCAAGAATTTTCTCATTGCTTTCTAGTGTTTTGGCAAATAGAAAATCCTGGGAAAGTTATCATAGATTTAATTTTTTACATACTTTAATTATTAGTATATATTTTTAATAAAAACATATTGAGATATTTGATCTGATTTTTTTCTTGAAAGAAAAATCTTATTGAAAAAAAATCCTTCATTCTCTTTATTATATGACTTTTCTCCTGGAAAAGGTTGTATTTGTTGAATATGATAAAGTCAATAGCTTTTTTGCGCACATATTGTTCTTCTGTTACTAATAGATCCCAGTCAACATAATATTTGGAACTGGACTTTCAAAAAAGTAAATAAAGCAAAGATTTCAAATATCTGAACGTTTTCTTTGTTGCTTTGTGGCGATGACTTCCACCTTGCTTGTGAAGTGGATGTACATCAAAAACCTGTAAGACAGAATACCTATTTGCCAAAGAAAGACAACGTTTCTGAAGCTGGACTTCTGTCTCTTTGTACTTAAGATTACAAAAATTACACATCCACTCTTTGAAACCACAGTTAATGAATTACTTAATCTCTCTTTCAGTGATTGCAGTACGGTCCCTTAGTTTGTTTCAGAGATCTAATCATATGCTAAAATTTAAAGTCAGTGTAAGGAAAGAGTGCAAAACCTGCTGTGGTTAATACACAGGATCACACTTTGTTCTAGAGCTGGGAAAGATAAAGAGAAATCCTGTTCATGTTATTGGAAAAGAAGTGAATAAAAGGGACTCTTAGTTTTAACTTCCATATTTTTGTACTGATTGAAAAATTGGGATTTTTTTTTTCCTTTTGTCTTTTGAAAAACAGAACTGGTTTAAATTTTCATTTTTTATATTCTAGAAATGTGTAAACATGGTAACCATAGAAAAATGAAATGAAACATGATGGAGTCAGTTTCGATGTAGAAACTGTTTACAGACTTTCATTTATCAGTTTCTGTTGTATATGTGTATGGGTGTGCATGTGTATGTGCACTTACACTTTTTATATGTAGAACTTTGTGTTATAAGTCTAAACAGGCTTACAGAAATTTAACTCTTTGTGAGATCCTAATATTAACAAGTCAGAACTAACTGTAAATTGTTAATTTTGGGTGTTATGAGGACAGCTTGAGTTGGCCTGCATTTTCCCATGAAACAATCTCTTTTGTAACTTTCTTACTCACTACCAAATTGTATGGCAAGCTTTGCAAAAACCCACAGCTGCAGACTGCTAGAGAGAGCGTTTTCTTCCACAATATATTTGTAACATGGACTGAGAAGCAACAACCTGACAGGGGATTTTTGAGATTTATGATTCTCATCTCGGATCCTTTGTGTATGTGGGTTTGAAGTTGAGGGTTTGCAAAAAATAAAAACAAAACCAAAAAACCCCTGCAAACTCAACAAAAAGATCCAGATGTTAATTTTTAGTGATAAATTACTTCCTCATATCAGATGTTGCACTTACAGAAAAGATAAGTGAAATAAGTAGCCATGCTTGAAAGATCTTAGAGGAAACTACATGTTTGCACTGATGAGAAGGTTGTCGCTCTTTTGATTCCAAGTCAAAAAGTATTTGCAAGCAAAGGGAGCAAAGATCATGGTTCAATGGAAAGAAATCATATTCAAGGAAACTATGTTTGCTGCTGGAATAAGGTTGAACTGTCAAATATTAGAATGGATCAAGGAGACAAGATAGCCTCTTTATGAAATATTGACTACTGGACAATCTTGGTGCAGCTGAATTTAACAAGAACTGGGCCAGAAGAACATGAATGTCCTAATAGTCTCTACACCTTTGCGCATCTTGTAATCTTTTATGGGCTTTGGTTAAATTAGATATAAAGAAGCAAAAAAATAAATTCCCAAAACCCACCCTAGTATCCAAGATGAACCCTAAAAGGCTTTCTATTTTGTGCATATAAAGAATTGCATTTTAAACCAGGACCGGTGTAATTCTGAACTGCTGTCTACCATCAGGTGATCAGTACATGCTTCAGCATACATAGCAAGGAGAACAGTGAAATGTTAGTAGGGGGTGATACACATTGATTGTTTTTCAGGGCAAGGCAATTTTCTGAATGCCCAAATTTTGGTAGCAGCTGCTTCAGAGTGCTCATGTCAAGAAGATAGTAGGCAGCACATTCATCTTTGTCCAAGATGCTGTCTTTTGTATTCTGTTTTTTAACCACACATTTGGTTATAGGTAGAAAGTCCCACCCTTTTTGGCACCTCAGACCATTTCTGGACCTGTTTCAAGATATAAACCAATCCATACAATCCAGTTCCTAACTGAAAATGAAAGGAGAAGAGGCTGTTGGGAGTTATATACAGGTAGGGTTGCTATCAGTACCCATGCTAACACTAAACTATTTTATTGATAACATTCTTATTTGACTACAGTTAAAAATGACAGAAGTCATCTTTTACATGTTCTTAGAAGCACCAACTACTCCATAGAGCTAAGGGACCACTAGATACCTGTGAGCCCTTAGGAGCATAAACCATCCCAGAGGTCAAAACTGTGGAATCTTTAACATCCTGCAGTATTACTTAAATAGAAAACTACTATGCTATTACTATGTATCTATGACTAAACAAGAAGTCAAGAAGTCTATTCTCTACTTCTTAGAAGAACAGCAAAGAGTATAGAAGGGACAGTTAAGGGGCAAACTTACTTTTGCATCTATTCCATTCTGTCCTACTTTTGACATTCCAGCAGAAGCTGTCTAAATTTAAGCAGTCTGTTTTCACCTTACTTTTATTATTGATACATAGCAGAAACTCCAGAATTTTCCTACTGAGGACTTCTACTTTAAGCATCCTCTGCACCTTGAGACCTGTCCCCATTTTGTGAAATAATCCTCATAAAAACATTTGGTTTCCTCCCTTCACTAGAGAATTTTCCTCTATTCCAATCTAGGGGTTTAATGTCTCTCTGCACTTCACAATCAAGTAGAAAACAAAAGCAATACATCTTGACAAGTTGAGCCAATTCAAGGATTCTAAATACTGTAAAATAAGTTAATTTTGTCAGCTTAAAGGACTTACATTGTGCTTATTGTTGGAATGGAACAATTCAGTTTTGCTGTAGTATCAGAACACCTTTTTGGGTTGAGCCTGTGAAGAAATACAGGGGGCAGAGGTGCTTGTAGCCAAAGCAGGCTTCTGACATTTGCAATTCCTTTCATTGCAAAGGATGTGGGCCGCAGCTGGGAGGAGCTGTGATAACAGAACTGGAAAGCATTTTTTCTTGTGATGACAGAACTGGAAAGCATTGCTCTACAGAATCTAACATAGGCATCTTTACTGAAATAATTAGGATAGTTGGCACTTTGTCACCTGGTGAGATACCCATTTGGCTAAGCATAAACATGGCTTTGCTGATAATACATTATCCCTACAAATGATGCTATTTGAAACATAGCATCTAAGTTTTGCAAAATATTAAGGTTTGATCTTGGTATGAGAAAACAACACATTCAGATGAATTTATAAATAGAAATTTCATGTGAAAGATAAGATAGAGGTAGCTCTAGGGCTACTTGAGAAAGTAGTCTTTAGCATCTGCATTTTGCTACAATATACCATGCTAAAATAGCACAGTATATCATCATGTTTGTATCCTGCCTGACGTTTAGCTACCTGAAGAGACTGAGAAACTTCTGCAGATGACATGAGAAACTTCTGAACATAAGTAACACAGTGAGATCTGACAAAAAAATACAGACAGCATTTCACTGTGGATGGACTGCATTTCACAGGTGATGAAGGGCAAGTAATGTGACCTGTGGACTGACATCCCAGCCCAGCCTTATCCTGCACAGCCCAGCCAGGCTTCCCCAGGGCTCTGTCTGACCCCAGTTCCCTTCCCTGGGACTGATCCTGACTCCCATCCACCAACTGCTGTCCCTGTCCAGCCTCAGCCCTGCCTCACCTGCCGCGGGGGAGACCTTGCCACTCCACTCCCAGCCCCTGGGGAATTACTGTATTAAATAATTAACTTCTGTGGGGTCATCTCTTTGAAGGTCTCAATTTGAGAATGACTTCAGTGACTGACAAAAGAACTGTGTTAAACTTAGAAGTCTTTCAATATTCACATAATTCTAACTGATACGCAGCATACTTTTTTCTTTTTTTACAGTTACTTTTTTAAGAACTAGTGTTCCTTAATTTTATGTAATAAACTATAAGGTTAAGTGATATAGATAATTTGACATCATTCATTGTGAAATATCAAAACATGTATAAAAAGCACAGTCAGTAGCGTGCCAGAAGAGCCTTCCTAAAGTGGATCACAATATGTCTTTTATGATCACTGATTTTTTTTCTCCCCACAACGCTAAACCTGCACCCTCTAAGCATTTATTGTTGTATGCTTCTTCAGAGAACATCTAAAAAATAGAGAATTCAGATAGTAGATCTGTTCTGATTCTAGAAAGAAATAAAAAGAATATAAAAGTTTCCAATAGCAACCTTTTTTTTATTGTACTATTGTTGAGATCCTGCAACATTTAAAGTGACACTCACAAATAAATGAAGGGATAAAAGAAGCTTCTTCCTAGAACTGTTACAATTGCGTATCTCCTTGTTTACTTATGCATATAAGGATTTTTTTTTCCCATTGTTAACATTTTTCTTTTCTTTAGATAAAATGATGGTTACTTTTCTGACAATAAAAGGTTACTGGTTGTCCTGAGGTTTGATTTTGGAATACATGCCTTTGAATCTTCCAATGGGGGATATATTTTATAGTCTGTAATCACAGCTGTGAGTCAGTCATGGGAAAAGTAAAATAATGCTCTATCCCTCTAAAAAGGAATTTTTTGGCATTCAAATTTGTCTGTGTAGCTCAGCAGCAGAAAATGCAAACCTTTCGCCATCAATGGTTTCTGTTAGAGAAGATAATAGCAATGCTTGGTTAATGGTTCAAGGAAACAGAATGAACCCATATGAGCACTCTGATTTCATTTATTCTATTCTAATACTTTATAGCATGCAGTTTCATTTATGGCACTATTTATCATTAAGTAATACATTGTAATTCATCATAATTCATACTGGTTTTGTTGGTATGGACTTCTAATGGTCATCTGGCATACGTTAAAAAAAGCAGTGCTTTCAAAAAATTCAGGGGTATTTGTAAAGTCTATTCAACTGCCCAAAAAATAAGACCATGCTACTCAAATCCATGGGATTTTAAGACTAAATTGTGCTCTAAGTTATAGTGTAATTACTCTGGATATATTCTAGAATAATTGACAGGTATAATTGACTTTTTTCAGCCTCCACATTGTAAAACCTGGATCCTGAGAACTTCATGTAGTAGTTTAGAGGAAACAGCTAACTCAACAAGCAGAAAAAAAAAAAAAAAAATGCACATTGTTTCTGGAAAAAAAAAAAAAAGTGCCTAAAATTCTCACTAGACACTCAGCATCTTTGTGATTCATAGCAATTTACTGTTAAAGAGTAGTTATTCAACAAGTACAACATTAAAAAAAAAAGATAGTTTTCAGCCAACTTGTTTTCTGCCTATACTACAGTTTTGTACCCTTCTAAGAATGGTGTATTGAGTTCAGCAGTGGTTTTATTTTGATTTTTTCTTAGTTCTAGTCATCAGGGAAAGATATATGCATAGGTAAATATGCACAAATAGGTGTTACTGATTGGTGAATTTAGATGAGATAATATAGTACCATATCCAAATCGCAGGAGGAGGCCACTAGTTTACATTATATATCATACAATTTATATTATGAATTGGCTTGTTTTACTAAATGAGAGAATAGGATGATTCACCTTCTGAGTCCTGTACCATGTGTCTCATCAGCACTGTTCAGAGAAAACCCCCTTCCAGTTTGTCATCTTTAATTTTTGAGAGCCTACATTCTCAATCCAGCTTTGAGAAAGGAGATTAGGTATTTTCTTTCTTCTGCTAGCAGAAGGCATCAAGAGAATAGAGCTTCAATTTGGCAGACGTTCAACAGTTTCAGGCTTTAAAAATGCTTGGATTAATAGGCCAACAATCAAACAAGTTTTACAGTCCAATGAGAAAACAAATGAAGAAATGGATAATCAGCATGGGGCAGAAGCAAAGATTTGTTGCTGATTTGAAGCATATGCCATAATTGCACAGAAATAAGATTAGAATAAATTCTGCATTTTTGGAGACCCTCAGGTAAGGCTTGGTGAATATTTTATATCAGTTCGTTTCTTAAAATTGCATGACTAAACTCCCACTAGTATGATTACTGCCATGCTTCAAACCCAATATTGTCTTAGACTTTTTTTACTCTGAGTCTGGTGAAGAAGACAGACTGGAAGCTCAGGTATAATGTCTGTCCCTTGGCTAACACAATGAATTTGAACGAGAAATCACTAGGACTAAATACATTCTCCTTAGAATCAAAAAGAAAGAAATTTCTTTAGATGAACATCTTTAAACTCAAATCCCCTGTAGATTACTAGACAAAGGGAAATTTAGAATATAGAATGTTAAAACTATCTATTGGTGAATGCCATAGGACTTCCAATGGAAAAATGCTGGAGGAAGACATATTCAATACACATGCTGAAGGTTACATTTTGCTATATAAAGTGGATATTGAGATTGTATTAACTGTTTACCAGTCCTTCTCCAAGTTGAGAAACTCTGAACAGGAAACTGATAGTTCTCGTAGGTAACTTTTCACTGGAATTTTCTAAGAAATAGAATTATATTGGAACTACAATGCTAAGAAGCAAGAATGAGAACAGAAACAGCTTTGAAATGCAGTATTTCTTTGAAATTGCCCTTGTGTTCTGAAAAAATTGATAACGTTAATTCCAGAGACAAGCCCAGTATCTCTTTGATGAGAGAATCACTTATGTTGGTATGAAGATTAATTTTTCAAGTGAGTTGATATTTGCTGTCGAATAAACCACTTCACTTTTATCACCAGTGTCACCAGGACCTTACTCATATTAATTAATTGTCTGCAAAGTACTCTGAAGATGTAAAATAAGGGTTAATCATGCCATTATTAGTTTTCATTATTTTCTATTTATGTAATACAGAAATTTGCTTTTATAAGAAGTAGTTATTTTTTTATTTCTGTATGTTAATATTGTGAAATAGTATTTTATTAGGATTATATACACATATATTCTTATTTTAAGCAATCATAGATTAATAATGCTAGGAATTATGTTAACCCTATGAAGTCTGACTATTTTTGCTCCTGATGTCAGTTAGAAATACTTACACAGTTAAGAAACTCTGCCTAAGGCACTTCCTGGGGATTAATAAACTGATCACCATTTGGGAGAGTTAGTTGCTTGAGGCAGAGCTGCTTGTTAATTCCTTAGGAAATATGTTGGGTCAAGATTTTTTTTAATTCATCCACAGAGTAAACTCTTACAACTTTCCCCAGAAGCAGCTTCATTTTTCCACTGTGCAGAAGCATATTAAGTTTGAATGGGTGGTACTCCTATATTGGGTATTCATGCAATATTTATAGCAAGCACAGCAGTATGAGAAATTTTTATTGTAATTCTTAATAGTCTGTCAGGAATTATAATGCTAATATATTATGTTCCTAGTCCTTCCCTGACAAAACATTTATAACACATTAAATAACACCAAGATAGAATCATTATACTGAATATGCTTAGCAACGTAACAAGCTTAAATTGAGTGGATTCCAGGACAAAACCACATGGATCATCTGAGAAGATGCCAAACGATTAACAATTACATTGGTTATTTTAACAAAATTAGAGGCCAGTTGCTGAAACTAAGTCCAAAATATGTGTGACAGCACATTTCCTGTATAGCAGAATGGCATCACTCAGATATTCAGAAGTGTAGGTAACACAGGAAATGCTACTCAGCAGGAAATAACCAAAGATGACTCATAATTTAAATCTCCATCTCTAACCTGAAAAATTCTTCTGTTTTAGGAAAGATACAAAAAATCACATTGAACAAGATCAAGTCTATTTGCCTTCTAAAAAAACCTAAAAATCAAATAGAAAGCAATCATAATTTTATTATATATCTCAATAGAGATGAGTTAGGCTGATATGTTTTTCTTGTAGACTAACTTAATTAATATGACCTTCCTATGATACAAAGCTTTTATCAACTAGTTTAAGTAGTTGCTTTCCAGCAATATGACAATGAGCAAAAGTCACTCTCCTGGTAGATCTTGTCTTTGGGTTCAGTAAGGTGTTCACATTTCAGTGTTTATTCAATCTACTTAAACTGTCTGGAGTTTCATTACATCTTACCATAAATTACATGCAATTGCAGTGAACTTATAGTGGTTTAGTCTCTGCTGAGAACATGTGAACATAGGAAATTTTAGAGAAAATAAAAATTCTTCTCATGCAGATCACATTCCACCTGACAAAAAAAAAAAAATATCACCCAGCTACTTTATTACCATATTCTGTTTCGTAGTTTTGCTTAGAAGCTGTTTTGATTGGAAAAACAACAGACCAAAAATAATCGTACATTTTCTATTGCAATGTCTTTTGGTAATACATGGTGACTCAAAGGCAGAGAGAGATCATCACAGTATGATCCTCATGATTTTAGAATTACATTGAAAAAATACCTTACAGTAAAGCAGAATCACAGAATCTTTAGGTTGCAAAGGACATTTAAGATCATCAAGTCCAACCACAAATCTAACACTGCCAAGTCCACCACTAAACCATGTCCCTAAGCACCACATCTACACATCTTTTAAATACCTCCAGGGATGGGGACTCAACCACTTCCCTGGGCAGCCTGTTCCAGTGATTGACAGCCCTCTCGGTGAAGAAGTTTTTCCTAATACCCAATCTAAACCTCCCCTGGCACAACTTGAGGCCACTTCCTCTTGTCCTATCTCTTGTTACTTGGGAAATGACGTCATTCAGCCGCAGCTTAGCAGCATGCGGCCATTCGCTCACCCCTCCCCGGCGGGATGGGGATGAGAACAGGAAAGACCAAGGCAAAACCCCCTGGATTGGGGTAAGGACAGTTTACTGGGACAGCAAGGGAGAGGGAAACAACAGCAGCAGTACTTACAACAAAATATACACAACAGGTGATAACACCAGGCAACTTACCAACCCAACCAGACACCCAGCCCACACTCAGCCAGTCCCAGAGCCACACCAAACCCACCCCTCTCCGACCGGCCCCTTTTTATAGGGAGCATGATGTCACATGGTATGGAATAGCCCCCGGCCAGCTTGGCTCACCTGTCCTGGCTCCTTGTGAAAATTAACTCTATCCTCACCAGAACCAGGATAGGAAAAAAGACTGAGCCCCACCTCTCAACAATGTCCTTTCAGGTAGTTGCAGAGAGCAAGTACTTTCATGCTTATTCAAGAAGTTTTCCCTTTTTTTTCACTTCATAACTCTATAATCATGTGACTGTTGTGGGAGCATATACTAAATTTTACAGATGTTTTGCCAATTTTTCATCCTAAATACTTTGAATTAGGAGGTAAATCTTCAATGCAATCTAACTACTAATAATGTTAAAACTTAACAATAAAAAAATCCTTGTTTATGGTTTATTAAAGAAAACCTCCACAGACCAGCATGATTTGAAGATCAAATCATCTGTCTCTGACCAGGTGGTGAACAACCAGTGTCTCTAATGCAATATGCAACTACCCTCACTTCTAATAAGCTGCCAGGATCCTGATAACAAAGATTCTCTGCTGGTGATAACTTTTAATTATGTTTCAACTGAGTACAATGGTGATGTTGAAATGATCACGTTTCATAATTCTAGCTTCTGGCCCTTTTCTTGCCCATCCCCAGATATTTGCTGGTGTCTTCAGAGAACCCATCTGGACATAGTTCTAAGAAAGAAATAGAAACAGTGTGGAAGTGACTAATTTTTCTAACTCTGTGGGAGAAACAGAAACCTATATTCACAGAGTCCTCTTTATTTACATCTCTAAAATGTAAGATTTAGTAGGATGATATTTTTTTTCCTAGAACAAGTAGACTGTGTCATCAGCAAATGTTCCCTTTGTTTATTTGGAATATTTTAATAAGATTCTTAGGTTAATGAGCCATCCAAAGTTTAATCCAAACCACTGTCAACAAGAAAACTAATCACTAGTAATATTTGGGTGTTCAGAAAACTTGAAAACAAAACAGTTTACTTGCTATTGGAAAAAATTCTAGAGTTCAAAAAGGATTAAATCAGTGGGTGACTACAGAAATTGGGAAGGGAGGGATAAATTTATACATATAGGAATTACTCTTAATCCCAGCAGAAAATAGAAGAAAACATCAGCCTTTTTGCATGTTTCACCGATTCATCCTGTGGAGTTGCATATAAAGATATTAACTCTCTGGAAAGCTTATATTATGTAAGTTAGTCACAGCAATTGAATGATGTAAGCTAACAAGGATCAACCACCCGGTACCATTGTATTGGAACTGGTTAAATTCTTAGAAGATGAGAGTGGGAAATGGACATTTAGTACTTCTTTCACAGATTATAGTAAATGAAATCCTGCATTTACTTTTCATTCACTGGATGAGCATCTGCTCACATATGATTGATTTAATTAGGCATTGCTTACCCAGAAAAAATGGATAAACCGGTATCCCATAAGACACAAATATAATTTTACCAGTACAACCCCACATTTGACACTCTTACTTCAGCACAAAATTGTAACTTTTGTTTTTATATTAAAGCATCTCAACAGCTCACCTCTGGGATAGGAGTTTTTACTTGGGGTATTAAAACAATTTCAGTTTATATTGTAAGCAAAAAAAAAGTTCCCAACTATTCATCACCTTTTGAGGAAAATATTCTACAGTGAATCACAATTGCACTGACATAAGACACATACAGCACTGTGTCAATAAAGGTCTGGATGGAAATGATTAAATAAGGACAAGAAAGGTGTGGAATCCACAAAGGTACAGTAATCAGACTTTAATTATAAAATATTGGAATTAATAAGACTTTTCATGTTACTGGACTGTAGTCCAAGTCCTTGAGCTTCAATAAGAATGAGGAAAATAGGGAATGTATATAATAAGTATTGAAAGAACAGGAGTAAGAGACTGGATGGTAGCAGCTCTCGTATAGTCCTAAGTCAGACATCCACTTAGATGCTTATGTGTATAAGCAGAACAATTACTAAAATAATAGTGGAAAGGAAAGTAGTGGTCCTTAATTTACATCATACTGAGTTAGAAAGAAGGGAGAAAATCGAGTGGTGTAACAAGAAAGGAAATAATTGAAATACAATCATAGTCATTAAAAACTACACCGTGAAGGAACTGTTAATAGTATATACCAATCATCTCATTACATTCTTAAATCTCTTTTTTTTTTTTAAATTATTATTATGAATTAAGAAGACCATGATGAGTTTTTATTGATTGCTTTTTTGATGGTATTTGTGGTATTTTAGAATTTCTGGAACTGTTCTGGAACTTCCTCTTCATCAGGCCTAATATGACTGTGTAATTGGCTCTAATGAGTAGGTGGCACTCCACCTACTACCAAAGAATTGTTCTTTAGGGATCTGTGATTGCAAATTCTTCAGGGCAGATTTTCAAAACTGTTCACAACAACGAGTTATCTAGTGTTGGTACCTGCTGAGTACTGAATGCTTTTGAAATTCTGTTCCTAGCTCTAGGCTCTGACAATCTGGCTCTGAGCTTTTCTCTTTTTTTGTTATTGTGTCGGGGTACTTTTTTCCTTTTTTTTTTTTTTTGTGTTAATCTGGACCACACAAGAAAGATATTGCAATAACTGTCATTGAACTCTTGTAAAACACACTCAATTTCCTGATTAAAATCAAGCGTGGTTTCTGATTTTCTTTTTTTTTTTTTTTTTTTTTAACTTGTTGAGATATTTAGATAGAATTTAGGCAGCTGTCTGTTTAAATCTGAATTGCAATGAAAATCTAGTCTAGAGAACAAGCTGCTCAGGACACACATGGCATCTAGCAACCTGGGAAACTAGAAAACTAAAAGGAAGTAGAGATTTCTGTAAAATAAAACAGATCTTTCTTTGGGCTTCAAATGAGATTTGGATGCCTACATCCCCATTAGGTGAACTATATCCAGTCTAAATTTTCTAGTATGCCTAAGCATTTGATAGCAGTCACCGTGCTGGCTCACTAGCAATACAAACAACCAATTTGCTTTCAAAGTGATTTTCTCCAACAGATTTCCTTCCACCTTTTTATGAGTTTCAGGCATTAATTTCAAAAGGTTGAACCAATCCAGTTTTTCATTTCAATACTGCTTTAAGTTAGTTCTGACTGAAGCTGGTCTGGCTGAGTTCTATTTCGTGTCAGTAACATTTCTTTTAATTGCTTTGATAAGTCCATTCTGCGGTTTTACTCCATCAAAATGTGGGGGACACCAGTGCTGGAGAACAGGCACTCTTTGTTTCTCAGAACAATATTTCAACATCTCTCCAGTTTCCTCAATCCAGCACACAGGAGTTAGGGATGTAAACAAAGCTGAACTGTGGTGCTATGTGCCTGTCAATGCCTTAATAATGATCAACAAAATGGGTGGGGGTGGGCATGCAGAGAATCTCTTTTCATGCTCTGCACTTTCCACAGCACATGAATGTGGCAGTGCATACACATGCACAGAGTGATGTTCACCACTGAGAGAACTAGGAAGACCTTGGGTTGACCGGGCCTTTGCAGGATCTTCTGGCAGAAACAAAGCTAGCTGTCCACTGGAGAAGAGTAAGAACCCACTGGGAATATTTTACCTAATGATTTTCTTAGAAAAAACCCAACACAATACCAGGCTAAGGTAAGGAAAGAGAAGGTTCACACTGCACATGATGGCAAATCTGACGGTGAAACAAAGAGAATGATGTGCAGATGAAAAGGCAGGTGTGACATGAGGCTGCTCTGCAGGCTCTAGTAAACACAGAGACTTCATGCTGATTCAAATCCTGCCAGGAGATGTCAATTTTTAGTTGAATCAGTAACTGGACAAATGTGTTATGTTGATTTCTGATTTTAGTTCAGCAAGGACTTCAAAATAACTTTTAACCTTCTTTTTGATTCAAGAAAAAAATAATTATTCCAGCAGATTTACAGTTGATGCACATGTTATTTCAAATAAATTTTCCTTCTAATAATATTCCTTCTGACCTCTGACCTGGGAGGACAGGTTTTTAGCTTCTTTACTTAACACTTCACTTCTACACTTTTCTTTTACTAAAAGGGTATTTTCCCATGTAGGAGAGGCTGATGCTTCAGTTAATCCCAATGTACCCCACCTTAGAACAATAAACTGTTGTGCCCAAACAATTTCAGAGATTTCAAAGAAAAAAATACCTCATGGCTTACATGGTTAATTTTCTTTTAATTTATGTTTTGTTTAGTTATAAACAAATATATTCCATATCATAGGATGAGTGATGAGAATATCAGAACATTCTCTTAAAGGAAAACTCAAAGAATATTTCACATTGGCCTTCTAGGCATGTTACTATTTGTTCATAACAATGAATTTGCCACAGCAAGTGTCTTCAGCTGCTAGGTACTGTGACTATAGCACTAATTACCATCTCATATTATAAGACTGTAGTGTATTCACCATGGCAATGTTCGTATGTTAACATTCACTTCTTTTGTAACATAGAATGTTGAATTTTTTATGGTGTACTTTGTGAATTAAAATGCTTTCATTATTGCAGGGATGCTGTTTTCTAGAATTTCAGCATTAAAAAAGCATAAATATGACTTTTAATAGTAGTGCATATTTTAACATTCAGGCATTTCTTATAAACACTGATATTTCCCTCTTAATAAAAATAATTAAAGGGACAGGATTGTATGTTATCCAGATTTTAATTTAAAGATAGTTTTCCTTCAAAACCTTAAAAGCAATATTTCAACGGTCTCAGAAATTTTGACTTGAAAGAAACAAGAAACTACAATGTTCACTGAAGCATGAAAAAGGATGTTCTCAACCATATTAAAATATAGTTAGATTTTAAAACCTACTCATTTTAAAGTTTTAAACTACTCAGATTAAAATCTTTCTCCTATTTGTTTGAAAAACATCCCAGAAAGGAGGAAATTGTCTCTTTTCCATTGCCCTCTGTGTAGGTCCAGTGTCTTGGACAGCATTTGTATTGGACCACCAGTGCCCAGGTAATTAAATGGTCCAGGGCAGCATCACTAATTACAAGACTTCCATACTACACAAGATTGGAAATGGAGCCATATATTTCCAAATGGACTGTGAGATTTACAGGAGATACAGTAAAATTATCATTGATAATAATGATAATCAATTATCATTGATTTAGATTATGTTTCATTTAACTACTAAATAAAACAGAAGTTAACCCGCTGATAAATATATGCAGATAATTAATAACCACCCAAAGAAATCACAGCTAGGTATCCAGGCCAAGTCTCAAATAAAGGTTTCGATAACATGTTTCTTTCCAATAAAGAAATCACAGCTAAGTATCCAGGCCAAGTCTCAAATAAAGGTTTCGATAACACGTTTCTTTCCAATGTAATTTTTTCTGAAGATGTTTGAATGTGCATGTTCCCATTGTCAGCCATTGGGTGGACAATTGCTCGTTCAGTTAAGTTAGGAGCACTCTAAGTTAGTATTCTAGAAATTCCCAGGCAATAGTGAGCAACATTGTTCCTTTGTTTGCATGTTTGTTGTCCCTTGTATAGAAAGTCCAAACATTCAACATTTTTTAATCAAAAATTATTATGATTATCTAGTCTTAACTGCACTTTAACACAGGCCACAGTTCAGTAATCTCTGTATGTTTCTCAAAGTGTACCAGGTGAATTTATTTGAGAAATACAACATTGATTTAAATTCCTTCTGTATAGGAGGTACCATATCTTCTTTTATAGAGTTGTTAAGAAATTTACCATAAATATGAGGAACTTGGGTATATTGTCCCTTATCGTATGCAACAAAAAAAACTTTTGGAATAAGTCACTTAAAAATGATGTGCAACTGTCAGTTTAAAAACACAATGTACATTGAATTCTTTCATTTTACTTATGCACATAGATGCATTACAAGAAATATGTATACATATAAAATTAAAATCAGGCTGCTTCTAAGAGGAAATCTTTCTTAATTAATTCAAGCAGCTCAGCAGTGACTTTGGACCAAGATCATTCAGGTATGTAGGTGCTTTCAATCATTTGATGTTGGTCTATTTCTGGTTTTGAATTTTACTGATTGTACTTAATAGAGTTTTGAAAAACTTCATGCTGCACCCTATCCTGACAGAAACCTTAAATTTATCCCCCATATTCTCTCCTATTTTAGTATCTCATCATATTGTTAAAGGTCATATTGATTTTAGGTGGTGTTTGTTTGAAAACAGTACAATTCAGAAAGGTATGTTTGAACATTGGATATCTATATGCAATAAATTTTCTATTTAAGAAATAAACATATTGCAGATCTATCTGGAGACTAATGTTTTGTTCTTTGTTGGAACTTGTAACAAATAGTGACTTAAGTTCAAGGTTCAAGGGGAGGGGGAGATAACTGTGACATAGTAATGTTTCTTTTAATTTGCAACTATGCTTCTGCTGACAAACTAGAGTATGACTTGATCAGACCACATGTACCATAATGGTGCATGATAATATATAACCTGAGAAGCCTAAAGCACTAATCTGAAGTTCAGATGTTTCCGATAGTGGTATTACTGAAAAAGCTAAGTAAGATATAAACCTAAACAGTGAGTTTAATATGCAAGAATTTGTGTGTATCAGTTGTGATTGAACACATGAATTAATATCTGAAACAAATCAAACTCTATGCCTGTTACCATCTTTGAAATTATTTTTAGCAACTTGAAAAGTAGGCAGATTATTTGCAAGAATAAGTAAAGTTGCTATACTTGCCACTACTTCCTTCTCATCCTTATTTTTTTTCTTCTATTAAATCATAAAGTTCTGAATTATTTTTGCCTATTCCATAGAAAGAAGACTGGATATCTAATTAATTGAATAATACTTTTGCCATCATTGAAAAGAAATGATTCTGGAGAAGTTTGTAATATCCTGACTGGAAAGCCTCAGAAGTTAGAATCCGCAGTTCTCAAGGTAAATGTGCAGCAGTTCATTATGAAAATTATATAGTTACAATAATCAGGTAGGATGAAATTGCCCAGACTTCAGCAAAACTGTCATTTAAATGCATCTTTGGTGCAAAGACTGAAGGGAAGATATTTCAGTGGTAAAAGTATAATAGGAATAAGAAGAAAATATTAACCAGCTGCTGGGAAGGATTTCAGATGCACTTCTAGATTCAGCTTTAAAATCCAAGATCTCATGTTGGTTAAATTAACAGTATCTCTTCCATAGTATTGCCTTTAACATGGATGTTTGCCCTTGACCAAATGCCCCATTCACAGGTACAGTGTGACAACGTGTCTGCAGTCTTGTCTTCTAGAGATTTGAGCATTTGTGTGATGTGTATAGTGCTTTTAATACCTGAAGCATTTGGAGATGTCTGAAGAGGAAAGACTTTATACACATAAAATATTATTTTTCTTGCTACCAGATGTCTGGGAATCTTTAAAACAATGAGACACTTTCTAAATATATTAGTAAGTTTTCACAAGAATTGTCCACCTACTCTTTTAGTTATGGCTTAGGGTGATGGTACCGTGAACACCTTTAAATTTCTCTTTCTTCACAAGCAATGTTCATGATGCAAGTTAGGCCAGGTGCTGTCAGTTAAAAGGTATCTGCACATCGCGTCTGAACAAATGTAAAATGAATTTGAAAGCAGTGCGACACAGTGGTGTAGTGACTGGCAGAAGGCCTAGTTTTTATGCTTTCTACAGACTTTAGACACAATGAAGTGTTTAAAAGGAAAAAATGTGCATTGGTAACAGTGCTTGATCCATGTTTATTCCCTCCCAAACACACTAAGAACACTGGAACAATGCTTTTGTAAATAAAATGCTGCAGGACAAGGTACTCTCTCCTCTTCCTTCTCAGAGCTCAGGAAGCACATCATGAAATCGATCTTGTAAAAGGCTTAGAATGTACCAAAATACAAAAGACTGGTATAGCAGCAACAACAGCAATGAAGCTGGTGACAGTCTAGAACACAAGTCTTATGAGGAGCAGCTGAGGGAACTGGGGTTGTTTAGCCTGGGGAAAAGGAGGCTGAGGGGAGACCTTCTCAGTCTCTACAACTACCTGAAAGGAGGTTGTAGCCAGGTGGGTGTTGGTCTCTTCTCCCAAGTAACAAGTGATGGGATGAGAGGAAAGGGCCTCAAGCTGTGCCAGGGGAGGTTTAGATTGGATATTAGGAAACATTTCTTCACCGAGAGGGTTATCAGTCACTGGAACAGGCTGCCCAGGGAAGTGGTTGAGTCCCCATCCCTGGAGGTATTTAAAAGACGTGTAGATGTGGTGCTTAGGGACATGGTTTAGTGGTGGACTTGGCAGTGTTAGATTTGCGGTTGGACTTGATGATCTTAAAGGTCTTTTCCAACCTAAATGATTCTATGATTCTATAACCACATTGGTGCCATCTCCAGGGCTAATAACAACAAAACAATTACATTCTTATTTCAACTATAAATTTAAGTTGTAAGTTAAATAAATACACAAGTTGTTAACATATCTGGCAAAAGGTTATCTCCTACACACTTCCATCAAGAAACACAGCAGACCTAATAATCTCACTTTTGTTTATCTGATTATAGCAGTAAAAATACAATTCATATGTTACGTAAAGCATTGAAATAATATTTTAAGTAGTTCAACAGATATTTTGCACTGTTCATGTTTGCTTACAGTAAAATTGCAATAGTAACAGCAACAACCAGCATCATAATCTGTCCTATGTCAGACCGAACATTCAGATAAATACTAATGCTGAATTTCTATTAACTTAAGTGATTTCAGCAAAATTCTTTCTTGTTTTATGTATTGGCAGAATTCTTAAACAGTCCTGTGAAGATGACAGTCATCAAAGAGGGTTTCTTTTTTGTCTTGAGCCTGCTAAATTTGAACATCTTTTTCAGCTCATGATACATGTGAAACCTCTCTTTCTTCCATAAATTTTCTCCTTCTTACTCACAATGTCCCAGAGTATATTCAATGAAAAATGTAATAGTTTACATTTTCTGACAATGGGCTTATTTTAATTTGATTTAAATTAACATGTTAGATATTAATTACATATCATGCATGCAGATACTGAAAAGATCCACAGACAAAACTTGATATATAAAGGGTGATTTAGAAGACAGTGGTTCTCCAAAACACAAATCCCGAATACTTCTTTCAATATTCAAGGTAAGATAGTAAAATGGTCTAAAACAAATAACTGTAGTAAAATAGATGGTAATAGTTAGTGAAACTATACATTAATTTCGCAGTAAGTGCAGTAAGCAAACATAGGTAGTCCTAGGAAAATATTATTTGTGTATAACTAATATGACTTAGCTACTTAATTTTTTGTATGTGAAGCTATGCCAATTTATATCACCATTTGGCCAAGTATCATTCTATCTTACTTTTTATTTCACTCTTTTTTTTTTTTTTTTCTTTTTCCCCAAAATCCTGGTTGACTAATCTTCCATACCAACATGAAGCAGGGAGGATCTAATTAAATGACAGAAGTCATCATTAACTAATGTAAAGCAACAGAGGTGTTTTGTCGAGAGTTACATTATATTGATCTTCACCATCTGAGGTGATCACGTATATTTTCTAAAGTACTACTAATAGTGAGTGGAGTGCCAATATGAGAATGATGTAAAGAAACTGAAAGTCATTCAGAAAAGAACCACAAATTTCATTGAGACGAAGGGATTTTATGAAGAAAGGTTAAATTGTTTAAATACATGTACCCAGAGAAATGTAATACGGTAAATATTTACATTTTTAAAAAACCCAAGGAAAATAAGAACTGTTTATGATTACAATTTAAATTGCATTTAAGGATCATGGGGATAGAAATGAGCATTCTACTATATTTGAGCAGTGCCTGGTATTGCAAGGACCTATGCTTCTTAGGGCCTTCAGCTTGTAGCCTTATACAACGAACAATAATGAGACAAGTAGCAAAGGACACTCATAGGAATGAATGGGAAATGAGCTGAGAAAATTAAAGCTTAGTATCAGAAATAAAGCCTGTACAAACTTAATAGAGATTCAATATTTTTTATATATATACATAAATAGTAAAATTCTACATTAAGCCTTATGACTGAAATGCTTGGGGTTTTTCAAATTTTAACCTACTATAAGAATATTGTTAATAAAATACAATACCTATTTATTTTGTTTTGCTTTTATTTAGTAGAAATCATAGAAAAGTTTAGGCTGGAAGGGACTTCTGGGCATCATTTGATCAAACCATCTGTTGAAAGTATAGCCCCAGGCTATGTTATGCAGGGCCATGTCATGCTGAGTCTTGCATTTTTGGACAGTCTTTTCCAATGTTTGGTTGTTCTTACAGTGAAGAACTCATAGCCAGGCAGAATTTCTCCTGAAACCACTTGTGCCTGTTGCTTCTCAACACCTGCAACCTTGTGAAGAGAGTACGTCCATTTCTCTATAAATGCCTTTTAAATACCTGAAGATTGATTAGTTCCCATTGTTCCCTGGGTTGAACAAATCCAATTCCTCCGCTTTTCTCCATGTGTCAAATTCTCAAATGTTAGAAACAACTTAGTGACCCTCTGTTAGACACTTTCCAATTTTTCAATGTCTCTCTGGAACTTGTAGGGCCAAAACTGGACACAGTATCAGATGTAGCCTAGCAAACCCTGAATAGAGTGGGGAATAATTACATCCCTTGAACTGCTGGCTATACTCTTGCTGATGCAGCTCAGGACATGGTTTGCTCTTATTGCTGTAAAGAGACATTGCTGGCTCCTGTTTAATTGGCTGTTCACCAGGATGCCAAGGTCATTTTCAGCAGAACTGCACCCTAGACAGTCACAGCACAGCCTGTACTGTTGCTTGGGATTATTCAGTCCCAGGTACAGGGAACCACATTTATCTTTGTTAAGCCTCATGTAATTTTTGTCAGCCCAGTCATTCAGCTTGCCAAGCCTTCTCTGAAGGCTGCTCCTTCTGGCACATCTACCTCTCCTCTCAGTTTGGTGTCATTCACAGATTTCATCAGAGTACATTCAATCTTGTCATCCAGGTAGTTTATACAGGTACTGAATAGTATCAGACCCTTTATTAATCTGTGAGAAGCTCTACTTAGGGCTGGTCACCAGTTCAACTTTGAGCTTGGCATTTGAGCCACTTTTTCACCTGTTGTCAGGCCATATCTTATCAGTTTATCAAGAAGGATTTTGTAGGAGACCATGTCAAACACTTGCTAAAGTCAAGATAGATGTCATCCTCAGCTCTACTGTTGTACATTGAACAAGTTGTTATGTCATAGAAAAGAATCAGGCTGGTCAAGCACAATTTATCATTTGAATTTTTTTCCAGTCACTTTCTGGTCCTTCATATACTGCTATTCTTCCACAGTTTTTCCAGAGACGGAAATGAGCTTTGTGCAAGTTTCTCTAAAAACTGCAAAGCAGATATTTGAATGGGCAAACAGAAAGTGTGTAAATGAAGAGCCAAAGTTACTTGAGCCAGGGAAAGTAAGAACAGTGCTCAATATCCAGGGTGAGTAGTAAGTTGTTCTTTCTAGGAAAACAGCAGAATCTCCAAGGGAGAACTCTAGTTTCACAGCTAATTAAATATTAAGAAAAAATTCTGACTAAAACTGTATAACTGCAATCATCTTCATTACATGTATTCAGCAGCCATGACTTGGTATGAATACTGTGCACGTGATCACAGAAATTATGCATATGTTACACTTACATTAGGCAACTGATGAAAATTGGTTAAATCATGTTAGACAGAAAAAAATAGTGGAAAGAAATTCTTGACATGTTCTGAAAGCTTTTCCTCTGAGCAAAAATATATTTAGAGGCAAGTCTCCTAGCTATTTGACATTTTAGAGTTGCAGAATTGTCTACCTATGCATTATCTGATACTGAATTCAATGGATTATTAAAAAGTTCATGCTTTTATTCATCTGCAGTTGTATGATTTTTATGTGGGAGTCCAATCTACCACAGTTTTGCAGTCAGACTTACCAGCTCTTTGGGATTCAAAGCAGCTGATGAATGAATTTAATTAGCAAACATATTGTTGAAGGATATATTTCAGGAAGAAACTTTTGCATATTTAAGGGCAATAATAATGACTCCTTACTGAAATATTTAATAATTATTCTTGCTACCAGTAGCTTCTTTACTAGTTCAGGGTTCTCATAGCATTTATGAATGGAAGTTTGGTCAAAGAAAATAAAGATTTGATCTCTTTTGCACTTTTCTATTTCTTTTATTGTTCTCCTTTTTAAGCAGCTTTAGAATTGCACTGCTCCATTTAGGTGTTTTATTTTTAATGGATATTTAATGATCAGTGGTTTTGCAAAATGAGGATCTTGATCAAACTATATCTTGGTATTATTCCCACTTTGTTTAAACTGTATAGGTTCAGAAAAATTAAGTTAAAGCATTTGTGCTTTGAACCTTCTTGCATGTTATGTAATAGTTTGTATATAAGCAAAGCAAGCTAAACCATGTGTAAAATAAGTTTGGGTAAAGATTTAATTTTTATATTCCATGAACATGGGCAAGGTTTTTCACTATTAAAAGGGAAAAAAAAAAAAAAAAGAAAAAGGAAAAAAGGAAAAAAAAAAAGAAAAAAAAGAGAGGACTTTTCCCTCACTACTCTTTTTTGACCACGAATTTTGCAAAAGACCACTTTAGTTTAATCTGTGCAAAATCAACACCAAATTGGTTTGATCTAAGTTCTAATTTATTTTTATTGTTGAGAACCACTCCTGATTCTGTCAAGAGAAGGTCTGAATTCAGCTTGCAGTTTACCTCTGCTGTTAATAGAGGCTGTATTTTACTCAAAGATTAAAATGTCCCCTTTGAACAGGTGCAAAAAATCTTACTGGAAGATTTTATGAGTCTATCATTTGAACCTGGTGAAAATACTCATTCTAGCAGTCTATAAAGAAAACCAAACAAACAGAGTTTTCTAAACTGAAAAAAATGTGAATTTATTTCAGTTTTGATGGAACTTTCAGACTGATGTTATGGGTTGACAAGCTGCCCACCCAGCTGCTCTCTCATTCACCCTCCTCAACAGAACAAGTGTAGAGAATGGAATGAAAAAAGTCATGGGTTGAGATGAAGACAGCGAAATCACTTAACAAGTACCATCACAGGGAAAACAGACTCAACTTTGGGAAGATTAATTTAGTTTATTGCCAATTAAAAATAGAGAAGAATGGTGATAAATAAAGACAAAAACTAAAAATTACATAGTGTCCCTCCTGATACAGAACTCCACATCAAAAAAAGATATATAGATATATATAGATATATATATATACACACACACCAGGGGAGTGTATACTTACAATGATGAAAATCCCTTTTACGGAATTGTTAAATAAGGAATGTAGTTTCATCAAGCACTGTCATATGAGTGAATGTCAGTAGCAGGTACTTTAAACTTAACATGGCTTTTCTAATGCTAGGTACATCTCACCTATGTATTTGAATATTTTAGCCCAACAAATTAACTATGCTAAGAGCTAACCAACTACGCTTTGTTTATAGGGTCAGATTGATTAACAAAGTATCAACCTCTAAAACTATTACCTTCTGTGCCTAAAATGTTTTGGGGAGAAGAGCAGAAATGGATGAAAAATGTCCATATGGGAAAAAAAAAAGTTTTGGGGAGGAAGAAGGGAACAAAATTATCAGCATATCTGTTGAAAATGGTACTACCTGAATTTCCACAGAAGTATGTACCAGAAATAGACTTTTGATTCTGTCACAGCTAGATTGATGGTATGTCTGTAGCTCTCATTTGCATATATGTGTTGCTGCATTAGACAAGTACAGATGAGAAAAATTACCTATTTCTTGAAATTATGGTCAGTAGATATAGTATACTTTCAAGAAATGCATTTGATTCCTTGTCATCTAGAACATTAGTAGATTTCTCTTCAATTTTCTAAACTGCCTGGTGAGTTTGCTTTACCTAAATTTGAGTTTATACACTCCAGTTGATCACAGTAATTTTACCTTTGCTGTCATCAACAAGCACTCTATAAATTTTTTTTTTTTTCATTTACATGCTTTTAAATAAGCAAAAAATGTTGCATAGTATCTATACACTGTCTTATTCTTTAAAATAATTTCAGGATTATTGGTGAAAATGTTACTTTTAAAAAAAGTATATAACCTATAAAAGCAAGAAAATTAGAGATGCTTGTGAAATATGTTGCTTTTTTCAATGATCACAGAATCCTTTGGTCTGTAATATGAAAAAAGCAGAGAAAGTATGACTTGAGAAATTAAAAGACAACACAAGAGATAAGGAGAGAGAATGGAGAAAAAAAATCAATTTTCTGAATCACTGTCTGAAAAAGGAAAATGTGCAAAACCCACTATGCAATTTTACACACTGCACTGTACCCTGCAGAGGGCCAGATTTTTTGGAACACAACAGAAAATGAATTTGTTCTTGGATTTGGTTCAGAGAGAATCATGAGAGCAATTTACTTCTGATAGAGTTCCAGTAAAAAGCTATTATGTTGATTGCCATAAAGTTCATCAGTTTAAATATGTAACTTTTATTCCTGACTCATCATTTAGGTAGAAATACTCATTTACTATGACAACAGTGCCCAAAATAAAGGCAACAATTATTTGAAGATCTACCTTCCAATTAATTGTTCACTCGTATTATCGAAGTAAAGGATGTGCAACAAAGTTCATAAAATCCAGTGTCTCTTAAAATGAGAGTGAGTTCAGGATTCCAGTACTTTCTTGCAGTCAGTCAAGCTCTATCTCATTTCATGAATACGACTGGTACTGTTTTAGTCTTCTTCCTAGTTATCTCCACCTCATCTCTTTAATTTGCTGATTTTATTTCTTATTATTCCGGCTTTCAGTGATTGATATGTTATCACTTTAAATCCCGAGACAACTCTTTCCTTACCCAAGTCATGATCTGCAGAAAACATTGGGAGTCATGCAATCCCACTCTAAATCTACATGGGACAGAAATATGGCCTTATGCCAATGCCCTCGCATAGCTGATGGGAGACAAAAATTACACAGGAATCTATAACAAAATCATTATTATATTTCTAGTTATATGCTATCAGATACCAGGGACAGTGCATGATGCAGTGAGGCATAGATAACACACAGTGAATCACTAGCTAATGCTGTACAGCATATAGGGCATTCTCTGAATAACCACCAGTCCAGAAGGAGATGGAGTAACTAATGTATTTTGGAATATACTTTCTGTAAACTATCCAACATTATTTTGTTGGAATATTTCCAGCAGTTTGATTCTTGCTTCCTGATGACACTGCTGACTGATCATGTCAGAAATGATGAAGGTTTTAGACTGCACCTATGTATTGGCCTTGAAGTAACATGCAATTCAAACATCTCTCTAGACCTTTGTATTAGGAAACATCATAACCACGTGGATTAAAGTGATTGTAAGGTGTGATAAAGTTTTAAATTATGCACATATCAGCAATGCCTATAATCTACATAGGATAAGTTTTTAAAATGCAAAACCAAAAACAGAGGTAAGAAGAAAAATAACAAACTAAAAAAAAAATCCCTAATATTGCCATTCCTTTCTAAATTGCCTTTAACCTTATGAAGTTCAATGAGGCCAGTGCAAGGTCTTGCACCAGTGTTGGGAAAATCACCAATATCAACACAGACTGGGTGATGAATGGATTGAGAGCAGCCCTGCAGAGAAGGCCTTGGGATTACTGGTGGATGAAAAATTGGATATAAGCCAGCAATGTGCACTTGCAGCCCAGAAAGCCAACCATGTTCTGGGCTGCATCAAAAGAAGTGTGGCAGCAGGTCAAGGAAGGTGATTCTGCACTTCTGCTCCACTCTCGTGAGACCCCATCTGGAGTACCACATTCAGCTCTGGGGCCCCCAGCACAAGAAAGGTGTGGACCTGTTAGAGCAGATTCAGGGGAGAGCCATGAGAATGATCACAGGGCTGGAGCACCTCTGCTGTGAAGACAGGCTGAGAGAGCTGGGGTTGTTCAGCATGCAGAAGAGCAGGATCTGGGGAGATCTTATTGCATCTTTTCAATACTTAAAGGGGGCTTGCAAGAAAGACAAAGACTTTTTACCAAGGTCGGTAGTGGCAGGACAAGGGGCAATGGTTTTAGACTGAAAGAGGGTAGATTTAGATTAGATTTTAGGAATAAATTCTTTACAGTGAGGATGGTGAGAGCCTGGAAAAGGTTGCCCACAAAAGTTGTAGATGCCCAATACCTGGAAGTGTTCAAGGCCAGGTTGGATGGGGCTTTGGACAATCTGGTCTAGTGGAAGACATTCCTGCCCATGGCAGAAGGCTTGGACTAGATGGTCTTTAAAAGGTCCCTTCCAACCCAACCCAACCCATTCTATGACTTTATGATTCTGTGATAAATGGAAATTACTTAATGTTTATCTTGAGAAACATAAAGCTGTGAGGCATTTTCATTTTAAAATTTAACTGATATAATTCCTTACTGTATTCTGATTGCATAATTTCTAATCCTTCACAGCATTTGATCACAGAATTCTTAAGTATGTGAATGATTCAGGGGAGGAAATCAATAAGGTGATGCATGTTCAAAAATACACATATAATTGAATGCCATGCTGGAGAATAATATACTTACCCAGGAATGTGCAGGACAAAACTCCCAAACATGTTGAAAGGTTCCTAAGCACATACCCATGGGGGTTTGGCTGTCAGGGCTGAGAGCCAGCTCAGTGCCAGCATGGCTGAGGGCAGCTCTATCCTGCTGGTGGCCATGGTGAGAGGACCTCCTGTGCACCCTGTGGGGAGGTTGCTGCCAGAGCCAACTCCCTGTCTGTGGATGCTGCTTTTGGCCAAGGCACTGGGGCTGTGGCTCTGACTCAGGGTAATATGGTGCAGGTGAGAATCTTGCTTCCTTTAGCATTTGGCTAACCATTCAGTGAAAACCTCTCTGCTTGCCTACCTTCCATACTGCAGTTAATATGGCTACATCTAACACTGTAATATTTCTCATCTTTCTTTTCCCTCAGTGAAGAACAGGTATGCTGGTAGATTGGTATTTATCCAATAAAATACTTCAGAAATAGAAGTATTTGTTAGCAGTAATTGACCATGTGTTTCTGAATTTCTGTGTGTTTGTTATTTAAAAATATTGTTGAATGGTTTGACTGACTCATTTTCAGAGCAAATTACATCAGCTCTTCAGTTTAAGTAACACTTTGTTGTAGCACAGAGCCAAGGGAGACAACAAAAACTTTTACGTGTTGAAAAATGAATTCCAAATTATGGCAGGATAATGAGTATTTTGAACACTTCCATTCTTCTATGAAACATATTTGAGACAGTTGAAATTATCAAGTGCTGTCATGAATATTAGTGTTGTCTAAATATTAATGAATATTAATAGCATAAAGTCACTGAATTATATATAAATAACTCTTTATGTCTGTATATCTTTTTCTACAGTTATTAATCCAATGTTAACATTATCACGTACTGTAAAATACCCAAGGTACCTTAAAGAGAAAAGGAAATCTATGATAAGTTCCTGTCAGTTCTGATACTTGCTTTTGAAACTTTTAATTTTGGGTTTGTTCTCTATACAACCATCATTGACATTCATCAAATAAATTATTTACTTTCATTCTGTTTTTTTCTTAATTTATCTGTTATATTGTAGAGATAATGAAATAAATACAGATTCATACAGCCATAACAAGAATGCCTAGCTGTGATAGGCTAAGATTTATTACTGAAAGTTATCTACAATAGGATAAGTTTTGTTTTACTGTAGGTATAAAGAAATTTTCATGCTGCATGAGGCAATGAATTAGGTACAGTAGTGCATACAATTGCATTGCCAAGTGCTGCAGTCACTAAATGCTCAAAAATAGCCCACACATGCCTTGAAACAGTACCCTCTGCTTTATTAAGAAATAGAACATTATTAGGACATCTTACTTAATCACTTTAAGAAGTTCCCTGGAAGTTAAAAGATCTTCTACTAGTTACTAGTAGAAAAGAAACAACATCTGTGATAGTTCAATGTCTTTCGATTGCACTGCAATGTCAGCTCTGGAACTGCGCCCAGGTCTCAGTAGCTGTTCTCTAAAATGTACCATAAATTACACCTTAGCTTAAAGTATACACTTTCAGTGTTATTGAAATGTTATTACTCTGAGATGTATCCATTGAGGTTTTTCGGTAAAGGGAAGAAAAAAAAAAAAAAAAAGGAAAGGTGTCAAAATGCAAACAAAGACGGGGACAAATTCCATCTCATTTTTTATACTCTGTAATTTTATTCATGTCTTTGCTTTGAATGAGAGAGAAGTCAGGGCAGTATTTGTCAGTGTGTCCTTAAATGTACAGAGAAAACCTTTTGAACAACTACATAGCCCATTTTAGAAATTATTTCAAACTCCATCATCTGTTCCTTTTCTCATTTGACCTATTTAGTCAGATAAATGTTCTCTGCTTATCCCTCCACCTGGTATCTTTAAAATTACTTCAGAAGGCTCTGCCACAGTCAAAACCAATAGACTGAAGCAATATATTAAAAAGAACAACTTCACACTTCAAAGGATTCTACTATATTAGATGCAATTGTCTTCACAAATTCTTCTGACATACTATTGGCAAAGTCACCTAAATTTGGCTGTCTTTTCAAAAAGCATTATTTCTTCCATTTTAGAATGTGCCATTGAAATGCCATTAATATCCTGATTGTTCCCCTATATCTACATTATGTTAACTTATTTTTGTAAAAACAGAACATTTAAATGTGGAATGTAAGAACATCTATTATTTGGTGATACAGTATGTCAGCTGCTTTGACTAATTAATTATTTCATAAGTGAAAATCAGCAATAACAGTAAATTCATGATTCACATTAACCCTCTTTTACTGTAGAAATCTAGTAGAACATCATAAAAATACTTGAAAATAAAAGCAATAATTGGCTGGAGTAAAAATGTTCTTATTTGTCACTGCTTCTATAGTATGCAGGAGAATGAATGGTTGAAGGAAGGTGAATGGAAGTTTGGTATGGAAAAATACAGCATCCTGTGAATATATTTTCTTGTCTCTCCTGTTATGGATATGAACTTTTCATAGTGATTTATTGACACTTTATTTTGATCTGATTATTGAGGAGTTTTGAAGTATAAAGGCTAGAATCAGTTGAAAATAATAATAATAAAAAAGTACATTATCTTCCAAGATCCATTGTAAATACTTGGGAATTTATACCAGGCAAGTTTACAGGCAATGATTGTAAAGAACTTAAACACATCTTCTTCAGCTACTAAAATGGCTTGGTCAAGGAGGAGAAGGAAAAGAACAGTACCCAATTTCTGGATGAATGGAAAGGTTTCTTATGAGAAAAAGAATGTAGTTATTAAGGAGCTATTTTGGCTGTTGGAGATATAATAATCTAAAAAGTTCAGCCTGCTTACATTATCATCAGTAGAGAGTCTGCAAGATCTGTAGCATTCTACTTCAGAGTAAAAAGTCACCTGATAACCTACCTTCTCAAGAATCAGAAAGAAAAATCCAGTGCTCTCTGCAATAACAACATTCCAAATCCATCCAGATCATTACAGCACTACTCCTGGGCATCTTTCATTCCATTCTCTTTGGTTTTTTTCATCCAAATCACACTAAAGCAATTCCTGCTATACTACAGTGCTGAAGAATTAAAGGTGATTCCTGCAATACATGACTCAGGTTTTTAAATTTCCATCTGCCAGCTGTATCCTATAGCCACTATTACACTGTTATAAGGTGGGAGAGATCCCTTTATAGATCGTTTGGTGTGTATGTGCACTCACACAGTCCTATTCATCTAGCAATGCCTGCAATATATCCTTCCCTGTGCTTTGTAATTAGAGTACGACTGTGTTTGCTTAGAACTTACTTAGATCTTCTATTTTTTGTAATGGTTTGCATTTCCATGTCTAAATTTTACTAACATTACTTGTGATTTATAAAACAACTTTTTTAATCAACAGTGTTTGCAGTGATGAGGGGGAAGGATGGAACAATGGGCTTGTTTGTAGAACACTTGTTTTGCATTGCCATTTGTAAATCACATTTAACTAACAAGTGAAGAAATGAGATAATCGGTTTGATGTATATTACCTTTGTGTAATAAACTGTATACTCTGAGTATATGATTTTTAAATGACTTGGATCTAAAATATTCACATTTATTCATATATGTTTCTGGTGATTTGTGAAATCACTTGGTTCAAACAAGCAAATTAGATATACTGTGGCCCTTACCAAATTGAAATGTAGGTGTTAATGTATCTATGGCAATTCATATGTAGGTTATACCAAAACTCTCATTAGAAGACTCAAAATAAAATCAAGAATCTTATATTCTGATATAATTTGATTCCTTCTGAAAAATTTACAGATAGCAAAACTGTATGAAAAATGAAAATGGCTTAAATATAATTATATATGCATACATGTTCTCGTTTGTGTAGAGATTCACATATTTATGGTATATAAAAAAGCTCAAAAATTATTATTGTTTAATTAGTTAAACTGTGAGAAATCTGTTGGGTATTTTTTCAGATTGCCTTGAAAGACCAACATGTACAATTAATTTCAAACTAATTAAGAGAATGTACTATATTTGCAGTTACAAGACTCCCTAAATCTGCTTGTATATAACTGAGAAAAAGTGGAAAAGGGGTTTGTGAAAACTGAAAAAAGGATAAGTGGTCTGTGAAAATATGAATATCATGTGCTCTAGTTTCACTGTAGTTTTTGTGAAGAGTTCAATAGATAGAGCAAAGAGAAGTGGGGGAAAATGCAAAATACTAACTTTGTTCTGATCTTTTATAAGAAACATTGTGTTTGGCAAGAGATCTGAAATTAATTTGTTTTGAATATATGAAAGAATATATGAAAGTTAGTATCAATAGAATATTTTTCATGCCTCTATCTAAAACTGTACAACCAATTATATTTTGTTGCTTAAAGTGATTATTTGTAGTTTGCATTGATTATAATGATTCATGGTCATTATGACTGAGCAGGTCAATGTGAAAAGTGATAGTGCCCTTCATTGCCAGTTTCCCAAGAGAAAAATATAATCTTGTATTTTATTATCTAATTTTATTATTATTAATAATTATTCTAGATTTTGACCTTCAACAACAGCAGGAGTGCATGAGTTTTCTAAAGACCAGTTTTTCCTGTTTAAAATAAATCATTTGAAGGGTTCAAAGCAGTAGGAAAAAACCTAGAGCTCACTGTTAAAGGCTGTCCAGGTATGGCCATCTACTGCTTGCAATATGTCCTATGGCATCTTGAATTTGAATTGCTTAATATCACTTCCTCTAAAATCTACCATTTGTTCTACAGTATTCTATGGATAGGTAGAGACTGCTGGCAAAAAAATGAGTTTGGAATAGCTTAAGGAAGAACTGTTTCTGAGCTTAAGGAGAAGAGTTTTGTCTGCCTGCAACATCAAAAAATGTTAGAGCTCATATCCATTGTGCATTTTGGCATCATGAATATCCTAGTTAATATTATCTTCTTTATTAAGATTGTATTTGCAGGCAGTGGGACACTAGGATACAATTTCATTTGCAGCACAGGTTTATTCAGAATATAGGTCTATTTGCTGCAGGTGGCGTGGTAAATTAGAAGTGCTACAAACTAATGAAAATTGTGAGATCCCTTTTTCATGTCTGAAATGCCTAAACAGGATATTAGATTGTAAGTTACTGTTACAGCAAGGTTATGAACCAATTAGGGAGCTCATGAGAAAAGCTGTGGAATTCTTACTTTTAATGAATTTAAAAATCTTCAATCTCATAGCCAGAATGGTGCCCTCAGAGTGGATAATTTGCAGCTATCAGTCTTCTGCCTTCATCTTCAACTTATTATCAAGGTCTAATTAAAATCCAAAAGTGATACTGAGTACTGTGCAAATCTTCAGTTAGTGCAATAGCCTATTATTCAACAGAAAGAATGGGATGCTAGATTCAGATGTGGTGATTGATGGACATGCACTGGGGATCATGCAGGCTTACTGGATCAAAGAAGATAAGAATAAAACTGTGCAGAAGATCTTTCCTGTCTGCATGTCTCATACTAGCAGGAATAAAGATGAGCAATAGAGGAGATATGCAAAACAAGAGGTATGCATTGAAATATATCTGAATGGGCAAAGAAAGTCAGTCAATTGTATGTGAGACCACGAATGAAACTCATAACTAGACACTAAAATCTGTGATATACTTATTACTGAAAAGGTGGGATCCACTCAGTGCAATAAGAAGTTTAGAAGGAAATTATTTAGATAGGCTTTTGGAATTTAGTGGTCTCTAATGCAAAGTACATAAAATTAAAGGCTTGAGCAATTTGAGTGTCAAAGAGAACAATAAATAGATATTAAAAAAGAGATAGTATTACAGAGCATTTTCCAGACAAAACAATACAGAGCCACCTACTGTCACAGTTCCTTGTCTATATCTATCAGTGTCCTTTTTTCTAGCCAAAAGTTCAATATTTGGAATTATCTCAGAATGAGACATTTCCAGCTATGGCAATGTCACAGAACTTGGATTTCTGAAGCATTTCTGTTGTTCGGAATCAAAATTCATTCAAGATGAATGATGCTATTTGACTAAATTCAAATGATCCTGCTGGAAGGATAAGTTGCAATCTTATTATTGGGAAGGAAGCTGTTGGCCTTTCCTTCACTAACATCAGTAACATAGGAAAAGACAACAGATGCTGATACACAGATAGAACGTTGTGGCCACAGGATGAACCCAAATCAGACTGATTTCAAAAACGTTGTAACTCAGTGTTGAATGGTCATGGATGTGAGCAAGGAAAAGGGTCATCAGAGCTAAAATTGGATCTGGATTGATGCTCTGGGAGAGCACCTTTCAAGACTCAAAGCTGAGTGCTGTCGTTGAAGAGAATTGAAGTTGGAACAGGGAAAGATCCAGGAATCTGCCACCTGAAATTATAAATACATCCATATTTCTACCTAAAAAATATTTAGAATCTTGTAAAAGGGTTCACTTAATCATCAGGATACAGAAAATTTAAATCAGATCCAAAACCTGTCCTCAAGATTATAATCTATTGCAGTAGATGTTATAGCTGGCAACATTAAAAATGCAAGGAGGAGAATGAATTATAGGGAACGGGAGAGTTACTAATTATCCACAAAATTATTATACTGAGTAATGAGGGTTTTTTTTCACTTAGTCAAGTGGGAAATTTAATATTTTAGACAGTGCAACAGATAACTTTCTGGAAAACTGGCAAGTGTCCAAGCTTACTGGAGATGGTACTTTCTGGTAACAGATGTTTTGTGAAAGATTTCATCCTGTGAGAACAAGCACAAGCCTGAGCAATATCGAAAAGTGAATTGTCATTGAAAATATTACCTGAAGAAATAGAGAAGGAACTGAAAGCTTTCAGGTTAGCAAGAACACAGACTCTTTTACCTCTTCTATTTGGAAAAAGTCATGGGCTACCAGTAGCAATGTGTTTGGTAGAAAAGGAAGGAAAATGAGTTGGACAGCCTCCTCAAATTGAATGCATAACTGAGAAATTAATACTAACATGTACTATACCAATTATTGCTAGAGAGTCACAGATCTTTGTGTAGGTCTTTCCGGTCTTCCTATATCTCTGAGACATCACTTCTTATTACTTTTGTATCAGTTCTTCTTTTATTTCTTTCTATTAGACTTACAGGTATAAAGGTTGTTCTGTCATGTTTTCAGTTCACATGGTTATTGTCATATACTGTAGATCTACAGGTTTCTTTCTTGAGAAGCAACATTAAACAGTTTTTACAGCAGAGAGCCTGGCTTCTTGTTCAAATTTTGATTCCTTGTTTATTACAGGACCATTATTATACTTCATTTAACAATGTGAGTTGCAGACAGACACCAAGTTTCTACCCTGAACCCTGACCAGTTTGGGATTTCTATCTTGCTGATAAATCCTTTTCAGTTACATCATTGTGGAGTGTATAAGGCTTAGTGGGTATACATAGGCAAATGCTCAGCAGTATTATTACTTGTGCTGCTCTACATATTTGTTTGGGTCTGTTGTCAGTTCTTTAAAATGTATCAGTAAAATGTGTTTTCTATAATCTGGGAGAATTTGTATTTCAAACTTTCAGTAACTTTAGGGGAAAGTGGTGTTATCACTTTAAAACACTTTATTGAGCATGTTTCTAGTGTGGATTTAGTTATGGAAATATCAATGTAGGTGTTTGATATTGACCTAAAATAAATTCACAAGATTACTCATTGAAGATTTGAGGACAAAGACATATAAAAGGATCAGTAACTGGAATGCCAAAACCTTAATTACAGAAAGAAATAGAATTGTTTTGAACACATGTACAAGGAAGAAATGTAATTCACGTATTGTCTAGGGTATCAGAAAGATACTGAAGATTTTGTGCTATGCAGGTTACTGTATGACAAAATGACAGGCAGTCAACATGGATTCACAAAGGTAAAGTCCTGTTTAAGTAATTTGGTATCCTTCTACAATAAGGTCACCCACCTAGTGGATGAGGGGAAGGCAGTGGATGTAGTTTTTCTGGATTTTAGTATGGATTTTTATACTGTCCCTCACAGCAACCTTCTGGACAAGTTGTCCAACTGTAAGATGAGCGGGTAGACGGTGCGCTGGGTAAAGAACTGGATGAGTGGCAGAGCTCAAAGTGTTGTGCATGAGATAAGGATGATTCTAACTCACCTTTCAGAAAAATTGAGATGTTACTACAATAAAGAGAGCAAAGCATTCATGTGCACAATATGTTTTATGTAGTTGCCCTTCAAAGACCCTGTCAGACTGGGGAAATGATAACAAACACCAGCAATTCACTTAAACCTATACGATAACAATACAGGAAACAGGAGCCAAGTAGCTTATGGAAGGCCATAACAAAGGTGATGAGTTCATTTTATTCACAGCAGCTCATATGGTGCTGTCTTTTGGATTTGTGACCAAAACAGTGTTGAATAACACACCGATGTTTTAGGTCTTCCTGAACAATGCATACAAAATGTCAAGGCCATCTCTGTTCCTCACACTGCCCTGCCAGTGGGTAGACTGGGGGTGCACAAGGTGTTGGGAGGGGAAACAACCAGGATAGCTGACCCAAATTGACCAAAGAGATATGCCATATTATATGACATCATGGTCAGCAATAAAAGCTGGAAAAAGGAAGAGAAAGGAAGAATTCCAAATGAAGATCTTCAGAATGATGGTGCCTGTCTTCCCAAGCAACCATTACGCATGATGGAGCCCTGTTTTTCTGCAAATGGGTAAGCATGTGCCTGCTGATGGGAAGGAGTGAATTAATTCTTTATTTTGTTTTGCTTATGCATGGAGCTTTTGCTTTACCTATCAATCTCTATTTATCTCAACCCACAAGTTTTCACATTTTTGCCCTTCCAATTCTCTTCCCCATCCCACTGATGGGAGTGAGCGAGAGGCTGCGTGGAGTCGAGCTTCCTAGTGGGGTTAACCCACAAGATGAGGAAAGGAAGAGTTTGTGGTAGATTAAGGTATTTGGGAATAGATCTCGGATTCAGGCCTGTGCTTTGGTGCTTTTTCCCACTAATCCCATTACAGAACACATTTAGGAAAGCAAGTAACCATAAGAGATTCAGGATTGCATCATTCATTCTCAGGTCGTGCTACCGGCACAACACAAAATCTTACACTTTACAGTTATTTCCAGTTCTGAGAAAACAGTACATGCACTGTTCTGGCGTTTTATTAATAGTCACTGTAATTTCTCAAAATTTGTATGCAGCACATACTGAATTCCTGCTTCTGTTTGCCAAATTTTTTTGGTTTTTTGTTTGCTGCTTACTTTTAAATCAAATATTTTGTTATTTTCCTTATTTTGCTTGATAAATTTTTGTATATACCAGACAGCACGTAAATTCTATTTCCTCCTCTGTCACACTTCTGCAAGGAAATTATCAATGGTTTGGATACCACAGACCAAAGTCTGATATTCATTCTCTGTCTGTTATATGTTACTGTAGCTCAGCTACATTGTCTTTATAGATTAATAATGAGATCTTGTTTAACAATCAGTGCAACTCAGTCATGTTTTTCTTCCTCCCTGGAGGACCAATTGCTTATCTCATCAAAAGGATGATAATTCCCTGTGTCTGTCAGTTGATATGATCTTCATCTGGACACAAACTACATCAGCAGACTGAGCTGAGCTTCCAGCCTTGCTGGTGGTAAAGGATTCAAAATTCATGTTTATCATATGCAGAAGATAGATGCACAAGCTAGCTTCAGGCACTGCATTAGCACTAAAGTCCATTAATTCTAATTATGTTTTGCATATAGAGAATATTAAAATGTTTAAATTAATAAAGGAGAAGGGCCATCCCTTTGGCACAGTTTCTGCATATTAATACAGTTTCCTGTGCAGGAGGTGATCTGTGCATGCAAGGAGCATTCCCCAGGCCACTGGAGATTGAGCACATAAAGCCATTTAGGGGACGTGTGCCAACCATAGCCATCTCATAGCATCTATGTTCATTAGGCCATGGAGTTTTATTTTTATAGGCTTTGAGTAAGAATGAGATCATTAGCTTCTTGAATGAAGGGAGGACAGGAGTGATCCAGCTCAGCTGTGCATGTCGTGTACGTGGATATGCATATGAAGATTGCACAAAACAAATGCTATCCTTCCTTATTGTCTTCTATATAAGGGAATTAGTTGTTTCAATGGTAGTTCAGCTCTTGCACGGAAACAGGGAAGGGGCCAGGATGATTAGAGCAAATCCCTTCTAGTGATTTGACACTTTCATTTAAGTTTAGAGATTTTTAGGATCTTGCCTGAACTTTTGATTCTCTCTTGGTTCCCATCTGATAGTTTTTGATTAAATGATGACAAAATGTAATCTTGTTTGAACTAACAAAATCACTCTGCAACATTTTTCCCTTTGTTGTCTGTTACTGAGTCTATTCATTTACCTTCTATCTCTGCAAAGTATAAATCCTCTACTCTCAGCTTTTATTATCATTTTTAATTAAACAATATAAACATGTAAATGTTCAGATGCTGTTTAATAATAATGGATCAAAAAGTCACTTACCTGTTATACCCTGCCAACAATATCAAGGAAGAAGTAAGAACAATACAATTAACTATCACTGAACCCTATAATCCAGCATTCCTAACCTTAAAAAAAATTTGATGGATGACCACAAAAAATAAACAGAAATTTTTAACTATATTCTAAAATATTAAGAAGATAAGGAATGTGGTACTAATACTAATACTAATGGTAATACTAATACTAATGATGAGAAACAGAGCAGGATATGATTTTAAAGCTCTATCAGGAAGCCCTAAAAACTCCTAGTAATTCTTTAAGTACTGTTTTATTAATATATCTAGCTCCTTTTAAAACCAATGAATGGATATATTCGATATCAGGCTTGGACCTGGTATGAAAGCAGTGATCTGTAACTGCCAAAACTTAACAGTAATTTACCATGGCAAAAAAGAATATGTATGGATCATTTAATCTGGAAATTTCAAACAGTGCTCAGATCCCTTCAGAAATTGTTGGACTTCATCAATGTTGGTTTTTTTGTGTTTTTTTGTTTAAAAAAAATCTGTTAAAGGTATGTTCACACAGTTTTCTGAAAGGCAAAAAAAGCCTTGTTCTGCCTTGCACTTGCTGGATGGAGAACTATGTAGCTCTACTCAGCATGTTATCATACATGATCTAGTAATCCCTGATGAGAGACCAGTACATTAGCTTGCACTCTGCATTGTGATAACATCGCAGTTACTCTGTTCTGCTGGGAACTCAGGTCAAGCTGGAGTGTGGGCAGAGGGAACTAATATCTGCATGCAAAAGCCTTTTTAGATCTATCTAAATGCTCTGAATGCTCTGTAGTACATTGACAAGTTAACAGCCCATCTTGTCATTCCATTACAACTCTCTTTTTCCAGCTGTTTTATCTTTTTAAGCTCTTCTATATGACTATGATTTTCTTCCCGTGTACAATGAGGAATGCAGGTTAATCAGTCTGCAACCTCCCCTCACATATTCTTTGCCAGTCAGGACTCCCCAGAGGATATGTGTCTCTACACAACCTTCTTCACTTAACTGCTCTTCATGAAGATAAATAATGTTCATATACAACATTCAACAAAAATGTTTGGTTTGGTTTTTTTTCTAGGGAAAAGGTACCGGAGCTTTCTGTTTCTCCATCATCAAGAGATTGGAAAATTTACAGTTACCTCTGGTGCTGTTTATCATGCAGACTGCATGTCTGGTTTGTGCTGAAAGACTGAGTAGTACTTGATGCAGAAAAAGCCTATGAAAATATCCAAGTGATTTACTTTGCAATGGACTTTATTGTACTGTCTCTGTCACAATATAACACTTTGTCTTTAAAGGATATGACTTCATTCTGTTGCTATACAGATTCTTTATTTTCTTATCTTTTAAAAATAGTCTATTTTTCAAAATAAATTCTTTTACCTCCTTTTCCCCAGTCTGCTGGGTCTCTTACTCTTCTAGCATCTCACTACCGTCTCTCTCACTGCTGTTCTTGTGTACCTTTTTTATGTCGGCTTCTAGGCAGTCCTGGACAAATGGAGGGAGCAACTAACTGTCCAGTTTAATAAGTGAGTGCTGGTATACTTAAGGAGAATAAATATGGAAAACATGAAACTAGAAATACTATTGGGTATTAGAGCCTGTGTGTTGGCAGTATGCTCAATAATAATATTAAATGAGTGGATTTCTTCTTTTAGTTTTATATAGTTGGGAATTTGATACACGAGAGGCACAAATTCAATATTTCTAATGACTTGTTTTGTCAAGAATTGGCAAATATTACTCTGTCATAACACCATAACCCTAGAGAAAAAGTATTAGAAGGAGATATCATAACTTACCAAAGACTGATTACAACTTCCAACTGAACATAACATTATTACAGTAAAAATGACATGCATCATGGTACACATTACATGCCCTGTATCAAAAATAAACCCTGCATTGCAAAATAACTAAAGCAGGCCTTTCACAGTGTTTCAAAGATATATTCCCAAGATGTATACCCAAATATAAGTGTTGGGCTACATGTCTCTCATTTTCTTTATATAGTCAGTGGAAATGCGCATTTTAACTCTTCCTTTTTGTTCAATTTGTTCCTAGCCAAATTGAACAAGATATTTTTGGCTTGTGTTATTCAAAGGTACCCTAGAGGAAAATGCTATGGCAGACATACAGCTCATCTACATATTCAACTAGGAATTTGGCACATAATTTTAAGAACTGCTATGTATACTAGCAAAAAATGCCAACATTAGAGAAGCTAAAAATGGAGCAAACCAAGTGAAAAAAACATGACATGATGTAATTTAACAGGATAATGCTACTTATGGAATAATCTATTCTTGCACATGGTGTAAAATAATACAAGCATTTCTTCTTTTTTTTATTCTTCATATTTTAGATATCAGAATACCTAAAAGTCAGACAATGCAATTAAATATTTTCATTTAGAAAACTCTGGGGTATGTCAAATAAATGCAGAAAGACGTAAGCTTTTTTCCAGATGAAAATAAGTACTAGTAAATAAGATGTCTGTCTCTTTAGTAACAGTGGCTCAAAATAATGCTTCCAGCTGTTAAAATAGCTTGCAGTAGCATTACGTGGTATTACTTCATTTATAGAAGTTACCTTATCTTAGTGTCTTTACAGGCATGCAGTCATACAGTGTCAACCTCACAATGGCAAAAAATGTAAATTTAGACTAATGCAAGAACTCAAACATTAACTGCATTCTCACAGATATTCTACCTATAAGTCTTCAAAACTACTAATAAGCAAGAAGAGGGTGGTGGAGAGGAAAGATATATACCAGACATTTTACATAGTTTATCACAGAACTTTGCTGTCTAGGGAGCTGAAACCAATTAAGGGGTGGATAGATAATACAAAAGACAACAATATTGATGCACAAGAGAAATGGCAAAGATCCTTAAACCTTTTTCCTTTTCCTCCATGTCTTACAGAATAACCATTTGCTAAAGAAAAAAAAAGACATGCTACGTGACCACACAAAACTGAATAAGATTCAGACATACTGAATGAGTTTTTCTTCTGTTCCAAAGGGTGGGTTTTTTTCTGAAAATTGGTACACTTTTTACACAATTAATTTCAATTAAAATGGAAAAACAGGTTTTGGAGTCACTCAAGCTTATGAATTAATAGCAGAAGATTCCAATACTTTGCCTTGGCTAAGGGCCAAAATTGATTTAATGCTGTAATTTCATTTCTGTGGGGAAGTTAAGACCAATTTTGATTTTAGCATTAAAAAAACACACACACACACACAAAAACCCAAAACACATTATAGAGCTCTGTGGAAATATAGAAAGAGTGACTAGATAACATCAAAAAAAGTATTTTTTTTTTCTTCAGATTGATGAAATGATAACCAAGAATTGTTGATATTGTATAATTCATAAAAAACACTATTTCATACTATGAATGACACATTCAGAATTCAGTATCTACATGTACAACTTGATATCTGTATTCATAGTAACTCATTGCATAAGTTATCCAATTATGAAAGGCACAAATCAACGTTACCGTAAGATCTGAACCTCACTTAAGTCAATAGAAAAGTTCTAACCTGCATATAAAAAATGCAAATACTCAATTTGCAAGCTATGAAAAAACTCAGACTTTCATTGTAAGATGTGTAACAAGAGATATGAAATAATTAAGATATGATAAGCAGTTAAATGACAAATTGCCATCTAGGAGACATTTAATATGACCTACAAAAGTTCTAATATATATACATCTGTAGCTTATGTATTACTTATTTATACATAAATAAAATTAATATAGTGACGTAGGAATAGAAATGACTTTGTGAGTCCCTTGCTTTTGTAGATTATCAAATGTTAGTGTTCAAAATCTATTTAAAAAGAATTAGTCTTTCTTCATCTGCTACTGTTATTGGACCTTCTTCTTCTGACATTTAGAAACACAACTTTTCTTTCCAGGGTAAATTTCACTGCAGCTCATTTCACTCCTTTGCTTTTGTACCTACATTATCCTTCAAAATAAATAGTTCTTGTTTCATCCCCACCTTTTTGCCCCTAATTAGTTTTCAAACATGTAGTTAGATTTTATTTTGCTACTTTATTGCTGCCTTTTCCTCAGTTTCTTTAACTTGCTAGTGTCAAAGTTGCTGCCACTTCTACTTCATCTTTGTGGTCATTCAGTTCTTAAAGTAGTACACTAATAATCTTTTTCTGCTTTTGTCAAAATTTTTAATTTCTGTCATTAGTGTGTTTAACTTTTACACATTCCTCTTACATTATCAGTGAAAATATTGATTAACTTCTCCAAGAAGGACAATTTTGGAAGTCCAAGTCTTTCATATGACCCACTGGCATGTTTCAGCTGACCTTGACAGTTTCTTATCACTACCACTGCGTCTGCATGCGGTCTCATATATGGCCGTCCCTGATTTGATGTGACTTCTTAGCTTGACCTTGAACCTGCTTACAACTAAAGACTTGCTGGGTGGTCACTGGACCATAGCTGACCCTGGTTACTTTTTTCTGGACCTTATCCTGGCCCTGAGTTGCTGGCTCAGCATCCTGGCTCCCTGCGGGTGAGGCTGCTGCCCCAGCCTGCCTTGCTGTGACCCTGGCTGATGGCTTGCCGTCCTTGGAGGAGCAGCCTGCCCTTGTCTCTACCTGAAGGCATCTACAAGTAAAGGGTGAATAGTGAAAAATTTAGTGCCCATTGACCTTTACTGTCCCCAAGAACATCTATAAATTTTGGATGGGGCTTCTGAAACAGTAGTTGGATGGGATTCAGAAACTGAAAAACTTTCCATGAGTCCAGGCCTCCCCGAACTGCAGCTTCAAAAATGCCTTTTCAATTTGTGCAGGTGCCATCCAGTAAAAAATACCAATGCAAGAACATTGTTTTCCCTTTCCCATACAAGACTGTATCTTTTAAATATAAGTTCTACTGCATTTTAATCCATATTTATCATATCTAGATTTTTGAAGGAGGAAATACAGCTCTCCAAAATAATTTCCAAATGTAACCCAGACTCAGGAAAACATTAATATATATCAGATTTTAATTATGAAAAAAATTGTTAATTTAATATGAATACAATTTTATATAACGCTGCCTTGGTGATTTAGAATGTCTTGTTAAATTGCATGCAATATAATAAAGTAGTGGAATAATAGTAATTCCAATACAAGATGCAGGTAAATTTAAGACTAAAGAAATTACTTAGTTATCATGATGTATATTTAAGAGGTACCATTGAGACTAACTTGGGATGAGCATTGGAGGAAAGGCTTGCATCAGGAATGGAGTGAATTTATTGTATGTGGTTAGGGGAGAATATTTTGCAACATCTATCTAGGTATGCCATAGATTTTGTCAGTCTTATTAAAATAAAAATTAATTCAGATCAGATGAAAAAAAAAGATTTGGATCCATTTTTTAAATTGAATTTGTGAATAACAAATGTCTATGAAAAAGAAAGTGAAGCAAATAAACACTGAAAATTAGAAGAACACAGCCAATAAAATGATGATTTTGAAGGAATATGGCATGCTTTAAATATGCTAAGCAAGCTTGATTCTGCCTTCTGTAGTTTAAATTAATGCAAACGCCACCACTTATTTTAAATGGTGCAAAACAAGTGCTTCACTAATTATTCTAGAATAAGGAGCTGGCCAGAGATTTGCCTCAGTTCATGTCTTCATATCAGTAGCTTCTGCTATATACAGGAGCTGTAAAAATAAGCATTTCTCCACATTTTCATTTCAGAATAGGCTATAAAAACCACTTTACCACAACATACATAATATATCATTTCAAATGATCAAACCACTAGCTAAAACTAGTAAAGCTATTTTGAGGAAGGGAATTATGGCTTCTACCTGCCCCTTTTATGATAGATGTTTGTGGTCAGTTTCACAAAATAGTAGCACTTTATTTTCTTCTTTTTTTTTTGTTTAATATTTATATAAACACACACACTTTTTTTTTTCTTTTTTTTTTTCTTTTTTTTCTGAGAGCCCATGGTATTGATTCAAAAGTTTGGTCCTTCTTAGGAAGAATTCTGTGCTTGAAGGCATCAGGAGCAAATTACCTTTGTGTTGCCTCTACAGTCTCAGGAATGGGCTCTTCAGTTCCATTTTCTTAAATCTGCCCTCTTATCCATTGTGCAATTTTGCATGGTAATGCTCTCAGATTCTTTTCTCAACAGCTAGACAAAACATGTTCTCAGCCCATCAATTTTGTATATTCCTTTAGCAAGAAGAAAAGCTAATCACTGTAATCCCCAAGATTTGCCCATTTACCTTCTCTAATCTGTGGCTTTTCAGTACTTCTGGCAATACATTGGTTTGTGCACAGGGGTCCAAGTTAAAAGTAATTGCTTTTGCTCCATTTGCTTTTATGAAGGTAATATATTCATCTCGTGTTACAGCATTGTCTATTTCTCCAACAAATAATTCACCTTTGTAAACTTTAAATGCATTCTGCTGTGCTCTCCTCTGTGTGAGATGAAGTGGCAAGCTGACCAGTTCTTAAGATCTGTTGACTGCATGTCTATCAAGGCATTAATAACGAATGCCCAGCTGTGATGGGCTGGGTACATGGTTAACATAAGTGAGAGAGAAATGCCCAAGTAATTCTTATATGTGAAATAAAGTATAGAAAAAACACAGGACATCTGCCCATAAAGACACTTTGAGGATACTGTTGATCACACTTGGTTTAGTGCCAAAGCTTTTGATGTCCTACCTTCAGGTAAAAAAGATTGAAATACCATAATAACAAGCCATTTTAAACAGCATCCCTTGAGCAGTAATCCATTCAAGATAGAGGGAGGAGATTGCTGCAGACTAGCTCAGTGCACTTCTAGACTGTGTGCTGAAAGCATATGAGATTAAAGGTACTTATCATGTGGAAGCCATCTAAGCATCAACCAAGTTTAACTCAGAAATCACAGACTGTCATTTGTAAAATGACTGGAAAGAACACCATCACATTCTGCTGCTTTATGAGGCTTCTTTCAATATTATTTAATTAATTATATTCTCACCGTTTTTTTCTGTGTATTGCATATAATCTACTAACTAGCATAATGTGGGAAGCTTTTTGTATCTGATCTGAATGATTTTTAGTTCACTTGCCTCTATCCCTACTCTATTCTCAGACCTGTTCTCTGTGTCAGACTATTTTTTTCTTTTCCATCAGATTCTGTCTGGACCTGATGACCTCTGCTTGGAAAATTTTAAGTGCTTCATCACAGGTCAATTTCTGTGATGTCTTCCTGACTTTTCTGTTTCATGTCATATGCTCATTTTAGGGATTTGATCCCTTAATGTTCCAAAATTGACTCATCAGTTCAAACCAGACATAATCTCTTCTAAAATGTTTGCTTTGTTAGAATCCAGTTCTGATACCTTTACAGTGTTATCACTGTGCTACATGTCAAACTCCTTTGTTATCTTTAGGTTGCAGGGGCCTTGAATGCAAGTTCCCTACTCACTACTGATGTATTCTAATGATCAGATTCAATATCAAAAGGAATGTCTACTATTCCTTCAGCTACGTTTCCTGAAGGAGAGTGGCTATAGCTGCTGTGATTTATACTGTATCATGGATGTTGATATGTGTTAAGCATGCTCCAGTGTGTTATGACAGATATTATCTGTTTTGCTTGCGGGTAGTTTACTCTACGGACACTGTATACTTTGTTTAAAAGAGAGTTTCTGGACAAAAGAAATGAAAGCTGACTTTGTCTTGTCTTAGCAGCTGTGCACTGTATCATAAGAATCAAAACTCAAGAGGAAAAGATTTTTCCTGAAAATAACTGAGCATGTTCAGCTAATGAAATCTAGAGCGTGAGAAGTGAGGGCAGCCAGATAAAAGCCACAGCAGGCAGTGAAACTGCAACATGTGCAGAAGCCGAAATGCTCCACTGATGCATTTCTATGGAAAGACTGAACTTGGCAACCATGAATGTAGCAAATAGTAAGGGCAGGCTTCAGCATAATCAAGATATGTTTTCTTTCAGTATGGTGGTCATTTTAGCTCACGGTTAAGTAAATTCACACTGATAATTCACAGAAATTTTTACAGGCAGCCATGTAGGGGACATGAATGGAGCACATAGCCTTTCATTAGTCTGTTCTTTACACTATTGTAAAGATTTCTCCTGGGACCCAGTGAGAATTGTGTGAAGTGATTGAAAGTTGCTTGATGGTGAATAAGCCCGAATAAACTACCCATTCCATGAGGAAACATTGGATAATGGAAATATTGGTTTACAAGCCCTTTATTTTAACTTGCATTACCTGACAGATCTGAGTCTTTTCTTTTTCAAAGGCCTCCTTTTTTCTGTGTCTTAATATAACCTAATGATATTTTTTTTGTTGTTGTTAATGTGGACTTTTTATGAAATATCTGCTAGTAGTTTCGCTTCAATACATCAAAGAGACCTTTTCACACATACAACTAGAGGTTTTATACTGCTCAGGCTGTCTTTTGGATTGTTATAAAACTTATTTGCTCACATTTTGGTGCTTTCATACATGACTAGGCACCTATGCTCTCTAAATATTAATGTATGAGAATCACATTAATATAAGTGCCTAATGGCTTCACAGATGCAAGGGTGAGAGCTTTCTGGGATGTTTCTGCACTGCCTGGATCATTTCTGTAAATTCATTAAAACACCAAAGACCACTTTCTGAGTGTCACCATTAACAACTGTTGTTAATGATTAATCTATTTTTTTACTGCCTCCAGGACTTAATATTATTCAAATATAGATGAATAGCTGTCTTTAAACACAACTAAAGACATTAAATTTTTCACTTGGATCATCTGATAATGTAGGGCTCCTGGACAGCTGGACAGCTACATGCCTGTAGGCTTTCCTCTGTGCCTTTACTCTTACGAACTGACTCCATAAATCTCTACCCATTAGCAGTTTGGAGTATACCCATTCTCCTTTTTCCTCAAAGTCAGTCTTCTTTAAATTTCAGTATAGCTAGAAAAAAAATTCTGAGTTTTAAGCTGCAACTAGTTTAAACTTTCAAGTCACAGTTTAGTTAGAATTGGCTTGGTAGTCTATAGGCAGAGTTTTCTCTTTTAGATGTTCTTGCAATTTCTTCTCCAGCAGAGGTTCAAAGAGAAATTAGAAATTTCTTTCTTCCTCCTTGGATGTTCTAACTTACTTCCTAAACAGGCTTGAATAATAGTTCCTTGAGCAAGGCTTTCCTTTGTCTACACTAAAATCTGAAAACTAACAAAAAATGAAAAAAAAAAAAAAAAAACCAAACAAAACCACAATTGCTCTTTGAGATCTAAAAAAGGTGAAACAAACCTTAAACACTAGTACAGAGGAACAGTGAAGTGAGATTCAGGCCGTAGTATTACTTTACACTTTGTTGTTAGTTCTATTAGCTATTATTAGGAACCAACTATTAGCTGGTTTCACTGGATTTGGGGTTGTTTGGTGGTTTTTCACTTTATACTTTCTAAGAATTGACTGATATTTCACTAAGTTGGTGCAAATTAATTGATATCAGGCACCAGGTGCTCTGGTCATCTTGGTGGCCTTCCTCTGGACTCCTTCCAATACGTCCATGTCCTGATGTTGGGGACCCCAGAACTGGATGCAGGACTCTAGAAGAGATTTCATGAAAGTGGAGCAGAAGGGCAGGATCCCCTCCCTCGACCTGCTGGTCACACCTCTCTTGATGCAGCCCAGGACACGCTTGGCTTTCTGGGCTGTAAGTGCACACTGCTGGCTCACATTGAGCTTTTCATCAACCAACACCCTCAAGTCCTTCTCCTCACGGCTGCTCTCCATCCATTCTCCACCCAGCCTGTAGTTGTGCTTGGGATTGCCCCGACCCACGTGCAGGACCTTGCACCTGGTCTTGCTAAAATTCATGAGGCCCACCTCATGAATCCTGTCAAGGTCCCTCTGTATGGCATCCCTTCCCTCCAGCATGTCAACCACACCACACAGCTTGGTGTTGTCAGGAAACTTGGTGAGGGTGCACTCGATTCCACTGTCCATGATGCCAACAAAGATGTTAAACAGCAGCAATCCCAGTACCGACCCCTGAGGAATGCCACTCATCACTGATCTCCCCTTGGACATCAAGCCATTGACTGCAATTCTTTGAGTGCAACCATCCAGCCAATTCCTTATCCACCAAGTGGTCCATCTGTCAAATCCATGTCTCTCCAATTTAAAGACAAGACTGTTGTGCGGGACAGTGTCAAATGCCTTGCACAAGTCCAGGTAGATGACGTCAGTTGCCCTTCCCTTATCCACTGATGCTGTAACCTTGTCACAGAAGGCCACCAAATTTGTCAGGCACGAATTACCCTTAGGGAAGCCATGTTGTCTGTCACCAAACACCTCCTTCTTTTCCATGTGCCTGAGCATAGTTTCCAGGAGGATCTGCTTACTGATCTTGCCAGGCACGGAGGTGAAGCTAACCAGCCTGTAGTTTCCCAGGTCTTCCTTTTTTTTTCCCTTTTTAAAAATGGGGGTTAAGTTTCCCCTTCTCCACTCTGTGGGAACTTCACCAGACTGCCATGACCTCTCAAATACGATGGATAGTGGCTTAATAACTTCATCCACCAGTTCCCTCAGGACCCACGGATGCATCTCATCAGATCCCATGAACTTGTGCACTTTCAGGTTCCTTAGATGGTCTTGAACCTGATCTTCTCCTACAGTCGGTGGTTTTTCATTCTCCCAGTCCCTGCGTTTGCCTTCTGAGGCTTGGGGTCGGTGTGGCTAGAGCACATGCTGGTGAAGACTGAGGCAAAAAATTCGTTGAGTACCTCAGCCTTCTCCATATCCTCCCAAGCAGGTCTCCTGTTTCCTTCTCGAGAGGGCCCACGTTTTCCCTCATCTTCCTTTTATCACTGACATACCTATAGAAGCTTTTCTTGTTGCCCTTGATGTCCCTGGACAGATTGAATTCTGTCAGGGCTTTAGCTTTCCTAATCTGACCCCTGGCTGTTCGGACAATTTCTCTGTATTCCTCCCATGATTCCTGTCCTTGCTTCTGCCCTCTGTAGGCTTCCTTTCTGTGTTTGAGTTTATCCAGGAGCTCCTTGTTCATCCATGCAGGCCTCCTGGTGGTTTTGCCTGACTTCCTCTTTGTTGGACTTCGTCTTACTTATTGTTCCTCTTTGTCGCTCCCGAGCTTGGAGGAGGTGATCCTTGAATACTAACCAGCTTTCTTGGGCCCTTCTTACCTCCAGTGCTTTATCCCATGGTACTCTACCAAGCAGAACCCTGAAGAGGCCAAAGTCTGCTCTTCTGATGTCCAGGCAAGTGTTCTTACATGGAATCAAAGGTGTGCAAGAAGCTGAGAAGGAACACAGCCAGGACAGCTGACTCCAACGAACCAAGGGGATATTCCATATCACATGACATCATGCTCAGCAATAAAAAGCTGGGGAAAAGGAGGAGAAAAATGGGATGATTGGGGTTATGGTGTTTGTCTTCTCAAATAACTGTTATGTGCAATGAAGCCCGATTTTCCAAGTGGCTAAACATCTGCCTGCTGGTAGGAAATAGTATATGAATTCCTTATTTTGCTCTGATTGCAGAAACAGCTTTACTTTATGTATTAACCTGTCTTTATCTCAACCCACAAGGTTTTCTCCCTTTTGCCCTTCCAATTCTCTCCCCCATACCTGTGTGGAGGAGTGAGCGAGAGGCTGTGTGGGGCTTAGCTGCACACCAGGGTTAATCTGCCACAATCACATATGAGAGTTGCTCATTGTGTTCAAGGCTAGCAGCTTTATGTGATGATGATTGTGTATTCCTGTATTTTTCCACTCTTTTGAATGTGTATAATTCTTTAAAAAATATATTAATATGACTTCTTAATTTATGCAATTATTAATGTAATTATTAATTTTTGTATGCATCTTGGAAAAGGTTTCTGCTGATGAGGTTTGAAGCCCAACCATTCATTTAAGTCTATTCTTGTAGTTTTTGCATAGTCTAGTTTAGATATCTTTGACTGACACACAAATTTCTCATAGACTCTCAAAATGTGTTAATCAGTTTCAATTCACAGTGGATAAAAACCACAGAAACTGTTGCTCAGTTCTGAGCACTGGTTGGTCCTGAAAATTTTAACCAGTATGAATCAGGATGCTTAAAGTGAAGAGTATATGTATATGAAAAATATTTAAATGAAGTCTGTGGCATTCTACATCATTTACTCTTTTTAATAGTCAGCCATTCTCTCCATCCATTTTTGAAAATCACCTGAAATATTAATTACATGACTTAATAAGAAACTTTTCCTTAAGGAAGGTGAACTTTTTGTTTTGTCAAACATATTCCCCTTTCCTTCTAGTCCTAATAAATTATAAGAATCAGTAATCTTAAATAAATAAACAATAATAAAATCCCAAAACAAACAACAAGGGAACTATATAAAGAAGCAGGGGAAAAAGGGAAAAAACAAAAAAAACCCCAAAAAACAAAAAAAGGAAATATTTCTGGTCAGTAAAAAATAATTTGGAAATCTAAAGGGGGGTGGGGGGGGGTGGGGGAAGGATCTTCCTAAACAATTAATTTTACGGTGACAAGTTACCTTGTAGGAAGGAAATCGGAATGAGTAGTTTGTCAGTGCTGATGGAGACAAATGGTGACTTCTGTACAAAATGTTGTTAAACTAAATGTCCCATCTTTCACTGCATTCAGAGAAAGTAACATACATTGATAGTAATAATCTATGCAAGTCATAATCTTTCATTAAATAAGAATTTTGGTTTTAATTATGCAAAGAAAGTCTTGTGTTCTCCTGTCAAATATTTTGGCTAGGAAAATCTGAGGTGCATTTATTTTAAAATGATATTAATACAAAGAATAGGAATTAATACAAGGTAAGGTATATATTTGCCAGCCTTAAGTTACATATTTTTATGTACTATTAAAAGGTTGATATAGCAGATCATTTGCACACTGCATCTTAGAATAATGGAAACATTTTAGCAAAGTTTATTTATGTGCTATTATCTAAACTAATACATTTATTGGGAGAAATTTCTGCTTGACATTTTGTGTTTTGACTGGCATTTGCTAGTTGCCAGCTGTCATAAGAAAAGGACTGCAACACATGCCGTTAGCAGCATATGCCTTTTTGGGCGCTGAATAGCGTTTTCATACAAAAAATCAAATGATCCATAACATATTATGCTGTCATTTAAAAATCGCATCAGAACTGTAACATTCTTCATGTTCGTAATAAATTTTGTTCCCCAAGGCTCAATCTAGCATTTTCTCACCATGTTTGGGGACATAATGAGGAAAACATTTATTCTATTAATTGGCATTACTTTTTTCAGTATGTTAATGATTTTCTCAGAATGAAGATTTCTTGCAACAGTTTTTAGAAGACTGATTTCTGTGCTTTGCTACTCTCTGTCAGATGAATTTATCTGTTTTTTCCTACCACAGTCTCTTCTCCATCATTCATAACTGACAAGTTCTTATCAGATGAGATAAAGATTTGATAGCCAAGCCATTTTTTCTTTCCCCCAGTCATTTGTTTGTTTTTCTAAAATAAACTATTGCAGAGATTTTAAAGAATGTGTGTGTAAATGAGATATTCATTAGTCATTTTCTGATAAAAATACATATTTATTCTACTAATTATATTACCTTTTAACCTTATTTTGCTGAGGAAACAATCACCTCACTTTCTTCCACAGAAACAAAACCAGTTTACTTCCTAGAAAGAGAAATTGTAATTTCTGACTATTATAGAAACTCACTGATGTCTGGATTTCTTTATAAAAAGTTTGGCTCCTAATACGTCTATACTAGGAGAAAAGTTATTCTAAGTTCCCTAAGCAGTCAAAGGGAAAAATGAGTATTTCCTTGGTGCGTGATTCAATACACTTCTCTTTCTCCAAGGACTATTTGAGGAGCTATTCAAACTGTGAAACTAGCTTGAACAAACATATTTATTTAAATTAAGTAATTTAATTTATTCTTGAATATTTAGGAGCTATGGATCACTGTTTTCTAAGAAATATTTTATTGTTATTAAGTACTGAATATTACTGAATTTCTCTAAACCCACAGGAATTATCTATTTTCCCCCTTGAATGCTGTTAAGTCAAAAGAATCTTTACTTTCTGTTATGCTCTGACTTAGCTGTGTTCATTATTTACTGACTCTAAAAAGGCCAAAAGATATTAATCAGAAACTGAAGTAATTGAATTTAATAGCTTTATGCAGTATACCAGACTTGTGGCCACATTGCTCTTAATCTTTGTTCTGTTCATGGTTTCAATTACAGAAAGATTATTTTCAGGAATATAGATGATATAATTCAGAAGCTTTGATACTTGTGTTGACCCTAGATTACTCATACTTTCATATAAGCATGTTACAGAGGAAGAACAAAAGTAATAATAAAATTATGTATTTCAAAAATTGCAATTTTAAACATATATTTGATTTTAAGAATTCTTTATATTAAACCAATACCTAGAGTCTCAAATCTACTATGCTAATTAAAATTAATGCCATGTTAAATAAAAAACTCATAACTTTAAAAATATATGTTTTCTAGTGATATTTCTGAGTCTGAGAAGAAACATAAGGAAAAAAAAATTAATTAGAAATTTGACAAAAAAAAGAGTAGGTACTATTTTGGCCAAGCACTCCTGTTTAAATAAATGAGCAAGCTTAAAAACAACTCACAGTAAAAAATTCCTATGATTTTTTCTTTTTATTATGATGAAAAAATAATATAAAAAGAGTTTCTGTATGCATGTTAAGCACATACATATATACTAATAATGCATATGCCAAGAAAGTTATCTATGTTTAAGGTCAGGTAGAAGAAAAACTGATGGGTGTTATTCAGAAGGATGTCAGTTAAATTACTGATGATATCTGACTCCTTTTCCTATAAGATAGAATTTCAAGGGAGGAATATGTGAGGAATCAGCTATGGAGGTCACATTTCAAAGTCCCGTTTCCTAACCTGCTACTCTCTAAAGATAGAAATCTAACTGCACAGAAGTATAACTTACAGAAGGAATATTTTCAGTGTTCCAGGTCGTCTCTGAATCTGAAGTCATAAAGAAGTCAGAAATGAAAGAAGGTGTAGTCATCTGGAGGAAATCAAATTACACATGGGTTTTGCTTAATCTATACATTTGCAAAAAATCCTATTAGTTAACTCTCAACTACTAGTGTTCAACTACTAAACTCACTATTTGTATATTTAGTATGTAACAGACACTTTAGACACACCATCTTTCAAAAGCTATTTATTCATTTATTTATTCATTTATTTATTTATTAATGTGCAATTAGTCACTGTGTGTGTATTTTCCTGCTTTCTGACCCAGATGTCTGAGATTTTTGGTCTACTTTTTTGATCTAATACAGGATCACCAACTAATAAGATGAGGTAATCTTATCCACGCATCTTACTATTCATATTTTTAATTAAAACTAGACAAAAATAGATATCAAATAAAATTTTGTTGTAAACATAATCTAACTTTTAATTTTATGATAAATCTGCTATGCAAAAATTTATGAAACATGATTTAATACCCTGACAGCACTTTGTCACACATATTCAACTCTATTATTTCTTCTGTCTGACTGAGCAGCTGTAAATATAATTGATTAATTAATAAGTATAGTTTTGGTTTTAACATGTTGGACCTTCATATCAGCTGTATAATGAAAGAGGTAAATATTCTGTGCTTAGCTCATTTTAGACATTTGGAAATGTGTTCCTTTACACTTTAATTTCTTTCCTATATCTTGTTTTTTATAAAAAAAATACTAATTATGATGTTAAATATTTTTATATAATCTTTCTTTTGTGAAAGAATAATTAGAAAAAAAACCTACACAAATATAAAATAACATTTGAGTCAGAATGAAGGAGCAGTGAACAGTAAACCTTCACTGCAAGCCTTCTTTTTCTTTCTAGAAACATGGGGGGGGGGGGGGGGGGGGGGGGGGGGGGGGGGGGGGGGGGGGGGCGGGGGTAGGGGGGGGTGGTGTCCCTTAGAAAAGCCTGATTTGCCAAAGCAGAAGTTCTTTACAGATTCTTAATTGCCTTTGCATAAATTTCAGTGGGAGTGTTTTTTAGGTGTAGCATTGCTAGTTTCTAGTGTAAGGAACAAAATCACAGGCAATTTACACTATGTTGAGGGTAGCAGAGATAATAATTCTTTACCACTATAGATGCCCATGTTTGAATTTTTTTGAAGATGTAGTTTTTGTTTCCAGAACAAAAAACAGATGCTGAAAAATCAGTATTTTCTGTCCCAGTTCTAGTAAATTATGTATGATGCAATGAAAAATGTCATTTTAAAGTCTTACTATATGAAAACCAGAAACATTTCTATTTAATAAATGAACTTATGTTTGAAATAGAGTTCATTAGTATTACATTGCAATATCATTAACATTAAGAGCAAAAAATCCACATTACTTACAAGAGTGATGTTAATAGTACTTAAAAACCTATCTTTTCACATGAACTTTGTGGAACAGAATATGAACACTTAACAGAGATGCACTATGTACCAAATTTAGCTTTTCAGTTGAGAGGTGCAAGTTCTGTGTAGAAACTCACTGGAATGAGAAATATCTTTTTTCAGCCAGTTAAAAACATCTTGACTACATTGCCTGTCATCTTGAATCTCCTACAAGGATCCTTTAGAGGTTATTTGCTTTTGGGATAAGAAATTGGAATCAAGAAAGACCAGTAAACCCACACAGGCTATCAATATAGACAGCTGAACGAACAACTATTATTTGAACTCATTTACACATAATAAATATGAATAAAGATCTACAGTTCATGAAACCATCTCTGTCAGTTTGGAACATAATGTGAGGAAAAGACCAGTAATTAGGCAAAGAATTTATCCCGAATCTTACTGGCAGTCACACAACAAGAAGCCATGTTTGCTCAAATGTGGAAGTTTGTCTAATGTGATAAAGTCAGAAGGAGTTGTTGGAGCATAATAACCACATGCATGCAAGATTTAAACTCTGCTTGACAACTTGATCACTACTAACTTAGTAATAATTTCTGCAGTTCTGCAGAAACTTTCACACTTCTATTACAAACCATGATCTTAAAAATGGCTGTTTTCATGTTATATAAACTGTTTAAATATCACAGAATCATAAATCATAATAGAATCATAACAACATTAATACTTCATTGCAATACATGGTAACAGTTTATATACTACTAAATATTATTATTTTCTTCTGGAAAAGTTCCATTTTCTATATTCCAAATACCATATTCTATTTATTGTTCACAAATAAGGGAAGTAGACTCCATAAATTTTTCCTTATTTCCTATTTCAGAAAAAATAACACAAAGTAAAATTCACCTGGGAATCTTTATTGGAATATTATCTGCCTTTTAATAGTTTCCCTTTTAAGATGCTCCAGTCTACTATTTGTACATCTCTATTCTTCATAGTGATAAAGGAAAAAAAAATATTTGACATGTGTCCCATTTATGAACATGTGTAGTGAATAATCAAAATTAAGAGTGTGGAAAAATTTTTTTTATGGCCTTATAATAATTATGTCAGGCATTTAAAAAAAAAAGAAAATGCATAAAAATAAAATTTTTGAATGAAACTATGATGAGTAGTCAATTTCTGGACTAATATATCCATTAACCATTTATCCCATTCACAAAATGTAATAATCACAGAACCACAAAATTCACAGAATTTTTTTAGGTTGGAAGGGTCTCTTGAGATCATCTAGCCCAGCCCCATCTGCTCAAGGCACCATCACCTAGAGAAGGTTGCCCAGGACCATGTCTAGCTGACTTCTGAGTATTTCCAAGGGTGGAGACTCCACAACCTCTCTAAGATATCTGTTCCAAAGTCTGATCACACATCACAGTAGAAAAATGTTTTCTTGAATCAGGTGGAATTGCATGTATTTGAATTGTACATTGCCTCTTTTCCTTTCCTGGGTACCACTGAGAACAGCCTGGGTCCATCTTTACACTCTGCCTTCAGATATTTGTACACATTGATGAGATCCCCCCTGAGCTTTCTTTTCTCTAGGCTGAAGAATCCCAGCTTTCTCAGCCTCTCCTCATATGACAGATGCTCCAGTCCCTTAACCATCTTTGCGGCCCTGTGCCAGATTCGCTTCAGTAAGTGTATGTCTCCTTTGTACTGGGGTGCCCAGAATTGGACACAGTACTCCATGTGTGACCTCATCAGTGCTGAGTAGAGGGGAAGGATCACCATCAACCTCCTGGCAACACTCCTCCTAAAGTAGCCCAGGCTGTTGGCCTTCCTTGCCACACGGGCACGTTGCAGGCTTATGGTCAGCTTGTTCACCAAGACCCCCAAGTCCTTTTCTGCAAAGGTGCTTTCCAGCTGGTCTGCCCCCACCATATACAGGTGCATGGGGTTGTTCCTCCCCAGATGAAGGATTCAGCATTCCCTTTGTTGAACTGTATGAGGTCCCTATCTGCTCCAGCCTTTTTGGATCCTTCTGAATGTGACTGAATCCAGTGTATCAGCCACTACTCCCAGTTTTCTATCATCTGCAAAGTTGTTGAGGGTGCACTCTGTCCCATCATTCAGGTCTTTAGTGACCTTAGCATTTTCTGTGTCCTTTGTCACCAGATTGCTTACCTCATTCAGCCGTGGGCTCATGTTTTCCATAGTCTTCCATTTGCTCCTTTCTCACTTGTAGAAATCTTTCCTGTTGCCCTTCACAAGCCTTGCCAGATTCATCTCCAAGTTGACCTTGGCTTTTCTAACCCTATATCCCTGCATGATTGGACAGAAAAGCTGTGCTCCTCCTAGGTCTGCTACCCCTGCTTTACCTGTTATACACTTCCTTTCTGTCTGAATTCAGACAGGAGATCCTTGCTCATCCATACAGACCCCTGCCACCTTTGTTTGATTTCCTACTTCTTGAAATGCAGCTTTCTTGAGTTTAGTGGAGGTTATCGTTTAATATCAACCATTTCTCCTGGACCCCTCTTCTCTCCAGGGCTGTATCTTATTGGATACCTAAGGACAAAGAATGTGTGGCTTCCAGTTGTTTGAAGAAGGACTCTTTTACTTCTTATTCCCAGTCGGGAGGTCTGTAGCAGGTATCCACTGCAACAGCACCGACGTAGGTCAGCCCTTTAATTTTCAGCCATAAGCTCTCAACTGACTCCTGACCCATTCCAAGGCAGAGCTTCATGAATCCTTTAAAATGAGATGTCGATTTAAATGCTGGACCCATAAAAATAAATGATGCTCTTGTCCTCCTGATGGTGTTATATTAACTGCTTCCTGTGATTCAGAAGTACATCCTAAATGTACAGTGCTATATTATTCAGTGGGAAAGGATCACAAAGGAGCTAATTCTGCAAAACACATTTTAACTAACTAGTGCCTAGCTTTTAAAATGAATGTGTATTTGGTTTTCAAGTGAAAACACAAAGTATGTTCTTCTCGAATGTGTAATAAATCTTTTAATCTATTCTTGAGCTACCGGCTAAGTAACAGTTTTCAGCTGCCTGTATATATAGAGAAAATATCTGTAAATTAAATATACATTTTTGCTTTACACACATCACTTTGTAGAAGAAGCACTAGTTCTCATACTTAGCATAAATAATTTTTATTCACAACTGTCAAGGTTGGGACACTGGACTAAAAGCATCTTTTCTATGAATTTGAATGGCAGTTCTTATATGTAAATATGTAGTCACCACAACTTTGTCCCAAAAGGAGACTTTGCAGTCTTGTTGAGAAACTGCAATAAATTTGAATGCACATATTCTTTGAAGCTGGAGATGGTACGAAACTCAAATTTGTACCTGTATGTAAAAATCTCATACCATAAGTATAATGTACAAGGCTGTACAACTTTTCCAATGTGTCTATGTACGTGTCATACTGCCATTTCATCTGGAAGAAAGATTAATTTTGTCATTTGGCCAGCTACAACAATATTCTGACAGGTTGACAAGATAAAACAGAAAGTTCACCTTGTATTCACTTATTTTACAATATGTAATCCACAATTTTCATGAACTTCAAGGGTTACAAGTTATACTGTTTCTTTATCAGGCATGCAGAGGAATAACACATTAGTAACCAATCTAGTGATTGGTTACTGTTTTTAATTTGTTGTCTACTTCTAATTATAAGTGCAAAAAAGTGAGCTGTGTCTAGATCTTCCTCATTTACTGTTTTTGTCACTTTGGTTGTTTCCCAGAAACATTGTTTGCCAAGGGTTTGTTGGTGTACAAAATGCCTGGACTTTCATTCTGATATCCCATATGGTCTTCCTTGGTTTCCCAAATGCCGACCACAGTGAAACCTATTTTCCTGGCAGCCACAGAGGCCTTTAAGAGTCCATACTACCCATTTTCCATTGTTCAGGGATGGTTCAGTTTTTTCTTATTATTTTGGCATGTAGCTATGAGCAGGTGTCATTAGGTACAAGGAGGCATGTGGTGTCAGTGCAGTGGGGCTGTCATGGAAGATGGACTTCCCTCCTCTTTTCCTGGAGAGCAGATGTCCTTTGCAGTGTTCTGCAGGCCTTCCTATCTCAATCCTATTGATACCTGGCATCTCTGCTTAATGGCAAGGGCTCTACCAACTCTGAATGGGCACCCAGCCATCCAAACAGAGTGGTCTGAGATTCAGGCAGCCGAAAAAAAATTTATGTGGCTGTAATATATTTTAAAGGCCATAATCCCAGCTGGCCACACTGAAATGGTTGTCCTTTCTATGTTCCTGTAATTATTATTCAGAAATGTGCTACTGCTACTTTGTCTTCGATCTGGATTAGTATTTCAAATAGCATTGTATAAATTTAACTAAACATCTATTTTTCTCATATATACATCCATTTATGCATATATATGTACACACTTGCAGTCAAATGGAATATTTATCACTGTAGCATTTAGCAAGAGTGAGTGACTTACGACTTATTTAGGTCATAATACTTAGCAGTTATATAATCATTTTACATTCTAAATCCTTAGCACATTCAACTCACATATTCCATAATTCATATTCAAGACCTATATAATCAATGAAGGTCAAGGTAATCAATGTAAACACACACAGCAGAATAAGTAAAATCAATATGTGTCAAAATCTTTGAAAACTTTCATGCCTTTCTTTGCTGAAAGCTCATTTGAACTATAACAGAAGTTGATGCCTTCTTCATATTCTTAATCATCAAATGGAACTCATGAAATGAGATTCTGTATAGCCCTTTCTAAGGAAGATAGCATTAGATTAGACTTTGAATGTTTTCCTTGTTTTAACACTATAAAATTTCCAAAGAAACATTAGTTTAAATCCATCAAAATCTTTACGAATCTTTCTCTAGGTAATATTTACATGTCTGTGCTGTAATGTCTTAAATTAACCAATTATACATGCAATGACTTATGCAAGTGACTTAGTTGCTGCAGGTTTTGGTGCATTTAAAGGTACATTAAGAATGCAATTATATATAGAGGGCATTGAAGTGAGCTGGGAACTGACTTATTAATAATTTCAAAAGCTGTTTTTCCAGAGGATTCTAATAATTGCAGACCTCCAGCATACAGATCATATCCAGCATACAGTTCATGTCTTAGGTCACTACAGAAATTGGAATTCTCTAGAATCAACTGTTCAGCCATTTTCTCTTTCTTTCAGCAACTTATCACAATAAGTTGCAAATTTTATCTATTTGTTTCATAATTGAAACAAAAACTATTCTTCAAAACCAGTATTTTTTAAGTTGTTTTTTTTTCCAACGATACAGTTTACTTTTTCCATACTGAAAAGTTAAATAATTGTGTTCATTTGGTCCTACTCTGTGTATCAAAAGCTACTGAAATTATTAGAAGCTGTGATTTTTATTTTTCTTTTAATTCTATTAACAACAGTTAATCTCTGGCTTTTATTATGTTATTGTACACAGTCTCACCCATACTCCTTTCATGACATTGACATCAAATTGTATCCACTACACTATTAGTTGTAAAAATGAAGTGTGTCTTTATTGTCGTGTTATGTTATGACAAGGTTTTAAAAGAGTATACTCTTTTCAGAATAGCTGTTACAAATTCACCTTTGTGTGCACCAGCGGATGCACAAGTAATTTGAACTGGGCAAATATTTCCAAATATGAAAATTTCCCATGTAGTTTCATTATTATAGACATAGGACTTAAATGTCAGTATTCAGATTTACTGTTGTCAAAAATCTCCAGCAGAAAAAAAAGATGGATTTCTAGAAAAGAAGGTCATGACCTATTCCACCATTTTATTTCCTTACATAACTGACAACAGCTGCCATTTTTATCTGAGTGCCTAGCATGTCCTCAGGGGCATGTAATAAAAAAAAGGATTGCATAATGAAATTATATCTATGGTGTTGTAATTGCCATAAAAAGAAAGAAGAGATAATATTGAAATAAAATTAGCTATAGGAAAATACAATAATGATCTATAACCAGGTAAATGGAGGGCTTCCAGGGGGGGATAAAAGATGGAAAAGACCTGCAGTTGTCAGACAACCTCACCAATTGCTTGATAATATCATGGTGTCATGGTTTAACCCCAAACAGTAATTAAGCACCACACAGCCGCTTGCTCACCCCTCCCCTCTCCCCAAGAGGATAGGGAGGAGAATGGAAGAAAAAAAAAAAACAAATCAGAACAATGAACTTGTGGATTGAGATAAAGACGGTTTACTAGGATAACAAAAGAAGATAATAATAATAAGAATAGTAGTAGTAATAATAACAATTATATATATGTAAAAAACAAGTGATGCACAAATGCAATTGCTCACCACATGTTGAAGGGAAAAAAAAATCCCCGATGTCCAGTTTGTTTTCTAGGCAGCGATTCCCCCTCCCAGCTAGCTCCCCAGTTCTACATGGAGCATGACACTCTATGGCAGGGAAAGTCCCTTTGGCCAGGCTGGGCCAGCTGTCCTGGCTGTGCTCTCCCAGCGCCTTGTGCACCTGGCAGGGCGTGGGAAGCTGAAAAGTCCTTGACTTGGTGTAGACACTGCAACTAACCTAGTAACAACTAACGGACCTCAGTGTGTGACCAACATTATTTTCATACTGAATCCAAACACAGCACTGTACCGGCTACTAGAAAGAAAATTAACTCAGCCAAAACCACGACACATGGTATCAACAGAAACTCCATTTGCAGAGAAATCGATCTATCCATCTTTGCTTCATAGTAGTCTCACAGTTTTAGTCTCATCTATGATTTATTCCCAATAAGCCTCACAAAAAGTCAGGATATGTGAGTTGATACAATAACATGTACTCCACCAGAACTGTATTGGCACCCTAGGTGGATCCAAGGAAAGCCAGTTGTTTCTCAAAAGGTTTGGGGTTTAAAGCCGAGAATAACCACCTGCTTGAAATCAAGGGAAGTAGCTAGGGACTGTAGATGTTTATAGTTTTGCTTAATAGGTTTTTTTTCCTGATAGGTAAAAAATACACATAGGAGTAAGATTAGGCAAAATTTGCCATTAAGTAGATCATGAAGGTCATGAGACCCTAGGCACAAGACAGAGCAGCACTCGTAGACCTTGAAGGCTTCAAGGACTTTACCATCTATGGAAGATAATAGTGAGTGTGCTGTTAGCCTAAACCTATTGACAATGATACTGAGTTTTATTCCTTTATAAAGCTTTCAGGGTCTGTTTGCAGTTACTGTTAGTCTGATGAAAGATACACAAATAATTAAAGAAAAAAGTGGTAAAAATTAATGAGGAAATGGAAAAAAAAACCCTATAAATCATTTACATTCAAGGGTAGAGATAGTCCAGGGGCATTTTGTTAAAGGATGCAACAAGGGGCAGTCATTCTGAAAAATCTCCTGGCGTTGAGAAGAGGTTACTTCAGCATGTATGTTAATCTATTATTTCTGACTGCTTCCAAGGAAGCCTTGCCTTCAGTGGGGTTCAAATGTGCATGTTGTCTTAAGTTAATTTTGTTTCTTCTGGCTAAAGTTAGGTTATCTATGATCATACTTATACTTACACTGCATACCTGAAAGTTAGTAAACTGTTGCACTGAGCAGCAGTGGATAGCTTGTCAGGTCATACTGGAGATAATCATTCACCCTGCTCTTTTCAATTCTTTCTTTCCTGAGAAAGTACTTATACCCTGTAATAAAGTCAGCTTTCAATCTTCTAATTAAGGTAATCTAGTTTAACAGTATGACAGAGTTAAATGGACTCTGCCGGTGAAATTATATGGCATATATAGGACTTGCACCTATTAGTCCTATTTTTCTGAAAGTTGTCTCTGGTACCAATCATTATAGAATGCAAGGTAAACACTTTTTTTTTACCTTTATAATTTTATTAATGACTATTGACTTATTCTAGTAGATCTTGAATGATATGTTCCACCATAGCAGTGACTAGAGGTATTCCAGCATACAGACACATCTTTATTTAGAAACCAGCAACAAATTGTCTGTATAAATTTCTTTTTCTTACGGTCTTCAGGTCATTTATTAAACAGTGCATCTCCCTCTCAATAAATAGCTCAGGTCTAGTAAAGATTATTGTGTCAGTGATAACAGGCTGTCCAGGTACAATAATGAGCTGACAGCACTCTAGGTGTTTCACAGTAACATGGCTTTCACATAGTCCTCTGGGAAGAATAACATGCTCTTACTGAGGGTTTTGTTTGTCTGCTGATGGTTATTTCATAGTGGTTACTGTCTTTTCAACAACTAAACTTTCTTGTTTGTTTTTTCTGGTATAAGTTCCTGAAAAGACAAGATTAATTGTTTGTGATTCTAGACTCACTAAAGTGAAAAGAAGAAACCCCATTTTCATTTCAGTGCTCCACAAAGCAAGTAACCTGTACAGAAGGTTGCATTAGCCCTATAACCTTCTGTTGGGAAAGTGATTCTTAAGAGGAGTCCTGCCAGGCAGGTATATGACAGAGGACTCAGTGTCTTTGTGGGTTTAATACTGAGATGTAATTTAATAAATTATGCTGCTACTGAAAGTAAGAAGCATATGTAGAATCAACGCCAATTTTTTTAAAATTAGTACTCCTGCAGTTGTAAAGACTGAGGCCATGTGGTGATAGAAGCACACAGTGTCGTTACCTACATTCTATAGTACTGATTGTGAATATGTATTGGATGGTGTTCATCACCTCAGGGAAACACTTCCCTGAATTTGGTATGGTAATGTTAGCCAACAAATCATTTCAGTGAGAAGACTATTTAGAAATGTTTCAGTGTTGGGAAGCTGGGAAAATCCTGCAATGGTTGTACAGGTGAAAAATATATAGTACAGATAATAAAATGGAGTCTGGACATCATCATTCCACTTCTGAGTTAATAAAAATAATGCAATAAAAAGAACTAGAAGGCTTATGTATCAGCCTATACTGTTCTTTTTCACAATCTGTATCCAAACATTCCTAAATATAGGAGTCCTTATGGAGATCTAACAACAGGTCTCCTTAAATATCAATTTCCAAATATTGCCATTATGTTACAATTCCTTTTAGTCTAAAGCTTTAAGGTTGCTGCCATCATACCAAAAAATACTAATGGCTTTGTGTTATTTAAATCAATTGCAAAATATTGACTTATAAATCATTTCCCTCTCTGTTTTGAATGACATTATGGTTCCTTATATTTATGAAGGCATTGCTAGGAAGTACTGAATTTATAGAAAATTGACCATTTGTGTTGCCATGAGCAATGTAAATTTCAGTGAGAATTATACAGAAGTGATTACATCTCTCTGTAGCAAAAAACCAAAACCAAAATCAAACAAACAAAAAACCATCCACAGATTAGGAGATCCAGTGTAAGTTTTATTCCCAGCAATTAAACTTTATTTTCAGAATCTAGGGCAAATTCTTGTCATTATGCAACAGTGGTTTTCTAGATTATTATTTCAGTTCTAATGTTAACGCTTAGTACTTATGACTTTGTTGAATAAATACATACATAAATAAAACAGTAAGCTTCATTTTAAATGTATGCAGGAAAGTCTTTCTGCCAAGTCATTTTAGACTAGATTTGTAAAAAGACTACATATGTCTCTCACATGGACAAAGAGGCATATACAAGTCATCACACTTTGAAAAATTAACTCATTGCGCCTAGGTCAGTCAATTAATAAATATTTGCACAAGGATTTTGTACTCATGGTGGGAACACAGCATGCAATATGGAGATGAAAGATATGCTGTGTTTACTAAACAGTTTAGGACTACACTTCTGCATCAGTCAGAAGTGTGACCAGTTTGTGTACACAGTCAGTACTCCAGAAAGAAAAAGTTTGGATGAAAAGGTATAGCGACAGGCTACTAGGGTGATTGAAGCAGGGAGGAGATTTCTGGATGGGAGGGCACCTGAAAACATATTCACCATTTAAAGAGTCCCTGATCATCCCTGCAGGAGAAAGGAAGTGGTCTGTCACAAAGGGAAAGAGCCCAAGCTACTAGACCTGCTGAAGGCAGTTCTTAAAGCTCAGGAGCAAGCTGCAAAATGTTCATCCTCTTTCCAGACCAAAGATAATAATGTCAGATTTTTTTTATTATTATTATTATTATTATTATTTTCTTGTAGTTACCGGTGTTATGTGGTTGTTCTGGCTTGAAATAGTGCTAGATTGAGGATGTCATCACTGCATTGCTGTGCACATCATGCCTACCCCTTAAATAAGTTTGTTTTGCTTTAGCGGACAAAACAAAGAACAGAAAAATTCTGGCTGTATTTGCAAGAGGGTTGCCACAAACTAAGCTTGTTCTAGAAATTCATTAAAAAACAAAAGCAAGTAAAACAAACAAAATAAAACAAACATAAGCTCCTAAAAAGTTTCCACTTCTCAGAAGTTTGGATCACCTAATTGAAGAAGAGGAAAAAGCTCTGGTTTCAAAGAGAACTTTGACAGCATCACATTATCCAATTGCTTGTCATACCTGGATTCAAGTGAACTAAGGTGTATTTTGGAGTTCAAATTTAACAGAGGGAGTTCTTTGCAATAAAAGTAGCTCTAGTCCATCTAGTTCTAGCTCTTAACAATCAGCAGAAAAACTAGAAGTAAGACTCTCAAGAGGATATTTGAATCCACAAATAGCAGGTCTTGAATAGTAAAGGGTATTTGTGTAAGAGTCTAAATTATATGTCTGTCCTAGAATCTAGTTTTTCTTCTTACCTAAGCATAGCTGGAAAGCTAAAGTCTACCAATAAGTAACAACAGGCATGGTGATAAGGTTGGATTTAGGTTGCCAGAGTAAGTCCCAAGGTATGTAAGGAAGATGATGTCCTGTAAGACTGTGGGAAAACAGCTTAATGAGCATGAGAAACAGCCATGCTGGGAAAATGGCAGTCCTTCAGAAATACATGCACATAACACAAAATTGTTATGGAACATTTCAGCCCACACTGCAGAAACCTACCTACCAATTTTTTTTTGCTTTGTATCTTACATAATTGTCACCATGAGGTGCAGCCAAATAGGATACGTTTAAAAGCTTCAGCAGTTAAAACAGAGAAAGAATGAACAAATCTCTCTAGGATGTGTGGAATTGCCAGCAAAGGTCTGATTCCAAGACAAATTCTTTAAAAAATCTTATATCAAATATTATCCTATTTATTAATTATTATAATTATATTAATACTCAATATTGTATTATATACTATTGAAATAAAAATTGCATTTCTGTTATATGAAACTTGTAATATTTTATTTTCAATTGATTAAGAGAAATCAGACTTGCTGTAGAAGAACTTACAAAGCCGGTTGAGCTGCTTCTGGATCTAGGTATTGTGGTCCTGTTCTCCAGCTCAACAACTGCTTGCCTGTGAGTTCTGATATCAAGTCTTGAATGAAAGATTCTTTAATTGAATTCAAGAAAGTTGTCCATGTTTATTTAGACATTTCCATAAAATTACATTTTCCTGTTCATTGTGTCAGACCAGCAATACAGGCATCCAACTAGCACTTCCTATTACTATATAGAGACAGAAAGAAAAAATCTTGAAATGTGACATAGAATGCCTTCATCTGAAAGCACCAACATCATAAAAAAAAAAATCATAGTTCAGTGAGGACTCCATTAGAAACTGGCCAAGTTATCCTAAAAAAACTAAGTGATTGTTTCATAGAATTAAAACATCATTGTTATGTTACTGATTTCCATATTTTGTTATAGTTGCAGGTAAATTTCCTCAAAACTTCTTAATAAAATATCCAAAAATCACTTTGATAGGTCTTTTTCACAAAAATAATAATTACATATAAAGGATCCATCTTGAGAACCTCATATTTAAGGTCTCTGAATAGATTGTTTTCATATTCCTTTTTAAATATTATTCATCCTCTGAAGTCCTAATAGAACAGCTATTTTATAGATTTTTGATTATGTGGAGCTGAATTGCATTCCTCCATTCCACCTCTAATCCAAACCTCCAGAGGAATTGTAGCTGCTACGTGAAATGAAAAGAGGGTTTCCTTGCTATTATTTAATCATCCTATCTGCTATCTATTATCTGCAGTAATAAGAGCAAAGTTCAAAAGCTGTAAGTCCCTTTTTAAATTAAATACCATTAGCTTTAGCCCCACATCAGATTGCTTGAGATCTCTAAAATAAATGCCTCCCTTAGATATCTTCAACAGGCAATTCATCCTCACTTGCAAGTACTGAGCCTGAAAGTACTGTGCAAGAAACAAAGAAAACTTTACTGTATAGTAATGCAGAAATACTGCATCCATTCGTGAGAGAAATAAAAAAAATTCTCATTGTATTTTGGGAATTTGCTTATTAATGCAATTTCTTCCACCTTTCTGATATGAATGCTAAGATCACTTCCTTTCCAATCTCTTTAAATCCTATCCATTCCTGATATAACTTCAGTGGAAAATTCTATCTGAGTCTTGAAGTACCTGCCTGTCCCCAACTCCTTATAAAGCAGTATCTGATGGTGCTGCAAGGGAAAGACCCACCACCATTCCTTCTTTTCTGGCAACTTGCTACATATTCCCAAATGCTATACATTCATATCATTTTGACATTATTAACTGATTTTCTCAAATGAATTTGTAGATTTTCTTCTGCAAGTTTTGGGCCAATGTATGGTTAGCTTGATGCATGCATTAATGGGATATTAAAACCTGACAGTGTCTTAGAAAAAGCGAAAAGCTGTGATTCATCTAAAGGTGCTAAGCAGCACATTGCAAACACTGATGAACTATCAGAGATGGAACTTGGCTGTGACTCAACTCACCTCTGTGCACTGGCAAAAGATACCCTGAGCTATATCCATGCAACAGTGGAGGCTGTCCAGCTTATTCTCTAATGCTTTGATATTCTATCTTCTAAGATATAACATCTCTGGGCATTAATATTTGGATTATATTATGTTACCTTTCCTTCCATGTAAATTCTCTGACTTTTAAATGCCAAAGAAGATATCATCTACAACAGTTTTGTTGGCTTTTAAATCTCCTGTTTGCAAGACAATGTAAAAGGATGGGAAAATAAAATGCCTCGTCATGATTATTATTGCTTATTACTCAAAAGAAAGAAAAAAATGACCTAATCTACCCTCATTTGAAGGACATTTTAAACAATTCCTTCACATTTTCAAATATTCACATTACTCAATATTCTCTGTGCCTGATTGCATATGCAAGATATTGTTGATATTTCCTACCAAGGATCAAAAGTCAAATCTATAGCCCAGTGTAGCTGGAAAAAATTTCAGTGAGACTGCCATTCAGTTAGAACACAGATTCTAACATTTGACTGTGTGCTCACTTCTACCAGAAACAATGGTTCCTCTGAGTCTGTTAAAGCTAGAAGTATTTGAATCAGGCCTATTCAGTTCATTTGACCTTAACTTCTGCATGGTTATTTTTTTGCCTTAGCTTCAGATCTCCATACTCAGATATATTTATGTGCTTACTTTTCAGAGTAGGCCAATTTGTTGTTGTTGTTGTTGTTTGGATCTCTTATTCTTCTAAATGACATTTAGTTCTCAAAATATGCACAAAAAATTAGCTGGACAGAACACATCCTTACATCATTAAGTTCTTAACATGTACTTATGTTTCTTTCAGAAGACTCCAAAGACTCCAAGGCACCTTACAACAATGAAATTGAGTGTGACTTGTATGCCTAATTCCTATGGAAACCTTCCAATCAATCATTTTTTGTTCACAAGAAATAGTTATTACAAATTAATTTAAATGTCTCTGAATTTATTAATAAACAAAAATATATGACTACCTTTACATTTATTGGAAACAACAAAATATTTTCTGCATGTAAATGTTGACACTAGTTCTGTCTTGTTGGATTGTTGATTAATAATTGCTTTTGCTGCCATGCTACACAACAGAAGGATATCTTTGAATCTGAATCCTTACTAGTCAAGAATAGGAAACAATAATTCTTGCATCATGGGAAATACAGCTAGTGAGGAAGATTACCCTGTATATAGCAAATCCTAAGCACAAGGGCATTAGTGAAAAATGAAATAGACAGTACGTGTGAGAATTCTGAAAGTAGTTCAGCAGGGTTCCCTAAATGGATAAAATTAAAGTGAACCATATGGAAAAAGAATTCTGTACAGAAATTTCTGCAGAAGTTATTTCAGTTTCTGAGTCTTGAATCTCTGTGATGAAGAAATTCATCTTCTACACCCTCTGTGCATCCACTTGCAAACTAATTTTCTTAGAGATCTGCTAGCAATATGAGGGAGCTTTTGAAAACATCCATGGTAAATCACAAAGTTCTGATTGATCACAAAATTTAATTAGGAGACATAGCATAATTCTCATACAATGACACATACCCAAGTGTTTAAAAAAATCACATTAACAGCAATTATTAGTACACCTACAACAATTATTGGTACACCTATCTAATAAGATTTCTGAGTCACCACACAAAGTTTACAAAGCTAACAAATTAGAACAAAAATGTAAAATTAAATTGGCATTTAAGATTTTGTGTATAGATTAACTACGCAGACAGATATATATACTACAGCATTTTGTAAAAAAATGTTTCCCTCAAGCTTTTCTTTAAACTTACATTAAATGAATCGTATTATGCCAGTCTGCTATGTCACTAACAAACAACTAGTTTATTTCCAACATTCTTTCTGGTCACCCAACACCTGAGAGAAATAAATAATAATAAAAATCCAAAACCACACCCCCCCCCCCCCCCCCCCCCCAAAATCCCAAGTTATTTAGGCTGCCCCATCCTCCATGACTCTTTGCTGACTTTGTCTCTTAGGTGCTATCACTCTGAAAATCATCTTAGTCCGGGCGCACTTGTGATATTCCCTTCTGACTCTGAAATCTATCAATTTGCCACCAATGAGGAATACCTATGAAACCAACAAAACAGGCTTGCATGGTTGACAGTCATGTGTATAAAAGTCTTTTACTACATGTCCTTATGCATGATGGAATTCTCCCTTTTGTGGGAGGGCAAGCTCAGATTCTTGATACACCTCTCTCAACAATGGGAAAAAAAGAAAAAAGATGTCATTAGTATAATGGGGGGATAAAAGCAACTGTTAGCAGAGACCAAAGAATGACAGACTGTGTTCTTCATTGGAAATTCATGAAAATAAGGGATCACATCTGCAGATAATGAAAATTTATGTATTTCTACTGCAGCAAGTAACATCACCTGCAGGTTTTGCCCTTCCTTCCTTCTTTCTTTCTTTCTTTCTTTCTTTCTTTCTTTCTTTCTTTCTTTCTTTCTTTCTTTCTTTCTTTCTTTCTTTCTTTCTTTCTTTCTTTCTTTCTTTCTTTCTCCAAGCATTTGAGACCATCACGAAGATTTTTAGTCAAATTTGTAATCTCTTAATCTGTAAGGTGCGCATTGGAAATTAAGAAACAAGTCACTGAGACACTAAGATCAAATTTTACTTTCAGTATGAATTGTATCAGCTAACAATTAAACAGGTAATTATCAGTTAACCAGGTAATTAACAGGTAATAAAGTAAAATTTTACCCTTGTGGTTTATCATCTGAGTTAATACACAAGATTTTATGCCTCTCCAGCATAACTTCCTCAGACTGTAAGTGAAAGGATTGACAATTTGTAGTCATGACATCATTTGGGTAAATAACAAGTGGAGATGTTTGAGGGAGCTGAACTAAATAAACAAACTGAAGTAAAACTATTTTAGTATATCTATTGAAGATGTAAGAACTGCAGCAAAACTGCTGTACTCTCTATAGGAAAGAGTCACACGGAAATGCGTGCCAGTATTGTTTTTAAGAGGGAAGAAAAACCACTGGAGATGTGGTAGCTAGGATCAACTGATAAGAAGGAAATATCAATAAAGGAGAGAAGAAAAAAAGTTAAAAAGAAGTTAAAAGTAGTGCAACCAGAGGAAATTTAGTTGGATAGAAGAAATTCAGTATTCACAAGGAAGTAGGTTTGATGTGGCAGGATCAGAAAGGGAAAAAATATGTAATGATATTCATAGCTGAAATAAAAGACTGCAACTGTTAAGCATTGGAGTTGAGTGAGAGGAGTGTATTGGTCATGTAACATGGTTCCAAATGGGAGTTTTGCTTATGTTATGTAGCTAACAGGAAAAAAAATATATTACAAAGTGACCCATTCCTATAGAGATCTCTGTGCAAGCTCTCTAGTTTCTCCTTCATGGTTTATAAACAGTCCCAACCTAATATAATTTTGTAATTCAATGGCTCACAATTTGTTTCATATGTATCTATGTTAATGATTTGTCCAATGATGTAGTTCTAACTAGCAAAAGAAGCCTGTATCTGACACAGCTTTCTAGCCCCTGTGCTGACTACTCCTTTCTTACTCTTTTTAACAAGGTGTGTTTGTGTATGTGTATGGATAGAGTTATATTTTGGAGAAAATTTATGTGATCAGATTTGAAGGTAGTCAATATACATTGAAAAGGAAAGATTGAAAAGTTTCATTAAAGTGTGCTGAGGCAGTGGATATACATCTTTTACACTTCAGTGGTTGTCTTTCACACATTAGGTGCACTGTAGAACTGCACAGGAAAATACTACTGTGAAGTGGGAAGATTCAGAGTAGCATCATAAGGAAAACATTCTCAGAATCATATATGATTGAATAAATAGGGAAATATACTGTGATCATCTGGGAATTCAAACAATTCAAGAAAGTACTGGAAAATGTTTAATTTTTATCAAGCATTTTCCTTTTGGAACTGATTTGGTGGTTTGATATAATATTATTGGACCTTTAAATCTACGGTTCTTCAAGAATTCTTATTTAAAATTCTGGTATTGGAATAAGCTTACTTTATTATTAAAGAAACAACATCCTTGATTATGAAACAACAGAACAACAAAACCCCAAAGCACAACATTTCTTTAAACGGTGGTACAATGTAGTGCATACAACTGGCTGTGTCAGGTCATGTTGCACAAAGCTATCAAATTCAAAAGCTATTTTTGAACACTCACTGCCAGTGGGTTGTTACCTACAAGCAGTGAGTCTTTTACCATTATCCACGGGAAGAAGTCAGTGGCAGGTGTTCTGCTTCTGGCATCTCTCTGCTTTAGAATTTATGGGATTCTTTCTTTTTCCAAGGAAGCTTTCATTAAATGCTGTTACAGCCCTCTATGCATAGTCAACAAACAGAGATTGAAATATAAAAGAAGAAAAGAATTCCTTCTCCCTGCAGATTCTGAACAAAAGAAATATATTATCCTAATGCTTATTGCAGAGAAGAATGATGCCTTGTACGGTACCATTTATGGTTATAATAAAGAATGGGTCTCTGATAAGACAAGCTGTTCATTAGAATGCCATTGGCAATAACAGTAAGAAGTACATAACTAGATGTTTCTGCCAGCCTTAAAGGCATTCTGTGCTCATGAACAACCCTTAGGATATCCTTTCAATAAGCTGCCAACTTTTTTTCCTCAGGAAAGTATAGGTGTCCTATACACTAAGTTTATGATGTGAAGAAATTTATCTCAGGAACACCCCGTACACAGAAATCAAAATGTAATTATTCTGGTGTGTATCTTTCAGCCTCCATAAATTTAATTTCATACGCATAGTCAGTTGTCTAAAACTAGGAAAAACTGTACTTTTTTTCATTCTATCGTCAAAACTTAGCTCCACTTTTAAGATCTACATGTTGTATATTAATTTTGTCTAACTGAATGACATGAATAGCATCAGGTTATTCCATCATAGCAATAAAATTAAATTCATTATCACACATGAAATTGATAATTCTTTGTTAGCAGTTGAGAATAAGTATGAAATTTAATTAAGAGAATGAATTGATGTCATGATAATGGAAAATAAATTTAGGGAAATTAAGTTCTAATGGAATTTTGTTGTAATATGATTTCTGTAATGGATGTTTATTTGCCTTATAGGTTTGGTGAATGTTAAAAATAGTTAATTTTTTTACAGAAATGTCAATATAAATAACATAAAAAGTTACCATCCAAAAAGGCATGGATATTTCATTGCACATAACAAAGGTTATTTCATGCAATAAGTACTTGCATAGGTAGCTCATATAAAACACATTGAACAGAATTATATGGTATATAACTAAATCTTATACTGTAGGCATGTTTATATGTTCTTTTGACAAGCAATCTTGCTCTGCAACTGCTTTGAGTTGAATGGAGATGAGACAGTGCCAATATGAAAAACTGGAGAACAATGTTGTCAAATTCTTTAACAGCAGAAAGAGCCGTGACCTAGATAAAAAATCGAGCCTCTGGTGCTTGCTTTCAACCTACTTGTACACTTCCCTTTTTGAGTTTTGTCAGGAGCTCCTTCTTCATCCATGAGGCCTCCTGCACCCTTTCCTTTACTTCCTCTATGTCCAGATGGACTGCTTCTGAGGTAAGGAAATAACTCTTAGAAAACCCACCAACTCTCCTGGAAACATCCTTTTCTCCAGGATGATCCTCCCCTGGGATTCTTCCGAGAATGTCTGTCCAGGGATGGGACATCACTATTTCCCCTTGCTCCCTCCTCTCATGAGTGTCAACTCCACAGCTCACAGTTACTGCAGTCAAGGCTGCCCCCGAACCTTCACATCCCAAATCAGTTCTCCTTTGGTTTTAAGTATGAGGTCAAATGGAGTTGCTTTCCCTAAGCAGCTCCTTGATCTAGAAGTTATCACCAACACACTCCAGAAATCTCTTGGGAAGGGAAAGTAGCACATGGAAGTGAAGGTAGCATGGGTTAGGAAAATAGTTGATCTTAGATGTGAGCTGCTTCTTTTCTTGTGCACTAGGCAACAGCTCAGCATAACTAATACACTTTTACAGCAAGTTATGAGGCATAAAACTGCATAGATACACCAAGAACCCTCAATATTCTCAGTGAATGTCTTCTATTGAACTTTATCATAAGAACAGAAGCCAAAAGCTGCCTATGTGAAGTTACTAAGTAGTTTACAAGGAAAAAAAAGAGCCAATTTATTTCTTAGGTGTGATGCTCAAACCAGATAAATTAATCCATCTAGTCATACAGGCATAATCCCAGGAAGGAGTGGTTTGGAAAAATAATGTTATTGCATAACAAGCTTATGTGGGGCCCAAATTCAAGTCTGGTCATTCATGATCACAGAGTCACAGATTGGTAGGTTGGAAGGGACCGCTGGGGATCATCTAGTCCAACCCCCCTGCTAGAGCAGCATCACCTAGAGCAGGTTGCAACAGGATCGTGTCCAGGTGGGTTTTGAATATCTCCAGAGAAGGAGACCTCCCACAACCTCTCTGGGCAGCCTGTCCCAGTACTCGGTTACCCTCACATTGAACAAGTTTTTTTCTCATATTCAGGTGGAACTTCCTGTGTTCCACCTTGTGCCCATTGCCCCTTGTCCTGTCACTGGGCACCACTGAGAAGAGTCTGGCCCCATCCTCTAGACATCCACCCTTTAGATATTTACAAGTGTTGATCAGACCCCCTCTGCTCTTCTCCAGGCTAAACAGACTGAATGCTGGGTTGATTTTCTGTTTTCTTATTGTATCATGTGTGAACTAAACCATACAATGTGTAGCAGTTTTTCCTCAAATATATTTTAAGAGAAACAAACGTTTTATTAATTTATCTGTGTTAAGTACACTTAAGTATTGTTTAGCTCAGCAGTTTTTCATTCCAGCTTTATCTACAAATCTGTAAAATGGTTTATAATTATTATTGACCTAAGTAAGGTATACAAAAACTTTTTTTAATTATTTCCATTTCCTTATTAGTGCCTTTCTATACTCTTAGGCCATCCATTTCTAGTAAAAAGATCTTTCATTTTAAGAAGTCCACTAGTGACCACTAATAGCATTGTCTTTTCTTTTGAAAGACAGTATCTTAACTAAAGCCAAGCCTTTCTTCTAATATATTTGAAATTATTTATACCAAGGAATTTTTCACATATAAACTTTCCGAGTTTATTCGCACAGGAAAATGTGTATTTAGTGAAATGTCTTGTACTCTAAGCAGGAGACAATTAGGCTTGTGCAGGGCCTAAGGACATGCATTTCACAGTCTTAAAATTGTCCCTGTAGAGGTTCTGTCTTATGCATAGATGAGTTTTACCTATATTGTAAAGAAGTTCCATCTTGTTGGAGAAACAAAGCCGTCAGTTTCAGCTAAGGTGTTCAGTTAAACTTTTTTTTAATCTATGCTAAACTATATAGACTTCTATAGTCTAATGCATAGCTGCATATAAAACTACTTTCCGCCAGATTTATAATACAACCATAAAAATCCTCGATCACCATAAAAGCCCATAGATACACTTCTGAAGTTTGTATTTCAATTTTTGCCCAACTATTGTTTTGCATTCTTACAAAATTCCACTAAGGTAGTCACTAATTCCTTTAACTTCATTACAAGTATATTAAAATGTGCAACAGAATTTATATAATCTCATAGACTATTGCCTGATTAATAATAATTATTATTATCAAATCGTGATTCATAGTACTATAAATAGGAAAGAGTAAGATAAAAATACAGGGAAATGAAGCATTATAATGAGGAGAAAAATATTGTCTAGTCTAATACAGTCCTACATAACTACTATAAGAGAATAGAAATAATACAGGTCTTCAAGTGACCATTCTTTAGCTGAATACACAAAAGGGAGGGGGAAGGAAAACATAACTTGTTTTAAAAGATCATTCTCAGATTTATACTGATGTTTCTTGTTCTATTGATATAAAGATGGTTGAAAACTTTTCCTCTAGTTTGAATTTCTAATGGTGACTTTTATCTAGGAGATTTCAGTAGCCTTTTTATTGCAAGTGGTTTTATGATGAAGGGGAGAAGGGAATCAATAACAGTACCTAACAAATTCCCAAAGCAGGCAAAGGGAAACTGATCTTCCTGTAGAGCAAAAAGTCCTTTACAATAACCTTTCACCTTTACTTCGAACTTGCTTCTTCATATATGAGTAGTTTACCTTGGACTTATTTACATACAGAACTGGAGGACCACCAGTTGCAGATGTGTGAAATGTAAAATCACTTGAAGAAACATGGCTTTGAATTTATGATAAACTGAAAAAATATTCCCCAGAATGATGAGGGGAGAAGGAGAATGGGAAGGGGAAGCGTAGGAAAAAGAAGGGGAAAAAAAAAGCAAAAAAATAAAGAAAAAATGGAAAAAGAAAAAAAGGGAAAAGAAAAGGGAGAAAAATAGAAAGGAAAGCTGAACAAGAGAAGATATGTTCCTGAAGTTTACTTGATTCTTTGCTAATCAAATATAAAAAGAGATACACTTTTGAACACATATTGTTCAAGACAGAAATAACTGCCTGAATCAGAACTTCAGGTAAGGTTGTAGTTCAATTAGAAGTCTCAGTCCATATGTGTAACCCTTGATTTTTATCTGCACTGTAGGAATAATTCTGTTTTTCTCTCACGTTTTGAAACCTTCCTAATGATTTTTCTACAGCTAAGATTGTTAAAAGCAGTGATAATTTAAATCATTACATATACATATGTGTATGTGCTTATGCCTCTGTCTTCATTATGTATGTCCTCTAAACATTAATTTTTGCCATGCACTACTAAAATTTGCTTACAAAAATGCTATTTTTTTCAACAGAATACTGCAAAATAGTAATTAATTTTCTTGAAAAATGCAGTAAACAATGACAACCTTACAAAATCAACATGAGAAACAGAACCAAATTCATACCTCTTCAGCTATAGAATTTCTGAAGGAAGATAACAGCAGGTATATAATTTGCTTATTTTCAGGCTGCACAGGAGATAACACATTTTAATCAATCCTAAAAATATGTTTGCAATCCACTGACTTTGAAAAAAAACCCTTAAATGTCATCTATGTTTTCTTACCAAATTATGAACTGGCTTTGCAAACAAAAACCTAGCTGAGCTATAAACTCTTACCTAGCCTGTGCTTCTGTTAATGCATTTAAACATGTCCAAGTAATACTCTATGTCAGAACATACGACACACCTTAGTAAACAGCTGGCATGACTATTTGACCCAATCTATATCACATTCCCCCCAGATAAATACGTATCAAGACCTGGTAATTAGAATTGATGTGGGAATGACCTCAGTAGTTAGTTTGCAGGAAGACAGGATGTTTTGAACATGAAAACACCTTTATTAGCATGCATTTGGACATATTAAGAATGCTTTTAGACATGCTTAATCTATTATTATATATTTTCTCATAAAGTCTGACAACTCTAATAGAATTGTACTGCACGTATTTTACCTTTATCTGCAGGAAATGCTCATCAGGCTTATCTCAGAGATACATCATTTATTATTTTTCTAGACTAAGTAAAGACAAATGAAACCTATTTCTGCCTTCACTTCTATAGCATAATTTAATGATGTTGCACATCGTTCACTGTCTTTCCCAATAAAATGATGTTCATCATCTATATATTGTTGTATCTATTTTTTGATAATTTAACTACCTTCTATTTATGTTGAATCAAACTAAGTGACCTAGCCCAAGTAAAACGTCATAGAATTACTACCTTTTTTTTTCTTTCCAAAATTGGATAATAAACATTATTTAGATAAGGAATAGAGCATTATTACTGAAAGTGTTATCCACATAATACGTGCTCTCTGTTTTCCTGCAGCTCTGCTCTGCAGATCACAGCTGCTGGCCTCCTACTAGCCGTTTGAAGACACTTAACTCACAAACCAACAAGAATATACATTAAAAGTATACATAGCAGCTGTTGCTTAACCAAATCAAGCTCCCCGCCAAGAAAAATTCCACTAGAGTGAAATTTAATTGAAATGTGAATTAATGTTGACACTTTTTTTTTTTTTTAAATCTATGATCTCCTTCAAAGAGATATATTTGAGTGTATTACCCAATGTCCGCTGTCCATCTCAGTTTTAATGTTTTGGGGGCTTTCAGGATTTGGGCTTGGGGTTTTTTTCCCTTTGAGTTTCCCTCCTGCTACCAGGCAGCAATTTTTCATTGCTGCTGAAAGGAGCCTGTTCCAACCAAGTACAAGACAATCTATAACACTTATATAAAGAAATATCTCACAGTATACCAAGAAAGCTGATTTGTTTCATGCTAAACTTTGGTATCTCAAATATCCCACTTATGACAGTTTTCTTCACATCTCCATAGTAGTATAGTTTAAAAGCTAGCCGAGAGCACCGGTAAGATTTACTTCAAAACAGCGTGCATTGTAAGCCGTATCTAGATTCTGTTGACCATCAGAGTTTCTGTTCACAGCCTCTGTCCAAAGCTACGCGGTCTGTCACCCTCTGCATGCCCATCACATGCCCACTCATCTTTTTCATTTTGCTGTTTCTCTCCTCACAGGTTAGTAGGGCACCATGCTGTTGCTGCAGCAGCTCTTCAGTTCTTCCCTTCCTACTGTGCTCGCTATGTGATTGCACAGTTTTATCCTGCTCTGCTAAAAGAGAGGTTGTTTCTGGTGTATGACTCTTTACACAGCATTTTAGTATGCTTTCTTTACTGACTGTCAGGATAGGTAAGCTCTATTTTTTCACTTTGCAGAATTAGAAGTCAAAGAAGGAAAGGGAAAGAGTAATGCAAAACTTTACACAATGTCTGGTTTTGAGACTCGCTATATGCTATTTTCAAATTAAATAATTATATTTTACTTTTATTAGGGATCCAATATTATTTTTAATGGGGATCTGTCACAGTTTAATCCCAGCCAGCAACTAAGCACCACGCTCACTCACTCTTCCCTGTTGGGAAAGGGGAGAGAATCAGAAGAGTAAAAATGAGAAAACTCCTGGGTTGAGACAAAGACAGCTTAATAAGTAAAGCAAAAGCTACACACACAAGCAAAACAAACCAACGAATTCATTCCCCACTTCCCATGGGCAGGCAGGCATTCAGCCATCTCCAGGAAAGCAGGGCTCCATCACATGTAACAGTTACTTGTGAAAACAAATGTCATCACTCCAAACATCCTCCGCCTTCCTTCTTCTTCCCCCATCTTTATATGCTGAGCATGATGTCATATGGTATGCAATATCCCTTTGGTCAGTTGGGGTCAGCTGTCCCAGCTACATGCCCTCCTAACTTAGAATCATAGAATGGTTTGGGTTGGAAGGGACCTTAAAGATCATCTAGTTCCAACCCCCCTGCCATGGGCAGGGACACCCTCCACTAGACCAGGTTGCCCAAAGCCCCATCCAACCTGGCCTTGAACACTTCCAGGGAGGGGGTATCCACAACCTCTCTGGGAAACCTGTTCCAGTGTCTCACAGTAAAGAATTTCTTCCTAATATTGAATTTAAATCTACCCTCCTTCAGCTTAGCCATTACCTCTTGTCCTGTCACTACATGACCTTGTAAAGTCCCTCTCCAGATTTCTTGCAGGCCCCCTTCAGGTACTGGAAGGCTGCTGTAAGGTCTCCCTGGAGCCTTCTCTTCTCCAGGCTGAACAACCCCAACTCTCTTCATAGCCTGTCTTCATAGGAGAGGTGCTCCAGCCTTCTGATCATCTTCATGGCCCTCCTCTGGACTCGCTCCAACAGCTCCATGTCTTTCTTATGTTGAGGATCCCAGAGCTGGACACAATACTCCAATTGGGGTGTCACAAGAGTGGAGCAGAGGGGGACAATCAACTTCTTGTGCTCCCCTAGCCTACTCACTGGTGGGGTGGTGTGAAAAGCAGAAAAGACCTTAACTCTGTGTAAACACTGCTCAGCAACAATGAAAACACTTCTTTGTTATCAACACTATTTTCAGCACAATTCCAAACACATAGTCCCATATTAGCTACTATGAAGAAAATTAACTCCGTCCCAGCCAAAACCAGCACAGAATCCTTCCCACTGCAGAATAAACTATAACATTTTCTTTCAGCTTTCACTCTTGTTTTCCTTTCTCTCTATTCTTCATACTCCTAAAGTCTATGTTTAGTATGACTCTCCTTTTTTTTTCCTCCTGATTCTGTTCATCATTCCCTTCTACCAGCATAGTTCCCTCTCTTTCCATGAACACTTCATAGATAAATATTCAATACTCATTCAAAATTACACTTGCCTTCTACAAGACTTGCACATGATGTAAATGTTCTAGTTGCTGCATGTCTTTTCTTTATAATAATGCAGCATGGTGAGATTCCATACTTTAGATGAATAAGGCACAATCACTACAACATTGATATGAACTGAGCTGCAAGCTCACACCTCACATTTCCTTGTAGGATCAAGATCCAGAAGATTAACTCTACAAAGAAGCAAGCTGTGAGATGATGTCTAGCAGATGCAGGACTTGACACACACAGTAGACATGAGGTGACATAACCTCAGAGTTTGGAGCATTCTGGAGTACTTGGGCTCAATGGAGCAAATCAAGGACTGAGAGGTTAATCTTTGTCTGTGGTACAGTACTATGTGTAATGCCTACTCGGTGTTATGTAGTAATGATAATATCATGGTTTATTTACAGTCTCTTCTAACCCAAGATCATGTTTATTTCTTTTGTTATATCTGAACCTCAGGCATGAAGCTTTAGGGATTTTTGTACAACAGCTCCCAAATAATTTTGCTGTTCAGTATGCAGTATTTTTTTCTTCAGTTAATATACTTTCTTCCTTCTCTTTGCTATGAGAACTATTAATCTGCATTTATTTTCATCAAACTTTGTTTGCCATCTGTTATTTTTCACATTTAAAAGATATAACTTTGAGTGTTCCCCCTAATTCACTGGTCCAAGAAAGTTAATTCTATTTGTAAAATGTGGGGAAAATACCCAACACAACAAACTAAAACAACCTCCTACTGCTGACAGAGACAGTTAGTATAAAATAAAAAAGTGGTAATAGGAATGAAACCCCTAAGAACTTGGCATTTCTTTCTCTGGTTCTCCTTCTACAGATTCAATTTTTATTTAAAAATATTGCTTCAGCTGTTTCTTCTCTTTAAGTGGTATTTAGACCACCATTTATTTTTATTCTATAACAGAGAGATAATCTTTGCTATGAAGCTTGGTAACTTCTGTCAGAACCATCAGGCACTTGTCTATGATAGTCTTCAGAAACTTCAACCAACGATCAATCTATTTTCCTATCCAGTGTTACACTCAAAATCTTTACAGACAAAGAGGAAACACACACCAAAAGCAAGAATGTATCATTAGTAGAACTGAAATCTTAATGGTTCTAACCAATATTAGTCGAGATCCAATTATTATTCCATATAAAAAGAATGTCAAATGATAGAGTAAAAATTGTTACACATACTTAGTTTTTATCTTGTTTCTAGATGTTGTGCTTCCCCTTCCCTTGAGACGCTAGGTTGTCAGTATGATGGCTTCATTCTGACGATGATGCAAGTCATCAGCATCTAGAGTCCTTTACTGGGAGGAATATGATACTCATTGATGGTTTCTTCTTCCTCTCTCTAGGGTCCACTTGGAGTCAATATTTAATGTCAGCTAACATGCTCTTAAATTTTCTTTATTTCTTTGTTGGTCTAAGATCCATGTTAAATCTATATTTGCTTCATATAACACCTTCTACATAGTCAGATACTATTCCTTTGTTCTCTTTCCTATCCTTAAAACCAGCTTCATCTAGCTCCAGGTCTGCATTTCCATAACTGACCATGGCTGTGCTCCTCTATGATGTCACATCAATGTCTCCATTTCTCAAGGCCTCTTCTATCATACCATGTCTGTGTTTTGCTCTACTACATTCTTATGTTATAATTGTTAAACTGTTGTCATATCATACAAAGATAACAAAAAGTAAAACATAAATATATATATACTGTCTACTTAGTATTGGGTGTACTGTACATTTTCCATTTTCAGAAATCTCCTTGAATGATTATGAGTCAGTTTATGTGTGACTCCATCCAGGTCCATAAGCATTGGCTGCAAGAACATGAGATGAATCTTCTTTGCCATGGTGCCCATGTAGAAGGTAAGCTGCAGTGTGCCACGGAAGAGCCATTGCTCTGTGTAAGAAATGGAGAGAAAAGACAATTCTCTTGTCCTGCTGCTCTGTTGAGAGCAGTGCCACACAACTGAAAAGAGGAGGACTTACACAGTAGAATACATTTCAAAAAGTATAGGGAAAAGATATACATCTGAGGAGACACCCTATAGAGCATAATTAATTTTTTTTTCTTTTGATATTTTGTTCTTACTTCTCTATTTTGCAAGTTACCTTTTTAAATTCTTCAATATATTTTCTGAGCTCTTTGTCCATCTTCTGCTTTTCCAAGAAACATTTATTTTAGACTTTAAAAAGTACTGGGCAAGTAAAAATTTTCTCTATAATTTCCATGATGTCACTTTAATCTGTCTCCTCCTATCATCCACAGTGTGGATTGCTGAGGAACGTGAAGTGTGCTACAGCACATGTTGAAACCACTTTGATCAGTGTACTTCCACTACATAACTTCCTCTGAGAACATATTTGTCCTCATTCTTTCTGACACTGCTTTAACATTCTTTTAAGTTTTGCTTCCACACCATCATGCCTTTTCATATTGTTTATTCCTCCATATCTAAGGAAAAAAAAAAAAAAAGTTAATGGACTTCTCTATCTCCTAGATAATTTTTTAATTTGATTAAGTCTTTTTTTTTCACAGGGAAAGGAACTTGAAACCTACAATGTGTGTATGTGTGTGTCTATTTTTATTTCTTTCTGTCATCAGATCGCACAGTTACACACCATATTTAGTAGTATAACCATCTGCTTCTTTCCCCACTTTGAATATTCTCCAAAACCTCAAAGACCTTTAAATGTCTTGAACTTGTGTTTATCCCATAAATAGTGTTGTTTAGAGTAGCTCTCTTAATGGCAAAGCAGTGCCATTTTGTAGGCAAAGACTACCTCTTAACACTATTTCCACAGGAACTTCAAAGAGAATAAATTTTTTATTACATTCAAGACTGGGCAAAATGTTCATTAAATATATATAGAGACCTAGATACTAGCTGGAGATGACTTCAGCAATGAACTTGAGGTGTGCCAGTTATAAATATCTGACTTGGCTTGCACCCGCATACAGTATTTTTATTCAAATTCCAGCATCTGCCAGCACTCCAAAGAATGACTTTGAAGTGTGAAGAATTTGCAGTAAGGGTAGGAGACAACTGGTTATTGATACTGAGTAAATAGTGATAGAGAATGAATTGGGCTGTAGTATTTATGAGACTGTGGTCAGGTCATTTACATTAAAACTTGTCATCTTGTTTGCATGAGTACAGGCAGTATTAAAAGTCTCTCTGACTACTAGGATTGAAGGGGCAGGCAATGGGAACTATTTGTCTACAACAGGTGCTGTGGTCTCAGCAAAAATCCAGGACCCCCTTGAGCAATAGAAAACTTGAAGTAGCTTTGAAGAGAATTCCTTTCTCTTCCTAAAAATTCTGCCTCCTCACAGAAGAGTTATTATCTATGCTTCATAGAATACCACAGTTAAAGGTAACAAACCCACCCTTTCCCTCTGCACAAAAAAAAAAAAAAAAAATACCAGAGCAATCAACAGTGATTATTTGATTATTAAAGCAAGGGAACAAATCAAAGACAATGTAGAACAGAACACATTTAATAAACAATTACTCCTTCAATTACAATCTTTTCTTTATACCCCTCTCTGGAGAGCTTTTGAGAAACGTTATGTCTTTGAGAGTTGCTCTAAACTTAGTGAGGCCTAGAATCTTTTATTCATACACACAGAGGAAAAAATGAGTCTTCTCTTTGTCTTTCATATGCAAATACAAGAGTTAATTGTGTAGTATTTATCACTGGTACTTTCATAACCTTATAAAAGGTAATGCAGTCATGTATTATTGACAGATGGGGAGTAGCCGGCTCTGCATGGGGGAGCAGGCAATAGCGAGCCCAAGCTCAACAGCCAGAGGAAGGAGCTGAAGGTAAGACTCGGGCAAAGAGGGGCAGGAGTAACAGCTCTAAGAAAAAGAAGTGTTTAGGGTAGGTAGGAGTGGCAAGTTATGACAAGTGGTTCAAGATACTGTTGACACAGCCTTGGAAAATTTGAATAAGACAGACCAGTAGCGATGCAAGTTGAGCAAAACTGAGAAGCTGAGAAGTGCTGGGAAGTCGACATCAAAGTAACCTGTATTTCACAGAATCACAGAACGGCAGGGGTTGGAAGGGACCTCTGGAGATCGTCCAGTCCAACCCCCCCCTGCTAGAGCAGGATCACCTAGAGCAGGTTGCACAGGGTCGTGTCGAGGTGGGTTTTGAATGTCTCCAGAGAAGGAGACTCCACAACCTCTCTGGGCAGCCTGTCCCAGTACTTGGTCACCCTCAAAGTGAAGAAGTTTTTCCTCATATTCAGATGGAACTTCCTGTGTTCCACCTTGTGCCCATTGCCCCTTGTCCTGTCACTGGGCACCACTGAGAAGAGTCTGGCCCCATCCTCTAGACATCCGCCCTTTAGATATTTATAAGCATTGATGAGATCCCCTCTTGGTCTTCTCTTCTCCAGGCTAAACAGACCCAGCTCTCTCAGCCTTTCCTTGTAAGAGAGATGCTCCAGTCCCCTCATCCTCTTTTTACATTTCAAAAAGTTGTTATCACCCTCTTTATCCCAACTTAATTGAAAGATTCTATCTGGAGACTTGTCTAGATTTTAAGTGTGCTGCTGTTACCTTCTCACTAGTTCAGTATCATCATGAGCTGTCTTTGTTAACAGTTTCAGCTCATGAACAGCAGGTACACAATAGCATTTTATTGTTCTGAACTTAACAGACGTACTGGTTTTGTCTTTGTGGCCAAAAGTTTCCTAAATATTTAAAAGTGTAAATTCCTTCTTTTACTGACTTTTAAAGAAAAATTCCTTCACTTTTATCAAAGGCTGGTAGATCATGGAATTCTCTTTTAAAATAGTCCAGACCTCTGTACTCTATAAAACATTTGCAAAGTTTGCAAAATAAACTTTTAAAATTAGTTACTTCTTTAAATGTATCTTAAGGTTGTGGTAGCTACTTCATTAATTAGTGATAGTATTATCATAATAGTTGGGTTCATATACTAATAATCAGTTGTAATAAATTCTTATACTGAATGGAACACAAGTACCTGAGTTTCTCAGGGATTTCTGTTAGAGTTTTGGGGACTAAATATTAGTGTGAATTTACCAGGCTTACAAATCTCTATGAGCGTGCAGTTAGGGTATTATTAGGGGTCTCTGCCCTGAATACCCCACCTCATTCTCATTGCTCCCAAACCAGCCTATCAGGACATGCAGTATCTTTACTTCTGTGACCAGCTTATTTGGAACTGAAAACCTAAGTGAAGTGAGATAATTCTGCCTTACACTCTGAAAATGTCAGAGTTAAGATATTTTGAATGGAATATCTGGGGATCAATGAGATAGTTCTTTACACTGAAATTTATTTGATGAGAAGATTTCCACTCATCTCAATGACTTAAGAAATTATTAAGGAAACCTGAGTCATGCTGAAATAACCAACATTTTCCACAAAGCATTTTCTAGTTGTTAATCTTTCACTTAATGGTTGAAGGTCTTAAAGTTCTGATAAAAGTAACTTAAATTAATTTCATTATGTCTGGTTGGGTTTTGTTTGGGCTTTTTTTTACTGATTTGAAGTGATACTTGATTTCTGAAGAAGAAAGGAATCTGCTTTGAGACCCCTGCTTTATGGTTTCTGACAAAATCTCTTTTGTAGGCTCCTGTTTGAAGTAACATGAACAGAGACTCTTCTTATTTCCATTTCAAGTCAGGACTGTTCTGTAACATAAATATCTTATAAATATAAAAGGTTTCCACACCATCAGCCTTCCAGCAGTAAGATCATATTAAAATCAACTAGTATTTTTACAAGATGTGTCTTGCTTTTTGTAAGACTATTGATTATTACTCTGCAGGGGTGAAAAAAAAGTCTTTGAATTTACAATATACTGCTGTGAGTGTATCTGTATCTTACCACTAAAGGAATATATTACATATACATAAATAATGAATCATAGTTGCCATTGTTCATACACTTCCCCCCCCCCCCCCCCCAAAATATAGCATCAAATAATATATGAAAAAGCTCAGGCAGGGTAGAAATTATATATACAAAGAGATTGTGCGAGCACATTGGATATAGTGAATGTCATTTTAGAATGGAAGTGTTATCCTTCCTAATACTTAGCTTGTACCCAACTAACAAGTTTCAGAAATTGACAACAATTTTGTTGCTATTCATTTTTCATTCTTATTTCACAGGTTTATGCTATCCGAGCTGAAGTTAAGCTAAACATAACAGATAGATCTACCAGATATATTTTTACCATGCTCTCCCTCCTGATGTTTCCACTTCCTGCTACCCCCATGATCACAATGCTGTGTGTGACTTACAAGCGATGGCTAACTTACTTAATTAGAAGGTTAAGACATACCCCAAGGCATAATATTTTTCTCTTCAGTGATGAAAAAGAGTTCTAATCACCATTATATATCACTCTTAGTTAGTGCAAATTGGTGAAATTTCCATGCTGATGAGAACTAACTGACTTGTTAGTCTTTACATGGAACAGAGGAATTAATGTTTTTCACTCCAACAGTATAGCTGCTTTGAAATAGACTGATGCAAAACTGATTATCTCCTGAACATCCATCCCCCTTCATGTGTAAGCTAGGATACAAGATACAACAGAATAAAAGAAAGACTCAGCACTAACCTTGGCCTCTTCCTTGGCCGCTTGCTGGGCATACAATAAGGTTTTACTGCAAGATACCAAGAATATAGTTTTGGCTATTTTTCTCATGCAAACCAGCATGAGACTCATATTAAGTGAATTACATTTCAGCACCTAAACAAATAAAGTGGAAATCTTTGATAATAGAATAATAGAATAATAAATACCAGATTTGCATTTCTTCCAAGTATTCCTCCATGAGCTCTGTATGCTATTATTGTTTCAGTCTTCTGGAATTTTGAGTGTATCTGAGGTTAGTAAGGTCTGTCAATACCAAAGATGTCAGCAGGTGAATTCATTATTGTTGTCTCTTTATATGTATTTCAATAATTTAAGAAACTAACAGTATCTCATTAGCATGTATTATACTCAAGGTCAGCAAATGCAAATAATCAGCTCATATAGGACACATTTTATTAAGTAACATCTACTAGTCATTTTTGTTACACAAATTTTAGTTATTAGGGCTGAGTAAAGACCTTAAAAAGCTATTATAATTGATTTCTTAAAACAGTAGCAATAAAAATCTGTTATGCTTGAATATGAAATTACAAATGCATTATACAATTCACTAGGATAAATAGAACAACATTACTGTGGTGGTTCACAAAAAAAGTGAGCAAAACCAAAATAAACAGTTTCTATTTGTTTTCAAATTTCACATATACACATTTAAAGTGTCATTGTGACACTGTCACTTGTCACTGTGTTTTACTCTGTGGAAAAAAAATATTACTGTTATCTTTTATTTTCAGGTTTAATAAAAGAATAGTTAAGAGTTGCACCAACTCATTAACTAGTTTTATTTATTTTACATTTTCAACAAGATGTAGATTTTACTTCTAATATTTGTCATATTGTATTGGGTTTGCATGGCAAGATTTTAGTAGCGGGGGAGGTACAGGGGTGGCTTCTGTGAGAAGCTGCCAGAAACTTCCCCCATGTCTGATAGAGCCAATGCCAGCTGGCTCTGAGATGGACCCACCGCTGGCCAAGGCCAAGCCAATCAGCGCCTCTGTGATAACATATTTAAGAAGGCAAAAAAAAAAACAACAAACCCAAAAAAACAGCTAGAGAGACCTTGCAGCTGGAGAGAAGAGTGAGAAGATGTAAGAAATTCTGCAGACACCAAGGTCAGTGCAGAAGGAGGGGCAGGAGGTGCTCCAGGCATAGGAGCAACGATCTTTGCCCAGGAACTAGCGGGGCTCATTGACAGAGCTTTAAACTAGGCTCAAAGGGGGAAGGGGATAACATTGGGCTTGCCAGCGACATGCTGTGGGATGATGTGCCCAGGTTGGAGGGACGGGGAGCTGGCAAGGGCCCTCGGCCTACTGCTCAGAGATGTGCTGGATGCACTACAGCACACTTGAAGCCTAGAGGAGACGAGCTGGGGGCTCCAGATGCAACAGGAATCAGCGGGGTGACACTGGGAAGATACATCAAAAGAATCCCAGCCACCCCAGCCAAGAAGTCAGCCTCATCGGGGGCACAACTGAAATGCCTCTACGCGAATGCACGGAGCATGGGTAACAAACAAGAGGAGCTGGAGATGTGTGTGTGCCTGCAAGGCTATGACATTATTGGCATTACAGAGACATGGTGGGACAGCTCCTATGACTGGAGTGTTGGGATGGAAGGGTACAGGCTCTTTAGGAAGGACAGGTAGGGCAGGCGAGGAGGGGGCATCAGCCTCTATGTCAAAGACCAGCTGGAGTGCATGGAGCTCCACCTGGGGATGGAGAAGGAGCCCACCAAGAGCCTATGGGTCAGAATTAAAGGGAGGGCAGGGATAGGGGACATCATAGCAGGGGTCTGCTACAGGCCACCTGACCAGGGGGACAGAGCAGATGAAGCCCTCTATAGGCAGATAGGAGCAGCCGCATGCTCACAAGCCCTGGTCCTTATGGGGACTTCAACCACCCTGACATCTGCTGGAGGGACAACGCAGCTGAGAGCAAGCAATCCAGGAAGTTCCTGGAATGTGTTGATGATAACTTTTTCTCCTCCAAGTGACAGAGGAGCCCACAAGGAGAGGTGCCGTGCTGGACCTTATTCTCACCAATAAGGAGGGTCTGGTAGGGGACGTCAAGCTCAAAGGCAGCCTTGGCTGCAGTGACCACGAAATTGTGGCATTCAGGATCCTTATGGCAGAAAGGAGGGTGTGCAGCAAGCTCACTACCCTGGACTACAGGAGAGCAGAGTTTGGCCTCTTCAGGGATCTGCTTGGTAGAATACCATGGGACAAAGCCCTGCAAGGAAGAGGGGCCCAAGACAGCTGGCTAATATTCAAGGATCACCTCCTCCAAGCTCAGGAGCGATGCATCCCAACAAAGAGGAAGTTGAGCAAAAACACCAAGAAGCCCCCGTGGATGAACAAGGATATCCTGGGCAAAGTCAAACAAAAAAAGGAAGCCTACAGAGGGTGGAAGCAAGGGCAGGTAGCCTGGGAAGAACACAGAGAAATTGTCTGAGCAGCCAGGGAGCAGATTAGGAAAGCCAAAGCCCTGATACAAATTAGTCTGGCCAGGGATGTCAAGGGCAACAAGAAAAGCTTCTATAGGTATGTTAGTGATAAAAGGAGGACGAGGGAAAATGTGGGTCCCCTCCAGAATGAAACGGGTGACCTGGGTACCCAGGATATGGACAAGACTGAGGTACTCAACGACTTCTTTGCCTCAGTCTTCACTGGCAAATGCTTGAGCCACACTGCCCAGGTTGCAGAAGGCAAGGACTGGGAGAATGCAGAACCACCCACTGTAGGAGAAGAGATCAGGTTTGAGAATATCTAAGGAACCTGAAGGTGCACGAATCCATGGGACCTGATGAGATGCATCCACAGGTCTTGAGGGAACTGGCAGATGAAGTGGCCATCATATTTGAGAAGTCCTGGCAGCCTGGCGAAGTTCCCGCTGACTGGAAGAGGGGGAATATAACCCCCATTTTTAAGAAGGGAAAAAAAAGGAAGACCCAGGGAACTACAGGCCTGTCAGTCACACCTCCATGCCTGGCAAGATCATGGAGCAGATCCTCCTGGAGACTGTGCTCAGGCACATGGAAAACAAGGAGGTGATTGGTGACAGCCAACATGGCTTCACTAAGAGCAAATTGTGCCTGACAAACTTGGTGGCCTTCTATGATGGGGTGACAGCATCGGTGGATAAGGGAAGGGCAACCGATGTCATACCTGGGCTTGTGCAAGGTATTTGACACTGTCCCGCATGACATCCTTGTCTCTAAATTGGAGAGACAGGGATTCCATGGATGGACCACACAGTGGATAAGGAATTGGCTGGATGGTCGCACTCAAAGACTTGTGGTCAACAGCTCAATGTCCAGGTGGAGAACAGTGACAAGTGGTGTCCCTCAGGGGTCGGTACTGGGACCGGCACTGTTCAACATCTTTGTCAGCGACATGGACAGTGGGATCGAGTGCACCCTCAGCAAGTTTGCCAATGACACCAAGCTCTGTGGTGGAGTTGACATGCTGGAGGGAAGGGATGCCATCCAGAGGGACCTTGCCAGGCTGGAGAGGTGGGCCCATGCGAACCGCATGAAGTTCAACAAGGCCAAGTGCAAGGTATTGTACGTGGGTCAGTGCAATCCCAAGCACGACTACAGGCTGGGCAAGAAATGGATTGAAAGCAGCCCCAAGGAGAAGGACTTGGGGATATTGATTGATGAGAAGCTCAACATGAGCCGGCAGTGTGCGCTTGCAGCCCAGAAAGCCAAACGTGTCCTGGGCTGCATCAAAAGAGGTGTGACCAGCAGGTCGAGGGAGGTGATCCTGCCCCTCTACTCCACTCTTGTGAGACCCCACCTGGAGTACTGCCTCCAGCTCTGGGGGCCCCAGTACACAAGAGACATGGAGCGAGTCCAGAAGAGGGCCACAAAGCTGATCAGAGGGCTGGAGCACCTCTCCTATGAGGACAGGCTGAGAGGGTTGGAATTGTTCAGCCTGCAGAAAAGGTGGCTCCGGGGAGATCTAATTGCGGCTTACCAGTATCTGAAGGGGACCTGCAGGAAAGCTGGTGAGGGACTGTTTATGAGGTAGTGTAGTGACAGGACATGGGGTAATGGGTTTAAGCTGAAGGAGGGTCGATTTAGATGAGATGTTAGAAAGAAATTCTTTACTGTTTTAGTGGTGAGGCAGTGGAACAGGTTGCCCAGAGAGGTTGTGGATGCCCCCTCCCTGGAAGTGTTCAAGGCCAGGTTGGATGGGGCTTTGGGCAACCTGGTCTAGTGGAGGGTGTCCCTGCCCATGGCAGGGGGGTTGGAACTAGATGATCTTTAAGGTCCCTTCCAACCCAAACCATTCTATGATTCTATGAACGATTCTCCTGCACCCTGTGGAGAAGACCATGGTGAGGCAGGCTGTCTTCCTGCAGCCCATGGAGGTCAATGGTGGAGCAGATATGCACCTGCAGCCCATGGAGGACCCCACACCAGAGCAGGTGGATGCCTGAAGAAGGCTGTGACCCTGCGGGAAGCCCATGCTGGAGCAAGCTTATGGCAGGACCTGTGGACCCATGGAGAGAGGAGCCCACACCAGAGCAGGTTTGCTGGCAGGACTTGTGACCCCATGGGGGACCCACACTGGAGCAGTTTGCTCCTGAAGGTCTGCACCCCATGGGAGACACTCACGCTGGAGCAGTTTGTGAAGAACTGTAGCCTGTGGGAAGGACTCACGTTGGAGAAGTTGGTGGGGGACTGTCTCCTGTGGGAGGGACCCCACACTGGAGCAGGGGAAAAGTGTGAGGACTCCTCCCCCTGAGGAGGAAGAAGCGGCAGAGACAACGTGTGATGAACTGACTGCAACTCCCATTACCCCCCACCCCGTGCCACTGGGGTGGAGTGAAGTTAAGACTGGGAAGAAGGGAGGGGTGTGGCAAAGGTGGTTAATAAATTAAATTACATTAAATTAATTTTTCCCCATGTTGAGTCTGTTTTGCCCATGACGGTAGTTGGTGAGTGATCTCTCCCTGTCCTTATCTCAACCCACGAGCCTTTCATTATATTTTCTCTCCCCTGTTCAGCTGAGAAGGGGACTGATAGAACAACTTTGGTGGGCACCTGGACTCCAGCCAAGGTTAAACAACCACACATATACTGTTTTCAAATCAGATTTTTTAAAGTTACTGTAAATGTTTGGGGTTTTGGTTTTTTGGGTTTTTTGTTGTTGTTGTTTGGTTGTGGGGTTTTTTTTTTTTTTTGGTGGGGGGGATTGTTTGGTTGTTTGTTTTTAACCATAGAAATAAAGGGTAAGAAGTTGTTTAATCACATTCACACCTGTAATAAAATTTAGCATTTCATTACTGTACAGCCCAACGTATTCATTAATTCAGCTTTTTTTAATGTAAAATTGGTCAAAGCACTGGCTAATACAGAATCTTTATTAGATTTTGTAGTTTCATATTCTTCTAATTATGCTCAAGAACTCAAGATAAGCCTTTTATCAGTCAACAAAAAAAATTACCATGCCTAACAAAAACTTGAGCAAAATAAGCAGTTTATTGGGGAGCAAAGCTTAAGTTAAAACAAATGTCTCCACAGCTTATTTCAGAATATATTGCATGCTGACTGCCATCCACCTGCTAGAACTGTTTTAACTAGAAGTGATGCCAGACAAGAAAGGGATAAAAAATGCTGAAAATCTAGTTCAAAACTTGCTCATTCAGAATCCAGTTCAGCTTGCTGGTATGCAGCATCCTTCTCTCTTCTGGGCAGAAAGCGGGAGTAATGACGATGCTCCCACCTGCCCAGCAGTCACTTTCAGACAATATTTTCTGTTTTGTTGAGTACACACATGAGAACCTTCTACTGACAATTTCTTTCATCATTTTGTTCATTGATTTTCCTCAAGATCTTGTGATTACATTCTCAGGATGAGAAAAAAGATACTTCTGTCACAGTAATTTATATTAAGACTTTCAGAATCTCTCTATTTCTATCTCTATTTCTTTCTCTCTCACCCTCTCCCTTTCTTTCTCTCTTTTCTCTTTTTCTCCATTAACTAAACCGTTCCAGGATTTGTTTCCTGAAGCTCCACAACATTTACCATCTAAGAAAACTAACAGTGAAACCACTGGAATTATATGTGGGTTTGTGCTGGAAAATATATATTTCTTGAGTGGGGAAAAAAATAAATAAAAATAAATAAAAAAAAAATCAACAGCAGCAGCCAACAGAAACAGCAACAACTAATGCTAGGTTCAGGTATTTGTATTAGTGCTATTCCATAACTTTCTTATACACAAAATGACATAACTGTGTATTTAATCAGCTACTAAAATCATGTAGCTTGGCAGTGTATATAAACCATAACCAAGGCAAACCAAGAAAACTGCAGCTAATTTCTTGTCAGCCTCGATTTCTTGAGCTTTTATTAGTTGCATTAGAATATACAAGAACACTACAAGGGATGAAAATTACAGTTGTATGTGAATAGACTTCCTAATCTCTTCTCAAAGTTGAAACTAATGATACCATAGACTTGATTGTGCATAGATTTTTCACTGAGTATGCATTATGGAATAGTTCAATAATAGTTACTTTCTTCTGTTGTGTTGAAAGTAATGCTTTATAGACCGATTTTATTACTACGATGCTACACCTCCAATATATTACACTAACAATGTTCTTCAACACAAATAACCCTGTTCCTACAACAAATGCACATCTCAATTGAAAACTCCCATTACACATCAATACTACTTGGTTTGGGTTTTGTTGGTAAAGATGCATCAGTGTATAAGTTATATATATTTCTTATGGGATCTGTAGCTTGAAAGTCTGTGTACAAAAAAATTTTCTGGAAAAGCTCATTCCTGAAGGTATTTAACCCTCACTTGGTGCTTAACTTTAATAAATTCTCAGAGTTACCAGCATTCTTTAGGTGCTTAAACTGAGCTACCACGTTACAAAAAGGCACAACAGTTGCTAGAGTAAGATACATAGCTTAAACTCTCTTGAGACATTGAAATAACCCAGACAGACATTTAATCTTCTCCGCAGTTGAAAAGACTTGGTATCTTGCCACTATCCAAACACACAGTACTCACGCACGTCATCGTGAATATCTACCACACTAGTCAGGGACACATACAGTAAGAAATACAGCCAAATGAAGAACATCACCTCTTTACCCTACTTTCCCATGATCTTCCACTTGTTTAAATATATTCCTCATTCCTTTGTGCGTAATGACACTCACTATTCCCTTGACATCTTATTTCAAAATTGATCTTTTCTGCCCTGGCCTTTGAATTTTCTATCCAAAATACCAAATAATATTAAATGTTAACATTATCTTATTTCCCATTTATCATGACCATTGACCTTGAATATTTCTATTTTTTTCTTCCTTCTTACATGGTAGAGGTTACACCGCATATCTTTACTATATTTCCATTAGGAAATCAGAATTTAATCTATATGATACATAGCATAACTGCAGTTTAGAATGTTCTTCATGAACTCAAGTCAGTGTAAGAGTGGAAAGTTCAAATACACATTCAAACTTCCTAGAAATGAATTTTTGCACCTTTTGAACATCTCCTCATAAAATGGAAAACCATGCCTTCTTGTTTTGCTTTTGTCTTGAAAACAGAAATAAATAAAGTTCAACAAGGAACCATAATGTAAAGATACTTGGAAATAAAAAAAACCCTGAATTTATATTTAGTTTTACATGAACCTGATTGGTGATGTTAGAGCTAGAACATTTACAGATTTTGCTGCAAATCTTATAGGAAAATATTTGTATTTCTTGGAGACCTATTCTAGTGTGGGAATAAATTGAATGAGTACTATAAATACTTCTGATTCTTTAAAACAATTCAAGATAATTTACCTTTTAATCTAACATTCTTCTATTTTTTCAGTAAAAATTATTGAGAATGTTGCATATCTTACCATATTCTACACTTCTTATGTCCAAAATAAACATCACTATCAGTTATTTGACATCCTTTCTCTGAAAAACTGAAGTTGAAAGAGTGGTGAAACAAAAAACCAAAAAAAAAAAAAAAAAAAAAAAAAGAGAGAGTGACAGAACCTGCTAAAGAACACCAGTTTGAAACATCTGAAGCTTGAATAACTAAGAATACCTGTGAGTGGGAAGATGGATCAAGTAGACTGTTGCAGTTTCAGTGTCATCCACAACTGACATTTATCATTCTTTTTGCAGCAAGGCAAGAAAAATTAAGGACCCTTGAGAGAGTAGAACAAGTTATTGATCAGAGCTTCGTAAGCTCTAAAATCTTGTACTTGAATCTGGAGGAAGTCCTTTAAAAGAGCTGTGTAAGATCAAAACTTGTCTTTGTTTGAACACGTGAATAAGAACTAACATGGTCATAGCTGGGCTTTCTGGTGGGAAAAAAAAAGTGCTATAAGGGTGCATCTGAAGTACAGTTACAAATCTGATGTTATTACAAAGCGACAAAATTATGCAAGTTTTCCCTTTTTATTTTAATATAAACTTCAATCTCTTATTCTATGAAGTACCTATTATTATAGATCTCTTCATCATCTGTTGATGTCAGCTAGACTATTCATGGTAGTAATAGTTTAGAGGTAGAATTAAGGAACTTACAGATTTACCCTTTGACATGATCCATCAGACAAAGGACTTTCATAAAATTGTTTATGTGGGTGTATGTGTATTTACAAATTTGACTGAAGAAAAAAGCTTTCATGTATCAAAAACTTTTATAAGGAAAACAATGCTATTTAATCATGGAACAAAACCCCAGGTAGACAAACATACACAGAGCACTGTGGTCAGTGAGATTATATACCACTGAAGTACCTCCACCTAATGTTTCTTAAGAACTGTCTTTAGACTACTTAGTCATGACCAGCAAATGAATCCAGATGTAATTTAGGCCAATTGAACTTTATTTTTCAAAACTAAATGCTAGAGCTCTCATTTCTGTCTATTTTTTTTTTTTTTATGAAAATGGCTGTGTTGCATCTATTAAGACCTTAAGGCAAAAAAACACCAATAAAAATTATCTGCATTTTCACTGCTTTTATCAGCAGGAGGAGTTTTATTATGTCTCTCTGAAATAAATACAATTCAGTGTGTTTGTGTTTAATTTAAGATGTTTAGCAAGTTTGAGATGATTTCTGAAATGAGTAAGTTTTTAAACATTTTCAGAAAAGATGTGCCTTTAAGATCTTATGAGAAAATGCTTAAAAAAAAAAAAAAAAAAGGTATTTCTCTAAACAGAAGGAAACTATAGCTGTAATATAAGAGGAATCCTAGTAAATCCCCACTTTGTTATGAATCTATATATAAATATATTTGCTTCACTACCAGTCTTTAACCATACCATACTTAATATTCCACATATTTGAATGTCCAGGGTGTAGAAAGCACAGTAAATGGGTAACTAATACCAGAAGGTTTTATATACTTCAGTTCTCAGAAAGGTATCAAAAACCTGCACCAGCTACCAGCTATACAAACACAATCAGCATGGTACATCAGGATGAGACCAAGGAAACTTGCCTGCTAAGCAGAAGTACCTAGTAGAAAAGCATTGGGGCTAAGGTAGGATGCAAAATTCTCCCCTTGGTAGAGTTAGAATATTTCACTGAAATTTTGAGAACATAATTTTCATACTCTCATTATTGTGCAATATTCTCTTGAGTCTATGTGCTAAAACAGTGAAATGAGCTCACTGTCAAAATATTAATACAAAATTCTAACAGCTAAATCACCGTTCATGGACTCTTCCACTTGACTAACGAGTTTATACATAACCACCAGTAGCTATGTGCTCAGGAATAGTTTATCTCTGAGCTCTACTCTTGAAAGAGATTTCGATGAAGGAATGCCGAAACTTATGCATCCAGGGGAAGTTTATACCTGAACCAACTTTGAACTCATTGGACTCTGGAAGCCTTGAAATATGCACAGGCACAAGGGTAGCTTACGAAAGAACTTAAAACTAAAGCTGGGTGTTATCTAGGCAGCCTGTATGATCCAAGGCTAAATGACAGCTCGAAGAAAAGTGGTTTGGGTTTTTGTTTTATTTTTAAGATCTCAGTGGTATCTGACATCCAACATAACCCAGCTTTAGGCAGTTATGTATTAAATTTAAGAATCCAGTTTTGAAATAAGGAAACCTATTTCAAATTGTTAAATAGCTTTTCTACAAAGAAAAACTGTTCAAAAGGCCTCAAAAAAAAAAAATTACTAAAAAGTACCCCTTCTTTCAAAAAAATGTTACTAGGTATCTGCAGGAAAATTAATTTACACTTCTAAAATAAATATTTTTCCACTGTGCTCAATTCCAGAACAGACTTTTATCATTCAAAAAAACCAAACCAAACCAAAAAAATCCACAAACAAAAGCGAAACACTTTATATGCTAATTCTAAGCATATTATAATTAACAAACAAACAAAGAAAACAAACCCAGAGTACTGAAAACAAACAAATTATCACCTACAATTAAAATAATTAAAACAGCTTTTATATTCCAGGTGTAGCTTACAGAGGTAGAATTTTTATTCTTCAATCAAATTGATTCTCATTTACTTTTGGTAGTCAAACCATATGTGTTCTTATTTCAGATTTTTGGAGGACTGCTTTAGAATTTTCTAAAAGGTGTCCTGATGAACAATCACTTGTTTTGTGGAAAGGATTGTGAAAATATGTGGTATCCATCAAAGTCACTACTAAACAAAGAAAAATGAAATCTAAAATATAAGATTGATTAATCGGTGGCTTGGAGGATTTACCAACCACTTCCCACACAGAAAAAATCAAATGGGGTTTTTTCATGCTGTAGAATGACTCTGTGTGTTTTCATGCAGTATCCCTAACAAATATAAAACAAGAAAAATGGTCAAACTCATTTAGATAAAATAACTGGGCTGGTAGTGTTCTGAGCTACATCATTTTGACTATAAACAAATTTTCAGTTTCGTGAAAACATCTGTGTTTTTTGGTTTGCATGGAATTTTGGTTAACTGTTCTGACTTAGAGGTACAAACAACATGGGATAAATTTTGCACTTTTGATGCTAGACGTCTAACCATAAGGAAAATAAGAACAAACTTCATGAGAAAAGAAAAAACTTAGTTCTTATTAGAGCTTGGATATATTCATCATTATGTCACTAACGGTAGAGGTAGTTTCCAAATAGCTACTGTAGTTTCCACTCATTTACAAACTTATATCATTAACACATGCACCAACTCTATTATTTAGGTTGCTTTTAGTGGTGCCCTTACATTTGTAGATATATCCTAAGTCACATAAAATTGCATTAAAAGGATGTGAAGTTTTCAAAGTTAATATGTAAAAAATTAAGTTCCACCATAAATATTTCAATACTACAATCAATTCTTTTTTCAGTACCATTACAATTGTTACAAATTGGAATGTTATTTCTATAAAAATATATGAGAAAATTTATGTGCTTCAAATCAGCTTATGTGCTAACTGCTCCTTTTAGTTAAACTTTTCTAAAACTAGAAACAATTCACAGAGGTTTTAGTAGATTCACAATCAGTTGACTCCACAGAAGAAAACTATATAAACTGTGTTGATACTAACGATACCAAAGTGCTGAGCCTACATACTTCCACCATACCTGTTTCATTTGTAGTGGCACCAAAAATTTCAGCACAGTCATCAAAACCAGCTGGTGAAACGGCACTAAGGGAGAGATTGCTACATGTCATTACAGGGCTGATGTGCTTTAGTAAATGGAGGCTGTACTTCAGTTGAATCTTTCCTTTTTTCCTAGCACTAGTTACAAGTGGCATGAAAATATCACTTATCACTTTTGGAGGAAAAATGCCTGATGTGTACACACACAACTGACGTCTTTTTCTGAGTCCGTGGGAATGTTCTTGCTCAGCCCATCTCGGGGATCCTTGCTCACTGTTTGCACACAAGCTAATGTATTAAACATTCACCGTTTTCTAAAGCTCTCATTTAAATAGCAGTTCAAATAAAAAACAAACACACACACACATACACAACAATTTTTAAATAGGGAATTATTTGTTATATATGTGTTTACAATGCACTAAATAGCCCTCACTTTGTTCTCTCTTAGGGCACACTTAAAAGTACTAGGATTCATTTAGGGACTAAAGCTGTTTATTCCTGTTTCAGTCTGTCTCACCTGGAGTGCAGCTGTTTGGGAGAGGTCAAATGCATCACCCCCAGAGCCCTTTCCTTCCACCGACCTGTACAGCTCCCAGCACGCCCCCTCAATCCTCATGCAGCTCATACACTCCTTGCCTCCTGGAAAGTGAGCTCAGCATTGCTGCCCTCCACCTGGGGCTTCCTGAGCCGAGACGCAGGACCCAGGACAGGCACCCTTCTATTATTTCTTTGGCTGCTTCACGCTAGCAGTGTCCTACCGGATATTTCTGGGGGAGGTCTGGGAAACAGGCCTTCCAGCCCTCCTCCTCTCTTGGCTAGACAGGGAGGACTACTCTCAGGAAGATGCAGAAATAGTTTACTGGCTTCTCTTGGGACCTAACCCAGCATAGCATTTCTGCCAGCTACTCTGGTCCCCTCCTCTCTCGGTGGTTTGGTTTCCTTTTTTTCTCCCTCTGTAAATCGCTTTCAAGAAGTCTTTTCACTTGTTGTTTGCATACTGTGTGAGTTGAAACTTATTTCTGCGCCTGTGATCTCAAAGTGTGCAGCAAATTTAGCTGCCAAGGCCTGCATGTCTGCAATAGAAAGGGGCTAAAGAGCTCAGACTGTCACAGCTTGAAAAGCTAGGGTATAAAAAGTCTGCCAGGCCTGTGGAGTGGAGTAGAAAGGACTTCTGTATCAGACTTGTAAAAGTTGCAGAGTCTGAAAACTTTAGAAGCCGAGGCACATAGAGTTGGGATAGATAAAATGGGGTGAAAGCAGAAGTCAGCAAACAAAATGCGGTTGCATTATTTGCTTTCTCTTCTGAATAACAGGTATTTACTACAGGTAGTATATGCGTAAAAACTTAGTGTGTTTGCAGGGAAGTGACTAAGCTGCACCCTTGCGTTGGTGCCACGCTCCTGCACCCCCTCGGCTTCTGCGAACATTGCACAGGAGCACAACAAGCAGATGCAGTCAGAGAGGACCGGGAAGAGTATGGTGAGAGGGAAGTCTCACAAGGACAACCTGCTTCTCAGTCGTCAGTGGTACTCATTTGTCACATAAGCACAATGGGGTTTTTTTTTGTCTGGTTGGTTTTTTCATGAATATCAACTCCCCTCCAAAATTTCTTTCTGAGATGACAATCAATTATCATCTGCAGAAGATCCTGACCGTTATTGACACAAAGTAACATGCGATGCAGAATGAAGGGCAATTATTTATACTGAGAGTGAAAAGATATATTGTATTTAAAATGCAACTACATAGTACCTAGCAGCAATGTAACATGTTACTTTTTATAATGCCCTTTTATAATTGGAAACACAAAATTTCCATAGTTTGCCTGGCGTGCCAAGTACAACAAAAACTACAGTAACAGAGAACACATTGGCTTTTTCTGCCTCATGCCTTGTTATAAGCCATGGCATTTTTTCTGCCTCGGAGTGACACTTCAGATCTTCTAACCACCACACTGGTGGTGGAGTAAACAAACTTAACCTACTTTGCACTCAGAGTGCAGGGAAATAAGTCTCACTATTAAAAAAAAAAAAAAAAAAAAAAAAAAAAGCATCATCCCAAATATATTTTGGTCATCACGAGTATGACAGCATCTTTCTATTCAATTTATCTTGTATTCTGCCTCATTCCAGAATATGTGTGTTTGGCAAAATAAGAGTTCTAAGTAACTTTGATTAGCAGAGAGACATGGTAAATATATCTGCTCTGCCATAGTCAGCCTAACTGCTGGAGAGGAGAGACATGTTTTAATACTAATGTTGCAATCACATTGAGAATATCTTGGGGGGGGGGGGGGGAAGTCCTAAAAATAGAGCAATTCTTCTGGTGATTTTTTAAAAATAGTAGAAACAAGACAAAAATACCACCACTTGTATTTCTATTGATCTTCAATGTTTCTTGTGACCTTTCAGGATATTCATATTTTAGTGCTTTACATTAATTAGCTTTAAAATAATGCAAAACTTAAATGCCACTTGAATAAACAATAGAATAGTACAGCTTTTGAAGTAGCAAGGAGTGCCAAGAAGGCTAAGAGAAATTTGAGAAGATTAATTCCTAGCCCTTGTATCCAGTTACTAAAAAATAAAATAAAATAATAGATTTAACATGCTATTACAAGTATTCATATATAAGAAAGTTACAATAAATACTGCTACAACATTTCACAAAACAATATCTAGAAACAGCAGTAAATACTTGTATTGGAATGGACTTGAAATACTTGTAAATTCCACTGTTGCCTTCTGTTAGTTTGTGCGAAGATAACGAGTCCTTTGAGATTAACACAAGGTAAACCGGGGGGGAGGGGCTGCTTCAAAGGACAAAGGCACTCTTTCCCATTGACCCAGTTAGAGGTTACTGCTCAAAAATAGGTCTGTTCCCTGACTCTTGCAGAACTCTCAGTGCAAAGTGAAATAGGAATAGATTCCATAAGATGGGGAAACGGATTCACTTGTGCTGTGTTCTTTATAACGCACATGGGAAAAGAGACTAAGAATTCTCTTATTTCAGATAAGAAAGAGGAGAAATTGCAATATTGCTTTTATACAGTCTTCATAATACAAATCAATCTGTCTTTCAAATGGAGTGCATAAAGGATTGGAGAATAGGGATTTAAACTTTTTAAAAAGACTTCTAAGAACCATAGATGAAGTTTTCTCTAAGCTTCAACTAAAGTTGTTTAGATATACTAGCCTCAATTCAGTCTATGTCTTTCTCTACTAGTGAAAAATGTATGTAAATTGGATGCAAAATACAACCAAATCAGACATAGCATTTTATGCCTACTCTGCACTCATTCTGTTCTAGCACAAGGGACAACAATAAGGAGCCTTATTCTCTTCTATGTGACCTTGGTGATATTTTTTTTAATGACCACATATTTTCATTTTTGGTGTCTTTAAAGCATTAGTCATGAGGACTTATGGAAAAATAGACTCTATGTACTGAGACAGGTTTCATCAGAGAAATCAGCTTCATTATATTATGTGGTATTTTTAGTTAAGTGTTCTGCTTTTGATCAGCCAGTAAACCTCTACACTGAAAGGTGTAATATCAGTTATGTTAACTGGAAAAATATTTGGAGAATAAAATGCAGAAGATCACTTAGCATTAAAATTTGGCCAAAAAGATGATAAGAACCTCTGTTCAGGATGAATTTGGTATAGACTTTTAGCCTTCTGATGTCAGAGACCAGAGAAGTGAAGCTGCTCCCTCAGGGAAGGTTAGCCATGGGCAGGGTGATCCCAGCAGAGGCTGTGCCCCATAAAGCCTGACCACAGTGCTGCTGGTAACAGGGTACATCAACTTTTCTAGACAAGGGAAAGTGAAAAAACAGATCTGAGGCCCAATTCATGGGGTCCACTGAGGAGCAGCAATAGGCAGGCCCAAAGACAAGAGCAGAAAGAAGCTACAGCATACCTCTGAGGGGGGGTCCAGGAAACAAGGTACTTACAAGGTAGGCATGAAGCCCATGCAGCAAACAGAGACAGAACTGCAGACGCAATCCGACATAGCTCAACCAAGAACTGGCCACCCAGGGCTGAGCTCAGCAGGGGGTCCTAGGCCCATGGCCCTGTGGGTGAATGCCCCAGGTGAGGATGATTGGAGTCATTAAGGCCTATTGGTGCCCTCATGACTCTGGGAGACAAAAAGGCTAAAAACCCCCAGAAGTCTAAAAGTTTGGTTTTAATATTTAAAACAACAACAAAACCAAAACAACCACCACCACCACCACATTCCCTCCCTCCCCCCCCCCGCCCCAGTTCCACACCCTTCAATATTTTAATTTAGTCCTACTTGATACATTAAAAAGTAACTGATCAAATAATGAATTCAAGTAATAGGCTTTGGATCAGAGGGACTGTTTCAGTCAGGACCAATTCTTGTGAGTTTTTTTCATGCTGTAGAGAAACAGTCTAAAAATAGTCTCATTTCAACAAAATCTGAACTTCTTAAAATATTTCTGTTCAACCAAAACAATGAAATGTCAAATTTACACCAACTTTTAGCTAATACAGCTTGGTGGGTTTTAATTATGGACGGGAGACCTTTCTTCCCTGAATTTACATTATTCCTAAAAGGTAAATGAAATAACATCTATACTGCTTTTTCAACATAGAACTCAACCCATGTTTGAGCACAAGCTTCTGTTACATCCCACCTACAATATCCTACTCTGTGATTCGGTGATTGGTGCATGGAATGAAGTGCATTCTCAGCAAGTTTGTGGACGATGCTAGATTGAGAGAAGCAATCGATTTGCTGGAGGGCAGGACTGCCCTTCAGAGGGACCTGAACAGGCTGGAGCCATGAGCTGGCAGGAACCTCCTGAAGTTAAATAAAAGCACATGCACAGTTCTTCATCTGGGGTGGAATAACTCCAGGCAATAGTATAGGCTGGGGGCCAGTTGTCTAGGAAGCAGTTCTGCAGAAAGAAGTCTGGCATCCAGGTAGACAGTAAGTTGAAAATGAGCCAGCAATGTGCCCTTGCAGCAAGGGAGGCCAAACACATCCTAGGCTGTATTATCAGTGTAGTCAGCAGACCCAGGAAAGTGATCTTTTCCCTCTATTCAGCAATTCTAAGACTGCATCTGGAATGCCATGTCCGGTTTTGGGCTCCCCAGTGTAGGAAGGGTACTGGCATACTAGAGCAAGTCCATCAGAGGCCACCAAGATGTTCGAGGGCTGGAGCACAGAGTATGAGGAGAGGCTGAGAGAACTGGGTCTGTTCAGCTTGAAAAAGAGCTGGTTCAGGAGAGATGGTATGGCTTTCTACAGCTACCTGATCAGAGAATAGAAAGAAGATGGTGATACACTTCTCTCAAAGGTGCACAGTATTCTTTTCTTGGGGCAGTCCATTCCTGGAAAATTCTCATCAGATAGCAAGGTGGTTTGGTGTTTGGTTTTTTGTTTGTTTGTTTGTTTAATCAGAAGGGTGGTTAAATACTCCAAGAAAAGTTCTGAAATCTCCATCTTTAGACAAATCTCTGAGCAACCAACCTAAGAAAAGCTTCTCTGAATAGGGGGCTGGATTAGAAGACCTCCACAGGTTCCTTTCAACTTAAATAATGGTTGTATGATTCTTTGTGTGATACTTTTAATTTGAGTATGTGGAAAAATGTCAATCTGATCTAAAGAGATAAGAAGTAAAATCATAATGTATGAAGACACCATACCTTTACTATTTACCCTTAAGAAATCTTAGTCAATGTAATATCTGAAGTGGCAATCATAATGCAGTTGAAACGCTAAAGCTGTGAGTTATGACTTGTGAACCTGACAAGAGAGGAAAGAATCTTTCAGCATGAGGCATGCGTACACGTACAGTTATACATATTTTAGTTATTTTACATACACACATGCACATCAAATGCACATAAAGAGAAATCACAATCTTTATGTACATACATGTCCACTATTGATATTCTAAGTATGAAATTCTAAATATAGCCACAGCAATCTTCAACACTATGTGATTAAGACTTAATGCACATACAGGCAAAAAGGACAATTGGAGAATATTAAGAAAAGAGCAGGGCAAGATTCTACCATTGATAGAGCAAAAAAGGATATTAAAAATGTGCCGTCTTGAAACACAGATAACAAGGGCTGTTAAACAGGAGACCAACATTATGCTGAAGAATTGAACTGAGTTGTAACAAGTTTAAAAATGATAATGTTTCATATAATGGAATGAGAAAAATACCATTTTCACCTCTTTTCGGTATGTTTTAAGGGAGTTTCTCTTGATCACTGGCTAGATTAACATATTTCTAAGCCTACAAATCATATATTTTCACTTTAATCAAATTAATCAAAACCTCCAATGAATAGTGCTTATGTTGCATTGTTAATATATTAGCTTAGATTGTGAAAACCCTAAAAATAATTACGTGCTAGCAAAGTTGCTTGCTCTAGCATCACTGCCTGAAATATCAGAAGCGACACACAGAAGGTGTCACTTACAAGAAATGTGTCCTAGTACTAAATAACAGAACTATTAATGACAGTTTTACATTGTTGTTAATCATGAACATTTGAGTACTCACAGAACTCACAGAAAATGAAGACAGTAATATATTCCATGATGAGTCTGTTGCTGAACTATTCTGAGGTAGGGAAAAAAGGAAGAAAAAAGAGCTCAAATGCACACATATCTGGCATATTGGATAAGGTTTGCAAAATCATACCCAAACTGATATGCTACAAATTGAACTGCAGAAATTTCTGGCAGCTAGTGCCTTTTGCATTTTTAAACAAGGTCAGAGAATGCCCATTTCGTGCTTTAGACACCAGGGAGATGTGATTCACCAAATTAGCTTCCACACCTAGACTACATTAAGAAATAACAGGATTTCTCTCAATGACTCACTCAGTAGATATGTACACTAATGTACATATCATATTTTTCATTTTATATACATATTGGATTTTGTATAAAAAATTACTCCTGTATACTATACTGAAATTTTATTAACAAAAACTTATGCATCATGAAAAGGAGCCTAACCTGAATTATTCCGCAGTTTCCAACACTTCCTCCCCCCTGCATTAAACTACCTAAAGGTCATCTACAGGCCGTGCAGTGTATATTCTTGCACACTTCAATCTGTAATGGATTATTCCTAGTAGATTGTCCTTGGAAGGAGAGAAGAATAAAGACTAACAGTCTCGACAGTGGTGCTGAAAAAGAAAACTGTTCTTTATAATAAATAAGGTGATCAGTACCTTGCTCATATGATAAAAGTGACCCCAAAGCCTTGAAAGTAATTATCTCACAAAACTCAGTTTATAGCTTTGTGTCTATTAACAATATTAATTATAACAATAGAATAAAAGTCTTTCCTCCTGTTTAAGATATACGAAAGCTACTAGAGAGCACTTCAGATTAAACAAGGAATTAAACATTTTTACTTCTTCCATCTGCAGAACTTTCAAGGCCCCTCTGAATGCAAAGTTTCTTTATGAACTTTCCTATTTACTTGGTGCCTAGTTCAGTAGGTTACAAACACATCGCAGGTGTTTTGGGTAGAATAAAATCTGACAGAAAGGAGACAGATCAGAAACAGTTAACCCTTTAGATTAGAGACCTTCATCAAATCTTCTTACCTCATCATAAACTTCCTGGTACAGGATAGGTTCCCTACTCACCGTTGGAGTAAAAGTACTTCCCCAAAAGTAATATTGATTTAAACTTTCCATCCAATTTAACAGAAAATAGTTCCTCTTACTTGTCTAAACAAACGTCCCAAACCTGAAAGTTACATCCTTTTTCTCTGACTTTCTCTTTAAAAATATGTTTGTAATATTTAGGCCCAAGCTGAACAAATTGCACCTCCCCTAGAGCTTTCCCAAATCCACTTTTACCTGGCTTTTTCAACCAAAATATTATGATGCCATAATTCTTCATTGAAAAGATAATATTTTTCTAATTTCAAGAATTTTGTATGCCATTAAGAAGCTTCCATTGGAACAATTAGCACAAACTCAGTTAGCAGAGGGAACCTTACTTACAGTTATAAGATGGCCCTGCAGAACTACTGACACTTTTTGCCTCAGCAAGGTCAAGTAGGGATCTTCATTCATATTTAAATTCCAGCTAATATTCAGAGACAGTTTTGCATCATATTTTCCAGATCTAATTAATAACATCTGGACATCTGGGAACAGATTTAGAAGTGCTAAATGTGCAACAGCTAAGAAATTCATGTGCCAGATGAGAGAAGTAGGAAATGGAATATGAGTACTCAAGGAGAATAAAAGAGATTTTTCAGTAGAGCACTTCATGCTTTGTTTCATCCCACAAATGTGAGAAAGCAGAAAAGGGAAATATAGTAAAACAAAGGGAAGATTTAGGTCCTGATCCTCCCATGACACCTAGCAACCAGGCCAAGTATCCTCAGCAAAGGGACAAGTAACAAACAACAATGCAACTGCTAAGTAAGAGAATAAAATAAAAAAAAAAAAAAAAGAAAAAAGATTAAGTAGGGAGACCATAAGGTTTGATTAATATGAAAAATTAGAGCTATTCATGATGAAGTTCAAGTAATGTGTTATTGTGCAGGGACAGATGGGAGTGGGGTGAGGTTTTGTAATTTTGTAAAATAGCAAAAGAGGAAAACGTGGAGTGAAGCCCATCCCATGCTTTCATACATCCGTAGCACCCATTCATTGATTTATTCAGTCTCTTTACAGAGCCAAAGTTGAGTCACTTTCCTCTGTTTAGCAACCTGCTCACAGTTTACTTTGCAGGACAAATGAGTGGTCCAAACCTTGTGGAGAGCCTGTTCTGACCACCTACCACATGGATGAATTCACATGAGGAAAACAATATCAGCAGCATTTTGACAGTGCTGCTGGTGTAACATCAAGTTAATTCACAGAGAAAGGAAAGACTTGCTGTGATTTTTGCAAGAGTCTGTGAAAAAACCCCAAAACCCAAGCTTATCTCAGGTTACAGAAACAAACCTAAGCCAGGAACTTTAAAAAACCCAACAAAACAACAAACAACAACAAACAAACAAAAAACCCACCCCAAAATAAAACAAAACTAAGGCTTAAAAATTTGAATCTAATGTAAAAGAAAATGATGTCTCTTATTTCAGAGGTGTGTGGTTTAATTACGTTGTTGTCTGGCTACATATAGAAACAAGAACTATAAATGCTATAATAATTTAGATGCACAGCACAAGTGTAAAAGAGGTAGTGCTGCATCACAAAAGAAAAGCCACTGTCAAACAAATAGTCATTTGGTTTCCAAAACTGACAAGGAGGGTCATCCGTTTTAATGTTCTATGACTGTGAACTATACCTGTCCAGAATAAAAATGCCAAAATTGCCCTTTTCACATACCCAATAAAATGTTTGGAAATAAATAACAAGCAAAAGCTTGCAGGCTTTGGGTGTCTACAGATGTAAGTACACAAGGAGTTAACCTGCCAGTATTAGTTTTTATATAAACAGGATAAATTCAGCCATGCAGAGGAATGGAATCTCTACAAAAGGGAAAATATGACTAAATGGAGAAATTCCATCACCAGACTGGATTTCAAAGAATGGGAAGTCAAAAAAGAAGTGAAAAATAAGCATTTTAATGAAAATTGTCACAGGACATGCAAGTCTTGCACAGGATGAGATAAATGATGGTATATTTATTTAAATAAAATGAACCTATAAATGGTCTACTGATCATCACATAAATGCAAAAAGGAAATATTCATCCCAGTGCAAGAGGATTTTTCTATACAACTAATACAATGGAAGACCGGATCTCTGGTAGTACAATGATGACAGATGGTTTCATTTTCTTTACAATAGCTTCAGTATTGTGATCCACAGTCCTAAACCACTGTAAAGTAAAATACATCTTGATGTTTTGGTGTAAATGATCCCTGGATTTGATCTGAAGTCACAGCTAGGGCCAGTTTCCTCTTTATGGATTTCCATAGCTTTTATGTAGAAAAAGTAAAGAAACAAAAGACAAATCACTCATTAGAGGGAAAAGCAACCACACACCCCCAAGAAAAACAGTTAGCCCTATATACATCAAAGTTACAGCAGAACAGACCAAATTCTGTAGAATGCTGTGATGAGTTATGATATTTTTCTAAATTATGTCACACCAGAAAGCACATATTTCAATGTAAGTAATATAGCAGGTGTACTCAAAGTAAATGGCTTCATCCAGGGAACAGTTTCAGTTATACTTTATGTAACCACCAACAATGCTACCTTTCTCCAAGGAATCTAGTATATTGAAACCAAATAAGCTATAGATGTTAACAAAATTTCATAAATAATGTTTTGACCGAAGGGGGACAGGATGCTGAAGTAAATTAATCCAATGGCATCAACTAACCGATGATAACATAAGATCTGTTGTCATAGTGCTATCTCAGTATTCGCTACTAAGAAGCAGTTGAAGAGGAGGACAGATGACACAGATGGAGAATAGTGGCAGTTGTGTGTTAGTGACTAGAATTTCGGCCTTTATGGGCTACAGGTATGTTTGATAAGAGGAAAAAGGGAGTCTTTCATACCTTTAAGTCACTATTTTTTCCACCACAGTACTAATTTTGTTTCTCAGTATGTATTTTCTCAGTAGTACACGATATGATACTTCATCAAACTCTTTCCTTCACCCAATTTTACTATGACATCTGTGCCTTATGTAATTTTTATCACTGTGGAATGAAACTAGAGTATATTTCCTGAGAGTATGATTAAATGCCTTGAGAAAACTAAAATGGCCTTTCTATGTCAAAGAGTTTGTTTCTGTATAATATTTGCAAAAGGATATTTCTATGTATTAATTTGCCCATGTGGGAAAGAGTTCTTACATTTCTAAAGATCCTGTTCCAAACTGAAATCACAGCAGTATTTTCACAGATGAAATACATAATTACAGAGACTTACCTAGTTTCATTCATACAGTTATAAACCAATGCTATTTATTTGCTGAGGCATAAACAATGTTCACACAGTTTGAAATTTACTAATATGCTAATTGAAAATTTACTAATTGAAAATTACTAATATGCTAATATACTTTAAAATAAAAAGTACAATCTTAGATGTTAAACACATGAGGAAAACCAGTTCTGTTGCATACCATAAGTTCATGGTAGTATAAAACTCTTTTTGCTAACTTTTCTGTCTAGCTCGCTCTCAAAACTGATCTTTCAAACTGAATTAATTCTTCCATAATCACTTTAAGCCAGCCCTGCCTCTGAGAGATGCAGTTCTCTACTCCCTGTCCTCTATCATACCCTATGCATTCTGGTTTTAATCAGAATAGGAAACTGATTAGAAACAACTTCTCTCATCTGCGGTCGTTTCATTTGGAGCTATTCCTCAGGTCATCTTAATGAAAGTTTGTAAAGACACAAGGGAGAAAGCAGGGAAGAAGTAGGAATCATCATTCCATTGGTTGCATTGTTTTTTAGTACCTTAAAATACATGGGAACTACTTTCTTAGACATACAGTCACACTGAAGAAACACCTTGGCTTCATGTAACACATACGCAAGTAAAGATTTACTGTACTGGACCATGAAGAATAAGTTCAAAGAGCTAAAATTTGGGGGTAGACTAGTTCAGTTTAAAACAAGTGCAGTATTCAAACCAATCTTGAAAAGTGCCACTGCCTTCTGAGAGATACTAAAGACTTGAAATGCCCTTTTAAATTATAAGAGGAGCATTTAAGAAGCACTCCACACCATTAGGTTCTGACCTTATGTCTTTAAGCAGGTGTCAAAAGCCTGCTGCAGCGGGACTGTGAATAGCGGGGCTTTTTATTTCTGCTTCCTTCACCCCACACCCAAGGACTCTCAGATCATGTGTAGGAATATGTATTACAAAATTCTCCCTTAAATAAGGGGGATGGATCCTTAGTATCTATCCTTCCAGACATTAGTAATTCCAGACACTGAAGAATTTTGACGATATTAATATATCATTTGCAGAACTTTAGATTGTGTGCCATTCTAGCAAAAAAGGGGAAAATTGAACTGAGAAGGGGAGTAGAAAAGATAAATGAGCCAAGGTCATAAAGTAGTTTATGCTAGGTCAAAGGACTGAGTGATAGAAAAAAAATTTGGATTGGACAAGGCAATATGAATGAATGTGCAGCTAAAAGTAATTCATCAGATTAGGAAGTGTTTGTAGAACACCATGGGCAATCCTGTGATACTGGAATTACAGGCAGAGCAGAAGATATAAATAAATACTACCTGCAACAGTGAGGTCAAAAGATGATTTTGTGGAGACACTTACCTTCATCCTCATGGCACACTTTGTGCTTTGTTAGGGGCAAATTCTGATCTACAACCTCTGCCATTGCACGTTTAAGAGGTGAAGAAGAGCAAAAGAGTGCAGATTAATTTGACCCTTTATGTTTTTCTTTCTGTGAGATGAAAATACATTAGCTCTGAAAACTCTTTAAATTCAGTGCTGCAATTGCTTAATCAGAAAAGCTTTTTCCTCTGATGAACTAGTTGTTAGAAGTCATACTTCCAAACAGTCAATAGAAAAATACCTCTATAGTGATGTTAATCCTTGGCTCCCACACTATGTCCCTGCAGTAAAGCGCCTTGCGACTAATTACAGTGCGTAACCCCCACCGCAGACCTGAGGCATTAGGGATGATTAGAATTGTTTGCTGGAGCTCTCATTAGGTGATGTGCTTCTGCTGTCTGCATCACCACCCTACATGGCTATTCAAAAGCTACAGACTTGTCATTACAAAGGCATGTACTATTAGACATAACACAGAACTATTATATAATTCTGCATATTAGTGGCACAAATGCTTGTCTACAAGACCATTGAAAAAATGCTGTACTCCCAAGAAGAACAAAGTGTGTCTGTCTAGACAGACGATTCTGCTAGGCTCTTCCTTGCATGGAGGAAGGAATCATCAACTGCCTTCTCCAAGTTGGAGCATCCTAAATCTTCCAGTGGTTATGGCTTAGTTATTTGGACTGGTGACCATTGGCAGAGGCAGCTCTAACTCTACCTGCTGTTCTCCTCTGCTTGTGTTAACACCACAGATCTTGAAAGAAAATGGAAAATACTTCTACTCTGGCAGCCTGCACAACCGTAGAGAGGGAAGGGAGGGGGAGGTGACAGTTCTTGTTTGTCCTTACAATTTGAGTTCTTCCTCAGGACCTTATACTAAAAATGTTGAGCACCATGATGGAGTTTATTTTAAAGAAGCAAAGATTATTGCCTCCTAATATTCATAATGGAACCCAGAGAACATTCCACTTCTGTCTATACAGTGAGTTAGAAGCAATGTTAAATTAACTTTATCATTTTTATTATGTTGTGGGCTGCCTAGGAGCCAGTGTCACAAGCCAACACCCCACTGTGCTAGGCATCATGCAAACAATGAACAAAAAAGGCTCCCTTGGTGCCAAAGAACATTTCAGCTGAACATTGTAGTTCAGAGCAAAGGAAACAGGAGCCAAATGTAAAGTTCAGCTATAACAGTGAGCACCATCTCAGCTAGTTCCGATGCCCCTTCTGTATATCCTGTTTTATCTTCTGGTTTTCAGCTTTGCAGTGCAGTCACAGTGATCTGAAGAAATGTGAATACAAGCAGAAAAAAAAAATCCTTGGCAATGCCTGGTTTTGTCACATTAATTTTTTTTTTTTAAATGAACCACAAGATTAAAAATAAAGTTCAGAGGAAGAAAAAGGTCCCCACCAAAAAGGAAGTGTTTAGTGATTTTCCATGTATCTGGCAACAGTTAGGAAGTCATGTTAAAGTAATTCGGAATTGCCATGATGCTCATCTCCTACTCATTTTTTTTTTTTTTTTTTTTGAGTATGCAAGCTCCAGAACTCTGCACTATTGCTCTGTAACATGTTTGTATGCTTATACAATATCTGACATCAAAGAAACCAGTACAAAAGAATTGAAGTGGACCTGGAACTACACTGACCAAACATCTCATGGTCAAGAGTGGAGGGTGGACTAAGAAGAGAGGGTAGCAGTTATTGCTATATACTCTAAGAAAGTCACTTGTGCTCTGCAGCCTTCAGCAGGGATTCTGTATTCTCTAACACTTAGAAATAGCTATGAACAAGGGCAAGATAGAGAATTAAGTGTATTTACCCATATTGCCAAACAGTGTATATTTTTAAGGCAGGCATGAGATTTATGTATCATTGAAAGTGTAATCTGTGGTATATACCCATACTGTTAGAACTGCACTACTTCTCATGGAATTAGTTATGATACGCTATGGTTTATGTGGAAGGAAAAACAAATTGTCTGCTATTAATGATATATTCAGTGTTCCAGTTTGGGACAAAAGGGTTAGGATTTTTTGTTGGTTTTATTTGTTTGTTTTTTAGATGCATACATAGCTACTAGTCACAGTAATCACTGGATAGGTCATTATCCATAATTTTCTGAGTAAGAAACCAACAATGTGAATGAAACCTTCATAAACCAGGCCTAGGGGTGAGCTACAACATGAATGATTAGCTGTCATCGGGAATGCTGGTTCTGCTTCTTCCTCAGATTTCCAAAGGGTGCTCTTCCTGCTCCCTGTCAGCCATGCTGTCAACCTGACCTCCAGCGCACTACTTCAGGGAACCGAACTGACAGAAAGCGAGCCCAAGTCTAAAGCAGAGCTGGCAGAAGGGGAGGAGTAGGAATGCACATGGGATTTGCAGGCAAATCTGTGCTTACACACACAGTGTCAGAGAACAGTGTGAGCTGGGCTGCTCCCCATGGCAGTTGGGAGGACAGGTGGGCCATGAACCAGGACAGCGCAGAGCTGGTGAGCACACAAACAGCTCCTGTCAAGAGTCCAGTCATCATCAAGTAAAAGCAAGGTAACAAGTCAGGTTTGAGGTCCAGCCAGCAAACGCAGCCAACAGTTGAGGAACAGGGGGTCGAGCGTTCCTACGGCCCCACTGCAGCAGGGACTGATGGCCTTGGGCTGGGCTGAAATGGGAGCCTGGGCCATGGGCAGGGCTGGGGGAGCCCTGGGGAGGCTCGGCAGGGACAGCCAGTCTTGGTAATACCCTGACATGTATGAGCAGGGAATGTTTCTTCATGTTTCTTCTCAAACTTGAGTTTTGAACAGCTCAGAACCTTTTCACAGTGGATGAACAAGAAGAGGAAAAAAAAAGCCAAACCCAAAAAACCCCAAACCAAATTGTGTGATCTTTCATGAAACAATTCTGTTTTTAAAACTAAAACCTCATTATACTTAATTCATTTGTTGACTTTGGATAATCGCTTGTATCTGTATTTGAAAGACATTATCCTCAAACATTAATATTGTATCCCCTGTTAAGCATCTACACTTTCTTAAGTATTTCATATACAGATCTGGCTGGATCAGTGATTTGCTTGAGCCCATTCTTTCCTTCCTCTCATAAATTTTTTAAAATACATATGATTGCACCACAAATTCAGGATTTGGACTATCTGGGTAACATAAGACCATTTCCTCTGGAGAATAAGGAATACTTCACATTACACGACTTATTCTAAGAACAACCCTTTAGGTTTTAAAACAAATGTTAATATTTTAAACAAGTTTTCTACAATACCTTTGGTATGCCTGTATTCAAAATGCTGTTCTGATTTCCTGTGGCTATTGCCTGAAGGAACATTCCAAAATTGTACAAGAGATAATAAGGTTCAAGTTTAAATGAAATGGAGAGACCGAAAGTGCCTTGATCTGCAGTTTTACTACTCTGAAAGATGTCACCCATTACATACTTTTTTGATGTAATGTTTGAGGTCAGCTTTCCTTTTAATAGTGCAGTTTGTAACTGCATTTTCACTCTATCAAAATGAACTGAAAATTAAATCAAACAAATATGCATGTTTGCACTAAAATTAACTCCTGTAATCCAAATTATGCTGGTATAAAACATACAGAAAAAGGGTGGAAATACTTTTTTTTATTATTAATGTTTCTTCTATACTAAACATTCAAAGAACTTTTGGCTTAATCTATAAAATTTAAAGTGAAGAAAAATCCCAAATTGTTTACAAATGAAAAGATAGAGAAATTAGTTACATGTTGTGTAACATTATTTTTACATAGAGTTTAAAGGTTAAATATTAAAGAAAATTATGGAAATAACAAGCAATGGGAAATAAAACTGAGTGATTCTAACTTAAGAGTTTCTTAGTTGTATTTATCAGCTTTTGCTTTCTATGTAATTACCCTGAGCTAATTAAAAAAAAAAAAAAATTAAAAGTCTTGTGAGTTTATAGTAATTGAAACTGATAAAATGAATTCTGCTAAATAATTCTATTAAGGTTATTTGTACAAGCCATATAAGGTATATTATAAGTGTTGGCCTAAATGACAATGGCAATGTGATCCCAAGAAAACATAAGGTACTTGTAGTAATCATTAGCACACTTTTACCAATAAAGATGTATTTGATACCAGATATCCTGGGATACATTCATGCATAAAAATTTTCATACTATTTACCTTATACCAAGCAATGAATCAAACCAATAGCATATTGTATAGAATGTTGTAGACATTGTAGTACTGTAGTATTATGTAGATAAACCTTGTATAAAATGTATTGGAAGGTTTACAGTTACAAAATATCAGCAACGAATACCTTACATATTAATGATTGCATCACCTCAAGGTCTTAAAACCAAAATGTGATTGAAAAGAATGAAAAGTATTTGAGTTTGGTTCCTGTTTTTTTAATAATGTCCCTAAGGAATTAATCATGAATTTTGAACACAGATAACATCTATCCATCTATCTTGTAATTCTTATGTGTGCTTAATAGTTTGCAACAGAAACACATGAAATTCAGGCAGGATATCAGATTGGATTTTCTGAAACAGGAGAATCTGGAGTCACTTGTGGGCATCAGAAAGGACTCTTAGTCAGGAAAACAAGAAAAGGTGTTTCTAGGAATAGTTTCCAAACCATGAACACAGGTATACAGACATTCACCTTCACATATACTCAGACTATCCCTTGTCTTGAGGAAAAAAACACCAAGTTGGCATAAAATAGTATCTGCAGGATGCAGGTGGTAGCTCAAAGTTCTTGGGAACGCTTTCATAGTGTGAAAGAAAAAAAATCCATTTTAATTTAGACATTGATGGAATTTTTTTTCCCCCCACCCTATTTGAGAAGGACGCAAACTCCCCAAACTTCATTTTCCTGTAGGCTATTATATTCACTATGTTTCATAAAAGTTTCCCACCTATATACTCTGAATCTCAGATGTGCATTGGGTAATGTTTCTGAGGAACATCCAAAGTATTTTGCCTTTGTACCGTTTTAGTTTTTTCCCGCATGTGGAATAGGAAATAGAGTGGGAGCATGCCTCCAGTTATAATCTAATGTAACAAATCATGGGCTAAACAGGTTGGTTGGGTACCACATACAGCATAGCTGCAGCAGTGCACTGCATCCTGTATGTTGCTTCACTTCTCCAAAAGCTAAATAAATAAATAATAAATGTTCTAATGAAAATAGCTATTATTGGCAGAAAACACGGAATCATTGGTGTTCCCTCAAAAGAGAAATCCTATGTAAGACTTAGATACATAAAATGTTTATCAGAATTCCAATTTTGGAGCACTTTGAAAGAGCAGAATCAGTAAAGTACAATGATCTTTTTCACAGAAATATATGAGCTTTCTCCTCTTATTCCCCTTACAAGACTTAATTTCACAATATGAAAATGACAGAACATAGTTTGGACAAATCGTGTGGAGAACTTCGGAGGAGAAAATGTGCAAACATCTCATTAGAAAATAAGTATTTAGGGCTTAGATTCTGAAGGTATTCAGTAG